>NC_045548.1:24502304-25965638 GCF_009769535.1 Thamnophis elegans
CTCAGAGGCGGTTGGTGGGCGTGTGCCGTCGCGAGGTTTCGCCGCGAGGAATGTGAGAAGCCCAGGTGGTTGTTTCCTCCCCCCCTCTTCCCCGCGAGCTCTCGCCGGCGCCGGGCTTTCCCCTCGCTCGTCTGCGGCCGCCGTTTTTGTCTCCCGCCGTGGGAAAGGAGCACTGCCTAAGGGGGCCGTGTGGACGTGTGAAACATTTGAAATGCCCTTTTCTGTTTAGATTTCAAACTTTGAAATAGAGAAGTGTGCATGAAGGAAGAGACAGACAAGCACTCTTAATGCATATTGTATATTCTCTCTCTGCGTGTGTATTATATACTCTTAATATGCACTCTTAGTGTATATTGATTATGAAATATTTGCTGCTGCATGTGGTGAATGCATTTCATAACTGTTGCCATTTGGTTATTGTGTAAATTATTAGGGAGACCACTAGCTCAGAGACTTAAACTTCAATTTGTACAATTGTATTCTTTAAAAGTTTAGCTACACTTTGTTGGCATACTTTGTTGTATTCTTCGCTATGTACGGTAGTAAGTGATTATAAGCTTTAGCAGTCTGTAATCTATTCTGTATATAAAATGCTATACAATGATGAAGGATTTCAGGATCTTTTTATGTTAAACATTACTTTTTAAAATGTGGGCTAAAAAAGCCATGATTGATTGTCACACAGTAAATTACAGCCAATTAGGATGTGTGCTTGATAAACACATAATGAACATTATGGTTTCTACCCTGGCTCCAGGGAAGAGACGCCCCCCCACCCCTGCGCGCGCTCAGCGGGCCACGGTAAAATTATCAAAGGCTGACTGGTCCGCGGCGATAAAAAGGTTGGGGACCACTGATCTACAGTGTATGTCAAAGCTAAAATTATGAATTCATTTAGAAAACTAAATGGATGGATGAATGGATGGGGGGGGGGGAGGGAGGATTCGAAATATCTGATCAGAAAACACAGGGCAGGTTACATCCCAGAAAAATATGAGTTAACAATTCTATAAAAAAGTGCACATTTAAATGGAATTCAATATAAAGGAGTTGTAAATCTACATAGAACCATGAATCATGGATCCCAAACAGGTTTATAAACTGCAACATGAATATTGCATAGATCATTCTAATATTTAGTTTTAACTAAAAGTCTTCATAAAAATAAAAAAAAACTGTCATACCTTTAACATCATTCCTGCTTGTTCATAAGCCCTGAAAAAAGAAAAATATAACTGAGCAAATTAAGTAAACATCTCATGGTAATATAGGATGGTTTCAATATATTTATGTACTGTATTGTTTTATTATTAGTATGGTTTAACTGCCAATTTAGACCCATCTAGAATTTGATAGAAGATGGACAGCTATATAAATGTTTTTTAAAATAGAAACAATTAACTTCTGGAAAAGGAGATCAGAGACCTCCAGCCTTCTGCCTATGTGTTCAGCTGAGTCTGGCTACAATTGGTTTCTCAACCAAGGAGAAATGGAATATATATCAAAAGAAGACTCCTTTTCTAAATGCCACTCCTAATGTCAATAGAAAATCAGCACACTTGAAAAGACCATTTTCTTGTACAAAAAAAGAAGAGTTAGGGAGAGCTACAGAAAGTGTTTGAACATATTATAGTTATACTTTTCTCACTTCCAAAATACTCAACTTTCTAACAATATCTGATTTTACTTTGATGAAGTTATTTGTATGTATATATGTATGTAACGGACAATCAATTCTTGTTGATATCAATTGTATTTCACATATATTATCAAATTTGACAAATATTGATACGTACTTTGCAGCATGGAAGAAGCTGGATTTATGTTATTTCAAGTCAAGGATAAATATAGTACATGTACTATACATATAAAATATTTCTGGATAATTCCAATTTAGGTTTAGGAATTAAAAAAAATTATAATCATGCATCAATTAAACATTCTCTTTAAAACAAAAGCCTGATGAAAATTAATCTGCTAAAGAATAGATAGACTGTATCAGTAAGTCGTCATGCCTGCTTCAGAATCAACATATTATTTTTCTTAAGTACTTTAGCTTTCAATACTAAGAGTCTGATTTCCTAACCTCAGAGATTTCAAAGTTTGGTCATATCCAAAATTGTACAAAAGGACTCCACACTGCAACTTATTTTCCTCTTCTTCCCCTTTGCTCCAAAATATCCCAAGTTCCTCCGATTTACTCTTGAAGACTTCTCAATATTCCAGAACATATTTGAAAGCAGAGAGACTGCAGGGGAAAAGGGACATTTCTTATTGCTACTAAGCAAGATTTTAAAATATGCAGGATCTTCTTAAAACTCTCTGCAATCCTCCTAGGAATAGTCATATTTTAAGCATATCTTGCATGAACGGCTAAGCAATGAGGCCAATGAAGGCATTCTCTGAAATCTTCCTCACAGATTTGATATAAAAGAAATGTATTTGCTATTCCAATGCCAGTTTGTTACTATTTTTCCATAGAAATAAAAAATCTCAATGAATATACATTAATGGGTCACTGGGAGGTACTATAACTAACAGTTTATTTAATTACATAATTAATTACAAAATTGGATCTGGATATACATAGGTACAATAACGTTTTTGTATTGCAGGGAATAGTCTTCTATTAATTTTCTGTTAAAACACCCTTAAATATGACAAAATACAATTATATGTTTGGAGTAGGCATAAATTAATACAAACCCAACATGATCTCCAATTACTTAAGGTAGAAACAACAAATAATGAAAAGATACGCTTTATTATTTTCATGGGATAGAGCTTCTTTAAAATAAGCTTCTTTTGCTTGTTCAAATTGTTTGGCATTTTTAAAAGCAACAGCTGCAAAAAATAATAATGAAAGAACATTATTGCTTTTGGAAAATAACCTTAGCAATTTTTAAAAGATTAAGATTTCAAAACAACCCCCTTATTTTACAAGACATACCTGCCTTGGAATATTCTGTAGCTGCACTGTCATAGTCTGGTTTCCATTTTAACAATCCAGTTTTCAAGCTGAAAATCAAAATGTGAAGCCATTAATAATATTGTTTACAATGAAGAAGAAAATGGATACAGCTTTCATACCACTAATTTCAATTCATTCATTCATTCATTCAGTCAGTCAGTCAGTCGTCAGTCAGTCGTCCGTCCGTCCGTCCGTCTGTCTGAATACATGCTGTTTTGGAGGCCGTATATTATCACTGTGCTCAGATATGGCTTCTCATTTCAATCCCTATCTCTGTGTCATAATTTAAGGATCTCAGTCAAGAAAGGCCAGGACCAGATGAAGCACTAATATTGTTTCAGATGTCTTTGAAGAAAAGGAGGGATAGGCAGCTGTAATATGACATAAATGATACCAAATTACAGAAAATCTTTGACACATTATGCAAAGACAGAACCCTCTGGAGAAGGCTCTGAAAAGGAGAAAGAAAAAAGAAGAGGATGACCAGCAGCAAGATGTTGGAAGATCTGAAGGAAAGACCACCATGGCTAAAAACCATTTATATAGTCCATAAAAATCAACACCAATTGGAAGGAACATAATGAAAATAAATCATTTACAGAATCTTCAACCTCAAGAGACAATCAAGTCCATGAAAAACATTAAGATCATTGAGCAGTCTGCTTGATAAACTACAGGTAGTCCTTGACTTACAACAGTTCACTTAGTGACCATTTAATGTTACAATAGCACTAAAGTGACCTATAACCATTTTTTCACAATTATGACCTTTGCAGCATCCCCATGGTCATGTGATTTACATTCAGAAGCTTGACAACTGGTTCATAATTATAACGGTTGGAGAGGGGGGTCATGTGATCATCTTTTGTGACCTTCTGACAAGCAAAGTCAACAGAAAAGCCAGATTCACTTAACAATGGTGTTACTAATTTAACAAACGCAATGATTCGCTTTAACACATTTTTTGAAGCAGAACAGAGCTGGGAGGGACCTTGGAAGTCTTCTAGTCCAGCCCCCACCCTGCTTAAGCAGGAGATCCTATATACCAACCTTTTGGACCTCAGGGACCGCTAAATTCATAATTTTAAATCTAATATGATTTTTAAAAAAACATAAATTGCATTTAGTGCAATATAAAAATGCAAATATTTTTTTCTGCGGACCACTAACATTTTCTCACGGACCACCCGTTGGTGACCACTGCTGTGTATGACATGAAAAGAAAAGTCGTAAAAACGGGGCAAAACTCACTTAAACCAGTGTCTCACTTAATGACACAAATGTTGGGCTCAGGTGTGGTCTTAAGTCAAGGACTACCTGTACATAAGTAAGATCAGAGGTTCCAAACCAGAAGCCCTTCATTTCTTTTCTAAAGTGGAAAGGGGACCTTGACACAACACGCCCAAATTCCAACCTGCACCGCCGGAGCCTGAAGATGAACCTTCACTCCTTGGTGCATCTTTAAACAGGCGGATCCACTGGATCTATAAACCCATCCCGTGATACCACCCCTCCCTCTTCCCCTTCCCAGGCTGTAGATTTTGACCCAGCGAGGACTTTTCTCCCAACCAGCTGTCCCCGGACACTCTTTGGGAGCCCCCTGGAAATGGTCGTGGCCAAAAGAGAGGCGGAAGAGCCCCACTCATCGTCCTGCCCAGCCGCGGTGGACTAGGGGCTCCGCCTTTCCGCTCTGCCTCCCGCAACCCCACCAGTTCCTGCAGCTCCGCTCACTATTTCTCCGCTTTGGCGATGTGCTCCAACCCTTCGTTGATCTTCTGGGCAGCCATATCAGCCCAGCCGGAATCGCGGCGATTCAAAGAGTCGACGTCAGCGGAATAAGGAAAGCCGCTTCGTCCAAACAATGCAAAAGGCGGAGTCGGGCTTTCCAAAGTGCGCCTGCGCAAAGCGAGAAGGGTTTCCTTTTCTTAGGCTGTGGGATCCGTAGTTTGATACCTGGAAGCGATCCATCTAAATGGAATTCCCCGGAGGAGCAATAGGAAGAGGGTGACGGGTGGACAGCGTAACAATCTCGCGGCTCATAAATAAATCGTAATATTGTCTTCCTCAGAGGAAAGGCGTTTACATTCCTTTTGCGCGGAAGAAACTCTAACCTTCAAAATCTTAGAATTCCAGAGGCTTTAAGATTCGAATGAAGCCAGCCGTCCTATCCAAAATTCTTTCATGTGCTTGTACAGAAACTCAAGGTGAACTGAAATATGATTTATTAAATTAAACCAACACAAACCATCCAAACATATTTCAGCATGTTGCAGCCCCACTTAACGTGGGTGACCCCCCCCCCCCTTTGTGTGTCCTGCAATTCCCAGAATTTCCCATCTCCCACAGCCGCTCCAAAAACTCAGTGAACTGTAGAGATTAGTGAAGAGAGGGGAGTATTTCTGCCACTGGGCACAATGCAGGCAGTCCTCAACTGACAACAGTTCATTATGTGACCGTTCCATTAACGGTGCTGAAAAAAGTGACTCATGACTATTTTTCACAGTTTTGACCTTTGCAGCATTCCCATGATCAGATGCTTGGCAACTGGTTCATATTTACGATCGCTGCCATGTCCCAAGTTCATGCGATCACTTTTTGCGACCTGACAAGTAAGGTCAATGGGGAAGCCAGATTCACTTAACAATTGGGTTACTAGCTTAACAACTGCAGTGATTCACTTAACAAATGTGGTGAGAAAAGTCATCAAATGGGACAAAACTCACTTAACCAATTTGTCACTTAGCAGCATAAATTCTGGCTCAACTGTGGTTGTGAGTTGAGGACTACCTGTATCCAGTCAGAGTAGAAATGCAATGAAGTACAACAGGTGAAGCCCTCCTTGACATTACAGAAAGCCAGAAAACATTTTTGGGGACAAATGCATCCACCGAGGTGTCAATGGTGTCAAATGATGAGCATGACTGGACAATTGAATTCTGCCCTAGGGCAGGGGTTTTGGTCACCCAATTATGTGCATCCTTTTCAAGCCACTGACATCCCCCACTCCCTATACAGAAACACCTGACTGGTGAAGACGTACAGTTCATATAATACAAATGTGTCAGACTCAAGACCCATGGGCTGGATCTGGACCACAGGATGCTTAGATCTGGCCTGTGGGGCTGCCCTGGAAACAGTAAATGACTAGCCACGCATGGCCATCCCAAGCTCCATTTTCACTAGCAGAGTGTTCAGGCCACCACAGGCGCCCACGACACATGCCCACCCTGGCCATGCCCCATGAAGTCATACACAACCCTGATGTGGACCTAAATGGAATCAAGTTTGACACCCTGATTTAATACATTTGTAAGGCTGCCTTGCTCCATAAAGACTCTTGAGTGGTATACAATAATAAAAGCAAGTCAGAAGAAAGTAACTCAATCCTACTGAAACAGTAGAGACAAAAGATTATTTTCACCAGTTTATGGTGAAAAGCTAAGTCATATTATATGGCTTGAGTGGTATACAATAATAAAAGCAAATTAACAACAATAAGGCAAAATAGAAAACATCTGGAAACAATAAAACCAACATCTACTCAACCATATGGCATTCCTACAAAGGAATTCTCAGCACTCAACCCAAGGCTTGGTGGAAGAGTTGGATTTTAAGAAAATGACCTTGGAAAGGCAATAAAAAATTTAGTTTGTGGATGAAGCTTGAACAGCAAGATTGTGAAATGAGTGACTGACTTTTGTCTTTAAGCACTAGATGTAGTTTAGAAATAGACATTAATTGGGGAAAGCTAAAATTAGAAAGGTCAACAAGAACATCTTTGAAAGACTGAAAAAGTGAAGCACACTGCTGAAGAAGTATAGGTTTGATATCTGTGAAAAGAATAAAAACTATTACACAGCTACGTAATGTTCTCCGGAACATTTCAGTTAAAATAGAAAAGTATACTCCAAAGAAAAACAGATGCAAAACTGACTGGATAAGATTCAAATATGTACATTACATGTACATTCGTTTGAACTCTAAATCCACATTATGTACGACGAATCTGGGTCATATTTCAATATTTTTATGCAATGATGTTCATTAGGTCTTGTGGTTGCTATTTTTTCTGACCAACGTTTCCCTCTTTGGGGCAAATTCCACAGGAGAACAAGAATCTGGGGGGAAACAGGAAACTGACTCACATGGAGGAAAAGACTAAAAGAGGCAGTGATCTGTGGGAAGATACCATCCAGCCCTCTCCCAGAAAAATGAAATATCCTAGGAAATATTGAAAAGGCAGAATATTTCTCTGGATGTGAAAAGAAGCATGTTTTAAAAGACAGAATAGTTGCCTGTAGCTTCTTGCCCACCCCCACTTTGTCAATAGGCCCATTAAGACTAGCAAGGCTAGCCCACTTTACATAATAAAGACTTCACCAGCAGCTACAGAAAGGTATGATAATATTCTCAACTGACCACAAGGCATCTGAGAACTCATCACAGCCTAGAGAGTAGCCCCCTGCATGGCACCATGGGAGTCTGACAACTAATCAGAATACATTTCTTACACAGGAACAGAAAACAGAGAGGTGGGACTAAACAGGGTATAAAAAGCCTAGCAAGCCC
Organism: Thamnophis elegans; assembly: GCF_009769535.1. Lineage (NCBI taxonomy): Eukaryota > Metazoa > Chordata > Lepidosauria > Squamata > Natricidae > Thamnophis > Thamnophis elegans. The sequence continues at coordinate 24,509,845 of NC_045548.1, forward strand.
CTTCCCTCAGCCCTTCTCTTCTTCTCCACCTACATCAAAGCATGTAATCACCTTTTCTGGTCAGGGCTCAAGCCATGTGGCCCTGTCCAACAATAAACCATCTTTCCAAGCAGCCTCCATGTCTCCAGTGTCTTTTCCCCCACTTGGAGCTGAACCCAAAAGGACATTTCTTTCAACAGATCTACATACACAGGGCTCCAACTAGCCCACTGCAGAACTATCTCTTTTCACTGGCTACAGGACTTGGTAGCTATGCAGCCAACCTCTTTGACTGCAAGAGAGAAGTATCCCTTGATAGTAGTGAAAGCTGTGGTTTTGCTCAACATGTGCTGAGGTAAAGGAAGGGACTACCAGAAGAAGGAGCCAGGGTAAGCTGTTGGGACTTAGGGCTGTAGGTCAGAAAATTTAAGATTGAGACCAAACCAGTCCAGGCATCTTTGAGCACAGTACTTCTATTTTGTGATGCACTGCCTGTCTGCCTCAATTACTCTTAAGTGGAGAAAAGTAAGACTGGTAGAAGTAAAGCCAGGTTGCAGGACCAGACTGGCTGGATGAAACAGCTTCCTCCAGATCAGAATTTTGTTAAACACGAGCTAAACTTGAGAGGGGCTGGCTGTTTGGATCTTGATGCAGTATCAGGCCAAGGCACTTGATTGCTGGAACAACAGATATTTGAACCTATGTTAGGTTCAACCCATAGGTTTTCAACCTATGTTGAAAATTTATGATTGTGATCTTCCAAGTTTTACTCTAGCATGACTCTTCTTCCATATAATATGACTTAGCTTTTCACCATAAACTGGTGAAAATAATCTTTTGTCTCTACTGTTTCAGTAGGATTGAGTTACTTTCTTCTGACTTCTTATTTGTTGTTTTCATGTTCACACCAACATTCTAAAACGCAGTTTATTTTAAATTTTTATGTGTGTATGTCAACCCTGATAGATTTTTTCTCAAAATAAGATATTTGTATTTGTTTAACCTTGATTTGATTAAGTTTATTTGTCAATTGATCAACTCTCGAAATGACTCTAGTTGAAGCCATAATTTTCTCTGCTTCATTTCTTAGTTACCACACTTATTGGGGAGAGGGGAGGACTTATGGAATGTAGAATGTTTTCCTCCAGACTGCCAGACATAACAACAATAAGACATAAGAAGCAACATGCCCTAGCAATGGGAGGAGGGAATACTAAGAAGCTCATCCCCTCCTTGCTTGGCTAATGTCACCTAATGACACAAAGGTGGGGTGGGCAGTATCTATCATTTAATTATGCCAAAGCACGGGAATTATTCAGAGTTGGCTTTACATTTAAACGTGCCGATATGATGTACCCAATAAACAGGATCTTTGACAAAGCAACAGTCTCAGAGTCTTGAACTAGTTGGGAGCATTATTCAGAACCATAATACTAAGCCAACTCTCCGTCAAAACTCCAGGACTTCTGAGCCCCAGCCCTCCATCCAGTTACTTCAGGGAGAAGGGAAATTCTCAGGAAGAGATGGCTGAGAAAAGGGGAAGAGAGGCTGCCAGAAAACCAGTGGAGGATCTGCAACCTTGCAGATGGCGAGCAAGATCACCCAGCTGATCATTGCACAGCCAAAAGTGCAATTGTGGAACCAGTTGGAGCTGTGAGGAGAAGCGGCAGCCAAGGAGAGCCCTTACCTCACAACAGATGAATTCTGGTGGAGAACAGCACCCAGAGCAGCAGAGATCAAGCTTCCTGCAGCTGCTCCCATGTACACACGGGCACAACCCGCAAAGTGGGAAAAAAAGGAGAACGGTGGCCTGGGACAAGCCAAGAGATTGGAGATACTTGACCGCACTCCGGAGCACTTTGGTGGAGCAGCTGAGAGAGCGGTTTGACCGCACAAGCATCTAGGGAGTAGAACCTCTGTACCGGAAGAAGGTAGCCAAGAAGGTGATTCCCCAAGCAGTCCAGCTGCTTCTGGGACGGTGGAGCCTGAGCCGTCCTGTCAGATTCCACCTCACCAACTCAAGCTGTGACTGACAGCCAGGGGAAGCCTGGATTGAGCTGTTCCGGAACAGCAGGGAGCCGTGGCAGTGAGCCCCAGCCCCAGGTGAAGCCCCCTGCCCATGCCAGCAGCAGCAATGGGGTGAGTCTGGCATCAGCCGGCCCTTCAGTGGCTGCTACTCATAGCCAGCTTGGCCAGGCAGCTGCAACAGCACTTTTCCAGTGGTCCCAGGTGGTATCAGGCCCCTTTCCCTACCCCGGGACTGGTTGGCACCCAGGATACTGGACACTGCCACCTCACCGCATGGAACCTCTCCCTCTGGGTGTCACGTTCAATGCAAACCCCGACAAGTTGAAATCTTCCTTGATAATGTGCTATATTGTTATGCCCTGGCCTTCCCGACCCAAAGAGCAATGGTGAATGCTGTAACTGCCAAACTCAAGGGGTAATGCACCAAAATACGTGGCAGTCTTTCACGAAGAAGATGGCCCAAGCTGAGGGATTAAAGCAAGGGGGACAGCGAGTGAAGAAATACATTCCAGAATTCAGGAGAGTCGCAGGGAAGCTGTCGTACTGGTCAAAGCAAAAACTCATCTATCACTTCAAGGAGGGCCTTAATTGAGGGCTATGACAGGCTTGTGCATACCAGAGGATCAATTACAAGCATGGTACTGAGTTGCCACAGAACTGGATGTGAAACTGAGGGCCTACAGGCCAAGGAACAACACTGAGGCAAGGACACGGAAGGCCCAAGAGAATCAACTGGGAGACAATTGGCCTTAGCCATACCCACCAGTGATACCCCAAGGCAAACCAAGCCCCCATCCAATGCTTCCAACCGGGACACTGAGCAGCCAAGTGCTTCATGCCTGAACCCAAACCAAAGGCAGAGCTACCAGCATCAGCAAAGCCAGAAAAGTGATCCAGAAGCCACCAAAGTCCAGCTAGGGATGCCAGGCCATTGAAGTCCCCTTTCTCCTACCTGAGGGGGAGGGAACTCCAGCCAAAGAAACCAATCACCCACCCTGTATGACAGTGAAGACAAGGAAGAGATCAGATGGTGAGTAGAGCCATCTGTCTTTTCACTATCCCTGTGAAAATTGTGGCACGCAAGTCGGGAACTTAGGGGGAATTTGAAGTCCTAATAGACTCATGCGGCCCCCAATGTTTGATAAGCCTACCCACAGCGCTGAGGCTGGGGATACGGGTAAGGAGGTTCTCTAGAGACATAAAGTTTGAACAAATTGATGGCTCACTAATAGGAGGGGCCCCAGTAACCTACCTAACTGAGCCAGTGAAACTGGAAATGAGTCAACACTAGGAAATGATCTGGTTCGTGATTGTCCGGAAAATGACAGACGCTGTGATCCTGGGACTAGCCTGGCTCGATAAGAGGGGCCCAAAGATATGGTGGGAAGGGGGATACAGGAAATTGAGACTGGGAAGAGGTCCCTTGCCTCCATCACACAACCGGGTTGTACAAGCTATGCCACATAAGAGAGGAGCCAAGACCACATAACACTCAAGAGCTGATTCAGCCGCCAGGAACTCAAATCATCTGCAGAGAGTATGAGAACCTAGCGGAAGTATTCAGAGAGGAGGAGTGTGATGTGCCACCCCCAAAATCCCCACAGACTATTCAATTGAATCCAGCCAGGAGCAAAACTGCCCAAACCAAGATTATTCCATATTCCCAAGGAAATGAAGGAACTGAAGAAGTACATAAAAAAAAATAAGCTAGGGGATTCATCCAGCTGGCCAACTCACGCATAGTGGTCCCAGTCCTGTTTCAGGAGAACAAAACTGGGACAATGAGGGATAGGTATGAATGGATAATATGTACATACATCCGCATATATTTTCCCCAGGGGTTAGGAGCATGCATGTTTTTGAGCCTACATAATCTAGGTTTCCTGGAGAAATAAATTGAACAACCAAATTTGCAGAAAATACACTTAGGGTTAGGCCTTTGGGAATTCGGACAGTAAAATGGGCATTGCGAATAAATTCAGAGTCCTTGGGTATGGTTAGCAACATACATATCTTTTGATCCTGCCTTATCTAGCTTTCCTGGAAAAATGAATTAAGAGATAAAAACGGACATTGCCATTGGATTTAGAGCCCATTGGTATGGTTAGGAGGGGACATGCCTTTTGAGCCGGCCTTATGTACATTTCCTGTCAAAATACATGGGAAAATCCCATTCTGGAAAATTCCACTTAGGGTTAGGGTTAGCTCTCCATGAATGTGCAGAGCAAAACGGACATCACCATTGGATTCAGAGCCCATTGGTATGGCTAGGAGGGTGCACATCTTTCGATCTGGACTTTCAATCATTTTGTGGCAAAATATATGGAGGTTTCTTTCGTGAAAATTCCACTTAGTGTTGGGTTTAGTTCTCAATGAGTTCAGAGTGGAAAAATCTAATTTCCATTAGATTTGGAGCCCATTGGTATGGTAAGAATGGTCCACACCTTTTGAACTAGACTTACATACATTCTGTGGCAAAATACATGGGACATCCTCTTAGGGTTAGGTATCTATGAATTAGGAGAGCAAAACGGACATCTCCATTGTATTCGGAGCCTGTTGACATAGTTAGGAGGGGGCACATTGTTTGAGATGGTCTTATGTACATTTCCTGACAAATTACATAGGAAAATCCCATTCAGAAAAATTCCACTAAGGGTTAGGGTTACCTCTGCATGAAAGCGCAGAGCAAAATGGACATTGCCATTGAATTCGAAGCCCATTAGAATGGTTAGGAGGGAGCATGCCTTTTGAGCCGGCCTTATGTACATTTCCTGTCAAAATAAATGGCAAAATCCCATTTGGGAAAATTCCACTTAGGATTAGGGTTAGATCTCCATGAACTCATAGAGCAAAATGGATATCGCCATTGGATTCAAAACCCATTGGTATGGTTAGGAGGTTGCACATCTTTTGTGCCAGAATTATTTACATTTCCTGGTAAAATACATGGGAAAATCCCATTCGCAAAAATTCCACTTAGGGTTAGGGTTAGCTCTCTATGAACTTGTAGAGCAAAATGGGCATTGGCATTGGATTTGGAGCCCATCGGTATGGTTAGAGGGGTGTACACCTTTGGAGCCGTACTTATGTACATTTCCTGGAAAAATACATGAGAAAATCCCATTTGCGAAAATTCCACTTAAGGTTAGGGTTAGCTCTCCATGAACTCTAACAGCAAAATGGGCATTGGCATTGGATTTGGAACCCATCGGTATGGTTAGAGGGGTGTACAACTTTTGAGCCGTACTTATGTACATTTCCTGGAAAAATACATGAGAAAAGTCAATTCGCAAAAATTCCACTTAGGGTTAAGGTTAAGGATATATATATGAAATGTGAGAAAATGGCACAAAAAACCCTTGAAATTGCCAAAAACAATAAATAAATTAATTGGATATTTTAGCAGCGAATTTGGTTAGACTAGCATAGACCATTTTAAATCAGAAGAAGTTATAAGTGTGTGTGTGTGTGTGTGTGTGTGTGTGTGTAATGCAATAAAATTTGGAGAAGGAGACCTAATAAAGGAATGGAGTAGCTGTCAAATCTGAAAAGGAAGATGCAAGAGTATGTGTAAATTACTGATTCTCCATACAAGCAGTATTTAGTAATCTTACAAAAAAGAGTAAATCCACACATGAAAAGGACAAATTGGTTTCATAATAAGCCAAAGGAGACAAGGACAAACATCTTAATATAAAATTGACAATAAGAGCACACTAGAATAAACAAACATTTAATTTTACTTTATTAAACATAGCAAGGTCTTTAATTATACAGATCATGCCAAAATGGTGAATATATTAAAGTTAAAGGGTATGAAAGTCATAAATGCAGGTGAGTTGCCGAGTACGCAAAATGCAGTCACTTGACTGCAAGGGGTGAGGGTGTGGCTGAAATTGGAACTTTGAAGCCAGGTGTTAGGTCCCTTTTAAAGGGCTCCATCATAATTTTGAACAATCACTAAGCAACCTATCATGAGTCAAGGACTACTTGTATCTGTTTAATGCCAGGACCAAAAAGTATGAAAATAAGACAGCAGCAGGATTCAATCAAGAAGCCCTTAACGCTAACAGTTTGAGAGGTGCCAATTACACCATTTTGTTAGATAAAGTAAGGAATTCTTAGGAAAGCTCATTGTAAAAGGGGAAAAAGTGGAAAATCTTGATTAAAGATTAGGAAGTGAAAAATAATATCAATTTGCATGTTTGACTTTACAGTAAAGGTCAATTACTAGGTCAACTAGTAAGGTCAACTGAACAAAAAATAAGATTTATTCTTCCTGGGCTCAAGTATAGTGAAGAATGGGCAAAGGATTGTAGAAGTAAGGTGATTAATTCTAGGGAGAAAGGCAATGGTAAAATTAAGCAAGATCATGAAGGCTAATAATATTGCTATGACAACAAGGCTCAAAATAATTAAGCAACAGTCTTTATCATGGTAAAATATGTCTGTGGTGGATCTGGATTATTCAAAAATGTTTCGGGAAATAGAATAGCAATAGCAATAGCAGTTAGACTTATATACCGCTTCATAGGGCGTTCAGCCCTCTCTAAGCGGTTTACAGAGTCAGCATATCGCCCCCACAGTCTGGGTCCTCATTTCACCCACCTCGGAAGGATGGAAGGCTGAGTCAACCTTGAGCCGGTGAGATTAGAACCGCTGAACTGCAGATAACAGTCAGCCAAAGTGGCCTGCAGTACTGCACCCTAACCACTGCGCCACCTCGGCTAATAAGAAACAATGCATTTATATTATAGAAGGGCAGATTTCAGCTCAGGAACAGTTTCCTAAAGGCAAGAACTATTCACCAATGGAATATACTGCCTCAAAAAGTAGTGGATTTTCTTTTGCTTAGGTGTTTAAACAGAGGCGGAATAGCAGTCTATTGAGGAGCAGGGGTGTCAAATTCATGTTGTCACAGCATAGTCACGTGATGTATCAGGATTCCCCCCCCTTCACTAAACCGGGTGTGGGTGTGGCCAGCATGTAACGTATGCGACCCATGGACTGCAATTTTGACAGCCCTGCTGTAGAGCATGATATATGATTGAATGCATAAGAGAATACTCTATAATTTGCAGGGTATGAACCACAGAATTAGAAAGAAACAGAAAGCCTGTGTTTAAAAAATATATGGATAATGTGAACATTTTGATAAGAAGCAGAGGCAGACAAAGTACATTTGTGTAGAAAAAGTCTATTATTTTCCCCCTGCTTTCCTTCACTGCTGTTGCAAAAGTTCTAATTTTGTTTATTCAGTTGTGGGTTCTCTAGGGATAATTAAATGCATAAAACATACAAGAAACCTTGGTGAAAAAGAGAATTGTCCCTTCATAGCAGAGGTGGTATTCTGCTGGTTTGCATCGGTTTGGGCGAACTGGTAGTGGTGGCAGCGCAAGGCTCCGCCCACCCACTCAGACGTTATTACGAACCTTCTGCGCATGCACACGTGCTCCCGCTACCAAACCGGTAGTGAAAATAAGAGGATACCATTACTGCTTCATAGCCTTCATGTTTTGGTAATTTTCTAAAACAAAAGTTCTAGAACAGGGGTGTCAAATTCGTGGTGTCACATTGTCACATGAGGTATCATGACTTCCCCCCCCTTCACTAAAATGGGGGTGGGCATGACCAGCATGTGAGTTTGGCACCCCTGTTCTAGAAGAACATTCCTATAAACAAAATGTCTGGGTGTTGCTCTTGGATATAAGAAGACATGCATAGTTGTAATATAATTTCTTTAGCATTTGGAGATCAAATACAGTAACTAATAATAATAATAATGAAAACAAGTCCTATAACTGAATTATTGGAGAATATTACACAGATTGTTCATGAATATGTGTTAATGAGAACTTGTCTTAGATCATATTACTTGTTGGTTTGTGATTTTTCTTTTCTTTAATTTATAGTACTGCAAGTTACTACATTCTCAACAACTCAGAATAATTAGTGTTGATAAATTTCAGTTTCATCAATTGAAGGGAAAGAGACAGAGAGTTGCAGATTTTCTGAATGAGTTGTCTGAAAGCAGAACAGAAAAAGTCCCCCTATGCTAACTTATTTCCTTCTGGTATTAATGAAAGTTTCTCAGCATTGTATATTCTTGATTATACACCACAGGCAACAATTTATATATAAAGATCAGCCCACATGGTCCAAAGAGCTCCAGACCCTAAAGAGTATACATTTGCTTTTCATTTAGTGGTTAGAAAAAAATGCTTATATTTATGCTTCAAATTAAAAGACACAGTCTTTCATTTGCACACACAGATGAAAATGCCTTTGTTCCGTTATATTTAAGAAAAGCAACACACTGGATATATTTCTGATACTATCTGTTAGTTCTTTCCCCACCCATAACTCCTGACATGGGACTTAGCATAATTGTTTACGCCAGGTGCTAAAATTCTACAATGAGTGAAAGTTTTCTATTTTTTTTTTTCCATTATGAGCTCTGAGCCCAAGCCTCTTCTCTGGTGTGCTATATCAAGAATACACACGGGGTGGTAAAAGACTTGTCAAGTGTGGGAGAAAAAAGTTTTGCTTCAATCCTGGAAATGTATCCTACACTTAGCACTTGTTTGTTAGGTAACTTCCTTATTCTACAACATAATAATCGCAATTATAAGTTATTCTGTGCTTCCCTAGCCTACTTATTGGGTCTACAACGGGCAGAAAAAAGATCCTTAACAATATATATTGCATCATGCAAACTATATCTTTCTCATCAATAATGTTTAAGCAGTTGTTGTTTTCCTTCAACACTCCCTCCCTGCTGTCTTTATGTGGAGCTTAAATAATCTCTGCAGGTTCTCCCAAAAGGTCCTAGAATCACAGAATAGAAGAGTATCCTTGCAGATCATTAATCTAATCTGCTGGCCAGCTGAGGAATGAACTACTACAGCATTTCTGACATTCATCCCTCCATTTTGAAGATAATATTTGCATTTCTCCTGTTCTCTCCCCATCCTCCATTATTTTTCAAAGATCACAAGAAAAGGTTCTGAAATCACATTTATGTGATCAGGGGTGGGTTGCTCCAGGTGTTACTGCAGGTTCGGTGCACATGCTCTTTGCTTGTATGCTTCACACACATACGCACCTGACTTAGGAAAAAATATATATATACCATAATATGTTGTTACAATAGTAAACAGTTACTAAACATTTGTTGTGTTCTAATTACAGAATATAGTAATGCAGAATTGATATTATTTACCTGAATTGATAACTAGATTTTCACCTATTAGCATCAACTTTAATTTGGATCACTTAAAAGTCTATTCTACTAATTTACTAAAGACATATTTCATTTTCATCAATGTTGGAAAAGTAATGAAAGGTTTAGAAATAAATAAAATAATGTCATCTGTAAATAAAACCAGTTCATGTTCAACAAAATTATGCAATACTCTGTAAATGTCCTTATGTTGTCTAAGAACAAAAGCCAAGGGTTCCAAATAAATATCACAAAGCAAGGATAAAGTAGGAATCACCCTTGTCAAATTCCTCTAAATAATGTGAACATAGCAGAAAATAAATTATTAACCTTTATTTGGGCAATTCTTATAATATCTTGATCCATTTTATGAATTTCAAAGGAAATCCGAAGCTAAGCAATACAGAAAACATGTACTGCCTACGGTATATGTTTTATCAAAAGCTTTTTCAGTCTCTAACAATAAGATTGCCAATTGATCTTCATTTTTATTGAAGTTGATTTAATCTGCAACTAACCCAATATTGTCTGCTGCTAGCCTACTTTTTTATAAACCCCTCTTGATCATTCTTAATAACATTTGCTGTAATCTATTTGCTAGCACTACTGTAAATATTTTTGTATCAACATTAATCAATGAGATTGGAAAATATTTGGCACATTATTTTTTCTGATTTTGATATGATTGTAATATAAGCCTAATTAATAAAATTTTTCGATAACATCACTTTAATAAGTATCACATCATACAGTTGGCAAAGCTTTGGCATCAAAAGACCTTTAAATGTTTTACACTATTCGATTGGGAATCCATCCAATCCTGGTGTTTTACCACTTGCCATATTTAAAATTATTTGTTTAATATTTGTCCCATACAGCCTTTATTTGTATTTCCAGCTTTAATTCTGAACAACTCTCTGGTTTGCAAAACTCAAAAGAGGAAAATGTACAAGTGAGAAGCTGCCCATTCTGTAACAAATAAGCCTAAAATTGTGAAAATAAGACTTGATTGATAATCAAGGAATCCTATAGTTTACTTTTTCTCATTTTACAGCTTTTTATTAGCTTATAATCATGGGTGGGTTTCAAAAATTGCAGCAATGGGCTTGCTGCTCCATTGCTGGGTGGGTGTGGCCATGGTGGGCGTGCCCTAGTCAGCCTCCTGTACCATGAGGGGCGGGTGTTTTTCTCCCTCTCCAGACTGCAGAGGCTTTCCCCGAGTCTCTGGGAGGGCAAAAACTGTTCCCCCTGGGCTCCGGAGGCCCTCCAGAGGCTGGAAACAGGCCTGTTCTGGACTTACAGAACCTCCAGTAGGTCTATTTTCCCTCCTTCCCGAGCCTCCACATGGGGCCTGCACTTACCTGGAATGATGAACAGGCTGCGTGGAGATCCTGGGAGGGGAGGGGAGGGTGTGGCCAGCCATAGGTGGCATTTGGGGGTTCGCCAAACTGGGCAGAATCCTAGCTAGAGGATCGCCCGAACTCACATCAGCCTGCCCCTGCGTTATTATATAAAATACAAAAATACAAAACAAGTAATAGGAAACAAAAGGGAGGGAAAGGGGAAGAGAGAAGTATAGAAAAGAAGGGAAAAGTCAACAGAATATTATAATTTACCTTTTAAAGTACAGTATGACACTACAAAATGTACCTGCCTCCGCTTGATTTTATTTTCTTGTCTTCATAGAAGTAATTAATGTATCTGCTATTTTACCATATTAGTGGGAAATCAGATAAATAAAAAGCTTGCATACAAAAGCCATTATTTTAAAACCCAATAGTTATAAAGAACATAAATTTATCTACCTATGTAGATAAATAGGTAGAAGCTATGACATTGTGCAATACTTTTTATGTATCTCACCATAGGCACATGTTAGGTGGTGGTCACATTTTTTATATAGTAAAAATATGTTTTAAAAATATTGCAAACATCTAAGTATAGGGGGGCAACTAATAAAAAAATAACTCTTATAAGCATTTTTCCTGCATTGCTGATACAATAGCAGTGTTTTATCTATATGGTTCATGCTATATTTTATATTATCTCCACTGCTGTGACTAGTCCGTGATTAAAATGAAGTCTGGGAATGTCTGATTATCTCGCAGAGGAGGCGTATCCATGCTGCACAAATGCCAGGAGAACAGAGTTTAGGCAAAAGGCAGTTTTATATCAGGTAATCAGAACATAAGGCGTGGGAGGTAAGCAATGACTAGATATACTTGCCATGGAATGTTTCAGAGGTTTAGGCTCACAGAAGTCATTTTATTTAGTACTTCAAGTCTGGACAACTTGTTTTTCTATCTGCTACAATCAGTTACATTGTGCATGTGTTTTCCAGGACAGGAAAAGATGGCTTCTCTTTCTCTCTCCCTCTTTAAGCTTCTCTCTTTTTTCCAATAGTCTTAGGCAAAAGTAAAGGTTCCCCTCGCACATATGTACTAGTCGTTCCCAACTCTAGGGAGCGGTACTCATCTCTGTTTCAAAGCCGAAAAGCCAGCGCTGTCCGAAGACGTCTCCGTGGTCATGTGGACGGCATGACTAAATGCCAAAGGTGCACGGAACTCTGTTACCTTCCCACCAAAGGTAGTTCCTATTTTTCTACTTGCATTTTTACATGCTTTCGAACTGCTAGGTTGGCAAAAGCTGCGACAAGTAACAGGAGCTCACTCTGTTACGCGGCGCTAGGGATTCAAACCGCAGAACTGTCAGCCTTTCTGATCAACAATCTTAGCCACTGAGCCACCACATCCCTCCCCAATAGTCTTAGGTATCCACTAATGATTGTACTGGCCCCCAAAGCAAAAGGGAAAAAGTAACAAAAAAGAATGCCCAACACTGAATGGAAATTATTAAAGGACCCAAATGATGGTAAGACTCACCTTGTAAAATAGTAGAAGGTTAGTAGAAAAGGTGAAATGGTATGTCCTTGAACATACATATCTGGCACTCAATCCTTTCTAAATTTAGGAAAAAGTCAGATATTCCAATTCCATGAATTCTCCAGGAGTAATCTACTTAAGTTTCACAGCAGTACCCTTCTGTTAAATATATCTTTGCCGAAAGCTCATTTAGAAGACAAGTATCTATTTTAAGTAATTATCCCAATTCTGCATATAACAAAACAGGGAAAAAGTTAAACATTTCAGACTGAACTCAAGGATTAAAAAAATAATTGCTTTGTGACCTGGTGTGGACTGGTTCAAGAAGACATTTGAATTTGATGCTGTCCATGTTGACACGTGTTCTGGGGATTTGATTACCACAACCCAAGGCAGTTTTCTCAACCTTGGCAATTTGAAGATATATGGACATCAAACTCCCAGAATTCCTCATGCTGGCTCTTGGAGCTGAAGTCCACACATCTTCAAGTTACTAAAATTGGGGGGGAAAAACAGGAAGTGACTTGGCAGCAGTGAATTTGGGGATCTGGTAGTCAGAGGTAGTATTCAGCTGGTTCTCTCTGGTTCAGGCAAACTGGTAGCACTGGCTGCAGGAGGCTCCACCCACCTGCCCTGACATAATGCACGAGCACTGTGCATGTGCAGACATTTGCAAACTAGTAGGGAAGGTAAGTGAATCCAACCAATGTTGTTAGTGTTGCAGCTATGCATCAACTTACCTTCAGATTGTATTTATTTGCAAACAAAGTAAAATATTACAACACATCAAACATTTGTAATGAATTCCTTCCCAAGTAAATTATCCCTCCACATATATGGAACCAAGGTAACCCTCCTGCCTTCTTTTGTTTACTTCTTTTATCATAGCATGCATCAGTTTGCATCCTTTAAAATATGTGAAACAATATATTTAAACCACTAAACCAAACAACCCCTGTGAATCTACTTCCCAACATACATAGATCATGACATCAATGGTTGCTTGGTTAATGATTTCAGACTCTCAGATGATACAGAGGGAATTGACAGTAAGTAGTATTGGCATCTCTAAAACCACTTATTTGGCTGAGCTGGCTTAAATTTCACCCAAGGAGTTATGCTCAATTTTTTTTTCTTTTACAAATGAAACTCATTGAACTAGTTGACAATTGAGAGCATAACACATACAGATTAAGCAAAATGTCTTCATTTCTTTGAACTTGCAGTACCTGAATAAAATACTGAACTCCACTTAGAAACAGATGTGTTGGAAGCAACGATGCCATAAGAATTATTTAAGTTCTAATTTTATTGACCAGACATATAATTTGGAATAATGATGAAAATTCTTTATGACTGTAGGCTAAGTGTGTGTGAGTGTGTGTGTGTGTGCGCGCATGTGCATGCAACTTAATAACACAAAAGCACAAAAGATGTTCTCTCCTCCAATTGTTGTTGTTTTAATGAAAATTTGTTTAGACTAGAATGCAGAAGATAAACCTGCTACCCTCCATATCAATTAACCCATCATCATGCATTGCATTAATGGCTGTTGCTAGTACACAATAAAACATACCTTTAATTTCTTTTAATTTGTAAGAACTTCGGGCTTCATAAGAATCAGATATTACTCAGACACACAAAATAATGTGAACAATTTTTCTCTTTTTTTATAGCAATAGCAGTAGACTTATATACCGCTTCATAGGCCTTTCAGGCCTCTCTAAGCGGTTTACAGAGAGTCAGCATATTGCCCCCAACAATCTGGGTCCTCATTTTACCCACCTCGGAAGGATGGAAGGCTGAGTCAACCCTGAGCCGGTGAGATTTGAACCGCTGACCTGCTGATCTAGCAGTAGCCTGCAGTGCTGCATTTAACCACTGCGCCACCTTGGCTCTTTTTCTACCTATTTAGTTCGGGCACAGTACAGAAACAAAATTTGTCAACTGAACTGCCTTGTATTTGTATCTGTTAAACGTTGCTATTTTTGGCAATAAAAGTTCCTGAAATAGTAGAATAAAAAAATATGGAACAACTTTTAATCATGCCATGACGGAATCTAGAATTGTTCTACATGATTTCATTTGCTGTATTTAAATGTTTTGTTTCTACAGTCTGAGCAATAAACTACATCCTTAAGGTTGACAAGGCAATTATTCCATGTACACATGTACATCAGTGGTGGGTTTCCATTTTTTTTTTACTACCAGTTAGATTGTGCATGTGCAACGCTTCTGTGCAGAAGCATCCGGGTGGGTGGATGGAGCCTCCCACCGCCGCTACTGCCGGTACACCTGATCCAGGCCGAACTGGCAGAAACCCACCTCTGATGTACATAACAGTCATGCAAAATATTTTTGCTGCAACTTTGATGCAAAACTTATTGCTACATATCCACTAAAATTATTAGTAGCATTTGAACTGATGCCTTTTTATTGACACAGTTGCAAAACCAGATTGTTTTTCTAACAGTAAATTTTTAAAAATGGTCAGATATTTTTAAATGATAAAATCAATATCCTCTTTTGCCATTGCAAGATGAAAGTGTGATTAAGCATCAGTAAAGGAGAGAGTCTCTCTTGTGCTCACTCTGATTTTTTTTCAGGCTGCCTGGCAAGTTTATGAGGGTTCAAAGAGACAATAACATGAATCTAATATCCTGCTACAGGATATTGGAAAGGAAACAAGTCCGTAAGTTTAAAAATAGGATTAGATCTGTAAGAGGGAGCAGGAATAGTATCTATAGCTACACCAGGCTGAATGAAAAAGATAAGAGCTAATGATCCTTTTGCTTTAGGGCACGAAGCTAGCTCTGGTTAGCTTCAGAAAAGTATTTCCTCCTACCACAATATTATATTATCCAACTGAACAGGTGCATCAAATCTGATTTAGAATCTTCATTAGAGATCATAACTAAACTTTTAGAAGTAAGAAAAGTTTCTATAGCAATCCATTTTCTACTAGCAAGTTAATTTCTGTGATAAATCGGATGCAATATATCACTGATGAAAAGGATTAGGAAAAACTAGAAGGAATCAATGTTGAAAGAACACATGGCATGGAATTTCACTGGCTAATAGGTCAGGTGCCATTGATATTACATCTCAGGAATAGAAATGAGAGAATTGGTTACTTGTTTGTTTGCTTGAGATATGCTATTTTTCCTCTAGGAGCTAAATACAGCATTCATACTACCACTTTTCTTCAATTTTTCTCAGGCCAACATTTTGGGATAAGATGGACCAGTACATTCCACAGCCAAAATAGACTTGTATCTCCCAAATCCTAATCCAACCTTCAAAACTGAATGACACCATATTTTTTGGAATATAAGACGCACCTTTTCCCCCTCAAAAAAGAGGCTGAAAATCTGGGTGTGTCTTATACACTGAATACAGCATTTTTGGCCTCCTGAATCCCTGCCCCCTTTGCAAAAATGGTTGTGGATAGCCTTTAGGAGGCTTCCAGAGTGCTCCTGGGAGCTGGGGAGGACAAGAATGAGCAAAAAACTGGCTCTTTTCTGCCCCCCCCCCCAGCCCGCAGGACCACTCTATATGCCTCCTAAAGGCTATGCATGCCCTTTTTGTCACAAAAATTGGCCTGTTTTTGCTAAAAATGGGCCACTTTTGGGAGGTCTGCAGAGTGCAAAAACTTTTTTTAAAAATTTGCCTCTTCAAAATCTTGGTGCGTCTTATACTCCGGTGTGTCTTAGATTCCAAAAAATATGGTAATTTGCATAGTGCAAATTATATATATATATATCCTGCATAGTGAAGGATATATATATATATAGCTACAAAACATTGAAATACATCTCAATCCCAGTCCAACAAAGCAACACTGTCAAAATCTTATTCCAGCATTTGGAGACTACAGAATGGAAGGAACAACCTTAAACTCAACCCTGTCAACATTGAGTATCTGTGAGTTTTGGCCTTGTTTGTTGCAGCTGTAACTGTTCTCCCTCCAGGCTTGTTATATCTATCTCATTGTCCACATACACACATGCATATATTTAAAATAGCTCTAAAAACCTGATTTCCCCCCTGCCCACCAAGGCCTTGAATTAGAGAAAATGGCAAGTCTTTTGTATTTATATTTTAAAATGGCTGCTTTTCTTAGCGTATTTGGTCTATTGCTTGCTTTAATTGTATTGGTTTTTTTACCTTATGTCTCCCAGAGTTACAGAGTAGATTAACCTTATAACTTTCGAAAATAAAATTTTAAAATAAATTATCACGCCTAGCTTTTCTATAGCATTTTATATAAGTAGGCTTATTATACATTATTTTGATACAACAGTCGTATATGACATTACCATTATTCCCATGATCCAGAATTCAAGCTAAGGTTTATGGAATCTTAGCCAACATTTATGAGTTGCCTTAATTTGGGACATACCACTAGCCATATTTTGGAGGTGCAGACAAGGGTGTGGATGTTTTTGTTGAGGCAAGACAATTTGAGAAGGGGTAGGGGGAAAAATCAAACTTTTTTTCACTTCAATTTAAATTCTGTTAAATTCTGTTAATTCAATTAATCAAATACAGATTCAGTTAAATATTGCAATATTAAAGTTCTAAATTAGAACCGCAACTAAATTAGAAAAACTGAAAGACTCTTGAAAAAATATCAGAAGAACAGAGAGAGAAAAAATCAAATGCAGGTTTTAAGAGGGAGAGAGAAATAATTATTTGAAATTAATCTTCGCTTGGACTGCGGGCTGAAGAACAAGTCATCACTTTCCTTCCTTTTGTTTCAGCTGCTCAGCGCATGCATTTTCCTTTATTCATTCTATGCTGCCCGGGGTTTGTATCTCAAGAGGTGGACAATAAAAAAATTAAATTGACACAAGGCTTAGAGACTGTTCTCCTTTTTCAAAGGTTCCACTTGAGGGCAGAATTTCACTTTCTTGAAAGACACGATCAGGCTCAGTGTGGTCTGAATCCTTTTATCATTGTCAAAGTTTGTTTCACCATCCCAACACCTCAGGTACAGAAAAAAGACTGTTCAGTAAATGTAAATAAAAGTGAAACAGGTCAAGATTCTGAAAACCCATTTGATTAATTCACATAAATCTCTTCCAATGGGAGAATGCATTAAAGTGCATGTCTCTAATGGATGCTGCTATTCATTGCATGCTGCTGTTCATTGCATGCTGCAATACTTCTTAATTTTCAGAATTACCAAACTTATATGAAGACACATTGGTGTGATAAAATCAGCATAGGACAATATCAAAAGGCTTATTCTCAGCAAGCAATATTTGTAAGGAACAAAGTCAATCTTATCTAAATATTAATCAAAAGAGATCGCACAAAAGGCTTATTATGGGAGTCTGAATGTACCAATTCTTAGCATTCTTCCAGTTTTGCATTTCTAGAAAATCAATGCTTGTCAAAGTAGAGAAAATATAACACGCATGAAACTTAACTTTACACCAACATAACATTTTCCTTCAGTAGGCAAAAATGAAGAACACTGTGCTGCTATCTATGAGGTTTTGTAAGGCTTCATTATAGAGGTAGCACTGCCTTTCAGAAATAGTGGTATCTTCCTGTAATCTTATAAATTTTCCTATAAACTGACATTCTAGCAGGCTTTACACAATTCATCAACTTTTACAGAAATCTAGAAACATTTTAGTGACATGTGAGAAAACAATGCTTTGAATAAATAAGGACAAACTGGGAGGAACCATTAAAAAATTATTAGGGCTCATCTTTATGTCCTGCAGCATAAATATGCTTTACTATTTCCCCAGAATATCACCCTTACTTCAACCACAGCCAATTGGCAAGGAAGCTTACAGGTATCTTTAGTGATTTATACAATTAAATAAAAGATTTCTGCCTTAGGTGTGATTTTAACATATTAGATCAAGGGTGTCAAACTTGATTTCATTGAGGGCCTCATCAGGGTTGTGTTTGACCTTGGGGGGGTGCTGGCCAGAGGGGGCATTTCCTGCTCGATGTCACTCATGTCGGGAGCACTCTGCCAGTGACCTCCCGAGCTCCGTTTTCACTGGCAGAGGGTTGCAGGAGACTGTCACAGCCAGAAATGGAGTTCAGGAGCCTGTTTTTGCTGGCAGAGGAATCGCGGGCTGGTCCCTCACTCTTTCCAGGGTCAGATCTAAGCACCCCATGGGGTGCCTTGAGTGTGACACCCTTGTATTAGATTCTGTGACCAGAGATGAGAGCTTCAATAGAGAGCTTTAGTACAACTTTCCCAAATTGCATGATTATGAGTAATCTAGAACAGCATAAATTTGGAAGAAAAAATAAGGACAACAACTCCCTTGGTATCTAAGCTTTCTGTAAGGAAATAATTTTACATGTGAATTATAATAAATAATGTAATCTTACTTCTAAAATCTAAAAAGGCAGGATTCCTCACTTTCCTTAATGTTTGGATATATTTTTCCACTGAACTGTTTCACTTTATGTCATGGCTCCTTTACTTAATAACAAGAAAGACACCACTCAACTCCATTCTGCAGAATTAAGAGTACTTTTACTGATTATAAGTAATGAGAAGCTAAGCAAAGCTGGATCTGAGCAAAAGCGCACAAAAGCATTAGATATCAATACATGATTCATTCCCCTCCCCTTGGTACCCCAGTCCATAGTCCAATTGTATATCTCCACAGCTGTCAGGTGGAAGACATCTTCAAAAATCATCATCAGGTTGGTATGCCGAACAGTTGGCCTTGGCAGGAAACTCTCCTCCTTCCACATGCGCAAACGAATGGTGTTAACAACTCCCAATTAACAGTCCTCCTGTACAGATTATTTCTCTCACCTAAATACCATGCCCTCCCTCCCTGTTTCAATGACAGCTGAAAAGCAAGCAGCAAAACAGAGGCTGACACTTTAGTTGGGTAAAATAAAGATTCTCTTGCATTTGAAAATAGTGCAACAGCTTAGGTGGATGTCTTTCTCCAGGTAAAATAAACTGCTCTCCTTGAGTGAAGCCCCCCCCCAGTTCTGTGCAGGATTCCAATTGAAAGTATCCCCAGCAGAGGGCTGTCCAGCCGGTGCCCTTAGACCAATGGAGGGGAGCAGTGGTGGTTTGCTGCCAGTCCACACTGGTTCTCGCGAACCGGTTGGTCACCAGACCCGGAAGTAAGTTCTGGAATGCCTGCCCCGGCCCTGTTGCTCACTCTCTCGTTCGCCCCCGCCCATCTGGAAACCGCTCCATTGCTCGCGCCCCCTGCCCATCCGCACTATCCTAGCCCCACCCACCGCTCACTGATTGGCTGGCTCACCTATCGCCCCACCCAACTGTAAGAACCCTATCTAAACCCACTTACCTTTTTTCCTGCTTGGCTCTCTATTGCTGCCTGCCGACTCCAAGGAGGTAAGTAAGCTGCAACTAAGCACGGGGCAGGGAGGGGCAGTGGCAGGCCATTTGGAGCGGCCTGCCACGGCCCTGAACTATAAGCCAGTCCAGTGACCTTTTGAAGCCTTGCAAGGATCCTGGGCTCACTTATAACGCAGGGCCGCATGACAAAAAGGAGAAAGAGAGGGATGATCCCACTATCCCCCACCTCCTCTTCCTGTCTCTCTTTCTCCTTTTTGTCCTTTCTCCTCCTTCCCCCCCAACTAAAGTGACCAGATTTTAAAGTTGGTTAAGCGGGACACCATTGACAGGGAGGCGATGTGTTCTTGATTAAAAATTTTGCTGCCAGGTGCTATGGCTGAGGTGAAGCCGCCAAAACTCCTGCTGGCGCCCCCGCTCGTGGCAGTGGCAATGCCGCCTCCCCCTCCATGCTGGGCACCGCGTTACTCCTGCTGCCGCTGCCTCCTCCTCCGCCGTGCTTTTGAGAAGCCATGGGGCCTTTTGTTTCCTGCTCCCGCCCGCTCCGTCGCCTTCCTACTGGCTCCCGCGGCCTCATGGCTCCTCCAAAGCACGGCGGAGGAGGATGGGGCAGGAGTAATGCGGTGCCCAGCTCAGGTGCTCCGAGCGGAGGGGGAGGCACCGCTGCCATGGGCGGGGGTGCCGGCGGGAGATTGGTGGCTTCACCTCAGCTGCAGCACCAGGTGGCAAAAGTTTTAATCAATAACACCCCCCCCCCATTCCATTCCCAGGCAGAAGACAGAGATTCCAGGGAGGAGAGCTTGGCCAGTCATTGGAAGGTGTTTGAGAAGGAGAAAAGCAGGCAAGGAAACTTCTCAAGAAGTTCCAGAAGCAGCTGCTTCTCCTCTGGGCTGGTGGGAGGGGAGGAGAAGGAATGAAGGAAAGAAGGAAAGACGGGAGGGAAGGAAAGAGAAGAGGGAAGCAAAAGGGAGGAAGGGGAAAGGGAGGAAGGGAAGAGAAGGGAGGGAGGGAGGAAGAACCCAGCTTTCCCGAGAACGGTCTGCTCCGGGCCGGAGAGGGTGAACCAAGAAGTTTAGATGGGACTTTGTTGGTGGTTGCAAAGCAGCCTTCCTCCGATTGCATTCCCACAATGCCCCCCAACCCTTTCAAAAGCCACCCCCATCGCCAGCCTCTCCCAACCGGATCCCCGCCTGCCTCCCCTCAGCTCACCTGGACCAGGTTGCTGACGGTGGCTTGCATGGCATGGCTGCAGGGAGAGCAGCACCTGAGATAAGCGGGCAAAAAACCCCCTTCTGACGGCTGAGCCGCTTGGCCCGGGACCGAGCGTCCTCCTCGCCGCGCTGCCGCCACCGGAAAGCCATCGCTCTCCCTGCAGAAAAATGGCGCGCGTCGGTGCCCGCACGTGCAGGAGGGGAGGGAGCCGCACCCCTCGTTGGGCGCTGTGAGCAAGCTGAGTGGAGAGAGGGAAAGCACTGCCCTCTAAAGGCCACATTGGGAACAACACTTCAGAGAAATAAAAACTTTTTTTTAATGGCATCCTTTTTAAAATTGATGATTTGGCGTATTTTCTTTCTTTTGGAAAATCAGGAGTTTTTGAACACACCGCGGGACACAGGACACATTATTAAAAATACTGACTGTCCCGCCAAAAGTGGGACGTCTGGTCACCTTACCCCCAATCCCACTCCCTTCTAGAAAGGTAACTAGATAACATCATCAGTGCTAGAAGGGAGTGGAGTGGGGGGGGGGAAGGAGGAGAAAGGACAAAAAGGAGAAAGAGAGGGAGGATCTCACTATCCCCCACCTCCTCTTTCTGTCTCCCTTTCTCCTTTTTGTCCTTTCTCCTCCTTCCCCCCACCCCACTCCCTTCTAGCACTGATGATGTTACCTAATTACCTTTCTAGAAGGGAGTGGGGTTGGGGGGGGAAGGAGGAGAAAGGACAAAAAGGAGAAAGAGCGACAGAAAGAGGAGGTGGGGGATAGTGGGATCCTCCCTTTCTTTCTCCTTTTTGTCCTTTCTCCTCCTTCCCCCCAACCCCACTCCCTTCTAGCACTGATGATGTTACCTAGTTTGATAATAAAATGTCTGTAAAAAAACCCACCAAGCTCAAAAAGCAGCAAGGATCCCCTATCCCCTACCTCCTCTTTCTCCCTCTCTTTCTCCTTTGCAGGGGGAGGAGGAGAAAGGACAAAAAGGAGAAAGAGAGGGTGAAAGAGGAGGTGGGGGATAGGGGATCCTTGCTGCTTTTTGAGCTTGGTGGTTTTTTTTACAGACATTTCATTACCAAACTAGGTAACATCATCAGTGCTAAAAAGGAGTGGGGTTGGGGGGGGAGGAGAAAGATAGGACAAAAAGGAAAACGATAAGGAGGGAGAGGACTGTGTTCTCTGAACTTGGTGGTTTTTAATTATTTTTAGGGAAATTTTATTTATTTATTGTTTATAGAATGTTTATTACAAGAAATGTTATTCCTTTTTGCAAATGTTTTATTTGTGATGCAATATGTAGCTTTTAAGTGTACTGGTTGGTGCATGGTTTATGTGTCTCAAGGTGGCTGCTTTTCTATGGGCAGGCCAGGTTGGTGCAAGGCAGCTTTGCCAGATTTTGTGTGTTTTTGTGTGATACCTTGTTGTTTAGGTAATTGTGAGGTGGTTGCTGGTTCTGTGAGTTTCCTGGCACTTTAAAATTTCCCACAATGCCTTGATGGTTTTTATTCCAGTGGCTTTGTCTTTCCTGTTCTTAGGGTTAGGAGAAAAAAAACTGGTTTCATCTGCAGTCTTTTGGGGGGAAATTGATATTTTTTGGTATTTTCCCGGCACTGTCATAGTTTGTATGTGTGGGTGTGTAATGTCCCGCAGTTATCGACACATTAATAATGATCAAGTACTAATAATATTTCCTTATACATTTTAGTGACCTTTCCTTACATAATTGGTGTTTTCTTTCATACTTTTAGATTTCTAATTGCTGTTTCTGTTAGTTAGCAATTGATAAAACAAATCCCACGTGAAAAAGTATTCGAAGCCTTCTTGATTTTGTCAATTTATTCATTCCTGCACATTCTAATATTTATTCATTTTCATATTATTGTTTTTTCCACTGTTGTGCAAACATAATTCCAACAACTGTTAACGTGTAAAATTAAATATGTATTTATTCCTTTTGAAATACAAGTAGTAAGTAGTAAGCTTTTATTGTTTTGTGTACTTATTTTAATCATATTTAAGTAGTAAGTGCATAAAATAATAAATTTCCTTTTTTATATCTTCTTTTTGTAGATCATCCATTGGGGCAAAGAATTCAGTGACATCGTCTTGGCCACTCCCATCCAGTCACATGACTGCCAATCCACTCCCACCCGGTCACATGGCCAGCAAGCCACCCCCACTCGGTCACATGGCCGGCAATCCACTCCCACCCGGTCACATGGCCAGCAAGCCACTCCCACCCGGTCACATGGCTGGCAAGCCACTCCTACCCAGTCACATGGCCAGCAAGCCACTCCCACAAAGGAGGCCACACCCACAGAGTAGGTTCCAAAAAAATTTGAAACCCACCACTGGAGGGGAGTCTATCACCTCCAGGTGATTTAGAGCTATCCTATGTGGCCTGCAAGTCTCCAGATGACCACTGCTTGGCAACGAAGACATTATTCTGTTCTTTTTCCATCCATTCATTTCAGATAAGGTAGCCCTGCTAGCAGTGTTTTTTAAACTTTTAAATGTGTAGTTTAACTCCCAGAATTCTGAATTTTATTTCTAGCTGTTTTGCTTGCGTCATCTGCAGACTTGATAAGCATTTGCTTCCCTTCATCCAAGTCACTAATAAAAAGAACATAGGACCAGTTTGGATCTTGCAAATATTCTCTCAGGGCCCTTAATATCTGTCAATGCTGCTAATGAGGGCTAAATGAGAATGAATACCTTATAATATGACAGGGCATACTTTCGAAGTGGCTATTTTGCTGTTGAAATCTTTCTTCAGATCTTAACATTGGCCTCTGGGAGCAGGATTTTGTTTATGGGAAAGAACTACTACTTTAAAGAATGGCAGGCTTAAAAGGTTTAATATTAATTCCCTTTTATCTCCAAACAACAGATGGTGTTAATCTATGTACATAAAAGCACTACATTATACTACATTATGCTGTCCTAAACACACTTTCCTATAAGTAATCACACCCAGTTTCATTTAAGGATTGAGCTATAAACTAAACTTCTATTAGTAATCCATAGAAATAATATGAATTCTGCTAAAAAAACAGAGAGAAGAATAAGAATATGAGCAAATTTAATTCAGTTTATTGATTCATAGATAAATTGGTAGATTGAATTACGCTAGATTTGTTTTAGTAAATAACCATAGGTTTTAGCAGGGAAGTATGCTATTGGGAAAAAGCAAAAAAGTGTATTAAAATTATAGTCACAGAAAAATATAGGTCAGCTTTTAAAATGAAAAAAGACATCCTTCCAAAATCCTGTCTTGAATCTTGTTGTAATCATGTCTGCAACTAGATAATTTAATGCAATAAAAATTAAAGTAATTTTAAAGACATAATTAATTATTCCAAAAATCCCTCACATTTTCATAAGTATTAGCCAATATTTTTCAAAGCTAATTAGACAATTAATTAAAAGTACTTTTGCTATTTTTCTTAGAGCTAGAAAGAGAAAATTCTTTGCTTCATCTCAGATGATAAAATCTGCCTAGACTATTTATAGATTTTACATTTATTCATGGTAGATTATTAAGAATGTACTCTCAGTATTCCTATCATATATATATATCTGTGCAATAATTATGTCATTACCTTTCTTTAATATCAAGATTGAAGCTACATGTTCCAACCTGCTAGGCATACTTTATCTTCTCGCAAACAAAAATGCCCGTCCCCACCACAGAGAAAAGCTTTAGAAGGGAGTAGAAAGAGAAATCAAGATGTATTTTCATCAGAGCAGGAAAAGCAATGGCTAAGGTTGGCACGGCTGCTTAAACAGGGAGAGCTATCCTGTAAATATGGAGCAGGTGCATTCCAATCATGAAATTTTTCCAGGCTGGGAAAAGAATGGATACAGGGAATGGAAAAAGATAGGCGAAAAGGTTTAAGATTTTAACCCTCAGGCTGACATATGACAGCAAGATTTCTGAATTGTGCTACACACCAGTTTCTTCATATATGTGATTATGTTTTCTTTTTTCTCTGTGATAAAGTAACATATTGAGTATGGCTGTTAGCTGGTTCCTGAAAGCAGTCAGGCTTCTGAAAGAAAACAGAGTTATCATCATTCCTGATCTGATGTCTGACAAAAATCTACAACCAGAAGTAGCAGACTCACGACAATTAACAGCAGTATAATCAGAGGTGGGTTCCTACTGGTTCGGCCCAGTTCAGCAGAACTGGTAGTGGTATGCTGGCCTGGGTCGCAGAACCGGCAGCGAACCCAGGCTGGGCCTGTCCCCGAATCAGTTCCCCGGTTGCTACTGCCACTGCTGCCAACTTTTTTTTAGTTCTGTGCATGCGCAGAACAATTTCCATTGAACTGTCGTTATGTTCGCAGCACACATCCAGTGCACTCATGCAAAGTGGCGCATGAGCAAACCGGCAGTAACGCTGACTAGAATCCACCCCTGAGTATAATAATTAGTGTTTATTATATGGTGACTGAAAATCACTTTAAGGGTGAAAAAAGATGTCCTTTTATTTTAAGATGGGGTATAGAATAAATTTTTTAAATATACTTCTGAACCTACATCATCTTTTCTCACCATTTAGCACTGAATATATTTGCTTTGGCTATAATGCGGTTTATATGTTCTCACAGTTATATATTAGCAGTTAAGACAATATAAACTCAATCAATTTCGAGTTAACACGATCTCCAGAAACCCATTTTAGTTTTACCAATTTCAATTGACATTGAAAATGACTTTTTCCAACTGGAAATAAAAGGAAGTCTAATAACATAGAGAGTCGGCAACAACACTTTAATTCCATTTGGCCAGACAAAATGTAGGAGAGATGAAGCAAAACCGTTTTTTGATTGAAGGATTTCCCCTATGGTTAAAGGCATGGATTACTGTGCATCCTATTCCCTTTTACTAATATTTCAAATAGCCCACTAAAAAGTACATAGTATTCTTTAAAAATAAATTAAAGAAGTGTGATAATATGCTCTGTCCGGCTTCTATCTTCTCCCAGTTATACTTTAGAAAGACTTCTGATTAAAAGCAATAATACCCAGTTAGCCTGAGTGTTTGAAATGATCTTTCATCCTGAATCATCTTGACATTACAAACAAGTAAACTATAGCCCCCTCCTCACCCACCCTGCTCTTTTTAACTTTCATCACAACAGGAGTCGATGTTCTGCTCAGTGCAATGGTTTCGAGCAGTGTAAACAAAGCGGAGTAAACAATGAAACAATACTGAAGTAAGAGCCAGGCGAGTGATTATGCATCCACAGATGAGATTGCAAAACCATCTGGGAATTATAAAAATTAAAAGATCAGCCAGAGTTTTCCTTTCTGCCAGTTCTCATTTATGTCTCAAGAGTGAAATGATTACCATTGTTAAAGTCAGCAATAACTTGCAAGTCATACACTCTCACATTTAAGACTTCCCCAAACTGAGAATACTCTTTGTCAGGTTGGGCCTACGTAGTAGTTTCTTTCGCCATGGAAAAACCTGAGAAAGCAGTGAAAGTATTTATGCTCCTGATAGAGCAGTCTAAGATGAACTGGCAGAAGCATAAAACACAGGATCCCCAACAGGCTGACTAGATCATAATGGCTAAATCTTGGTTTAGCCTGAGTGTTCCACAACTGCACATAGACATTGATGCATACCTAGGTTGGGAAGGAGTTGATTAATAAGCATAGGTTGCAGACAAGCCAGTGCACTTACTTTTTGAATCTCAACCGTCCATTGTGTGGAGATGCACATTTTGCATGCTGATTGGTTGATCCGACTTCCTGTTTGGAGTTTGGCAGAAGACAAGGTGCATTGTTGTTTGAGCATCCCCTAGCCAGAACGTTAATATTTGCAGGCGTACAAATACAACTCAGCTATGCAACTGTCTCCAAAAGGCAGATGTTTAAATGAAGCCTGAGGCAGAAGTGTGTATCTGTGAGGATTTGTTCTCTTCTGTATTCTAAAGGCCAAAAGATCTTTCTAATAATTCATCTGATGGAAAAAGGCCGTAAGATCCAATTCCAATTATTTAGTCTACTCTGCTCAGATTTCAAGATGGCTATTCAATTGCTGAATAGGTCAGCTTCTATAAATATATTATGCTTGCCTAGTTGTAACCCCACTGTATCATGGGACAAAGCAAATACAAACAAGGAAACAAAATTAAGATGTGGAGAAAAGGAAAATGATGGGAGGGGAATTGGATTTGAATGCTGTTTTTAAAGAGAGTGCATGTGTGGCAAATGTCAAAATTGCTGATTAACAACAAAATTTGCTAAGGGGAGTATAAATCAGTCTTATTTATTACTGACACAACAACATAATTCAAACCCCCTTGTTCCTATAAAGAAAGAAGCAGCGATGTGAGGGATCACACAAGTTTTGGAAGAAATCCCCTTGTATCTTTCTTCTGTGCCGAATAATTGTTCTTATAGTAATCTCCACTGTGGTGTGTGTTTGTGTGTGTGTTATTGGACTTCACTGAGCATGAACCCAGTCTGGGTTGTGGGCCATCACATCCCATTAAAGACAGTTTGGAAGAGGAAGAACTCATTATTTCATATCTCAGTTTGCCTCTTTAATGCAGTGAACATATGTCCTTTATTACAAAGGAGAGCTCATTATTTCAGAATGCTGTCCTTTAGACAGATTTTTTTTTAAAAAAAAATCACTTTTGTCTTTTATTTTGGTCATTGAAAGTGGTACAAATGATACTACTTAACACAGAGTCTTTCACATTCATGTGAAAAAAAACCTGAATTGTCTTTTAAAAATAAATTTACATAGTCTATTTGATTTTAGCTATTTTTATTACAGTATACATTTTGGAACAACTTTTCTTGGTTTTGCTCCTGAATTTTCCTTTGTAAAACAAAGTTATAAACACGGAGAATTAAATGTTTTTACCATTGTGAATCTTTTTCAGATTTTCCCCCTTTTCAAGTTTGTCCTTTATTTTTTCCACAAAAATGTCACTGCGCCCTTTGGAGTCACATTAGATTTTATTGAATTCAAATCTCCTTACCATGGCCTGTCTGTATTTGTTAATGCTAATTTTAAAATGTCTCGGCACTGAGATGTAAGTGGCACATAAATTAAACAGGGTGGGCCCTAAGTACTTTCGTAGGGATTAGCAGGGAATATAAGAGATGAAAGCTGGCTGGGAAGTGAGAAAAACATCCAGAATAAAGTAAATGCAAATTACATTTGTGTTGCTGCCACAAAAATTACATTGGTATATTTGTGAAGTCATCACAAAAGTTGAGCTGCTGGAAAGACATTTTCTCTTTTCAATTAAAAAAAAATTCAAATAATAATATACAAACCAGAAAGAACTGAAAGAAAACCATTAACATTATTATTTGGGGCAACTTGAAAGTCTTTCTGAAGAGGAAGGCCTTAACTTCTTTCCTGAAAGTAGATAGTTGGGACTAAATGTATCTCCTTAGAGATTGCATCCCATATTTTGGAGAAGACCTTCTTCCACAAGCAGACAAAAAATTCAGGCATCTTTAAAATAATTTCTCTTAAAATGTTGTTATTCAAAACACTTTGTGCCTAAGAGGGGCATTTAAGATAGTGAATTTCTGCCACTTAAGGTTTAAAATTAAGATTAAAAACAATACTTGAAACTATGCTTACCAAATATGGGTTTAAATACCTAGAATCTAGGTACAGTGTAGGGCAACAGGTTTGTTTAAATGCTCTCTGTGTCTAGGTTTTGCTTCATTTCTATGCTCTCTAATCTCTGAAGTCCAGGAAGGTAATTCCTGGAAGGTTTAGGGAATCTGCTTGCAAAACGCCCTCTCCTTCTAAATAGATGCCATAATGGTGCAGTGGATAGAATGCAGTATTGCAGGCTAACTCTGCCCACTGCCAGGAGTTCAATCCTCACTGGCTCAAGGTTGACTCAGCTTTCCATCCTTCCAAAGTTGGTAAAATGAGGACCCAGATTGTTGGAGACAATATGCTGACTCTGTAAACCGCTTAGAGAGGGTTGTAAAGAACAAGGGAAACAGTAAATAAGTCTAAATGCTATTGCTATTGTTATGGCATAGAAGTATGTTGTTTCAGAAGTGTTGGTGTCTTAGCAGTAGCCAGGTTCTCCCAACATAAGCAAAAGAATAACTTTTCCTGACAGCTGAATTTTCTTAGTTCAGAGATGGATGTGTGCAACTTCCAAAATCTGAAATAAGTATGTAAAAGTATGGAGAGGAGAAAATGATAGAGAGCAGTGACCTTTATCACACATTGCTTGAATCTCCAATCTCTACTCAAAAGTTGGATTAGTATTTTGTACCGAAATGCTCAGGTGGTGTGTATGTTTATGTGTGTGCGAGGGGGGGGGGAATAGGGAGAGCGAGCGAGATGAATGTAATAAATTTGCAAACATGACCATCATAGTTGCCAAGAAAACAAACCAGTGCTTGGACTTCAAAGGCAGCTACTACAGCATCAGCAGAATTTTTCCATTTGATTGGTACATTTCAGTAGCCAGGATATCTGATGAGGTAGAGACATTCTACAGGAAGAGAGGGGCCCTTGTCACTAACAGCAACACATAACAATTGGGTGATATACTCAGTGTTTACATGTTAACAGGAAAATATGATTGATAGGTGGATTCCAGGAACTGAACAGTTTTTATGTCCCATTACTGGAAAAAAAACATGATGAATCAGAAGAAAACGAATTAAACTTATTTTCAGACATTTGCAAAATGCTCAGCTGCACTTTGAATTACTGTGCCCAGGAAAAGCTTATCATGGTAGTTCAGGAGAACTTTGAAACTAGTAATCTTCCCAGATGTAAACAAAACTATAGTGAAACCTTGGTTTAATGGCTCATGAGTGCAGTGGACAAAATATCCATTTAGACCAGGGCTGTCAAACTCGCGGCCTGTGGGCCAGGTGCGTCATGTGTTGACCACGCCCCCACTGGTTTAGCGAAGGAGAAAAAATCCCAATACGTCATGCAACGACACTGTGATGACGCGGGTTTGGCACCCCTGATTTAGACAATCTCTCAAAATAATAGATTGCAACCAACTTGCACTTATGCCTACATTATTATTTTACATTTATTGTATTTGTGCCAATGTTTATTATTAGCAAAATGGTATTTCACAAATTATGTAAATTACTGTCAGTGGTGAAATTTGCACTGTTGGCTTACCATTTGCATCCTGATGAATAATGTAGTTCTGGATTTAAGGAACATTTGGTAGTAATGGAGATGACTTCCTTTTAGGTTCCTAATAGCAGTATGGCTGTTAAAAAGCAATTTCTGAAAGTGATTAGAAAAGAAAGTATGCAAACCTAGTATCCTTTCAAATGTACCATCTGCTGATTGAGCAAGATGTCTTTCCCTCTTCTACCAGAGCTCTAAACCCACTGGAAATGGGTTTTGTAGTCTTCTCCCAAGGAGCAGCTGTCACAAGGAGCAGCTGGAGCACTTGTGGGCAATCTGAAGTCCTCTCCTTCTCTGGAGAAGAATTATTGAAGAGCTGCTCTACAGGCCAGTTCTTCAATCTGTCATGGTTATCTTTAGTCTGTCATTTCTTCAATCTGTCATTTCTTATGAAAGAGATGCTGGTAGTTTAAGACCACCAAAATGTCTTTGATAATGGTTAAAGCATGGTTGAAGACTGTGGCCAATAGGAAAGGAACTTTGTTAACTTCAGGTTCAAATAAAGCAAAGAAAAATGCACTTCTCAGTGTAAAAACAGTACGAATGGAGAAATATTCTTTTTTCCCTTGCAAATAAATCCAATAAGCCAACTAAAAACCATGTTTATAGGTCAGACTTGTAACAATAGCTTGCAAAGTTATTTGCCAAGATAATTTTCATGGAAACAATATAAAGAATTGAGCCATTTAGTTTAAAAGAGTATTTTGTTCATGATATCTGTAGGTTTAAGTTGAGAATGGGATATGGAGCCACACACTTGAAACCTCTGTTTGAAGATTTGCAAATAGTTTAGTCACATGTGCAATTGTTTACTCATATAGTACAAACATTTTTAAACCATTATATCAAATGACTGAAGTTCTTAAATTATATTTTTTAATGGGGAAAGCAAGAGGAACACATATGTAGAACACATTTATAGAAAGAACTCTATCTGGCATAGGGTTCACTTTTGAAACGATTAGATGAATTAATATTTTTAATTCAAGACATAAAACCATAAAAATAATAAAACAAATAAGTCAAAAGAAAATCCCCATTATTTCAGTTTTCAGTTCTACACTGACACTCATTTATTGGATCACTCACTTAATGGACAATAAATAATGGAGGATAAAAAAGCTATTTGGCATAGAAGAAACAAGGTTATTTCAAAAAATTTAAAGGGATCCACTTGTCCATACACCCAAATTGTACATTACCAGTACAGGAGAGTAGCTTTTGGAAGTACAGATGATGTCACCAGTGGTGGGATTCAATTTTTTTTACTACCGGTTCCGTGGGCACGGCTTGGTGGACATGGCATGGCTTGGTGGGCATGGCTTGGTGGGCATGACAGGGGAAGGATACTATAAAATCTTCATTCCCACCCCACTTCAGGGGACGGATACCAGGGGTGGATTGCTGCCGGCTTTACTGCTGGTTCGCAACGCACACATAACGTGTGCACTGTTCAATGTAAATTGTTCTTCACGCATGCCCAGAACAATTTACAGTAAATTGCACATGCGCAGTCACTAAAATTCAAAATGGCAGTGCCCAAGCAACAGCAAGGGAACTGGTTCAGGGGTGTGACACGCCTGGGTTGCTGTTGGTTCTGTGACCCAGGCCTGAATTCCACTACCGATTCGGCCATACCAGGCCGAACCGGCAGCAACCCACCTCTGAAGGTTACTGCAAAATCCCCATTTCCTCCTGATCAGCTAAGACTTGGGAGGCAGAGAATAGATGGTGGCAGGGGTGGTATTTACCAGTTCTCTGAACTACTCAAAATTTGTGCTACCGGTTCTCCAGAACTGGTCAGAACCTGCTGAATATCACCTCTGGATGTCATCCTCTATTAACCTTTATCCATCAAAAATGTATCCTCAGTTTCATTTCCTTTTTAGACTTTTATTTTTTATTTTTTTGCTAGCTGATCTTTACTTTTTTTCTAGATACTATAACAACCGCTGTAATACTTTCATGTATGAATGTTCATTTTAATGCTTGAAATTTGTAGATCCACATCTAACTTAATCTCCCCACACCCCACACCCCCGCAAGATTTAGTCTTCAGTCTCCTGGTTTCTAGCCTGGTGCCTTAACTACTACACCAAACTGGGTCTTCCTGGCTCTCTCTTTGGTGTAGTCATTGAGGCACCAGCCTACAAACCAGCAGACATTTAATTCAAACTTTTTTCTTAAAGTATTGAAGAAAAGCTCACCCAGTGAATACAATTACACCTGTGATTCTGAAGGTTATCAACCTTTAAAAAGCAGCAGGAAAAAAAGTAAAATCCAAAGTGATTAAGAAGTAAGGTTCGTTCTAACTTGAGACCCTAAAGACTATATTGACAGCTATGATCTTGGTGGAATCCTGTGAATATCAGCAGTTTGCAAGTGACAGCAAAAATACATCATGTTTGTGAATAGTGAATAGTTTCTTCTATCTGCGCTAAAAGAAAAAAGAAAAACAGCTGTCTGGAGTTTAAATGGATGATTTCAAGATCTTTCCTTTTTTTGGTGAGATTTCGGCAGTCCAGATTCAGCATACAGCTGCCATTTTTAGCCTATCCATGGGACTTCAATTCAACCTTTCTTCACTGAAAGTTTCCCTGCAAACCAGTCCTGAATCTTGCCAAGAAAGTTGTAGGGACTTGTCCTGGCATTTGTCAAGAGATAAGACAGACTTGAAGATACCCCTTTCCAGAAGTAGGTTGCTCCTAGTTTGGCTCGGATCAGGCGAACCAGTAGTAGCAGAGATGGGAAGCTCCGCCCATCCACCCGGCCTCTTTTGTGCATGCGCAGAAGCGTCTCGCACGTGCATCAGCACACGTGCATTCACAAGCGAACTGATAGTAAAAAAAATTGGCAACGTACCTCTACCCCTTCCCCCAAAAAAAGACTCACAGAAAAATTGGAATGTAAAGTTGGGAAGATAAAGTAGCAGGAGATATGGCTACTAGAGGATATGGTAACTTGAAGTCTGAACCGCTTTGTCAAAGTGCCTTGACAGGATTTTCTTACGCTAATTCACAGCCAAGCTGACAGGAGCATAAGACAGAAGCAGCTTATTATGGATGTTGTGCAGCTATACTCTCGCTGTACTATTTTTATTATTCATAAATGAATAGACATCTTCAACTACTAAACCAAGCAGAGAGTGGGAATACCTTTTGCCATTCTCCATGCCTTCATCAAAGGAGCCTATGTTGTACACACAGCACTGAGGGATCTGAACTTTGCAGAGTTGGCAGTTGGAAGTGGATAACCAGGTGTGGCCACTACTGAGACTTCTAGGTATATGTGAGGAAGTCAAATGTAAAAGTGGGCTAATCTGCTTGCTATAATTGCTTGGATTACTTTTCCAAATACCAGCAAGTTCCATCTGTACCAATTTGTATTCCCCATGGGAATATATATGGGCATTCTGCACATTTTGGTGCAATTTTCCCAAGTATATCTAGTTTAGTGACCCTTTTCCTTTTATACATGCTTTCCACTATGTAGAAACACATCCATCCAGTAAATGGATTGTTACATGCATTCTAAAAAGGAAATGTTGCTTTCTTTTGGGAGAACTTTGCCTTGTTATCTTTTTATAGGGTATAGGGTAGAGAATGTAAGCTAGCTATGTATTTCATTTAAATCCTTGGATATTTTGTGGCATGCTGAGAATGCCTATGTACCAAGATAGCTATAAGACTGCTGTTATTCATAATCTCTTCCATTATATTGCTTTTATAAGAAATGCTTGGCTTCAGGCAAGATATAACTAATCACAAATAAATGATGGCTTATTATCTCCAGAAGAACAAAAGCCTATTTATTTAAAAAAGCCATTGGAGCAAACTGCTAGATCAGGTGTTATGTTTATACTTGTGCCTACAAAATTTACTGTAGTTTAGGTAAATGTTCAATCTGAAAAGTGTTTGTGTGTGTGTGTGTGTGTGTGTGTGAATGTGTGTGTGTGTGTGTGTGTGTGAGAGAGAGAGAGAGAGAGAGAGAGAGAGAGAGAGAGAGAGAGAGAGAGAGAGAGAGAGATGAATATAAGCACATAAACAGATCATCAGTTCAAATCAAATTTACAAATGATGGGAAAATGCATTTGTGGTACAAATATAGCATATTAGAAAGATCTGAAAGAAGTGACAATTTGTGAGGAAAATGACTTAACTGAGTTTGTTTTGCAACTATATATATATATATATATATATATATATATATATATATATATATATATATATATATATAACTCTTGGATGGCCATTTTTTCTGATAAACTTGAAAGACAATATAAATAAATTATTTATTTCAGCAGAAAAATTGCTGAAATTTATTGATCTTTTAAATTTATAATTGATCTTTTAGATTTAGAGTAGGTTTCTTATTGATCTAAAAGATACTATCAACAGTACATGGTTATCAATTGTAGATTAGATTATGCTTCAATTCCCGTAACAATTATGTACTCAATAATAAATGGATGCCGGATTCCTCCAAAGAAATAAAAATAAACGAAGTTCAAAGTTTTCTGTTCCCCAGAATGGTTTAGGCATCCTGGCTAAATCTCTACTTTCAGTGTAGCAATAAAACCAATGCCCAAATATGTTTCTTTCGGTAAAGTTCCATCTGGCCTAGACTTGACTTTAACTAATAAAAAAGAGACTATATATATATATATATATATATATATATATATATATATATATATATATATATATATATATATATAAATAAATCAGAGGACTACATTCATACCGATATTCAAAATGATTGTGCACTCAAGATTCCAACATTAATCTGAACTTTTATATGGCCTTAATAAGTGAAGAATGCATTGGGTGGGGGGAAGAATGGAGACTTGGTGGGCAAAAGATGGGAATGTCAGCTAAATAATCATATAGGCCATAAGGAGAGAAACAACAACATGCTTGTGTGATACCTCTTAGAGTACTCTTTCTGCACATGGAAAGTGAATGTCCTTTTCAAACTGTACCTTTTGCATGTTTTCACCATTAAAAGAAATACACTGACTTTAAAAAGTAATCAAGATGGAGTCCCTTCTATCTCCCAATAAAGAACATGAATTGGGTGCTCCAATACTGGAGGTTTTTAAGAAGACATTGGAAAACTACTTTTCTGAAATGGAATAGGTCTCCTGCTTGAATAGGGGGTTGGACTAGAAGATCTTTGAGGTCACTTCCAACTCTATTATTGTATTATTTTTTTATTATCCATTCTTTGTGCAATTCAGCATAAAGGGCTGGGCACTATAGTACCTCACTCTCAGTTGCTCTCTTGAAATGCCAACCTCAGACTGCTCACTTCTCAAACCTTCCCATAAACTGACAGAAATATTAATATTTCTGATATTCCAAAAATCAACCCTGGGTAGGCAAGTCTTTTCTCTTAAGACTGCCATTCACTCAGGGGCAATCTGTTGCAGGCCGTAAGAGTCAAAAGTAGGTGGGGACACTGCTCTGGATCTGGAACAACTCATTTGAAATTGCTGTTGTATCTAATTCAAAACAACATACTCCCATGACCTACAAGCTTAAGCTACTAATTTATTTCTTTTCAGATTAATATCTCAAATAGAAATGAATCAAAAGGACAGAGAACAGGAGACAGCAAAAGGAAAAAAAACTGATCAGGAGGGAGGCATGGAGGAGAAGATTTTCAAGTTAACCACCAATGTCTTTGTCGGGTGGCGGTGTGGGGTGAGGGGTGGGGAGGATGTAAAATCTGAAGGCAGAGATAATATTACTTCCCCGGGGCATTAGACGCTTGGTGGTTTAGAGCGCATGCCTTTGATAATCAGCTTCAGTATCTCTTTCATGTCACTGAACAGAAAGGAGGCCTCTTCAAAGAGTCTCATTCAGAAAAGGAATTGTTAAACAGGCCTGGCTGGGTTGAGCAGTCCTGAAAATTAAGAATCCTGAAGGGCAGGATTAGACAGGAGGTCCACCCACTTAGGCCAGGCAAAGGAATAAATTAATAGGTGTCTGTGTTGTGTTGCATCTGAGGTTTTCAGAGGTTGTCATAAAATACTCAAACATTTCTTTAGAACGCTTCCCCTCCCTCCATGTTTTCATGATTATAAAGAATTCTACCTTCTCGTCATTTGGCAGTGGTGGTGGGCCAGAGGTTTACTGCCTTTGAACTGGTAAGTGGCAGAGTTTCAGTTACACAACTGTGCTAATTCTACTTTAATCCTGACTTTTTCCTAATGTTAATCCTCTAAAAGGTATTTGTTCTCCCAACCAACACATCTAATATAACAGCACCCTTGTTCTTCTGCCAGAAATCTGGGGTGGAGATTCTATACTGAATTATTTCCCTCATCTCTCCATCCAGGTCTTTCTTGTTTCTTGATTTCATATGTTGAAAATTGCACACTTACATAGTACCATACTTTTTTTTAAAAAAAAAAAGGTGGGGTTTTTTGCCAGTCTGATATATAAAATGCTTGATCCCACAGACTTTAATTCTCATATATTCTCATAAACAGACTCTAGGTGCAGAAATACTTGTTGCATTTGCATCATGAATAAAATCTGAGCAGATTGAATTAATTAATATGATCCAGCAAATTCTATTAAAGTCAAACAGCATGATTCAAAATTCCATGCAAATGATGGTTCATGTTCATTTAAATATAGGAAATAATCCTCATCCATGGACATTTCCAAATGCAATTAGGTTTTGTCTTTATAAAGCTCTGGAGTGCTGAGTTTCATTGGGAATGAATCTCTCATACCAATAGTAGAGCAATGGATGGAGCAAAGGCCCAGGAATGTTTGGGGAGGAGGGAGGTGTCAAAAAAGATGCCATCTTGATTTTTTAAAACCTTCCTGTAGATACCCCCAAAAGCCAAAAGTATAAAGAATAGAACAGAACAGAACAGAATAGAATTCTTTATTGGCCAAGTGTGATTGGACATACAAGGAATTTGTCTTTGGTCCATATGCTCTTACTGTACATAAAAAGACAAGATACATTCATCAAGAATCGTAAGGTACAACACCAGAGGTGGTATTCAGCAGGTTCTGACAAGTTCAAAGAACTGGTAAATACCACCTCTGACTGCCCATGCCCCAATCTATTCTCTGCCTCCTGAGTTCCAGCTGATCGGGAAGAAATAGGGATTTTGCAGTAACCTTCACCTGGCATGGGGAGGGAATGCAGATTTTACAGAATCCTTCCCCTGCCACGTCCACCAAGAAATGCCTGTCAAGCCACACCTGCCACACCACACCATTCCCACCAAGCCACACCATACCCACCAACATGCCCACAGAACCGGTAGCAAAAACTTTTTAATCACAACATTTAATGATAAGGTACAGATAAGCAATCAGGAAAGAAAAATCAAAGATCAATAAATGTCCTAAAGAAGAAACACTTCATTTGGAGTGAATAGTACTTGGCTTACACTCTAACAGCGGTGTCAAACTGGTGGCCTATGGACCAGGTCCGTCCTTTGCAGGCCATGGCCACCCCAGGTCAGAGAAGGGAAAAAACGTCACAATACCTCATGCAACATATTAGCTAGTTACAATAATGTTCATTGGTTTTTATTGTTCAGCTTCATTTAAATTGCAGGATCCTTCAAGACTGTTTTCACTATACAAAATAGAAAAGCAATTCCTGATCTTCTCATTCTACTTCTTCAGTTGCTAAATGTAATAACAGCACATCTAGAGTTATTCTGATAGGCTAATGTTTAAAAAGTTATTATGCATTTCACAATACTTATTACCCATTTCTCTTGTCCTTCTTCACTATATATTAACTGTTCATCAAAATTTAAATAGGTTAATTTAATAAACTTTCCCCTTGTTTTAGTGTGTAAGATTAGTGCTTACACCTGTTGACTGGCTTACCGGTAAGTGCAGTTTTCCTGCCTGAGTAAATGTGTTACTAGGGGACTTATGATCTATTTTCTCAGAAGTAAATTTTAGTTTTTGAATTAACCTTATTTTCATATGTACCAAAGGCTACAGCCTAAATGTATAATGAAAATATTTATCCCATCTGCTTCTCAAACTGAAATATTCTTATGCAGGGGCTATTTCTAAAGCAGGTCAAACACATATTTCACATGTAAAATTTTATATTTTACTTATATACTGTCAATTGTCTGTGCATTTAGTTTTTAGTGTGTATTCTTTAAAAACTATGGCTGATCATTGCTTTTCCATTATGCATATTGAATTTAAAAGTTGCTAAAAGCGCACATCTGTTATTCAATGAGCAATATTTAGCAATGTTTATATTCATATATAGTCTGAATTAAGACATTATTTAAATATTGTGGTCTGGAATCATAACAGAACACAGAACAGAATGGGAATGTTTCCAATGTGAAATTTAAGCAACCTACTTTAGTATGTAGGAGTATGGGAAATGTCTTTATATTGACTGCTCCCATTGTCCTCCAGAATGATACTATCTGGACAAAACCCACCATTTGGAGAATATAACATCACTCTAATAAATGTTTAATATTAGCCCTTAAACTGGGAGAATATTTTCAAGGTTTAATAACAGCCCTTGCTCTATTATTTAAGCAGGTAATAATATGTGTTTTGGCTACTTTAATATCAGTGTTTGGAAGATGGAATCTGAACTGCAGCATAGTAGTAGTAGTAGTAGTAGTAGTAGTAGTAGTAGTAGTAGTAGTAAGAGCCATGTTGATTCACTAATCTTTCTTGTCAGGATTTAGTTGATTAGGTTAATTATCTTTTGGGTTTTACACCATATTAACTCCATCCATTAATCTACTTAAACATTTTTATGGCCACTGAATCTGATCATTGACTGACAACATTTTGAGAGTCTGAAATTGAGTTCTTCACATATAGCTAGAGATGCCACATTTAAATCTGAGACTTTCTATGTGCAAATCATCTGTTCTGCCTCAAATCATGATCTATGCAGAGCTTTACAATGAAGCATGGCGGCAGCTCAAACAGTTCTATCTTCATGCCAACCAGTATTCATCCTTCCCACTCATAAATATCCTTCCTTGCTCAATCTCTAATCTGGGAATTCTATACCTAGAATGATTCTTCTAGTCTGAGGAATCTATCTTTAAAACCAAAAGATATGAAGTTTGTAAGAATAATTCAGTTCCTAATCTCTATTCAAGCCATATATCCAATTGCTTTAAAAAAAATAAAGGATGACCTGCATATCAAGAAGGGTTGACTTTGTTTATGCGTTGGCAACATTAGTAATATTCAGATTTTACGGATCTATATCTAAGAAACTATATGTCACAAAATTAATGGTTGATGTCAATAACTTGAGTTTTTAATGTTGCTTTATTTCAGAAATCTTTATTACCATCTGTTTCAAGTGGTTGTTTCTTGGCATTTTTCATCACAGTTGTTGTGTGAAGATTAGTTCTTGAGATCTGTGGCACCATCCTGACAAAATGAAAGGAAGGACTCCCCCATCCCATCAGACAGAGGGTGCATTTTCTCCAGTAAGAAAAGCAAAACTTTGGCAAACTGCAACATAAAAGGAAGAGACATTCAAGTTTTTTTTTTTTAAATTTCCAGCTGAATTACAGGGCGTTGCACATTATTTTCAATGCATCTTCTGGTAACTGTATTTAGTTGAGTGACTCATGTTTCCTGCCCAATGTTAGCCAATGGGGAGTGTGGGTATTTTTGTTAAGCTAGCTATATCTTAGTCCAAAAGTTTTTATCAAGCTTCACCAAACTGATAGCTTGAAGCTATTTTCTCTTTCCTCTCTCTTTCTGTCTCTGGATTCCTGGATTCTGGTACCATGATTATGCTTAATTTTAAGCTTGTCTACTTTACAGATGCTTGGCTAATACAAAGGCGTAGTTAATCACAACTTCCTTCTGCCATTTTTTTTTCAATTCAGTCACAGAGTTTCCATGCCTTTGAACTATCTTCTTTCGCACTTACTACTCTTCCCATTTGTATTCTCTCTCAGTTAAGATCTCTACTAATCTGTTTATAGCTATTTTTAATTTTTTTAATTAACTCATTCGGGTATCTAACTTTGTTTGAGTTGTTGTTGGCAAATTATAGCCTTTTTTCTCTCTTTTGTAGCTTATTCCCTGGAGAATTCAGGAAAGGATACAGATTGTGGCAGTTGCACTTTGATCTCTCCCCTCTGGGGAAGGCAGGTGATTGAGAGCTGCTTTAAATATGACACGTTCCCAAGGCCTTTTCTCTTTTTATGGCTGGTAGGAAAACAATAGGGGCAGGGCATGGGGACGAGGATGAAGACGCACATAGCTTTTTGCAGTTTCATGTTTTTTATTTTACTAATACCTTTATTTTTACTCCGCTGGGCTGATAATTCCCCTCCCCAAAGTGAGAATACAAAAAAGATGGATCAAACCTAGACAAGACACACCGATAAAGGCAAGCAGTTGGGGAGAAGACATGCTTAAGTTACCTAAGACCAGAATAAAACAGGGAATTTTTTCTAAAGTGCTTATAGCCATTTTAATTAAGCTGACAAAGATTAGGATGAAAAGAGCATTGAGTTCTGGTAAAAAGATGATTTCAAAATATTGTTCATTTGTTTTGCATTATAGGATATAAATCTCCATTGTAATGAATCATATTCCACTCTAATAAAATGGAAACCAAAGAGAGTGTGTGTGTGTGTGTGTGTGTGTGTGTGTGTGTGTTTGTTTGTTTGTTTGTTTGTTGTAGTTGACATTTATACATCTTCATACACACTCATTCATAACTTCTAAACGCTTCCATTATTATGTTTAGATCACAAGGTTGGGATGTACCTACATTGGATTTTGCATTATATAGGTTGAAATAAGGCTAGCAAACATTAGCCTCTGCAACATTAGTAATCTTTCTGCTGTTGATATAGCTAGTGGGGGGGGGGATTAGCATTTAACGGTACTTTCAGTGCAGGGACGTGCAGTCAGGGGAGGCAGGGCCTCACCACTGTCATCATGAAAAGAAAAAAAATTAAAAGGCCAGAGTCACAGTGAATGACTCTGCTTAGTGCTAAACTGTTTTTAAAAATCTCTAAAAAAGTGCCCTCTGCAGGAGGAGGCGAGAGAACCACGTGCCTTATTTAATCTATCTTTATGATCACTTGAGCAGAGTTAAGCAAGGGTTAAAAGGCGAAAAATTCCTTACGTAGATGAGGCATGTGGTTCTCTCACCTCCTCCTGTAGAGGGCACTTTTTTTAGAGGCTTTTTTTAAAAAGTTAAGCAGAGTCATCCATTGGAGGATCTGGCAGCAGCTAATCCAGCCTGACCTCAGCAGCTCTTGCCTTTTTCTTTTTACATTTTTTACATTTCCATCATGGCAGACAAGAACAGAGTTGAAATCCTATGTGATTGTGAAACAGCTGGAAAAGGTATGTGGGTCGGAGGGAGGGGGAGGAGTTCAAAATTAATGTAATTTGTAAGTAATTTTTTATTGTAAGTAATTTGTGTGTGTGTGTATGTGTATGTGCGTGTGTTTGTTTCTTCACTTCACTCAAACAAACTCTCTCTCAATTTGAGAGAGAGTTTGTTTGAGAAGAGAGGGGCAGCCTTGTTTGAGGAGAGAGGGGCAGCCTGCCACCAGAGGCGGGTCTTTTACCTGCCCCTGCTGGTGGGCTGGTGCTTTCTTTCTTTTGCCCGCTGTGCCCCCTTTCCCTTTCTCCTCTCCCGCCACCGGGAGCCCAGTCCTGCTCCCCTGCCCCTTTCCTCCTCCTCCTCCTCCTCTCCCCTTTCTTCGCTGGCTGCAACTAAGTGAGGAGGCACTGCGGGGCCAGGCCCCTCGCACCTGCGTCCAGCCCGTTGGAGCTTGCCGCGTGGGGGGAGGAATGAGACCCTGTTGTCCCATGGAGCCCGCGGCCGCTTGAGTGGGGAGGAGGAGGAGGAGGAAGAGAAGAGCAGTGAGGCCTTGTGCTGGCCAGCTGGCCAGGCGGGGAGTAGGTCAGGCAGGGGGTGGGTGGGCTGGCTAGCTGGCTGGCTGGGGAGGGGGGGATCATGGCCATTTAGGTGGCCCCCGCCCCTGCCACCAGTAGCTTGGGTGTCCAGGCTCCATCCAAGCTGAAGAAAGCAGAGGATTGTTTGTCAGAGGAGGCGGGGGGCGAGGCGGTGGAGCGCAGCGGCGGCAAGAAGCAGTCGGAAAGTGAAGGTCTGAATGCTGAAGCCCCGCCGCTGTGTCTGCCATAGAGCGGGATGCCTCCTGCCTCTAATAGCGGACATAGCGCCGGAGTGGCCAAAAGCCTCTTTCTTGACAGCGGGCAAAAGGCGCTTTCAAGAAAGAGGCTTTTGGCCGCTCCGGCGCTATGTCCGCCTCCCACTTCTAATGGCGGACATAGCGCCGGCGCGGCCAAAAGCCTCTTTCTTGAAAGCGCCTTTTGCCCGCTGTCAAGAAAGAGGCTTTTGGCTGCTCCAGTGCTATGTCCGCCATAGAAGCGGGACGCAGACATAGCAGCAGAGCGGACATAGTGCCCGAGTGACCAAAAGCCTCTTTCTTGAAAGGGCCTTTTGCGCGCTGTCAAGAAAGAAGCTTTTGCCCGCCCTGTAGGGCAAAAGCCGAAAAAAAGCGCCCCACTACTTCTGTCTGACAGAGGCGTCCCGCGCCCCGCAGCTATGTCCAACCCAGCTACGGGGCACGGGACACCTCTATGTCAGACAGAAGCGGTGGGGGGCTTTCTTTCGGCTTTTGCCCGCCCCACAGGGCAAAAGCCGAAAAAAAGCGCCACGCCGCTTCTGTTTGACATAGAGGTACCCTGCGCCCCGCAGCTGGGTCAGACATAGCTGCGGGGCGCAGAGCGCCTCTATTTTGGACATAGCTGCGGGGCTGGCAAAAGCCGCTTTCTTTCTTTTTGCCTTACCAGCCATAAACCTCACCGCACCTCACTGTTTCAGTGTTAGGCATTAGATGGACAATAAGTGAATATCTAAATAGCTTATACATAAATGCCTATTAAAGTCAGGCCACAGAACTGGATGCAATCCCAAAAGTCATTTTGAACAAACTTTGAAGATTAATCCACCCTCTCATATATTATAATGCCATTTAATGGAGTAACATTCCTATCATAAGATTATTTAGTATTTGATAATGGTACATATATACCATATTTCCAGGACACTTATGATTTAATCTACAATTCTTTTTTTCCTTGAGTATAATCCATGGAACACTGATGATATTTCCAAAAGTCATATATGAGTGCCAAAATGGGGCATGCGGAGCACTGCAGAGTGCTTCTGGGGGCTCGAGAGGGTGAAAACACAATGTGCGGAGGGCTTTGGAGCCCAAAAATAAGCCAATTTTGGGGAAAACAGGCCATGTGAAGAACTTCAGAGTGCTTCCGGGGGCAGGGGAGGGCAAAAATGCAACACATGGAGGCAAAAAAATATTTGTTCTTGTTTTCCTCCTGTAAATTTAGGTGTGTCTTATATCCGGTGTGCTTTATAGTCTGAAAAATACGGTATATACTGGATTTTCCACTAATATAACTAATCTTTGGGTCTGGTTTCATTTCATTTCATTTCTCTCTGCTGCAATGCATAAAAGGAACAAGCAACGAATGACTTATATGCAGAAGGGTTATCTGTG
Source organism: Thamnophis elegans (assembly GCF_009769535.1). Taxonomy (NCBI): domain Eukaryota; kingdom Metazoa; phylum Chordata; class Lepidosauria; order Squamata; family Natricidae; genus Thamnophis; species Thamnophis elegans. Next base: position 24,553,234 of record NC_045548.1, read on the forward strand.
AATAATAATAGCAGATTTATATACCCTTTCATAGTACTTTACAGCATTCTCTAAGCAATTTACAGAATCAGTATATTGTCCCCAACAATCTGGGTCCTCATTTTACAACCTTGGAAGGATGGAAGGCAGTCAAACCTGAGCCAGTGAGGATCGAACTCCTGACAGTGGGCAGACTTAGCTTACATTACTGCATTACAACCACTGTGCCACCACAGGTCTTGAATGATACTCAAAATATTTATAAAAAGATCTGTCAATTCGTTTGCTTACTCACTTACTATATAAAGGATATACCAAAGATAGACCAAGCTCTTAGCACAGATCCTTTTGAGTTAAGTATCATTTTCAAGCCAGCCACAAATCCAGTTCAGTATTATGCCAAATAATATTTTGTCAACTCTTTGCTGAAATCAAAATGTATTATTGACTTCACAATACGAAGTATTTTTAAAAACAAATACTAAAAATTCAAAAGCAGTTTGGAAAAATGCACCTTATTTAGATAAGTTGAGGTTTCTTCTCCAGGCACAACACATAAAAACAGTTCCCAAGGAGATTTTGCTCAATATCATGTATTGCATTTTTCAACTGGATAACCTCTGTCCATAATTAACCATGGTAATTTCAAAATATCAATTTGAATTAGAATGCGAATTGTACTCTTATGTACCTACTGTATGTCACGAAACTGCACGCACATCACAAGACATATTTCATCATTTGTTTCCCATTTTGTGTTCCTCGTGGATGCCCATATCTTCAGTTACATTGGGTGACTATTCCAGAATGTCAATGCTACTGGCAATAAAAATAATTATAGAGCTATATGGAAGAAGTCCTTCATAGATATTTTGGCACGGCTTTATTTAAGAATAATATAGGAACCTTAAATACCTCAAACTGTACAGGATAATATTGGCAAAAATTATTTTAAAACAATTATGCTTTTATAAATGAAACAATTTATCATCCAACTGACAACTCAAAGATCAAGAGCCTAAAAGCAGTAAGAGATGTACTTCAACTGACAACTATTTACATACAATTTTGAACAGCTGGGTGCATTACTTCTTTTAAAGCTTACAAAATTCTCCATAAGTTCAAAGTTACAAATAGAATGCTCATCCTGTTAAAAATGTTTAAACATAATAAGTTGAAGAGAAGGTCAGCTTTTAAGAGCCAGCATTGAACAAACATATCATAATCAAACACCATCTTTCTTCTGTGTTTTGCATTCATAACACTCCATGTGGAACCTCTGAATCAATGCCAAGGAGAAAATACTAATCCTTGCTGGATTTTAATGTTGATCATTTATGCTGCTAAATCTGATGTAATTTTAATAGGTATCACAGCTCTATATGGCTAAACTTCATTTTATTTTCCCTGAGGTTAAATATTTTAGAACATATATCTTTATTTGCTTTATATACTTTAAATCATTTCTAATTTGTTCCACCTAAAAAGTATCCCAACTATTCATTTTTATTTATGCTAAATATATAAAGGTGCCAGATAATACAAACCATGATTCAGATTTCAAGAAAAATTCTGATCATTTTTTTTTAGAAACTGAGTTTAAAGCGGATGAAGTGTTAGCTTTCAAAAAACTGAGAACAGAGCAAGAGGACTACCACCAAAAACAGGTAGTCCTCAAATTACAACAATTTGTTTAGTGACCGTTCAAAGTTACAGCAACCCTGAAAAGTGACTTACGGTCATTTTTCACATCCACGACCATTGCAGCATCTCCATGGTCACATGATCCAAATTTAGCCACTGGCAACTGATTCATATTTATGACGGTTGTAGTGTCCTGTGGTCATATGATCGTCCTTTATGACCTTCTGACAAGCAAAGTCAATGGGGAAGTCAGATTCACTTAACAACCTTGTTACTGATTTGACAGCTGTGATTCACATATCAATTGTGGCAAGAAATGTATTCAACTGTCTCACTTAGCGACACTTAGAAATTTTGGGCTCAAAATTGTGTTCATATGTCGAGGAGTACCTGTACACTATTCATTTATTGAATAAGCATTCATATAATTCTGGGGAGTTCTATTTTCACAATAGTCTTCAGTGTTAAAAACTTCAAGGATGGAAATGGTGCCATTTGGCAGTCAGTGGTTTGATTTAGCCTCCGCAAACAACATGGGCTAAACAGTAAGGCATCCACTAAAATATCTTTGGTTGTTCTTGACAAAAATAATTCTGAAAAAAATTGTCCAATAAAGATAATTACATTAAAAAACAAGCTTTCCCAAAAGTACAATTGCCTGAGGTGAAATCAAGCACTGTCATATTGTGAAAGGAAACACTGAACTTAGAAATGGAAGGAGTGAGGGCCAAAGAGAAAAGAAACCATACACATGATCAATTGCTATATTAACACACAGCTGGACAGCCACAACTGGAGAGCCAATTAAAATTCTTTGGAAGAAAAACGTGGTGTCTTTCCTTCTAAACCCAAAGGTGCTTTTTCAGGAGGCAACTGGACTTTCTTGTTTTTTCTTGTGAAGACATGTCACTTCTCATCCAAGAAGCTTCTTAACCTCTGACAGGGGAATGGAAGGATTGTGTAGCTAAAAATCTGTAGAGATTCTCAGTCATCTAGGTCATGGATCTCTATGGACTTTTATCTATACAGACTTTTATCTATACAAGTGGGATGAACACTCTTTGAATGGTGTGGGAGTAGGAATGGATTACCAGAGGAAAAAAAATGCAGAGCACAGGAACCAGGAGCACTACTCAGGTGACCCTGAAGAAACAGATAAACCTCCATGTGCTTCAGCAACCCTCTAAAAGGATGCAAATAATCAGCTGTCTGCAAGGAATATAAATCCTTCCATTCCCCACTATCCTGTCAGAGCTGAAGAAGCTTCTTGGATGAGAAGTTAAATGTCTTCAAAAGAAAAAACAAGAGTCTGGTTACCTCCTGAAAAAACACCTTTGGGACAACCATGACTTGGATGACTGAGACTTTTTCCTTCTAAACAAAAATAAAATAAAGTGAACATTTCATATGGTTGCTTCTAATAAAGAAATGTCTTCATTCAAGATGGTTGCTAGAAATCTCCTGGGTGGGAAGCTACTGTTGAATTTATGCTATTAAATTCTCTTTAATAATTTGATTGGGTTAAATCATTAAATTTGGGCTTTGAAATTAAAGCTGATAATTTTGAAAGTATTTATGTGGCAGATGTTCAGGAGAAGGTAATCATGCCAAGGATTATAATTGCTAGATTGCTAATTAAAGAAAAATTGAAGAACTTATTACACATTGGATGAAATTAAATACCAGAAGTTGATCAACAGGTTTTTAAAGGTGTTTGTTGTCATGCTATGCAAATAGAAAAGTTTTGAAATCACATAGAATAGCTTTTTGAGAAATGGCACTTTCCTATTACCTAGACAACCTGCCAAGTTTATTTTTAAAGTCATAAGGATATGAATTTCATAAGGAAATTATGTTCAAAAATATTAAAATTACATGAAGAATACCACAGATTAATATCAAAGTGTTGCCAAGGGCTTTTCACTGAAGAAAAGATAAAACATGATAGAGGAGGTAGCTGCAATGGATCTCTCATGCTATGTATTAAGACAGTGCTCAGTATAATGAACAAAACTCTACAGATACCAGTTTAAAAGTGTATTTTTGTGTATTTGTGTATGAGGTTTCAAAGAGAGCTGGGAGATATTCCTGAGGATTTGCTGCATGGTCCACCTGAAGAAGATGACTGAGACCTTGGATCAGCTCATGCCATGCAGCCTCTCTCTTATTATGGATCCTACCTCTCTGTGTGGTTTATGGAAGAGTTGAGGGAGAAGAAACCGATTAAGAGACATATAAGGTATCACTAGGGATGTGATGGCTCAGTGACTAAGACGCCAGTTGATCAGAAAGGTTGACAGTTTGGTGGTTTGAATCCCTAGCACTGTGTAATGGAGTGAGCTCTTGTTACTTGTCCCAGCTTCTGCCAACCTAGCAGTTCGAGAGCATGTAAAAATGCAAGTAGAAAAATAGGAACCACTTTTGGTAACAGTGTTTCGTGCGCCTTCGGCATTTAGTCATGCCAGCCACATGATCATGGAGACATCTTCGGACAGCGCTGGCTCTTTGGCTTTGAAATGTAGATGAGCACCGCTCCCTAGAGTTGGGAATGACTAGCGCATATGTGCGAGGGGAACCTTTACCGTTACCTTTAAGGTGCCACTGGCAAACATAGAAGAGCCCTCAACTAAACATGGGTGAGAGCTGCTATTAATACCTACCTTGTGTCACTAAGGGCAGTGAATCATCAGTACTTCTCCACCTACATTGCATCTGCAGATAATTAATTGAAAGCCTTGGTTAGGACAACCAGAGTCTACCTTGGGAAGGGCAGACTCTGAGATATATTTTCAAGGCTGTACAGAGGAGTTTGCATGCTAAAAGTACTAGTTTTGAATCAAGGGCCACTTTGCTTCATCTTCTTACCATATGTGCTCAAGTGCCAGTAAACACTATAATACTGTGTTATTGGGAATCCCCACTACAGATACTCACTTGCTTATAGATATCAATTCCAGTCTAAACTTGTTTTATTTTTCATTTTTTTAAAAGACCTCCATAGCAAAGTGACTATTTTTAACTTTTTAGAATCTAAAATACAGATCATAAAGAAACATGTAGTTATTCTGTGTATGACACAGATTTCTACTCTGCGGAGTTGTGAAGCCAGTCATTTCCTCTGGTCTTCCATCCTTACATTATTTAGGTGTTGCTGAATTTAGACAGATTCCTGCTGGTAAATGAGGAGGAAAAATCTTTTCACCTTATTGTTATTTAAATAATGGTGCAAATATTTCTGGGTCTGCTGAAACCCTGCTATTAAAATCAAAGGGACTAATTTTTCAGCCAAATTGTAAAACTGCAGCAATGCATCTATTTTACTGATGACATAATCAAATTCCACTTACCACAGTGCACACTAGAAGTAATGATTTATTTATATAGCTGTCTGTCTGTCTGTCTGTCTATCTATCTATCTATCTATCTATCTATCTATCTATCTATCTATCTATCTATCTATTTATCTATTTATTACATTGATATAGACAACTTTCTTATAAGTAACTCTGTGCAGCTTCCTGTCCAAATTAGTTGGATGTGCCTTAAAAACAACTAAAAAGAACATGCCACTAATATCTGAATGACTAAGAACCCTTTGTCAACATTAGAATAGAATGAGCTGGAAGGGACCTTGGAGGTCTTCTAGTCCCGTCCCCTGCTCAAGCAGGGGAACCTATCCCACTTTAGACAAGTGACTGTCCAATCTCCTCTTAAAAACATCCAGTGATGGAGCATCCACGATTTCTGAAGACAAATCTGGTTAATTGTTGTTCCATTGGTTACCGTAATTGTCCCCAATGCACTTGCTGTTATTTTTAAACTACTGCGGTAGATCTTTACATACTTTACGGCTTGCATAAAATCACCATTTAGTCTGGCTTTCTAAAATGTACTTTGATTTAGGTGAACACAGCTCTCAAAACCCTTATTTTAGATCCCTGCATGTTTCCTAACTCTGATTATAAATTGGTGCTCCGTTTCAATACATTTACTGTGGCAATTTTGCTTTTCATCAAATCTTCTCTATGTTCCTTTCCCAGCCTGCACCTGCATTTAAATTAGTTTCTGGGGAAGGCCAAACATCGGAATTTTAGAAGCAGCTATTTGCCTGAGATGGCTGTTGTTATGTTACACTTAATTTTATATTATGTTTTATACACTAATTTTAAAAGATGGTTTTAGAATTAATACTAGTGCTTTGATTTTTTGTATTGTTTTCAGCTTAATATTATATTGGTTTTTGTAAGTAATTGCCTGAGCAGAAACATAAGGAGACATCAGTTAAATTAATATATACCAAATGAATTAAAGCCAGAAAAACTTATGACATCTTTCTATGGCCTGGTCTGAATATGGCGGTTCTGTGTTTATCTGTACTCTTTCTGCCTTGGTTTGAAGCACTTTGACTCTCCCTTAATTACAGATTTGTGTACTCCATTTGCAAGGACAAAAATAGCCCACTTTTTCTCCTCCCATAGTCCACATCTGGCAACATCATGATGATGATCAATGCTGGTGTGGGAATTAGCACCTGACAAGTACCCCCAGTTTCAAAATCTCTGTCTATTAGTGCCTTTTGATTTGAGATACCAGGAAAGCTTTTGAAATTCTGAGGGTATTTTTTTCCACTGGAAAGCAAGACCTAGCATGCCATAAGGATTCCGGAATGAAATTGCACGGTCTTTACCCTCTGCCTCGTGGAAGGTAGAGCGCAATCAGAGGAATCAATATTTATAAAAATAAACAAAACACAATCCCAGGCTTTTAAAGTTTCTTGGATGTTTTCTTTTCTTTTTGCCTGGATAAAGTACCATGCAAAGGACACCTTTATTCTCCTTTTTGTAATATAATTTAACATGGCAGATGCTTTTACCCAGTATTGGCATCACAGATGGGAATGGTCATGTAAAGATTTCTGGACTATATAACACAAGCCAGTAATTTGTGTCTATCAGCCATCAGTCACCTATTTAGAAATTTGTTTCATATGTTTCACACAAATACCAAGTAAACCTTCAACCATTCAAGATTTTTATGCAATTTTCTTGCATTCCAGTGGACTAATCATGCAGCGGTTCATTTCTATAGGGGATCACAAGTGGTGCAGACCTGCTGAATCTCATAGGAAAAACTAGCCCTAAATACAAGGCCACTGCACCAAATAACAGTTGTTTTTATCTTCTTCATAATAACTTTTTAATTTATTATTCCCAAACTTTCCCTTAGTTCATTTAGAAAGATCAGCTGCAACAGAACGTTGTTTTCAGTGTTACACACAAGTCACAACAAGTTGGACATAGCTTTTACTGAAGTAAGCTGATCGTAACAATGTTTTCATACTTATTTTGGTGGAAGCTAATTATGACTAACTTATTCTGGACCAAGTCCCAAATCCCTGTATCAAAGATCTTTTACATGCCTTTTCTTGGAGAAGGAGGGGGAAGATATGAAGAACTGAATACATTGTACTTGAGCAACAAAATAAGCAAGACTTTTGCAGATAAGCAGCAACACTTTGGACTAAAGCTAGCCAGTTACACATGATGAAACACAGAGCGTCCTTTAAACAATCAGTCCATTTTCTGTTTGATGCTAATAGAAACCACATGAAAGCTTAAACTAATCGTCTTAAAAATACTTTTATAAAGGCTTAGGTCTCTTGTTTAAATTTGTTTCCTGTATAAATTTAATGGTACAAAGCAGATGGCTTTTTAGCTGTTTACCACAAATATACCTTAAACCAAATGAGCTGCTGTTGGAAGCAACCTATCAGAGCAGATGACCTTTAAATCTGGAAGACAAACTTCAAAGAAACTCTCTCATATAATTACAGATGCTGGGAAATCTACCTTTTTATGCTAATAGCTTGCTAAATGCCCTGTTAAAGTTTCATTAAATTAAGGTGAGGACATTCCTAGTTTATTTGCCCCAAAAAACCTAGGAACATCTGTTAATTTTTTTCATCCTGCCTAGCTAATGCAGGATGCACTGGAATAATTATTATGAATTTATCAGGCACTACCTGCAAATCAGAAGTAGAGAATTACTCTAACAACTATAGTCTAGGAATATCTTGCAAAAACAATCCTGTTGTAGTAGGAGTCCATTGTATGTTTAAATGTTACACTTGTATATTAGTTATGAAGATATTTATGAAAAACTCTTCAGTCTCTTCTGGAACTTAAAGTAGAAAGCATCCAAAAACATGTAGAGAAAGTGATGATTTTTTTTTAAAAAAAAACAAACCGCTTGTGCTATCTGGGAAAAAATAAATGTATTGCTCCATCCTGATTTATTATTTACACCAGTGAGTCTGGTCCTTTAGGCTTGAAAGTCTTAAGGTGATTATTTACAATATCCTGCAAAATGAAAAAAAAAGAGATATGTTCAATTAATAATGTACGACATAAACTGAATACTGAGCTCAAACTTATCCAGACATCTTTCATTGCCTTTTTGATGGCTCAGTAGGCTAAAGTTTAGTTTTCATTTCATTCTAGCCAACAGAAATATTTCTGTCCCTAGAGAATCTGAGCTTCATCAGTGAACCAATATAACATGACAGCCGTACATTTCTGGAAGTTTGTTTGTTGCCTAAGGTGTTTTACAAGGCATACAGCCAAAAAGGACTTTAGCTACCTCTAGATGTATATAAACAATGCCTGGAGAATTTCCTAGCACTTGTAAAATTGACATTCAAAATAAAAACATAACATTAAGATGAAAAAAAGGTCAGATTTACAGAAATGACCTGTGGTATCGTTGGCACTCAACAAATGCCATTCTGTTTAAAGCATTAATACTTAACCCTAACCCTAACCTTTTGGTTTTTTATTTATTACAATTTACTTTCTAAATGTCAAGGCAGTCAAACAGTGCAATTTGGTACATTTATATGTTTCTACAGAATTTGTATCCTTAGCGCACAGAATGCATTATTTAAAAATGTTTTCTCGTTTGCAAAAAATACAATGCACATTATCTAACTTTGACTTATATGGAACAATGTAACTGCCAAGTCAGCTGGTTCAATACAGCTAATCCAGCTTTTAAAGCAATATATCATCTACATCTCCCATCAACATCCTATCTAGTAATCCAATTTAGTACTTCACCATATCATCTAAATTTACATGACAGTTATTAAAAATAGCTTTCTTGTTACAACTTGTAAATAGTTTCTGGAAAATTATGCTCCATGCTCCTAGATCAATACCTTAACTTCAACACCACACAAACTCTTCATGAAAATATTGTTGGAAACCAACTTTAGAAGAGACAAATCTTGCCCTCATACCATTCTTCTGGATTTCTCAGACTTATTTGGTCCTTAATAGGAAACACAGTGTGGTAGGTGGCTGGACTTTCATCTGCTATAACTTGGTTCTATTCTTAACCAATTAACTATTCTTGCTTCTGTCAATCAGAAAAAAATAACCCTACCTAGTCCAACATTCTCAACATTAGCCAAGTCCTCAAACATGCAACAGTATATCTCCTATAGTGGCTATCTGGAAACATATTACCGTAAGTCCGAATCTGGAATTTCTGTAAAGCAGAACAAAATGAATAGCTCTAGATAGTTATATTTAATGCAATTGTCACATTCCTCAAGGTGTATTTGATCTACGGTCATTACTAAAGTCTATTTTTAAAAAACAGTTTGTATGATTAGGTAATCAGATCTAGGCTGCAGAAATGCAAATAACCAAATAACCACTGAATGGTAGCATAGGGTTGCTGTTCTCTCTCTCTCTCCCTCTCCCTCCCTCCCTCCCTCCCTCCCTCCCTCCCTCTCTCTCTCTCTCTCTCTCTCTTTTCTTCTTCCATCTAGTGGTTGTTTAAATAACTGATAATGTACATGCATAAGGATACAGACTGTATTTATGTATTTCAGTGAACTTAGAGCATTGCCATTTTATTGTAACATGACACTCAGCTGAAGTGTGACATCAATTCATCTGTTATATGAAGACCTTCTAATCCTGATTTGCTTTCTTTCCCCTTTCCGACATATATCAATGACAATTTACTGTCAAGTTCTTGTTCTGGGGAATTCAAAGCAAATGTTGACATAACTATGAGTAAAGTGCCATTCTGAAACTTCAAAGAAGGTTAGCAAAATATATCTTATGTCACCAATGTCACATAAAAGAATGATCAAGCATTTTTGTGTTAGCTTTGGAGGACAGCACCCGTACTGATAGGTAGGAATCGGGGGGGAAACAGACATTGTTCTAATGTGCTTGTAGCTACTTTTCAAATTAAGGACAGGAGAAAGGAAAAAATAACATAATTCAAAGTAAACATGGATTGTGTTTTGCCATCCTTTTTTTGGGGGGGGGGATATACATCAATATTATTAGAGTGTGTTCCTTTATTGTTTACTTGTTCAGTGGTTTTGTGTGTCATTCTAATAACAATCACAATATTATTTAAATGTACATAGTGATACCATCTTTCAACATCTAATCTTTACATATAGCTATTACTTTTAATATATTATATAAAATATGCATAATAATATTCTCCCTTGATCTTGTTTCTACCTCTATTCTAGCTCCCAATAAAGCCAATTTTATATTAAACAGCATTTCCTTTCTAACCACCATCTCTTGCCCGCTTTAGTATTTCAATTCTTATTCATTTTTTGACTTGCCTACCAAAAGAGGTGGGTTTCTACCAATTCGCACCAGTTCGAATGAACTGGTAGTGGTAATTTGGCCTGGGTCGCAGAACCGGCAGCGACCCAGGCTTGCCATGTCCCCGAACCGGTTCCCTGGTCTCCGCTGCCATTGCCAGCATGTTTTTATTAGTTTTTCCTGGTCTTCCGCAGAACAATTTACAGTGAACTGCGCATGCGCAAGCAACATGCATCTGGCACACGCAAGAGCGAAGCAAACCGGTACCAACACGGTAGGAACCCACCCCTGCTCCAAACTCCTCCCTTGGGTCTATCTCTGTCTACATATTTTCTATTTAACCCAATATTTCTTCCATCTCTACTATCTTTGCTGCCATACCTCTGGAGGAGGTAAGGTGCCCAAGCCCCTATCTTCTCTTCAAAAATATCTTTCTTTTTATCCAATCCCATTTTTTATCTTTTAATATATTGTGTCTTATATTTGATTCATAAGTCTTTATTGTCTTCTCCTTCTTCTCTTCTTGTTTTATTTGTTGATTTATCTGTTCTGCCTTTGCTTCTGATCTTTCTGGTGTTTGCCATCCTTAATATGCCTGCTTATATTTGCAGTGCCTGCTTATATTTAATGCCTGCTTATATTTGCAATTGGTCTCAATTTAATAAAATCTACAACCCTGATTGCTTTTTAACTAAGAAGAATGGATGAAGGGATCAACTAATTGCATACTCCTGGTTTCAAATCTAGCAGGTTCCCTATGCACAGGGCCAGTCACTTGGATCAGAGACGGAGGGTTTTTTTGACAACATAATATGCAGTATAGCAATCAAAAGGTAGGCTACAAAATCAGAAGACCGAGTAGCAATATTTATAGTAAAGGAGGATTGTGAGGTATGTCGATATGTTGATTGAGGTGTTTCTGTGGTCCCAACAGATAACATTATTTTATTGAAATGGCCTGGAGCAGACCAACTATGTTTGATTAAAATAGATAGGCTGATACCATAAGAGAGGGGCAAGAAACCAGACCCTCTGCCTTGTAGTGTTTGATTGGTCATAATAATCTTGAATTGTATCTAGAATGATAGGTAACCAGTGCAACTCACAAAGCAGTAGTGTTACATGAATGTACTGAGATATGCCTACAATGCTGCATTCTGAACCAGCTGAAATTCCAGAGTAGTCTTAAAGCAGAATAATGTGTCAGTTTGCATCATTTGCACAATAACCTTATTACATGAAAGATGTTGTTTGCATTATTTATGTCATCTCCATGATGACATAATTACACAATTAATACACTTATGCAAATGATATAAAATGATATCAATTGACGCAAATGATGTTATTCACATAATAATATTCCGCCAATGATGTAAATTGTCATGGAAATTTAGTTTGTTGTATGCAATGTGCTTTGTAACAAGATCTGATAAACTGAGACCTCATTTTACCTGATCAAAAAAAAAACCTCCCTTAAAAGAAAGTATATTGAGATCAGACAGTGAACTTCTCTCATAGGAGAAATTTGGACTCCTGAGGAGACCACTTCACAGTGTATTTATTATTCAGTTTAAAAAAAGATTATTACACATAGCCTTTTCTGACCGTTGCCAATCTAGTGCACTTCAAATGCTTTGCACTAAAATTCCCATAACCGTCAACCTCAGGTAATTTGTACTTCAACAAAAGTGGTGAATACTTTTCTGGAGATAACTGGTATACTATTAAAAAGCTGCAAAACAATGAGCAAACAAATATCTAAACACAGTTTTCTTTCTAAAACATCACTTCGTTACGTGTCTACAACAGTGTGGGATTATTATGTACACTGTAAAAACAAAACAAAACTTGCAACAGCATGAGCAGATTATAAATAACTTATCGTTAAAATGCATTAAGAGATCTGATCAAATCTCAGCTAAGTGCAGCTGTTCATGGAAAGCATTAAGATCATCACACCTTACAAATGCTGAGATGTTGAAATCTGATATGGCATAGGGTGAAGATGCTGAATATACAACTATATACATATGTGTGTGTGTGTGTATGTTCTTCCCCACGTATAAGAATAATTAGAAAAGGTTACTGAAACATCAGACCTTTCTCATGCTCCTGCCACCTTGGTCCAAACCCTGTTTTGCAATAAACTGTCACAAACTGTTCCAATTACAAACATCTGTTCTAGACCAGGAAAAAAAGGGGGTTGGAGGGGTGGAGAAGGACATTTCTCAAGCAACATTGAGTTTACTCATGAAGGATCCATGCATACCTTGTTTGTTTTCTGCGGACTGGTTTTCTGAGCAGAAGAAGTTAATATTCTCGTGCAACTGGCTAATTAAATCCACTACGGCTTCAAACAGCAAAGACTATTATGCAACTAAAAGAAAAAAAAGACATATGGTTGAGAATAAGCTTTGGACATAAAAGGATTAAAAATGTAAGCCTAAAACATTGTCTAAAACAATGAGATTTTCATTCTAAAACAATAGGCCCATGAGAAGATAATGCTGATTCAAAGCAGGCCAGCTCAAAAACCGACAGATAATTAAACAAGTTTATAAGACTCATAAATAATGCAGTATACAATAAGAGATGCCTCGTCCAAAATTCCTAAGCAATGAAGACAAATAAAAAAAATTAGACTTTTAGGTTTAGACTGTGTAAAATGTCTAGTTCTAGATTATGAGAGAGAAATCTTATCTTCCTTCTGTAGCAAATTGAGTCGAAGTTTTTCCTGCTGCTGCAGTTCAGGGAAAAATGGTTAGTCCTATTTCTCAGATGGAGCCATAAAAGCAATACCAGAAATGGTCTTAGGGCATACAGCTTTATCAGGCCTTCTTGTTCAAAGTTTCAGATAAACATTTATAGCATAATAAGTCAGTGTTTTTTTTGTGATGTGCCAAAGCTTTTGTTTTGTTTTTTATTTTTTTTGTCCCAAACATTTTTTTCAGAAAATATAGAAATTGTACTTTCAAAGACATTAAACAGAGTGCGCTACAGTGAATAGAAAATCATTTCAGTTATTTAGATTTTCTTATCTTATACTTTTTAAAGATTTAAGAGCCCAAGGAAGGAAGGAACTAAGTTGATAACCAAAGTTGGTAAATCAGTTGTTCTCAATGGAAACTGAACATATGTATCTGATATAGAATAGAGTTGGAAGGGATCTTGGAGGTCCTTCTAGTCCAAACCCCTGCTTAGGCAGGAAACCCTACACCACTTCAGACAAATGGTTATCCAATCCAATATTTTAGAGGTGTGTCCTTGATTTAGGGTGATGGCTTTAAATTAAGATATAATTTGCACAAATGGTAAACTGAAGCCTGGTTAGCTATGATTCTTCCAAGGAAAGGAAGGGGGAAAGAAAACAAATGGGTCCTTCTCTCCTTGATGATGCTTTTTGACAGCTTTGTGATTGTTTACATTCACACTGAATGTAATTTCACATTGAACCACCCTAAAAAATATTGGAATATATATTATCATCAGGTAAATTATTCACTTTGAAGTCTTTTGCTTTTTCCCACCACTTTGAGATGAAGCACAGACCTTTAAAGCACTGTAACAGATTATTTCCATCAGAGCATAAAAATTAATATTACAAATGCAAGAAGTTAATTCACTTCCCTTCAACACAAAGGATGGTAGAGCATTTTTCTTCCTTTTTATTTCCTCTGCAGTCTTTTGAAGCTTTAGATACTATTCCTATTGACAGTTTAACAGATTCTTTCTCAAAATGCATGACCTGAAATTCAGGACTATGCTACAATACTTGTCCTGTGCTTTTATGTAGCTGGGACAGCATGTAGTCTTTGATCAAGTCCCACTTTTTTGTTTCACCACCCAGATCCTTAATGTCTTTCAAAACTCATGAGCTGCTTATAAAAAGGTAAATCTAAAACAGTTTCATGCCATTATAGAACTATCAGATTTTATTTAAATTTGCTGTTGGATTAATAAAAACCAATGACCTTGATTTATGACCTTTTTGCCATAGTTCTTAAGCACATCTGTGCAGTTGTTAATCTGGCTTCCCACATTGACTTTGCTTGTTGGAAGTCAACCTGGGAAGATTACAGTAGTGATCCCATGACCACAGTAGACTGCAACTGTCACCAATACATGCCAGTTGCCAAGCACCCCAAATTTTGATCATGTGACTGGGATTTCTGCAACAGTTGTGTGAACAATCACTTTTTTCCATACTATTATAACTTTGAATGGTCGCTAAAAATGGTTGTAAGTCAAGGATTACCTATATTAGGTTTTTCAATCTTTTGCCTTCAAGTGCAGATATGTGAAAGTTTACTTGTAACCAAACAAACAAATCTGTGGTCAGGACTAGAAATATGCAGCAAAAGTCATGGTAATTTGTCTCCGACAATAGATGACCTTGCATAAATCATAACAAGAACACTGCAAAATCAAATTAACTCCACTCCTGCATCTTGTTTTCCACAGCAGTCAGCTAGATACTACCGGGAAATTCCACCTCTAGGGCAGGAGGATATTCTTTCTCTCTGCAACTCTTAGGTGGAGGCTTTCTAACTAGTAACCATTATCCATTGACATGTCTGGTCTTCAAAAAAAAATGGATCTTTTATTCACAGGTTTGTTGTAACAATGAGAGGAAGGGATATTTTGGAAAGTCTGTGCTACTTGGAGGAAAGAGGATATATTATAAATACTAAAACTCTCACGTTTGTAACCATGTAAAGTAGTACAACATAGGACAACATTTTTTGAACTTTTAAACAAAAGTATCTGAAATGGACTAACTTATAAAATCTAGAACCCAGGACTCATGGGGATTTGAAATTTAGCAAATTTGTAGTCACTGGAATGTTGCCATCCTGTTGCGCCATCACACCACTGGCCAGAGTTTCAGTAGACCAGTTCCCACTAGGCCTCTGAAGGTTACCTAGACCAATCCCACCCTCAGGTGATGAAGGGCAGTCAGCCATAATCAAATCAGCAAGAATTGGAAATTGTTACAACTCCTATTGTGTTTTTGCTCTTTGTCATTCTATTTTGCTGTTTAGGTAAAGAAATGTCTCTGAACAATGGCGTATTAAGTCAGGAGGTTTTTTTAATAATTACTATTTTTTTTAAAGAAAATATTTCCACATTCGGCTAAAATCTATCAAGGTTCAAGTATTAAAAATGGAACTAAGTGTGAACTAGCATCAGTGGTGGGTTTCAAAATTTTTTGGAACCTCTTCTGTAGGTGTGGCCTGCTTTCCGGGTCCACTGGTGGAACATCTTCTAACCGGTTCGGTAGATTTGACGAACCGGTTCTACCGAATAGGTGCGAACTGGTAGGAACCCACCTCTGACTAGCAAAGTATATTTAATCCCACATCTTCTACCCATACTGTTCCCAAGAGTAAAGAACAGTTTCTGAGTAGCTAATCCAAGGACACACATCATTGAATTGTCCCTTTTTTTTTTGCCTTGGCCAAGATGCCACTCCTTTACCAATTCCTTTAATAGCTGGTAGAAGTAGGAATGTTTTGTTCTTCTATAGTCTTTCAGCTTAGTTCAAAAAGGCACTGAACTTTTCCAGAAAATGGATTTTTGTGTTCTTCCATACTATTCCTTTCTCTATGGAATTCTACAAGATCCATGGCTTCCTTATACATCATGAGCAACAGATATGAGAAAACACATGATCCTTAAAATATTGTTTAACTCAAACTCCCATCAGCCATATGAAGGTCATATGTTACCCACTTCTGCAATGAAAATATGTCTTGTACAACCTAATTGTATGTAGTTGTGATGGGCCTGGAATCATTTTATTTTTAACCAGTTAACCAAAGAGTAAGTCAGACTCCATAATTTATATATGAAACTGTTGGGAGAGTTATTAACATACCATTATATCTATAGGTGGATACCTGTAGACCAGAAGTGGTATTCAGCAGGTTCTGTCCAGTTCCAGAGAACCTGTAGTGGAAATCTTGAGTAGTTCAGAGAACCAGTAAATACCACCTTTGACTGGCCTCTGCCTCCTGAGTCCCAGCTGATCTGGAGGAAATGGTGATTTTGCAGTAAACTTCCCGTGGGATGGGAATAGAGATTTTACAGTATCCTTCTTCTGCCATACCCACCAAAGTCCTGCCCACCAAGCCATGCGACACCCACCAAGCCACACCTACAGAACCGGTAGTAAAAAATTTTGAATCCCACTACTGCTGTAGACCTATTTGTTCAAGAAATTCTGTTTCAGCATAACCAAGCCCTATATGCATACCTTGAATGTTAATAATGTTAGTGTCAAAATTTCATAAAGGAAATGTTGGGACGTATTTAATTGCATCAGTATCTGCTATATCAATCAGTGATGTGCAGTGAGGTTTATGGCTGGTGGGGCACTGACACAAATTTTTTTAGACTTGTGGACTTCAACTCCCAGAATTCACAGCCTGGTATACTTGTTCCAATTTAAAGCAACAGCATTTGTTTTTCTCCTTGCGAAATAAGTTTCCTTCTTCTTTTTCTTTTTCTTCTCCCTTCCCCTCTCCCCTCCCACCCCCCTCTCAAATACACACACACACAGAATTTGGATTGGACTATCTCTCCTACTATCCCCTTCCCTCTCTCATTCAAACAAACTCTCAAACAAGCACACACACACACACACAAAGTTGGATTGGAGGGAGGCAGGGAGACCACAGGAGGAGGCAGGAAGCCAGTCAAAGAGCCCATACTGAAGCACACACTTTCTCCCAGCCCTGGAAGGATCCAGCCCAGCTTCACTGATTACAGATTACAGACAACGTGGCTCTGCCTGCAATCAATTACTGCACTTCCCTCCAGCCTTTGCCCAAAGCCCCGCACCAGGAGGATGAAGTTTGAATTCCTCCCCCTCCCTCCAACCCACACATACCTTTTCCAGCTGTTTCAGAGAAGGTTTCAACTCTGCTCTTACCTGCCATAATGAAAAGAAAAAAAATGTAAAAGGAAAAAGGCAAGAGCTGAGGTCAGGCTGAGCTAGTTGCTGCCAGAGTCATTGTGGATGACTTTGCTTAACTGTTTAAAAAAGCCTCTAAAAAAGCGCCCTCTATAGGAGGAGGCAGGAGAACCACATGCCTCATCTACGTCAGGAATTTTTCAGCTTTTAACCCTTGCTTAACTCTGCTCAAGTGATCATAAAACGCCTAAAGTCAGACTAGATGAGGCACGTCATTCTCCTGCCTCCTCCTGTAGAGGGTGCTTTTTAAGAGGCTTTTTTAAACAGTTAAGCACTAAGCAGAGTCATCCACGTGACTCTGGCAGCAACTAGCTCAGCCTGACCTCAGCTCTAGCCTTTTTCCTTTTACATTTTTTTCTTTTCATGATGACAGTGGTGAGGCTCTGCCTCCCCTGCCTCCTCTGACTGCACGTCACTGATATCAATTGTACAAGTTCTTCCTTGCAACTGTTTGATGTGAGGATATTGTTGTAGTGTCTCAATATATATCCCTGTGATTCCTTCAAAGTGGAGATACTTTCTGGGCATGTCTCTGTTGTTCTAAAGAAGTGGGGAAAAAGACATTCTAAACACAACAGATATGCTTGGAAGATTTTGTTTTCTATTATATTACCATACTTTGTTCCAAAAAGTCAACATCAAGCAAACTGTCTTAATTCCATAGTATAAAAAATAGATTATTATGACTTACTAATTTTTGCTACCTTTGCCAGAATGTGTTTTTATTTATAGTATATTTTTATTGGATTAGGACATTACATTCAGATACGTCCACAAGTTGTGTTCCAAAATGTTAAGATCACAGCCCTGATGGCAAAGCTGAACTCTTCTTTAAAAAAATAACAACACCAGGTGGAGCTTCTATCACATGTCACAGCTGCCTTTTTAGGAAAAACCCTGCAGACAATCCTGGGTGCAGCTTTAAAGAGCAGAATGATTGGGATAAATATAAATTCAGTGGGATTAAATTCTTGCTACCCAGACGAAGAATGTGGTGAGATTGTACCCCAATCCCACTTCTGCTCTTTAAAGCTACAGCCACTTATAACTACCATTGAAAATATAGTAGTCAACATTCATCACTTAAAACATACTGTATCTTTTGAATTGAATTGAATTGAATGGGTTTATTTATAGGCCGCCCTTTTCCCTGAGGGGACTCAGGGCGGCTAACAACTCATAGGAAGGGGGATACAGACAATAACATAACATTACATATAATTAAAAAGTAAACAACATTCATCCAACATTCGGGTGGGGGCAGATCAATCTCTACCCCCAGGCCTGGCAGGATAGCCAGTTCTTGAGGGCTGCGCGGAAGGTCTGAAGGGTGGTGAGGGTACGGATCCCCACGGGGAGCTCGTTCCAGAGGGTTTTATCAACAAAGCAGATTGCTTAATTTTTTAAAAAAAACTCATTTTAATTAGAAAAAGAAAAGGAGGGCCACACAGGACAAAAGACAATAATAATACTGAAATGTCTTTATTTGAAAGATCTATGCATTTTTTTGGAAATGAAAAGCAGTTCACTAGCATTCTTACCTTTGCAAGCAATTATTTTTAGAAATGTGAGACTTCATATACTACAAAGGCGCTGCCTTCCGTACTACATCTTCTGCAAGTTCTATAGATCGAAGCAACCTGTTGGCTCAAGTTCTAAAATCCCTAGATAAATGCTTGGCTTTTTAAATTAAATTTGTACTCCTATCTTTATTTGATATCTCAGCCAAATTGTATCCACTGCAACAGCAGCAATAACCAGCTTCAAAGGAGAGCCGTAGTCATGACCTATAATTACAGAATTTATTGCTCCATGACACAATATGAGATGCACCTGTTTTCCTACAGTCTCCACTGTATTACCTAAGGCTAAAACAAGGTACTCTTCCAAAGTGGGATGAACCAGCCCTTTTAAAGCAGACTTTTCTAAAGAATCACTTTAAGGAAGGGGGCTATTTGCTTATCTGCCATAAATCTCTGCTGGAAATCACAATCTAGTGACATGAATGCAGACTGAGCAATTCAAGATTCACACCCTACTTTCATTCTAAAGCTCTGACAAATTTGCAGCAAAAATCTATCTTCAATAGATCATAGGGCTCAGACTATGATGACACCACTTGGCTGCCTACCTCAGAAAGCCTTGTCTGTGATTAGAAAACCCCATAGCAGTTCTAAATATGGGTTAAATAAAACAGCTTCATAGATTCTAAGAAACAAACAATATTAAAACATTAAAAAAAAACAATTCCTTTTAATCTAGTATCATTAGAAGCTGGTCTGAAAGAGCATTCATTTTAAAACTTGATCAGAAATTTATAATCTGGAATGTGACATCTCAATAAAGATTTCCAGAGCCCAAGAAACTATCACACAGAAGACTCCTGTCTGTTGTCCCTCTATGATAGAGCTCTTGTGATGGATATGCTACTCCTGTGTTCAGTCCTTAACATCTACTGGTTTGTCTGAAATAATACTAGCCAGAAGGATACTTTGATAGTCTCTTTTGACTTTTAAATGAATCTACAAGCAAGATATCAAAAACCTACCTAGCCAGACATGCCAGTGTTGTGGTATATGTGCTGTTTTTGTTAATCTGCAGAGATGGGCCAGCACAACATAGTAGCACTCACCAAACCTTGAAGTTCACTGCTGCAGGACATGCTGTTCAGCTTTATCTACCAGTACTTTCATTCAACTAAAAAGAAAGTTGAGGGTGCTGCTATGCAGTTTCTCTCAGGTTACTCCAGCAGTATTCACTAAAACTGTAGGAAGCTTTTGTGTAAATGCGCAGGGGTGAGCTGCTGGGGGTTTGGGAGAACCTCTAGCTAAGATTCTGTGCAGTTCAGAGGACCCCCAAATCCCACTCCTGGCTGGCCTCACCTACTCCTCCCAGGAGTCCCCACGCAGCCCATTTTGGATAAAGGTAAGTGCAGGGCATGTGCGGGGGCTCGGGGAGGGCAAAAAACAGGCCTACTGGAAGTTTGGGAAGGCTGGAAACAGGCCCGTTTCTGGCCTCCAGAGCCTGGGGAGGCTGTTTTTGCCCTCTCAGAGGCTCAAGGAAAGCCTCTGAAGCCCAGGGAGGGCACAAAAACACCCCCTGCTGTGGTGCAGGAGGCTGACTAGGCCACACACACCATGGCCACGCACACCCAGCAAACAGAGAACCCCCTACTAAAAGTTTTGAAGCCCACTCCTGTGCACAACCCTATGTTTATATCATTCACAGAGGCAAAAGGGCCATGTTGCATTGTGAACCAGCTTTAAGGAACCTTTATCAAAGCAAAGCATTCCTTTGAAGTATGGCTCAGAGATGTATATACACACATGGGTCTACAAGCAGATCTAATCATCTACACATTGTGGCAAAAGGTTGCATCATGCTAGGAATATTCTATTGAACCATACGTAGAGGTAATCCTTGACTTACACTCATTTGTTTACTGACTTCAAACTTACAATGGTGCTGTAAAAAGTGACTTACAAGTGGTCCTCACCCTAAATCTTTGGCAGCATTCCCATGGCCATCTGATCCAAATTCAAGCATGTATTTATGATGGTTACAGCATCCCAAGATCATGGGATCACCATTTGTGATCTTCACAGGTGGCTTTGAAAAAGGAAAAATCAATGCAGGAAGCCAGATTTGTTTAATGAGTTTATTTCATTTAATAACTGCAGTAATTTGCTTAACCATGGCAATGTAGTTTATAATCAGGTGTGACTCACTTAACAATGACCTTGCTTAGCAGTGGAAATCCTGGTCCCAACTGTAGTAATAAGTGAGGACTACCTGTATATCTTAGACAAAGCTAAGAGTTTGGGTAAGTTTTACCTTCATATAAAATGCATTTTTAATATCAGTTTATTCTCTCAACAAAAATCACACTATTTTTGGGAGATGATAGGCAAAACTTTTAAGCAGAATCATCAATTGCCCTACAAATGTAGCTCCACCTCTTTCCTCCCTGTTATTTGATGGACAAATTTAAATTTTTTTTATTAAATATAGCAGTGGAATGTTTCTAAATGCCCACAACACTGGCAGGATTTTAAATTTAAATGAAAGGGGGAAATGACATTTCAACCCACAACAGCTTTTGGTTCTTCTTAATTTGGTGATTAATTTAACTGTATGCACTTATTGCACTGAATAGTATAATACTGTAGTATTATCTGTGGATAATAACTGTCCCCCTGATGCAGATCATCCTATTTGCATCAACACAGGGGCATTAGATATGCAAAGAAGGAAGCACAAGTGAGCTTACCTGTACAATTGATAAACAGCATTTGTGTGTAGGTGTACTGTACACAATAAACATTGCAGAACTCCTACACCAACAGGACATGGATGGATGAAGGCAATCCTTTTAATGTAAAGTGACTGATGAACATTTAGAATCAGAAGATGAAACACGCAGTCCAGTTCTGTACACAAGATGATAAATCTGACAAATGATTTAAGAGAGAGGGGGGGGAGGGAGACAGGGAGAGAGAGAGAGATTGGACATTGCTACAGCTATGTAATGGTTTAGATTGAAAAGCAAAAGATATTTTAGAGTTCCAAGGGTGCTTTTCAAAAGGCAACTGGCCTTTGTTTTTGTTTTTCCTTGAAGATATTTTGCTTCTCATCCAAGAAGTTTCTTCAGTTCTGAAGAAGCTTTTTGGTTGAGAAGTGAAATATCTTCAAGGGAAAAAAATGAAGCAAGGCCAGTTACCTTTTGAAAAAGCATCTTTGGAAGAACCATGACCTAGATGATTGAGAAACTCCATAGGTACTTGAGAGTGCCCAGAGATACTCACAAAACATCTTTCTTATATTCAGGAGAGTAGCTCTCTTTTCCTAAGATTTCATAGCTTCCTGAAGGTCATCCTGGGGGAAGCTGCATTTGATGTAAAGAGTTACATACAGATGTTATAGTATACCCTCCTATTCTCTAACCATAATAACCCAATTCTGGATAAGAAGATTTGCAGGACCTTGGACAAATCACAGATAAGTTATAAGATTCAATGTAAAAGCATAAGCTGTAATCATAAACTTTCCATCATTTTTCTACCAGTTAGCTTTGGCTGATGTGCCACTTGCAGCTTTCCTGGTTTATGAATTCAAAATTGTAGTGTTGACCTACATGGCTGAGCACCAGGGTAGCCTCAAAACCACCTACCCTATCAAAGGTTAGCCTCTCAGAAGCGGCTGCTAGTGGAGCTATAATTCCCGAGATGAGGAAGCTGAGGCCAGAAAATACTGGGGAACAGCTACTTCTCAAAGTTAGACTAGCCGTTCAATAATGCTTTTCTGGCAGTTGGTGAAAATCAAAGTTTTCCAGATGGCTTTTTGGGATTGATTATTAGCAAGTGGCTGATTTTTAGTTTAGCTTTTATATTGCTATTGTTATTTTTAATTGTCATTAATATTTTGTTTAATTTTGCATATTCTGGGATTGTTGTACTGAAAATGTTTGATTGTGTTGCATAAAATGTTGGCGGTAACTTGAGTCCAGTAACAGTTAACAACATATAGAGAAGGAGGAAGAGCAGGAGGAGGACAGGAAGGGGGAAAAAGGGGGCAGGGGAGGAAGTGGATGAAGGGGGAGGAGGAGGAAGCCACTAGATCCAAATATGGTTAAATCAAGAACCTGCTGGATGCAGATGTACAACACTATGTTCTTTCTCTTCTCTGCTGGTCTTTCTCTGCAGATTACCTGTAATTAGAATTTCATTCAACTGAATCAAGAACCACTAGTTGTCCATCTAAGAAAGAGCACATCATAAAGTTGTATTTTTTCATATTTATCAAATCACACAACATAAATAAGAATATAGGAAGAATTCCTACAAATAAAACATAACAGTGAGTATACAAACAAATATTACAGGAAAAACACCTACAAGAAAAATCTGGAGCATCAAAATAAGAAAATGAAAATAAATACCAAATATAAATATAATGTAATATAATAAATGCAAACAGTTTATAATTATTATTCCCATCCTTGCATCTCACCAGCTGGCAAAATAGCTGATACGTTAAAGGGCATATTTAGCTTCCTATTGTCGTATTTCAAACGATTAAGCCTGTGTTCTATCTCATTAGTCAGTGAGAATATTAGAATCTTGACATTTATGGAAACAGCTTTTCAAAGTTGCCAGGGAAGAGGAAAGGTCAAACTGATATCAACAGTTTATTTTTAAAAAATGAAGTGGGCTTTTCTTTTGGGTAGCTGGAGTTCTGGACATCAATACATAAGTCGATGTTTCAATGGCTTTCTTAAGAACCTCTCAAATTGGAATGGATACATACATCCTTTATCATTGCTTTATTCTCTGGAGGAGAGGTTCAAATAAATACTAGACAGGTAAAGTCATCAAGAGGCTGTGTAAATAGCCTCTGGGATCTTTAAGAACAAATGAGGCCAATGAGGCTCATTTTACCTTCTCAATTGTGTCAACACTTTGCCGGCATTTGCCTTTTCACATAGATGGAAAACCCGGTTACATGGGATAAAGATTAACTAGTTATTAAGCAAGGCTTCTCTGAGTAAACTATCTTCATCCAAGATTAGGTATATATTTGGAAATGTATGGCCATATTGACTTTTGATTTTTTTTTCTTCCCAGATCAGAATGGAATATTTTCTCAAATGAAACGATGCTGTATTAGTATTTCAGTATTTTGGCTTTGTGCTTATATCTGAGTGAATTATAAAATCTATTTAGTATATTTATTAAAAAATAAAAATTTCAATTTAGTACATCCGCTGCAGTTATTTTCCTTTTTTCTACTAGTACTTTCTTTTTTATTAATTTGTATATCTTTATTCAGATTCAGAAATATTAGGTCTATAATATTCTTAGTCTTGGAGATTTACAAGTCAGCTATTTCTACTTTAGCATTTTCCAGATCATTATTCTCAATATTCCCCAAAAGAGTACCCTTTTGAGGATGGCTACTCTAAGATATATAAAAAGATTTTTTCAAAGGTGACCTTTGAAGTGAAATTCATATCTGTTGTTGAGATATGACTGTCAAAGTTTAATACAATGATAAAAGAATTATATGATTCCAAAAGACAGTTCCATACAGAGATAGCTAATCAACAGCGAAATATTCCAATTAGAAAATTATCTTTAGAAGCAACATATTGGGTGGTACAGTGCTAAAACAGGGAGACCTCACCTGAGACACCTAAGAAGTCCCATTGCAATCTTTCAAACATCAAGGCTTCTAAAGTTTGCTTTCAACCTTTTTCGTGGCCTCCAGGATGAATTGCCAAGTGCAAATACATCAGATCTGTCATGCTTTATGGATAGGATGCTATTCTGTTTACTGAGGACTCTTTCTCATTGAATCACAGGAGAGAGCTACTCATGAAAGCCAAGAGCTACATTGAACAAAATCTTCATGAAAATACATTACTTGTAATGTGAAATTGCAAACTAATTTTGCATATATTGTTATACATTTCAGAAGATAAACAGACCTTCTAAAATCTAACTTGGTAAAAAGGGTCAAGATTAAATAAAGCAGACTGGAAAAGAAAGTGTTAACATTTTTAATGATAATAATTGGATTATTTAGTTGCTGTATAATTTAAAGTGACAAGACAGTACAAAAAAGGATTTGTAAAGAGTATCATGCGGAAACAATTTTAATTTTCAAGGAACAAAAATAAGAAACATATTCACATCAAATATGTTGATGAGCACATCACATTATATCTAATTAGAACTGCAATTATTCATTAGTTATAAGGGGGAGGGGGGAAGTAAAGTTCCTGGCATTAACTATTTGGGTGGAGGCTTATTTCAAAGGTTTTAGGCACAGTATGAATAACTTGTTGCCAAAATGTAGCAACATCACTCTGATTGTATATTAGGTGAAAATACTTATTATTAAGCCTATAAGTCTAAAACCAGACCTACAATCAACACTGAATGGAAAAGGTATAAGGGCCATCATCACCTGAAACTGGATTTCAAAATCAATTTCTGAATCCTTTAGATTTTCATCATTTAATAGAATTTTCATGCCTGTATTATTTATATATTACTATGTTATTATTGCTATATTTAAAAAAATCAGAGAAAATGAAAATGTGGCATGTATTCAGCCACTATCAATTTAAAAGGATTAGTGTTCAAAACTCTCTCTATATCGTGCATATAATATACAAGAAAAGGGAAAAGAAGGCGGAAGGTTTTTATATAGATGTATGAGAATTTTTCATAATTATAGATACCAAAGACACATATCTTATCAGCAACTGATTTCAAATTCAAAGAAATGCATAAGTTTAATGTCAGTGCAGATTTTGAAACAAATAGTTCAAATGAACAGTGGCACTAAATGTCAAGCAAAAGCCAAACCCAACAAAAGAAAATGGGTTTGTTATAATTTCATAAGCTAACCAAAAATATAAATTGATTGTACTTAACAGAAGGTAACAAACATTTTCCTCATGAAAATATGTCAATTACTATTTGTCTTTCTATCTTGTCTTATGCTGAAAAAGGTTTTTATTTCCATTTTTCATTTTCATACACTCACATATATACTGTGCATAGCCGGAGCCATACAACATTAAACAATAATCACAGCAATTCCTCTTGTCAATAATACCCCCCAAAATAGAAACCCAATATACCTCTTCCACTCTCCGTACACCTCTTTCTTCCACCCCCTCCAACTTTCTATCTTCCCTCCATCATCCCCCTCTACCCTACTTCCCCTCCCCTCTACCACTCCTCTCTCCCGATCCACTCCCTCCCTTCCTTCTCACCCTCCCTCCCATCCTCTCTCCCGCCCTCTCTACCCATCTTTCCTCTATCCCACTCCTCTCCCTTGGTGTATTTCCACTATATGTCAATGTACTTAACTTATCCTTTTTACAGAGAAATTAAAGAAAAACAGTATACACATGAAGTCGCATTACATTGAAATCTAACACATCGTATCTAACCTAGTATATATCCCTCCTTTATTACTCTATCTTGTCTTTCTGAGTAATAAACTAATACATCTTTATTACTTTCAATAAGTTGTCATACTAAAATTGTGCCTGTAAATATATTTGTTGGTTTCAAATTCAAATAATAATGAATTTAAAAAATAATTTAGCAAATGTTACATACACTTAAGGACATGATCCTTTAGTGAACCACATTAAGTAAATGTAGCATATTCTATGGGCATTTTTTGTAATTTTCTGCCCAAAATATGGCAAAAAAAGCCATACATTGCAGGACACATGATACTAGTTGCCTAGCACCCAAAATATAATCATGTGATTGGGTATATATCAATTGTAACTTTGAGGGCAGGTTGTAAGTAGGTTTTTGAAGTCCATTAAATGACTGGCTATAAGCCAAGAACTACCTATAGCTATTTTATTAATGAAATGTCATGGAATTTTTTTTTCAAATGCTTTGTTGAAATACTGAGAGAGAATGCACACATTCTATTGAGAAAATTACCCAATCAAAAAATGAGATAACATTAGTCTGCCAGAACTAATTGTTGAGATAGCCTACTGACTTTTAGTAATTACTACATTGTTCTTAAGGTATGTAGAGATAATCTCTTTTGTAATCTGTTCTAAAATGATGTCAGATGTCAGACTTGGCTGTATAGCTTGACTGTAATTCCCTGGATGTCTCTTTTCTCTATTTTTCCTTTTAAAAATGGATGTTAGTCCTCTTCTAGTCATTTGGCACTTGGTTCCCCAGGATTTTTCAAAGATAATGCTTAAAGATTAGCAATGTGGTGGGCAAAACTTTTAAAGTTGAACCCTCTCAAATTCAACATCTCATTTTGAGTTTAAAACAGTTGCTTCAGGATCAACACACATATTTCATATTCAAAATTGCTATGAACATGTTGGATGTGTTTCAAGCTTCAAACAACTGTTCCAAATTCAACACACTTCATTTCAAGTTTGAGATTTTTCCAAAACAAGAAGTATCAATTTCAAAATGTTCCAGATTCAAATTATTTTGTACACACATATTTTTGGCCTGATCATCAACTTGTTACTTGACTCCTTTACCTATGGTTTAAATTCTTTAAAGTAATTAAGATATTCCTTAAGTAGGTTTCTAATCATCTCACATGTCAATCCTGCCATTCTTTTTATTCTCCATATAATTGCTTCTGGGAACTATATACTGTATTAGAAAGGACTGAGCCAAAGTACAGAATTTGGTAACCATTTGTTAGCGTTTTGTTGTATTTATCTAACAGGTGAAATACCAATTCTCTTCTTTTTCATTTATTTGGATCATATCTAAGCAAGGCATTTTTGTTATGGATATTCTTCATCAACCTCAGATTATTGTGAGCTTTTGCTTTCTGACACTAGTTTTTCACTTCTGACTCTTGCATTCCTTGACTACTTTTGTTTTAAAAGGTTATTTATTTTATTACACAGTTACATTGGATTTTACTGTCTCCAGTTTTCTTCTTGTTGGAATTATTTGCAGTTATGCTTTTCATCTCTCAGTTTTCACAAAATCCTTTCTACCCTCCAGTGCTTTAGATATTAGATGCTCTTGTGTAGAATCCTACTTAACATCAATATTAAAATCCATCATAATGCACATTTAAATATACTAGTTTTAATTTTCTTTAAAACCAGTCAGCCCAATGCTACATCATGACTTTCCCCAATCTTCTCACTACTAAGTCTTCCTTATGACTTAGTATTAACTCAAGGATAAGTGACTTCTTGTGCTTTCCTCTAATTTTTTGAAAATAAATTTACTCACAAGTTCAAAATTGGCTTTGATTTTTTGAATTATATTGGCTCACTTCAAGAACTGAGTCAGCTTTTTCCCTAGTTCTGTGATTCAGAAACTTGAACCAACTTGCTCTCTGTTAGTCCTCTTCCTGCCTCCCAGATCTTAGGTTCAGGTGAATTATTCCATTTTAAAGCAATCATCCAGACTCCCTAAACAGCCTGGGGTTTTCATGCTAGAAGGGAAACAGGCATAACTTTAATTCTGTTTCATTTGTTTGGGGGACTATTGTTGGTGCAGGCAGGATTGTAAGGATTAGCAAATAGTCAAAATACCATGCTGCCTGCATTTGAAGCTGGATTTCCTGGAACCTGTCTAGATTGATGAGGATTTATCTTCTTTATCCGATTACTATAGCTGCATGCAGTCATGCTTAGACATTCTGGGGAAAGCATTTGGTTGCAAAACTGTTGATATGGTATCATTATATTATTACAATGTAATTAATTAACTAAACAAAATTTATTGGTGTCCAACTCTAGTGTATTTCCATATACAATATAGTGAGAAACTCGAAATACCTCAAAAATTATAAAGACAGCTCATTTTACTCTAAACATCTGTTTTGTACAGCTCAAGGTATTCGGAATTTGAAGCTGGCATTTATCCTTAATGGAATAATCTTTTCACAATTTCTTGTTGGTCACTGATTTTAAAAAAACAATCAATAGAACGGAAGAGAATTCCAGACCCATTTCCATTTCTGATTTCAGATCAGTTTCAGACTGCTTTGGTGAGATTGGGACAATAAAGACAGTCATGTTTAGAAGGCCTCAGGTAAAGATAAATCAAAATAGTTAAAGGAAACGATAAACTGCTTGTTTTATCTCTAGCCAAAATTAAGATAGAAAGAATTATTTGTAAACCTGGAGGATGGGTATGGAAATGGGAATGAAAAAGATAAAGTCAACAAAACAAAGAAAAATATATTATCGAACATAGTAGATGCCATAGCCTCCAAGATTTCTAGTCTGCTGGTCCACTGCCAGTAAGGTAGAACTGAGAGCATGTGGTTATATTTCCCTTCCTCTCAGTGTATACCTTTAGGCATACACGTTTCGAGAAATTCAGTTCCAGTGAAATAATAAATCTATTCTAATTCTAAGGATAGTGTATACATACTGGTTTGGGAACATGTCAGAAGAACAGGAGGACCGTGTATCTAGCAAATCCGCAGCTTTACGTTTTCAGAATCTGGCAAGGGTGAATTGAAGGTCAATTCAGATTTCCCTCTGCAACACTGGATGTTCTCTGACTGCTGAGAAGAAAATCAGGAGAATGCTTCAGGGAATACAGAGATGCTACCTGTTATATAGAGTATGTTTTAAGTGGAATTAAAAGAAATGAAAGATGAAAATCAAAGATGTGAATTAGAAGCAAGTGTTAGGCATAATGTGGCTGTCATCCAGTTGGTTTCAGGGGAGAAGTTACAGACTTTTCCATTGACGTGTAGCCGTCAATAATAAAAAATAGTTAATACAAAAGAAATACATTTATTAAATTCTAAGTTAATAAATCTATTCCTGCTAAATAAATTAAACCTAGTGGGATTACCACGTCTAGCTCAGGATATAAAACAGGAATTCCATTTTTGACCAGACAATTTACAAACTTTTTCCCTTCTTCGTATTAGAAGTAGACAGTAACGATGAAGCAAATCACTAACAATCTGTGTGGATCTTTCATCATTTCTCAATCAGCTTCAGATAGATGCCTAATCTAATCATATGACTTGCTTTGCCAATTAGTCTTAGTAGCTGCCTAAGTCAAACAGCAAATAGCCTCTGTTCTGGACAAGATTCAAAAATACACATAATCAGGGTTCACTGGCATTATTCCCATTCAGCTCCTGCAAGTTGCTACACTCTTAAATGGTCTGCATGGCTCTCTTGGCAATAAAAAAAGAGAATTAGAATAAATCACAAGGATCAGTAACGTGGCACCTACTGCTGCCAGAGCATTTGCTACACTCTTAAATGGTCTGCATGGCTCTCTTTAAATGAGTTTAAATTATTGTTAGTTAATTATTTTTTTAAACTAACTGACACCTTGCTAAGCATTGCCAAATACTTCAGGATTTTAGTAATTTCATTCCACTATCTCAGAATTTCACAGGAACCCGGAAATTAGGGGTGTCCATCAGTGGTGGGATTCAATTATTTTTTACTACCAGTTCTGGGTGTGGGTTGGTGGGTGTGGCAGAGGAAGGATACTGTAAATCTCCATTCCTCCCCACTCCAAGGGAAGGTTACTGCAAAATCTCCATTTCCTCCCGATCAGCTGGGACTCAGGAGGCAGAGAGTAGATTGGGGGGGGGGGGCAGGACCAGTCAGAAGTGGTATTTACCGGTTTTCCGATACTACTCAAAATTTCCACTACCGGTCTCCAGAACCGGTCAGAACTTCTGGTGTTCATGAAGGTGGATCAAAAAAGGCAAGATGCTGGAACACAACCAGAGAAAAAAAAATGTGTTTCCCTCCTTCATTCATGTACATCATCTGATACATTAGTCACAGTTTTCTTGTTTGCAGCATAAAAAAAATACAAGCGTACAGATAATCATGTGCTGCAGTGATAATTTTTTAAAAAAATAAGCAGAAAGTATTATGTAAAGAATTAATTAGCCTTGTACAGGGCATTTAGAAAATACGTTTAATAGCAAATGGATAATGTCCAATAATGTCCTGAGCAGAAGCATCCTATGTCATATAAAGCATAATAATTCAAATGTATGAAGAATATTCAGGATGTGCTGGGATTATGACTTTTAAGAGTTAAAGAATGAGTTGAAATAACTGAGTATGTTTCAACAGAACAAAAAAGAGGAAGGGAAAAAAAGATGGTGTATCAAGTGAATGTAGGAAAAGAACCAACTGCTTTAGGTTACAAACTGTTAAACATTATGTAAAATCAAATTGTTGAATAATGGACAAACTGCCCAGGGATTCAGGTTTTGTTGAAAGAATTTGTAATTCATTTTCTCTTGGAAATTTTCCAGGAGAGGCTGGTTAGACATATTTTTATGTCTGGGGTACTTTCACACATGACACTAAAGCATCCATGCTCCTCCCTTGCATTATTACTGCACACATAAATGTTGTCAATGAAGAAATGAAAACAGTAAGAGTCTTGAAATGAGATTTTCAGTCTAGACAGTATACATTTAAATTCAAATTACTAATGCGGAGCGTTGCTATAGGTCACCAGTGAAATTGTCTAGAATGTATAAAGGCACTCCAAAATTTATGGCTAGATTGACTTCTTTGATCAGGAAAAAGACAGTGTCTACATTTATTCCTGAATGGAACCCTCTTAAAAACTTTTTGCATGAAACAAAAAAAAAAGAACTTACGATTTATGGTTCTGATCATTAGAAAGACTAGATTATAGAAAAAGAGAGAGTTACACTGTAACCATAGGGTCTAACTGTACTTATAACTGCTATAAAGAAGATGGAAGCTACTTCTTTCTATCTTTTTTATTTATTTTCTATTTTTTTTTCATTTTCTTGACCTTTTAACTTTTTTTTTCTCTTCCTTCTTCTTTCCCTTTCCTCACTTTATATTAGTTGTACTAGTTTTGAATCTTCCTTTTAAAATAATTAATACAATTATATACCGCAAAAAAATTAAGTGGATAAATACAAAAAACACTATTAGTACCCTAAACAAAAACAACAATGCACCCTGGATTAAGGCACTTGTTAGACAAGATGACCCATGGAAATTCAGTTCCTTGTAAATCTTTACATCAAAGCTATCTCTGTTACACAGAATAGGAGGAGGTTAAAATGTATTGCCAACTTACTATTTGCTGACTTCTTTTAATCTCCCTGTGTGTTGACTGCTCTCTGTGTGCAGCCATCTGTGCATAGCCATTCACCACATGAAGCCTCTGGCTTGTATTTTGCAGGCTTCATATGGCAAAATGCAACATCCAAATGACTTGTTATGTGAAGGACTTAAATTGACTAAAATGTAGATAACTGGTCACATGAATTAGCTACAATGTCAACTACAGAGAGTCCTCAATTTACAACAGTTTATTTAGTGAACATTCAAGGTTACAGTGGCACTGAAAAATGTAACTTATGACCGTTTTCATAGTTATGACCTTTGCAGGATCTCCATGATCCTGTGATCAAAATTCAGGTGCTTGGCAGCTAGTTCATATTTATGATCTTTGCTGCGCCCCCGGATCATGTGATCACCTTTTGCGACCGGTTTGACAAGCAAAGTCAATGGGGAAGCCACATTCAGTTAACAATTGTGTTACTAACTTAACAATTGCAGTGGTTCGCTTAAACAATTGTAAAAAGAGAAGTTATCAAATGGGGCAAAATTCACTTAACAAATGTCTCACTTAACACATAAATTTAGGGCTCAATTGTGGTTGTAAGTCCAGGACTACCTGTACTAGAAATGCAGGGGGGGGGGGGAACAGGACACAATAGAAGCAGGCTAAGAAGTGCCAGTACGTATCAATCTTTTGAGGAAAGCCAAGTCTAGAAATAGACACAACAGGAATTTCACTACTTTATTGTTGTCAGGTAAATTAACAGACTCTTGAAAGTGGCTGTCCTGTGTCTCTTTCTCAGGCTTTTTATTTCCCTAGGGCCAAGCAACCTTTTCATTTCTCCTAACATCTTCTCAAGATCAAAGCTTTTTGCTCTTAACAATAGGCCAGCGGTAGGTAATGATTTGGGTGAATAGGCACAGGGGATCCAGTGTGATGTACTGGTGAAGGTTAATGGAGATTTTATTTCAAGTTCACAGTCCGTCACAGAAACTGAATGATTTTTTCAATCCACCTTCCTCCAGGGCTGTTGTTGCAGGGGACAATGAAATGGGACACGAGCGCATTATGTACTCCACTTTGCGCACCAGAGGAAAAGCAGAATATAAATATGCAAATTTGGAATTTTAAGAATATAAGCGTACTTACAAAAAAGCTTTCCTTTTTCCCAAATAGTCATGGTCATGCACAAAATTTCTATTTACTCGAAAGCAAAATTCTTATTTACTTGAGAGAGCGGACTTCTAGACATGGTGTCAAAATTTGTGTAATGTTTTCTCCCACCCCAGTTGACTTTTCATTTGTTTCTAGGCAGGTGCACCCAGTAAGATCCTGGTTGCCATCACCCACTACTTTTACTATCTCCAAAGGCTTATGAGACCAAAAGGCTTTGTTTGGAATAAAGATAATGAGTAGTAAAGCCTCATGCTTTAACATACCAATTTCTTTAACATGCCAATTTCCCAGCTATGTATTCCTTTTTAATTAAAGCAATATAAAACAAAAACATAAGTGTGACAGATAGTTTGGCAAGCTTAAAGGGAAACATTTGCAGGAGTCATATTCCCTACCCTCCCATAGGCTACTACCCTGCTGCTTCAGAAATGTCAAGAGGTAGGAAGGATCTGTTATCTAAAAATATCCCCTGATACAGTTTAAGTTGTTAGTTGTTAGCAGATCATGTTGGCTTCGTGCAAAAAAATATCAGACAACAACACTCGGAAACTGCAAAGAATGAGACAATACCATTCCCTTTGATCTCATGCTATTTTAATGCTGAAGTTTTGCTTTGTACTCTAAGAAAACATTAAACGATGAAGCATAAACTAAGCCTATCTGAAGCGCTTGACAGGAAATCTTTAAGACAAGGACCTTCACTAGTCCTCCCCATAAGGAAATGTGTAACTTCACTGAAGGATGAATCTATAATTTTTCCCAAAGGAGGATATACAAGATTTCCATTTGCACGTTAGCCTGGTGAGTTGAAGTTACATTTGTAGGGTTTTTTTTGCCTCATAGTTGCTGCTTTTTGTAATTTGTAAATACATCTGGAGTCCATTCAGAATCACAGAGTCTGTATCAGCCAGCTTTTCTTCTTTCCCCAGCAACAATCCTGTCATATGTCATGGAAGTACAGTATAAAACTAACTCCAGATTTAAGCCCTCAAGTTCAGAAATCAAAACTCATTAGACTTTTTTTAAAACCCATCATTATCTTTCATCTTTCTTCATCCTTGCAGGGATAATAAGAAGCAATAGACATTTTGGAACATAGAACGTAGAAGAATGGGATTGAAAGAGACCTAGGAGGTTTTTCTAGTCTAACCCTCTACTCACCTGCAGTTAAGAGAGAAAAGCTAAATAAATCAGGTATCCCTCAATTTACAATGGTTCATTTCATGACCATTGGAAATTACAATGACAGTTTTTCACATATATAACCATTGCATCATCTCCATGGCCACGCGATCAAAACTCAGACACATATTTTACTCCTCAGCTATTCTTACTAGGTATAGGTACTGACTTTACAGTGGTAGAGACTAACTTGATTCTGCATCTAATAACCGCAACAAGACTGTTGGTGGCGCAATACTGGAAGAAGGAAGACTTGCCTATAACTCAAGAATGGACATTGAAAGTTACAAACTTAGCCGAGATGGCTAAAATATCGGATATCTTAAAGATCACTCAAATGAGAGATATAAACAAGACTGGAAAAAATGGATTGACTATATACAAAATAATATGGGACAAGAAATGCCAGTTAGCCTATGCTTAAGATCAGAAATGATTTAAAGTGTTTCAAGTTGGGTTCAGCAAGAAGAAGCTAAGGTCAATGTAGAATGTTATTAATTTTTTTTTTCTCAATAGATTTTAGACTGTGTGTGTTAGAATCCATACCGTGTACGGGTTCTGGGAAGTCGGGGGGGGGGAAGGTGGAGGGGGGTTGGGGGAGAGGGTGGAGGGAGGGAGGGAGGGGTATATATTAGGCTAGACAAGAATTTGGTGGTAAACTAGAAATTATTTTGATATACAAGAAATTGTACTTCGATGTCTTACTGATTGAGGAATGATGAAATGTTTGCCTTAAAAGAAATAAAACTTTTGAAGAACAAAATTTAAAAAATAAATAAATTCAGACACATATTTATGATTTTGCAATGTCCTGGGGTCGCATGATTACCTTTTGTGACCTTCTGACAAGCAAAGTCAATAGGAAAACCAAATGTACTTAACGACAGTGTGTTACTAATTTAACAACTGCAGTGATTCACTTAACATCTGTGGCAAGAAAGTTCCTAAAATGGTCAAAATTCCCATACTAGCCATTTTGTTTAGCAACAGAAATTTTGGGGTTCAATAGTGGTCACTTGTCAAGGACTACCTGTAATGTGAAACCAAACTTTTTCAGACTACCATTCTTCACCAACCATATTTTTCTTCATGCAGGTATAACATTTCCAGCCTGAGGTGGCAATAACTGCTGATACTGTCTTTTCATTCCCTAAAAAGCATAATCAGGCAAATAAAAATGTGTTATTTTATAATATTCTGGGTAGGACTCCCCACACACACACACACACCAGTCTGCCAGAAGGCATTGGGTTGAAAAAGGATTAAGGAAGTGAACTAGATAACCAAGTATAATAAAAATAAACATTTTATATTTCAACCAAGGAATTTCAATTTTTAAAAGGGTTACATTATAAAATGATAGGGAGA
The DNA here is from genome assembly GCF_009769535.1 of Thamnophis elegans. Lineage (NCBI taxonomy): Eukaryota > Metazoa > Chordata > Lepidosauria > Squamata > Natricidae > Thamnophis > Thamnophis elegans. Next base: position 24,588,798 of record NC_045548.1, read on the forward strand.
TAAGAGTGCAGGTCCAAAGTCTGATCAGTGTCATGACACTTAACAAGGGTGAGCCCAGCTGTCCTGCTCTAACTCTGCCAGAAAGGAATGCCCGTCTGCCTTTTAAATGGAAGAAAAACAATCTATGGAGACAATTTAAAAGAGAAGAAGGTGTTCGGAGTGCTCCTCTCAAGCCTGTTGAAATTAACAGTGACATATGAGCTCTTGAAAGAGCCAGACGGAGAATGAATACATTGAAAGGAAACAGCAAATGCCTTCAAAACATTTTTTTTTCTCGGTTGACCCGGGGCTTGCTTGAAAATGTGAAACTTTCTTGATGTCAAACTGACATTGGCTCCTCATGACCTCAGTGCACAGTAGGTGCTAAGGAGCAGGGGTTTGTTCAGGAAGTTCAGGGGTGGTAAAAATGTTTGATTCTGCGCTGAAGAAAGGCAGCCAGGATCTTGCAAGCAAGCCTTGGAATATTGTATTTGTTTTTACAGTGTGGTCATTATTTTCCTCACAATGGGGTTCCTGCAATCTTTCAAGTCTTTTGACTCCTTTCGTCTGCAGATAATGGCTTCCATGGACTGTTTGCTTATTTGTGATGCTGTCTCTCTTGCAGGAGAGATTTTTTGCCTGACTGTATCCTGCCCGGTACAATCCTAGGCCACAACCAGAAAATTACAGCCAGGAAGCCATAAAACACCACCAAAGATCTTCCTTTTTATAACTTACTGATGGAAACCATCTGTGATAATTAATAGAGGTGGACACATTTGAGAGCTGGGTTTTGATTAATTTCTAAGGGTCATTCTATGCATAATATTTGTCCTACACTGATAGAAACCATGAAAAGAAAATGTATGTGGAGTGCTTCTTGAGTATATTAGAAGCCTGTTTCATTGTGCCTAAAAAGCTTGGATATTGCTGTGAGTGTCTGCAAGACAATAAGGCCATCTGTGTAGTCAAAGAAAATAAACATTCAGACAAACATGGCACTATTTCTATTTTCTAATTGTTCCAAAGCACTACGTAGGCAACTGATCACATTTATTTTTGCCAACTTCAAAATACTAAGAGCAAGCAGGGAACACCATGAAACAATCAGGACTGCTGTTCACCATAGGAAAGTGGGAAACAATGATTAAATGGTGGCACAAGCATACCTATCAACTTTTTTTCTGCTGTGTTTCTGTGACAATGGTTTTATCTTATCTCATCCATATCTGAGAAGCTTAGTCATCCATAGTTATTAGCATTTTTCCTCTTTAAACAGCCCACAATCTCCCATAGTTTAAAAACATTTATAGTTGACACAGTTCGCTTACCATGTTTTTCTGCTCTGAGATCGTCCAACATCAATTGACCACTTTAAGCTGAGCCACACACATTCTCTAGACCAGTGACGATGAACCTTTTAGACATCGAGTGCCCAAACTGCATGTGCGCATGCCTAAGCTGAAAAGTGTGCATGTGCATGAATGTGTGAATGTGCGCACCAAACATGCACATGCGCAAGCATGCAAATGCGCAAACATGTGCATGCATATGCACGGACATGCATGAATGCGCAGCAGAGACCCGAAGACCATCTGACTAGGGGGAGCAAGGCACCCGAACACTGGCAACGCTGCATGGGGTAAGATCTTTCGTGAGCTTCTGTTTCGTTGTTTGTAAGGAAAAGAAGCTCATGAAAGAACCACCACGGAGATCTGACCTGAGGCGATGGTGCACATGCCAGCAGAGAGGGCTCTGTGTGCCACCTCTGGCACACATGTCATAGGTTTTCCATCATGGCTCTACACTGTCTCCTTAGGAATCATTTTAGCTTAAACCTGCTAAGTATCAAATCTGATATGCATTTTGGAGACCTAAATCAAGTTGGAGAACTTAAAATCATTTTTTCCTGTCACCCAGCCCTATTGTGGTCTTCAATACATTAATTTCAGATCCTTGATCCTTGTTGCATTATGTTTGTTGTGTTCTGAGCCAAAACCAAGCATAACCTGCATACAAAATATATGTAGTCCTCGTGTCTATGAAGATGCTCCAGTCATCCAGGTCAAGGTTGTTCCAAGGGTACTTTTTCAAAAGGCAACTGGACTTTCTTGGTTTTGCTTGAAGACGTTTCGCTTCCCATCCAAGTAGCTTCTTCAGTTCTGCAGGAATGATGGAGAATGGAAGGATTTATATTCCTTGCAGTCATCTGATCTTTAACACTCTTTCTGAGAATTGTAGAGGCCACTTAGATGAGCAGCCTTTTCTCAATAGAGGGGAGGAATATGACACCACCTATCTCCTGTTTACAACACAGTCCTTTCAGCTGTTCCAAGATAGTTCCACACCCATTTGCCCAATTCAGGTGACCCTGAGGGGTATTTTCATTGAAAATACAGACAAAATAGGTAGTGGTCAGGCAGAGGTCCATCAAGGCACATATGTCCTCTGGACTGAGGTTGGTTCTGTCGCTTAATGTGCTGTCTTGTAGCAGTTGTTTCTTCACTACTGTGATAGCTTCAGTTGTTCGAATGCAAATGAAGAAAGAAACCATAGTCTCATCTATATCCACAATACTCTTGCAGCTGCCCCAAGGCTATACTGATTCTATCATGCTACAAAGACAACCTGCTGTATATACTCTGTGTGTTTGTGTGTATGTGTGTGTGTGTGTTTATCCTATTCCAAATTGTGCTGGTCTTTGCTACAGCATGCTTCAAGGCCCTTCCATCTGCAATCAGATTCTAACTGTAATCAGATATCTTTTTGAATACAAAATGCCCCGGTGCATCAGATGCAGGCAAGATCTTAGAACATGTCTTCCAGAAGTATATCTTTTACAAGGAATTGTGCTTCCAATTCATACAATCCTAATAGACAAACTGCCCAACTGTTCAGATCAGTGGCATTTGAATTTTTTCCGCTAAGAAATGAATATCTGAAATCATGTCCACAATAGCTATTTTCTATACCCAACTGATAAGACTTCACTAAGTTCAGAACCAACAATAGAAATAAATGATTTGCTTAATCAATGAAATTTTCTTCTATTCTCAAATTATATTTTGTTGTTTTAACGTTTATGATCTGGTCTTGGACTGCAATAAAACATTTGTTTGAACCAACAGATATAAGAAAATCCCCTAGGGTTACAGCGTATATGCACACTCCATTTGAATTTATGTTATATTTAATCTCAGCATGCCTAGACCACACAGTGAACAAATGTTATTTCTTTGCATAGAATAAAGAGCATTGGGGAATTCTAAATCTTATAGTAAATTGGTATATATTTCTGCTGTGATAAATAGGAAGGAAAGACAGGCAGAGTTTTTAGGCTGATCCAGAAATCTATAGGCACAAAAATCATTAGGTTGTCAGAAAATGATCCATTTCCTTTCCATTTTTTTAAAAAATTCTAAGTACAATACATTATTCCCTGCTGTGCTGTCTTTCCTATTCATTTTCCTCCACTATGGGCTACCGGTAGTTGATCATTATATTTATCCAGGTCCCAGTGGATAATAAAATATTACAGAGCTCAAGGAAATAAACCATTTTCTAATGTTCAAGAAAGACACTTGAGAATTGGTATTTATTTCAATGGTAGAAAATGCATATTATGACTTTGAATAATAGGCAATAGGTCCAATTTGAATATATTCATTTCATCCATCATCTCTATTAATATGCCACCAAAGAAACACTGCTAAATGACATTTACTCAGGTTAACTTTTCATGATGTATGTATGTATGTATGTGTATGTATGTATGTGTGTGTGTGTATACACACACACACATCATACATACATACATACATACATACATACATACATACATACAGCAGAAAGAGATGAAAAGATTCAGCACTGCTATAGTTGGTGAAATTGACAAATTTTGCTGTAATTGATGAATTGACTGATTAAATAAAAGACCTCTACATTTATTGGAAGCCTCTTACAGATTTTTTGAGTAAAAATGAAACTAAAATGAACTTGTGATATATGGTTTTGATGATTAGACAGGATAAATTATAAAAAGAAGAGTAATGTGATATAACTAGAAAGCTTAAAACATATTTGTACTTGTAACTGCTGTGAAGAGCTTCAGAACCCATTTATTTGCTTTTTTCTACTTTTTCTACTTTTTTTCCCCTTTCCCTTTTGCTTTCTTTTTGCTTCCTTATATTAGCTTGCATTAGATTTGTATCTTCTTATTCAAAGGTTTTAATGAAGATTATTAAAGCCCATTCTTATATGTAAAAAAGAAGTGCTTCCCACCCCATCCTCAGATTCTTGGCTTCTGATTGTGATCCATTTCCTAAACCCAGTCTTGGTGTTATTTAATATTAAGTTAATGATGCTTTGGCCTGTTTCTCTTCCATTTGAACGAATTATAGAGCCGAGGTGGCGCAGTGGTTAAATGCAGCACTGCAGGCTACTTCAGCTGACTGCTAGTTCGGCAGTTCAAATCTCACCGGCTCAGGGTTGACTCAGCCTTCCATCCTTCCGAGGTGGGTAAAATGAGGACCCGGATTGTTGTTGGGGGCAATATGCTGACTCTGTAAACCGCTTAGAGAGGGCTGAAAGCCCTATGAAGCGGTATATAAGTCTTCTGGGATTGGGCGGCCTATAAATCTAATAAATTCAATTCAATTCAATAACTGCTATTGCTATTGCTATTATATCCTTCGACTGCTGTGTTCCAGTCATTGTAGTCAATCCACAAGAATTCTATTTTACTTATTTAATCATAGCTATCTTTTTCTGCTAAAAGCACCAGTATATAAATAATGAAGGCAATTACTTTTATTAACCAATGGTATTTATAATTTTTAACTGTGACTTCAGAGTTCAAGAAAACAACCACTTTCTACAGCAGTGTTTCTCAACCTTGGCCACTTGAAGATGTCCAGACTTCAACTCCCAGAATTCCCCAGCCAGCATTCGCTGGCTGGGGAATTCTGGGAGTTGAAGTCCGGACATCTTCAAGTGGCCAAGGTTGAGAAACACTGTTCTACAGCATATATGTCTTTCTGCTTTTTACTTCCCTCCCCCAAGGATTCAGTTTAGTGTTCCTCATCATGCTCACTATGTTTGGCCAAACATATGTTTTACCAGTCTTGCACTATCAGATCATCTATATTAATATATATTATATTAACTCATGATAAAACAAAAACAAAAAACAAACAGTTTTTGGCTTCCAGTAGTTTCCCCCCTTTTGAATCTTCTCCCATAGTGTGGAAGATTGGGTGAGAATGTCATCAAAACTGTAGGATCTTGAGCTAGTTCCTTGATTTTAGGGTCCTAGTAAAACATGTTTGTAGCAGTTCTTTTGCCTCATTAGAAGAGAGAGGTTGTCATCAGAGGACTTGACAAATCTTGGAAGTTGTTCTGCCATGCCTCTGATGTTTCTTTCTAGAAAACAAACACTTCCTGAGCTAATGGATCCAGTGATCTTACGTTGTTTCAATAAATTTAATACATTGTTATTTTGGTTCATCACACAGTTAACTAGTTGTTTAGACTGAATTTGGCATTTTTATCAACCAATTGACTCCTTCCCAGGGACCTATGATTGGCAGATGTTGTTTTGTGATGTTAAAGGTATTATCACACAATGTAAATTGTTCCAAGTACAGCTGCCTTCTGCAACTAACAGATGGTGATTTTGTCAATGCCAGTGATGTTCCAGACATTTTAAGATAGCACTTAAGGCATCTATTTCTTTGGCACTATTTGCTTTCTTTTTATTAGTATATTTATATTTGATACAGCTGCATCCTCTATACTTTTTTGGATCTGCCTTCTTGTTTCCCATATTTTTGTATATTTTTCTGTGCCTGAAAGCTCAAGCTTATTTCATATGAATGATTGTGGGGAGGCTGGAAAAGAAATGGAAGAGAAAACAGACATAAAAAATTAAGAGACAGTGGGTGAGTCATTACCGTAACTGCTTATATCATACATAATAAATTAGTCCAGGTGGAAAGAAACCTGAGGAAAAATATTTCAAATCATTCAAAGAGAATCTACCTTAGTTAACTCACTATAAATTAGAGTGGGACATCCCCTTACAGTTTCCAGTCTAGCATTAAAAATGGCTTTCTAGTTTTTGCTTCCTTGAGCTTACACAATTGCCCATGGTTTTCTCACTTGCAAGGACTGGAAAACTATTTCTGAATTCAAGAGGTTCCAGCTACTTTCTGCGTTACCCGTCAAAAGCGCGTTCCACAAAAGCGCGGTCGACGAAATCGCGTATGTGACATCATCACAACGCGACGAAAAAGATCGAAAAATTGAAATAAAAATTAAATTACAGCAAGCCGATTCACATAAAGGTAAGCGTTAGGTTAAGGGTTAGGGTTAGGGTTAGGGTTAGGTTAAGGGTTAGGGTTAGGTTTAGAGCGTTAGCGTTACGTTTAGCGTTAGGTTAAGGGTTAGCGTTACGTTTTTCGTTAGGTTAAGGGTTAGGTTTAGGGTTAGGTTTAGGGTTAGGTTAAGGGTTAGGTTTAGGGTTAGGTTTAGGGTTAGGTTTGGGGGGGTTAGGGTAAGGTTTTCGCTTTATTTTTACATTTTCTATCTTTTTCGTCGCACTGTGATGACGTCACATACGCGCTTTCGTCGACCGCGATTTTGTCGTCCGCGGTTTTGTGGTGGAACCACTTTCTGTGCTTGCTAATTGCTATTGTTAGCCACTGGCTTGTTCCAAATGTAACTTTCACTGTCATCTACTGTCATAGAATCTTCCTTTTAGAGGAGAAAACCTTGTACTTTTTTCATTGGTTAATCATTAGCTTTTCCAATACTTCATTTTTTTCTTTGACAACTCTTATGAGCTCTCATTCCTTCAGATACATACCAGATAATATTTAGGAAAGAAGACAAAAGTACCATAAATATTGCATGACATAATTGCATTCCTATTCATTCTTTTTCTCTTTTTAGGGCACCAACCATAGGAAAGGTTTTTTTGTGTGTGTGTGCCCTTTGAGGCAAATTTTGTAATAGAGTCCTATTAGCTCTCTTTTTTTAAATTTTGTTACTCAGTGAGCTTGTTCCCTGGAATCTAGCTACCTATAATATGTTCAGAGTTTTGCTTATCCATCAGGAAGCAATAATTCAGTCACTCATGCTGAGCAATCAGAAGCTACTTAGGAAAAGACATGTTGTGTGCTCTCCTCAAAGCTAAGAGCACATTTCTTCAAAACACACTATTTCCCTGATCACTTGTCTCCCTTAATCCTGTTGAATGCCCCTGTTCATTTGTTCAATAAACTGTAGGTATTTTATAATTGCTTTCTGTTCTTCATTGGGACTAATTGGGTAAAGGATAACCAAATGTTTAGGCAATAATATCTTCCAGAGAAGAAATTTTCTTCGGAAGTTCACTGATAATTCCATTTTATGATTGATGTACCACATATGGTCTTTGTGGAACCAAAGTTACTACTTTGTCGGGACTGTCAGGTGGTTCCATTATTGCTAACTTCAACAGAAATGCAAACGTTTTTTTCCTAGGACTTTTTTTCACATGTTGAAAGTCCCAACTCATGAATTATTGTTCCTTACCCAAATAATCCAGTTCCTAAAATATTCAGTTGTCACGGGCTGTGTGCATATTTTCCAAATATTAGCGTATGGAGAACTACTTTATTGTTGATGGGATGTGATTGAATTATGGTCTTCACAATAACATTATGCTAAACATACTATGGATATGAGAGCGAGCTCCAAAACAATATGTAGGCAAATAAAGCAAAGGGCTTTCACATAGCTTTTCAGGTTTATTAGATTTATCCAAAAGAAAATGTGGAAGAATGGAAAAAATAGCCAGAATTATACTAATCATGTTCCAATATGCCTCTACTTAATTTTTAAATTTGAAAATTTAAAAATTAAAATTTGAATTTATACATGACTATAGCTCAGTGATGCTATGAAGAAATAGCAAAATATAAGTCTAATAAATACATATTGTCTAGGTTCATACTTCATGCTAAGTCTTAAGGTAGTTTGTTTGGATAAGACTCATTGTAGTCTAGGAAGCATGGTTTGTTATGTGTCAATTGGGCAACTATGTTCCACAAACCATAGTAAAAACAAGCCAGGAATAAATATAATATGTGTTCTCAGTCACATGGACATATTAATGACCATAGAACCTAGATCTAACCATATAACTAGGCATATAAATGTGAGTTTGTTAAGAGCCAAATAACATTTCAGAAAGGTGAAAGACTGCTGAAATTAGAATAACAACAACGACACACCAAGTGGTTTCATGATGTTCATTATTAATCCAGAATTAAATCTACTTTCTATAGACAATTATGATAAAGATCTTAGGCAAAAGTTCACCAGAAGGAAATAAAAAAGTGTACTGGTTATTAACAATTAATATAAAGATAAAGAAATAATATATAAACTTAAATTTCCTTATAAACACATAAAGAGTCATGCATTGAATAATCTTTGTAGAGTACAGCAACAGTATAATTTCACATGCTGAAAAGAGAATCAAAAGAACAACATTCAGTTGTTATTGAAAATTACTAAATATGAAACTTTAGCTTGCATCTTTCTACTGGAACACCTTTTGCCTCATCTTGTTTTAAAATATGAGGTTTCTTAGTAATTTTGGATTGCCCTGCATTATAGATTACACTGCATAGTTTTTCCCTTTGTGATATAGTGTTACAGATACTTATCTTTAATGATTTCTGGTTGCTTTTCATTTAACCTTTGATAAAAAATCTTTGACAAATCCTGGGTTTGGTCTTGTAATTAATCTTTCTACAAGCTCTTAGGTTAGGATAGATTTGCAGACTTTCCTCTGTTGTTGATATTATTTTAAAGGACTTTGGGTCATTTTGGTTTCTTTAGCTTATTCTATTTACAAACAGAGGAATCTAATTTAGTCTTTTGCATGCTCAGTGGAGATTTGCTTTAAGGGTATTGAAAACAATCTGTCTCAATGAGGCATTTGCTTTGTAAAGTTACGTTGCATCACTTTAAGGCAGAGGCTGTGGCTCCACTTCATCTAAGAATCTAAGTGGAACCAGTTGTCATCAATTGCCTGATAGGATAATAACTTTTGAAATTATATTTTAAACCTAGATTTAAATAATAATGAGGAACAAGAACCATTGCATAAAAAAATCTACATTTTATTTCATTTAAATAATTATTATAAACATTATATATAATTAAACCAAACTTGAGAATTGCAGCTTCTTCATCTTAAACAAGGGCCATTCCATTCCACTGACTAAAAAATAAGGAAGCATTTTTCTGGGGCATTTCAAAGGGATACCAATCAACCAGTGTTGATTTCAAAGAATCAACACTGCTTCTATTTAGTTTAGTGCTCCATCATTGGATGTTTTTAAGAAGATATTGGATAGCTGTTTGTCTGAAATGGTATAGGGCAGGGGTCCCCAAACCCCAGGTCATGGACCAGTACTAGTCCATGGCCTGTTAGGAACTAGACCACACAAACGATGGGCAAGCGAGCAAAGCTTCATCTGCACTTCCGTGGGATCAGGTTGTGTGCAAAACCACATGGTCCATGGAAGACAATTTTTCTTGTGAAACCAGTTCCTGGTGCCAGAAAAGTTGGGGACTGCTGGTATAGGGTATCCTGTTTGAGCAAGGGGTTGGACTAAAAGACCTCCTCTTCAACTTTGTTATTTTCTATTCTGTTATATATAGAAACTTTGGTGAACATGAGTATCTATGACAGATAAGGTAAGGCAAATGACAGGAACATGATGGTGTTATCACACAAATGCTGCAAACTGTATATGTGTATTACATGTTGTGACACAAAGGCATCATTGTGCACATTATTTTAGCATCACTGCAATTTTGCCCTTGGTGATGAGGCAATGTTATACGGTAATTGTCTACAATATCCTTTATGTTGAATATGTGTGAGGGAAAGACGCAGGAGCCATGGAATCAGAGAGTAAGATGTTTATTGCGAGATGACAGCGATTCAAAACGTCCCTGCAACTGTCAGGGTATTTATACTCGAGCCCAAAGCAACTGTCAAATGACCAGCCAATCAGAGAGCTGGTAACAGGGAACATTTGCATATATAACACTCCTTCCCCCCAGTTATTTGCATACTCAACACTCCTCTAACATTTGCATATATAACACTCCTTCCCCCCTAGTTATTTGCTTTGTGTGCAAAGAAAGTCCAAGCCTGTCGGTAACTTTGGTTTTTTGGAAGCAGGTTGGTGTCCTCGTGCTTCAGCTTCCTGTCCAGCACCAGGCCTCGCTTCTCCCGGTTGTTGGTCAGCAGTGGAGTCAGCGTGTAAACCTTGCAGAAGGTGGAGCTGGGAGGCAGGCAGCTTTGTAAGGCAGGTGGCCTTGGGAGGTAGGCAGCTTTGTAAGGCAGGTGGCCTTGGGAGGTAGGCAGCTTTGTAAGGCAGGTGGCCTTGGGAGGTAGGCAGCTTTGTAATGCAGGTGGAGCAGCGGAGGCTCCAGGCAGCAGCAGCTGCAGACAGTTTGTATTAGGCAGATAGAAAGCCGTGAGGAGACAGATGGCAGCAGCGGCTGCAGACAGGCAGGCAGTTCCAGCCGAGGTTGGCCTTCGCGGTCTTTGGCTCGTCCTTGGAGTTGGCGTGGCTCGTCCTTCAAGTTGGCGTAGATAGAAGGCTTCACGGTGGCTACTGCTGCTGCTGAGTGCATGCTGGCCATTGGTTCTCTGTTGTGGCTTTTGTGTCTGATTTTCGCGGGGCCGCGCCTGTTGTTTTTTTCCAGGCTCTGCGGGAATCGCATATCCCATCCTCGTCGCCAGTGTTGAATATGTGTGAGGGAAAGACGCAGGAGCCATGGAATCAGAGAGTAAGATGTTTATTGCGAGATATCAGCGATTCAAAACGTCCCTGCAGCTGTCAGGGTATTTATACTCGAGCCCAAAGCAACTGTCAAATGACCAGCCAATCAGAGAGCTGGTAACAGGGAACATTTGCATATATAACACTCCTTCCCCCCAGTTATTTGTATACTCAACACTCCTCTAACATTTGCATATATAACACTTTACATGACCCACAAGACTCATTAACGCTTATGAATGCAGAAGTGTTTGTCCTGTATTTGTAACTATTGTAGAATTTTCAATACTTCAGCCTTTCTATATTATACCTTTAAAATATCTTGAAAAATCTAGAACAATTCTAGTCAAATGAAGGTTGAGGTATGATGATAGTAATATATATATAAATATATTTGATTTAAAATATATAACTTGATATGAATTATAGGTGATGACTATGGAAGGGATGCATGAAAGTTTTTGTAACCAATTGACACACTCTCTACAATTTGTAATGGAAGATCGTTTGTGCTGTTTTTTGTGTTTTGTTTGTGTTTCTTATAAAATATAAAAAAATTCTAAAAAAAAATTCTAGAACAATAAAACATTGGTATAAAACATATACACTAATATAGTTGGAAGAGGAAAAAATAGAAGACATGCCATACCTTAATTGCATTGTCTAGTTAGTATATTGTTCTTAGTGTTTGTCCCTCATAGTTGCAGACCTGCTTGTTTTTCCCCTGTGCTTGTGTAGTTCTTGCCTAGTTCTTACTGATAGCTTCATTATCAGTGTACAAGGCAATGAGAGGTTATGGTTTTTCAGCTGGTGTGTTGCAGAGCCTGATGCAGATTTGTGTTAACAGGAGGTGATTGACCAAAATAGACTACTGCAAAGTGCTCTACATGGGGCAGCCCTTGAAGAGCATTCGGAGACTTCAGCTTGTCCAGAATGCAGCCGCGCGAGCGATTGTGGGTGCACCTCGGTTCACCCATGTAACACCTATCCTCCGTGAGCTGCACTGGCTGCCTATTGGTCTCCGGATACGCTTCAAGGCGCTAGTCGTCACTTATAAAGCCCTTCATGGTATTGGACCTGGGTACTTGAGAGACCGCCTGCTGCCAATCACCTCCACTAGACCGATTAGATCCCACAGATTAGGCCTCCTCCGAATTCCATCCGCCGGCCAGTGCCGACTGGCGACTACCCGGAGGAGAGCCTTCTCTGTGGCTGCTCCAACCCTCTGGAACGAACTCCCCGTGGAGATTCGAACCCTCACCACCCTCCAGGTCTTCCACAAAGCCGTTAAAACCTGGCTGTTCCGACAGGCCTGGGGCTAAAGAGCTGTTGCCCCCGTCTCGAATGGTATGACTGTTGTGTGTTTTTAAATTATGTATTGTTATGTTTCGTCTTTTATTTTTTGTCTGTACCCCTTTCCCTGATTTGAATTGTGAGCCGCCCTGAGTCCCCTTCGGGGGAAAAGGACAGCATATAAATATAATCAAATCAAATCAAATCAAAATGGTGCCCTTATCTAAAGGAGGATTAGAACCTGACCTTCTCTGCTTATAGTCCAACATCTACACAATTCCACCATATTCTCCCTCAACTAATATTTATTTGTTTTGTAATTTCCCCAAATGTCACTTGTAAACTTATTAGTTAAGAATAATCCATTTTACGCAACAGCTTTTAGTAAGGTAACTGTTACTAATTTGTTACTACATTTATTGCTTAAATACTATTCAAATTCAAATACTGCATAACAGTGCTTGCCTGAATCAGATATTGTTGCTCATCTACCATTAAATCACTTGTCCAAAACTAAGGATTGCCCACCAACTGACAAAATATCAAACACTATTCAATATCAAATTCTGGCAATGAATGCTAACTATTCCCTGGATGTTTTAGATCAAAATTTGGAGAGAATAGCACATGAGTTCTTGCGGATGGCTAGGAACAAGCTGGTCTGAGGCAAAGTTTGGCTTTGACTTTCTACTTTGCTTACACATAGGCATGTTTATGCAAAAGGAGCCAGGATGGAACTAATATGTTCTTGGATATGTCTTCATGTTGTTCATTATACTTCTTTGCTCTTGTAGGAAGTTATCACCCAGCCCTCTCCCAGAAAAATGAAATATCCTAGGAAATATTGAAAAGGCAGAATATTTCTCTGGATGTGAAAAGAAAGAAACATGTTTTAAAAGACAGAATAGCTGCCTGTAGCTTCCTGCCCATCCCACTTAGTCAATGGGCCATTAAGAAGTCCAAGCTAGTCCCTTTACATAATAAAGACTTCTCCACTGCAGCTCCAGGAAGATGGTATTAAGGAACTTTACCCAACTGACCACATGGCATCTGAGAACTCAACCAAACCTGGATTCAAAACACACCCTAGAGAGTTGCCCCTGCATGGCCCCATGGGAGTCTGACAACCAATCAGAATACATTTCTTACACAGGAACAGGAAACAGAGAGGTGGGACTGAACAGGTTATAAAAAGCCTAGCAAGCCCCTCCCTCAGCCCTTTTCTTCTTCTCCATCAACACTGAAGCATGTGATCACCTTTTCTGTTCAGGACTCAAGCCATGTGGTCCTGTCCACCAATAAACCAAGCAGCCTCCATGTCTCCAGTGTCTTTTTCCCCACTTGGAGCCGAACCCAGAAGGACATTTCTTTCATCACTCTTTTAAAAGAAAACCTAGCAAGCTGCTTCTTACATTTTAAAATCAGAAATCCATATACAACTAGGGCTTCTATAGTTTTTTCTAGACTTCTTTAGTTTCCTTTGAGAATCAAAAGGTTTTTTCAAGGTGGGATATGATAACGGTCAATTGCAAAAAGCAGCATACATCCTGTGACAATTTCTCTAACGTTACTAAACAACACCTGCCTTTTCCACATCCTTGAGAAGAACTTGATAGAGAGATAAAATGCCACATCTGGCTGACACTGTGACCAACCGTAATACAATATATTTAAAATAAGAAATCAAAAGGCTAGGGAAAAACTGTGGTTGCCCAATGAATTTAAAATTTGGCTTTACCAATTACAGACACACACACACACACACACGATATAGGATTATAGGGTCTTTCAGTAAACAATGCATCCTGTCTTGTATCCTGGAAGCAAGACACTACCAGAAATTAATATGAATTATCAACTTTATTTCAAAAACATCCTTATGAAATGCACTTCTGCTCAAACTCATAACATTATATAAATAATTGTTACATAAAATCATAACAAAATGAAATCACAATTCCAAAATAATATAAAATCCATCAGAGACCAAATGCTGGTGAAACAATAAAGTATTTACTAAATCTAAAATTCAGCGGAATACAACATAGATGCAAGCAGTATGTACAAGGTAACTTCGATTGACATGTGCATGACAGCAAATGCAAATGACCCAGGAGTAACAAACAAATGAGTATCATAAACAAAAAGAAATATGTATAACTGTAGCAGCTGTTATGAGAAACAGGAATTATGTTTCAGTTGGATATTGACAAGGTGGAAAACGCACCATTTTCCCATTAGCTTTATTTCAGAACAAAATATAGCTGTATAAAAATGGTTCTGGCTATTCCTGGTTAAGTAATCTATACCATAACTGAAAATCCACAACATGGGAAGGAGGAAGAGAGTGATTGAGCTGAGAGGCTAGAATAAGAAAAATGTTATTGCCAAGCTATTTAAAATAAAACTTCTAAAGCCTTTTTAAATTGCAACATCTTGAATAAAGGAAAGTGCTGAATTATGTAAAAGCAGGCTAAGAGCCAACATCTGGCAACAGTAAAATTATTTTGTAGGCAGGCAGTTTCCATGCAGCAAAGAGATCTGGCCATGCCTGCACCAAATAACGGATCTGTGAAGATGTACGAGAGTTGTGTTTGCCAGAAGGATACCCTGGGCTTTGAGGGAAATTTTTTCCGTCATTTGATCTTCTAATACAGCCAGCTGAGATGAGTTATACTTCTCCCCACCAGGAACCTCGAAAAAATTGCTCAAACCATACGCTCATTCCTGCTGAATTGGAAACAAATGCCGCAGCCACGCAGTTAGGCTTTGAAATCAAATTCACCCCAGCTCTTCCTAAATTTCTATGAAGGGAAACAAAGCTTTTTCCTGTGTCTGTCACTTTAGTCTCTTTGGACAGGCTTTTTTCTTTCTTTTTTTACTATGTTCATCTTCTCCCCTACTACCACAAATAGATTGCAATCTTTCATTCCAGAAGGCCACATCACAAGTCTTTCCCATCTGTTAACTATATGTTGTTTGCCACCATTAGGTCACGCCACTGAGAATGGAATCTCTTAATTAAGCCCAGAATATAAGAGAACAACTCTTCTTCCATAGATTTTCCCTTCTGCTCCTCTTCTAGAATTTATTTTTAAATAGCCAAGGTGGAGATGGTCTGCCCCTTGTACAGAAGATTTACAAGAAGTGGTACCTATGCCTTTCTATTTGCATAATCAGGGGTTCTGGTCCTGGTACCTGTATTAGCTGAATCATTTCCAAACACTCTTAAGAGAACCATTAATCTTACGTTTTTGTCTGGAAAGGACCACCCAACCTAATGATTTTTATTCTCAGACATATTTTGTGTTGTAAATATCAGCCATCCATTTTTTCCATGTGAACTACTTAAGTGATCCATAGGTGATAAGAACTTGCCAAACATGAAGCAAAAGGGAATTATCACTTCTAAAATTCTATTTCATTACAATCTTAGAAGGACAGGATCATATGTAGACACATACTAACAAGAGCCAAAAATGCTGTTACAGCATGAAGGAAGAACCATCCCAAACTGCCTAAAATGAATAAAGACAATTAATTGCTGGTTTGGCATTTATGGAAATATAAAATCCATCTGTGATCATCAAATCTGTTTTCATCCTTTGTGGGAGAAGCACAGATCACTTTGTGGGTGGAAAAGAAATCAACTGGGCCGTGTTTTTATTAATACATCTTAAATTATCTCCCGAATGGTTGATTTCTCCTCCATCTGTCACCCCCATTTCCTTCTTTCTTTCTCTTAAACCTCCCTCCCCTCTTTCCTTTTGTTCTATTGCTCATTCTGCATTTTCCTCCTCCACCTCTGTTTTTGACTCCTCTGAATTTTCCCTCCTCACCCATCTCTCTCCTCCCTTTCTGGTTCAACTTTCCTTCTTCTCTCTGCAACATATCTAAGAATCAGCAATTTTTCACATTCTGGAAGTAAGTCTGGATGTAGGATATCATGCTTATGTAATGCCTCCCCCATTCATCTCTTCATTTACTTCTTGTTTCTTTCCACTTTTCCCCTTCATATAAGCATGTGCATGCAAATTTTCCATTTTCTTGGGGCAATAATTTAAACTTTAAATGGCTCAAATGTCATCTAATTGTGGCACCCTCTCCACACACTATCCCACTAAATAAAATAGATTTACTTATGGTTCTGGTGCTTTAGCTATCATGGATGTCAAAATAGAGATTGCTTATGCTACTGGAACTATCTTTTTTTTTAAACAGATCCTTTTCAGCACAAAAATCTTCCAAAGCAGCTTGCAAAAAAATGCATCAACATACAATATACAATATATAAAGTAATACAATTAACATATCTGTCCACCTCTTATTTGCTCTTAACTTGTACTAAAAAATATTTCCTGTTCTGAGACTCTTCATTTCTGCTTCCAATCTCACTTTGATAATATTGGGTTCACAAAGGGTTTTGTTTTTGTTTTTGTAAATAGGGCTGCTACAAGCCAGGCTGATGCACCCACATTTCCTCCTAAAATACAAACTTTTTCTGAAACCCAATGCTCTGGAGCTCCACTCCATTTCCTCCCTCAAAGGTTTTGCTCAATATTGGAGGTGAGCAAAACTATTCGAAATGATTTTGTCCTTTCGGAGCCAACCCAAATCAGATGTAGATATGGACCCTATTATTCACCTCTATATGCCTATCTCCATCCATCTATCCATCCATCCTTTTATCAAACTGGCCAAGAAGGTGGCAGGGAATACCAACCAGTCTCTGCTTACTTCCTTCAAGGTGATCATTTCTTCCAAGATGATTGCTACTCCAAGATGACCAACCTGTTAGGCAGGTTGTATGAAGAAAAGATATGTGCTGATCAGTTGTTTTCTATGAACTGTTAACTAGCAAGCATTGAAACATGACCATTCTTATCCAATTTTAACTTCAGAGTAAATCTGCAAACAATTAAAGGTATCTGGAAACATTCCAGTTTGGTTTTTAATGTGCAGGGCAGGATTAGTAATTCTTTTATAGGATGATATAGTTCTGTTCTTTTATGATTAACTGACTGGAAGACTGCTAAAATAGTTACTAAACTGCAAACAATTGCTTATGTACACAGACAATAATTAATTAATGGTTCCCCAAAGTGGTTAATATCAAGTACCAAGGGTTGATGGAACTATCCAAGGGATTATTGTTATTATTTGTACTACTGTTAGTTAAATTTGGAGGTCAATGACCAATCTGAAACTTCATAAAGGAATTGATGAGCTGAAAAGTTTGCAATTAAACATCCTTTTTCAATTAAGACCATTAATAGAGAAGCACAATATATGGCAGCAATATTCTATTAAATATCCAATGACTTTTTCTAGTCAGATGTTCAAAACTACTCAGCTTCTAGTGCTCAACAATTATAACAGAGTCCTAAGATGCATGGCAGGAACGGACTACAGCTCTATTGTTCCTCCATCAAGTATTTGTGTTACTGTTAAAAATGGGCAAATGGATCAACAGATCATCCTTATTATCCTCATCTCCAAGTACTTTTGAGTTACATCAGCATCATCTAAAATAACTGGTGGGGAGATTTTAGTATATAAATTGCCAACAGAGTTTTCCACTCCAAGTATTAACCAAACTCCAGTATGAATAAGCTTGATAGGCAAAGTGCACTCTGTGTAACCACTATAAAACTGTGTAGGTTTCTTCAGAATGAATAAGAGCAAAAAATTCCTGATGTTTATCTGAACCGTAACAAAACATTCCAAGGCTCTTAAATATGGGAATTTGGCACAAAAGCTCTTGAGGGTTTATAGCAAAATTTTATTAATTTTTGCTTACAATACAATAAGAGTGAACATGGGCTATATTGGCAATTTGCTTTTAAGAATCCTAATTAAAAGGCAACAGGTGAAATTTGTTCTTCTATCCATATCCATGCATAATTTGCATGTGGTATATAACTAGTTCACCATTCTTTCCACATGAGAGACTGGAAAGAATTTTTTTTTGATGTTATCTGTAGTTGCGTTAATAAAGTGTTCAGTATCTTAGAGGAGCACCAGCATATCTGTATCCTTCCACTAAAATAATGTCATAATTATCATAGCTAAGTAACTCAATCCTATCAAGCACTAAATGGATCTAAAGGGAAATTCATGCCATCCCAATTCATCCTACTGCTTGAGACGAAGGTCAAGATAGCATTTCATATCCATTCCTTATACAGAAGGTGACAATAAAGTATTCAAATTGACAGGATAATATTCTTCCAACTCCATCTAAAAAGTTGGCTAGACAGAATGTGTATCATGCGTTGCCTGTCTTCCAAACAAATGTAGCACTCTGGTCCCATAACATCTGTTGCCTGAGGCACTAATTATAAAGCTTTTGAATTTATCTATTATTTGGAGTGTATCTATTTATAAAAACTTTGGTTCTATTGCACTGGGAATTTTGTAAAAAAGATTGTCATGTGCTCTTGTATACCAAATGCCAAAGGTTGGCTTGAAGAAATGTATGTGTTCTCAGGATTTGAACTTCAGCTTCTATAATCCCCAACCGCTAAAGCCAACTGCAATACTCAATAAGATTTATGAGAACTGAATACCAACATATTAAGGATGCCAGATTGAAGAAAAATGTTCTAGTTTACAGAATAGCAGATATTATTTCCAGTAAAGTTTTTCAGAAGTGAAGAGGCTCAAACATTGTCACTTTTAAAGTAGATAATTAGTGGTTAAACTACTTAATCTGGCAATTAAACTAGTAGACAACTAATAGCTAAAACAGATAATTAGTAGTGTAAAGAGTTTATTTCATTTAACATAAAGATAAGTTTTTAAAGAATATTCCAGTAGAAAAGAATATTCTTGAATATAGCTGTTACATATATACAGATATAGATATGTAGAGGTACCAAAAGAACATATTTTAAAAATCAGACTTTTCTGACTGAAATTTTTAAAAGAAGTAAACAAAATAAAAGCATCAAAAATTTAACTAATTATTAACTCCATGCTGAAACTGAATACAGGAAATCTACTCAAATAGTTACTATAAAGTGCCTAAAATAAATTTCATATAAATAAGCACCACACCAGGCCACTGTATTAATAAAGTATAAACTAGTTTTTAAAAAGGTAAACTCCCACTATAGATACCTACATCTGTTTGCATAACCATCTGATTCTGGGATAGTCAGATGCTCCTTGTCAAAAGAAAAAAAAATGGAGCATAGCCTCACACTTCTGCCAACACATGTAGGAGTTTTTTGAAGGAAAAGAACAAAGAAAATTACTCACAGAGGAAACTTATCTTCTCTTTCCTGCATTCCAGATGGAAGTCAAACTCCTATTTCTATTGTATTTCAAACTGGGGTAAAACGATCCAACTATAAAATTATAGTATCTCAGTTTAACATCAATAACAACAACAGCATCCAAAGGCAAAGTAGCAGAGTTTTGATTAAAAGCCATGTGGAGAACAATAAATAGTCAGTTAGAAAGCTGAGTATCAAAATTCCTTCTAAGCTCCCTGCATATGTGCAAGTTGTAATACTAACATTGCTTAGCAATATTTTGTGTGCCTGTCAGTATGCTGTGTTGCCCTCTGCACTGGGTTTACACACCATAGTGCTCATTAAAAATATAACTGAGAAATATTAATAATATCTTAAATTAAAAATCACTCAAATAAATAGGAACTCAACACCCAGAAACCAAACAATTTATATCTGCCAAGTTTTAACTTACAAAAGCCTCATTTGGATACCTCCTGGTCTCCTTAATTGGAGACCTCCTTGGTTCACCGAGGAACTCCGGGAGATGAAGCGCCGGAGGAGATGCCTAGAGCACCGATGGAGGTCCGATAAGTCCGAATCGAACCGAGCAATGGTAACCACCTGCACCAAGGAATACACCAGGGCACTTAGGGCAGCGAAAAGATCTCACATAGCCACCTTGGTTGCGTCCGCTGAGTCCCGCCCAGCCGCCCTATTTAAGATAACCCGCTCCCTATTAAATAAAAGGGAAGCGGGGGAACCCTTGCAGGGCAGAGCTGAGGATTATGCCCAATTCTTAGCGGACAAAATTGCTCGGTTTCGGTCGGACTTGGACTCCATCCCCGCAGTTCCAGCCGAGGCACAAGAGGATCAGGTGGAACATCTCTGGGTTGAGTTTCAAGATGTTACCCCCGGGGATGTGGACAAGGCCATGAGGGCTGTAAGTGCCTCCACCTGCGTACTGGACCCGTGTCCCTCATGGCTAGTTACTAACAGCAGTGAGGTGACACGAGGCTGGATCCAGGCGGTTGTGACCGCCTCTCTTCGGGAGGGGAACTTCCCCGCCGCACTGAAAGCGGCGGTGGTGAGACCCCTCCTAAAGAAGCCATCTTTGGATCCAGCTGTTCTTAATAACTATCGCCCAGTCCTCCAACCTTCCCTTCCTTGGGAAGGTTGTTGAGAAGGTGGTGGCCTTTCAGCTCCAACGGTCCTTGGAGGAAGCAAACTATCTCGACCCCTTCCAGTCAGGCTTCAGACCCGGTTACAGCACAGAAACCGCTTTGGTCGCATTGACCGATGATCTCTGGAGAGCCAGAGATGGAGGATATTCCTCCATCCTGGTCCTCCTTGACCTCTCAGCGGCTTTCGATACCATCGACCATGGTATCCTTCTGCGACGACTGCGGGAGGTGGGAGTGGGAGGCACCGTGTTGCGGTGGTTCTCTTCCTACCTCTCGGACAGGTCGCAGTCGGTGTTAGTGGGGGGGCAGAGATCGTCCCCTAGGCCCCTAACATATGGGGTGCCTCAGGGCTCGGTCTTATCCCCCCTACTATTCAACATCTACATGAAACCGCTGGGAGAGATCATCAGCAGGCACGGGATCAGATACCATCAATATGCGGACGATACCCAGTTGTATCTGTCCGCCCCGTGCCGACTCAATGAAGCGGCAGACGTGATGAACCGAGGCCTTGAGGCCGTTAGGGACTGGATGAGGGTTAACAAGCTTGTGCTCAACCCAGAAAAGACCGAGTGGCTGTTGTGTTTCCCTCCCAAAGATTCGACCAATATTCCATCACTCAGGCTGGGGGGTCAAATTTTATACCCCTCAGAGAGGGTTCGCAACTTGGGAGTCCTCCTAGATCCACAGCTATCGTTTGACCACCACCTGACGGCTGTGACTAGGGGGGCATTTGCCCACGTTCGCCTGGTGCGCCAGTTGCGACCCTACCTGAATCGGGAGGCACTCACAACAGTCACTCGGGCCCTTGTGACCTCTAGGCTGGAATACTGCAATGTGCTCTACATGGGGCTGCCCTTGAAGAGCATCCGGCGACTTCAGTTGGTACAGAACGCGGCCAGCGCGAGTGATTGTGGGTGCACCGCGGTTCACCCACATAACACCTATCCTCCGCGAGCTGCGCTGGCTACCTGTCGATCTCCGGATGCGCTTCAAGGTGCTATTAGTCACTCATAAAGCCCTGCATGGTAGTGGATCTGGATACTTGAGAGACCGCCTCCTGCCAATCACCTCCCTGCGACCAATTAGATCACACAGATTGGGCCTCCTCCGTATTCCATCAGCCAGCCAGTGCCGGCTGGCAACTACAAGGAGGAGGGCCTTCTCAGTAGTTGCCCCGACCCTTTGGAACGAACTCCCCGTGGAGATTCGTACCCTCACCACCGTCCAGGCCTTCCGCACAGCCCTCAAGAACTGGCTAGCCCGTCAGGCCTGGGGACAAGGATAGCCGCCCCTCCCGAATGATGAATGTATGTTGCTTATTACTTTTATTATATGTGTCTATGTTACTGTTTGTACTTCCCCTCCCTGATTTTATGTGAGCCGCCCTGAGTCCCCTCAGGGAAAAGGGCGGCCTACAAATGTTAATAAAATCTAAATCTAAATCTAAATACCACTTACCCTTTGTCTCAATAGGCCCTGCCTCTTTTTCTGCGATAAGATTTCATATTCATGTGGTTGGAATCTTACTACTGTACCAGCATTATCTGTGGTTTTTGGTCCCACCCTCTAGGAAGTCAAAAGGATAGGGAAGTGGAAAGACTGGTTTTTTTTTTCTTTTTAGAACAACCGACATATTAAGATGACCTTAATACAGTAAAAGTAATTTTTAAAAATTTTAAAGAACAGTAAAGAAAAATATATCCCAACAATTACTGTCTAGAACTCTAAAGCACAAGAAAATAGCAATCTCATTTAGATCTAAGTGGCTGCGAGAATCTATAGCACCTTTTTGTCTTCGTGTGCTGACACCCATAGTACAATGCGTGTGTGACCCACTCCCCTGCGCACATGACCCCCTGTATGTTTCCCTCCACACATGCATGCATTACCCTCCTGCTCCCTTTTGGGCCTAGCAGGCCTCTCTGAAGTGTCCTGGGACCAAAAACAGGGCATGGGGGGCACAGGGGGGTGTGCCCCCGTGCTCCCCCATGCATGTGCATGCTGTTAGAGGTGTTATGTCTGCCTTGTATGCAGCTTTATTCCTCTCTAGTATTTATCTCCATTGTTCAGTGATGTATTTTCTACCTCCCTAGGATTTACCTCTATCTGCTCCTGTGACGCATTTCCTGTTCTGGTTGGATATATATAGTTATATTCTTGATGGCTTGTACAGTGTTTTAACTGCATTTTGATTAAACAGCAGCCACTGGGGAGACCCAAAAATCAGCTGGCCACATGCACAGTGGAGGTCAGTTGCGGTGACAGCTTGCATGCCAGCAGAGCAGGGGTGGGTTTCCCGCAGAGATTACTGCTGGTTTGCTCAGGGACGGCCATGCATGCCCGTGCACTTGATACAAGCTGTGCACGCATCTGCAGTACAAGTAAAATTGCTCTGTGCATGCGCAGAAACAAAATAAGATGGCGCCATCTATGGCACCACTGGGAGAACCAGTTTGGGGGCATGGCAGACCTGGGTCGCTGCCGGTTCCAGCGACCCAGGCCGCCAAGCTACTACTGGTTCAGCTGAACTAGTCCTAACCAGTAGGAACCCACCATTGTGGCAGAGAAGCCTCCGTGTACCACCACACTACACCAAAATCCTACAACGTTTTCAGGATCTGGCAAAGCTGATGAATATGGCAGGAATACTCTTAGCATCCTGTACAGACTGTAAGCAGGGCTACAGTTTAGGTTTGGGGAACATTTATATCATTTATACTTGCTTATACTCTTGTTATGGATAATCAATATATTAAGGATTAAATTATCTAGGCAAAAATTATACTGCATGGGCAAATGTCAGAAAGTATAATATTTTTTCTCTGCAATCTTTGATTCACTAGGCCCACTACAACAGATTAGCAAACTAGAATATATTTAGTGTAGCTTACTCTAATTTCATCTACATTTATTATATTGTAAAAATAATTTTCATCACAAATTAAGAAAAGTCTTTAAAAAGCATATATACTATTTGCATTGCCCTAGAGAAATAAAAACTCTATCTTACCTTTTGAATAATACACCACTGATAAAACCTTAGAAGGAACAGTCCTATGCCTTCATATTGATCTCTTGTTTTTCCATGTTTTCTGTTCAATTCAATGTACAAGAAAGTATTCAGTTTTACCCCTTTGAAATATGATTTACAATCCACATAATTTTGTAAGAAGTGAATCTACCATTCTCCTTTTCAATAAATGATATTCACAATATTGGAAGACATGCTGGTTTCTTCCTTGACTAAATTGAGCAAAATCATTAGAAGCAGATGACTTCATTTCAAGTCTGGGGCACAATTCTATTAGAGAATGCCAGAGGTCTTAACCTGTGATCTTGAATGCAGGGTTGCAAAGCCAGCTCAGCTCAACATCTGTTGCACATTTCCAAAATCATTCAGTAGTCTTTAAAATTATAACCTTTGATTAAACAAGTGTCCCTCTGATACAGTGAATTAGAAAATAACCCTTAAAAGCTGATATATACTTTGTGACTTTGGGGTTGGTCCCAAGAAATATATTTCCCAAGTATAGATTTGGATATTTAATAGCAATAGCAATAGCAGTAGACTTATATACCGCTTCATAGGGCTTTCAGCCCTCTCTAAGCGGTTTACAGAGAGTCAGCATATTGCCCCCAACAATCTGGGTCCTCATTTTACCCACCTCGGAAGGATGGAAGGCTGAGTCAACCCTGAGCCAGTGAGATTTGAACCGCTGAACTGCTGATCTAGCAGTAGCCTGCAGTGCTGCATTTAACCACTGCGCCACCACTGCGCCAGCACATCTACAGCTACTTTTAACGTTACTAAGAAGTAGTAACAAAATACATTTGAGATATTAAAATGACATAGGAAAACAAAATGACTTAGGATTTTATTCTCATTAAATCACAGTAAGTAGGTAAACACTGCTGACTGGTGACATTTTTGATGACATTTTTTTGTACTTTCCAAATTGATAAGGTTGAGGAATAGTCGATGCATATTCACCCACATATACTTATAATAATGTAATTATCTGTTTCTTTTCCAAAATAAAATGAGTCTATATTTCATTATAAATCTTCTACAAGCAAGCATAATAGATGAACTACTCTGCACTCAAATGAACGATAACTACAGCTTTGCTTAACTCAATGTAATAACCTATATACAAAAAAAACTATTCTGCTTGAATGTATGTAATATAAACTCAGGTGTAGTTTTGCACACTTAACTTTCTTCTCTTCAATTTTATGCAGCCTACACCTTTGGGTGCCTGAAATGTATGTAAAATTCTATTAGTAAAAATGCATATTTAGGTAATCAGTACACTCAGTATTCATAGCTTGCCATGAAATGTGTACAAAAATAGCTTAATTGCCTATTTCAAATGAGTGTATAAGACAAGACAACCTTAAAAACAGAAATGAAATTTTCTGGGCTAATCCTAGGGTATGTTATTTTGAAGAGCAGAGATTTATATAATTCTAAAGAGTTAAAGGTTGATTGAGCAATCCGTCAACCAGATCAGAAGACAAATGATTTCTGTTTGCATTTCTGCAATTCCAAGTCACTCATGAGTTGCCACCTATGTAAAAGAGGATGTTGGACTGAATTGACTTTTGATCTGATTCAGCAGAGCTCATATTTATTTTTCTTGAAAAGGAGCCCTAAAAAGTAAGCTTAAATGTAATTGGAGAATCCAATTATCTAATAAAACACTATAACTGGAGAATCCAGTTCTCCAATTAAAATATTATAAAAGAAACATAAAGAATCGCCTTTGTTTATAGCTAGTATTGTGAACTGCTAGAATAAGCCACCCGGATAACTTCACCATAGAACCGTCACTTTGTACAAACACAGCATTTTCATTGGGCCATCCTAAAAGATTCTTGAAATCAGCAGAGTTTTCTTCTTTTAATCTTTATAAAATATCTATTGTTTCCTTTTTTGTCTACGCTGATATATGATTATGTAATATTAGATTAAAGATTAAAGATTATTAGATTAAGGAATATTAGATTAAAAAGAGAGAAAGATAGATCTGAAATTGTAGTGGAATAATCCAGTTCCTCTACTCATTATATTTCTTTCTCTTTTTCACTTTACTATTTTTCCATAAAACTGTTTCCAAAGAAATATTGAGGGAAGAAGTTATACAGAATAGCAATGTAACAGAACTAGCAAACAAGGAGGGAGGGAGAGAAGTGGTTTTTTAAAAGGAACAAATGCATGGCATCCAGTCACAGATCACTGTAGAGAAAATCCTGCTTAGTACTGTAGGACAGAAATGCTGATCATTGTCACCTTGGCAAAAGAATTTTCTATTTTGCAGAGCTACTGTACATAACACAATTCCCTCTGGAACAATTCCCTCTGTTTTGCTGTGTTAACCAGTAAACTTCAGCAGGGTTTGCATTTCAGCACACCAGGGTACCAAATCCCTGCTGAGTATGAGAAACTGGTGTATACCACACAGCACTGGCTTAAGGGCAAATCATCATGTTTTGAGGCATTTATAAAAGAGGCAAATGATTCCCCCCCCCCCCATTCTGCTTATAATGAAGAGACTCTTGTGCTGTGGAGAACATTCCTATCCTGCTTTATGAATTTGAAATAGGCAGCCACATAAATCAACACAATAATAAGTCAGCCTTAAACAGAAACAATATGTAAGCTATATTGTTATTATGGTATGGGAATGAAATTGGGGGATAGGGGGTAGATGCTGCCTAGGGAACAATCAGATAAGAAAGGGCATAACAAGAAGCTGCATAATAGACAAATAAAGAGATTCAGAAAGAATCTTCCCTAACTTCCCAGGCTGCAAAAGAAATGGTGGATGTTTGTAAGATTCTGTTGATTCTACTTTATGGGAGTAGAATTAAAGTAGAATTAGCTCATTGTATTTTCTGCCTGGTCTACCTAGGAAAGCTGAAATGTTATTTATATTTGTTTGCCTAAGGCATTAGTCTACATGACCAAGAGGGATTTTTGATTCTGCAGATGTTATTCAGTTGCAACCCACAACATTGACATTATCTGGTCTTGCTGGCTAGAGCAGCTAATATAATTCAAACTACCCTGGTTTGTATGGTAAATGTTGGCAATGTTATATAATCTGCATCAGTAAAGAACAAAAGAAAAGCACAGTAGAAAGAAAGAAATTATACAAATAAAGTTTGATTTATATTGGTTACATCTAGCAAGGGAGGAATCAGAAGATAAGCTAAATAGCACATATAAAAGTAAGGTTTAAAGAGAAATCTTGGATGGAAAATAGGTTGTATATTCCTTATACTCTATTCATTAATAAATAGTACCAGAATGCTACGATGGGCTGTAAGAGTAACCTTGAAAGACCGGAAGAAGAGCTGCAGCTCAGCCAACAGTGATAAAAAAAATCTAAAGCAGGAATTGGGGTGGAGAAAACATCTCAGAAGTGACCCTTTATATTCTGGAACATAAAGGCAGGAGAGGGGTTTTTAGACTTGCACGATTCTGTTATAACCTTACAATAAATATATTATTAGTTTTCTTAGTTTTAGTTTCCTGATCTGGATTATTTTGAAGAGTTGGCACCTATCCAGAAAAGACATTAAGTAGCCTTCCCAAAGGGATAATGAAAATGTCATAAAATTCCAACAAAGCATATAATTTAAGCCAGTGTTTCTCAACCTTGGCAACTTGAAGATGTCTGGACTTCAACTCCCAGAATTCCCCAGCCAGCATTCGCTGGCTGGGGAATTCTGGGAGTTGAAGTCCGGACATCTTCAAGTTGCCAAGGTTGAGAACACTGATTTAAGCAATGTTAACATCTGATACTTGGAGTATGTGTTTACAACATAAAATTAGATAAATACCAAGGCCACTGTATTGCTTTGATATTCTGATATAGCTCCAGAGGAGCCTTAACAAGTTCTAAATACCATAGACTTTGTCATTGTCCTGTATTGACAATGCTGATTTAACATGATGGGTCTTAATTCAAGGCCCAAAGCAACAGGAAAATGGACCCCATTTTGTTTGGGCACTCCAGGGGTGCACAAGAAGAGTTTAGTTTTGATCACTGCACTCTTTTCCATAATTTTTTTTTAAGTGTAGGGGCAGACAGCTTGTGAGGATGGTTTGGCAGTCAGAGAAAAAGCAGGGCATAATAAACTGGGTCTCAGGAAAAAATACTTTGTTGAGAATGTCTTAAGAAACAGGTTCTGGTCTTTCCTTCTTTAGTGAATTTTCTCTAGTGAGGAAAAGAAATGGCAGACAAATTTATGCAAACATAGGAGGTTTTCCAATGAGGGAAAGGAAACTTCAGCTAGAACTCTATAAAAATTACACGAATGAGATGTTGCAGAATGAAAATCTCTTTTGGAAGCATCCATATGGGGGCATATTCTGAGAAAAGCTAGATATAATTTTGAATAGTATTTCACATTAATGATTTAATCCTGATACCTTTGCCTCTCTATCCCATTCTCTTCTCTCATAGAATGTTTAATTTTAATTTATATTAAACTCCAAACATTGTCAGCCTCTTGACAACTCTCATCAGCTTATGAATAAAAAATAAATAATACAAAAGAAAACTAACAAAAGAAACAAAGAAGACCACCAGAGGAGCAAACAAAATGCCCATCTTGAGTGAAACAAAAATTTAAAAACTAACAAAAAGCAACTCCACATAGACTTATTCCAAGACTTGGGGGAACAAACAAGTTTTTAATAATTTTTGGGATGTCCTAAACCTAGCAGCTACCTTTATGGTATTATGTAGAAAACTACAGCAGTACAGAAATATATTTTACTATTATATATCAATACCACATACTTTTTAAAGAAATCTAAACCATTACATTAAAAAGTCATCTGGTGAAAAGAAAGAAAACAAAAACTCATGGGGAACAAAAATAAAACCACCAGAAAGAAAGAAAAGACTCAAGGAATAGAACGGAAAATGCAAAACCATTAAAGCAAGTAACAAAATTAATTTAATTTAGACCATATGGATTATACTATATTGTCTGTCTTGCTTCTCCTTCAGTACAAAACTGACTCAAAGGCTGAGAGTTGACAAATTGCATTAAGCTAACATTTAGAATATGGGATATAAGCATTCTTTCATGAGCACAATTTTTTTTGCCTTAGTTCAAGTACAATATATGGAAAGTTTACTGTTGGGGATATAATTTAATAAAATATTGACATTTTAATCCTCAAATGCCTTTGAGGATTCTGTTTCACCATGGCAACAATGTGTGACCTATAAAAAATAACAAGCAGACATATATATTATAAGTTTTTTCAAATTTATGATCTAAATAGATCAATAAACTATGTCAACATCCATTTATGAGCATATTATTTTTTATACAATTTTAATATTAGAGTACCACAGTAAAATAGTCTGGTTTGTTTAAACACAACTCAGCCTTAATATACGAAACCTTTGTATGGTTGCTCAGAATTATTCATGTTTAAGCTGAGACCTTTCATCTACTTGCTCATATAATTCTATGATAATAAAAATGTTCTTATTATCACACAAAGTCTGTTTGCATTTATTTCCAGAACAAAGAAGGAGAATATCAGAAATAGCTTCCTTATAAACAAAAATGGGAGAGAAGAAGACTCTATTTTGAGGATGTGTTGTACTTCCAGATTTAAACATATAATTGTTTGTTTTTATTCAGTTTGTAAAATCACATACTGTACATATTTGGTAGATCAGAACAAGAAACTGACTCCATATAAATCTACAATTATAATTTATTGAGATAGATCAGTGTGGTCCTGGATATCCAAGGCCATCTCTGGGAACCACAAAAGCCAGCCTACATTGAAAAATAATATATATTAAAACGTCTTCAAACAAGTTGAGAAGCAGGAACAGCAGAGGAACAACAAAGGTAAATTAGTGAACTAGCTACAGATGGCATATTTCAACATCAGGAGTATGGAAGGATAGCTGATAGTCAATCCTAAATGATAGTTGATGGTCCTAAAATGCAGAAGCTATTCATATCAATATCTTCACTATCAGTTCTAATTTCTGGAATAGGATGTACCTATTGTCATTAACTAGGTGTAACTTGATATTTAATCATAATCCTATTTTAAACTCCTTGAGTTTCATGACCAGAGCTTGCAAACTAGAGTAGTAGAGTAGTGGCTATTAGAATAGTGTTATCAGCATTGCATGTTATATCCTCCATTCTTAAAATCATGGTATCTTCTTCTAATGTGATTTCTATCAATATATATTCAGCACCTATATGCTGAATATTAATTATTATACATTAATTGATATTGCTAGATTTATATCTCAGTTTCTTCCTTTAGGAACTTGGGATATCATATATAATTCTATTCTCTTCATTTTCTTCCTATAACTCAGTTAGGTAATTTGAGCTGAGAGAGTCTAGCCTAAAATCACACAGTGAGAATTCATGGCTGGGGGTAGATTTGAATCTGATTCTCCCCAGTGTCCAATTTCACCACAAATATCAATGGAATATGAGCACTGGAGGTTTACAACTACTTTTTACAAGAACAGATTGCTTGCTCTATCTGTCATTCTATCCTGACCAT
This sequence comes from Thamnophis elegans, assembly GCF_009769535.1. Taxonomy (NCBI): domain Eukaryota; kingdom Metazoa; phylum Chordata; class Lepidosauria; order Squamata; family Natricidae; genus Thamnophis; species Thamnophis elegans. The sequence goes on from NC_045548.1 coordinate 24,618,922, forward strand.
TCATATGTATGGTTTTCCTAGGCTTTAAAATATATCACTAGAATATTTTAGAGTCAAGCTTTCTCAGGTCAGGCCCAATGCCTATGCCTATAAAATAGCCTATTATTTATTTCAGCTTCCCCTAGGCAACTTTTTGTGGGTGTAAGGTTGGAGAAATGACCTACTCAAACATAACAATTGATTTGATTCAAAATTTAGTTAGTAAAGCTGAGATAGTAAAATCAGTGATTGAGATCAGATAATTGCCCACCAAAGATCAAATAGTCCTTGCTGGTGTTGCCATAATCCTTACTCTGTCATCTAATTCTCTGTGAAGACAATGGCAAACTTCTCTTTTGTTGCCTATAGCAGAAACATACATTTGTATTTTCTGTTTTAAAAGCTAATACTCTCCAAAACATCTAGGAATGGAGCATCAATTTTAATATTATTTCCAGACTACTGAAAAAAATGGTGGAACAGTGTTTTGAATCAAATGAAAGTTAGAAATTATCTTTAGAAGAAAGTAAACATCTGGGAACATCATAAAATTCTAATGTAAAAAACATAGATGGGTGGATCCACTCAAACAATTATTATGTTCTTGGTTTATAACATTCTCGTGAAATGGCAACAAGAAAAATATTTGCAAGGCCATAGTCTGTAGACCTGACACAGCCAGTGCTTCAAAGGATCCAGCACAGTAACATAATATAATATCATTATAATTTGTGTTCATAGCACACACAGCCTTTTGTTATTCACTTTTCTTGTGTATGTGTTGTTGGATTTTTATTTGCTTTTTTCATATATATGTTTTACAGTTTCATATGATTAGACAAGAAATGTATCCTACAGTATGTTCTCAAACAGATTCCATAGTGTCTACCTGGACTGGTTTCAGAACTCTCAAGACTTCAGACTGGGATTTTCTAAATTCTTCCTGTAGACCTAAAGATTAAATCGGGCATGGATGTGGGGGTTGTGGCAGAGCAAGGGCTCTGTTCCTAAGATGTAGCTTCTCCCTTAATCTTAGCATAGAATCTGTATGAATGCTTTTTGCAATGGAGATTGGGATAAATGTATGTATTTGGTCAGAGGCGTCAGATTGCTTTACTTTCACAATATTCACAATATTGTTAATCACCACTTCCCCTCTAATATAACATACAGTGGGACCTCGGGTACCGACCATATCCATACCAGGAGTTCGGTCAGCCACTTGATTTGGTCGTGATCAGAAACAAGGCAAATTGCGCATGCACGCCACACACAAAAAATGGTGCAGAAAGGGAAATCACCATTGCAGAGAAAATCGCTGCGGCTGTGTTTATTTGGCACTTGAGGGTGTGTTTTTGACATGAGTAAAACATTTAGTGAATTTTTCGGTTGGCACCCAAATTGTTCGTGGTCTGAGCTGTTCGGGACCCGAGGTCCCGCTGTACAGGATTTGGATTTATTTATTAGTATTTTACTGTTTTGAACATTGTACTTCTGGAATTGTATGTCTTATATCCTGTCTAATTACGAATTTTAATTTTAAGGGTCTGATATAGAACATCTCTTTCATATTTATGAAACCCTAACAATCCAGGGACTACATATACCAAGAGAGAAGCAGCTGACTTTTATGGAGAATGATATAGCGTATTTTTCGGAGTATAAGAAAATCTGGGTGCATCTTATACATTGAATACAGCATTTTTTCCTCTTGAAACCCCCTCCCCTTCACCCAAAATGGCCATGCATAGCCTTTAGGAGGCTCATTGAGTGCTCCTGGGGGCTGGGGGAGCAAAATTGGGGGGAAAAAACGATCTGTTTTTTCGCTCGTTTCTGCCTTCCTAGCCTTCAGGAGCACTCTATAAGCCTCCTAAAGGCTATACATGCCCTCTTTTTGACAAAAAACAGGCCATTTTTTGCTCATTGGGGGGGACACCCCCAGGAGCACTCTACAAGCCTCCTAAAGGCTATTCATGCCCTTTTAAAAAAAAATGAGCCCATTTTTGCAAAAAATGGGCTGTTTTGGGGAGGTCTGCAGAGTGCAAAAACTTTTTTTTAATTTGCCTCTTCAAAATCTTGGTGTGTCTTATACTCCGAAAAATGGTGCATCTTATACTCTGAAAAATGCGGTACTAGATCTATTTCTTTTTTCCTTCGGTATACTGACATCTAGAAGTATCCTTCTATCTGTACATAAAATGTTTGGTTATTTTTGTATTTGATTATGTGACATCAAGTAGTTTTGATTCTTAGCAACCACATATATTTCTCCATACAATCTGCAACCTTTCAGTTTATAGAAGAGATTTCCAAGGACCAAGTTTAGAATATTTGAGAACTATCCAAAATATATTTTCCTCTTTCTTATAAGTGATTCTAAATTTCTTTACTGAAAATGACTTATATTGACACAATCTTTGCTAAGCGCAGAATTGCCAATAAAATGTTTTATTTTATTCAGTTGTCCTTTTTTCAATTATAAGAAGATTTGTGAGGAGGTTCCGGACTCCTAATGATTCTTTACCACATACTGCCTCTTTCCCTCATCTTTCTATTTTCTCCTTTTATCTCTTTTCTTAAAGTCTCATATCCCATCATGCCACACTGCTAGTTAAATAAATGCCCAATTCTGCTTTGTAGAGTTCTAATCCTTTATTTCCTAAATCTTGTTAATCCAAAGGCTTTTCTTTCATCTTAACTATCAACTGTGGCACTAGTGTTTCTTATCAACAGCCATTGCAAGTCCTATATGCTGGTTCTTTAAAAAAAATATTTTAAGGGTATTTCTATATTGTCACAAGAGTGTGATGTTTTTAAACTCTTCCATTCCTATTATATGGCATTTCCTACTCTCTCTTTACTCTCTAGCACTCATACACATTTTATTTTTAAGAATTATATTCTGCCTTTCCCTCAGAGCATCATGGCAGAAAAGCATACAAACCATCCCTTAGTTTTTTCCCCACATGACAACTACTTTGTGAAGTAATTGGGCTGAGAGAAAATGACCAAAATCATCCATGAATTTGCATAGCTGCGGTTAGCCTAGAACAGTGATAAACCTTTTCAGCACTGAGTGCTGAAAACTGGAACGCGCATGCGCCAGAACCCGGAGGACAGCAAATGGCTGGGGCAGCGAGCATGCCGGACCACCTGTTCAGCACGCAGGTGCACAATGGAACCGGGAAGAGCAGCTGGCGACAGTGCATGAGCCCACAGTGAAGGCTCTGCATGCCACCTCTGGAACACATTCCACTGGTTCGCCATTATGGGCTTAGAATCACTTCTGGGCCACAACTCAACCCCCTTCATCAACTGGTTGTCTGTGATGTATATTTTAATGTAGTGTTCATCAAGGTTAAGGATGAAAACCTTGTCCATATTTTGTAGAAGCCACTTGGCTTTCTGGCATGTGGAAGCAAAACATTTTGTGTAATTTTAACTAATTGGAAACATACCAAATACTGACCCAAATGTGTAGCAATTTTTAATTATACTGCCAAAGGAGCTCTGTGGGGATCTCAAACAATATAATGATTTCCAGTTTACTTCCTTTCACTAACTTATTGATGATACAGTAACAGAAACTAGAGGGGCATAACAGTTGGGGGGATTGAGCAACAGCGGGATATGGTGGCTGATTTTTGGACTGAAAGTTGTTGCCAAAGGGTCTCAGTCTGGACAAGATTTTCTTACACTGGCGTAGAATCAAGCCAGCAGGAGCCCAGCGCCTGGCCAATTTAGGGATGCAGCACAGATGTATCCTAAGTGTAGTAAATTCAGCTTCAAGCCTCTGCATTTTTTCAACCATACTCAGATGCAGAACCTGTATCACTTTAAAAGCTGTTTTAAAAACAGTTACTTTCAGCTGTTATCACATAAGTGGTTTCCTGGATTTTCACCCAATAGCATAATATGAAATATTTAACAAGATTCCCTGAAAAACTCTCCCGCCATCCTACTTCCAATATAAGCAGACCATCCCAAACCTTCTTATTTTTGGTAGATTTTCTCCATATATTGCCCATGACTACAATTACATTACTTATAGACCCTTGGTATTCTTAGAATCTGCCAAAAATTCATTTAATGTTTTATAATGTTGTCATCATATTAGTAATACCTTTCTCAAGGCATAGTAGACAAACTGTCCATGTGCACAGCACGGTATCTCTCCTGCTAGTGTATCATTATCTCTTAGCTTCCCACTGTGTCAATCAACCAGTTTGCCCCGAAGTCATTGTATTTTCACAAGCACAAGAGTTCCACTTATGAAATGTAGTTCTATAATGAATTCAAAATTTCAAAAGTAATGGCATGATTCACTGAACAAGGGGATGAAGTCCTTTAACATAGTATTGTGTAATCTTGTGAATGATTTATCAGATGCTCTGCCAGACATTAGGCATTAGGATGTCCCTGCAGACATTAGGCAAAATTAAACAACTGTCTCAGGCTGCAGATTGTAAGTGGTTATGACTTTGGTAGGAATAGAATTTGCTGCTCTACTTTCCCAACAATGTCTCATGGTCCAGACTGGGATTCTAAACAAAAGAACATGGTAAAATCCCATCGTCAAAATCTAACATCAGAGAAATTTCAAGATTTGGCATTATGTAACATATCTGAAAACAGACCAACACATACACATCTGTAACCCACTTTACAAAGCTTTACATTCTCACATTCTGAGATCACTGAGTGCAAAATTCAGTGGCATGTTTTACCCAGCTTGTATTTTCTTGCATTGCATTGTCACTGGCTACATTTTGGACAGCATGATTAGTCAAGATTTATTACGCTGAAGTCCAGCCATAAAAAAAAAATGTCAGGATTATATATGGTCCCTGACACAAGTGTTTGTTTGCATTATTTATTTTTAATTGGCCAGAATTTAATGCTACATCCAAACCTAACTTATGATGATAAATAAGGTAGTAAAATCGGGCCAGTTTCACAGGTAATGGTCTGAAGTTGGGTTCTTTTGCAAGAATTCCTCTGCCCCACTCAGCAGCCCTCCAAAACAAGCCAGTCATCTTAAAAGAAAGCTTGTATCTTTGTACAAATGATGTCATTTAAATACTTGTCTCACAACTGTGATACAAGTACATAAATTGCATCATTTGTATTACGATCTCATGATGTACATTTGGCTATCAGTCCTTCTTGCCCCCCCCGCCAAGATGCCCTTATCGCTACATGCCCCCTTCATTTAGTGGAGCAAATGCTTTGGATGCAAAAAAGTCCAGGTCCTCCTTGGCATCTCCATGTAGAATAGAAATACTGCTGGGAGCCCCCCCCCCTTTTTAAAAAAAACAACAGCATCAACATTCATTAAACTTGCACTTCTGATAACCTTGTTCCTTGAAAAACTAGGGTACAATTCAATCTAATATGATGGGTCCTTTTCACTATTAGGTTGCAGGAAATCCATTTAATGGACATGTTTCTTAGCCATAAAAGACCAATTACAAAAATATAACTCCTATACACATTGTTTTCCAATATTTGCAAATGTTCTCTACTGAAATTTATGTAAGGAAACAGGTTCAGAAGAAATTCAGAGTAGAATAAAAACAAAACACAGCATGGATGGATTTACTGAATTTTTATTTATTATTGTTGTCAACACTAGACATTACCCCTTTGGTACTTTTTCCTCTGCAAGTTTCCAAAGCTATTCTACTAAGTCTGCTGTGTCTGTCTAAATAGAAGGCCTTATTATACTAGATTTCAGCTGCCAAGTTTGGAAAACCATTCCGTAGATAGCAGCAAAAAAGTAAGAGTTTTCCTTCTGCATTTTTTCGTCTGCCTTCTAATGATAGTCAAGATCTTCACAATTACAGATATAGTAGCCCAAATCCATGTGCAATGTTGCAAATCTGGACAGAAGAAATACTCAGTTCTGCTGCCCAAGCCCCAAAGTTATCGTATATGCATTCCGAATGGGTTAAACATTAATAAAATTGGGGATTTGTTTTCTAGAGACAGAGAAAGAAAAACTATAATTAGTAAATTACTTCATTGTGGATTCCTTCATACTTTTTGACTGCCATAATCTCTTACCACTGACATTTTAATACAACTGAAACAATCACACATGTAATGATCTTTTGGATGTTACTCAGTTGGATAATCTCAGATCTGGAAATTGTGTATTACATAATTCTATAAAATGGAATGCAATTTCATTTAGTTATTTTTAAAGAATTTATTTTATCTGTACTTTAAACCTGCTTCATTGTATTTCAAACTATTTACTATTCTCATCTATTGTAATCTTTGATATTATTTACCTTCAATCTTTGTTGGTTTTTAGAATGATTTTTCTAAATTGCTTATTAACTTAGTGTTCAATGTATTACATAATCTAAATCTTAAATGGTTTCATAAAGTGTTGAACATTACTAATTTCTAGTAATTGCATAGAACTAATCCTTAACTTACAAATGGTTGTTTTATAATGGCCATTCACAGTTATGGTGGAACCCCACCCAAAGCAATTAATGATCCAATCCTAAGTGACTAGATTTTAACATTGTTAAAGAGGGACACCATTGAACCGGGAAGGGGGGGTTTTTCTTGATTAAAAAAAATAAAAAAATTGGGACTTTTTAAAAACACCGCGGGATGCGGACAAATTGTTCAAAAGCGGAACTGTCCTGCCAAAAGCAAAAGTCACCTTAGTTTAGAGGAGACTGCTGAGGAATGTAGGATAAGGCAATATAAGTTGCTCAATCTACTTGCAACTTATCTTCAATCATTAATTTTGTGGTTATTTATAAACTGCCCTACTCATTGATTTTAAAATATTCCTACAGTATGTTGTGTTCCATCACTGGAATACACGTTGGCCTCCTAAGTGAAAGTTTAATTCTTAAAAGGACCATTGCATTTCTCCAGATCTTCATTCACTTTTTTTTCCACAACTCCCACATTCATCCACTAGTGGTCTATATCAGGGGTCACCAAACCTCTGATCTGTGGACCAGCACTGGTCCACAGCATGCCAGCACCGTCCGCGCAAACAAGCAAAGCCCCATCCACAGCACGCAGGCCAGCACACAAAACACATACCCTCTGGTCCACAGAAATACCTTTCTCCATGTAACCGGTCCCTGGTACCCAAAAGATTGAGGGCCACTGCAGTGGTGCAATTCAGCCAGTTCTATCCGGTTTGGGCAAACTGGTAGTGGTGGTGGCAGGAGGCTCCATCCACCCTCCCCGGACGTCTCACATCCCATTTTTGTCACTCTGCGCATGTGCGGACGGTCCTGCACATGGGTAGAGGTGGCATATGGGCTCACATTGTGACCCGGTAGCAAAGGTAGGTTGATTTCACCCCTGAGTCACTGGTCTATATTGTTCACCTATTATTCTATAACAAAGTCTCATATTGAAGAACTTATGTTTAATTTCCCTCTAGGTAATTATTATATATTCATGATTCATGAACAACTGCCTTTCTCTAAAAGGTCTTCTAGTTCATGTGACTACAAAATTCTATAAAAACAAGAGAAGAGGCTGAATGTCTTTTTTTCTACCTCACACAAGTTCCTCACCTTTATTTTCTGAATTTAGGTACTTCCATCTACTAAGTTTTCCTACATTTTGAGAATCTGTAAGCTATTAGAGTCTTCAGATGCAAATAACGAAATTTATCAAACCTCCTTTCAAAATTCTACAGACTTAAAACTGTAAAAAAAATCATAGAGAATGTTTGTAATTTTTTGCTTTTTACAGGAAGAATTATTTCATTGAGTGGTTGCATCCCTCCCTGGTTTCCCCTCTTAGGCATTATGGAAAGAGTCCAATAGACCTCTACTAAAGATGTATGCCTTCTAATGCAGGACTTTTCAATAACATTTTATAATTAATTGAGATCAGTAATTAATCCTACTCAGGGGCTCTGGTGTAAGGCAAAAGTTTTATGTATTATGGTTCATCAATGCGGTTTCTTTGCTTTGGCTTTGGTGTGATGAAAGAAACAATTGCTTACAATCCGCAATTGATAAAGTCACACAAAGCCGAAAACAATCTACATTGTATAGATCAAATTTTGAGACAAGGCTTACTGCTTCTAATGGAAAATGCTAGCAGTGTCCCAGGCCCATAAAATTATTTCCTGGAGAGCACAATTTTGACGGGGAGAGGGCAGATGGACATAGTGAAGGCACCTTTGGAATGCTAACATTCATTTAATAAAACCAAAGTATTAAAAGCTGACAAACTGAAAAGGAAGAGTTCACTTAAATGGACCAGAAGCCCTTTACAGTGCAACATAATTGAAACCTGAGGATTGTTCCCTCTGTGCTTCTTTAAAACAGTATATGTTAGAATAGAATAACAGAGTTGGAAGGCACCTTGGAGATCTTCCAGTCCAACCCCCTGCTTAGGAAGGAACCCTACACCATTTCAGACAAATGGTTATCCAACATCTTTTTAAAAACTTCCAGTGTTGGAACATTCACAACTTCTCTCCTTGATTAGTTTCCATCCATTACTTCTTGTTCTACCCTCAGTGCCTTGGAGAATAGTTTGACTCCCTCTTCTTTGTGGCAATCCCTGACATATGGAACACTGCTATCATGTCCTCCTAGTCCTTCTTTTCATTAAACTAGGCATACCTAGTTCCAGAAAACAGTTTCCTCATATGTTTTGGCCTCCAGTCCCCTAATCACCTTTGTTGCTCTTCTGACTTGTGACTGTTTTTCCTCCTTTATGACCACTGCAAACCCTCCTCATGACCACATGGTCAAAATTTGCTTGGCACCTGGCATGTGTTCATGATAGTTGCCGTATCCAGGATTATGAGATCACCATTTGTCACTTTCCCAGCTGGTTTCCAACAAGCAAAGTGACCGGGAAAAGCAAACTTGCTTAATGACTGCATGGTTCACTTAACAATTGCAGTGACTCACTTAACAACTGTGGAAAGAAAGGTCATGAAATGAGGAACCGTCTTGCTTCGCAATGGAAATTTTAGGGTCAATTGTGGTTGTAATTGAGGTCTAGCTGTACAGTATATGGAAATAATCCCAGTCCCTTAAAATTAAAGTGTGCTTGCCTTGCATTCTAAACAACAAAATATCCAACCATTTTTTTCTTAAATATTTTAAGCAAATGTTGTACAAATCTCCCATGCCATAAGCTTAACACTGTATCCTGAAGTGTTGGAATATAAAAACTGTCTCGTTCACATAGTATGTGAAAATAGCAATGCATTTAAATGTATGAATTTAAAACTAAGTCTGGAGCTATTGTTTATTAGCCAATGTTGCACTCTATTTTATACAAAATGCTTCCGTATCAGAAAACACCCATGTTCTTCTATTCCAGACACCTGTAATGACCCCAAGGACAGCTATTGGTCTATGACCTTCTATAACAAATTCCATGGCTTTATACAGAGATACAATAATATCAACACACCAACTCTGCTCACTGGGTAGTTTCAGATAATTGCTATTTGAGGAGAAGTTTAGAAGTTACTTGCAATCTTTGTGGCGAGATTTGCTGTTTAATCTGCTAGTTTGCACAAGGAGAAACTACCACAGCCGTAAAAATAGTTCCTGTTGCTCAATGCAGCTGTGCTGAGCTGCTTTCCTGGCACGATTTGGAAGATATTTTTGTCACAGTAGATCAAATATGGATAAGAGAACAAGTTGCCTAGTAGTGGTTCAGGCACCAGACAAGAAATCAGGAGTTTCTAATCCCATTTAGGCATGAAAATCTGCTTGGATAAAATGAGGCAGTTACTCTTTTTCCCCCCTTCTTTCCTTCCTTCCTCCTTTCCTTCCTTCTTTCCTTCCTTCCTTACCTTCCTCCTTTTCTTCTTTTCCTTCCTTTCCTTCTTTCCTTTCCTTCCTTCTTTCTTCCTTCCCTAACTTTCTTCCCCCCTCCCTTTCTCTGTTGTGGTGAGTCAGAAGGAGCATTATATCTGCTCACCCGCTTAAAAGTGGATTTTTTAAAAATGGCTTTTTTAAAAAGTGATTTCAGCCAGGATGCCTTTAGTACTTGCCCCATCCGTCCTCCCATCCTCCTTCCAAAAAGTGAATTAAAAAGCCAGCGATCTGCGCCCCATCCTCAAGGCTTCGCGTTAAAGCCAAAAAGGACCTCCACAGAGATGGCTCCGGAAAGGCAGGGCAGGGACGGGATGCTGGAGAGCAGCTTTCGCCTACAACCTTGGGGGAAGGGGGTGTTTGCAACCTGCCCTGCTTGGCTTGGTGCCCCTCGTTGCCCTCATTGCTTGAAATGGGGTGCTCCGTTTGGGGGGGATGCAGGAGGTCCAAATAAGTGGCGGGCTCAGTCTCCGCTGGGATAGAGCAAGCAGAAGGAAAGGCAAGAGCGGGGGGGGATGGGACTTTGCTGGCGGTTGCAAAGCAGCCTTCCCCTGATTGCCTTCCCCCAACGCCCCCCAACCCCTTTCAAAAGCCACCCCCATCGCCAGCCTCTCCCAACCAGATCCTCGCCTGCCTCCCTTCGCTCACCCAGACCAGGTTGCTGTGGCGGCTTGCACAGCATGGCTCAGGGAAAGCGGCGCCTGAGAGAAGCAGGACAAAAAACCCTTCAACAGCTGAGCCGCTTGGCCGGGACCGGCCTCCTGCTCATCGCTGCTGCCCCTGGACAAGCTGTCGCTCTCCCTGCAGAAAAAAACATGCGCATCGTGTGCGCACGTGCAGGAGGGGAGGGAGCCTCACCCCTCGCTGGGCGCTGCGAGCAAGCTGAGTGGAGAGAGGGAAACCACTGCCCTCTAAAGGCCACATCGGGAATAACACACTTCAGAGAAATAAAAACATTTTTTTAACGGTGTCCTTTTTAAAATTGATGATTCGGCATCTTTTCTTTCTTTTGGAAAATCGGGACTTTTTGAACACGCCACAGGACATGGGACAAATGATTAAAAATCATGACTGTCCCGCCAAAAGCGGGACATCTGGTCACCTTATCCAATCCCAAAGCTACAGTGGCTGAAACATCCCCACATTCATTTATCATTACGGCCAACTGTAGGGATGCTGCAGTGTCCCACCCTCACTTATCTTCCTCCTACTCCCTACACTGCATCTCTGCAAGCATTTCCCTCCCCCAATGACTCTCTGCTGGCCTTAGGCATATTCTCACCCCACCAGGCTCCACATACTCCTCCTCACTTCCTTTTCAAAGAGTTTTAAGTATTCCATAACACTGGAATGGATTGCTTCATCACTGAACCACATGTTGTAATTCCAGAATCATGCCACACCCCATTTTGGTATCTTAACATGGTTTGCACAGTGCTGCAGTTTTCTGCAGCTTTTGGAAGTGCTGCAAAATATCATTAAGGCAGCAAAATGAAGTGGTTTGTCCGAGGGACACATGGCAATGACCTGAAAATAACTGCCATTTTGCCCCCACCTACTTGCTCTATTTTGCTACCCTAACGAAGTTGCCCAAATGCACACCATGTCAAAAAGCTGGAGAAAGCTGCAGATTCTGCAGCACTATGTAAACTACATTAAGGCAGCAAAGCAGAGAGCTTTGTCCCACAACCACATGGCACAATTCCAGAAGCAGTCATATCTCAAGGACTACCTATACTGTAACTGTAATCATCTCTTTGTGTTTAAAACTGAATGCATGAAATTCAATCTAAGGAAATTAATTTGTTCATATATGGATTGCAGATACCCAGAAGCCCACTAGATGGCAGCAAAGACATAAAGTGCACACTATCTCTTTATTCCGTCTAGTGCTCATTTACATCCAGCTTTTTCAAAATAATTTCAGTAAGTGCTATATCAAATGTGAGTGCTATTCATGGAGAGATCATGGTTTTGTTTCAAATGGAGCCTGCCATTCTTGTACAGGAGCGGTCCTCAACCAACGGTTCATTAGCCGCATTCGGCCTGCCAAAGCCATTAATCCAGCCAGCACAAGACCATGAGGCTGCCCTGACCCACATCGCCCCACCCATCCTTCGGACAAACGCAGGAGTTACCTTCACAAGCCCCATGGGCTGGAACTGGAAGGTAAGGCCAACATTTTTGGCCTGCTGAGTGCTTCTGAAGGAGGTGGAGGTGAAAATGGGGCACGCGAACACCCCAGGAGGCCAAAAATGGGCCCGGTTTAGGCCTGCAGAATGCTTCTGGAGATGGGGGAGGTGAAAAATAAGGGTGCACGGATACCCCTCCCCCACCTCCAGAAGCACTCTGCAGGCCAAAAACGGGGCACGTGCCCCATTTTTTATCTCTTCTGCCTCCAGGAGAGAGGAGGGGAGAGATGTTGATTGTAAACTCCTTGGGTCTGAAAATAATTGCTGCAAAACTGAGTTTCCTAAAGTGGACCACTAGACTCCTAAATAATTGAAAAAATGATCTAATAAAAAGAAAAGTCAATTAAAAGAGCAACATGCAAAGAAAAGCAAATAAAACACTCCCAGGAGCAAAACAAATTAAATTTTAATTTGTGTGCATTGTTAATGGACTGCTAAATTGGCCACATCCACCCTGCCACATGACCTCCTAGCCATGCCTACCCAGTCACATGCCCACCTAGCCATGCCCACCCAGCCACCCACCTAGCCATGCCACCCGCCCCCCAACAGTCTGAGGAACCATGAATTGGCCCATTTAAAAAATTTGAGGAGCCCTGTTATACAGGTTCAGCATGTCCCAAAACGTGACCTGTCAAAACTGCGTTCCACAAAAGCGCGGTCGACGAAATCGCGTATGTGACGTCATCACAACACGATGAAAAAGATCGAAAATTGAAATAAAAATTAATTACAGCAAGCCGATTCACATAAGGTAAGGGTTAGGTTAAGGGTTAGGGTTAGGTTAAGGGTTAGAGCGTTAGCGTTACGTTTAGCGTTAGGTTAAGGGTTAGCGTTAGGTTTTTCGTTAGGTTAAGGGTTAGGTTTTAGGGTTAGGTTAAGGGTTAGGTTTAGGTTTAGGTTTAGGGTTAGGTTTGGGGGGGTTAGGGTAAGGTTTTCGCTTTATTTTTACATTTTTCGATCTTTTTCGTCGCGCTGTGATGACGTCACATACGCGCTTTCGTCGTCCGCGATTTTGTCGTCCGCGGTTTTGTGGTGGAACCATCCCAAAATATCCCCACATGCCTAACAAACCTAAACTCCTCTGCCTGATATCACCATTTCATTCATTGATGAGAACTTTAGTTCTCCCAGTCTAACTGGCTCTGCATGTAGAAAAGTCGTTGACTTCTGATGACTACATAGAAACATGCAACACAGCTTCATCACAGAAATACCAAAGTGATTTGCAGTCCTTACTTCTGAGCTTTTCGTCATGTCGGTTCAGCCAAACCTAGAATTTCCTGCTGGCCTCCATCCAAGTACTAAATAGATTTGCCTTTATTTGCTTTCTAGAGCAAAAATGTTCAGCTAAATGCTTCCCCTTCCAAAGATAGCAGAGTAAAAATTCTCAGAAGTGTTTATGTGGTTTAGAAAAGACAGATGAACAGACTGTATTCTTCAGCTGGGTCTTGTGAGCTGTTAATGTGATGAAACAATAGATTTGCCAGATAGTACAGTACTTTAGCTATTCGTTCAGGCTTTTGGGGGGAGGCAGTATTATAAAGATAACTTATAAATATCCTTCTTTCTCGTGAAGAAACATTAACTTCTTCTTTTTATGGTCCTGATTTGTCTGTTTATTTTCCAATGTACCTCTTTAGTAAACAAATTGGCTCTCACGCTTTCTGAAGGACATTAGCTTCCCACAATGACTGACATAAATTCTCACTCATCTCTTCCTGTGTGGTACAACAATGACTGTCACCCATTTGTAATGTTGGTGGGGGCGGGAGAGTCAAGCACACAATGACCACTTTTTGAAGTTGAATGTGTTAAAATAGTTGTTTGATAAACTCTATTTTAACAGCATATTGGTCTTGATGGCTGCTATGAGATGGAGTCTCAGAAAAGGAGAAAAGATCTCAGAATGTCTTTTTTCATTCTTCTCATCCTGAAACAATGCAGCATGTCATCTGCTTTAAGTAGATACATATGTCCTAAAATCAAGAGATTTTGACTGAGTGTGTTCCCTTTCTTCAAACATGTACATATTTTTAAATTCACACAGAACTGATGTATTTGCATCCTCCCACTGATTTTTTAAAAAACCCTATTCCTTTAAACTTTCTTCAAAGGATTTAACTTCCTTTATCTTACATACTATTTCCAGTGCAAGTACATTGCGTTTATAAATTAACTGGAACCAAAAGATATTAGGCTCGTATAAATTTTCCACAGGCAGCTTTTCAAGAACAAAGAGGCATAGCTCAGTAAATAGGATAGAAATGGCTTAAGGGTAGATGTCATGCTTTGTAGGAAGATCATTTCATATTCAATCCTGGCTTCTCCAGGCAGGGCCAGTAAATCTCATACTTGAAATGCTGGATTTCTGTTGCCTGCTAGTCAGTTTCACCATGTCAGGTTAGCTAGGCAAGCCATGGCTTACGTATATGATAAATTCTGATGTCTATACAATAGCAAAACCACAGTAAGCCCCCAATATTTTCACTTTTCATCCAATGCAACAGGTTAAAATCTTCAAATATTTCATGTATGAAATCAACCCCAATTTAATTTCAATTCTTCCCAAACCTATATTTGAAGGCTCTTAAATAGACTTCAACCAGGTTTAAAAAAGATCAAGAACTCCCACCCCCTCATACACTAGACAACAGCAAGAAAGAGGCAGCAAAAGAAAAAAGTGTGAAAAATAAAATGTACAGCTTATAGTTTTATACCTGATTTTGAATAGTACGAAAGCACACATGGGGGGGGGGGCAATCTCATGAATGTCCAAGACACTTAGGTAATAACCTCATGCTGGTCAGAAGGTTATGATTAGTTGCCATGGTGAAGGGCACTCACAACAGCTGTGAAGAAGAAATTTTCCATTATAAAACATCATTAGTAATAGGTTAATGCAATAACCTATAAAGAATGCAGGCTCTGTGCATAGCCCATTTGTATAGGCACATTTGCTTTGTGGATTTGTCCAGTAATAGAGATACATAGGGAGACAGGAAAATAAAATAAGTCAAGCCATCCTCTGCAACACCTGTTATTGTACTTCCAAGCAATCTTCAATCTTCTTTTATCACAATCAATTTCTTCATAGCCTTTTTTGAATCTCAAATTCAGGATTTTACACATCTAAAATTGTTAAGGGGTTTGAGAATTAATTATGAGTCTTAAGTTCAGTACTACTTAGTACTGTATGTATATTTTCACATTAAATCTCAATACCACTCCTAGGCCTAATAAGGATTTGGCTTTTTTTTTGCTTCTGAACTTAGATTTCTAATTATTTCCATATCCTCAAGTCTTTCTGTGCTGAAGATACCCAGATCGTAATCATTGCACTCAACCCTAATTTAGATTACTATTAAGGGTCCATTTACCTGTCATTTGAATGAAAATGGAAGCAAAACTGCAGTATCCTCATTGTTTCATTGAGAAGGCTAACTTTTTCATATTACTAACTTAAACCAATACAGATTGCCAAATGTTGTATTGCAAGAAGCTACATGTGTTGCAACCATTGACATCTGCAACTTATTTAAACTTTTTTTTTTAGTCCAGACCTTTGTTGGATAACAGTAGAATCTATAATGCAATGTCTTGCCATAAAACCTCAAGAAGAAGAAGAAGGGAAGAGAAAGCCACATGTGTAAGAGGAGGACGGGCCACTCTTGTAAATCAATGACAATCAGAGTTTGCTTGTCGCTAGTCCTTACTTAATCTGTCACCCTGCTCTCCACTTGAATGGAATAGAATGGTGCAAGGAGTAAAACAAGAACACATTGTTTAGCATCTTCTTTGGAAAATGTTCTTACATATAATATAGCTGTTCTTGGCTCCCAAAACACATGTATCTGCAGATTATTGGATTAGACTCCCCCTAGCTTGTTTTCTCTTCTCATAAGAAGGTGTAATATAAGCCACCTAGAATCTTTAATCCTATCAGCATCCTGGCGTTGCAAGACCAAGAGTGAGTCAATTGGACATGACTTCCAAATCTCTTAACTGAAGCAAGAAACTCCCCTTTGCAGCTTCTGCAAAAGAAAAAGTATATGAAATGCTGAATGTTCACGAATGATGTGTCTACACAAATATCTCTGGAGCAATTCCTCAGACAGATTGGCCTTAATCTTGTGATTTTTTTTTTATCCAGCCACTGTAAAATATTTAGCATGCCCATTTATAAGAGTAGTTATAGCAATAGAAGTGTTTTTTTCTTTCAAACTGCTCAAAAAGAACTATGCCTTGATTTTGTGAAAATAAATTGGAAAGCCGATTGTGTGGTAATGTTGAATATACTATTGCTAAGGTTTATAAATTGTTATTGAAATTTAATTTGAAGAATGAATATGTAAAGAATGTATGGTTAGTGGGCAAAGAACTTTGGATATAATTATAATGTTTGAATAATGTGAGAATACGTGGATGAAAGGTATAAAATTCAGATTAAATTATAATTTAAAGGAAAACTTTTATAAAATGATGTACCCATAGGCATCTAACACCAGACAAATTGTCAAGAATGCATAAAGGCGCTTCAAATGAATGTTGGAGATGTAAATGCAAAGAAGGAACTTTTTATCATTTATGTTGGACATGTGATAAAGCAAAGAAATATAGAGCAGAATTCTATAGAGATTCTCCGTCATCCAGGTCATGGTTGTCCCAAAGTGGCTTTTTCAGGAGGCTACTAGACTTTCTTGTTTTTTTCTTTGAAGACTTTTAGCTTCTCATCCAAGACGCTTCTTCAGCTCTGACAGGATAGTGGGGAATGGAAGGATTTATACTCCTGGCAGACAGCTGGTTATTTGCATCCTTTTAGAGGGTCATTGAAGCACTTGGAGGTTTATCTGTAAATGTAAATCCTTCCATTCTTCACTATCCTGTCAGATCTGAAGAAGGGATGAGAAGTAGAAAGTCTTCAAAGAAAAAACAAGAAAGTCCAGTTACCTCCTGAAAAAGCACCTTTGGACAACTATGACCTGAATGACTGAGAATCTCTATAGACTTCTAGCTATACAATTTGGGATGAACACCCTTTGAATGGTGTGAGAGTAGGAATGGATTTCCAGGGTTGGGGGGGGGAATGCAGACTACAAGAACCAGGAGCACCTCTCAGGTGATCCTGAGGACACAGATAAACCTCCAAGTACTTTAAAAGGATGCAAATGTCCAGCTCACTGTAAGGAATATAAATCCTTCCATTCCTCACTATCCTGTCAGAGCTGAAGCAGCTTCTTGGATGAGAAGCAAAGCATCTTCAAAAGAAAAACAAGGAAGTCCAGTTGCTTCCTGAAAAAGCACCTTTGGGACATTAGAGCAGGATTCACACCTTAATACAGAAGTTAATGTGAAGATAAAACCAAAGACTTTTCTTTTAGGCTTAATGGATAAAGAACTTGAAAGAAATGGAACTTCGATGTTATATATGTTGAATGCAGCAAGAATACTTTATGCACAAAAATGGAAGGATACTCTGATCCCCACAATGGATGATGGGGGAAAAGTTGATGGAATTAGCAGAGATGGCTAAATTGACTGCTTTGATTAAAGAATAGAACACAATTAATTTTGTTTGTACTTGGAAACTGTTGGACGTTGTGTTTGAGGTGGAAAAAAGTGAAACTTTGATTTGGGTTTTGTTGATTGAATAGATTTGTTGTTATATAAACAGCTAGTATACAGTATATTATCATATAAAGTAAAAAATTGAGGTTTATGTTACTACCTTATTTTACAGCAGCAAAAAGAGTCAGAAGTCAATAATTTTCTTTTTCTCTTCCTCCTTAACCCTACACTTTTCTCTCTTAACTCTTTCCTTCCTAATTTCCCTCTTATTTTCATTTTTGTTGGTACTTTCAATATTTATTACTTCGATAAAGTAATACAATATTAAGTGCAAAGAGGTTTGTTTCCTTTAGAGTCAGATACCAGCAAATGAAAGCCAGTCTATATAGCGACCAGGTGGATATTAACCAGTGGATACAACTTATTTTCAAGAACCCCTTACATGGCAAGAACTTACATGGCACCTTTTCATGATAAGTAGGCCTGAATGTACTTAGCGTGCCAGAGAGAACGTCTACAACCAATTTACACCAACACCAAAGGAATGTTTTTCTAGTGGACACTTTTAGGAGCTGACTTTTGAAGGAGGGTTTAAATGCTGCTCCTTCTTACTTGATCTGTACTGAATTCAAGCTACATTATAATTCAATTTATTATTGTTTCTTGGAAAATGCATCAATTGAGTTTGGATGCATTTTCCCCCCCAGAGACAATATAATAATCATGCCATCCCAAACCCTAAACAGGTATCACTGGGTGATACCACCATAAAACATATCTGGTTATTTGGCAGCATAAGGCTGGAACAGTGGAATGATGAGTTAGCTCTTCTAAAACTAACCTAATATATAATTAATTACCATGAGAAACCTGTTTGTCAGCAGCCTTCCCATTAGGATAATAATCATATGAATGCTGACACTTCAAAGAAAATCCATATGTGAATGCTCATCACTCAATGACTTGGAACTGTTGCACATTTAATCCTCATATGTTTTGCTGCAGCAAAAGAAGTTTTAGGATAGGACTAAAGTTGTTTCAATTATTCACAATCCTGCTGATGAGCAGTTTCCATTTCCTCTCAGTTCTCAGACCTCCTGTGTCCTCAGTAAAGTTTTAAAGCAAGTGATTACAGAAAATAAAACAAGATCATTGTGGAGAATCTCACAAACTCATTATGTTCATGGAAAACTATGAGATTTTGAAGTAGAATATAATTCCCAACGAAGCCTAATATAACTCCCAACGAAACACAAGAAAGCAGTCAACTTATAATATTCATCAGCTACAATCATTATGCAAATAAAACATAAACCTATAATTCCAAATAGAATTCATATATTCTAGTTTAAAATAACACAAACTAATCAGAGCCAAGAGGGCAGGATTTTAATCCCAAACTAAACTCTGCTTATGCTGTATGACTTCAGACCATTTAGCTAATGTTTTGGGGCCTCAGTCAACATCGCAGGAAAATGAAGCATGAAGCAGAGTTCCATAAAAAGCCAAATACTCCATCCAAGCTGATACATAACTGAAAAACAAAACAGAAGTAGCACATGTCTAAGGCTATAGTCATAGTCATTAAATATGCTGTGCTGGGAACGTAGGGTTAATCTTTCGAAGAGCATAAATCATAAAGTATTATTATAAGAAATGTAAATAAAAAATGAGTTAGGGAATTGTTAATACCAAGGTGGATTTGTTCAGTGCTCACACTTAGAACCTGCAGGTGTTTGTGTATACAGGTGAAACCTCCATACACCCTTGAAATATCCCTTATTGTATGTTTAGTCATCAGATGGGTGTACTTATTTAGAACTATGACTGATGATTCTGATCTATCAGTAAATATAAAGCGGAATAGAGTAGTTAGGCATAAATCCAAAATATTTATTGCCATTCATCACTAAACATAAATTTCAGTAATATCAAGATGGAAGTTCTGTAGAAAATAAACTTCTTTCATCACTTTACCAAATCAAATCCTTTTAAGGAAGGTGAACTTCTTGGGCTCATGTAAGCTGAAATAACTTGAAGGTTTCCCTATAATCCACATAGCCAACAATGAAAGTGGAGCAATCTTCAGATTTCCCTTTCAACAGGGATGCTTTGAATATCGCTAACTTTTATTTAATCCCTTTAAGCAACACAACGCAGAGAACTATTGAGTAAAAGAAGGAAGCATTTTCATCCATACGTGGCAACTGATCTGGCATAAGGATTGCATCACTGTTTTCCCACAGTGTCATCTCCCTTGGACATCAATCTTATGATTTATGATGCTCAAGCTTCATGCTGTTGGAGAGAGGGCTACTAATTTTTCCATTCTTGGGAACTCTTGCATCATGTTAATATCCAAAAATTGAGCTTGGAACTCTCTGGTAGCGTTAATAGGCAACTGTAGAAGTGAACCTGGTCTTAATTTTTCAAGACAGTTTCCCAATTCCCAAGCTTGTTATTTCTGGCTTATATAAACATCTTGCACAAACCTGTTGCCTCATCCTGTTTCTTAACATTTAGGGATACACAGAGAGGGGGGGAAGAGGGGGGAGACAGAAAGGGAGATCGATGCAGAGGTTCTACATTACAACCATGTCATAATTACAGTTGTTGAAGAAAGTGTCTGGCTGAAAAACTGCAGATTTATGTCATGATCACAGCTTGCAAATGGTACTGTATATACTCGAGTATAAGCCTAGTTTTTCAGCCCACTTTTTGGGCTGAAAAAAGCCGCCTCGGCTTATACTCGAGTCAGTGAAAAATTTGCCCGAAATGGAGGAGAAAAAGGGGCGGGGCCATGCCGCTGGGTGACACTCGTGAATGGCCCAGTGCCCCTGTGAGTTTCCCCTCCCTCTGTGTCAGTTTGCCGCGCAGCGCGCACCGCACCATCCCCCCTCCTCACGTTCTAATGTAATGCAGGGCTGTCTTACGATTCCCCTTCCTCCCCCTCCTGCCGCTCTGCAACGATGTCCCACCTCCTCCTTGTTATGGCAAGCAGCCACATAGCGATGTCCCACCTCCTCTGGTACAGTGATCCAATGATAGGAATCACTGTGCCGTGTGTCATAGGAGGCGGGACATCGCTCCCGCGGCTGCACGGGACATCATCATCACAGCGGGACATCAGCATCATGAGGTGAGTGAAGTATTTCATTGAATACACCGCTAGTTTACTGTTTTTCTTTGAAATAAATATTCAAAAACATTATTGGTATCTATTTTTATTTTTGAAATTTACCGGTAGCTGCTGCATTTCCCACCCTAGGCTTATACTCGAGTCAATAACTTTTCCAGTTTTTTGTGGTAAAATTAGGTGCCTCGGCTTATATTCGGGTCGGCCTATACTCGAGTATATACGGTATTTCTTTTTGCATGAAGAGTAACTTCTTTACAGCTGGAAACCTTTCCCTATTACCAAGAATTCTGGGGAGGGTGTGTTGCAAAATGTATACAGCATATACTTAAAATACAAGGGAGGGACTAGAAATGTATACCTTCTTTTTTCTCTGTGGAGCAATATTGATATTGGGAGACAGAACACTACAGAAAGTCCTTGATTAACAACCACTCATTCAGCAACTGTTCAGACTTACAACAGTGCTGAACAAGTGATATTTATGACTGGTCCTCAAAGTTCCAGCCATCAAAGTGCCCCCGCAGTCACAAGACCACAACGGCGGCACTCATAAACACGCCCAGATTTCTGATCCCTCGATCACATGATCATAATTGCAACCTTCCCTGCGAGCTTCCCACAAGCAAATTTGATGGGGTAACTGACAGGTAGTCAGAAGTTGCAGTCACAAGAGATCCTTGCTTCATGATCCAGAGTGATTTGCTTAACAATGGTAACAGGCGACTGCCTAACTGTCATCACCAAGCAGCATCACTTAAGGATTGAAATTCCAGTCCCAATTACTGTGGTTAAGCAAAGACTACCTGTCTTACCATTGTTCATATACTGTATGTTGCAGAATCTACCTGCTTTTTCACTGTACTTGTCTAGTTCTTATAGCAAAGCTATAAGGGGGTGGTGGGGTGTTAGTTGACAAATTTAAATATTGAGAATTAAAGTACATTTCTCTCTGGATCATGTATTAACAGTATAGGAAATTACATTGACTGGGAACGATGTTTCAAATAAGTATTTTTAGTTCAAATTTGACCTCAATTTTAGCTATTTTTAGCTAATACAAAGTATTTCTTAATTTAATACCTATTTATACTTTATTTGTCATTGGACAGAACTATAAAATATGAACGTTTAAATTCTTTGTATTTAACATTTATGCTCCATGTGCATCTATGAATCAATGCTCCCATGTTTTTTAAGATTCTTTTTTGTCTCCTATTATTATTTATCATTTTTCTCATGATCAAGGTACCTTTGTTTTCTTTAAAAATTATGCAGTTTACCTTTATTTGCTTAAAGGATTACTTGCTGTTTAACCCCAAAAGCGACAAATATACTGTACATGTGAGAAGTCGCTTGGATGCATTTTGGAATGATACAAAGTGTCTACTTCACAATATTAACATTTGAAATAGCTTTGCTGAAAATAGTGGAAAGAGGAACATGTAAGCTGAAATCTGCAGGAAAATTCAATTGTAATGAAACCCAATGTTTCTAGGCTTAAAGTAAATAGGGCTGTTATTGATAACCCACACTGTCTCAGATCATGTCTGGATTTCCCCCCCAACCCCCACTCCAGATTAGATTGATAGGGAATTCTGGGAGCTGAAGTCCACACATCGTAATGTTACCAAGTTTGAAAAACACTGATGTATATCATATAGAATTAGATGTACCAATGAAACTCCCAAAATGATTTGTTGCACACAGAGAATCTTTATGCAATATTACTTATGCATGTATGAATGGTGTACCGTATTTTTAAATTCTGTGACTTGCTCTTGGACAATAAATAAATAAATAAATAAATAACTTTTATTTATTTAAAAGTTTAAACTTTTGATCCTGAGTTTCTTTTAGAAAATAATAAGCGGAGGGCTGTTCCAAGCGGAACTGCCCACTGCCACAAAGTTATTAATGCCTACCTGGAACATCCCTCATGGAAAAAAAGAAACCCATTAGTTCATAAAATGGAAAATTAAACCAAAGAAAGGAAAATATGTAAAACCAATAACCAGTAATTTTATTAGAACATAATATGAATCTGTAAAAATATACTCCAAATAGTACACATATATGAAAACATTCATATATAATTGGGTAAATACAATTAGTTTTTCAAAATTCACATGCCTGAATATGATACAGACCAAAATATTATTGAATACATATTTAAATTCTAGCATTCATATTTCCTCCTCTCTAAACAACAGATTTGGATCTGGCAGCTGTTTTGAAATTGTTTTTTAATTATAAATAAAAAGTCTGTACACAAACATTTAGACTATTTATTGGCACAACATGTCCTTTCTCATAATCATATGCAATAATGTTCATAATCGGCATCTAGTCATTTCAAATATATTATCCAAATATTTGTTATGTTTACTCAGCATTTCCTCTTTAAAGATACCCAAACTTAGTAAGCAGTTATTGCAATCAATGGGATGTAAGTTAATCAGAACTAGCTAGATCTATTGACTCCAAGAATAAGGATAAATGGATCTAACACCATTTTTTAATATTCTTTCTAGTATGATGGGTAAATAATCTGGTGCCCTCTATATTATTTCAGAATCTCTTATCATGCTTTCTAAGGTTTGTGAATCATAATTTGTGGAGGATGCTAAGTTCCTATAGCTGCATTTTATACATTCAACCAAACACACATGAAGATGCGAATGACACCACATCTATATGTGACCATTGACCTCATTCCATTTCTGGATGAAAAAACCTGGATATACATCCTACTTTATAATAAATTTATCTCTGATTAGAATAGATATGTCAAATATGCATTACAATATTTTGCTGGTATTTATCATTGGTAAAAGATTATAAGATTCAAAATTTGTCATATTTGGCCACTTTGAAAGTGAGTAAAGTAATATTGCTATATTGCCCAGAAGGAAATCAGAAGCTAATACCTATGGCCAAGTAATTATTTGTTTCATAGCTGGTTTTCAGCTCTTTCTCATTGGTTCCTTGTATATTAGTTTATGCCATTCAGTCACTATTATGCTGTCATATATATGGAAGCTCACAATGAGCAAAAAGAAAAAGAGAAAGAGAGAGAGAGAGAGTGCTACCATTTAATATTTCCTTGATTTTGCTTTCTTTAACATAAATGCTTTGTGAATCACATAGTAAATTGAATAATTAGAGGATGAAGTTGTAAGAATTAAGTAAATTATATATTTGGTGAATTACAGTTATCTAATTATGGTATACATCTGCTTTGTTTCTAGATCAACTGAGAAACACCATTAATAGTCATCAAGCAGTATATACACTGACTTGTAGAATCATAGGATAAGTATGAAGTTCATAAATTAAGTTCTATTTAACTGAATTAATTTCTAGAAAATAATTCAGCTGCTCTTTTTTTCATATCCATTGAAGCCTTTGAAGTATATAGACCTTCATCAATACTATAAATCCTGGTTAAGTAAAAAAGCATTGTAAGGTTGCTATGGTTCCCCATCCCACCCCATCTCAGCCTGTTTAAATTAAGTAGCTCAAGAGGAGAGAAAAAGCCTTATTCTTTATTTGTAGTGAGTTCAAGTAGGACAATGGATCTGTGTGGCAGCGGATTAAGAAAAACAGGGTGGGCCTGTGGCGCTAGCATTGTATCCTTTTAATCTGAAAATTAAAACTATACCTCTGCTGATTCCATTATATACCACTGGTGTAAGACGCTAAGAATGAGTTTTCCTTTTCAGAAAAAAAAGAGGAAATAAAAAGATCACATTCAGGCTGAACTTCTTGTTTTCACTTTAAGCTTCTTCCAGTATCCTTTTGAGCTTCATTTTCTCCACAGTTAGATACAATCCTATTAGAGAAATTTTAGAAGAGCTTTCAACAAAATGCATTAACTACCACACCGTGTGTTACTGCTGCAATAATAATATGCAAACTACAATGTGGAGCCTGGAAATCACTGTCCTCAACCACTTTCTCTGAAATACCCTTATTCAAAGCAAGATCTGGGAACTGTTATCACAAATCAGGAGAACAAAATTAAAATGTGACATATGGTCATCATGTCTTCATCATGCTTCCTATGTGTTCCTAATTTCCACCTGGAAAACAGTTTGGAGTGTAATAATTTAATATTTTTCAGTTTTATAACAATCCAAAATATTTAATGTTACTGTTCTTGGGGGGGAGGGAAACAGATATTATGAAGATACTGGAGGTTTAAGAAAGGACTGATCTAAATATAGGAGACAAACTATTTTACCTTTTTCCCAGATGATCCCATCTAGGTTTGCAAGTTCATGAGCAAAATAGAAATATTTTTTTTAAAAAAGTTGGGGAAAAAATAAAAATGGGAGGCTATAAACTGCAAATGTATTCCCTTTTCACATTTTTAT
Organism: Thamnophis elegans; assembly: GCF_009769535.1. Lineage (NCBI taxonomy): Eukaryota > Metazoa > Chordata > Lepidosauria > Squamata > Natricidae > Thamnophis > Thamnophis elegans. Next base: position 24,644,018 of record NC_045548.1, read on the forward strand.
GAAGAATTCCTGTTATGTTTTTTTCTCATTTATAATTTAAGAAAATTTCTTCCAAATGTGTTCTTATTTTCCATACTGCTCAGTGGTGGGTTTCTAATTTTTTACTACTGGTTTGCTCATGCTCACGTGTTCGTGTGATGCTTCTGTGCATGCGCAGAAGTATCCAGGCAGGTGGGTTGAATCTCCCGCTGGTGCTACTACCGGTTCGGCCGATCCAGGCCGAATCAGGAGCAACCCACCTCTGATACTGCTATGCTTTGACCTGCCTGCTCAGATTTTGCCTGCTGGAAAAGAAAATGGTATAGTCTAGTCTCAGAGACTTGCCATTACAATCTTTACAGATTTCTTGATTTTGAAAACCAAAAATTATCTTTCTGAAATAGACTATTTTACAACTGCTACTCTTCTTTATTTCTGATTTCTGTTTAAAACCACCTACTGAGACTTTTCATAATCTCTAAAAATGTATACGTACCTTTATTCATTTATTCCTATATTTTAAAATCACAATCAGTTGTAGTTTTCTTTTCCCTTCTCTGTCTTTCAAAAAATGTATTTAATGCATCCATGGTTTCATGGATGAAATGAAAGTGAATGAAAGTGAGTTTTTTCATTGAATGAAAGTGAGTTTGGTACGGAGATTAAGGCATTAGGCTAAAAACCGGGAAAATGTGAGTTCTAATCCTACCATGGGCATGAACCCACCTGAGTGATTTTGAGCTAGTCACTTTCTTTCAAACCTAGGAAAGAGGCAATGGGAAATCACTACTGAACAACCTTGCAAACATGAAATTTCCAGGGACTTGTTCAGGCAGTCTCCAAAAATCAGACACAATAGAAGAACAGAAGAAAAAATAATAATGAATACAGTGTTTAATTTAATCAAGAAATATAATTATAAATAGTTGTCCAGATAAATCAGAAATTTCTCTAAAATTACTGTAATATGTTCTGCATATATTATCCATATCTTCCAGTAATCTAATAGTTTGATAACATTTTTTAAAAAACACATTAGCTTAGCACAATCTTATGATTATAAACTGTACAACATTATAGTACAACTCAGAAGTAAATGTCTATGAAGATTCTCAGTCATTCAGGTCACGGTTGTCCCAAAGGTGCTTTTTTCAAGAGGTAACCAGACTTTCTGGTAAAGATAGTCCAGTTGCCTCTTGACAAAAGCACCTTTGGGACAACTCAGAAGTAAATATTGCTCTGTCCAGTGATAGTGGAGTTCGTTCTTAATTAATTCCATGTTTGAGATAACCATCTTTTCTAACTATAATGGAGGGCTTTTGTTTGGGCCAGAAATAATTCAAGATAAGCAACTACCTTCGTGCATTTCTTAAGATGAAACATGTCACCATATATCAGTGGTAAGCCAAACTCATTCAAGTAGTAGGTAGAACCAGAACCAAACCTACCGTCTGCAATACTTCTTTTTAAAAACACAATCCTACAATTCTTGTATTAAGAACACACATGTGGATGCCACGAATATATATTTAAAAAAACAAGAATTTCAATATTGAAAATAAAAATAGATAATGCAATCAATCAGTATTGCCTGTGTACTGAACCCACTTTCATTTTTTTCTTATATTAAGAATAAGCCTTCTGAGGTCTGTGAGAGGAAGCTTTTATTTTTAAGGGTTTTATTTGTACTTTCTATTTCAAGCACAAAAATGTCGTGGACTCTCTGTAGTGTTTCCATACATCTATTTCTTCATCTGGCTGCTCCAGAACTCTTGTTTTGTTAGAAACAATTATGCCGAAAAGAGGTGGGTATCTATCTATGGCAACTTGATGCTAAAGATAAAGCACAACTTGTGCTTTGATCTTATGTAAGAAAGTACATTTAGGTTGTGGTGCTTTTCTCAGCTATAAGACAATCTGCACCTGCCAAAAATCCTGCTTCATCTTGAATAAATAAATATGCTGGTTTCCTTCTTTCACAGTTAATTAGATATGTGTTATGCCACCTTGTTCTCTTGAAAAAAGATCAATCTATGTTGCTAAGTCCATTACTGAAAGGCAGAATTTCACAAAAAGGCAGAATTTCACAAAAAAGAAGGGTTAGTTTACAGAAATAATATGATTTTTTCACTTTGGCATTAAAGCACACAATTTGTCTACTTTCATGATTTATCCACTCCTAATCCAAGAAATCTCAATGAGTTAAGCAGATGAAAATATTCCAAATTTGCTCTTGCAAAGTGTATTGCACTAAAAGATCATTCTATGAAAGAATATTAATCTTTATATTTTATTATACGTTTTAAAGGGTGCATATAGAAGAATGATGAATATGATCCTACATTAAAAGAAAGACTTTTATGTGTCATTGACCTTTGGAGGTCACAGGGATTATAGAATTGTTTGAAGTCAGGGAGGAATGGAGTGAAGGAACAAGGGGCCTTTCATGCCATAAGATGTTGTTGTAGATATTTCAAGAGCAGATTGCATATTTTTCTTAATCTCTTTCTTTAGTGAAAAGTGTCTTTTAAACAATCCTTTAAAAAAATCAGTCTGTCCCACTAACAGAATGTAGTTATTGAATTTTATTCTGTTTCTAAAGTAACATAAAAGAAGCTGTCACAATATGGTTATTTTTCTCCAAGTGTAATCCTATTTGAATAGTTGGAGGTAAGGAGCTGAATAGCTGAAAACCAACACAGAAAGTTTGTTACTTTCTGTTTCCTTTAAAGAAAACACAGTTATTTCTTACCTCTTTGTTGCCCCAACTGGCACAAACCATGCTTGCGAATTGCTCAGATATCCTCTTTATATACAAGAAGGAAAATGCATGGAGAAATGGACAATAAGTCTACACTGATAATCCAGCCTCAACATGACAATACAGCATTCGTCCCATCCCTGGATGTTTTTACCAACAAACAAATGTTAAGAGGATAGTGTTCATGTTAAGCATGGATGTATAGACACATAAGCTGCATTCATGGGATGCTATTCTCAGTTTATACTCACATACAGGTGGGATTAGTCATACACGTCTTTTCCACCCAAATATTTCCCAACTGAGGGATGAAATAAGGGATGAAATAGCATTTTTAGAATTCCCACCATTCTGCCTTTGGCAAAGTTAGGAAAGATTCCGGAGTATTATCTTGTCAATTCAGTCCAATTCACACAAGCTGCAAGTTCATTCTTCACTTTGTCTTCATTTTTGTTCAGATCCTTTTTTGCTTATAATCTCATCCTAATTCCTAATTCCAAGTTGCAATGTACAAATCTGTTAACTATGCAACAGAAAGATAGCTGGGTAGTACTTACCTGGATTTTCACATGCAAGGAAGAGGTCATAGAGTGGTCTACTTGGGCTGAGGAAAGGCAGTGTCTAGTAAGGATAGTATGAGAAGAGCAACCAGGCTATTCATCCTGTTCCTGTCTGTTCCACAGTACCTCTATTAAGCGTTTGCACAGCCTTAATAGAAAAAAAGCCTAGCTCTTGTTCGGTTCTTCCAATGTTTACTTGATTATATTTATACTTGTCAAGATATTTGAGTTATTTTACTTTGCTGCTTGGTGCTATGAGGAAAGGTCTGATGACTGCTCTTTTTTGTTGTTGTTTCTCCTTCCATTTTTCCCATAACAACAACTCTGCAAAGTGAGTTGGACTGAGAAAGTGGAACTGGCCCAAAGTCACACAGATGCTTTATCATGCCTAAGGCAGGATTTCTCTTATTACACATTTGCTCTTTTATTCAGAAGAAGGTAGAATTCTTTTTCTTTTAGCATATTGCATTAAGTCGACTATTAATGTTCACACACCATGACTGATTGCAAAGGAAATCTTGTGATCTCAGTCAATTGTGGTTTGTAAGGCAAATTATGGGTTAGTATAACATAGGGGGTAGTGAAGGGACTTTGAGGAACAAATGATCATCTGAGGCCGAAGCACATCCAGTGCTGTACTGGTTATGATTGCCCTGATACTAGCATATTCCCCAGATATACTAGACAATTTTTATACATTGTTGTTGGCAGACTTAAATTCAACATACATATTTTTAACAGCTGCCAAATATTGTTTCAGTATGTGCTATTATATCAGATGGTAATCTTAGAATATCTTAAGCTTTAAGTTTTTATTACTAATTATTTGGATAATTGTTCTTGAGGTACCTATATTGTCTATTTGTATATATGTGTACAAATGTAGTACTAAAGTAAAGCAATATATAAGGGTATTAGTCCATCATTGTGTGTAAAACAAGGCCATGTTCACAAACTCCTTTCGGAAGTGGTATTCCCAAAGTGCTTCTTACAAAAGGCAAGTGGACTTTCTTGGTTTGGTTTGGTTTCTCTTTTGAAAATGTTTTGCTTCTCATCCAAGAAACTTCTTCCATTCCAACTTTTCAGTTAGAACGGAAGAAGCATCTTGGATGAAAAGAGAAATATTTCCAAGGGGGGGGGGCAAGAAAGTCATTTGGGACAACCATGACATAGATGATTGAGAATCTCCATACACAATTATGAATGGTTGCTATTGCCTAATTTAGAGAAAGCCTCAGAGAAGAGAGAAATAAATTTGATCCCATCTTGCAAGTCAGCAGGTCTTAATATAGCGCTGGAATAAGTATAATGATAACTGAAATGCCTATGACAAAGAGAAAAGTTTTTTTAAAAAAATACTGAAGTATATCTTCAGTCCACGTCTATTTACAAAGAGGCGTTGCATTGTTTAAATTCATTTCATGGCATCCAGTAAAGAAATGCAAACATCGAAACAAAGCAGAGTCTCTGAGAGGAAGAACCATATGCATTTACTAATGTGTACATTTATTTATTGGATTTGTATGCTGCCAGATATATAATGGCTTACCATATAGGTTCCAGTTATGTTCTCTACCAAAAGAACATAGCGTTAAGTCACATTCTTTCTTAGCTCATAAGAGAGCCAGTTTGGTTTAATGGTTAAGGCACCAGGCTAGAAACCAGGGACTGTGAGTTCTAGTCCTGCATTAAGCACATGAAAACTAGCTGGATGACTTTGAGCCAGTCACTCTCTCTCAGCCCAGGCCAGGGTAATTGTTGAGGGGGAAACAGGAGGAGGATGGAGTATTACAGTAGACGTGTTCATAAAAAATAATGTGGAATAAAAATAAACAACACCAATTGCAACAACTGAAAAGCAAAACTCCCATGGTGAAGGATTTGCAATGTAAACAGACTTTTATTCACATAACATTGGATTTCACTTAGTTACAGTGGCATTCAACCCAGTTTGTACAGGTTTCCTGCATATTGACTGATTGAAGATTAGCCCCTGCTTTTCAAGCACTACTGGATCAAAGAGTCTGAAAAACAGACAAAGTTAATTGCAACTGCAAAACTAAAATCTCCAGATTTGGAAACAATATGTACTTTATCAAGGAGTCGCTGTGCAATGTAAAAACAGGGGTTCTGAAATCCCCTCTTCTCAAATGGGTTTAAAGTAGTTCAAAATAATATTCACTGATTCTCCCTGTCATTGCACAGCCAAGGAAAACACAACTACAAGTAAATGCAGTCTCTCCAACAACAATTCTTCTTTCCTAAAGATTGTTTTATTCATCTGCCTCCAAAAATTCAAATGAGGAAGTAAATAAATCCATATTATATTTCTATAACATGGAAGCAATTGAAATTCAAAATTGAAAATCTACAGCAAAGCCATTTTTTAAAAAAATCACTAGCAGATTACTTTACAAGTGTTCCAAACTGAAAAAATAATGAGATTTTGGAAAACAGGGTCCCCTTTTCAAACCTATATATGTCTTGTTAAAACCAATTATCTTTGTTTTTATGTGTTAAACAAGCATGTAAATCATCTCTTACGATTTACAAATGAATTATTTAGGATTCTTTGACATAGGCTTTGCTTGTACTACCTCTCTGATCTTATCACAACCTTGTTGTTAAAGATGCAAATATGATGCTGAACTACTGTATATGCTAAAACGTGGATTTTGACATCTTTCTGGAACTATGGATATACTGAGACTGGAGATTAATTAGGGAAACTTTTCTGTGTTGTCCATTTCAAAAAAATAGCAAAACGGAAAACTGCAAAACTATTATATTATAACGTGAAAGTGCAGTTTCCCTATTTCTGAGACAACTGGAAGTATTTCTGCTGTCTTACAACCTTCAGTATACAGTACTGTAATGTCCAGTTCTGAGATCAATATGGAAAACTATGATTAGTTTATAATTAGAAGCATAACTTCCTGGTCTACTTCTAGTTGAGAAAGAGGAGGAGAGAAGAATATACACAGCCCACAGTATTTTTTCCATGTATCAAAAAACTCCAGTTCCCTCAAACACCTGAACCAAGGCAATATCATGGATAAAACAACATCTGTAAACTTATTTGGTTTCCTTGTCAAGAAGGCTACAATGAAGAGCACAGAACTTACTAAACAGTAACTTTCTGTGATGATTTTTGCTTCTCCAGCTAAAATGAAAACAATGTATTAGGCCATCATAAACAAAGACTCTTTCCATATCCGTTAGAACAAGTGTTGTGCTAAGGATATCCTGCTTTGCACTTGCCTTTCCTCAAGTTCTGGAAAGAATTTTAAAAGGATTTTTATCTAGAGTGGCAGACATATATTTACCGATTAAATACTGCATACCCCTCCAAAGGTTTATCATTAAGTCTATTTTAAAGGCATGCTGAAATAAATTAATGAAAATTTCACAGAAAGTGGCTGACAACTCTTGCACTATTTGCACTATCTGGAAGGCACCAATGTAATAGTGGGAGGAATTTGTCCCATAAAGTGAATCCCTGCAGGTTATTGCTGTGCATGCCTGCAGTATATGTCAGGCAATTATCTCTGGCATCATGGAGAAAAGATATTTTATGTCGCTGAATGAATCTTGCTCCCAAAAAGTTGTATGTATCCTTGCAGACCTTCTGTTTCGGAAACGTATATTTCAAAGGCAAAATAATGTGCGATAATAGATGTTGTGGGAAAGCAGCAACCAAGACAGAACTGGGTATGTTAATGTGCTTTCAAGCCTCTAAGTTAGCCTGGTTAAAAAAATAGAAAACATTGGCTCAATAGCTGTATTAAATAGAGTCCAACTTTTGTACATGACACTGGAAAGGTTACTCTTTGTACCTTTGCCCTGGACTGTAAACTGTCTTGAATAGACCCTGGTTCTTCCTAGTATTTTATCCAAACCAATGGTTTTCAAAGGCCTAAAGTGATTGGCTTTGCTAGAATAATTAATTGCTATGCCCTGGCCCTGGGGCTGATGGAAGGTGTAATGTCGCATGTGGTATCTCTGGTCATATTCAAAGTGAAAGAGCCTTTGTACACTAGCAAAAGCTTGTTTGTTTTTCCTCTGAAGCTTTTTTCCCAAAAAAATTCGTCAATAGCCTTTCTTGAGGTCCAAACTCAAAAGTAACCAGGTGAATTCTAGTAATTCAGAAGATTACCACTTCTGGCTTTGGGAGGGCCTCCGGGGGGGGGGGGGGGCGGAGAGTAATTCAGAAGATTACCACTTCTGGATTTGGGAGGGCCTCCGGGGGGGGGGGCGGAGGAGGCCGTTTTCACCATCCCCCTTCAGGAAAGTCTCCAGAGCCTGGAGAGTGATTGTGTGTGCATGTGTGTGAGGGGGCGGGGTCGCACACGCAGGCGTAGGTGGGGAGAGGATTGAATTGGTGTGGGCACGCGCATGCGCACACACAATTTTGACACGCCATAAGAAAAAAGTTTGCCATTGTTGGAAGAAATGTTCTTCTGGGTTCGGCTCCAAGTGGGGAAAAAGACACTGGAGACATGGAGGCTGCTTGGAAAGATGGTTTTAATGGTGGGCAGGACCACATGGTTTGAGTCCTGAACAGAAAAGGTGATAACATGCTTCAAAGTTGGTGGAGAAGAGAAGAGAAGGGAAAGCTAGGGAGGAAGAGAAGCTGTATCCCTGGTTTTATCCCCCTCTGGCCTTTGATCTTGAGCTTGTGTTCTAATTGGTTATTAGACTCCCATGGAGCCATCCAGGGGCAACTCTCTAGGCTGCGTTTTGAATCCAGGTTTGGTTGAGTTCTCAGATGCCATGTGGTGAGTTGGGTAATGCCTTAATCCTATCACTCTGGAGCTGAAGGGGAGAACTCTTTTTATTATGTAAAGTGGACTAGCTCAGGCTTTAATGGCTCATTGACAAAGGGAGGGATGGGCAGGAAGCTGCAGGCAGCTATTCTGTCTTTTAAAACATGTTTCTTACTTTTCACATCCAGAGAAATATTCTGCCTTTTCAATATTTCCTAGGATATTTCATTTTTCTGGGAGAGGGCTAGGTGATAACTTCCTACAACCCCTCCTTTTTTTTCAAAACATATGAGTGGAACACACATGTTCTTGACAAAAGATTAAAATTGGTCAGATCAGGGAGACTTAATTCTTCTGATGGAAAGGCATTGAGTGTGACAGCAGAAAGATTCCCTCAGTGGCTCCCAGAGAGCTTTCAACCATGAAGATCTAGCAACCAGGGGACAATTTCTGGAAAGAAATTTACAGTATCCAATTTTCCATGCCAATTAATATCAGATACCACTTTCTGTGAGCTTCCAGACAGGTTTCAAGCAAGCAGAAATCCCAAAATTCTTCACAGCCATGCTTTCCCTTTAAGTTACAGGCTGCCCATTTCGAAGGGATGGTTCTTGAATCTGCCCTAGCTCTTATTTTACGAGGCCAAATTGACCTTAGCTAGTGTGCAATCCAGGCTATTTAGTATTTTTTTTAACTACACAATGAGCCTGGGGACTCTTACTCATGAGACCACCAGTGCAACATATCCTGCTTTACTGGGCAGCGTGGTTTTTTTTTTTTGTCACAGTGAGGGCTTGGTTTTTTTTTTTAAGATCCTCTCTGCTAGCTCTTCAACTGGGGGAATTGTCTGAGGGGAATTGCCCCTCCCCATGGGATTAAAAGGGAGATATCACTGTTTAGGCTTTTGTGCCAGGGCAAAAATCAACCTAGGAGAAGCTTTATGTGGAGGAGAGTCAAGGAGATAGTTTCAATCTAATTCTGAATGGAGTCTCTCCCTCTCTCTCTCTCTCTCTCTCTCTCTCTCTCTCTCTCTCTCTCTCTCTGTGTGTGTGTGTGTGTGTGTGTGTGTGTGTGTGTGTGTAGCTGCTTCTATAATACAGAAAATACAGACATTTTGGACAGAATTTCCCTCCCATTAGACAGAAATCTAAGGTGTTCAGAACTTGCTGTGCCAGCCACTCTCAAATACAATTCTTACATGAGTACATTAAAGTGATTACAATATAAATGAGACAAAGAAAACCTTACAATGAATTTCTGTGAAGGAAGCAACGAAAACTTTATAATCAATTTCCACCCTCCTCCATAGTCTTTACAGCTGTCTTCTGGGGATAGAAGAGAGTCTTTTGGTCTTTACTTTTCCATCTCAGGGTCCGTTCATGCATATCTGCTGGGTGGTACTAGGCTTGGCTTGCTGGTAAGAGTGGTCAGTCAGGCTTGGTAGAGTCTGTCCCAGGCTTAGCTAAGTTTTTTTCTCATGTCAGGTTTTATCAGGATGCAATCACCAGCAGCCAATTCGAGAGTTATGGTTTGAGCTAGCAGTCCTTTGTTTCTGAGGTGAAGAAAAAGAGAGGCCAAGTATACAGTTCTTTACAGACATATCTTTAGTGTCATGTTGTGGAATCTCACCCTTTCTGTCCAAGTGTGGAAATCCAAACATTATTCCAGAAGGCAGACGATGTAAATTTCATGGAACATGACATTCCCACTGCCTCTATGATTGAAACACTTTTGCAGTAAGATGAGTAAATTTCCAAAAGAAACAACAACTTGTGTTGCAAACAAACAAACAAACAAAATATCATAGGGTAGAGCACCTTGATTCATAAGCTTTTAAAAATGCACTCAGGCGTAAAAGAGGGAGGGAAGAAGAACAGCTTCAAAAAAAAATGCAATTAAAAAAAAAGAGGTACTTCGAGTCAACACTCCAAAATATCAGATTCCATTCAGATGGAAGCAAATTCTCATTAAGTATGTTAAAACATTTACAAATGTAAGCAAAATATCTCAAAATCATTTCTTTTTATAGGTTTAATTAAGCATTTTAAACTTCAAAAATTTCCAGAAGAAAAAAAAATCAAAATTGTATTCAGAGCAGAAAAAGAAATGTAACTACATAACTTTTATATGCAGATGAAAAGATCACAACAGTGAAAGGTAAAGGTGCAGGAGCAGGTCACCCATTTATTCCAAATTTCTCAGAAGAGAGGGGAAAAAGTGGTTAAAGTGACCAGAAAAACTTCAACTGCCTTTAATGACCCAAAAGGAAGGAGGGAAAGAAGGGGGGGAATGCACAGAGGCATTCACAGGTATCACTGGGGGCATTTCATACACACACTCATGGTAAAATGAGCAGAAACTCACTCTCCCTGCCTTTCCTACTTCCCTCCAAAGAATGACCCAGAAGGAAGAGCGGGGTGGGGGTGGGGAATTCACACAGGCAAACACAGGTCTCTGGATCCATTCACTTATCACTCCCTGGGGCATCGGGGACACATACTCACATTCATACTGCAATTAGACGTTCATGCTTGCTTATGCCAACCAATCATTATAAGTATTTCAGGAAGCTTTTTTTTCCCCACAAGCCATCAAGCTTCATTTTCTTTTATTAGAGGTTCTCACCCTCCCTTCAGGTTTGGAAATGATAACACACATGCATACACACACATACCATTAAACAACCTTGCAACTTACTATTTCTTTATATGAAAGGGAATCAAAATACATTCATACCAACTTTTACCATCAACATACTCACATTTGCACTGCAATCAGACTGCTTGTGTAAATTGATTTCACATACAAAAATTCCATTTCATTCTTTCTTCATACAAAGCAGTTATTACAATTATTTCAGGGAGCTGAACATAAGCCAATGAGCTCCATTTTCTATTATTAAAGGATCTCAACTTCCCTCCAGGACTGGAAATGATTACACACACACAAACACACAAACACACACACACACACACACACACACATACATGAACAAATACCATGAAACAACACTTTCAGGCCTGTGGAAGGTTCTGTCCCTTTAAATTTTCAAATTTCTTTACTTGGAGAACATGTGGCTCATTCTCCAAGCAGTGGGGAAACTCAGAGAGCAGTTTAAATCCTAACTACACTTCCCTCCCCCACAGTTTCAAGCCCAAGCTTATTTATTTTGCTACTGGTCAAACATATCACAATTCAATGCCATTCAACTCTACATGTTATTAGTATAGATGCACACCTAAGAATTTTAACAGACATTACATTAAATTAATCAAGTCCAATTACCTAGGTCTTCCCAGTCAGACAGGCTTTACCTTATTACCTGCTAAATTTCTTACTTTTGCTCGAAGTTACGCCCGTTGTTCTATCTCCTTAAGCACTAGATTTTTAATACCTGTTCCGTTTCTATCTTGAACTCCCAGCCCACGCTGGCATATTTTTAAAGATCAAGATGTATAGAGACAATGTATAGAGATGTTTGTCCACACATTGTTTGCATTGGCCAGGGTTCTAGGTTGAATCTCCCAGCGGAGCGCTGGCATATTTTTAAAGATCCAAACTCTTAGCACTCCCAGCAATTGCTGGCATAGTTTTAAAGGCCAAGATGTATGGAGATTTTCATTAACACATCGTTTGCATCTGGGTGGGGCTCAAGCTCTACTTTTCTTTTTAAAGACAACTATTACTGCTGCAACAGCTTTCTAACATATCCCTGTGGACTCCTTAGTCACTTTGGGGAAGAAACTCGGGTATATCTTCTCTTCAGTTAATCTGATGGTGGTCAGAAAATCAGCAAATTTGTTGAACAAAATCTAAATCAAAACTGCCTCTAGAGGCCAGATAAATGTGCAGACGGTTTTTACTCAGGTTGAAGGCAAACCTTTAGTAGGAATTTCCTTCATCTCATACATGCACACACAAGGCAACACTCTCTTCCTCCCCCACAAAAGGAAAAAAACTATACTCACCTGAAGAGTACAATCTTCCAGGGCTGAAACACATGAGAACAAGGTTCCCTCCCCCACAGAAAAGGCATTGTTGGAGGATTAGAGGTAGGGGAAGGGCATGGGGGGATAGATAGTTTGCAGGCAGAGCTTAAAAAATAAAACCATCAGTTACTAAACAGATAAACTGGTAACATTATGGAGATATCATAGATGAGAAATGCGGTCTGGATTCACATGCTTCAGGAAAGAAATGAACAGGTAAAATCATTTAAACACACAATAACTGCAAGGATGAAACTTTTCTTGTAAATGAACTTAAAACATTCCCTGGTTTGTAACTTTAAGGTACTGAGAGAAAGAAGGAAGAAAGCATATATATTTCTCTTTACTCTGTGTGTTGGCCAAATAGACAGAGCAAAGGATCTTTTTTTGGGGGGGTGAGAGACATTTTACAGTTACAATTACCTCGAGGGCACACAAAGACCTAGACATACATGCCCGCACACACACAGACAAAGAGGGGATAACAAAACTCAAGAGTTTCACAAACACATAATCATTCCCGTCATGAATCTCAGTTAAATTGGGGAAGGCACACATCTTAACAAACAAACCGCATGGTTGCATAGAAGACAGAGAAAGAGACAAACAGGCAAGAGAAAGAAACCCCAACATTTCCCCCTTTTTTTAAAGTACCTTTATGTAGCCAAATTAGTTTTCTTGTATCATCTTTCAACAAAGCCCATTTTTCTACATATCTGTTTTGCTTTCCTTTTTTTCATTCCGGTCAGGACAGGCATCTGCCTTTTGTCCCAGGCCCCAACAGCTCCCCTAGGGGGGTTTCTGTGGCAGCCCGTGAGCTACCACTTCCCATGATCCCGCTCAGATGTGGGGCTCACTTGGTCCTAGCCGGGCTTGCCACTTCGTATTCCCCATTTATTTGTGTCCTTAGAGGATCTTGTCGCGCCCTTTTAAAGGGACTTTTTCTCGCCCTTTGGAGGGACTTTTCACGCCCTTCGGAGGGACTTTTCGCATTCCTCACCATGGGAACCTTCCTTCGTGCCCTTACTCGCAGGGACTTTTCAACAGCTTTCAAGTCTTGGGGAGAGACTCGGGAGGACCTGGCCACACAGCTAGCCAGGAGGAGTCCTGTCGTCAGCGAGTATGCGCACCTCCTCTTTTCCTCTCTCTACGCACAATGGGCATTTGCTTTTTACTCTCACAGGACAAAAACAGCAACAAAAATTTTTCATTCACTTTTCCATTTTCTCACACGCTAGTCACACACATGCAGGCATATACACATTTCCCATGCTTTAAAATTAAATTTTAGAGAATTAAAATTTAGAGTTACTCACCTTCTTTCCAGGCAGCCTTTGAGCTCAAACTCAAAACTCCTTTAAAACCTAGATCCAATGGTTAAGGCCAAGATAAAGTCCACCCACAGACTCAATGGGGTCTGTGCCGGCATGGGAAGCTTACCTGGGCCATATCCATTAGTTAGGCTAGCTTGGAGTCCCATCTGGAGGGTGCCAATTGTTGGAAGAAATTTTCTTCTGGGTTCGGCTCCAAGTGGGGAAAAAGACACTGGAGACATGGAGGCTGCTTGGAAAGATGGTTTTAATGGTGGGAGGACCACATGGCTTGAGTCCTGAACAGAAAAGGTGATCACATGCTTCAATGTTGGTGGAGAAGAGAAGAGAAGAGAAGGGAAAGCTAGTGAGGAAGAGAAGCTGAGTCCCTGGGTTTATCCCCCTCTGGCCTTTGATCTTGAGCTTGTGTTCTAATTGGTTATCAGACTCCCATGGAGCCATGCAGGAGCAACTCTCTAGGCTGCGTTTTGAATCCAGGTTTGGTTGAGTTCTCAGATGCCATGTGGTGAGTTGGGTAATGCCTTAATCCTATCACTCTGGAGCTGAAGGGGAGAACTCTTTTTATTATGTAAAGTGGACTAGCTCAGGCTTTAATGGCTCATTGATAAAGTCCCCCCTTTATGGGCAGGAAGCTTTATGGGCAGGAAGCTGCAGGCAGCTATTCTGTCTTTTAAAACATGTTTCCTACTTTTCACATCCAGAGAAATATTCTGCCTTTTCAATATTTCATAGGATATTTCATTTTTCTGGGAGAGGGCTAGGTGATAACTTCCTACACCATCACTGGTTTAGTAGATTGACATGGAATATTTTTACCTTCCTGGGGCCAGAAGGGTTATCTCAAAGCACTGGAGAATTGCCTCTTTCACTGCATTACAATCCCCAGGAATTCCCAATGCTGAAATAAACATAGGCCACAGAAATGACAAGATATTCAGATCTGTAAGTCTCGCCAAATTACAATCCATTTATTTTTTCACTCTAAGTGATGGTAGTATGTGAAGGGCTGTTATTGTTAGCACAGAGCATACATTTGGGAAGGGGGGAGGTTTGGTACTGTTTTCTCTTGGCATTGATTACACATAAGATACTACAGACTCAGTCTATTTCTCCTCAATATGGCAGAATCCTCCATCTGCTGCCCTTTTCCTAACACATTGCCTTGGTTTAATCCATAGGCACAATTAAGAGTAGCATTTCCAAATTCTTGACATATATTAATCTTTAGGATTTGGGAACAAGAAATCAGGAATCTCAGGAATTCCTGAACTCACGTTACAGAATCCTTTATTTTTCATAACATTTTATGTACTTTTAAATAATAGTATCAATAATAATAAATGCAGAAACATTTTTATGACATAAGAATTATATTAAGGTTTACTCTAACTCCCAGTATTTGTTTATTTATTTGATATCTCCTGTTTTTATTTATTTTTAACTCAAGGCAACATACATATGTAACAGTCCCATATCCTATTTTCCACACAGAAACAACATTGTGAAGAGGCTTGGCCTCTTGAGAAATGTCTGGCTTTTGATTACTATGAATTAATGTATTGTGGTGTGACAAGATATAGATTTCATTAACATGTCAAATGGTCTCTACTTGATATAGATATTTGATAATAGGAACATTAGGGACATTAACACAAAATAAATACCCAATAAAATCATTTTAAAAATTAAAAAAAAATAATACAAATATTTACAACTGAAAAGTTATCATTCTTAAAATGAAATTTTAAAACACATAAAACATTAATTGCTCAGTCTTGATTTTTGTTTTATGACAAACATTCCAGATGTAGAAATCCTTCTTTCACTTTCTGTTGACATTGGTTAATTCTTAAAGAGTATCCAAAAGCATCTTCAAGTTGGATATTAAGAGACATGTTGCTTCATTTAAACTCATTTCCTTTTTTAATGATAAAAATGTTTTTGTCTGCTTTCCCTGATTTTGGTTTTGCAAGTTGATGTCTACATTGCTTTTGCTATTTCAGATTTTAAATCAGGTTCTGATTTCGTTTTGCATTATTGCCCAACATTCATATCTTCTCTTTGCATGTCTTCTGTTAGAGCAAATTTTCCTTTAAACAGTATTTCCATTGTTGATTTTGCCATCAGTCTTTTTCATTCTTGCTTGCCAAAGCAAAGTTTGTCCTTTCCACCTCATATAAATATCCTAATGTTGCTTAAATATTTAAGCAACAAGCTATTAATTGCTGTATTTAAGCAATTCATTTCTGATTTTGGGAGCATATTGCTCAAACAGAATTTTATATTTTAAAATCTCTGAAAAGAAACATTTATTTGTTAGAACATTTGTATGATACTTACCTAATGCTTCACTGTTAATTTAACAGTTTTTCAAAAATTTAATGTATCTCTCACAATTTTATAATGTTCCTCTTTCCAAAACTGACTAAGCTTCAGTGTCATAAATATTTATTATCAGATTTAAGATCTTTAAAAATCTTCCAATCGTTCCTTCTAATTTGTTCCAGTATATTTCACAGTGAGAAATGACTTGTAATTCATTTTTTACTCTTGCAAAAGAGGATATATAATTTTATTAAGGATTTTCACAAAGAAAGGCAAACTAATACAAAGTAAGAAAAAGAAAAGAAAAAGAAAGAGATCAAAGAAAAAGCTAAAAGGGCAAGAAAGGGCAAAAAAGTAGAAAGATAAATAAGTAAGATACAAAGAATTTGCTTCTAATCTTTCTTAAAGTAAGTTAGAAGTACAATTATAAATTTATTTCTTATTCTGTGGTTACAACATAATTCCTTTTTTTCTATAATCTATCTTGTCTAATCATCAAAACCATAAACCATAAGTTCATTTTTTCTCCTTTATGCAAAAAGTTGATAAGGGGTCTCCAATCTGCAAAAAAACATAGATATTGTCTTTTTGCCCCTGATCAAAGAAGTCAATTTAGTCATCTCAATGAGTTTCATCATCTTTACCAATCATTTCTCCATTGTAGATGATGCCAGAACTTTCCATCTTTGTGTATACAATAATCTTGCTGCAGTTATCATGTACAAAAACAAAGTTCCATGACCTTTTTCCAACTGTTTGTTGAAAGAAAAACCTTTGGTGTCAGATGTATATTAATCTTTAAAATCTTCTGAATCAGTGTGTGTATTAAAATCCCAAGTTTTCTAGCTTTTTACATGTCTACCAAACTTGATAAAATGTCCCTTCCTGTTGTTCGCACTTTTAACATAAATTACATATTCTATAAAATTTCTCAGGTGACATATACCAACAGTATATCATTTTATTCACTTTACAATAATAACATAATAATAAATTTTAATCCTTTCGATCAGAAAGTCAATCTATTATTCTATATGCATATTGTAACCAAAATGAGAATATTTAAGCAGTTTTACCATTTTTCTTACATTAAAAATTACTGAAGAGACATCATCTTGCATATCAAACTGACTAGCTCCAGTTACATTAGTTGAATCAGACTTGTTACTTTAAATCTTTACTTATTCAGAATCTGCACTGTATTCTCTTCTGTGGTTGTTTGTTTTTTACTTTTCATCTTTCTACTTTTTGATGTAAGCAAGCTGAAGTTCACTATTTTATCTAACTGCTGGATCTTGGTGATAACTTTCTGAATTTTTCCATAATTCTGCACTACCACTTATTTTTGCAATCACATATGTTTCACGTTTTAATTCAAAGATGTACAGTATAATCTTTCCTTAAGTAAAGATAATAGTTTATTACAATGTAATAAATCTCCAAAGTACCTGGGAATAATTCTTGACAGATCTTCCAGCAACACCTGGAAAAAACAGCTGCAAAATTGAAGCACCACAATTTACTGAACAGACTGGCTAGAATATCCTGGGGTGTTGATGCTAACATCCTACGAACAACAGTCTTGGCTTAGATTTATTTGACAGCTGAATATTGTGCCCGTGTGTGGCTTAACAATGCCATACCCAAGTGATCAATACCCAACTCTGCCAAACAATGCATATAATCTCTGGCACACTGCTCCCACTCCTGTGCAGGTTACCAATAGTGAGCAATATCATACCGCCTCACATTAGAAGACAACAAGCTCTCATTCAGCTATGGTCAAGGAAGATTAACAATGCCCTCCCTATTTACCAGGACAATGGACAACCCATCCTGTAGGCTGGCTTGGAAAACAGCTATTCACTTAACATCTTCCCAGTTTATTCCTGAGAACACCTGGAGAAAGGTATGGTCCAAGGTACCTTATTGTAGCTTAGCCATTAGTGATCCCTCTACCAAACTACCTGGTTTTGATCTGCTTTGCTTTGTCTGGTCAAAGTTGAACAGAATTAGGTATCTCTGCCCTGTATCAGTGGGAATGTGAAAATCTCCCTTGTTGTGATTGTAGTGCTGATGTGCAAACTATTAAGCATATTGTATAAAAGTGCCCACAATGTATGTTCTATGATTCCCTCAAAGATCTACATGAAGCAATACCAAAAACAATCGCCTGGATAGCTGAATTGGACAGCCAGTTATGAGGCCACTGCCATACCCTATAGAAGTTTTACCTAAAGTATGTTGCCTGTATATAAGTTTACTCCTCTTCTGTCATGTTCTCATCATCCACTAAACTTATAGAAATGATCTCTAAATGATCTCTAAATAAAATTACCATTTTATCAATGAATCTTTGATTTTTGTTTAAAGAAATCTGCATTTCAATCTTTAACCTACGGTGGTAAATTACTCTTTGTACATCTATAAGATGAATACACTGTGGATGTTGAGCCATTCAACAATTATCATTAAATATTAAGTTGTCTCTACTTATTAGGATGATGGTTTTCCATAAGCAAAATCAAACCAACCACTCCTTCTCTACCTCTGTCAAGAACCACTGGGACCTCGATGTTTTAATGTTCCATACAAACATACCAACATCATGATAAACTACATTTAAGAATAAAGTTCGTTTGAAAGATGTCTAGTATTCTTTAATTAATTCTTTGAGAATAAAACAATATTCTGAAAGTCAGCAACTTTTTGTCCTCACCTCTTAATGAACATGCACTGATCAGGAAATACCAATGCTCATAGGTAGGAGAAACTATGTGGGTGGTGTAAAAACGATGCACCCATGCCTCTGGGGAAACAGATGTTGCCACTGATTCACTTTGCAAGCATGCTGGCTAGAATCTACATCTGCCACAAGTTACATCGACCCAATAAGAAACTGAGCAGTTGCAAATGAAAGACACACAAATGCACTCACACACCCACATAGCCTTCCAAAATACAAAGGCAAGATGCAGTTCAAAGTGAGAGCTAAAAGCTTTTGATGTTGGTTTTTTTTTAAATCTGTGATCTGCAATAAAGTATAAAATGGTTTCTAATGAAGTCTGTAAATAAGAATCTGCTTCATTAACAGCTTGGCAACGTGCCTATACAAGTATTAACTAAATCGTACATATCCATAGGCAAGCGTTCCCTGATTGTAGGTCAATGACTGAAATAGTGGTGGGTGGAATCCTAACAATGCTTGGTTACATTCCTAATTTATAATGAAAAGAAAATTGCAAGTATAGAGAAAATAGGGAGAGAGGGCAGGAGTGGGAAAGGAAATATTTAAGCAAACTAAATAAAACTCATATAAAAGTATTGTATCCAACATGAAATCACCCACTCAAAATATGGGAATTATTAGAATAATTCTACAACTAACTAAAGTAAACACTAAGCAAAATTCAGCTATGAGGTTGTTCACAATTCGCCCTTTAAACAATTGTGTAATATGTATCATAGAGCCAGGAACAATTTGGTTCAGCCCTAGAAAAAAATGTGCCAGTTCAATTCAATATCTAATAAAGGAGGTAATTACACTATGGGGAGGGGGGCAGGAACTCTTTTCTTGAACCACTGAAATGAGTTTTCCATCCACTGAATTATAATAACACTAGACATTTGCTTTTAAAACTGAGAGAAACACAAATTCCTGAGTTAGCTATATGGGCAGGTCAAGAGTCAGACCTTGGATTATATTCTGCTCCTGAATCATATGTCAAAAACTGTCAGCTGAACAATAACCTGGAAAAAAATTCTATACCACCATGGCAACACCTGAACATTATTGGTATTATTGGCATTTGCTGCCCCTAAGTTAATGAGATACGTATCTATGTACAACTGGAAATGGCATCTCATACAATTTTATAAGGTTTAGCTGATTTAGGAGCAACAATAAATTATTATTCTTTTATTTAAACATCACCAGCTGCATGTAAAGCAACTATTAAATGTTCTCTTCAACAATAACGAACCTCTGAGAAATAGCACAGTAGAGTTAGCTAACAAACTACATGGGGCAAGGTTAAGAGATGATGCTAAAGAGGACTTTACATAGGACCAGGTAAAAAAAAAACCACATAATTTAATTCTCATTCATAGATATCAATGCAACATAATACATGGTGTCCCTTTTTGTTATTTTAAATTATATTTTGAATGACACTGTCACATCATCTATTTCCAACATCCTATTATAGCACCTAACATTTTTCTTATACCAGTTCAATAAAATAAATAACAATTTAAAAACATTCCCTGCAGGGGAAGGAAATGCAACACGAGCAAAAGCTACTTTCATTGTCAATTCTTTGCATCTCAATGTATTAAGTTTTACTCAGAACTTGCAGAGAGTTATAGTACTTACCTGTTGCTTGTTACAATTCCTGGCTCTTAATAATAAAATAATTAACAGAGGTATATATTTGTTATTTTTTCTTCATAGTGTTTTTATAGCAAGTGCAGAGTTGGCTTTTTTTCAGATCAACCAAATGTTGATTCATTGGTTGCGACAAGAATTGACAGACTATCTTGTTGCACAAGCCTGACAGAGTGACTGGCACCCAGCCGGTTTTCATGCCTGAAGTGAGATTAGAACTCATAGTCTCCTGGTTTCTAGCCTGGTGCCTTAACCACTAGACAGATCTTCATAAATATTTTAGAATAATAAATTTATTATAAGCTGATCTTAGCCACAAACAAAGCTTAAAAGCAAAAATAATCTAAAAGTGTTATTTATTTGTTATTCCAGTTATTCCTATGATTTTTAATTAAGAACACAATAAGAACCTCATGATGGCTATTTAGACATTTTCTGTTGATATACAGTATGTGCTAGTGGTAGGATTTTAATGCTTTCAATTTACAGATATTAACTGCTTTTAATAATCATCCAAATTCATTCCTTGTTCCAGTCTATGCTTAAAAAGTCTAATAATACTCTGCAGTCTGTAACATAACATCTGGCTTTTCTAAAAACAATTTTGTTTTGTTCTATAGCCTCATTCTTCTCTTTTGTTTATTTTCATATTTTACCACTGTCTTTTAAAATGTCAAAATGCAAATATGAGTGAGAAAAAAGGCAGTTAAATTATATCCATATGGACTGTAACTAGCTGTTTCTAAAGACTTAAGTAGTTGTTTGACCACAATAAAAAACATATGAAAATAAGGATAGTATTCATTCACTTTGATGTTGCCTTTAGTCCTTAACAGCCTCTGACTGAACAAGTCTAATGCATTTAAGTGGGAATGATCCTGGCAAGAATTTTTAGCAACTAAGATTTTAGTTTTCAAAGAAGGGTTTTTACAGTAGAAAGTTTCATATATATTCATATTTGCATTTCATTCCAAATTTTTGCCATGTAAATGATTTAGGACTTGTAACAAACAAAACTATAAATAAGATGTCAAACAAAGCATAGTATGTGTAGTTTGTATTATTATGCCTTGCTCAAAGTAACTTTGAGTAAGTTACATTGTCATGTTGCCTCAAAACCATAGGACTAACTTTTGAAAAAATAAAACTGGCTGAGCTGCAGTGACAACTCAAAGGGCCTTACAATAATTCAACACTTAAATGAAATAGTATATAGAAATCTAAAATCATTATTTAAATAGGCATTAATGCAACTCAGTTATGTGCATATTTTGAGTATACATGCATAACCCTGTGTTAATACTAACTTGAAGAATCCCATTCAACAATTTCAAATTCATATAAAGCTCCATGGAATTTTATGAATTTTTTAATGAAAAAAACCATGCTCGTGACTGCTTCCCAATATTTCACCAATTTTTTTTTAAACTGTGGATCAATTGGCTCAATAGCAAAGGGGATAGTCTAAAGAAATATAAGAAGTGCTTTGGAGATACATTGTACAGCAAAGCACCTCTATCATGGAACCTGTTCATCCTGGCTATTAATAATTAGACAAAGGGAAACGAGATTGACTAACTGGATCTAAGATATTACAGTGCTTCTTTATGAGGCAGAAACAGTTTACTGGTTACTTCTATTAAAATACTATTTCATCCAGGTGATATTATTAACTAACATTCAGTTGTTAATATTCCATTTTGAGGAAAAGTCTTTGATGATAAATGGCAAATCAGCTCCAGGTACTTTTGCCTCAAGCGGATTGTCTAGATTTGATTTAATTCAAGCTCCAGGATTGGGTTAGGCACTGAAGCATCCTCCATCCTCAATCTTATTGGTGACTTCTTACACTGTGAAATGCAAAATGGAGTTATTTTTATCTCTTAACAGTTTTTGACAGAATATATTATGATATATTGCTAGACTGTCTATGCAGATTGTGTAAGAGACATAGTAAATATTTATAGGTTTCAGAAAGTGGCACTGGGGAAATTCTGTTTAATACCATGGCAATTGTGCTATGGGATCAAAAATGTTCCATGGGATTTCCCATGCTTTTCAATAATTATATGAATTCAATGGATAAGATCATCAGAATTTGGAATTAGGTCCCTGACAATTAGGCCCATTAACACCACTTCTGTGAGAGTATCACCAGTTGCTAGTTGGTTTCTGAGTGCAATTCAAGGTGCAAGTTTTCACCTTTAGAACCCCTGACTTAGGACCTAGATACACCTTTGCCAAGGAGTTTCTATCGTTCAATATGAACTAATTGGGAGGACACTTTCAAGTCCAATATATAAGGGATTATCGTTATAAGGGACCACCAGAGCATGCCTCTTCATTTGCTGCCCCTTTCCATTTGAACATAGCTCAAGAAACATATGAATATTATTAAGTTGACTGGTGTGAGTAGAAACTTTTATATACTCCCTGCCATTTATTGTGATATTTGGTATATTAATATAAATAACATTTAGATTTTTAAAAGTACATTTTGATAAAAACAGCTATGCTACAAATATATTTTATCAAACAGAGAAGTAAAATATTATTGTGATAAACAGTTCTTCTTCTGGAATTTCCATGACAGCCTACATGATTCAGAGAGGGATTTCCCCTTATTTTAGCTCAGGTTGCTACATGTTGCAGGTCCAAAGTAGCCCAAAGAATTATATGCTTAGGGGAGAATTGGACGGCTCAAGATCCCATCCTACACCTTAATTGCTATAGTGTACTGACTCTCCTTGATCAAGAATATATATTGGATAGAATATAGATTCTTTGAACACACAATGAACCTCCAGCTTCTAAAGATTACAGTAATGTGTTTCTTTAACAGGCTTGCCTTGAAGTCTTTTTTCCCCCTTATCAATAACTTGAAAACTAGGACTTAGGATATCACATCTTTCTAAAATCTATATTTAAAAAAATAATATATATTTATTATCACTCCACCAAAAAGCTTTCTTAAACCAGCTTTTTGTTTGTTTTGTTTCATATGTAACACCAATCACAAAGTGGTTTTTAAAAAATAGAAACAACTCCCCCATTTCTTTCAAAAAGATGTATATTCTTCTATGTCTCCCTGTGTGCATATATGCATGTAAGTGTGTGTGTGCCTACACATAATATTAAGAAATTATTTCATCAGCAGAAAAAGTAAAATTAATTCAGAGTTATTACTAAGAAGATTTTATCTGTAATTTAGCAGGGCTGCCAAACATGAATATTAGAAATCCAGACAATCCATAGATGGCAAGAAAGTTAGTTTCCTGTATCTCTTTACTGTGGTCTAGTTGTCAACTGGAGTTTTGTAGCCAACATATAGAAGCCATAATTAAATGATTATATTCTGATGTCAAAAGAAAATTATATCAGTGAAGTGAGTGAGTGAGTGTCTCAGCTGGATAAAGAAATAACTATTTCCCTGTACTGGTATAAAATACAATGAAGTGAATGTGTGTCTCAGTCATAAAAAAGTATATAACTCTAACAAGTGCTCATATCCTCAACTACACTTGAAGGTTAACGGTACTTTTCTATATATTACACAATGCATTTTCAAGCAAAACCCTCTTTCTCTAATATAGTAGTTGCCCCTCTCCTTTCATGTTATACTAAGAGGAGGCAGCAAAAGCCAGGTGTTTCAGCAATAATAGCATCATCTTCATATCTCCTTTCTTCTGCAGTGCCTCCATAATAATCTACTTCAGCATGCTCAACATACCTCTATTGGACATTATTCTACCCTTCTCGGCTCTCCTCTCTCTTTCTTGTGCACCAATTTAAGGAGCTGATTGTCCATCTGCATGCCACCAGTTACACACAAACTGAAAAATATTGTCCAAATAATCTCTTCTGATATCTTCAATCTTTCACAGCTTTTGCCTTCATTTACAGTACTTGTCTCAGTTCATATTCTGCTTCTTACTAGGTTTTCTCTTCCGTTTTTTAAAACTGACCACCAGACCACATTCTTTCCTATGGAAAATACTGTGGTTGCTCTTTTATATAATTTTGGTTAGAATCCCTTGACACATGACTTTCAATTATATCAATATCTGCCAGTTCATTGGTTTATAAGTATAAGCCAATGAATGGCATAAATCAAATTTCTCAATTTCATCATATATGAACTAGTATTTAAACCAATTATAGGCTGTCAATTGTAAAGTTAATATACAACAGCTATTTGAGTTGAGCTGGAACATGCTTTTTCATCTCTTATTGTTCTTACTACTTAGAAGTGTATTCTTTCAAAATATATTATTATTTTTATATTTAAAAATCTTATAATATTTAGCCTCTTATTGTTTTCTCCAGTTATGTTGAAATCAATTGCACATATTTTTAAGTAAGAATACAAAAGATTGCAATCTTACTATTTCATGTTAAATAATAAACTTTTTAAAACAAACTTTCCCCAGGTTGTACAAAACTCGTATGGAAAGTAGAAGCTAAGAAAGGTTAGAAATGTTTTGTGTGAATCAAATATGTAATTTTTGTTCTCTTTGGCAACATACAATCATATCAAATAGTATAGTCTCAGCATTGAAACTACATATTTCTTCTGAGTGTTGAGATTAGCTTTATAAGGAAGTACGCAAAATTATTACAGCTTATCTATCTAAAAATAATGTCCAATGTACATATGCCTGAACAATACTTTTGGGTGGAAGTAAAAACCTGTTATCTCTAACAGCCAGATAACGCCTCAAGCCCTAGGTTAAGTGTAACATCTGGAAAGATCTATGGACATTGTCTTCACTCTTTTCTTTCAAAGAATTGTAGGTGGGGACAGGCTTTATGAAGAGATATTTGAGGATTAAAAGCAGAGGCTGTTATAAGTGAAGGAGCCAAACATGTCTGGATACAATCTAAGTCAATCATGCATTTTACTTATTGAAATGAATGGAAATTGATTTCAAAGAAATTAAAGCTTGACCCAATTTATCTAGATCTAATTGAATAAGATGTTAAAACCAAATTATCTTTGGACATAGAAATATCCATGCATTTACTTGTGTATGAGCATATATTCTATGCAGTCAGGGGCAGGCTCTGAATCTCTAAAATATGTGTAAAGTCCCACTGGTTTCAGAAAGCAATCCTATGTGTGACATAGACAAAACTCATATGTATTAATTTGCTCATCACTGAAGGATGCTTCTCATATACAAAAATGTTTTGCATATAGCTGCTGTCAAGAAAGTAATGAACATTGTCTAAATTATTCAGTCTAACGCTACTATTGTTGCACAGCTATCCAAATCCTTATTGCAGAAATCTTGTAGGAATCCAGATCACTGTAGTAAACATTGCTTCCTTTATCTTTTTGTTCTGCTGCAGTATTAAAGCCCTTTTGGTTTAGAAATTTTTAGATTTATGAGATAATGTAAGTTGGGGAACATGGGGAAGATATAAGCTACATCAGAATGTGACTTCCTTAACTTTATGCATGACATTCTTTTACATATTTGAAAAACGTTTCCATATTTCACCTTGGTTGTCTTTTCTCAAGGTTAAACATACCTGGTTCCTTCAATCTTTTAAAAAATAATTTCTAGTCTCCTGAACATCTTCATTACTTTCTTTGAAATTTTTCTTCCAATTTTTCTGCTCCATTGGTTTATATAAACCTTTTCTCAAAATGTTGCTACATGCAACTGTGGAAGTGAACTGATGTCCATAAAAGATAATAATTATATGCCATTAAGTTAATGTCGACTCTTGGCAACCACACAGGTAGATTTTGCTAAGATGACTATCTCCAACCTAATTCTTCTCGTATTCCAACAGTACACCCATTGCCAGTAAAATTGAGACTATACACCTTGTACTGTACTTATGTCCTCTTTTTCTCCTTTCTTCTACGTTGCCCAACATTATAGACTCTGTAAGAGAGCTAGGCCTTTGCATAATATGTCCAAAACATGAAAATTTGAGTCTGGTCATTTATGTCTGAAATGAAAATTTTAGATTGATTTATCATATGATTCATTTTGTTATTTTTTTTGCTATCCAAGATATTTTCAAGGGATGTCTCCAATATAAAGTTCAAAAGAGTTAATACTTTTACTATCCTGCTTCTTCAGAGTTCAACATTTGCTTCTTCCATGTGCCATAATAAATTGATAAAATTTTAAATTAATAATGAGTGAATTTCTGAGTGAAAGAGACCATAAGTTGTCATAGATGCAAAACATCTAACTTTTTTTATGTATATAAAAGTCCTGCTGTTTAATCTTGTGAAACTACTTATAGTTTATGCATGAAAAGCTTCAGCTCTTAGATATATGGAGCAAACTAGAGAATGGAACAGAAAAATAGAATTTATTTGTTTCTTATTCTTATTATTAGTGGATAGGTAAAACAATTTAATATATGTCACATACCCCAACAATTAGCCTATAATAATCATACGGCAGCATTATCGACCAGTAATTCCCTATGTTCCTTTGAGGATTTAAGGAATATTCACTAATCAATTTTGGGTGTGTTTCCCCCAGCCATTTTGGATTTTATGAATACTGAACATTTGTACCTTTTTTGAAAATGGATAGCTCAATAAATATAGTTTGAGAACTTTTGTTGTCATGATTAATCCACTTTCTCTGTGTTTTTTTGCATAACCAGAGAATCTAATTTAATCAATAATGAAAAAATTATACTGTACAAGGTGAAAGATATGGATGTCCTTTCGGATGAGACTATCTGCCCTTCTACTGCCAGGAAATGTTATGTTACTTGGTTTGGCTTTTATTAATTCATAGCTTTCACTAATAAATCTCTGTGGCCTACAACCACAGAGATTTTCATTAGAGATTAAAATCAGAAAAAGCTTCCTTAGGTGATGGAAGACTTTGAAGAATTTGAAAGCAGAATGGACCTATGGAAACTGACAAAGAATCAACACTGGATGGGGTCAACAGAGGAGCTGGCTCCTGAGTCTGGTGAATGCTTGGAAATATGAAAATCACTGAATAGACTGCATATGGGTACAAGAAGATCCAAAGACACTCTGAACAAATGCAGCTACCTGGTGGCTTTGTCCTTTGCGATTGCGATGACTTGCAGACAACAACACATATGTATACCTGCCCTTTGTGTCCTGATTATTATACACTTAGAGGACCTCATGACAGTGTGACAGAATGCAATTTAAATTGTTAGTTTCTGGCCAAGATCTGTTAAACTTGTACGTATTTTAATCTTACATATTATATTTTACATTTTATGTCATATAACATGCCTTATTTTAATTGTGATGCTTCTGACATGATATGTGTCCTGCTTTGTTAATATAATAACTAACTTGTTATTCATTTGTTTTCCTGAGTGATATGAATGTCTAACTCAGATAGAAACAGATGTAGCTTAACAATGATAATTTGTATTTCCAAATATGAAGAACATATTTCTATGTTCACAAAGCTATGTCCCAAAGATATGGTTTGTTTCTTTATTCCTGAAGTTATAGGAATACTTAATTCAACTAATGCCTCCTTACACATGACTGGAGGTAATCTGTATCTTTGCAGATTACTCCTTCATTTTATTTAACACTGTAATCATGTCTTTCAAGTTATATCAAGTTAGAAAATAAACATCAGAAAAATTACTGGATCTCTATGCCACTGTTGAAGAGGATAATAACAGAACCTGGAAAACTTGGCAGTTTCCCTTCGCCCTTCTTATAGTGTATTGAATCAGATGTGGTTATTTTATGTTCTTTCTCATGCTCCCTTCTTTCCAAGGATTGAGTTGTCTTTTACTTGTTTATTATTCCTTAAGGTTCTAATAACTATCAATATTATTTCTCCATTCCTCTCTATATGGTGCTATCCCTTTAACATTGCCTATATTTATGTCTTCCATTCTTTTGCTTTTGATGAAGACTACAATGTCATTAAAGGGCTTGTGAAAGTAGTAGTCCTTATTATGGATTTTTGAGAAATTAAAAATGCTTGATTTTTGACAATCTAAATCTATCGTAGATCAAGTTTACTAGCTAGCTCAGGAATCTGTTCCTTTTATTCATATTTGTATGAAGGGCAAGATATAAAAAAAATAGACAGCTTGAAAAATGTATTTTTAAAATGATCACCTCTAGCAATAATTAATATATAAGCTCAAAGTACTGAAATACAGCCAAGGATGAATTGGGCACTATGCCTTCAGAGAAATAAATGTTAATGCAATATTACCTTTCATCTTCAGGAAGATGAAGTATATATTCATGTTTTAAAAAACAACTGGAGGCAAGCATGTTAAGCAAGCTTCAGCCTGCAAATCTACCTAATTTTTATTTTCAGCTATTCATTTTGGTTTTTAATTATTTTCATGCAGAAAGGATGCAACTTCATGATAAAGGAATCATTATTTCAATTTCTTTCCTAAAATCTATGAATAGCTATAATGCTGCGTTTTTTACCCGGAGGTGGTGGTATTCAGCAGATATACTGGAGAACTGGTAGCGGAAATTTTGAGTAGTTCGGAGAACCAGTAAATACCACCTCTGACTGGCCCCGCCCCCATCTATTCTCTGCCTCCCAAGTAATCGGGAGGGAATGGGGATTTTGCAGTAACCTTCTCCTGCCCTGCCCACCAAGCCATGCCTACAGAACCGGTAGTAAAAAAAATTCAATCCCACCACTGGTCTTACTTTAATTAAAACTTTCATAGGATCTCCCGTCATTAGAAAACTGAAAGCCACATTACAGCAAATTGCTGGATTTTTGCAAAATCGAGCATCGTTGAGTGCAATGGAACTGTATGATTCGTATTTGAATGGTCAAAATATTTGCAATAGCTCCCTGTCAGGTGTTCTAGCTCTAGCACATCTTTTGTCCTGCAAATAAGCCTGATCAGGTACTGCTTCAACTGGTCTGATAATTTGTAATAGCACTGATGTCCCACAGGTGCTTTTTCAGGAGGCAACTGGACTTTCTTGTTTTTTCTTTGAACATGTTTCATTTCTCATCCAAGAGAATGAGAAACATCTTTCATCCAAGACATTTTACTTCTTGGATGAGAAGTGAAACGTCTTCAAAGAAAAGCCGTTTTTTCTTCAAAGAACAAACAAGAAGGTCCAGTTGCCTCCTGAAAAAGCACCTTTGGGACAACCATGACCTGGATGACTGAGAATCTCTACAGACTTTTAGTAGCACTGATGATATTTATGGCAGATGGTTTGCCAATACAAGTTATCTGGCTAGGGTAGAGGTTGAGGCTGAGTAGAGGTTTGACATCCTCAATTAGAAGAGAGAAATAATGTATCAATGAAATCAATTTTAACCACAACTCCTTTATTCAAAGGGGAATAAAAATGCAAACATTAAAATATTTAAAATGTAGAATTTATTCTCAGCAGATGCTTTTGTGTTTAGCTGGGCTGAATTTGAAGTCATTTATTTAAAATGAAGCAACTTATTATCTGGCAAAGAATATTTGGTAGAGGTCTGCATATCCAGTATGTGAACATTTCAGATCCACAGAATATCTGCACGTTTGAATACCCTAAAATAAGTAACAAAAAATGGAAGATTTTAAAAGGAAAGGCAAGTTTATATTTTAACGTTCTTATTTTAAATGAGACAACCCATGGCCTGTTGGGTCATCATTTAAGAAATATTTCCTCTACCTAAAGAAAGAAACAGAATAACTACTGGTGAGCAAAAAAGCAATGGGAACAGGAGCAACTTTTAATATCCTACTGGCTTCTCCATTAAATAAATCTTCCTTCAGTCCTTCCCTTTGCAACAGGCAAATAAATGGCTGCTGATGAGTGTGGAAGGAAGCAAGAGTTTGCAAGCATGGCTGGCCATAAAGTCACTTTTTCAGTGCCATTATAACTCCAAATAGTAGCTAAACCTAGTAGTTGTTAAGCAGGGACTGTTTATGACAATTCAACAAGCTTATGTTCATTCCAATTTTTCACATTATTCTAAAAGAAAGTGACCCATGAAACAGTTCATATGAACTAGTCAGATATAATCCAAAATAATTCTGACCAATAAAACCCAATATTTGAACTTTAATTAAACTCAATTAAATGCTCAATCTCAATCCTACTAAATCAGTTTAAACATTTAACTTATTTATGGACCAAGCTACTAATATATTTGTGAAATAAAATAGGCTTAAACTATGGGTTTATCTGCTTAGTTTCTTCTACAAAATTATGTGTCATCTAATTTGATTTAGAAATTTCTCAGTGAGACTTTCATTAAATGGGTTGACTATTCCCAGGTCTATCCTTCATTAAATTCCCAGACCAAAAGTGCTCTTCAATCGCTTTAATCCAATTATACTTTAAGTGAGTCAAAGAACATGGTTTAGAAGTTCAAAACCATGATGAATAGGATGCCCCAGCATCAGTCAGTATTGGCATTAACCAATTATTGAAGGTAAGAAAGCACGGGATCATCTCTATTTGTGACCAGCTTATTGAGAAGACAACCTCCACTCAGAATTTCATATTATACATCAGAAGTTGTATTTTTCAACTTGTAACAAGAAACGTGAGGTTGTCTGGTTCACTTTTTGCATTTCATTTTATTATAGGTAACACCTCTACTCTACTTGGGCATTGTGGCAGGAGCATTTTCTCCCCCAATCCTTGCTGCCCTCCATTTTGTTCTCAAGGCTGCCTAAGCTTTTTAAATTTGTTTTAGCCATGGAGCATCTTTAATGTGTAAAAAGACTTTCCATACCCCGTTTTTTAACCAGATGAAATTGGCAAGATTTCTGCCAGTTTTCCCTTCTTTCTATTCCATGTAATAGAAAGAGCCTTAAAACTCTCTTTAAAAAAAACACCAGTCTATCAGATAGGAATTTGTCAATTACAAGGGGAAACTGTGGTGGGGCCAGGTCTCATACAAAAGGTTTATCAATGTAAACTACGTGTCTTAAAAGATCCATTTTGAAAAAAGCAATTGATACTTGCTTTCATGGCAAAGATGGACAGGGGGAATTCACCAAACAAATGTAATAATTGGTATGCCCATTCAGAGTCCAATGTCACCATTTTGCCCAAAGCCAAGAAGGGATTGAGAAGTGGAGATTTCTCAAGCTGAGTCCATTTCCATGTATATGTAGTCCACATGTATACAAGGAGCTTAAAGTTGCAGGAAGGACAGAAAAGACCTTGCATAGGTAATTTACTGTATAGTCTCAATGCCTCTAGCATATAGATAATAATGCTGCTACCCCCCCCAAATCCTACTTATGTCCCATTAGCTAAGGAATTTAACACTTTTGAGTATATTGTGTTCCAAATATACAATATGTGCAACATATGCAAATAGACAGTGTTGGTTTTATGATTACCTCAGGGTGATCATATTTTTCCTTTATTGCCCACATTCTCTCAACATATTGATGCAAGTGCTTCTCAACAATTTTAGTTCTTTTCTGTAAGTTTTGGATGCAATTTTATCATATAATAACTATGGTCATAGCGTAAATCCTTAGTTTTTTTAGTTTCTTAATGCAACTGCACAGTTGGAAACTCATTGTCTCAGTTGGGAATGGGTCAACTTGCCACAACTTGCTGGAGCCAACTTGTCACAGCCAACTCACCAGAGTCAACTCACCACAGCCAACATGCAGCAGGCGAACTCACCACGGCCAACTCTCTGCAAGACAACCCATTACGGGACAATTTAACAAGTCTATTTAATTATTTAACAAAAATAAAAATTATTTTAATTTTTGCCATTCACATTTCATTCTTCTTTTGCATCTTTAATGATTCTATTCCACCATATCTTTGATATTAGTATAACTGTTATCCTGCAGCAAGTTGTCCTGTGGCGAGATGGCCATGGCAAATTGTCCTAAAGCCCTGGAAAGCTGGCTGTGGTGAGTTGGTTGTGGCAGATTGGTCATGGCGAGCTGGTTGCGACGAATTGTCATAGACCTATCTCAGGCCACTTCAGAAATCTACCCAGTACTTTTTACAACATAATTACAAAAGTTCTCCCCCCCTCCGCCACCTTTTAGGTAGCTTCTCAAGCAGATTAAAATCTAAGTTTACTTGATAAGAAGAGAAGATTCCTTCCCACAAAATATTTATTTCTTTGAATCTGGGAAAGATGTCATCTTACATTTGCTGAAAAAAAAATAGAAGGCACTGTTGAAAATAAGGGAATAAAGTGAAGATTTAAATGGCTACAGACATCATTGCTGAAAAGTGTGACTGCAGCTTTTCAAGATTAATCATTGTTTGGCATGGGATATTTGCAGTTATTTTTAAAAAAATTATATATATGTAATGTGCAAACTTTTATTCCTGTTGAGTTTCTTCTTCCT
The DNA here is from genome assembly GCF_009769535.1 of Thamnophis elegans. Taxonomy (NCBI): domain Eukaryota; kingdom Metazoa; phylum Chordata; class Lepidosauria; order Squamata; family Natricidae; genus Thamnophis; species Thamnophis elegans. The sequence continues at coordinate 24,676,434 of NC_045548.1, forward strand.
AATCTTTGTTCAGTTTTGTTCTCTGTTTTCCATTTTTCTTTATTCCTACTACACTTTGTCACCCCTTTATCCTGAAAGGCAAATACAATTGGAATTGTCAATCCTAAATTAACAAATGGTAAGGTTGGACATTGAACAAGATTTTTGTGTGTTTGCATATATTCTCCTATCTACCTTTCTGGTGGGAACCATCCGATTGTCCCTTCAGATAAAATAGTATTGCAGACACTCCTTTTGGATAAATATAGTATATTAAATCTTATTTTCTCCCTTCTTTAGATACTTTGAAAAACTAATTTGTTTATTGTTTTAAATATTCCAAAGAAATAAAAGTTGTTCATTTTTTCAATGATAATTGCCTCAAGGGGAATATGGATTTAAATTTAGAACTGTCAATCTGGAAGCTAAATTTTAACCCTGATTATATGTTGCTATGTATTTTGACAATTATTTAATGTGCTTTATCTTCTTGCTGCTTTTAGTTTAAGCTGTACTTTATGTATGGGTTTTTGTAAATAGATATTAAATATTATTTCTTCAAATGAAATATGAAGGCAGCAATTGCAAGCTGTGTTCTCAATATCACTTTCTTTTAACCTTTAAAAGTTATAAAATTTTAAAAGTAGTAGCATTTAATACAATTCAGGATGTTCTCTATTCTTGCACAATGAAACTGTTAGTTTGTTTTAAATTGGCCATAGGCTAATAAGAGACTTGCAGGATTAGAGCTAGATCATCTATATGTTAACTCAGATGTGAGCAATACTATGCTCAGTGAAATCACACTCTGTTTTAAAGCTAAGAATAATATTTTTTTTAATTTATCCCAGCAACACAGTTAGTAGCAAATAACTGTGGGAGCTATGTCTAAATCATGTTGGGGAACCATATTGCCCATTTGCGTTTTAAAACTTTACATTTATGGTAGAGAAATTGAGGATATCACATTAGCATGCAAAGGAAGATCAGTATTTCCATTTCTATTAACAGACTTAACACCCTGACATTTTCCAAACATAGAAAAATAGGTAACTCATTTATTACATTATTATATATTACAAATTATTACAATTTATTAGTAGCCATATCATCTACAGCTAAAAGTACAAATAGGTTTACCTAGAATGCATTAAATTGCCATCACCAGAGAATCCACTTATGACAAACTGAACAATATATTGGAAAATTGATATAGAACTTATATCCAACTAAAATAGGTCAGTTAAAAGATTATCAGGCATCCAAGCCCACCCTGCTAGGATGAAAGTCAGACATTTCTCCTGTTTCTGAAAATGAAGAGGCACAATAATAATGAATATTGGAAATATTTTTAAAGGACAGTTCTAATTTGCTGTGGCATAGAGTCTTGTCTTTTATGCACCAGTCCATGAGAGTGTACAGATGCTTCCTGTTTTTCCTTCTCATCATCTGCCCTCTAAACCATAGATTTCTAAGTCTTTATATAAAAGACAGAGAAATATGAATGAGAAACACTTTGCATCTTTGAATATATTAATGGCAGGTTAAAATTGCCCTGATTGCCTTGTAGTAAATATTATTGTGATATGAAAAATAGAAAAACCAATAGTAATAAATTTTTATATATGGTTTTTATATTTTTAATAGTTTTATATATTGCCCAGAATCCCTCTTGAAAATGATGGACAATTTTAAACAATTTGATAAATAAATTTGATAAACAAATAAAATATGTGCCATCTACTTTTTGTACATTTGTGTTGATAAAGAGGTATACAAAAATTGAATTCAAATTTCTTTGAATTTATATAAACACTGAAACAAGAGCTTGTACGATGCATCTACGCTACATATTTCTGATATATTACTCAACTAATTTCATTTTTTGAAAAATAGTAATATATCCGAAATTAATATGACAAATGTACTGTACACGAAGTTGGAATACTAGGATAGAATCATGACAGCCATCTGCTTTGGGTCAAGATATATTGGGTGAGAATATAAAATGTACTATTATATACAATACAGTGGTACCTGGGCACTTGTCCTTGGTTCCATGAGGCGCAACAAGTACTAAAAAGAATGAGTATCCAACAAACCATGTGGCTTACCACATGACCTTCTGTTTCAGCTGGAAGGTCTTCCTCTCTGTCTCTTTCATATGTCAGCAACTCTCCCAGCATGGCTGACTTCTTGTCCTCTCTCTGTGACTGCTCTCTACTTCATTTTGCAGCAATCTTCTCAGCATGGCTGACTTCTTAACCGCTCTCTGCCGCTGTCCCCCACTTCCTTTTGCAGCATGTCAAATACCAAACAAACAACGAATACTGGGAAATATTTCCACATCAAAATGCACTGAGTACCAAATTCAATAAGAAACTAGAAACTGGCTTTCCCTCCCCTTAATTCAGCACTTATATGGGGTAGGATACCAGACCACATATTTCATGAAATTATTTTAATGGAATTCCATAGATTACAACATTCTAATACTTTTTAAATGTTTAAGCCTTAAGGTTTGTTTCTGTAAAGTATTGCTTGTCCATGTGGTTGTGTCCTTAATAATAAGTGATAAAATTGGGAAGATGCTTCCAAAAAGTCTGTGTGTTATAGCTTTTTTGTATTAGCTTTATGGCATAACATGGAATATTTTCTTTAAAACCCATCTGGAAGTCCATAAGGCAAAAAGCTTTCAATAACATTGAAATAGTATATTTTGGATTAACCTCACTATTATACTAAAATAATGTAGTGTGCTGCCTACAATTGTCTCTTGTGACATGGCAACTCTATAAATTTGATGAATGAATGAATGAATGAATGAATGAATGAATGAATAATATACAATTACAAAATACAGGGCATCCAATTAATGTGACCTATCTGTAGATAAACATAACGGGAAGATATTTATCTTTAATTACCTGCAATGTTGCATTGTACTACTAGAATCCATTATCTGGATGACAGCATTTAGTGGACCTTGGTTTGTTTTGAACTGCTAAGGAAGTTTGGAACTGGTTAATATCTGATGGATTGGGAAGTTGAAACCATTCAGAAGAATTGTTCAGTAGCAAATCTTTTCTGTATTTTTGCCAAGAAAACCAAATGGAGAGGGGTGTGAATCAGTGGTACATTCAATTTTTTTTACTACAGATTCTGTAGCTTTGTGGGCATGGCAGAGGAAGGATACTGCAAAATCTCCATTTCCTCCCCACTCTCAAAATTTCCACTACCAGTTCTCCAGAACTTGTCAGAACTGGTTGAATACCACCTCTGGTATGAATTCACCAAGAGTAAAGCTCAACTCCAAATAGCCTTCATCTATAATCTTGGAACAAAATGTGGATTTTCCCACTATAACAGACAGAGGGACTTATGGAAACTCCTTAAAAATTATGTATTTATTACATTAGTACCCAACACAACCAATACTCAGTGTGGTGCAAATAAATATTTATTAAACAATGAACATCTGGCACTCCCAACCATCTAAGACTGTTCATTCACCTCTGCATCAACAGGAAAACAAATTGCTTTCATTCCTTCTCAGTCAGAGGCTGAGTTGATGGAAGATGGCTTTGCTGTCCAGAAACTCCATAAGTCCATGCCCCCTGCAGACATAGTGCCCAAATTAGGAAACAATGGAGCCCACCGCTGCTTGCACACTTTTCTATCTTCTCTACACGTGACACAACTCCCAGGGCAGCGAGGACAAGAGAAGAGCTGGAGTTTCCCGGAACAGAGAGAGTTTTATTCTCAGTAGGTGTGCATGAAGCAGGACAGAGACCGTCTTTTTCTCAGGAGTATTATATAGTTAAAATCTATTAGCTTAAATGTACCACATCTGGCCGCTGTTGTTCTTTTGCAGCCAAAGGGCTAACACTCTGAGGGGGGGCGGGGGACCCCTCCTTTTCAAAATCTGCCTCTAACGTCATCCGCTGTTAGGCCCCGACTTGTTTGGTACCCAACGATCAAAGGAGGACTGAAGCGGGAACGCAGCCTCGGCAGGAACTGCCAGATCCTCCCTTCGAAGCCTCTCCGCTCTTTGTAGTCTCCTTTCAAGTCAAGGGTGTCCGGTTTCAGGCGGCAAGCAGTTCGCCCCGCCCGGTCCCGCCCTGGGCCACCTCAGACCCCTCCCTTCTGGGGTTGCGGCTGGGAAGGGAAATATGAAGGGGAGTAGTTGTTGCTGCCACCGCCGCCACCGCGCTTCAGAAAAAGCCGCAGGAGGAGACGCGGAAGGGGAAAAAATACGCCGGTCGGCGACCGAGGCTTGCTCTGAGAAGGCAGCAGCTTGGGAAGGCCGAGGACCGGGAAAGCCTTGGGAGCTGGGCGCGCGCCCGAAGCCCCTCGCCTCGGCCGGCACGAGGCGTACCGCCTTCGCTTGAAAAGTTTTGGCTGGCGGTGGGTGGGATAGCTGGAGGACTGCAGCCCAGGGAGGCAGCTGCCTGAAGACGCTGGAGCCTCGCGCTGCTTTCTGCAATTGGGGTTCGCCCCGAGTTGGGAGGGGAGGGTGCGAGGATTTGGAGGAGGTTGGATCCCGCCAGGTGGCTTGCGCAGATCTGGACTTCATCCTTTGCGCAGAACCAAACTCTTGCGCTGGGTTTTGCCTTTTTTTTTGAATGATTATTACTACTAGCGCGTGTTTCGAGCTTCGTGTGCGTGAGAAGACTTGCAGGATTTGGGAGAATTTCAGCGGTACGGAAGAAAGGGATTATTAAAGCAAAAGAGAGAGAGAGAGAGAGAGAGAGAGAGAGAGAGAGAGAGAGAGAGAGAATATTTTTTAAGGGCACAAAAAAAGAAGTTCGGAATAGAGAAGCTATTGAAAAGCTGGAGATGTCCTATCCCTGCTGCATCTTGGTTGGGTACCTGTTCCTAGCCCTGCTCTTGCATGGTGAGTACTCCAGAAAGAAACAGTAATGCATCTGTAATAATCTTTATATTATTCTTGTAACAAGAGTAATTCTTGCATTTTTTAGCCAGACTTAGGGTAAATCTAGAAAGGCTACTTCTTGCCTTAACTTCAAGCTCCTATGTATGTGTTTGCAAACGCTGTTCTTATGGATAACGATAATTTTTTCCCTTTAACCATGAGTTGTCTTCTGTCATTTCAAGACTTTTGTGTTGTGGTAAGAAATGATAGTTTAAATGCTTTCTTTTTGCTGTACAAATGGGTTACAGACATTAGTCTAGTATTTATTGGAAGTATTCTCATGACAGCCAGATTTCAGGAATCTCTTATATTCCTGAAAAAACTGAAAGAGGCACATTGGTGAACAATTTAAATATGCAACATTTGTGAGGCTGGATTTTTTTATAAAAACATGTCAGCTCCAAAAGCAGGAATTGTATAGATGCATTCATTATAAAGTCTGTTTTTAATAGTTGCATATTTGATATATAAGATCTTGAAAGATCTAACACAGTATTTAGGTAGAGAGAAATGTGAGATTTTTCTTTGTTATCCATATTAATGTAGTCCCATTTTTGCCTGTTAGAAGTTTCATAAAAGAGCTTCCCACTTTTATTTTCTTAAATGCCTACCTTAATATCACCATGGGCTTAACAGAGAGGACAAGAAGGTCTACATCCAAGAAGACCTAGAAAAAAGTGTCTTGGGCCATTGACCCAAGCCAGTGTTTGCTTCAGATGCATTGTTCACTAATAAAATGATTGTACATTGCAGTCACAGTTCTTTTTCATTTAATGATGAAATGGCAAGGTGTGTTCTAATTGGGGGGGGGGGTGTTTGTCTAAAAGTTATGTACATAAATGTAACAACAACATCACCCCAAGCGTTTGTAGAATTTACATTCTGTTCCCAGCAATGCCTAGCTCAGCACTCCATAAATGAGTAATGAAACCCATGATGGTCTTTTGTAGTTTGACCCCAAAATTGGTATCCAAGAGTACTGAACACTGTTTTTAAACATATGGTTTTTAGTCATTGCCAAATCTTTTAAATTCATTTTAAAACAGGGGTATAGCCTCATACTGTAGTAATGGATTCTAGAAGCCAACATACATGCTATGTAAGAAAATACATTTCTTGGCCTGCCTTGACTTTAATGTTCATTAATGTGTATTGCAGTGTTATTCCACACTATTAGTGATGTAATGTACCTCTGTCATGATCCCCTCCAGTTTTCTTATTTTCTAGACTGTAAAGTCCATTATTTTAGTCTTTACACAAATGGAAGATAATAACTGTATCATTTTTGCGCTTTTTCCATTGCTCTAATGTTGTTTTTGAGATGGGATATCTAGAACTGTAACTAAAATTGCAGATGATATAATACCGTACATGTCTGTAATAGTGTTATGATATACCTATCTTATTTTCAGTCTTTTTAAAAGTTTTTTTTTACTGTTGCAAAATCTGGTACTTGTATTCCCCTGATACAATTCCAGTGTCTTCCAATAATCATAGCTGCTTCATATGTCAACATAGTCTACATGTATTTGGGATTTTCTGTCTTCATTATGAATTATATTATTGTATTGTTATTTGACATATGATTTTCACATTTAATATTCTGTTTGTGATTTTATTATCTATGTTTTCAATATGAGGAGAGTGCCTTCAATATTCAGGACCCCTTTGTTGTATTTTTTGTATTGTATTGTATTTTAATTGTATTTCTCCATTCTGTATTCTGCCTGATTGTATCTTGTTTTCTTCATCTATTACCATACCAATATCTGCCCACAGAAAAAAAATATTTTTCCTATTGCTTTTGCCTTTTGCATTAAAACAAATTTCAGGGAGTTTGAATCAGTGAGAGGAATGTAAGGGAAAATTCAACTGTGCAAAAAGCCCATTTACTTGTTGCATCCAGATCACAATACATCCATAGGGGATTTACTCTTTTATCCCCTTTAGTTATTAATCAACAAGAGGACTTTTAAGTTTGTATAGGAGCTTATGTTTATATAGAAGTTTATTAAAAAAAAATATTAAGAACAATGCTAGTATTCTGCAGCAAGAGCTTGTTCTTTCTTAAAATTCTAGCTTTGGTGATCTCCAATTTAGAATGCCCATAAAGGTTTGTAATATTTTATTTTAAGTTATAGTTGAGGAAACTCTTGGTTCTCCACTTATGATTCCCAGCTAGGAATGGTTCCCAGCTAGGATAAATGAATTATTGGAATTCTAATCCAGTAACATTATGTTTCCCACCTTACCGTAAATGTTATTTGATAGAAATGTTTATTCATTGGATGAATAGCTGAATAGCTGTCCAGAATTTGTTAAATTAATAGAAATTAGTTTAACATCAGAATTTGAACATAGATGTGGATTTTATACAGGTGTTTTAAACACATAGATGTTACTGTTCCAACTGTTTGGGCACTCTCAAATGCAGAAATCCCACGCCATCATGATTAGAAATATGTACCTTCCAGGTAACTTGTCATAAAAGGACTGCTTTAAAAAAAATACGTATTCTCCTCCAATAACTCAGCACAAGATATACAGACTATATAAATATAGCTGGTTGAAACAGACATGCATGGACGCCAAGGTGTACTTTAAAATTCTTTGGTCTGGGAGTCTAGAAGTTAGAAGGGAAGGTTTGAAGTTAGAGGCTAAGTAAGGAGAGAAGGTATAATTATAGGGTTAGACTCATAGGTTCATCTGTTTAGGATTACCAAGCTGTTTTAAACTTTGGCTGAAATGTGAAACAAATCAAGGCCAGTAGTCAGATCAAAACAGCCCCTGCCAAGAGAATTTGAAATGGGGACTTTTGCTTGTCCCTCCCTCAGAGTACTATCAAATTGGGAACATGAGAAAAGAAAAAAGAGGGAGGAGAAAGAATCAGTTGTTGAGGCTTCAGTAAGCATAGAGGTGAAGAAAGTAATAGAAAATCATAACGCTTTTGCATTGAAGTAAGGACAGACAATTGGATGGGCAGCGCTGGCCTCTTGTGTGTGAGTGATTTTTTTTTGTTGCTAAATTTATGTAACATTCATAATGGTGACATTTGTTTATGAATAAAGGAATCGATAGACTAAGGCAGCTGCCACCTTTATTTTTTATATAATGCAGCTAACTGAAGAATCTATCAGTTTCTGATAAGTATCTTAAACCAATTATTATTGTCATTAAAGATTTAATCTCATTTTTCCTCCTGAACTAATATCTCTTAAATCACTGGTTTTCAGTCTGGTTGTGTGCGTGCGTGTGTTTTGTATGATACACCAAACATAGTATCAAAGAGCCTGGGGTCCACCTTGAGAAAATAAAAGGATATTTTAATGCTTATATATATTCTGTCTTTACATTTATAATTTATTGTCTCACCAACTTTAGTTCTCGACAGAGGTGGTTTCCTACCAGTTTGGATCGGTTCGGCAGTAATTTGGCCTGCCACGCCCCTGAACCGGTTCTATTGGCAGCGGCGGCACCATCTTGATTTTTGGTTCTGTGCGTGCACAGAACAATCTTCTTTTCAAAAACTTTTGCGTGCCGAACCGGCAGTAATGCCAGGAGCAACCCACCCCTGGTCCTTGACTTGCAACCAGAATTGGGACCAGCATTTCCATTGCTAAGCAGGGCAGTTGTTAAGTGAGTCACACCTGATTTTATGACCGTTTTTGCCATCATAATAAATAAACCACTGCAGTTCTTAAGTGAATCATATCACAAATCCAGCCTTACCCATTGACTTTGCTTGTCAAAAATTGGCTAGGAAGTTTACAAATGGTGATTACAAGACTCTGGGACTGTCATAAAAAAACATGCTGGTTGACAAGTGCCAGGATTTTGACCATGTGATCATTGTGTGAGTACCAGTTGTAAATCACTTTTTTCAGTTCCATTGTAACTTCAAGCAGTTGCTAAATGAATAATTGGAAGCTGTGTGTGTGTATGTGTGTGTTTGTATATGTGATAGATAGATAGATAGATAGATAGATAGATAGATAGATAGATAGATAGATAGATAGATAGATAGATAGATAGATAGATAGATGATAGATTTTTCAAACACTGCTGGTTAGGTGGGATATAAATTTAGGATTACCCAATTAATTAATTTAGGACAGGGGACAGAAATATTACATATAATTAATTTAACAATTTTTGTTGCCTTAAGATGTGATGGATTTGTTGAATTAATTGGAGAAGAGATTTGTCAGACTATTAACTCTGATAATCATGCAGGAGTTGCATATTCAAAAATAGTACATTTCTGAACTTCAGTTTCTTGTATGCAAACACAGATTGCCTCCCGTGTCTTGTTTGTGGGTTTCCTATAAGCATCTGGCAGGCCATTGTTGGAAGCAGATGGCAGAGATAATCTAAATGGGCTTCTGATGTCTTTGATTTTTGTTCTAAACATGGAGAGTCTTTGTCTATTATTTCTATGACTCATACTCTCTGAATCTTTTCCAATTCCACCACTGGTCAAAATTTGAAAATCTTGTCTGGAAGATTATATCTGTCGGAGCTGCATAATAGTAATATTACATCCCAGTCTCTGGATTTTGCTTTTTCTATGGCAGATTCAAGCAAATTATTCCTTCAGGTCAACTATTAAAATTGACATTTGTCATTAATGACTGATTAGTCAAAGTAAAACTGGAAAAAAAATCTGTCAAGATACTAGATTACATAATCCTATATTTATTACTTGTTGAATAGTAAAGAAGGTTTGAATCATGTTACAAAAGTTTTCTATTACCGAAATTCTGATTAAAATGAGCAGTAAAATGAATTCAGAACAATGGGATTAATTTATTTTACAATAAAATAGCATAGATTTCCAAAATAATTAACATTTATATTGTACATTAGATGTAATTTTGCTCAAAATAACTACCATTGTTATATTGAATTTTCAGCTAGTTAACATAAAATACCAGAATGTATGGCAAATATATATAGTATATAACACCTATTGTAATTGACTCCTTTAACTACACGGGCAAGTTCATGCAGTTTTCTTGCCAAGGTTTTTCAGAAGTGATTTGCCATTGCCTTGTTTCTAGGGCTGAGAGAGATGACTGGCCCAAAGTTACTCACCTGGCTTCATGCCTGAAGCAGCACTGGAACACACAGTCTCCTAGTTTCTAGCTCACTATTTTAATCATTTCATCAAGCAGGGTCTCAACCCCTTCTTTTTTTGTAAACAAAACATTAAAATGTATCCAATGTTAAGAATTAGAATTTGGGCTGTGGGGGCATCAAAATAAGGACCACTCTTGAATTTTCAGTAAAATTATCATTTGAGACATCCATTCATCCTAGAAAGTAAACTATATTAAAAGTCATAATTATAATTCTAATACATTATTCTGTCAAATTTGTTTTTTGTGTTTATTATTTATGTGATCTTGTATGTATGTAAATATCTTTATCGGTCATGAACAGGGCTTTCCAATCCAGCAGCTGGTGCAATTACTGCATAATATAGATTTGTTGAAAGACTTTCCAAGCCATAGTAACCGCTATGGGATAGGAGCTATGAGTCCAAGAAGATCCCAAATGTGTACCAGTTCTGTTTAGGGAAGCACTACCCTATCCAGAACTAATGATGGAATGTTTTCAGCTCTGGGGAGCCCTAAAACCCACAGCCATTTGGTTTTGAAGCCTATTCTTCCTCGAGACCCTCATAGCCTTCAACACTGGCAAAGAATCTAGGTGGAATCACTAGATTCTAATGGATAAAGATGTGCAACTGAGCATCATCAGCATATTGATGTTGCTTAATCCCTTACCAAAGAACCATCTCCTCTAGAGGCTTCCTGTAAATGTGAAATAAAAGTGGAGAGATGAGTTCTAAGGAACCTCACAAAGCAAAGGCATAAAACTAGACCTATCTCTCTAGCCATATGATTGGAATTAGCCCACAGGAGGAGGAAAATTACTGCAATACCCTTTCGCCCCCCCTCCCCCCAATTCTAATATCCTATGCTGATCCAGAAGGATACCATGATTAATGACACTTATTTTATTTACTTACTTACTTACTTACTTACTTTACTTTATTGAAGATCTTTGACAGATAAGAGAGGGCAGTGATAGATGTTCTACCTCTATTTTGACTGACCAAAACTTATGAACAAATACAATATAGCACAAGTGTCAAACTCGCCATTGCCGTCACATGATGTATCCTGGAGTTTTTCCCTTCGCGGAGCTTGGGGGTGTGGCCTGTGCAAGGCACATCTGGCCCATGGACCGCCAGTTTGATACCCCTGCAAGTATAGCAAGAAATATCCTAAAGCATGACAAGTCCTTTCAGCAATGATTTGGGATGTAGGGAAAAGAAAAGCTCTGTTGCAGAATTTTATAAAACTTCTGACAAGTTTCTTCTCCAAAAAACATGTTGCAGAATGTAAAGCTTTATATCAGTACTGTCATAACAGAGTGAATATTCACAGGTTACATGTTTTCCTTATTTATTTATATCCTATCTTTATTAATTTTATAAATAACTCAAGGTTGTGAACATATATAATACTACTTCCTCCTCCTGTTTTTCTGACAACAGTCCTGCTCAGATGGGGCTGAAAGAAAGTGACTGGTCCAATGTCATCCAGCTGGTTCTCAGGTCTAAGGTAGACTAGAACTCACAGTCTCCTGTTTTCTGGGCTGGTGCCTTGAATATTAGACCAAACTAGTTCTCAGGGCTCTGATATGTGCTAAACCTATTGAACCATGGAATCAAATAGGCCAAATCTTAATTTCTCTACATGGAAATATTTGCTAATGATTGCATAGTGCCTTCTTATACATAGTTATTCAGATGTCCTTGCATAAAATTAGTCACCACAGTGAGTATAATCTTTGCATATATTGGGTATTAATATATCATATACTTTTTGTATAATTGTATCAATTTGGATTTCCCTCAGTTTTAGAATCTTAGAAATGAAGTAGAAAAAAAAATTAAATGGCAGTTCTTTCTATATCTCAACTTTGAAAGGCATTTATATTTTTACAATATATTTACAGGATGAAGTGTTTTCATAGGATATTGTATACCGTATACAAAGTATATAATAGAGATATCATAAGTATATAATAGTATATAATAAAGACTTGGTTTTCCGTTTACAGTGATTAATGGATCAGTGCTATCTAGAAAGTAAACTAATCCTGCTATAACTTGTCCAAATATATATAAAAGCTATTTTCTAAATACATTCTAGCAAGAAATTTAAACATATGCAAAGAAAGAAATTGGGATCTGAAATTAAAAACAACTTGATTGTTTAAAAGAACAATCCTGTAGAATGAAAATAGAGGAGGGTGTTGAAAATAAAGGAATTACTATGAAATGCAAAAGGCTCAGCAGATGCTCCTGATGCCTTTGAAGATTAGTTATAGCTTGGAAGGGCTGTTTGACTATGAAATTTAACCCTTTTTAAAATGGGAAAACAGGTGTCTCTTTTCTTTCTCCCCCTGTTTCTCTTCCTTCTTTTTCTATCCACATTCCTTTTTTCTTTTTCTTTTTGCTCTTTCTTTCAAGGAGAACAAAGTGTGAGTGTGTACGTGCATGTGTGTGCGTGCGCGCACATACAAAAGTGTGAGTAATATGTGTAATATCGATTTGTGCATGAGAAAGAATAGTTGGAATACACTGGTAATCTTTCATTACTTTTGTAAAAAATAATTTATTTTACTGGCAATTAATATGATTTAGTAACCATTAATTTAATCAATATTAACTTCTTTCATTCCAGCCTTGATTTTTTGCAGGGGAAGGGGGAATGATAGCTGCTGGCAGCTATTGGCACACATAAAATCAAATATGTCACTTGCACTCATTTATTGATAAAAGGGAATTTTTAAAATAGGCTTCAGCTGATTTTGGCAACCCCAAATTGATAAATTTGGAAGCTGGGTATTGCATAAAATAAAGCTTTTTTCCCCCAATGTAGTGGGATAGCATGCACGTAATTCCGCTATATGTTGGATCCAAGTTTTAGAATCCATCAGTCAGAAACTTTTTATAATATCTCTACAGTCTTTCAAAATTTGTATTCATCATAATCTCTATTTCAAGCAGATGGTCAGTTTCTAAGGGCCTGCATTCATATGACAAACTATCTTTCATTGCCAATAACGGAGACACACACACACACGTTTGTTTGTGTGTGTGTGTGTGTGTGTGTCCGTTATTGTGTGCGTGTGTGCGTGCGTGTGTATGTGTATTCTTACCAGAATGTTTATGTTTCATCTTTGATTATCCAGGGCTGGGAGAAGGTTCTGCACTTCACGACAGCAGGATTCATCCTCAAACATTCGAAAAGAACACATGGCGAACTTTCAAGGAATCACAGTGTCACCACATGCTGAAACATCTTCACAATGGAGCTCGGATTACTGTACAGATGCCACCCATGATTGAGGGACATTGGGTCTCAACTGGGTAAGTTTATAGGCAAACAAAATGATCACATTGGAAAACACTACAGGCTAAAATACTTTTCACTCACAATCAGTTAATTTTTTCTTCCCCTTAATGATAACAGCTCTCTGTCTGTCTATCTCTCTCTCCCCCCCCTCTCTCTCCCAACTCTTTCCTGCCTCTCCCTCTCCCCCCCTCTCTCTTCATGAATATCAAAGTCAGTTATTGTAACATGTGGCTGTTGTGATTGGCTGCAGAATTTTGTGACCACAGTGTGTTTAAGACATTTCAAATATTTTCTATCTTTCTTATTTGGAAACTGCAGCATAGCAGAAACTTGTTCATATGCTGTTCTTGTGTTAGGACTTAGATATTATAAGATCTTGTGAATGACCGGTGGCTTACCTGAATGGTCGTTCTCTAGGTGCTGCGGAAGTGTCCAAGCACGGGTTAACTTCAGCTTGCTGCCCAAGGACTGAGTTTTGTAGCTCCGCCTCTGAGAGGCTCAGTTTTAAAAAATGAAAGAGAGTCCAAAAGGTCATAGATGGAGATGCAAAATGACCCCACTGGAGAACAGAACTCTGTGGGCACTTTTCCGGGTCAGGTTGGACACTCCCGCAGCGCCTAGAGAACGACCATTCAGGTAAGCCAACGGTCATTCTCCTAGGTGCTGCCTGGAGTGTCCAAGCATGGGACATGCCAAAGCTATGCCATCCCAGGGTGGGAAGAAGAATTGTCCAAGCCCGCGGGAGTTGCGATGACCTGCTGCAGAACTCTTCTCCCAAAAGATGCCTCAGCAGAGGCAAAGACATCAAGTCTGTAATTTTTAACGAATGGAGATGGACTGGACCACGTAGCGGCTCAACATATCTCCTCAATTGATGCTTGCGTGGCCCATGCAGCCGAAGTTGCAGCACTCCTTGTTGAGTGCGCTGTGATGCGGAGGGACCGGTCTGGCCTGCTGTTCATAGGCCAACTTGATGCAAGCTCATATCCAGCGACCTATGGTAGAAGAGGTAACCTTCTTGCCCATAGAAACTGGTTGGAAGGATACGAAGAACCCCTCTGATTTGCAGAAGGGAGCTGTCTGTTTCATGTAAATACGGACTGCTCAATGGACATCAGGTTTATGCCACTGTCACTCTCTTAGTTGTCTGGGGCCCGGACAAAAGTCTGGGAGAACTATTTCCTGTGACCTGTGAAAAACAGTGTTTACTTTTGGCACAAAAGCCGGGTCCAATCTGAGGACTACTCTGTCTGAATGCACAATACAAAGGTCACCCCTGACCGAGAGGCAGCCATCTCGGATATCCTGTGAGCCGAGGTGATGGCAAGCAGAAAGGCCTTCTTGAGAGTCAGATGTCTGAGACTGACAGTCCAAAGCGGTTCAAAGGGAGGCACTGACAGGGCTTGCAGCACGACCGGTAAGTCCCAGGTTGGGTATCTGTGGATGACAGGAGGACAGAGATTGGTAGCCCCCTTGAGGAAGCTACGGATCTGTGGATGTTTGGTAAGTGGCAATAGAGAGTCTGTGGACAGGATGGTGGCCAGAGCCACTGTCTGGTACCGGAGGGTGTTAGGGGCGAGACCTTTGTCCATACCCTCCTGCAGAAAGCCCAGGACCTGCAGTATGGTGGCAGAAGAGACCACAATACGGTGAGTGTCACACCAGCAAGAGAAGGAAGCCCAAGTAGCTTTGTAGATTCTGACACTGGAGGGACGCCTGGAGGCCTGTATGGTGTGAATGACCTTGTCGGAAAACTTGCTGAGTCTCAGGATGTTCCCCTCAAGTGCCAGACGGCCAGCTGCAGCCACTGGGACTCCGGATGAAGAACGGCCCCCTGGCTGAGGGAGATCTGATCCTGAAGTATGCGCCAAGGGTGATTGACTGACAAACTGACCAGATCGGCGAACCAGGACCTCCTGGGCCAGTGAGCAGCTACCAGAAGCACCTCCACCCCCTCTGACAGGATCTTCCTGATCACCATGGGAATCAGAGGCAGAGGTGGAAACGCGTACAGGAGTCCTGGTGGCCATGGAGACCGAAGAGCGTCCTCTGCCCTGGGGCAGTGGAATCTGGTGAAGTACCGGGGAAGCTGAGTGTTGGCTCGGGTCGCGAACATGCTGACCTGCGGGAGGCCGAACCTCCGCATCAGATGGTGGAATAAGGCTGAATGAAGACGCCACTCCGAGCTCTGGATGGTGGTTCTGCTCAACCAGTCTGCCGTCACGTTGTCCTCCCCCAAAATGTGGTCTGCTCGGAGAGAGGTCAGGAAGCTTTCTACCAGGCAGCCTAGCGCTTCCGCTTCTGACATCAGGGCCAGAGATCACGTGCCGCCCTGATGGTTGATGTGCGCCTTTGTGGCGATGTTATCTGTCAGGATCAGTACATCGTGGGCCTCGATCTGACTGAGGAAATGGCGCATGGCTAGTCTGGCGGCCCGGAGCTCCAGCCAGTTGATGTTGTGGGCAAGCTCTGCCTGCGACCAGCAACCCTGGACCACCTGAGTCTGGAGGTAAGCGCCACTTGGCTTTCACGTCCGCCTGCCAGTGGCGAAGCCATAACAGACAGCGTGAAGTTACGTTGAAGGCAAGGGCCCTAGAAGAGAACCTGGTGGTGGCAAGGGAGGCGTCGTCAGACTATTCCATGGCCGCTATGATGTTAATAATGTCCTGTCGAGCTCTGGTGTCCCCCGCAGGGAGACCAGCTAATAACTTACGTAACCAGAACAGGGCCGCTCTACCAAAATCTGAGGAAGATGCCGAAGCTTTCAGGGCCCATGCTGTGGCCTGGTGGGTCTTATGGGAGACTGACTCTGGCTTCTTGTCCTCTGCCTTTAAGCCCTCTAGTAAATCAGCTGGAAGGGCAGAATTAGACGTGAGGGAGAAGGAGTTGCTTAAGCTTCCCCAGGTAGATGACCCCATTGTCTCCCTCACGTCTAATTCTGCCCTTCCAGCTGATTTACTGGAGGGCTTAAAGGCAGAGGACAAGATTCCAGAGTCAGTCTCCCATAAGACCCACCAGGCCACAGCATGGGCCATGAAAGCGTCTTGCTCCACCTCCTCCCCATCGGATACTTCACTGATCCCAGTAAGGACCGGGGAAGCCTCCCTAACCGGGGGCTCCTGAGATCGAGTGGCATGAGTCTTGTTCGAAGTGGTAGAATTCCTGGGAGCAGAAGAGGTAATAGCAGTGGCAATACCCTGAGAGATTGCACATGCCACCACATCCTGCATGGATTTGGACAACTGGGACTCCTGGACCCAAGGCAGAACTAGCTCAGCTTCAGAGGGAGCTAAGGATTCCTCCCCAGCAAGGGAGTCACCATCATCAAGGGAATCCTCAAGCAGAGAGTGGCAGGGGGACCCCATGGAGGCCCTAGAAGGATTGGGAGAGAACCCAAAATCTCCTCGGCAGGCAAGGAGAGGGAGACCTCTGGCTGGGAAGTGGGAAGGGAAGGTCCTGCCTCAACATCCCCAGAATTGGGGCCTGCCTGTTGGTGCTGCTGAGCAGCCTGGGCCTTCTGAAATTGCTTCTCAAGTGCCTTCTGGCGTCTTTCAGCAAGTTTCTCGTCTGCCTTAGAGGCCTTGTTAACTCTGGGGCGCTTCCCCTTGGTTGGACACCCCACCCCATCACCTTTGGCAGTAGGATTGGGCTGCTGCATTTGGAAGTGGTGGGCCTAGCTTGTTGCTCCACCTGCTGCTCCATTATAAGGCTGAGGTAATCTGTAGGTGAAGCCAGAAAGAATCTCCGATGGTGAGCAGAGAACTGGGGCCTTGCAGGAGTCAGGCCATTAAGGAACTTGAGGCTTTCAGGCAGGTGGAGCTGGAACACCAATGGCACCAGCTGAGGAGGGCCGGATGCCTGCAGATCTGCGCCGTTAAGCAAGGGAGAGTGGCCAGAAAGCCTCTGCAGCCGCTTGGAATAATCCAGGGGAGAGGAGAGCCTGCCTGGAAACCCAAAAGCAAGGCCCTGTCGATAAGCGCTCTCCGCAGCGATCCACTAGTAAGGACAGGCTGCGTGGCAATGGCCACAGGCTTAGGAGAAAAGCGCGCCAAAATTAAATCCAAAATAGCGGCTGCAACGCGTGCGCTCGCCTGGAGCGATACCGGGGGAATCCTCAAGAGCCTAACACTCTGCGCTGGGGACTTTGACTATCTACTTGTCCCCTGGGCTCGGCAACAGCCGCCAATGAGCCCCCCATGGTCAAACACAAGCCTCAGAAGCGAGCTAATAAAAGAGGCAGCGTCACTCCAGGAAGCCTGCCTCGCACTGAGCAGCTGTTTTTAATTAAGCCCAGAACGGAAGAAATAAAAGGGACAAAAAAACTTCTAAGCTAACTAACACACTAAAATAAAATCCTAGGAGCTAAACTAACTTTAAAAGGAGACCCAGTTTGCTGCTCAAGGACTGGATCTCCCCAAAAAGTGTCCTGTAGGTCGACTGAGTTTTTTAAAACTCCCCTCTCAGGGGAGCAAGAGGCGGAGCTACAAAAATATGTTAAACTCAGTCCTTGGGCAGCAAGGTGAAGTTAACCCGTGCTTGGACACTCCAAGCAGCGCCTAGGAGAATACATTCATCACTTAATGTTTTATCTTCTGACATTTGTACAAATTCATTTATAAATTGAAATTACAGAATTATAATTGATAACACAAATATGTGTAAATGTTTAATTGGCATTACAGATATTCTAGTAGAGTAAGATTTATTTTATACTCTTCTTTTACAGTATACTCTAAATTATGTTCTTAGTATTCTCCAGGTGTTCAGTTCCTTCAAGTCTAATCCAGCAGTCCTTATTCAGGCAAAAGCCACAGTTAAAGTTAACTGGCCTAATTTACTTTGATAAATACCAGTCTTCATTCAAGTTATTAAAAAGTCCTGGTAGAATCTATAGAAGCTCTTTTCTTAGCAAATTCCTTCTTGTTTATAATTGGCAAATAAACAAATAGGTTCATTTCATACATCATTTTTTGCATTTATAGTCTGTATACAACCATTTGATACAGGTATTTGTTTAGTATATTACAGGGGTGAGTTCCAGCTTCTGCTACTGCTGGTTCACTCAGGGACGCGCTTCACGTGCACTTGCACAGTAGTAAAAAAATGCTTCTGGGCATGCGCAGAAGCAAAAAACAAGATGGCACCTATGGCACCGCCAATAGAACTGGTTTGGGGGCATGGCAGGTCAAGTTATTACCTACTTGGCCGAACTGGTAGGAACCCACCTCTGGTATATTAGTGTAGCATATGTTACATTATTAATCTAGAATAAATTTATGCTACCAATCTAAAATTTGGTGGATGGGTACAGTCTTTTTATAGGAATGTGTATAAAGTATCTTTACAGAAGTTCAAGTATTCTAATTATCATTATTATAAATATTGTGAATAGGTTGTTACTTAGAGATGTATTAACTCCAGAACCTGTTTTGACAATAAGTTTTATAATTTCATACCTTAACAAAGTTTTTTTTTCCTGTTTGACTACAGTTGTGAAGTTAGAGCAGGTCCAGAATTCATCACAAGATCCTACAGATTCTACCATAACAATACGTTTAAAGCTTATCAGTTTTACTATGGAAGCAATCGGTGTACAACCCCAATCTATACCTTGGTTATCCGTGGTAAAGTCCGCCTTCGTCAAGCATCCTGGATTATCCGAGGAGGGACCGAAGCGGATTATCAATTGCATAACATTCAGATCATCTGCCACAATGAGGCAGTAGCTGATAAACTAAATCAGTTGGTGAACCGCACATGTCCTGGATTTGTAGCAGGAGATAAACCTTGGGAGCAGAATGTGAGCTATGATTTATGGAGAGAAGAGAATGGCTATGAGTGCACAAAGGCACTGAATTTTGCTATGCATGAACTTCAGCTGATTCGAGTAGAGAAACAATACCTTCACCATAATTTAGATCACTTAGTAGAAGAACTGTTTCTTGGAGACATCCACACAGATCCTGCTCAAAGGATGTATTATCGCCCATCCAGTTACCAACCTCCACTCCAAAATGCCAAGGTATGTGAACATTTCACTTGTATTTCCAAGACATGTAAATGAAGTATGTTTTTAAAATTACTTGGCCCAAAGCTTAAGTCCAGATCCCATGCAGGCTTTGTCTGTTTCCACTTGTATTCCTTATCAGGGTTACTTATCTTGTCTGTCAGGTTCTAGACATTATCCTCCTGTTAAATCTTCCTATCTGACAATCAAACTGCTATATTCTCTTTGCTGGCTTATCACCTATGTTGCCACTTTTTCATGTCTTTTTAATTTGTACCTTGGATGCAGACTTGTAAGATCAAATCTGTTTCATGTTTTTAATATTTTACTTGGAAAGAATATTGCAATATATCATTTTTTCATTATATTTACAGAGGTGGAATCTGGAGGAATTAGTGAGGTACAAAATGATAATAGCAGTATCATGACATAGGCCCTGCATCTAATAGGTGCAGCACAGTGTAACATACATGTACAGAAGTGATGGAGCTTGCTGACAGAATGCAACAATATTGCTTTTGTCCTTTTGACAAAGATCCTGCAGACATTGCTGCTTGGCAGAATATTTTCCTTGGTGGCAAGGAAGCATTGATCCATACTCTCAAAAGTTTCTGCTCTTTAAAATCTGTCAGATAGTTGCAAGAGAATACGTTGCAAAATTTCCTGAAAAACTGAAATATATACTGTGTGGCCTGTTACCCAGCCACCCACCTGAAAGGAAATTTCTAATTTTATATTTTATTAAAAGTGAAATAGTTCATATCTACAGGAAAGAGAAAAGTAGAATAAGACAATGGCAAACTTGTTATATATAGATTTTCATAATGATTGTGAAAAAGAAACAATTTATAATAGTTCACTGCTTTTCAATATTTGCCATTTCAAAGTGCATTTCATAAGATTTTTTCAAGGCCTAACTTTTTTCACCTTTTACGTACTTTATGTACTTGATGTACTTAATTTGTTTTATAATATTTTCCCCTTGCTCTTTATCCAAAATACATTTAGAATGGCTTATATGCCCCCCCCCCCCCGTCTCTCCCCCAAAAGGAAGAAGCAAAGTGGGGGAAGCAAACTCAGACAAAGTTTGTTAAATTGTATCATTAGTCTGCCACCACAGCTGATAGTATCTCTTTCCTCAAAATTATAAAAAATATGGAGATTATTAAATGGAAACTCCAGTGCCTTCCTTTTTAAAGGAATTAATGTTATAAAACAGCAGAAAATGGGCACTTTTCCTCAATGGACAGTATTTGTTTATATCAGGAGTGGGGAATGATGGCCCCTTTATGAATTGTGGATTTCAACTCAGGAATTCTGGGAGTTGAAGTCCACAAGTCATAAAGAGGCCATTGCTCCCACCTCTGCTTTATATAATCTTCAAACATATTTGGGTCTCGATCATTTCATTGGGGGGAAATGGCATCCATTTAGAATATGGCTCTTTTATGACTTTTATCACCTCTGATTTAGAACATCATAAGTCACAATGAAAATTAAAGGGGAAACTGTAACAGAATAGAATAACATAGATTCAGTATAAGCATATCAACATATGAATCAAAGAATACAATTTTTGCCTTACAAGTTTTGGTTGAAATGTATCATCCAAGACTGAGGAGTCCAGCAGTCAGTTCACATTTGACAAGTTGCTCTTTGCTATCAAGTTTTTCCTTTTTCTCTCATTAACACTGTAATTATTACAATGCCCACTGTTGTATAGTGGATTTTAGTAGGCAAGAACCAGACCAGCATTGCTGCAATAGTATTTATTGACTCAAAAATGGAACTGAGGAACTGCAGACAAATGCCTGTGATTTATAGTATAGGGGCCACAGGGCCTTAACCAATCATAGAACTAGAAAAAGCCCACCCTAATATAAATGTTCTAATTTTCCCTCCAAAACAGTTGAGGTCATCTAAAGGTTAGTTTCACTTTAGCACAGTTAACAGTTAGGGTCATCTAAAGGTTGGTTTCATTTTAGCACAGTCAACACAGCTATACATTCAATACATAACACCCACATTATAGTGTACTCTCACAATAGATTTTGATATTTGCATGAAGTGCATCATCATTAAAGCCCCAAAAAGGTTAATGCTAATTGGGAAGACTTACTGAAAGAAAGAAGGAAAAATGCCTGAGAAAACAGAAGTGGGGGAGAGAATGATGCAGTCAACAGCAGGGACAAGAGCTTTTTTACGTTCTGAGGGACACAGACTGAGGAGACCAGGTTGAAGCAACAGTAACTTTATTAACAGACTGGAACAGGCAAAAGACAGCTATTTATACTTGGAGCTGTCAGATGGGGAACCAGTGAGAAACCCAGGTTTCTCCCGCCAGCTGGTAGGCGCGTCCTGGCCAATCAGAGGTGACTTACACAGCGCCATCTGCTGGCCAGGACACAACACCTCTTTCCCCTGGACTGAGCACCCGTAGTCGGGAAGGTACTTGAGGCGTCTGCGAACGTGCTGCGATTGTCTCATTAAAGGTGTGGCCGCCGCCAAAGGAGGAACGCTGGGTTCTCTGCTCCGCTGGATTGGCAACAGAGTGCGTAAGGAGTCCCAGGACATAATGGACCACACGGAGCCAGTGTCCAACTCCATAGAACAGGGACGGCCTTCCAGTAGGAGGCAGAGGTGGATCTTACCCCAACCCCCCACAGAGGAGGAAGAGGCCAAGTCGACCAGCCATTCGGGGGGCGCATCGCCAACGTCCCCAAGGGAGAGGCAATTTTGGCGGCGTCCCACAGGAGGGGCCAGAGGGTGGTAGGCAGCAGTAGGCTAGCCTTACGGGCGCTGGTCAGGCAGGGCAGATAGCAAAAGCAATAGCAGTTAGACCTATATACCACTTCATAGGGCTTTCAGCCCCCTCTAAGCGGTTTACAGAGTCAGCATATTGCCCCCAACAACAATCAGGGTCCTCATTTTACCCACCTCAGAAGGATGGAAGGCTGAGTCAACCCTGAGCCGGTGAGATTTGAACAGCCGAACTGCAGTCAGCTGAAGTAGCCTGCAGTGCTGCATTTAACCACTGCGCCACCTCAGCTCCCTACAGATGAACGCTAAATGGCCCTTCTTGCCGCACTTTCGGCAGACGGCGAGGCGGAAGCGGCAAGTAGATCGGGCATGCTGGCTGCCACAGCTGTGGCAAGAACAGCCATCGTTAGAAGAGAGCGACTGCATGCGGTCGATAGCCAGGTCCAGGTCCGACTGGAATACATCCGAGGCTTGCTGGCAGTAGGCAGCGGAGGCAGGCAACTGTGGAGGTGACGGCTGAGAGAAATGATGGAGATCAGGAGTGCACTGGTCAGCCATTTCATAGGCACAGGCATCATCCACAGCAATTTTAAGTGTGAGTTCATAGCAGGAGAGAATGCGGCGATGTAAGTGGACGTCTCTGAGGCCCTAGATGAACTGCTCTAGGAGGACCTCATCTAGGTCAGCAAATTCGCAGTTTATGGCCGTAGCCCATAGGGCAGCCACGTAGTGGCTGATGGATTGCCCTTCCTTTTGAACACAACGGTGGAAGAATTGGCGCCGCACGAAACGGGAGGCTCGTAGTGGGTCTTCAGCCGGGAGAATAGCAGGTCCCATGACATGGAGTAGACTGGGGTGGGTGACGATAGAGCCCGTGCCGTAGTTAACATCTCTGGCCCACAGTAATCAAGGAAAATGCCACGCTTTCTGTCACTAGACAGATCGGTTAAATCATGGGCCAACAAGAAACATTTAAAGCATTCCATGAACACGTCCCAGGATTCAGACTCCAGCCGGAACGGAGAAAAAACGGTAGTGGCAGCCATGGGAGGCACGCTGTAAGGATCCGGTTCTCCAGCCCTTGTCGCCAGTTTTAAGTTCTGAGGGACACAGACTGAGGAGACCGGGTTGAAGCAACAGTAACTTTATTAACAGACTGGAACAGGCAAAAGACAGCAAACCCCCATCTGACAGCTATTTATATTTGGAGCTGTCAGACGGGGAACCCAGGTTTCTCCCCCCAGCTGGCAGGCGCGCCCTGGCCAATCAGAGGCGACTTACACAGCGCCATCTGCTGGCCAGGACACAACAAGCTTAATGTAGAGTTCCTCAAGTGGTAACTTTGTAACTTTAATAACATTTGTATGCCGCCCACTCCCTAGGGACTCTGGGCGGCTCAAGTGGTGATACATGTGTCTTTCAAAATAACCTGAGGATCATTCCAGCATACTGGCAGTTCGGCTTATTGATCAGGAAGATCAGAAGGACCATTCACGAGAAATGCACTTCCATACTATAGCTAGAATAAAGAGGCCCACCCAGTTGCCTGTTTTGATACCTATTTGGGGGAGAAGGGAACTTGGGTGGAGCTGACAAGTATAAAGAGAGTGCTACATTGTCATGAGATTAAGATTGTATAGCGTGTTTCTCAACTTTAGAAATGCTAAAATGTCTGGGCTTTCCAGCTGGATGGGGAATTCTGGGAGTTGAAGTCCAGATATATTAAAGTTGCTAATATTGGGAAACACTGGTGATGAGATTTACTTTTGCATTATGGAATAATTTGGTGATATATCATGTGAGTCCAATGCAGTGGAACACAGCAATGTAAGATTAACTTTTCCTTTGAGTAAGCTGTTATCACAAGCTTCTCTAATAATTATAATTATCCTTAATTATTGTTATTATGACACCTTTCATAGTAATATTTTTTCTTATCTTGGAGTTATACAGCAGTAGAAATTAATATATTTACATATTTTAGCTGTAATGAAAACTGAAGATACAGCACCTCTATGAGCTAACTTATTCACAGAAACATACATAGAAATGGGAATATATTGTTAAAGTTTCACAATAGGGCTGTACATCTTTTCTGATAACATCTCAAAGGAGTGTACATAGCAATTGGAACCACATTTGAGATCAGAGTTGTCATCAGTTAATTCCAGCAGACTCTTTCAGAGTTACTTCAAGTTTATTCTTTAAACAATTTCATACCATAAAAATACGATTATAATTAGTTTGGTCATGATCATAACTAGTTTGGCCTACCCTTTAAAATAAAATGCAATTGAATGAACCTACAGAATATTTCTAAACAATATTTTCTTGGTTGAACTGTATTAATCTTTCTGAATGTTTTGTAGAAATAAAATTGAACAGTGCATATTTAAATGAAGCATATGGCATTATTTTAGACCAGTGGTAGTCAACCTGGTCCCTACCGCCCACTAGTGGGCGTTCCAGCTTTCATGGTGGGCGGGTACGGGTTTTGTCTGATATTGAAGCACTTTCCTTTTTAAAATTTAATTGACTTCCCTACTTTATAAATCACCATTATTGTGGAACCGGGGGGGGGGGGGGGGGGTGGGTTAGAAAATTTTACTACTAACAGAGATACAAAAGTGGGTGGTAGGTATAAAACCCCAGTTTTAGACTATGTAATTTTATTGAATGCAGTGTTACAAATTATTTTATTTTAATGAATATGCAATAAGAGAATATAGGAACTGGCTGTCTGGTTCAGATCCAGAACCCTTTGATATAACGTTCCATTTTAAGCAAAAGTGTAGATATCTAAAGTCTTTGGGTCAGACTATGCAATTAAGTTAATACGCGTGATGGGACGGGGGCTTATTGGGCAGCTTTCCCCAACAAAGCATCTTCCAGACATTTAATTACAAGAATGCTCTGCCAGCATAGCTAATGGGAAAATTGGGAATGTTGTGATAAGACTTAAACAAAAGTAGAACATCTATTTGAAATATAATTGCAGTTTGAAGAATTCATGTGACTGCAAAGAGCATATGTTACTTTTCCCCTGTCTTCCTTTTTAAAATATGAAACTTGCCTTCAGGTTTTGTGTGTGTGTGTGTGTGTGTGTGTGTGTGTGTGTGTGAGAGAGAGAGAGAGAGAGAGAGAGAGAGAGAGAGAGAGATAGATAGATAGATAGATAGATTCCTGGAGGTAATTATTTTGAAAGCATAGAGGACACTTTTTCATAGAAATGTGTCATATTCTACTTTCTCATACCTCTTTTTGTAAAAAATAAAATAACCTTTGCAGAAATATTTACCAAGTGAACAATTGCACTTTGATTGTTTATGAGGTAAGCATAAAACAAGAGTTATAAAACATGCATAATTATTACCCTTCTGTCTTGAATTTCTTTTTCTAATTACCAGCAACACTGATGAAAATCAGATACTGGACTATATTTAAAATCTCTCATCTTAGTTGCTTCTGGAATTGGAAAAGAGACATTACATCAACTTTTTTCACTAAAGCAAACAAACAACACCCCTCTCTGAAGAGAATTAGTTGTAGAGAATCTGCCTAGCAAACCTTGCTTGATGATCTGTTGTTCAATTGTAAAACATAAATATAATCCTATTTATAACAAAGAAGAGAGTTTAGAAGATTTTAAACTTGAGGGATTCCATAGCCAAATTGCCAAAAAGCGGAACAGCAATCCCTCAGCACATTGTTCTGGAAATTGTCATTGAAATATAACTACCATGGTACAGGGCCAATTCAGATGGTCTGGCCAGTAAGAAGCTATGTTCAATATTTTCAGGACATTGATAGGTTGAGGAGAACCAAGATAATTGCTATTTCTATCTTTTTCCTGACACAGATCATTCCACAGGGTGAACAAAGCAATTTCTCTTTGATAACTAAGGCTGAAACCAGTTTGAAAGGAATCTAAACAACATTTTCACCAAGAGAATTTGTAACTGGTCAGTTACCACCCTCACAAACACCTTGCCTAACAAGGGAGTATTGACCACTAGTATGCAACTGTTTTCATCCACTGGGTCCAGGTTTTATTTCTTCAGGAACAGCTTGATCATTGTCTCTTTAAAAGAGATGGACATCACATTCTGAACAGGGCATGCTTCCTGCATCCACCAATCAATACAGTGGTTAAATGCAGCACTGCAGGCTACTGCTAGATCAGCAGTTCAGCGGTTCAAATCCCACCGGCTCAGGGTTGACTCAGCCTTCCATCCTTCCGAGGTGGGTAAAATGAGGACCCAGATTGTTGGGGGCAATATGCTGACTCTCTGTAAACCGCTTAGAGAGGGCTGAAAGCCCTATGAAGCGGTATATAAGTCTACTGCTATTGCTATTGCTATTCATCTTGTATTATTTTCTATTGGTTAGTACATGTTAGAGATGCCTTGTCAATAAGGGACTTTTTCCTGCGGGTTTCTGATGTTTCTTTCCAGGATTGGCAAATGGTTCACTGTAGATACTTTAGATGTATTTAATTTGAGTCGTTCCTGACCTTTTCTGGTTCTGTGTTTCCCATATTGGTTACTCACAACCAGCAGCCCAATGTAAAGGCAAGTCATCTGTTTTACTTTTGAAAATGGAGAGCAAAGTTTGAGGGTCTACACGTATTTCCACTGAAAGATCAGGGGTGAAATTCAGCAGGTTCTGGAGAACCGGTAAAGGAAATTTTGAGTAGTTCTGAGAACTGGCAAATACCACCTCTGGCTGGCCCCAGAGTGGGGAGGGAATGGAGATTTTGCAATTTTTCCGGAGCGAGGGACAGGAGGCTCCAGTAAAGGTATTAACACGGCCAATTGGCCACGAGACTGGGATGAAGCTGAAGCCACGCCTCTGTGCTCCACCCTTGACATCCAGTTTCATCTCAGTCCGGCCAAAAAACGAGACATAAATAATTTTTCTCCTGATTAATAACCTCTACTGGTACCTCCTTGCCTCTGCAGCCTCTGGAAAAGAAGCTCCCTCCTCTTGCCAGTAAATATCTCTGTGTGGCTCCTATTACTGGCCACCAGGGAGATTAGTTTAAACTGCTGGGGGCTGGAGAGCTCGATCGCTGCTGCCCCGCTGAACATGTGGCATCAGTCCCCGGGTCCTGGGTGATCGGGAGGCTTGCGGGCTCGGGATTTCCAGCCCCAGGTCCTCCCGTTGCTCCACTTTGCTGGCTGAATATTTCGGCAACTAGATTCGAGCTGTGGTGATCCCAGCAAGTGCGTGAAGAGGCTTTTGGAGGCTGCAGGCACGCCACAGAGCGGCGAGAAGGCACGTGAGCATCTGGAACCGAGGCAAGCCTCGGAAGCAGCCCCCAGGCATGCCGTTTCTCAGCGTTGATGTAGGGGCTGCCTGGATGGGGAGAAAGCAGCATTGTTCCTGCCTTATTTCTCCTTTGCCTGTTGCAGCTGAAGAGAGGGAGTTGAGAGGCTTCGCAAGGAGGGTGAGTACTGCCATGTGGCAAAGATGCCGGAGGAAGCGGGAAGGTCCCCTTCACCATGTTCCCCTGGGGAGGACCCATCTTCCAGGCAGCGGCCTACTGCCTCTGCCAGAGGTCAAAGGGCTGCTGCTGCCCCTCATCCCTCTCGTGCCACACAGAGGGATGAACTAAGGAGGCATAAGGCAATTTCAAAGACCTTTTCCAGGGCTGAGAAATTGAGGGCCCTGCAGGGCAGGCTCAGTGCTTCTCCCCCCTGGACTAGATCACCTCTGGGGGGTGAGCCTCAGCCTGTTCCTCCCCCCCCCCCCCCAGGCTCTCCAGATTCCCTGGAGAGGTTTGGGGGGGAAGTTTCCCTCTCTCCACCTCTTTCCCTGGAAGACCAGGATATGAATTTGGAAGATTCCTGTGTCCACGCGGAGCCCATGGGGGATCAGGTCTTGCCTAGTCTTATCCTGGCTCCCCAGGCTGGGGTAGCTCAAGATCCAGAGAATTCCAGCTGGGATTCTTTGGATGTGGACAATGTCCCAAAAGGGTTGCAGAATCTTATTGAAAAGGCCATCTCCACAGCAATTGCGGCTGGTTTGCAGCAACAGGCTGCTCAGTCCTTAGCACTAGATCAAGGCAAGACCCCTAGATCTAGCTCCTCCCAGGCATGCCCTCCATCCTCTCCTGTGAGCTGCCCCATCTCCCCTTCCCTGATTAGTGGAGACTCAGTAGCAGGGGATAAGGCCCAAAGAGACCCTGACTTATCTGAGTATGAGGACGATGACAAGCCGGAACCTCCAGCCTTCACTGGCCTTTTCCCCCCAAATTTATTCCGATCTCTTCTGTGCAAGGCGCGTGCTACTGCACAGGTAGAAAATGTGGAGGGGAGTAAGGAAGGAGCGAAGGATGGGGCTAAGGATGGAGTTGCAGAGCAGGCTGCAGCGAAGAAACCTCGGGCCCGGTCTTCTCTAAGCCCGAGTCTGTTAAGGAGATCCCTGCTATTCACCTCTTCCTGGAGATGGTGAAGAAACAATGGGGGAAGCCCACTGCTTTCCCAAACCCTGGCAGTAATGATAGATGTTTTTATAATATTGAGCCAGATTTTTCCCAGGCCTCACAGCTACCCACTGTGGACCACCTGTGGTTGTTTTGGCATCTCCTGCTTCTCTGGTGGCCAAGAATGTGGCTGACAATCTTAAAGCGGATGACAGGAAGGTGGAGATGACGCTGAGGAAGACATTCCAGTCTGCAGCCTGGGCCATCAAGGCAGCAGCATCGGCTTCGTACTTCAACGGCACGGCTATCTTGTGGATGGAGAAGATCCAGGAACGCATCCCCCCTGAAGATGTGCGGCTGCACCAGGACCTAAACAAGTTGGTGCCAGTGGCGCAGTTCTCGGCTGATGCCACATTGAATGCCATGAAGTTTGCTTCCAGGGCTATGGCATTGTCCATTACCTCTCATTGCCTTCTTTGGCTCTGGGGGTGGCAGACAGATAACAAGTCAAAGTGGCAGCTGGCATTGGCTGACTACACGGGGGGCTCCCTCTTCGGGGGCACCCTTGACCCGCTCCTCATGGAGGACAAGAATAAGAAAAAAGTCCTGCCCACCTGGGTGAAGAAGGCAGAGCAAAAGTCTACTCCATTCTACCACAAGCCCTCGTACCGACCCCAGGATCAGGAGGTTCAGCAGAGCAAGTACTCTTTCCCCAGGTCAGAGAGGCAGCCTGAGCACAGTTACAATAGGGATAGATCTCACTTCCAACATCAGAGTAAGCATCCCTTTTGAGGGGGAGGTGGTCGTCCTTACTGCTGGGGCAAATAGGTCGGGCCTGACCCCACCCATTGGTAGTCGCCTGGCTCTTTTCTCCGAGACCTGGGCGGAAATCTCCTCAGATGCCTGGGTGATCAGCACTGTCACTCATGGTCTTTGTTTAGAGTTCATTTCCCTTCCCGCAAATTGATGTGTCAGGCTATTAAGCATCTGCTTGACATCACTGCAGTGGAACCGGTTCCGTGGGGGTTCTATTTGAACCTGTTCCTTGTACCCAAGTCTTCGGGGAGCTGGAGAGCTATCCTCGACTTGAAGCTGTTGAACCAATATTTGGTCTACTGCAAATTCAAGATGGCCTTCCTTAAGTCCATTTTGGCAGGTGTTCAGGAGGGGGATTACATGGCGTCTATAGATCTTACGGAGGCTTATCTCCATATCCCCATATTTCCTGATCATAGGCGCTTCCTCCGGTTCTCCTACCTGGGACCAATATAGGGCCCTGCCATTTGGTTTGTCTTTTGCACCCAGGTCCTTCACCAAGGTGCTGGCGGTAATGGCGACATACCTAAGAGCGTTTCCCATTAGGCTACATTACTACCTAGATGACATCCTCGTCCAGGGGGTATTCCCGAGTCAGACATGGGCAGCCTTTTTGCAGGTTATAGACACTCTACAACGGTTAGGTTTTTCTGTTAACTTTGAAAAGAGTTTTCTCTCTTCTCACTCCATTTGGGGGTGGTTATAGATTCCTGTTCAGAAAAGGTTTTCATTCCCCAAACCACAGGTCCAGTTTCGTTGAAATGGTTAAGCAGGTCCGCAGGGACTATGTTCCCATAGCCCCTCTCCCCAGCTTGTTGGGGAAGCTCATATCCTGCATCGAGGTAGTGCCGTGGGCGCAGTTGCAGTGGCGACTTCAAGCATTCCAGAGAGCCAACACCAGCAGCTTGCCGGCCAAGGTCGAGGCCACCCCTCAGGTACTGATCTCTCTCAAGCGGTGGCTGTCCCCAGCCTTGTTCCAGGGGTGCGACTTCAGGGTCCAGGAGCGCCTCGTCCTAACCACAGACCCCAGTCTGTTCAGCTGGGGAGCGACCGGGGTCTCAGTTGGCACAGGATTAGTGGTCATGGCAGGAGCTCTGACACAATATCAACTGGTTGGAGTTCCGGGCAATACATCTGGCACTGCGACACTTTCAGGTCTCCGTTGAGGGCTGTCATGTCCTGGTTCTCACTGACGTGATGGCAAAGGCCCACATCAACCAGCAGAGAGGCACCCGTTCCAAGGCAGTGCACACCAAAGTGATGTCGCTGGGCAACTGGGCGGAGACACCTGCGGTCGATCCAGCCGGAGCACATCATGGGGGTCGACAACCATCAGGCCGACTGGTTAAGTCGAGAGACGGTGAACAGCGGAGAGTGGAGCCTCTCCCTGGAGCTGTTTCAGAGCATCTGCCAGAGGTTCAGGCAAACAGTAGTGGACCTCAGGCCAATGCACAGCTTCCCTGGTTTTTTTTCTCGGTTCCTGACTTGGGGAAAGGAGGGGATCGACGCACTTCGCACAATGTGGCCAGCCGGGCTTTTCCTCCCCTCTCCTTCATTCCCGGGGTCATTTAGAAACTAGTCTGGGAGCAGGCAGAGCTGATCCTGGTGGCAATGCATTGGCCGTGGAGGGCCTGGTTTGCGGATCTCGTGACCCTGTTGGTCCAGCCTCCATGGTAGATTCCTGAATGGGTGGTAGAGCTGCACCAGGGGAGGCTAGTTCACCCGGAACCACACTGGCTGCAACTAGCCATGTGGAGATTGAGCAGGAGCAACTGAGAGAGGCTCACCTGTCATTACGCGTGATTAGGACCATAGAGGCCTCACACAGACAATCCACCCAATCTATGCACCTGGGCTTCCTTCGTGGCCTGGTGCCAGGCTGCCAGGTGGTGCCCACCAGGGCCTCTGTTCCACAGGTCTTGGATTTTGTCCAAGATGGGCTGGATAAGGGGCTTTCCCTGGGCACCGTGTGTAGGCAGCTTGCTGTCCTTGCTACGGTTCTCCAAGGCGAGGCCTCTGTTTTCCTCACCTAATTACCCATTGTTAAGAGGTTTCTTTGGGGGATCTCCAACTTGTGCCCTCCAGTGGTTCATAGGTTCCCGACATGGAAACTCCCTACTGTGTTGCGGGCTCTCATGGCCAAACCCTTTGAGCCATTGAGGACAGTTAGCCTGAAACTCTAAGTGTTTTTAGTGGCTATCACGTTGGCTAGACGAGTGTCAGAGTTGGGGGCCCTTTCCTCCAGGGAGGATTTGTGCATGTTCCACAGCAACAGGGTTGTTGAAGTTAGGTCTGAGTTTTATGCTGAAGGTAAATTCTATTTTCCATCGTTCCCAGGAGGTTGTACTTCCGGATTTTTGTCTGGATCCGGTTAGGGAACGTGAACAGCAGTGGCACTGGTTGGATGTCCGATGGGCCCTACATATATTTTTGAAGTGGATGGCCTCTTTCCGGAGATCGGAGGCACTATTCTTATCCTTCCAACCTTCATCGCTGGGTGAGAGGGTTACATCTTCCACCATTAGTCAGTGGATCCGCTTGGCCATTGCCCTGGTGTACGAGTCCCAGAAGTTACCTGTGCCGGCCGGTATTACAGCATATTCTATGAGGAGCGCTGCCACCTCCCAGGCCTCCCAGGCTCCGATAGATGACATTTGCAGAGCGGCAATGTGGGCTTCACCATCACCATTTACTCGGCATTACAGGTTGGATGCGTTCTCATCGGCTGATGCGGCATTGGGGCGTAGGGTGCTAGAGCAGTCATTGCAGATCGTTAGTTTCCTGCCCATGGGACTTAGCTTTGGTAGGTCCCTCTACTGGAGCCTCCTGTCCCTCGCTCCGGAAAATGACAGTTGGTATTACTTGAACTGCTATTTTCGGAGTTGGGACAGGAGGCTCCAGTTCCCATCCTAGGTTAAGTTAATCTAGCTGGGGTGGAAGGAGTTCTCCTTTGTACCTTGTTTTCAAGTCTCGGGGGAGCTCGCTTCGATTAAACTGGAAGTCAAGGGTGGAGCACAGAGGCATGGCTTCAGCTTCATCCCAGTCTCGTGGCCAATTGGCCGTGTTAATACCTCTACTGGAGCCTCCTGTCCCAACTTCGAAAATAGCAGTTCAGGTAAGACCAACTGCCAATCCTTCCCCTGCCACACCCACTAAGCCATACCCACAGAACCAGTAGTAAAAAAACGTGCATTTCACTACTGTGAAAGGTATACTAATTTCTTGATCTCCCATATCTTCCAAGACATTGATATCTCAAGATATTCATAAACAAATACATATTAAATCTAGAATAATAAAACTGGCAGCCTGAACATCTTCCTTTCTTCTATTTAATTAGAATTGAGCCATTAGTTTTCTTCACTGGTAGGTGAAACAGAATGGAAGAGAAAGAATTTCAGGGAATTCAGTTACTATTGTAAACCTGGGGGTAAAGACCATAGTCCGCCCCCACCCGAATGTTGTATGAATGTTGCTTGGTTTTAATTATATATTGTGTTTTTATGTTATTGTATGTCTTCCCCTCCCATACAAGTTGTTAGCCGCCCTGAGTCCCCTCAGGGAAAAGGGCGGCCTATAAATAAACTCAACTCAACTCAACTCAACTTAAACCTGTCCTAATTTACACTTTATGAAGTCAGCAACCCTCACTGGCTATGCTTCTGAGACATGATAAAAATAGGCTGTGGGAGCAGCACTTATATCAACATTCAGTCTCTGAAGCATGGTAGGGAAGCACATTAATGCATTGTAAAGAAGAGCCCTAAAGTGTAGGGTTGACTCTATGAAAGTAACAAGTCTTTCTCATGCTTGCCTTTGCACAGTTTGCTCAGCAATTTGAAATGGACAAGGAATTAGTAACCAGTTCAGCTACTTCAGTAAAAGACTAATATAGTACTTATAGCACTGCTACTTTCTGGACCAATTTCAGTTTCTGGACACTCAAATGAGTAAACGGCAGGTAAATTTGACACTGACACTTACCTATTTAGGTAAGTGTCAGTGTCAAATTTAGGTGGAACACCAGTCAGAGAACTTGATTCTTAGCGTAAAGGGTCAAGGGCATCTTCAAAATTTCAAACTTCAGCTTGTAGAATCAGTAATAGTAGATTTTGCCTCATTTGAATTCAGTTTCAGTTTTTTCTTCGACATCCAGGTCCCCTACATCCTAAAGATATAGGGAGCACACAGAGTCCCAAAGCAAGAATATTGCAACAACATATTTTGTTACTTCTCAGAAATAATGCTTTAGAGAGAGACGAAAAATAAACTGTTCAGGACAAAGCAGCTGAAGTAAGTCAAATGTTGCCTTTCAATTGTTTTCTCATTTGAAACATTTATTAGGTATGGAGATTTGTATTAACAAACATACCTGGCATTATGTTTACTATTAAATAATCAATTGGATAAGATAGACCATTTACCACAGAACTCAAGAGGTGTTATTGTTTTCAGGCAGTGATTGGGTAAGCGAAAGATTACACCAGTGGTGGGTTTCTGCCGGTTCACACCAGATCGGGAGAACCAGATGGTGAAATTTACCGATCCGGTGAGAGAAGGTTCGACCAGTGGACCCAGAGGTAACTTCCGGAACGCCTGCCCTGGCCCTGTCGCTCTTCGCTCACCCCACCCATCTGGAAGCCGCTCCATCGCTCGCTCCCCCAACCCATCTGCACTATCCTAGCCCAATTCGGTGTTAAGTCCCATACCTGGGAGTGGAGGTAGTGAACGGAGAAGCATGGAGAGGTCCAGCGGCACAATCCACCAGACAGCAGCGGCAAGCTCAGGAGTTTTCTCCTGGATTCCTCTCTGTCATGCCTCCTCCGATCTCCCAAAGTTCTTTCTCCAGAGTGTGATAGCTTTCTACTGGATTCCCCTGTCTTGCCTCCTCCGTTCTCCCAAAGTCCTTTCCCCAGAGTGTGGTAGCTTTCTGCTGAATTCCCCTCTATCTTGTCTCCTCCATTCTCCCAAAGTTCTTTCCCCAATGTGTGATAGCTTTGTCCTGGATTCCCCTCTGTCTTGCCTCCTCCAATCTCCTAAAGTTCTTTCTCCAGAGTGTGATAGCTTTCTACTGGATTCCCTTCTGTCTTGCCTCCTCCAATCTCCCAAAGTTCTTTCCCCAGCGTGTGATAGCTTTCTATTGGATTCCCCCCCGTCTTGCCTCCTCCGATCTCCCAAAGTTCTTTCACCAGCATGTGATAGCTTTCTACTGGATTCCTCTCTGTCCTGCCTTCTCCAATATCCCTAATTTAGGCCCTTAGTCCTCCAGTTATCTATTTTTGGGAGGTTTTCCCCTCTCTCCACCCCCTTCATAGGAATCCCAAAAGTTTTTGCCACATGGCTTGGGGGTGGTGGTCATGTGACTGAGTATGCATGAGTGATGTCAAGTTGGCCATACTGGCCCCGTCACATGACTGCCAAGCCACACCCATAAAATAGGCCACACTCACAGAATAGGTTCTAAAAAAATTTGAAACCCACCACTGGATTACACGGAATATGATTGCAAATCAGCAAATAAATAAATGAGGACAAGAAAATCTCCTGATAAACTATTGTAATGATGTCTGAACCGCATTGATTAAGATATATTAATTCTGCAATATATTGTTTTAGGTGACAGTATATTTTTAATCTCACAAATTAGTTGTTTTTAAAGCTGTGCTGTAGTTTGTAATAACATGTAAGCATTTCAAACTATCAAAGTACACTGAAGATCTAAAAGAATGGTTTTTAAAAACACCCTATTCAAAATTAAGTGACTCATCACCAAAAATAATTCTATAATGGAGTAATGGCTACCCCCAAATGCCTGATAGAGCTAACATTGATACAATATAAAATACAGAATAATTCTTACTTGGCATGTCTTTTTCCTTCAATATTTGTAACTCAATTTTTTATGAGCTTCAAGATTCACAATTAGGTACTTATTTTAAAGCAAATAAACCATTCTTAGTTCTATTACCTGTTCATAACTCTTTAACTTTTTAATCAAATTAATTCCTAATCAACAAACTAGAACTGTAATAGCTTGACACAGGTTATTGGATAAAATCTGATACGCATCAGATCATCTGGACATTTTTATTGAAGCATGCTGGGATATAGAGAAAAGGTCAGGAAAAATAATTCCTGAAATACTTTATTTTAGTCTCACTAAATCTGAGCAAGGAATTTATTATTATTAATCAGTATAATATCATCTAGAATAAAAAGCTACCATAAGCACATTCAGAAAAAGTTATGAAAAAAGCAAATTACATGTGTATTTTTTATTTAAAGTGCTGGTCTCAACAATACTTCAAAAAAATCGATTAAACTGCAGTTCTTGAACTGCATTTTAATTTCTCATCATTGAAAGGAAGGAAGAAAATAAGTAAGGAGCAAAAGGAGACAGGAATAAAAAAGAATTTACTTTTCTTCCAAGAATTTACTTTTCTTAAAACTAAATTGCATTTCTTAAGCCTTTGTCTTTATGAAAAGGATTCACATACTGTATTATAATTTCAGATTGTATGCGTCAGTGTTACAAAATACAGTAATTCTCTTTTTTCTTCTCGTCAAAATATTAATTCCTTATTTTGTTTCTGATGCTTTCATTTAGTAGTTTATTCATCATTTTCAAGTTAGTAGTCTGGTAAGAATGTATGTTATGGAGAAGTGGCTTTGAGTAAGATTTGGGATTTAACATAGTATTTCATTTTATAATCTATATTAAATAGAGGAAACTAATACTTTGCATTTGGAGATGATTAAGTATAGAAAAAGGAAGCTTATTCTCCTGAAATGGTTCCACGTGTAAAACACAATATTTTGCATCTGTGAAATGGGATAATGCAGATGCATAAAACAGGATTAATGACTTGTAATTAAGAACTATATAAAGTATAAAGTATTTTCACTATATCAAGTGAAAAGTTTTGATTTTTGTTGTAGAATATCAAGTTTGCTTAATAAATTTGCTTATAGATTTCAGTTTGTCTCATGCATTTTCAGATTCTACATCCTTAACATAGCACAGTACAGTTTCAAATGCAGAATCTAAGCGGTTTCACATAAATCAATGTTATTACCTAATATATGCTTTGTTTTTCTTCTTTGAAAATTTAGTGGTTCTTTAAACAAAGTTTTCTTGAATTGAGGTACAGTATTTTGGCAAGGAAAAAAACTTGTTTTTGGTAAGGGTCATTTCACTAACCTGCCCTATGCAAAATTACATTTATCAAGGAATTAGGATGACTTACCTTTGTTACTTATAGACCACATCTCTTGCATAAGTTGTAAGAAAAATCAAAATGTTTATTTTCACCATTAACTTAAAATACTAAGGCTTGTGAATGCTCAAAGGGTTTTTTTTAAACAAAAAGTTTGAAGATTTATTTCTAGCATGAAAGTTTTCAAGCACCATGATCTCTTAAGCAGGCAACTCTAGTTTTGTCTCATTTTAGATTCTAGCCACATTTAAGCACATGACCCATATGATATGTAAAGGTTATGAGCATTATGAAATGAATTGTATTTCATACTTTTTTTTAAATGGCCATTTTTTTTTAAACTTTCAGAACCATGACCATTCGTGTATAGCATGTAGGATCATCTATCGATCAGATGAACATCATCCTCCAATTTTGCCTCCAAAGGCGGATTTGACTATTGGATTACATGGGGAATGGGTGAGCCATCGCTGTGAAGTACGTCCTGAAGTGCTCTTTCTTACTAGACATTTCGTTTTCCATGACAACAATAATACCTGGGAAGGTCACTACTATCATTACTCTGATCCAATATGCAAGCATCCCACCTTCACTATTTATGCAAAAGGCCGTTACAGCAGGGGTGTACATTCAACCAAAGTGATGGGAGGAACAGAATTTGTCTTTAAAGGTAAGATTCTATTCTCTTCAGGTTCAGATTCTTTCATTCTGGGTGAGATGGTGATGTAATAAAGTTACTGAAAGAGATGGAATTTGAGGCATGTGTTTCCTCCTCTTGGTTGTGGGGAATAATTTTAAACCTGATAAGGGGCTTAGTACACCAGTGGGTTTTTGTTTTTCTCTTGTTTTCTGTCAAAAAATATCAGGAGGTTACACTGCTTCTGTTTGCCCATTTGTATTATTGTAATTTAGTTAACAGTCTTGGAGGGTGGGCAAGTAAAGGCAGTTAATCAAGGAAAGTTAAAACATGCACATTATTAAAGGGAAAAGATAGCAAGGGCATGCATCTTCTAGGTAAGGAGGAGATAAGTAGGAAGGTTCAGTTGGAAGACAAAACTAAAATGATTTCAATTACATTTAGTCATTCTTCTCAGAATCAAAATAACTTGGCTCATATAAACCAAGTTTATTTTTCCACAACAGTGGTCTTTATACATTATCTTTACTCAGGAAATTATGCTAGATGAAGGCTCAAAAGAGGATAATGGCTGCCATTCTATCTGATGCCTACTTCCCATTTGGTTACAATTTTTAAAAGAAATTTAGTTGAAGTTTTGCATCATTCGCTCTCCACAATACTTCCATAAATACCAGTTTATAAGTTTGACTGTCCAAGAGCATTAAGAAACAAAAAAAAAGTTATCTTCAATTTTTGTTCCAAGAAATCAAATGCTCTTTTTTGAAATGGCATAGTTATGTGCAAACCTTGAGTTGTGGTAGTTTATTGAATACATTTAGAAACATTTGTGTTGTTTTACAAATGAGTAAATCAGTTGATCTTAACTGATCCAAAAATAAGTCAAAAATTGTAAATATAGTGACTAATGAGTAGATATATTCTACAGAGTACATGCATTTTATGGTTAATTCTAAAATTGTGAAAGATATGAATTTGTTGAATTACATTTCTATTTTAGAAAAAAGTAGAATTACATCATATGAAAACATTGTCTACATACTGATTATTTGTAAGTAATGGGAGAAGGAAAATAAATTTATTTCACCTTACTCTTTTTGCCAGCAAGTGAGATAAAATTATAGGATTTCTGCATGTCTAAGAATTTCATATGCACAATTATTAAAAATCAAACTGCAAATTACATTTATCTCATTTTTGAAATAATCTTTTTTCCTGGTGCTATTTTGTACTAATAAAAGAAGCCATAAGGCTTTGTTCTTGATCTAATTTTCCAAGAAATAACCTACATAACCTACATAAAATATTCTTGTAACAATTTCTCCTAAAAGCTTATCTATTTCTATATTTCATTCAGCTCCCTCCATTTAAATCAAATGCAACTACCCCCATAAAAAGAAAGTTTCAGGTGTGCAATCTACTCAGAGGACATTCACAAAACCTTGGCATTATTAAGCAACACAATTATGTATTTGTAAACTGTGCATGCTACAATTCTAAAAAGTGCATTATTGAAATACTTGTTCATGAATAAAACCCATTCAAAACTGCCAGCTCATTGCTTTCCTGGCTTCACAATATCCACACATATTGGATGCAAGATGATGACCTCTGGGAACATCTGGATTCAGCAGAGCACCGCTACAACAAAATTACTAGAGTGTTCCAGGGATATCATTTAATATTCACAGATCAGTAGGCAACTGTGATTTGTCATGATTAATATTGCATAGTTATGCCACTTGTTTGCATCTTAAAAACTAGAGTACTAATCCAGTACTGTCACAAACAGAAACTAATTCTTTGGAGCATTTTTAGATTTTTCTCCACAGCATATTTTTCACGCATACACTCAGTAGCTACAATGTGAAAATACTTTGAGGGACATAATGAAGATGGATCTAAAAAGAATGCTATCTTTACCTGCATGAAATGCATTCTGTCCCCACTGCATCAGTTTTTCAGCAATTATTCAGGAAGGGCAATAATACACTTTTCTACATGGTGGGAATTGTCCTGTTGTGGAAGCACTGCCATCAATTAGATCAACTGTTTGTTCTTAGTCAAGCTTCTGCATTCATTACCCCGACTAGAATAATAAAGAAATACATAGGA
Organism: Thamnophis elegans; assembly: GCF_009769535.1. NCBI lineage: Eukaryota > Metazoa > Chordata > Lepidosauria > Squamata > Natricidae > Thamnophis > Thamnophis elegans. Next base: position 24,715,763 of record NC_045548.1, read on the forward strand.
GAAACAAACAATAATGTCCAGACATAAAGATGGAGAGATGACATTTTAGGTCCCTTCAAAGCATCATTTAAGGCTATTTCTAAATACTGAGCATATATTGTGAATATCGTTATATTATTCAAAATACGCTGCTTAATTTTAATACTTAAAATTACAAGTAATGTATTTGCAATAGTGAATATCTGCGTACTTTGCTTTTATGTCTGAGATAATTTTCACTTGGTGCATACCAACGCTTATGCAAGATGTAACAGACGGTAATTTAGGCACCTCTAAATATTAGCCATATTGATAGAGGATACAACTGTTAATCATGAATTCTAATGGAATCTCCTAGTTTAAAAAGCGGTATCTAAATACCAATTGCTTAAAAGGAAAAAAAATGTGGAATAGTTGTTGACTTTTTGAAAGGATCTTGGAAATAGAATGCTGGAGGTGAGCAAGAGTTGAAATACCTTTGAAGCAAATTAATTTAGGCCTATTACAGTTACATCGATTTTAATGTATAAAAGCACAATTTAAAGGAAAACTATAATTTAAATCTAAGGATTTTGATCATGTTCACAAAATAGCATCAATTCAGGACTGGACTATTAATTGCTATACTTCAAAATATAATGCGAGATTTCTTCTCTTTTCAGTGAATCATATGAAAGTTACTCCCATGGATATAGCTACAGCCTCTCTCCTGAATGTTTTCAATGGAAATGAATGTGGAGCAGAAGGATCCTGGCAAGTTGGTGTGCAGCAAGATGTGACTCACACAAATGGATGTATTGCTTTGGGAATCCGTCTGCCTCACACAGAATACGAAATCTTCAAAATGGAGCAGGATGCCAGGGGGAGATACTTGCTATATAACGGCCAGAGGCCTAGTGATGGATCCAGCCCAGACAGACCAGAAAAAAGAGCAACCTCCTACCAAATGCCCTTAATCCAGTGTACATCAGCAGCCCCAAGAATAGAAGGAACATTAGAAGAAAACATTCTAGGGTGGTATAATAATGGAGCATCAGCAAGCAATTCCTGTGTATTTATGCTAGCCACAATGGTGGTTATTTATATTGTGCCTCACTTGGACCTTCTCAGCTAGAAGAACATTTTGAAATTTCTCAGATCAGGGCAATATAGGAATTGGGATCCATGAAAATGGCAAAGGGCATTTTTAAGACAAGACTAATAATTTTCTTGATGCACTTGAATGCCTAAGAATTTTCTTTATTTTCTCATGCTTTCCTGTATTTGAATCATGAACAGCACTCATTTTTTTGAGCTTCATCCAGTCCGATCTACGGTTTGACATGACTGCACAATAGTAATTGCACTTTAAGACTGCAGTTTCTTTATTTCATGTTAAAAGCTGTTACAACTAACCAGAACATATTCTGCAACCTTTCTTCCATCAGCTTTGCTGTTGCAGCCCATTGAATTAAAGAATATTTTTCACTGAATTTAATTATCAGATATTATACTTTTATAGTGCCAATACTAGAAAACTGCATCTTTCTTAAGCTACAATGTACATATGTATATACAAAAAATTCAAACCATGGATGTATCTAAATATACTTTTATAGATTTTACGTATGAAATGCTTAGAATAAAATAACTGAATGAGAAATATAAAATCTTCAAAAATTGAAAATATATAAAGATTTTGTGAAATTAAATTCAATGATGCATAATAACACATGACACGTTTTATATTGTTGCTCAATGTATGATAATTTAATGATTTTCTGATTTCCAATAACTTGTAATTAAAATTATAGTGTAAAATGGGGGAGCAAAAGTTACAAGACTTCTCGGTTAACAGCCAAAATATTTTTAAAATATATTTTCATGAAAGAAATGTTGTCATATTCATTGCACTTACCTTGAATCTCATTTTATTAAAGTGGGAAATTAATTAAAACAGGGCTAATTCTAATAAATGTCATTCTTTGCAAGGAAACTTTTAAAACTAAGAATACTAAAATAGTAATGAAACAGAGCATATGGATAAACTAAACACCATTATATCATAAAATATAATAGATAATTCTCTTACATCTTATAAGAGTTCAGTATATTGATTATGATTTAGCCATTTTGTAACCTCCTTAATTTTAGAAGTCTAATTGGAATTAAAAATGCAAGAAAAAGTTAAGGTGAAGCTTATCCTTTGAAATTAAAAACTTTTAATATGTCATGTTTAACATAGTAGCTTATAATTTATTCTCTTTTTAATAAAATGCATTATTGAAAGCATTGCAAAGATTTGAATATGAAATTAAGAAAATTCCTACCTATTTTTTTCCTGGTATTACGTCAAAGCTCAGTAGCAATTCTATTAAGATTGCTTTTTGCTAATATTATTTTTGAGTCTTTACAGCTAGCAATATATGTAGAAAATCAAAAGTACATAGTACATCATGATCTTTATTATTTCTCAAACATTTCTAAAGATGATTTTAAAATTATATCACCTATCTACTTCACTTTGGAAAACATGTATAATTCTGCAATGATGACACTTGTATTTAAACCCCATTATTTTTGAGTTTTTAAACTGATAAGATAGCAATTTAGTTTTTAATTTAACAGTAAGAAACAGAAAACAATGTATTAGAACTTCCAGTCAGTACTATATACTGTATTCACTTCCATATACTTCCCACATACTATTTGAGGATTTATGTGCATGTTTATTGACACAATTTCCTCTCCAAAATTTCAGTTTATATACTGAGATGATTGGCAAATTTCCACTTTTATATTTAATAGGGAAGATCATGAGGATATCATGTTTTTCAACTGAATCTTGCATTAAAATAATGTCGTATATAGTGCATTCTTTTGTTTAATGCTAATAAAGGGACTGAGCTCTGAAATTTTCATCTCCTGGTATCTGGGTATGCTACTGAAATTTACATTAATGCTGGCTTAAATAATTTCCTTCCAATTGTATGGAAAAGAAACAAAATATACTAAAATCAAAGGGAATGGGCAGATCATGAAACTATAAGCTTCCATTAAAATGAAACAAAAAACAAAAACAACTCATAAATGAGCATTCACAAGATGTATGAAAACCAGAGAGACATTCTTAAAAGTAAATTAGTATTTGAAATATTCTATTGATACACTGGCCACATATTAATTTCCAGAAAGAAAAGATAATTCATTTATATTAAAGGCATTCATTTAAATAATGAACACTGCATGCAATCAGCTGTGTTTTCTGATTTTGATAGGCAAATGGGCTTACATGTGTGCAGAACTACACCTACTGTATTAAAACCAATACAGTAATCCTCTGCACTTAAAGATGTTGGACTATGGGATCAGCAGACTGCAATTGCATGGATTCAAGCATGGTTCCACTTTTTGGGATTAAATTGTAAACTGGATTTATATTTACATACGTATGTGCCCAAGAATTGTAAGATACACTTTTTCCTAATATTTTACCCCTGTTCATTTTCTAATTTAAAGTGCTTGGGAAACTTGAGCATATTAATACCCTAAATACATGAAACTAATTACTAGAAGAATAACTAATTCTTCTACACAAAAATGTTTTTGTCAACTACAGCTGTCTCTTATTTGCTATCCAGATGTGTTGAGATTGAAACTCCCAACATTCCTTAGGAACCATGGCTACAAAGCCTCTTAAGGATGTAAGTCTATGAAAATTTTTCTGTTAGATTGCAAGATGAAACATTTTGCTGTTTTACAAAAAAGTGACATGCTATAGTGAACATTAAATACATTCTAGTACGAATTAGCAAATTCACATAGATAAAATGGTGCACATAAAGCAGGGCTGTCAAACTCCTGGCTTGCGAGTCAGATGCATCACATACTGGCCACGCCCACGCCCAGTTTAGTGAAGAGGGGGAACTCCCAATACATCACGTGACGTTGCAGTGACGATGCGAGTTTGACACACTGACAAAGTAATTCTGGTTGAAATTAGTTTTATCTTATTCACAGTTGAAATTATTTATATCCAATTATTTAACTTTTAAAAGAGCAGGGAATGTGCACAAATAACTTGGCATGATATTGCAGCTAACGTTCAAAATGTTCATTTTGTTCTTATATTCTGAGAGGATGTATAAAATCTTCACCTACCATTTAATATTTCCAACTTAGAATTTGTTTATGTCTTGCAAAAGTTGCAAATCCAAATTTTATATTCATTAATTTACTGTTGTGCATACTGGCTATTCTGTAATGGATTTAAAAAAGGAATATGGTGTAAGATTGTTTTTTAATGAACACAGACGATTTATGTAAAACAACTATTAGCACAAGCCTGTACTAGAAACCAAAGCTACACAGAAAAATGTTCCAGTGCTTCCAACAAGAACTAAAATATTGCCATCTAGTGGTATCATCTTGTCTCCAAGATGGATAGATTTCATAGTAATTATTATATTTATCTAGCAATATTAGTCATTTGTTAAGAAGACTCTGCAGTCTTCTTAGTACTGGAGAAGACTCGTGCGAGTCCCTTGGACTGCAAGGTGATCAAACCAGTCAGTCGTAAAGGAGACCAACCCTGACTGCTCTTTAGAAGGCCAGATCCTGAATACTTTGGCCACCTAATGAGAAGGAAGAACTCACTGGAGAAGAGCCCAATGGTGGGAAAGACTGAGGGCAAAAGAAGGGGACGACAGAGAATGAGGTGGCGGGGTGGAGTTGCCGCAGCAGTATGACCTTAAATGGATTTTAGATGGTAGAGGACAGGAAGGCCTGGAGGAATGTTGTCCATGGGGTCACGATGGGTTGGACACGACTTCGCAACTAACAACATTAGTCCTTTATTTACAAGTCGGGCAGACAGCCAAACACCGTGATAAAAGTGTGGAATAAGAAAATGTGTAAACAGGTCTAGTCGTCTACTAAATAAAAATATCACTAACATCTAGATTGCCAAGAGAAAGTCATTTTTAAAAAATGAGCTCTCGTCTTAAATTTAGTTTGGGCAACTGGTTTTCAAAAACACGTTGAAAGCAAACTACTTAATTTATTGTACAATTCATCTAAACTTTTGTTTTAGGACTGATACATTAAAAAAAGATCGTGCACAAATTTGGTTGCATCAGAAAATAGGAATTATTAGAATTCTAAGCCTGACAGTCCTTAAGACATCAATTTGCCTATTCTGTTCATGTAACTCCGATGTATGTATAAAAAATGTTGGTCAACTCTGACTTAAAGGAGATGGGTGTCCATAGGCTATGGTCAAGAATCAGGATGTGGTGGCTACAATGTTGTGACTGACACAGTTTTTCTAATGTACACCACATGTTTTTATGCATCACAACTGAATTTTTTAATGTGGTACACACAAAAAAGCAGAACTTTGATTGCATTCCTGCAGACATCTCTGTAAAGTGACTTTAAAAACAGTTAAAATGAAAATGGCAACAGGCAAACTAGAGTATTTTTCTGTATTTAGAGAAATGCAATGTAAGATTTGGAAAGATTTATGAACATTGAAATTGTTGAACATATAATGTACAATTCTGTACATTATAATAAAGTAAACAATTTCTGTTTTGTTTCTTTCCCCAATAATTTATAAGTCTCATTAGCACTAAGAACACAAAGATGAGAAGAATGGCACTGAAAACTCAAACCATATGCATCAATCCATTTGTCACTCATCATCCTGTAATCCTCATTTGATCTATTTCTACTTTTGAGTTGAAGAATGTTTAATCTTGCAGTTTTTCTGAATAAAGGCAAGCTCAAGACAGGTGTCTTCTTATTCAAGCCCAGACCCAAACTAACAGAATAAATCTAATTCTGCAAACTAAGATTTTATCAACTCAAGAAGTTTAATTATGCTTAAAAGTCACAATAATAGAGAAATAAGCAAAACAGAAATCTTCACAAGGAGATAACTTTAGATAATCTCATATATTACCTCTATAATTTTTATTTTGGTAGCTTCCATGTAAACCACTTTCAGAGTGACTGATAAATGGTGGTACCCACAAGAACATATCTCCCCGGGCATCCTTTCTAGTTTAGGGAAACAGATGTCATAAAAAGAGCACTCAAATACTCAAGATCATCAAGGCAGCAGCTCAATCTCAGAACATTCTCACTGAATACCAAGGTTTATATGCTGATATTTGGGAAATGGCACAATATTACATACAACTGAAAAAGTGCAGAGTAAGACAAATGACAAAATGTATTCAACTTTTCAGAGAAACTTTATATTTAAGCAGCTAGATTAATCAAATCCAGGATAACTTATTTTTTGTATTACATTGAATGCTTATTTGAATGAGTGTATGAAATGTGATACCTCAAAATTATATCAAACAAATTATTAACACAGCAAACAACATGTTCAATCTGATCTGATCTTAAATTTAAGTTCTGTAGTGAAAATATAGTTGTCTAGCTTCTTCAGATTTCTGGAATCAGACTGTATGCCAAAATAAAAGTTTTCTAATACAAAATATATCTATGAGATACAGTGTGTTGAATCATTAATTCTAGAAAGAAATTAGCTTGCTTTTGATATATATGTAGGCTGTCTGAAATTATTCTATGATCACCACATAATTAGCGCTGGCATTAGGGAGAAAGATGCAAATTGAGGCAAGTGAAAAGGATTACAATTCCAATAATTTCTTGCCTGAAAACTAACTATGCTACTAGAAAATAATCTGTTAGTAACAACTTTGGGTCTTACAAATGTTGTTACTTTATTACAAGAGCAATAGATTGCCACCTAGTGTATTAGGCAGAACAATACAGGAAAAGTACATGTAATAAGATAGCATTAGATAATCATCAGGGAAAAGGTTTCCTTTAATTCATAAATTCACAAATTAGATAAAAGAATACAGTTGCTGAAAGTCAAGAACAAAATCAAACAGCCTCTCAAATTATCCATGTGTCTTTTCTGTTAGATAAGAATATGCCTATTCTTATGCAATTGCACTGATTCACAAAATATAATTACTTATCTGAGCACAAATTTCAACATATCCCAATAAGGCAGTATTTACTGAACAAGATAATATTCAAATCCAATGGCCTATGTTATACACATGATTGCATAACAGGCTATGTTAAAGTTTTATGATCGTTACCAAGAACTAATGGGGCACTCTCCGTATATTCTGCATTCTGCATTCTGTTTCTCCTATAATCCCAAATCTTAATACAGGTCTTTTAGATGTTCAAGAATTATAATCCAAAACCATTTGTGTGCGTGTAGTTGCCAGTTCCCATCTTATGAATACCAAGTTTTAATTTATTTTATAAACTTTGCATTCAACACAACAAAAATATCTTGTATTACAAAAACCAATGGGTACCATAAATCCTTTGCAATTTTTGTGAATGTTCACTCAGTTCATACTTTGTAGTGTTATTTTCCCAATATCTTTAATACTACCTGAATGCACAAAAGACTTGGCAATGAGAAATTCACTGGAAAACTCATTTTAATGTTACTTAAGCACAATTATTTTCTTTGAAATCGATTAAACAGATTTTGGACAGACCTTCTTTCTTACTTTGCAAGAAGCAGATGAAAAAATGTTTCAGGACTTTTGCTTTCTGCTATAATTTCTTGCCATAAGCAAAGTTGCCAACCTTAAATATAAAGCTTGCATCATGCAAGCTGCAGGAGCCAATAATTCACTATACGTAAGAACTACTACAGTGAACACACTGCACTTTCTGATGGAAGCACTTACTAACAGGAACAAATATGTTCCTCACATTGGTGTACACAAGCAAACAGGCAAAGTTCTAACCATTTCAGGAACAGAAAATTTAATCTGTATTACATAAATTCACTAAATACAGGTGGTATCATCCAGAATCACTCCTGAGAGCGAAATAGTTCAGCATTACATTTTATATACAGTTATGAAAAGATTAAAAACTAGAAGCGCATCCACAAACTGGATTTTCTCACTCTACTTACAGTAATTATTGAGTCATTCCATAATATTTGTCTTTGAAAGCCTTGTCCTGCTAAGTGGCCCAGCTAGGACCCTAATTCTACACTTATGATCATTATATTATAAGCTGTGGAATGCTTTTGTTATTGTTGTCTTTATTTTATTTTGGCAAGAGATCTGCCAAGGTTAGAGTACTTCCTCATACTATGTTTCGCCATAGTTCTGGTTACCTGTAATAAATTCTAAGTTCAGGCTAATAAATGCTAAAGTATTTAGCCAGTGCAAACCGTCGTAGCTTTTGTTTAACAGTGAACATATCTTTGAAGCTTTCTTTCACAGAAATATCTAAATGTATCTAGAGGTTATAGCCTGTACATAAATCTTCCTTGTAATCTCTTCCAGTGATCAATTTCCTTCAAGGAATAAATGTTTTCTCTTGATGTACCAGTTATATAATATAATATGAACAATACTACTGCTTTTAGAAGCAATTAAGTTTTAACCAGATATGAGGACACTTCTTCAAGTCACCAAAGTCAGAATGCAGATATCAGAAAACACAAAGAGTAACTGTATTTGCATGCTTTTAACTGAAACATCAGGCAAGTAGTTTGTTCATCAACTTTTTTGTAAATTGGAAGATGTTTATAAAAATTTATCACAGCGAATTGTGATGGTACATGACGTAAGTAGCTCTTCCATTAAAAAAAAGCATTAAAAATCCAAGGCAACCAAGAAGATTCATATTTTTCCTAGAACAGTTCTCAGCTATGTAAAATCTACATAGCACTGGTTCATTATATCCATATAAAATTCTGCTTATAAGTATAAGCCTTCCAAAATATCAATTTCAAACACTTGCTTATGATGGATTATGTAGAATAGCTGTATTGTGCTTTCAAAATCATCTATTTAATGAAAGTGAATACCGGAAATTAAACAAACCACAAGATTGTGGAGAAAAAATATTCAAACCAAATAAAATGAATTTTATAGAATTAACATATGCATAGCTAACAGACAGCTATGCCAAGACATTTACTGAACAAGGCTTAATTTTTTCACAAAATTAAATGATAATGTTTTCTCAATCGGTATTAACTTTGGGTTATTTGGAAACATTATAGGAAATGTTATTCTATGGACACTCGGCCTAAATTAGTCTGGATGAAAAATCAAGATACAACTGATTCTGTAAATTTAAAGGAAGATCAGTGATTCAACAGAAGTATCTGAAAAACCCAAAACGCTATTTTTAAAAAGTAAATTTAAAGTATGTATTCCATGTCCCAAAACAAATCAAATTCTGATCTTTTCCTAAAAAGCCAGGTAATTTTACAGCTGCTGCTGCACAATATGGAAACTGCTACATTTCTTCTGAAGCTTCACTTGCACCAGTCTAAGCCACAACTAGTGAACAATATAAATCTGTGACAAGAAGCAGGCTGTGTATAGCATATGTTGTAAAATCTTTCTAAAAGAACAATTCACAGAAACAAGCTACCCATCAGAATGTCTGTTAACAGTTTTATTATTTTGTTTGTTAAATACCATGGGACAGGGCTGTCAGGATGATTATTTTTTTCTTCCACAACCACCTCACAAGGGTAAGAAATTCTGCCATGATATCAGCAAAGTAAGGTGAAGGAAAAAATGCATACACTAAGAGGAACATTTCCCCACAGAATGCCTCATCATTTTCCTGAACAAGCGAATTAGCATTCTAATAATCATTCTTTCCAAGAGGCAAGAATAACAGATAAAATTTGAAAAGGATTATTAAAATAACATTTACAAGACTTTGAACAATTTTAACTCTTATTAAAACCACAAAAAGAAAGAACAATTCTTTATTTATGAGTTTTCATAAAGGACTGAATGTGCAACTGACACCTGCTATTAATGAATTAATATACAATTTTGTCCAGCAGCCGAACAGTTTGTCTTTTTATCGTGTTGTCTAACCGTGCAAGATCATTAAAGGCAAAGCCTATATGATGCTGTACACAAAAATGGTCACTTTGGCCATACTACCAATGAAGTGGTAGGTAATTTTTTTTTTCCTGGCCAAGAAAAAAAAGGAAGCAGCATTCTGCATGCTTCTCTCTCTCCCTTTCTACAAGATGAATTTCCCTAAAAAGAATCCAATGAAAATGGCTGCAATTACAACAAGGAGTGAAGGAAGAGAGTTGGAGCCATTATCTCGGAGGGCCAAGCCTGACGGTCCAGGTTTATCTGAGTGTGCCACCTTTCTCAGCCTCAAGCCTTCATCCTGAAAATACATGGAGGAAATTAATCAACAGAAAAATCATGGGACCACATCACGCCCGAATATAACCAGTATGCAATTCACAGAAGCATTTCAATGCTATTGTAGACTATTTATTCATGCATTCTGACTTTAAAGATTAATAGTTAACATAAAGGGGGCATAAAATATTAATCTTAAATAGAAAATAGGAACTAAGAAATTTCTCCATCCATATGATTACTATAATTGTATGATTAAATATTTAAAATAATTGAGAACAATGATTTACTGGAAACATTACTACCTATTTCAGCTTTAGGATTACAAATGGCACACAGAAACTTCTATGTTTTTAATACCATTCCAGCTTTACAGAAAGTTCAAGAATAAAAAATTAAGCCTAAATTAACTTGTAAGTCAGAGACTAAAGATAAAGGTTCTCCTTGCACATATATGCTAGTCATTCCCAACTCTAGGGGGCGGTGCTCATCTCTGTTTCTATGCCAAAGAGCCAGTGCTGTCCGAGGACATCTCCATAGTCATGTGGCCGGCATGATTAAACTCCAAAGACACACGTAACACTGTTACCTTCCCACCAAAGATGGTTCCTATTTTTCTACTTCCAATTTTACATGCTTTCGAACTGCTAGGATGGGCAGAAGCTGGGACAAGTAAAGGGAGCTTACGTGGCAATAGGGATTCGAGCCGCCGACCTTTCTGATCAGCGTCTTAGTCACTGAGCCATGGCATCCCTAAGTCAGAATCTACTAAACTACTAAAATAACCTGATTCACATTTAAAACACAATTTTTATTTGTCTTGATTAATGGAAGCACAACCTTAAATCTTTAAATATTAGTTGTACTGTATGTGATTAATTTATAATTTTAGTAAATGTAACTGCCTTTCTTAAAACAAGTATTTTACCATTATTATTTACTGGATTAGTATTCTATCCTTCCAGCATAGAAAAACTATTATAAACAACTTGGTGTAAACAATTTTTAAAACTGTATTTCATGAACAAATCAGTAAAGTCCAATTTTACTGATGGATTATTATGTATTTGCAAACTTACTCTCAGATGTCTATTTTCCTCTGATAGTTTCACGACATCTGCCTGAAGTCTTTTGCATTCTTCCACTAGCTTCCTTGTTTCAGTGTCATTAAGCGAAACACTATGCGATTTTGGCACCAGACCATCTTGCTTTGTATTCAGTATTGGAGCAGATTTACTTGTTTCTATTTCATTCTGGAAATATTAAAAAAAAAACAGATTCAAAATAAGTATTTCAATAAGTATTTCAATTTATCTTCTTCTATAACATATAAATATATGTGTGCGTATGTTCCAACATAACTCTGGAACACTTGGAGCAATTTCAACCAAACTTAGTACACAGATGGCTTACTCTCTGGAAACAAATGCTGTGGGGGTAAGACACCCTGACACCCAGTGAGGTGTATGTTCTGTTAAGATACAGCCTGTTGTGCCTTAAAATGGCTTCTACTGTACTACCGTAAAATGGTTTCTACAGCACAGTGGAGTTGCCATGGTAACGGCTTCACAGTATTCCACAAGGGGGCTCCCTATGATAAGGGGGAAAATCCAACATTAGAAATTATGTTTGGTCTGGATATTTTCCCCCTATAAATAAATACCCGTGCAATGCTGGGTTATCAACTAGTTACTTTTTAAAAATGCAGGTAATTTCCAAGAAGATAAATATGAAAGGGGTTTGAGAAGCAGAACTTAATTTCGAAAGAAGTATTTTTAAGTGACTGATAAAAATAAGCTTGCATAATAGAATTATATATTCATCCTGCATTTCATTCCAAGATAAATCTCTAAAGAATTAATACATTTATCTCCAAGGATAAAAGAGATAGAAACTTCTCAGTTGAGACAAAGTTCCTGAAGAGATTAGGAGACCATGAATTTTTCAAGGCTTCCACACTCTTTCTATTATTTTCTAACTATACTTCCACCAATTAAAATTTAAAGCTAGTCATAGTCAACATTGACATTTGGACAAATGTAGCTTTGAAAACTGTGAAAGAGAGATGGAGGACAGATATTTATAAATTACGTATCATTTAAATCAAAGCATCAGTGGCATGGTTTAAACGTACACAGAAAGTGTTATATACATAAAGAGGCCAGTCTGCAACACAAATCAAGAAACCATTTTAAGCAGTAGATGCAGTATAAACAATATTTGCATTTTTCTACCAGCAATTACTAGTGTCTACTGAAAGAACATGGATGGAGTTATTTATCTATGTCGTGCCCCTGTTAGGGCCTGAATCTGCGGGGGGAAGAGGAGCTGGAATATGAACTGACAGCAATAGGGAGGGGCTTCATTTTCTTCGGAAGAAAATGGGGAAGGCCAGGACCTTTCAGGATTAGGACAGCTTGTAGATAGGGAGGAACAAGGGCAGGATGAACATGAAAGACAGAGCTCAGGTGAGGAGCAAAGAAAACCCCCTCCTAATCCAAGAGCTTGGAGAATGGCGAGAAGGTGTGAACAGCGCACACTGAGCAGGCTACTCAGGAAAAGAGTGCCCCACCCATCTTCACAAGGCACACCTGGGGAATGAGACTTAAGGAGTTGTGGGGTGGGAACAAATGCTGAGTTTCTGAAATGTTGAGTGCCAACGTTTAAACTTTCCTTGCATTCTTTCTGGAATTCTAAACTAATTACTTGCATCGTTTGCTTCCTGAACTCCTTCATTTGCAATGCTGGATTTATTGCTGCGAAGCCCTAATGTACACAGTGCTGGGCTGGACTAATGGGAGCCAGAGGCTGTTTGAGGTTTGTGTGAGGGTTAAGGTCTGACAAAGTGATACCATGTGTGTGTGTGTGCGCGTGCGCATGCGCGCACACACACACACACACACACATAAAAATGTGATTTCCTTTACTTTAATCAATATTCTTGACATGCCTGTTTTTATAAATAACAACAGCAAATCCACCAAACTATGCTTAGTAAAATACGTAGTTTAGAAATGAATAAAAGTATTTGTTCTCATGAACATCATGCCATGGCTAAGTTTTGTACGTGAATCAAGCTGATCACCAGATTCAAATAATCATACCTTGCTTAATAATCTTTTGTTGTATTCTGCTCTTTCATGCTAAGTGACAGAACAAATAGAAAAATCTTCTATTAACTACAACTTCCTATTTCAGCAAGAAAGAAAGAATGCTTAATGTCATAGTTTACAAATGTGGAGCCACAGTGAACTCATAGGGATACTGCAAAGAATTTTAAATTGCCAAAGAAAATCTTGTGATACTTGACATCTGTCAGACATTGCACAAACTGCTAGCCTAGGAACACAGTGAAGACACAAAGGGCACAATGACTATGAATGAACCTCTGATTTAATGAATCTGGAATAAACCATGATAATTTTAAATCGTGCCATTTTTAAAGCTACTATGAACTACTTCCTACTTTGAGTAAACTGTTAACTTTATTTAATTTCATCACAAAACAAGAGAGAAAAAGGGTTGTATGAACTTGTAGAAACCTTGTTCCTATCACTGTTTATTTACCAGATAAATATCATCCCAACTAGTCCAACACCATTTGCGTTGATTCCAGTTGCTGAATAACCAGTAGGTTCTACCTTAATTATTAATTAATTTTGCTTCTTCCAAGCGATGTATTTCATTTTTTCTCCCTCCTATGCATCTCAATCCTAAAAATTTGAAGCAGTCCAAATTTCATAGGAATATAAATAATACAAATTCTGAACAAAAAATGTATACAATAGAAAACACTTTGACTGAATTGAATATCCTTGATTTTGAGCCTCTTTTGATATTTTTCTTAGCTAGCTGCGGTGAACCATTTTAGAACTAGAAAAATCTTGAAGCTTTCAGCTCCCTCAACAAACCTGATCCATCTTGGGTTTGACCTCACTGCCTGGTTCCATCATGTCACTCTTCTGTCTATTATTTGCAGGCTCCTGAAGAATGTTTCTGTTGGCTGGAGTTATGTATACAGATCTTGATGAAGATATAACCTGAGATGGCAGGTAAGACATACCCTCAGCACTCAGGAGATCTCTCACTGCAAGGCTTAAAGGAATGACTAAACCAATGGCTAAAGGATTAGGGTCTGGAACCCCATTCTGCTACTTAGAAAAACATAAATGTTATGCACAAGCAATTAAGCAATAGCTTATAAAGCATTGGAACAAACAAAAATAAAAGTTGTCTTTAGACACTTGAGTTTTATAGACTAAAACTAAAACCCTAAATGCATTTTTGAGGGATTAAACGCCTAAAGATAATATGATTTAGTCATAATACATACTGTAAATAGAACTACATAGAAATTCAATCAAGGTCATTTTAAACATAATTTTGGAGCAAAAAACCCATGTTTCCAAATGTACAAATAACTTAAAGTAAACTGCCGCAAACTTAAATAGCAAAGACAGCAAATTTCATTCTGGCTGTTTGCAGCTCTAAGGATCTTGCACAAAGATTAATTTCTATTATTACAAACATAAGCACCCTAATTTGAGCTGATTTTCATTTTTTAAAAGCCTCTTTTCTGCTTGAACTGCTTTTCCTCTGAATGTGGCATCACATAGTCAGATGTGTTATTTACCAGACTGCATGAACAGTCATCACACTCATAAATATCTGGTATGGTAAATATCACAGCTATGAAAACTGGACTAAAACTTTTCTCCCTGAATATTTTGCTTTACACAAAAATAAAATCTATGAACTATATCAGAATTGTCATTGTTCCACATCAAAAATACACTGTCTAATTACACTTCAGGAGTGAAACATTATTCCGTAGCTATTTATATGCATTCCACTAAATATTGAGACTTTTCTCATAAAGGCTAGCTTATATATTATGTGAATGTTAATCTTCACATAACTATAATCAAAATTAAATACACATAGTACCACGTTAACAACAGAAGTTGGATCCAAATTTCCATCACTAAACAATGTAGTCATAAAGCCCAATGATGTAAGTGCATCACTTAGTGAGCAACATTGTGGCAGTCTCCAATACCATCATTAAACGAGGATCATGGATCATTAACGTGACTTCCCTCTGGCTTCCAGAAGCAAAATTAACAGGGACGGTGGCTGGAAGTCACGAGACCCAGACAGCTTGCAAGCAGCCTTGCAGGCAGATAAGTGGCTGCTGCAAATCAGTACAAATGCAATTAGACACGGTGTGGGTCTTGCTGGGGAAAGGATGGTGCGCAAGCAGCTGCAGCAGCCCAGCACAATGACAACCAGACTGGGATTGGCTGCTGCCAAGGGAGCCAGGATCTGCGAGGACTCCTTGAGGTCCAATCATAAGTACCATTCATTCAATTCTCTTGTAACTTTGAATGGTCACTGACCAAGTGGTTAACAAAGGATTATACCATATATTCCTTGTTTTACTCAACATACTAGCCCATTCCTAAAAAATTTCAACCCTCAAAAAACCATAATAAAATAAATTACTGGTATTAAAATGTATTGGAAATATTTTCTTCTTCTATACTGTACAAAACTTTACTTGAGATAAAAATGTGAACATATTGGAAAACACTGAACTGCATACTAGGAGGAATCTGAATGTGGCCTTTATTTCTATGAAAGTGGGCCTCGACTTATAATCACTATTGGGATCAGAAGGTCTTTTGCTAAGCAATGTGGTTGTTAATTGAGTCATGCCCAATTTTATGAACTTTTTGCCATGGTCATTAAGCAAATCATTGTAGTTGTTAAGCAAATGCTATTTCCCCCATTGACTTGGCTTGTCAGAAGCTCCTCGAGAGCTTGCAATTGGCAAACACGTAACTCCAGAATGCTTCAATTGTCATAAATACATGCCAGTTGCCAATTTTGATCTGAAACCAAGAGATGCTGCAATGGTTTTGAGTACAAGATGTACTAAGTCACATTAGCAGCATCATGACTTTGAACATTTGTTAAATGAATTACCATAAATTCAGAGCGATCTGAACAGCAGTGTGCCTTAATCGGTGAGCTGTAATATACAAAGCAGTAACATAAGGGGAAAATTTACATTATCCCAATTATCTTGTTACAGGTAGTCCTCAACCTACCACCATAATGGAGCTTGTCCATTATGGTTGCATGTTGTATGGTTGTAAATCATGTGACCAACCCATATTTACCTTTTTTGCAACATTTGCTTAGCATTTTGCAGTTGTTAAATGAACCCATTGCTAAGAGGCCGATCATAAGTTCAGGACTACCTGTACTTGAAAATAGAGTAAATTAGCTATTCAAGTCACTTATTCTTGAGCTCTTTAACATACGTTAAATGTAAAGGAACCTTAGAGATCTTCTAATCCATCCCACACCTATATCAGCCAAGAGCCATGATGGTGAACCTATGGCAGTGAGGTGGCATGCTGAGCCCTCTCTGAGGGCACGCCAGCTGCTGCCCCAATCCAGCTCCATTGCGCATGCACATGTGCCTCCCGTCAGCCAGCTGGCCTTTGGATCTCTGCCATGCATGCGCAGAGCACATGCAGGGAATGTGCGCATGCACTTGCATTGCATTTTGGGACTTTGTGCGTGTACACGCCCCCTATGCCCCGTTTTTGGCCTGGAAAGCCTCCTCCACCAACCTGGAAGCCAAAACGGGGTGAGGGGGGGCAGTTCGCATGCATGGGGGACACATAACGATCGTGCAGAGGCACATGTGGGGCAATACACACATATGCATTCACACATGCACTCTTTGGACTCTCAGCACCAAAAAGATTAACCACTACTGTCCTAGACCTTCCCACACCAATGGCCATCCAATCTTGGCTTGACAACCTCCAATGATGGAGCACTTCAGGAGACTGGCTCTTCTACTGTTTAATATTTTTCAAGATAAGGAAATTCCTCCTTATTTCAAGTTTAAATCTCTTTAGCTATGTCTTCTTGCCCACTTTCTATAAAACAATATTTTGACACAAAACTGAGAGAAGGGGTGTTGGTCTTACTTGACACACTCCTTTTCGGTGTGCTGAGAAAGGATCCAAGGAATGGGTTAACTCTGCCTTCCTGCTCATTAGACTAAGTCAATCAAGTCTTTGTAGCCACGCCTCTCGTGCCTACTTCCAGTTTTCGACAAAGGCATGATGATGCCTTGAGCGTGATGTTTGATGTGATTTGACCACGTAGAATGGTCTATACCACTGGCCAGAGAAGGTGCCCAGCCTCAGAGCCCTCCATTCAAATGCCGAATGGTTAGTTGGAGCCATTGTGGGTCTGAGTGGAGGAGAGCTGTCTGACTGAGGGAGATCCCACAAGATTTTGTCTTGTGGGATCCTCCAGAGTCTGGATACTGATAGGCAAACCATGGCCGTCTGGGCCAGTAGGGATCCAAGAGTAGGATCTCCACTGTCTCCGCCAGTACTTTTCTAATTACCCCTGGGATGAGGAGAAGCGGAGGAAAGGCGCATAGTAGCCCCCGGGGCCATGGAATGCAGAGTATGTTGACCCTTCCACCCCCAGTGTAGTGAACTGGGCATAAAACCTGGATAGCTGGCTGTTTGATGGGGTGGCAAACAGGTCCAGGATTGGAGCGCCAAACTTTTAATACAATGACTGAACAGGTCAGGGTGAAGGTGCCATTCTGCATGGTCGAATGCGGCTCAGCTGAGCCAGTCCACCTGTACATTGCATATTTCTGAGATATGTTCTGCCTGCAGGGACAGAAGATGCCGTTCCGCTCAGTGCCCCAAGTGCCTGGCTTCTCGTATGAGGACCTAGAGTGGGTGCCCCCTTGGCAGTTGATATGAGCCCTGGTGGATACATTGTTAAGATAAGTATGTGGTGGTGAGAGATGATGGTCTGGAACCGTTGGAGGGCTAAGTGGGCTGCTTTCAGGACTAGCCAGCCGATGTTGTTTCATAAGTCCTCCTGTGACCACTGGCCTTGTGCCATCTGAGTTTGCATGTGGGCTCCCCAGCCAAACAAACTGGCGTCCGTGGTGATAGTGATATGGTTTGGCTCCTTGAATGTGCATCCCTTGGCTGTGGCAGGGGACATCCACCACTAGAAAGACTGGATGACCGCACTGGTGGGACCTGGACTCTGGTAGTTGAATTGCTCTTGCCAGATTTCTGGTAAGGCAGGAGGAACCACTGCAAGGCCCTGTCATGTAAACGTGCCCTAGGAACTATGGAGATGCAGAACATCATCTTGCTTAAGAGTTGTGAGAGAAGGGCCAGGAGCATTGTTTGGCCCAATTGGATCCGGTTTGCCAGAGTTCTGATGCTGTCCTGGAGTTGCTGGGACAGGGAGACTATGCATTATGTTGTGTTTATATATGCTCCTAGGTGGAATATCCTGTTGATAGGAGAGAAGTGGCTCTTCTTATAATGGCTGACTGAAAATCTGTGATCCTGAAGGACCCTGATCGTGAAGCGGAGGTCCTCTATTGCCCGGAGGTGAGGAAGATTGGATCAATATGTCATCCAGGTAATACTGAATGTGAATAGGAATGGTTCTGAGGTGAGCCAAGAGCGTTGCTGGGATCTTTGTGAATGTTCTGGATACTGAATGGGAGGGCCCTGTACTAGTAGTTTTGGTTTGCGTAGCAAAACCACAGGCAATATAGGGATGTGTGGGAATGCTTCCATTAAATCTGCTGAAGCCAGGAAGTCGCCCTCCCGGATGCTCTCCAGTATAGACTGGAGGGACTGCATTTTGAATCTTTTGTTTAGTCTTTAAAGGTAGAAAATCGCTCTCCAACCACCACCACCACCACCAAAGGCTTTGCGACTACAAACAGGATGGAATAGAACTCCAGTCGCTTCTGGTGTTTTGGAATTAGCTTGATGGCTCAAATGTCAAACAGGTATTGTATTGCAGCTTTCATGAGGAATCTTCTTGTTCCATTTCTGGAGACAGGGCAATGAATAAAGAACCTCAGGGGTGTAGAAAGTCGAGAGTGATTCCTAGTTGGACAGCGTTTAGGATCCATGCATCTATGGTCATTTCCTTCCATTGAGACATGAAGAGACTTAGACGGCCACCAATGGGAGGGTTGGATCTGCAGTCATCTGGAGGAAAAACGGAAGAGATGACTTCTGTTGCCTTGAAATGGCCATTTGGGTTGGGACTGCTGTCTGCTCGTCTCTATAGCCGGGCCTATCAGATTGGTGATCATGTCGCTGGAAATATGCCCTCTGTGGCTGTGAGGTGTCTGCTGCATTGAAGGAAGGCTTCCAAAAGTAGGACGATGATCGATGGTCAGTGTATCTGGACATAGAGGGTAGGACTTTTTTTTTGTCTTTTGTCTCTAGGAATATAGGCTCTAAGGCCTCTCTGAATAGCTTGTTGCCTTTGAAGGGAGCAGAAGCCAACTTCCATTTGTACTTCATGTCTGCCTACCAGTGATGAAGCCAAAGCAGTCGTTGGGCTATCAAGGATGAGGTGATGGGCCTGGAAGCGAATTTGGCCGAATTCAGTGTGGCATCTGCAGAGAATTCTGCCGCTGCTATCACCTTGTTGATGTCCTAATGAGTGCGGAGGTCAGTGGCTAGGATTCTTGCTTGCATCTGTCTGAGCCAGAGTAAGGAAGTTCAATTGAAGAAGGAAGCAGCTGTGGCTGACTTAACCACCCAGGCAGCCGCCTGATGGGCTTTGTGAAATGTCAGTTCTACTCTCCTGTCTTGTTTTTAAGGCATCCTCCGTGTCATTGAACATGGTGGAAGAGGCTAAGGTCATCACGGGGCCTTCGATTGTTGGCATTTGTAGTGCTGCAGTGAGATCTGAGGCCACATTGTAGAACTGCTTGTCACTCACACTCGGGGATGGGTATGGCCCTGGTAGGGCCCATTATCGTTGGACAACATCCAGGAATAATTTTGTGGAAAGAATCTCCTTGTTATCTATGGCAGGCGCTGAGATTAATAAATTTTTGGGGTCAGATAAGCCTAAGGCCACTCCTATCCGAGCTGTGGTCTTGGCTTTGTAGAGAAGTGTCTTAAACAAGGAAGGGCGAAAGAGTCCTGTGAAGCTTTGGGGGGGGGGGTGTCACTCCTTCATTCTTAGATAGCATTAACTCTTCATGTTCCTCATCGTCCGAGAGGGATTCCAAACTGCATATGGAAGGGGCAGGGGAATGAGGCCTGTGAGGAACCAGTAAATTCCTTAGATTATCGGGTGCAGTAGGATGCCCCTAGTGAAAGGGTGGAGGCTGGAGAGGCTGCCTGTCGGTTTTGTTGTATGCCTGTGGCAATGTCCTGAGCAAAGGCCTCTGAGATTATTAGTCTCATTAGTAGGAAAATTTCTGGCTCTTGTATCTCTCTTGGGCAGAGTCTCACTGCTGTCGGAGTGAAGGTAGCCTCTGGGGTGGGCTTCGCCCTCTTAAGAGCCAGCTCCCAAGGACTTTCCGGTGGGAATAGATTTGAAACAGAAGGAATGAACAGCTCATTGTGTTATATCCTTGGAAGTTGTGGCTGAGAAAGATGGTCTCAGGCGCCATCTGGTGGCGAAGATTGGGTAGTCGGACTAGTGGTCTGACTGGCTTCAGTAAGAGATTGTAACGGCTGTGGTTGAAAAGCGCAGGAACCGGTAGGTTCATCCACTGAAAAACTCTCTTGCCTGTGTTGGTCTGCCTCCCCTTCTGCTTTTGCAACTTCTCTGTCTAAGGCTTTTTGGTCCCTTCGTGAATCCTCCTTGGCCTTAGTGGTCTTTCTGGAGGATAGTGCTTTTGACCTGATTCTGGCCAAACTGTGGATGGAGGAGCATTTTTTTTGAAACCTGGGGCTTGGGGGCTGGTAATTTCAGTCCTTCTCAACAAATGTTCTCCTCGCAGCTGTCTCCTGCTGCGGGGGGCTCCATTTTCAGAAACGGATCCCTCGGAGAGACAGACAGATCTCAGTTGGAAACTCAGCTGCCACAGCTGTTGGATCGCCACTAGGCGAGTATGCTCCAGAGCCCCAGGCAGTGACTCAAGTCCCCTTCGCAGAACGTTCAAAAGGGACCTTAGTTTCCCTGGAAATGAGCCAGATAAGGGTGGCCTTGCCGGTCAGACTGGGGAGCCTGCCTGTTGTCTTGATCTCCTCCTGTTAAAAGAGAGGGAGGGGTTCTTAAATTCTCATTTCTGAGGTTTGAATAATCGGAGTTGAGAAAAAAGCATCTGTCGAGCTGAAGACTGAGTCAAAAACTGGGGAAGTAGGCGCGAGAGGCATGGCTACAAAGGCTTGATTGACTCAGTATAATGGGCAGGAAGGCAGAATTAACCCATTTCTTGGATTCTCCTCAGCATACTCGGAGAACTGTCTCACAAGTATGCCATATTAAGATCTTTACATTGTATCAATGTAAAGATGTTATCAATTTTCTATTCTTTTTTCCAATATATTTTAGACTGTTTTTGTTAAAGTTCTGGGAAGTCGGGGGAGGGAAGGCTGGGGGGGGTTGGGGGGGAGGGAGGGATGTATATTAGGCTTGACGGGGGTGTTAGATTTTAATGTAATATGATTGCACATGTATACTGTCTTCTTCTTTTCTTTTTTTTTAAAACTAAGATATATTAAGTATATTGATATGGAAGCATAAATACCATCAACATAGAATGGAGTTTGCTCAGAAGCGGAAATACACCAATGAGAGGAAGAGTGGGAAACAGATGAGAGAAGAAAGATGGGAAGAGAGGGATAGGAGAGAGGGTAAGGGGGGAAGATGAGGATAAGGAGGAGTGGAATGTAGAGAGAGAAGGAGAAAGGAAGGGGAAGTAGAGTAGGAAAGGATGTTGGAGGGAAGAAAGGAGGTAGGAGAGAGGTAGAAGAAAGAGGTGTATGGAGAGCAGATAATGGGTTTTTACTATGGCATGCAGTTCCCTAGTACCTTGAGTATAACTTTACTACTCTAAAAATTGTTAACAATAATAAGCATTATTATTAGTAGTAGTAGAGTAATAATATGCTAGAACAGTGATGGCTAACCTTTTTCAGATTGCATGCCAAAAGTGGGGGGAGTGCAGGGGGGGTCGTGTGCTGGCATGCCCACACCCATAATGCAATGCGCCCGACCCCAAGCACACATGCAGGTGTGACCCCGCCCTCCCCCCTGCTTTTAGCACTCGATGGACTCGTTTTTCGCCCTCCCCAGGATCCAGAGGCTTTCTTTCTGTTCCTGATCTTCCGGTTTGCCCGTAGGGCCATTTTCCACGCTCCGGAGGCTTCAGAGAAGGCCAAAGTCAGCTGGCCAATGCACACATGCATGCTGGAGCTAACAGGCAATGCCTCGCGTGTCCTAACAAATGGATCCGCATGCCACAAGTTCACTATCATGGTTCTAGAACATAGAATAATAGGGTTGGAAGGGACCTTGGACATTTTCTAGTCCAACCTCCTGCTCAAGCAGGATATCCTACAACATTCTAAACAAATGGTTGTCCAAACTCTTCTTGAAAACTTAGTGATGGAACATCCACATAGTTTTCCTCTCCTTATTATTAATACTTACTACTACGGATACTAATAATAATATTTATACTTATATGCCACCTGACTGGGCAGTTTACAAGAAATCAAAGTAAAACCAATAAAATGTAATTATCTGCCTGTGACCTGATGGGAATTATGACAATGATGCTGTAGCCTTTTACAGTCGCATGACTATCAGCAAATCCTTTTTTTGAAATCAAGTTTTCTTTTGATTGATACACGGTTCACTTCCACAAGCCTATACTATGAAGATAACCAGTATGGAAAATAATACATGTATGTTTTTTAAAACAGGGGAATGACCGTTGGCTTACCTGAATGGTTGTTCTCTAGGAGCTGCGCGAGTGTCCAAGCATGGGTTAACTTCAGCTTGCTGCCCAAGGACTGAGTTCAAAGTTTGTGTAGCCACGCCTCTTGGTCCCCTCAGAGGCTGAGTTTAAACAAACGAAGATTAAGCATGTCCAAGCATGGGACATACCCAAACTATGTAATCCCAGGGTGGGAAGAAGAAATGCCCAGGCCTGTGGAAGTCGCGATAACCCGTTGTAAAACTCTTCTCCCGAAGGAAGCCTCCACAGAACAAAGGCATCAAGTCTGTAGTTCCTCCCGAAAGTAGATGGTGACGACCATGTCGCAGCCATGCATATCTCCTCAATGGGTGCTTCCATAGCCCACGCAGCTGAGGTCGCGGCACTCCTTGTTGAGTGTGCTGTAATGCAAGGAGGAACCGGTCTAGTCTGTTGCTCATAGGCCAGCTTGATACATGCCCATATCCAGCGTCCTATGGTAGAAGATGAGACTTTCCTGCCCATGGAAACGGGCTGAAAAGACACAAAGAATGATTCCGACCAGCTGAAGTGATGGGTATGAGAAAGACAGTTTTGAATGACAAATGCCGTAGACTAACCAAGCGAATTGGTTCGAATGGTGGCGATGTTAGGGTCTGCAAGACAATCAATAAGTTCCAAGTTTAGGAAACTGCGAACCCTTGGGTGTCGGCTGAGCGGTTGAGAATTGACTCTGGACAAGATGGTGGCTAGGGTTGCTATCTACCTCCCAAGTGTGTTGGGGCGAGGCCCTTGTCCAACCCCTCCTGGAGGAAGTCCAGGATTTGCGGAATTGTCGCTGCTGTGGCATTGATGTGATGGGAGTGACACCAAGAGAAGATAGTCCATGTTGTGTCATAGATCCGCACAGTAGAAGGTCTCCTGGACACCTAGATGGTGCAGATGACCTTGTCAGAGAAGCTGTCTTGCCTCAGAAAGCCCCTCTCAAATGCCAAACGGCTAGATGCAGCCACTGGGGATCGGATGTTGAATGGCCCCTTGGCTGAGGGAGATCTACTCCTGAGGTATGCGCCAGTGCTTGGTCACCGACAGGCTGACAAGGCCGGCGAACCAGGACCTCTTTGGCCAGTATGGTGCTACGAGCAACACTTCCACTTCCTCCGCCAGAATTTTCCTAATTACCAGTGGTATCAAGGGAGGAGGTGGAAACACATACAAGAGGCTGGGAGGCCAGTGACTTCGTAGGAATCTGCCCCGTCTGTGCCGGAGCACTGAAACCTGGCGAAGAACCGTGGAAGATGCATGTTGGCTGGGGTGGCGAACAGGTCGACCCTCGGGAGGCCGAACCTTTGCGACAGCTGATGGAACAATGATGGATAGAGTCGCCACTCCGAGTTGTTGATGGTAGTCCTGCTTAGCCAGTCCGCGACCACGTTGTCCTCCCCCCAAGGTGTGGTCTGCCCGCAGCGGTGCCAGGTGACGCTCCGCCCATCGGCCCAGTGCTTCCACTTCTGCCATCAGGGCCTGAGATCAAGTGTTGCCTTGGTGGTTTATATATGCCTTTGTGGCAATGTTGTCGATCAGTATTAGGACATCGCGGCCCTTGATGTGATGGTGAAAATGACACAGGGCAAACCTGGGGGTCCGGAGCTCCAGCCAATTTATGTTGTGGGCGAGCTCCGCCTGCAACCATATACCCTGAATTACGTGAGCCTGGAGATGAGTGCCCCAACCGTATAGGCCGGCATCCATTGTTAAGACCAGGCGCTCCAGTTCTTTGAAGAAGGATCCCCGTAGCAGGGTCTCTGACTGCCACCACCTGAGTGACCGAACCACCCTTGGGGGAAGGAGCACCACTCTCCTGGAGTTGCTGGCCTTCCATCTCTGGATTGGTAACAGGAACCATTGGAGCTCTTGCACATGCAGAAGTGCCAAAGGAACCACTGAAATGCACAAGATTACTTTTCCGAGCAACTGGGAGAAAGAGACGATGGACACTGACTCGGCCGCTTGGATGCATCTCACCAGAGATCTAATGCTGTCCACCCGCTCCCATGTGAGAAAGACTTCGCAGCTCCTGGAGTCAATCACCATGCCGAAATGCAGAATTCTTCATATTGGAGTCAGGTGGCTCTTGTCGAGATTGACTGAGAACCCGTGGCGTTGGAGAACGCGGATGGTGATGTCAAGATCTCTTTGGGCTTTCCCCCTGGATGACGAGTGAATGAGAATGTTGTACAGGTAGCATTCGAGTCTCACTGGGAGAGATCGGAGATGTGCTGCGATGGCAGCCAGAAGCTTGGTAAATGTCCTTGGGGCCAACGAGAGGCCAAAGGGGAGGGCCCTGTATTGATAGTGCTGGTTGGCAAACTGGAATCTCAGGAACTTGCGGTGCGCTGGATGAATGGGAACATGCAGGTATGCCTCCTTCAAGTCGATGGAAGTTAGGAGGTTGCCCTGTGTGATGCAACCCAGTATGGTCTGAAGTGACTGCATCTTGAAGCGCTTGTACACTAGATGGATGTTGAGTTTCTTGAGGTCCAGTATTGCCCTTACTCCCCCTGAAGACTTTGGGACCAGGAAGAGGATCGAGTAGAACTCCTTCCCCTCCTGACCCCTGGGGACCTTCTCGATGGCCATCTCCAGCAAATGTCCTATCTCCGCCTGCATCAGCTGGCGCTTGTGGGTAGACGTGGGAATGGGACAATGGACAAAAGTCCGTGGGGGAAATGAGAGGAATTTCAGGGTCAGGCTATGATGGACCGTATTCAGAATCAGTGTCCATTGTTGTCGCTTCTCATTGAGCGGCGTATAGTTGGAGATGACCGCCTATGGTAGGGGACCGGTGACGGTCACTTCAACTTCCGAAAAGGAACGGTTGGAATATCCCCCTGGGAAGGGCCTGCAGTTGCCCCGCTGCCTGTTCTTGTCCCTGTAAGATGACCTGTCTTGGGGACGATCCTGAGATTGGGAGTATGACCGATTAAATCCCCCAGAGGCTGGAGGGTCTGTGTTCCAAAAGGGCTGCCTAGGAAAGGACTGACCCTTGCGATCTGGCTTTTTGGTGACCACTGGTAAGATTTTATGTTTATCCTTGGATTCAATTAAGACCGAATCCAAGGCCTCCCCAAAAACCTTTTCCCCTTTAAAGGGAGCGGAAGCTAGCTTCCACTTCACCTTCATGTCTGCCTTCCAGTGGCGAAGCCACAGCAGACAGTGTGAGGTCACATTGGAGGCGAGGGCTCTGGAGGAAAATTTTGTGGCGTTAAGTGAGGCGTTGGCAGAGTACTCGACAGCCGCTATGATTTTATTCACATCCTGTCGTGCTCTGGTGTCCCCCGCCAGTAGGCTGGACAGCAGTTTGCGGAGCCAAAACAGTGCTGCTCTGCTAAAGTAAGATGATGATGATGCTCTCTTGTCCTCAGCCTTTAAGCCTTCCAGCAGGTCGGCTGGAAACACTGAATTGGAAGTTAGTGCTACAATGGGGTCATCCACCTGAGGAAGCTTTAAGAGATCCTCAAGGCTACTCTCCATGGTATACAGCTTATCTACCCCACTGGGATTAGCCATAGAACCCGGTTGGGTCCATTGGCGCTGTATAACATCCAGAACAGCTGGGGGGCTGGGACTAGATCCTGAGGATGAGTGGTCTCCTTGAAGAGCCCCGCACCAGGTTCCTGGGGCCCAATAGTATCTTTGTTGCTTTGATCGGTAGACGTCTTGTCTGCCTGAGCTGGGAGACCCATTTGGGTGGCGGAAGTCCTGGCCTTGGTAAGGATAGCCCTAAACATAGAGCGATTGAGTAAGCCTAAGAAGGCGGGCGTATCAGGAAGAGGATTTTCATCCTCTGAAAGATGAGGAGCATCCTGCTCCCCTTCCTCTGGCTCGGACACCTCGCTGACCCCCAAAGGAGCCGGGGAGGCATCTCTAGCCAGTGGATTCTTAGACCCAGCGGCACAGGCCCTGCTCAGATTGGTGGTCTGAATGGGCCATGATGTCAGGCACAGATGCAGGACTGGCTTGAAGAGCTGGCAAAAGAAATGAGGCTTTAGGGCCGAAGATGGCGTGTCTACGTTGACAAGGGGGCCTTTAGACGTTGTTAATGTCCAGCAAGAAGCAAAGGCAAGACAAAATGACACCGGTCATATTTGTCCAAGGCACTCGCAGATCTGCGCTATTTCTAAATACCAGGGAATGGCCAGGCAATAGCCAAAGTCCCTGCAGCTGCTTGATGAAAGTCCTGGGGAGGGAAGGCCTGTCTGGAGACCCGGAATGAGGCCAGATGATTAGGACCCCTCCCAGGGGCGATCTGTTGAGGAAACAGGCTGCAGTGGCTTGAAACGCCTCAGGAATAAAGCACGCCAATTTTGTCTTCTTCAAAATGGCCACCGTGCGCCTGGAGCGGCACCGGGAAAACTGTCGGCTATTCCGAAGACTCAGGAGAGCCTCCGGCTCTACCAGTCCTCCGACAGCTCTTTGGGGGACCCTGATTGCCTACCCATCCCCAAAGGCTCGCCAGCAGCTGCTAGCAAGCCTCATGGTGTTGCTATGATCGCGGCAGCGCGAAAGCCAGCCACACTCCAGGCAACCTGTTCTGCACATCTGAAGGTAATGAGACAATCCACACTCTTGACAGATTGGAAGAAAACAATAAAGGAGCTAATGGAATCTAACCTAACTGAACACAAAAATAATAAAGGCTACACTACACTGACTTGGAGAGTCCAATCTGCTGCTCAAGGACTGGAACTCCCCAAAAAGCGTCCTTTTAGGGCGACTGAGTTTTTAAAACTAAGCCTCTGAGGGGACCAAGAGGCGTGGCTACACAAACTTTGAACTCAGTCCTTGGGCAGCAAGCTGAAATTAATCCATGCTTTGACACTCCAAGCAGCACCTAGAAGAAGGTCACATCTCACTGTTATCTCCCGGACCTAATTTGCTCAATTGAAATAAGAGATAATATACTTTTCCAATCAAATACACTGAATGCCACATCAATGTGCTAATAAGCAGGATATAACATTGGATGTTTTTAGTTTCACCAGAATCTTTTTATTTATTACAGTATTTAGATGAAGCTCTGATCATGCAATAGGACACAATAGTTGAAAATTACAGATAGTTATAAAGGTAGTTCAAAATTGCTGATAATTCACAAGCTGCCTTTCACCACTCTGGGTGCAAATCTCAAGAACTTTCATTCTTTCAAGACTGAATGAAAACCAACTTATTTTATCCACTTCCAGTAGTTATTACTTATTTCTTCTTCTGTATATCATGTTTCATATTTTCTTTTGAGATGTACCCATTTTTACACATTATAAACTTGCGCTTAATACACAGGCTAAATGGCTTTATTGATTCCAAGCCAAATTTTATTTTGACTAAATTTACAACATATGTAAAAAATAGTGTGATTAAAAGTTTACAAAAACACTGTGTCTTTACATTAGAAAAGAGACTGGAAAGCTTTAGAGGTTTTATTAAAGCACTAATTATAATCTCTATATTTAACAATATGCAAAAGATATAGGCAAAACATAAACTTTTCAATATATCTTTTACTTACCAGCTTATCGTTTTCATTAGGCATTTCAAATACACATCTCAATTTGGAGTCCATTAATTCATCAGATTTTGCATCCTTCCACTATGACAACAATGAAAAACATTAATTATGTTACTAGATGTCATCAAATAAATTTTCATAATGTATAAACTCTGCTGTGCATACTTATTTTCAAAAACTAGCATGGTTTAGCGGGCAATTGGTCTAGGACAGCAATGGCGAAGCTTTTTTGGCTTGCGTGCCATAAGGGGGGAGCACAGGGGGGTCGTGCGCGGGCATGCCGCACCCATAATGCAATGTGCAACCCCCCCCCAATGTGCATGCATGCATGAGAGCCCCCCCCCCATTTTTTTGCATGCTTTTTTCACTCTGCCCAGGCTCCAGAGGCTTTATAGGAGCCTGGTGAGGGAGAAAACAGCCTCCCGCCCTCCCCACCGGAGGCCCTCTGGAGGCTTCAGGGACCTGGGTCGTTTTTAGTCCTCTGGAGGCTTCAGGGAAGCCTCCTGAAGGTCCCTGAAGCCTCCGAAGTGCTTAAACCGACCCTATGGGCAAACCGGAAGTCTGTTCCCCAAACTTCTGGTTTGCCCATAGGGCCGATTTTTTGTGCTCCTGAGGCTTCAGGGAAGCGCCTGAAGCCTCCAGAGGGCTTCCGGAGGGAGCAGGGGAGGCTCTTTTCACCCTCCCGAGGCTCCTATAAAGCCTCTGGAGCCTGGGGAGGGCAAAAAATGGCTTTAAAAAAGGCTGAACTCAGCTGGCCAGCGCGCACATGCACGTGCCATAGGTTCGCCATCCCGGATCTAGGAAATCTAGACTTAAATCCTTGTGATATATAAACCATTCCTCATCAAGCATCAATATTTTTTCTAGTTTAGAATTGTCAGTTTCCCTTTACATTTGAACCAAAAACTACTAATACCAGAATACGGGTAAGTCTATTTCTGAAGCCATGATTTGAAATCTAGCCAGGGATGTAACTATCTCCTAATTCAGATGTAAAATAAACCTACACTGAATAAAACCAATTAAAATGTTTATATTCATGCTATGCTGAGAAGAGGAAAAGTGCCATGTGCAGAAATACATATTTGATTATATGTGCTACCCACATAACTTTAAGTTTAAATGCCCACACAAGGTTATTTCTAAGAAAATTGACAATATATATTTATGAATTCTTTTACTAGGAAAGAAATTTGACAGGCACATTCTCAGCAGGAGGGACCCTGCAAAGTTGTAATATTGTAGATTACAATCTTTAAAATGAGGGGGGGAAATACAAGTCTAAATTGTTGCAATTCTTATTTTTACATAGAGTAAAATTAACCAGCCATTTTGTAGTGTTCCTCGTGATACTATCTCAAATATCCAAATATGTCAGTAGGTTCAAAATTGCTGAAGCTCCTCAAACAGACAAAATACTGAAAACACTAAAGCTGCTGTGAGAAATAATGTCTCCCCCCCCCAAGCAGAAACCATCACAATTCCACTACTTTGTCTCTAAATTAAGTGAACATTTGAAATCTTTCTCAGATACTGATGCTGCTTTTGAAAAATAGATTCAGAGAAGTTGGAAAAGTTTGAGATATATGAGGTAAAAGGAAGTACAAGGGGGCTGATTTCAAAAAACCTGAAAAGGAGTTCATATTTGTCCATTTACTAAAAACTGAAATTGTAGATATTTACATACCACTGCTTCCATATCTGTAATGTTTGTAGGGGCAAAGATCGTCTGTACCATAAACTTATGTTTACTCTTCTCATTTGGATCATAATCAAAAGGCTGTAACATAACTGCATAATAGACAAAGTTTGTATTATATAAAAGTTTGCAAACTTTTTCTTGTGAAATTTTAATTTTATTGTAAATTCATAGAATACAGTATATACTTTGAAGTTTTTTCTATAACCCAATTCTTTTATTATGTATTAGCTGATCCTTATTTTCTTATAATTAGCTACATTTTATAATTTGAAAAATAATGTATTATTTCAAATATTTCTCATCTTTAATTTAATAATTTCTAGTCTCAAAAGAATATAAATTCAGAGAAGACAAATAAACTGGAGTTCCATTAAAAAATAAGGATTTTTTTGTTATAAATTGTATTCAATATTCTGAAATACATTAAAACTGATCAGTAGCTCTCAAATTAGAGACTAAAAATGCTGTATTTTTGTGTGTGTGTTGAGGTTAGAATGTAGGTGATGGAGAAACAAATCTTATTACATAAATAGAACTCAATATATATTACACTGAATACAGCTTTTTAGTACACATTTTATGAAGACTCTGAGAAGACTACTTCTCAGCCAATTTATTTACTTTATACAATAATGTACACTTGTTCTTCTCATTAACCATTAGAAAGCAAAGTAAAGATAACACAAAATATCCTTCCTCCCAAAAGGCCAGACAGCTTCAACAGACAAAAACAGAGCTCGTATAAACATTTGCCTAAACAGGATACATTTTGCCCTGCAGAAAGTATTACACCTGATTCACATACAATAAAAAACAATCCAAAGTATTTATTTTGGCTTATCTGAAAATATATATTGTAAACCAAAGTTTATTACTTGAGATTAGTTCATATATCACACTGAGCCAAATCGGAACAATTCATATTATAAATTTTATCTTAGAATTATCTTAGAATTAAATAAGGGCCAATTGAGCTTTCCAATGCAAAAAATATATATTCATAGTGATATAATTATTAGATGAATTCACCTACCAAGGCCCTATTACTAGTGTTTTCTTCTTTAAAAAAAAC
The DNA here is from genome assembly GCF_009769535.1 of Thamnophis elegans. Taxonomy (NCBI): domain Eukaryota; kingdom Metazoa; phylum Chordata; class Lepidosauria; order Squamata; family Natricidae; genus Thamnophis; species Thamnophis elegans. Next base: position 24,747,047 of record NC_045548.1, read on the forward strand.
CCAGTGGCTAGTAAACTAGTTGAAATGCTAAAGTTTTAATTTCAGCTCATGAGAAGGGAAGAACAGTTAAAGCAGTAGGTCCTAGTATAACATTATTTAAGGCAGGGTATATGCTGCATATGCATTAAGGAAACTGGAAAGGAAGAAGAAGAAGAACAACAACAACAACATTGTTTTAAAATTGAGGAAGAAATATAAATAACTTATGCTACCCTGATCGCCGAAAATGCAAAGGATCTGGAAGCCCTAGTACTAAAGTCAAAGAGCACAGTAAAAAAATGGAACTTAAATTAAATAGAAAGAAGACCAAATTAACAACATGCACAACAAGCTCTCTTAGAATTATCAGTGAAGATACTAAGGTGGTGGATAGCTTTTGCCTTTTAGGATAAACCATCAACAGTAAAGGAACAAGCAACAAAAACAAGGAACAAATAAGCCTCACATTAGCACTTAGTACAGCAACTATGAAGGTCTTGGAAAAGATATTCAAATGTTTTGATGTGTCTATGCCTACAAAAATCAGAATCATGCAAGCCATATTTCCTATGAAACAAAAGTTGGACTTTTAAGAAGGGCAGGAACAGTAGTGATGCCTTTGAACATTGGTGTTGGAGAAGACTCATGAAAATACCATGAACAGCCAAGAAAACAAACACATCATTCCAGGTACTATTTTATACCTTCTTCTCTCACCACAATCAAAAATATGGACTACAAATGCAAAACTATAAGAATAAGTCTCAGTATGTTCTTTCACTAGGACAATTACTCCCTTATTCATTCCCCACATATTCTATACTTAAGATACAATTTTGCCATTTATGTACCTACAAAAAAATTCCATCTCTCCACCCTCCTATTAAATATGAGACAGCAAAATTCAATTGAACCTACAGCATTATCCTGTTACAACTACCCTTTAGGTAGAAGAGTTGTAATACATTGAACATCATATATTTATTTTGATTAAATTGTATGTACTTTGCTTATCTAAGTAGAGATTAACAGAGTTAGATTTTCTCTGCTTAGAACTGGCCTTACCAGATTGACAGAGACTTTCCCTGTAAGCCTTTGGTAGCTACAAAAATGGTAGATAGGATAGAGGGGGAACTGCTTAGTATATTCACTCATAATTATCATGCTTACTTTAACCTAGTTACCTTAAACATTTCAGAAGAATAGAATTGTCAATGACAAGTTCAAGGCCATAATTTAGCAAAATATAATTGATATTTGTTTCCTTTTATTATTTATATTAGAATACGGAAAAACATCTTTTCCACCTTAACTAAAAATATTGCCGATGGGAGCAAACATGTAATGTACTAAAAAAACAAAAACATATTTATTAACTAATGTTTATATTATAAAATATCTTCATTATTCTCTAAAGGCAAAACTATTTTTAACAACTAAAATATTAAGACAGCCATTGTAGAAAAGCATGAAATCACAGTACACTAGCCAGAATAATAATTCTCCTAAAACAAGGATTAAGAAAATGCTAGTAGCACCACCTTGTGGATCTGTAGAGAACAGATTGATAAAGCAGTTAGCAACATTATAATGATGTATTTGCCTGAAAGGAGGACAATTCTTAATTTAAACTGATCTCTCCCCAAAGGAACATAAAATTAAAAAAATATAAATTCAAACCCAGATTTTGGCAATGCTTCTCCTTCTTGTCATCCTAAAGAGTGCCAATTCCAGCTCAAACTGGTGGATAGCTTTTGCCTTTTAGGGTCAACAATCTTTTCCTGTGTAAGGTTGAGATTGTCTTGGCAACGTTTCGGCGAGGTCTCACTTGCCATCTTCAGGCTGGTGTTTTGGGCTTAAAGTGTGGTCGGAGCTGCCATCTTTCTAGAGAAAGAAGAAAGAGGGCAGCTCTGACCACACTTTAAGCCCAAAACACCAGCCTGAAGATGTCTCACTCATCATCCTCAGGCTGGTGTCTTCGGCCTCGTGCCTGTGCTTTGCTCGCACGGGCACGAGGCCAAAGACACCAGCCTGAGGATGACGAGTGGGACCTCATCGAAACGTCGGCAAGATACTCTCAATCTTACACAGGAAAAGACCCAAATACCAAAACCTGCATACATGTATCCGTGAAAATCTACGAATATGAATATGAATATATGAATATATGAATATATGAATATGAGAATATATATATATATATATATATATATATATATATATATATATATATATACACATATACACATACATACATATATATATATATATGTTTTCTGAGGTTTTCGCGGGTGTTAGTATGTAGGTCTCTAGTTGTTCGGGTTTTCTCCCGCGTAGAATTGGAGATGTCTTCGCGACGTTTCGACGAAGTCACATTCGTCATCTTCAGGCTGCTGCTGACTACTTCAGGTTTGGTGTTTCCAGGAGTAGTGTGGGACCTTACACACCTCAACAGCCTACACCCCAAAATACAGTTCACCATGGAAACAGAAGTAAACAACCAACTCCCCTTCCTGGACGTCTTAGTCTACAGGAAATCTAACGGCTCCCTAGGACACACCATCTACCAGAAGAAAACACACACTAACCGCTATCTGCACGCACTCTCACACCACCACCCAGCCCAGATCAATTCCGTAGCCAAGACACTCATCTCCAGAACAAAACGCCTAGCTGACGAACAACACCTAAAAACCGAACTACACACTCTCACCAATGTACTGACATCCAATGGATTCCAAAGAAATAAGATCACCAACCTAATCCAAAAAGAAACCCCCACTAAAGTCCAGGACAGAGAACAAGAAAATGGAAAAGTCCTCCTCCCATACATAAAAGGCACCACAGACAAAATCAGCAAAATCCTCCGCAAACACAACATCAAGACAGCATTCTGCACAGACCGGAAAATATCCACCATCCTAAGAAACCCCAAAGACAAAATTGAATTAGAAAATCAAGGAGTATATGAAATCCCATGCACTACTTGCCCCGCCACATACATCGGACAGACCAACAGAAGAATAAGTGCACGCATTGAAGAACACAAAAATGCAATCAAAAAAGAAGAACCAACTTCTTCCCTGGTCCAACACCTCAAAGCCACAGGACATAAAATTGACTTCAGTAAGACAAGAACCATCGCCAAGGCCGAACACTTCAACAACCGTATAATCAGGGAAGCAATCGAAATAGAAAAACACCCACATAGCATGAACAGGCGAGACGACACCTCCCGCCTGCCAGCCCTTTGGAAACCCGCCCTCATTAACAAACGAATCCCAAACATGAAGAATGAGACCAGGCCCACACTCACAATAGCCACACAGAATACTACCAAAAAACATCCACAAAGAAAACAACCAAAAACACAAACTGATGAGGAGGCACGACCCAGAACCAGAAGCCAGACTGCTAAAGCACAATCAGCCTCTTCAAAACCCCTCCTACCCTCACAGGAAACACAACCCCTCAAACAATCAGAACAGAACACCCCTCCACCAAATAATGACACACTTCCACCTAATCAAGACACACCCAAGCCCCCATTCAATCAGTTTTAATCCCCTACTGGCAGTTAAAACTTAATCCCCTACTGGCAGTTAAAATTTAATCCCCTACCAGCAGTTATAAGGAACAAACAGCCAAGATCCCACACTACTCCTGGAAACACCAAACCTGAAGTAGTCAGCAGCAGCCTGAAGATGACGAATGTGACTTCGTCGAAACGTCGCCAAGACATCTCCAATTCTACGCGGGAGAAAACCCGAACAACTAGAGACCTACATATATATATATATATATACACACACACACACACACACATACATACATATATACATATATATATATACATATATACACATATACACACACACACACATATATATATATATATACATATATATATATATATATATATATACACATACATACATACATACATACATATATACATATATACATACATACATACATACATACATATAATATGCACTACTCAGGTGACCTTGAGGGCACAGATAAGCCTCCAAGTGACCTCAACAATTTTCTAAAAGAATGCATATATATATATATATATATATATATATATGTGTGTGTGTGTGTGTGTGTGTGTGTGTGTGTGTGTGCGCGCGCGCACGCACGCACGCGAGTATGTATGTATGTATACATACGTACGTACGTACGTATGTATGTATAATCATAGTAGGTTTTCTTTTTCCTGAAGGTGAATAAAATGTTATTTCCAAAAAGAAATCTTAATTGGTGCCTGGGGGTGTAGACGTTCATTTGAAGCATAAGGTGGTTGTCTGTTGTTGTTGTTAGTTGCAAAGTCATGTCCGACCAATCGCGACCCCATGGACAATGCTCCTCAAGGCCTTATATCATTATATCAAACCAAGTTAGTGTTTTTACATAAGATACAGATAAATAAATAAAGTTGCTTGAATTTTTTTGTAATTGTGGCCTCTTACTAATCCACACTTATTCAGGAGTAAAAGCTAGTGCTACTGGTCCATAGAAATGTAAAGAAGATCTCTATATTCAATATCCCAACAAAAACTCAAGATTATTTTCTTAATCAAACTATTATGCAGAATGTCAACAAATAATAATGTGGTTAGTTTCAGCTGATATTTTTAATGATTCAAATAATAAATATATCATTTATTAGGTTTTTTTAATTATGCACTTCCTAAATATTCAACACCTTCTATAAATGAAAAAAGCCCCCCAAAAGGAACAAAATTGTATTTAATATTTTTACCGGATACAGTTACTGAAGTTCCTGGATCAATAATTCCACTATTTGGCCGCACACAGTATCGACGAGGTGCTGTAGTTTTTACTTTAAAGCATATTTTTCTGTCTGATGGATTTCGTAGTTTAAGATTCGTGGTGACTACATCTGTAAAAGGACCTGTAAAAAGTTTGAAGGATTATTTTTAGGAATTAATTCTTAAAAATTTAACAAAATGAAAAATCAACAGACTATTCTTAGAAGACTGTAGAATGTGACAAGTTGGCATGCTTTTTTTAACTGTTTCAATTTGTTTTCAAGTGCTTGTGCTACCATTTCTACCTGTGTTCACAAAAATAGATTAGCAATTCTTTCATGTAAGTTGTATCACTCACTCTATTGAAGAACCAAGAGTCCCACCCAGATAGAATTTTTAATATGGATGCATATTTAATTTTATTACATTTACCATATAATTTTAAGTACATTGAAAATTGCAATCATATTGTTGACAATACTGCTATAATTGTGTAATATAAATGAGAGTTAATCGGAACTAAAGTAGTATTTGCCACTGTGGTAACAATCTTCCCTTAGTTCAAAATGGAAAAGAAAAACAAATAATAGGAGAAAGAGAGAGCTACCTAAGTACAAAATTTTATTTTAGTTGCTAAATCCAACATTATCAGAAGCTATACACCAAGACTTCTAGAAAACTCTTTGCTGGTGTTCATATTGCTCTTATGTCTCAGTAAATTCAACTGGAGACTAGAACCTCTGCTCTTTTCACTTAGAAAAGCTCTTGATTAATGTGAAAAGGCTAACATTTTCAAAATAGGCTATTTCTGAGTATTAGCAGAAGTATGATTTTAGAAGACTATTTCTTCCCATCAAAAACAACAAAAAGAGGTTATGTAAATGTCCTTCTATTTGCCTAACTAAGATAATGTCAAGTGTGCTGAAGCCATGGAAAAGACTGTTAAGAATCTTCACTGTTTTGCAACCCTTTTAGTCTATGTAGCTTCTCTCTTGGATTTTCATAGAAAAAGAATCATTATCCAAAAGTAGGGAAAGAATTTGGCATCTAATTTTACCTTTAGAAAGTTATCTTTCCAAATAATCTCATAGAGGAGATAAGACATTTTTCTTAGTTTAGAAAAAGAACTGCCTCTGAGAGTGATTATGGCCACCCAAGTCAAACAGTGCAACTCTGACCAGATGATCAGAAAACAACCAAAATAAAACAACAATAAAATAATGTCAGCAGTTCCTAGAAGGCTCTACACCCATATGCACTACTCAGGTGACCCCAGGGCACAGATAAGCCTCCAAGTGACCGCAACAATTTTCTAAAAGAATGCAAATGACCAGCTGTCTGCAAGGAATGCAAATCCTTCCCTTCCCCATCATCCAGTCAGGGCAAAAGAAGCTTCTTGGCTAAAGAAATACTTCTCGTCAAAGAAAAACAGGAAAGTCCAGTTGCCTCTTGAAAAAGCACCTTTTGGAACAACCATGACCTGAATGACTAAGACTCTCCTTAGACAACAATAAAATAATAACTCTAATCTTATACCTATCAATATAATTAGTATAGCCAGTCCTTGTTTAAATGATGACTTCATTTGGAAGTCATCAAAGCTGTGATGGCAGTTAATGAAAGGCATCTATGGTTCTCATAGTTGCAGTCATCACAGCATCTCCCGATCACATAATCGTAATTGGGGAAAGCCAAGTTTTAGTCCTCCTTTAGGCATGAAAGCCAGTGAGTTAGAACAATCAGGATCTCTCAGCCTTAGGGAGCCAGTACTGGTAAAACCACTTCTATGTAGTCACCAAGAGGCAAGACTGATTTAAAGGACCATGACAATAACAATCACAATATACACACATACCACATGATGCAAACTCTTAAATTTTGTTTTTAATACTACCAGCCAAACTGTGTATGCACAGGACTGTAATACTGAACTAAACCACAGTAGCCAAGAAATACATTACTGATTCACACTTGGCAGACCAGCCCTCAAGACCTTAGAAAAGATATTCAAATGCTGCAATGTGTCTATACCTACAATAATCAGAGTCATAGAATCCCTGGAATTCCCTGTGACAATGGAAGTGAAAGGTGGACTTTAAAGAAGCAGGATAGAACAACTATCAAAGGCTTCAAAATTCTTGGGAATATAATGGATAGTCAAGAAAACATACTAATTAATAAACGAACAAATCAACCAAGTGTTCTTACTCAAGGCACTAATCACCTCAAGGCATAGACTCAAATTATCTTACTTCTAACACCTTACCCAACTGTCCTTGCATAAGGACTGATGTCAAAGTTAGGAAAACGGGAAGGCAGGGGAGGGGAAGGAAAGGAAAAGGAAAAGGAAAAGCAGCAGCAAAGTGGATAGTTATGATGGCAAAAAGTGCATCATTGGAAGACTTGAAAGAACAGACTAGGGCAGTGTTGACGAACTTTTTTGGCACTGAGTGTCAAAACGGGAGTGCCCACACTTGCACACATGTGAAAAATCTGAAGAGCAGCCGCCCGGTGCGCATGTGCACACCGGCAAAATAATGTTCCAGCATAGCACCATTGTAACTCCTAACAATCACTAAACAAGTTGTTGGGAACTATTTATGGCTAGCATGCTGACTAGTAGGAAGGAGTAAATAATGAGAAAATGACTCAGAGGAATTCATCATAAAAATTCCAACAACAGGACAGTCCTCATTCCAATTACACATAGAAATGTACACAAGTACAATTTATGCACACTGTTAATCCCAGGAAAGTGTAAGAATGCAAATAAACGCACACAATGCATTCCATACAAAAAGTAAAATGCCTCCTATCACTGTTACTAAAGACTAGAAAGAACTCCAAAAACCATGCCATTTTTGCTTTATATACTGTTTTTCTCCTATTTACATTTATTGTAGGTGCACAGAAAAGAGGCTGAAATGCTAAACAAAAACAAAAAACAAAAAAAACAGGAGAGGATACAGATCTTTTTTGACCCCTTTTAACAGCCCCTACACCAAAAATAATAAAATAAAATTTAACTCAGCTTTTCAAAGGAAGATGTTCCTAACACAACTGGAATAGCTTTTGGCTTCTGTAATTTTGTGCTGTGTTACTTTGGCAGTTCCTTGGGAGAATAGAATACTGAGTCATGTGTGTCTTGCAAGCCTTCTCTTTACATTCAAAATATGTATCAGTGTCTGATGTCATAAAAATATGTGTGCCAAAGAAGTGCATTCACATTGCAATATAAATGTGAAGTACATTTCTTTATTAAATTAAATTACATACAACATATTTGATTGCCAATAATACTTATTTCATAGATTCTAATGAAGTTCTATTACATCTTAAAAGACCAACACATTATACCCGTTGGGCCTGTTTTTCGCTCTCCCCAGGCTCCGGAGGCTTTCCTGAAGCCTGGGGAGGGTGAAAAACAGGTGCAATGGGCAAGCCAGAAATTCGTTCCAGAACTTCTGGTTCGGCTGTTGGGCCGTTTTTTGCCCCTTCCAGGCTTCAGGAAAGCCTTTGGAGGGCGAAAATCAGGCATGTGTGATGGTGGGGTCGCTTGCACATGAGCACAGGAGTAGACACCTGTGTGCGCACGATAGCACACACACACACAGTTTTGGCACACCTTTACAAAAAGGTTAGTCATCCCTGCATTATATCATAGACTTTGGTAAACAACATCCCTTTTGGCTGATATATAAACTGTTATCTTGAGATGCAAGTATATTTCTACGGTGATGACTGCAGAGGCTTCAATTTTCCAGACATAAAGCATTTGAACAACAATTTAAAAGTGAAATTCAGTTCAGAGCTAAATTCATTAAGAAATACAATAATATCTTCTGTGGCTTGAACTGTGACAGTGAATTATTACTTATCTTCAGCAAGACAAGAAAGTGTGCAATATTAATTACTTTTTACGAAAGATCAGTGTTAGTAATTTCACAATTTCATTTATTTCTATCTCCAACTTTTAAAAGTATAGATCTTTATCCACCATGTTTTCATTTTTTTAATCTGCAGGATGCTGTATATAAATTTTACAACTTTTGTTTACTAGAATAGATAAACCACACTATTACACTGTTCTAGAAATCATTATGAATGAAAAAAACATTTTAAGTTTAATAACAGTGAGATGGAGCCAAATATGCCCTACTAATTTTAGAAAGTCTTTTCATAAAGGAAGTGGACAATTTATGGAAAGATGTCTGAGAAAAGTGATTCCAATTCCAGGTAAAAAAAAATCATAGTGATAGAGCTGTAAAACAAGATTTGCCATTCTTTCTTTTTATGAATCTACCGTATTGTATATATGCACTGTAAACTCTACATTGTATTTCCATAAACATTCATGGAATACCACTACTGTAAAGACTTTCTACTTTTATCAGAGTTTACAGCTGGAGAGCAGTGCAAAGTACTCCAAGATAATAATGCCCAATATATGGCATAGATTTTCAGAAGTTGATGAAATCAATAAAGTGCATTAAAAGGTTATAAAAAACTAATAATGGGGACAGTCATAACAGATAGCGTCATTGTGGCAAGAGATTGAAAAGGACTATCAAACAGCCCTAGTGACTACAGTTTCCCTAGCATAGGAAAGATTAATAGCATTTTAATTAAAAATGGAATTGCAAAAATTACTAATGACATCAAGTCTTCGCAAAAACAAGCAGATATTCACTATGCACAGTCCACAAGCAATTTACAAATCCAAATGGATTATTTGGATACAACTGGAAATGTGTGAATCTCTCATTTGATAGTTTGTCTCATCAGAAGAGAACAATATACTAGGGCAATGATGACTAACCTTTTTGTTGTTGTGTGCCAAAAATGGGAGCGTGTGTGCTGGCACCACTAATGCAAAGTGCCCCCCATGCGCATGCACGCACAACCCCCCACTGCTTGTCTCCAAGCTGATCCTGGTATTTCCTCCGGGGGGCCAGGGGAGGCCATTTTCGCTCTCCCAAGCTCCAGGAAAGCCTCCGCAGCCTGGGGAGGGCAAAAAATGGGTCCAATGGGCCTAGCGGAAGTTCAAAAATGATACATTTTTGGCTTCCAGAGGGCCTCGGGGGGGTCGTTTTCACCCTCCCAGGCTCCAGGAAAGCCTCTGGAGTCAGGGGAGGGTGAAAACGGCCTCCCCTGGCGCACCAGAGGCCCTCTGGGAGCCAAAAACAGATAGTTTTTGAACTTCCCTGTTTTTCTCCCTCCCCAGGCAAAAATGGCCTCCCTCACCCCTCCGGAAGGTTGAAATCAGCTGGCCAGGATCCGCACTAGAGCTGACAGCTTGCGTGCTGACAGATATGGCTCCGCATGCCACCTATGGCACGTGTGCCACAGCTTCGTCATCACGGTACTAGGGTTTATAATATAGTGATTGGTTTGGATGCTTCCAATATAGTTTCTTAGAATATAGTGGATAAGGTGTTTGACTAGAATCAGAAAGACTCAGGTTCAAGTCTACCTTCAGCCATGGAAGCTCACTGGATGGGTTCTTTCTCTTTCAGATCATCCTACCTCATGGGTGGTGACTGGGCAGAAAAATCAGAGGACAATGTGTTATCTGTTTCCTTCCTTGAGCTCCTGAAGAAAACAGTGGGATATACATTCTTTTATATCTTTTATATCTATGAGATATGGATAGTGATGATCTATGTTTGGATAACATCTGTGCGGACTCCTTTCTGCTTGGTGATTCCCTTAAGCTCCCTGTTTTTAGATGTGCTCTAGGAAATAAAATGGCAGGAGAGAGGCGTCTACTGTAGCACCACTATAGGAAAATGAAGAGTAAATCCAATTGAGCACTGGCAATGTTACTTTGCAGCGGTAAAAGTGGCAGAAAATGACTAGCTGGCAACCCTCTTCAAAGTGGTCAAGTCCCTCCTAGGTTGGGATGGGCCTGAGCTGCAGGTTCTCTGTGAAGACTGTTTTCAGGTAATTATTGAATATTCTTCCCCTCCTTGATCCATCCCTCAGTGACTTTTTAAACCATCAATGACATGGTATCCTTCTGGAAGCACAGTGTTGCACTGGTTCTCTTTCCTCCAAAATGGTTTAGATTGATGTTAACAGGAGATGTTTAACTCTACATTCCTGCTTTACAGATTTCCTCAGAGTTCCAATCTCTCTCCCTGCTCCTATTTAACATCTAAGACACATTTGTTAGTGCAGGGTTAAGTATCACCAATACCATCAATATGCGGACGATACGCAACTGTATCTGTCCGCCCCGTGCCAACTCAATGAAGCGGTGGACGTGATGAACCGGGGTCTTGAGGCCGTTAAGAACTGGATGAGTGCTAACAAACTGGTACTCAACCCAGACAAGACCGAGTGGCTGTTGTGTTTCCCTCCCAACAATTTGGCCAATATACCCTCACTCAGGCTGGGGGGTCAAATTCTATACCCCTCAGATAGGGTTCGTAACTTAGGAGTCCTCCTGGATCCACAGCTGACTTTTGACCATCATTTGTCGGCTGTGACCAGGGGGACTTTTGCCCAGGTTCGCCTGGTCCGCCCCTACCTGGAACGGGAGGCTCTCGCAACAGTCACTCGAGCCCTTGTGATCTCTAGGCTGGAATACTGCAATGTGCTCTACATGGGGCTGCCCATGAAGTGCATCCGGCGACTGCAGTTAGTTCAGAATGCGGCCACGCGAGTGGTAGTGGGCGCACCGCGGTTCGCCCACATGACACCCATCCTCCGCGAGCTGCACTGGCTACCTGTTGATCTCCGGGTGCGCTTCAGGGCGTTGATGACCACCTTCAAAGCACTCCATGGTAGTGGATCTGAGTACTTGAGAGACCGCCTTCTGCCAATTACCTCCCTTCGACCGATTAGATCGCACAGACTGGGCCTCCTCCGAATTCCATCTGCCAGTCAATGCCGACTGGCGACTACATGGAGGAGAGCCTTTTCTGTTGCAGCTCCGACCCTGTGGAACGACCTCCCCGTCGAGATACGCACCCTCACCACCGTCCAGGCCTTCCGCACAGCCCTTAAGACCTGGCTATCCCAACAGGCCTGGGGATAGGTTTCCAATTTCACCCCGCCCGAGTGTTGAGTGTTGAATGCAAGTTGTGTTTTTATCATTTTATTTTATTCACATATTGTTTGTTTTTGCATTTCACCCCCTTCCCTATGATTGTAAGCCGCCCTGAGTCCCCTCAGGGAAAAGGGCGGCCTATAAATCTTAATAAAATGAAATGAAATGAAATGAAATGCTAATAATATGTAAGGTTATATCTTTATCCCTGCCCAATCAAATTAAGTTCTATTCCAGAGCCTGAAAGCTGTGGGTGTCTGGATATGGAAGAACAAATTCCGTTCAACCCAAAAAAGGAATAACTGTGGATTTTAGTGCCATGATCCCTTCCCCCCACCCATTTCAAATTTGAAGATTTTCCATTTTTAGATCTAGCGTTCCCCTAGAAGAACTTGATAACAATTTTAGGTTCCTCTTGGACTCACAATTCCTGTTTGAAGCAAGTAGAAGCCAGGAGCAAGAGCTCCTTTTGTCTAACTCCATCTTGTGTATCTTGTATCAATTGTGTCCATTCCTGGATTGGGAGGCCTTGTTCACAAACATTTATGCCTCAATTATATCTCGGACTACTGCAACATGCTCTACATCCCTTGAACATCATCATAACAATTGTCCAGAATGTACCATGGCTAGGTATAGCACATTAGGCCAATTTGACATCACTACTTCATGAGATACACTGGCTTATCATAATTTCTACTGCAATTCAAGGTACTAGTTATCACCTATGAAGCCTTTTATAGCACAGAGATATTTTATTTGTAGAATCATCTATCTTTAACTATTTCTGCTTTCCCACAAAGTCTGATAGAACAGCCAAGTTTTGGATCCCCTTCATGAAACAGTGACTTCTAATAAAGCCCAATAAGCAAGCCTTCTCTATCATGACACATACCCTTTAGAACAGATCAGCCATGATACAGATAACCTTGATTCTGCTGTCTTCCATAAAACTTTAAAAGCAAAACTTTCTCCAAGCACTAGAGTAGGATGTAGAATAAGCCTATTAAGAAACCTAAATCAAGATTTTGATTTATTTTTTTGTTTGGCACTTTATTTATACTGTTTTACTGTGGTTCTTTTATATTTATGGTATACCTTGTTTTGTTTTTAATCCTAAATTAGCTGTCTAGAGTTGCATTTTATTAATTGGGTGACCATACACATGAGACGCAGTGGTTCAGTGGCTAAGACACTGAGCTTGTCGATCAGAAAGGTTGGCAGTTCAAATCCCTAGTGCCCTGTAACAAAGTGACCTCCCATTACTTGTTCTAGCTTCTGCCAACCTAGCAGTTCGAAAGCATGTAAAAATGCAAGTATAAAAAATATGAACTGCCTTTCGTGGGAAGGTAACAGAATTCTATGCGCCTTCGGCATTTAGTAACGCCGGAGACATCTTTGAACAGCGTTGATTCTTCAGCTTTGAAATGATGAGCACCACCCCCTAGAGTTGGGAATGACTAGCACATATGTGCGAGGGGAACCTTTACCTTTACACATGATTTAAATAATAAATCTAACAAATAAATATTCAATGGGTGCACAGTACCAAACATAATGAGGAGAGAGGAGACTACAGAGATATGAGATGATAAAGTGTACAAATTTAAGGTCATGACATTCACTTAATGACCCATGATTCACTTAATAACTGGCACAAAAATTACTATAAAATCAGATCCAGTCATGTGGGTGCCACAATACAACCAGAAAAACTTAAAATGGGAAATCTTGTCTCATTTCCAATCATAAGCCGAGGACTTGCTGTAAGGTTTTAAAAACTATTTTAAATATTATTTAATGAATGAATGAATTAGATTAGTTTTAAAACCTACAACATTTATTCATGTTCACTATACAACCATTTGGGCATTTATTATGTTAGAAGCTATACAAAATGTGATGAGTATTAAAATGTGGAGAATATTACGCTGAGCTGAACAGGACTAGTAAATAGCACAAAAACGATCTTTAATGCTATCAAATACATCAAATTGAGAGCATACTATGCTTTCAGATTTCTAATGTGCTTTTATACATTAAATAAAATTATCTCAAAATATGTCATCTTCCCAAGTTACACATAACATTATTGCTTGTTTCAGCCAACTCCATTTAAGCACTGCCACCTAGAAATTATAGGTGGTAACATTATATTGATACGATCATTGGCTCTAGTTTCCAAATCCTACAATTTAAAATATATGCTACTGTGCTGATCAGGCAAACCCTATAGGAAATTCCTTTAGTCTGTACATTCAATCATACAATCAATATTCAATCCCAGAGAGGCAGGAAAGCTCATAATGACAACAAAATTGAATCCTCAAGGGTGATAGAGAAAGGGCATTGGTACTTACCTGATACACCTCTTCTCATAGTGGGGGGAGGAGTATCCAGAATGGGTTGACCTTATCCACTCATGATTGGGTTGAGTCAGATAAGCTCTTTGGGCAACGCCCCCTGGCACCAGGTATTCCCCAGTTTTATTGACGAAGAGCTCTATCCGACTCGTTGCACCATTCACTCCAGACTCTTAATTCAGTTCTTAGCTTTTATTGTCTTCAACATCAATATTTATATAACTTCATAAACAATGAACATAACACTTAGTCGTACAAACATAGTCAGGGAGGGACTGGATACTCCTCCCCCCACTATGAGAAGAGGCATATCAGGTAAGTACCAACGGCCTTTCTCCAGTGAGGGGGGAGGAGTATCCAGAATGGGACGTACCAAAGCCTGCACGTGCCTAGGGAGGGAGACCCTTGAGGCCCCATGTCCCCCACTCAAGCCTGCTGAGGCGTGGGCCCCGCCCTGTGAACCACCTGCAACCTGCGGCCAAACGAGGCTTCTGCCGAGGCAAAGGAGTCCAGCTTATAGTTCCTAACAAAGGGAGGGGGGGAAGCCAACGTGGCTGCCCTGCAGATTTCGGCCAGGGATGCCTGCATGGCCCAGACCGTGGATGTGGCTGCGCTCCGCATGGAGTGAGCTGTGATATGATTTGGTGTCTGTAAGCCCTGCGATTGGTATGCAGTGGCAATGCAGGTTCGCAACCACCTTCCTATTGTGGTGGAAGTTACCTTGTTACCCAGGGACCCTGGTTGGAAGGACACAAACAGAGCTTCGGATTTCCTGTTTGGCCTGGTTCTCCTGAGGCAGATCATCCTCACGTCCAGAGTGTGCCACTTCCTCTCCAACGGGTGAGAAGGGTTGGGACAGAAGTTGGGCAAAATCAGTTCCTGGGCTCGATGGAAGCAGGAACACACCTTGGGGATGAAGGACGGATCCAGCCGTAACACCACCCTGTCTTGGTGGAAGACGCAGAGATCCTGCCTGGTGGACAGCGCTTACAGTTCGGATATCCGCCTGGCGGAGGTGATGGCCACCAGGAACTCCACCTTCAGAGTCAGGAACTTAAGGGAAACTGTTCGTAACGGCTCAAACGGAGCGCCTGTTAGAGTGTCCAATACCTTGTAGATAGATAGGGAAGGGTACCTGTGTACCGTGGGCGGTTTGAGATTGGAAGCCCCCTTAAGGAATTGCCTGACCATGGGGTGGTGAGTCAAACTCTGGTTTCTGCCACACAGGAGAACTGATGAGATGGCTGAAACCTGTCTCCTAATTGTGTTAGGAGCTAACCCTCTGTCCAGGCCCGCATGGAGGAAGTCCAGAACCCGTGGCACCATAGCCTGGATAGGATTGTACCCCCGGGAGTTACACCAAGAGTCAAAGGTCCGCCACGTAGAGCCGTAGATGCGCTCCATGGAGGGTCTGCGGGCGGCCTGAATAGTCCGTATCACCCTGGGGGAGAAGAGGTCTTTCCTCAGGATGCTCCGCTCAATCGCCAAGCGGTCAACTGGAACCATTGAGGATATGGGTGCTCCAGCGACCCCTGGCTGAAGGATATCCTCTCCTGGGAGATTCTCCAGGGCCTCTCCACCAACAGAGACTGGAAATCTGCAAACCATGGCCTCCTGGGCAGTGAGGGGCCAAAAGAACCACTTCCGCCCCCTCCTGAAGGACCTTCCGTATGACCCTGGGGATCAGAGGCAAGGGAGGAAAGGCATACAGAAGACCCCTGGGCCATGGACTCAGCAGAGTGTCCGTCCCTTCCGACCCCCCCCCCCCGGTATTTGTTTGGTACCTGAAGAATCTCGGGAGCTGGGTGTTGAGGGGAGTGGCGAATAGGTCGACCTCCGGGCGCCCAAAGCGCTCGGCCACCTCCTCAAAGATCGCCGGCTGCAGCCTCCACTCTGAGTTGTCCACCTCGGCCCGGCTGAGGCAGTCGGCTCTGGTGTTGTCCACACCCGCTATGTGTTCGGCCCTCAAAGACCGGAGGTTCCTTTCGGCCCACTGCCCCAGACATTTGGTCTCCTTCATGAGGGCCCTTGATCTGGTCCCCCACCTGTTTATGTGGGCCTTGTGGTGATATTGTCTGTGAGGACTAATATGTGCTGGCCCCTGACCGAGCTCTGGAAATGTAACAGGGCCAGGCGGACCGCCCTGAGCACCAACCAGTTTATGTTGTGAGTCCCTTCCGCCTGAGACCACTGTCTTTGCACCATCTGAGCCAGCAGATGGGCACCCCACCTGCTCAGACTGGCGTCCATTGTTACCATCAAGCGGTCTGATGTCCAGAAGGCTTCGCCCTTCGTGATCGCTGGGGACATCCACCAAGTCAAGGAGTGGGAGACCTCTGCAGGGAGAAGTACCTTGGTCTGTGAACAGCTCATGCTCCTTCACTGGAACGGCAAGAGGAACCATTGGAGATCTCTGGTGTGGAGGCGAGCCCACGGGACGATGCCAATGGTGGAGACCATGGTGCCCAGCAGTTTAGACAGGGTGGCTAAGGACACTGCGCTTCCTGGCTACTGAGGAGGCTAGCTGCCTAAGCACTATCTGTCTGTCAGGCAACAGGAAAACCATGCCCGTCTGGGTGTCTATTCTGGCTCCTAGGTGGATCAGACTAGTAGAGGAGTGGAGGTGACTTTTGGCTAGATTTACCGTAAACCCGTGATCTCTCAGGACTGTCATGGTGACGTCTAGATCTCGTAGGGCACCCCTAAAGGAAGATGACTGCAATAGCAGATCATCCAGATAACATTGGATGCGCACTGGGACCTGCCTCAGGTGCGCTGCCAGTGCTGCCATTACCTTAGTGAATACCCTCGGGGCCGAAGACAGCCCGAAGGGGAGGGGCCGGTACTGATAGTGGTGTCCCATGTAGCAAAACCTGAGATACCTGCGGTGATCCTGGGCAATGGGAACGTGCAGGTAGGCCTCTGTGAGATCTATGGAGGTGAGAAAGTCTCCCTGCCTAACCCCCTCCAAGATAGAGTGCAGAGAGTGCATCTTGAACCTCCTATAACAAATGGAATGGTTCAGGTGTTTCACATCAAGGATCGCTCTCCAGCCCCCTGAGGCCTTGGGGATGTCAAACAGAATGGAGTAGTGCCCCTGACCCTGTTGCTCTGGAGGCACCAGCTGGATCGCCCTGATCTCCAATAGGTGTTGGATGGCCTCCTGCATCAGCAACCTCCGGGTCGGGTTCTTTGAAACAGGGCATATCCGGAAGAAGCTCGGGGGACTGGAAAGAAATTCGAGTGAAAGGCCATGCCTGATGGTCTTCTGCACCCACCTGTCCGAGGAGGTGAGGTCCCAGAGTCGGCAAAGTGCACTAAGCACCCCCCAATGGGGAAACCGCTGGGCCTGGATTTAATTTTTGCGGAAGGAGCGCCCTCTCCGCCCCCTTCTGCTGCCTGCCTCTCTGCTGTCTGTCTGGGTACTCTGCCTAGCAGGGAATCCACCCTGGTACTGCCTGTTTCCAAAGAACCCTGCCTCTGACCTCCTGAAGGAATCCTGACCCCGAAAGAAGGAACCAGAGTCCTGACCCCGGGAGTAGGAGTGTCTGGGGTATGGAGTCGTCCTGAAGCTGTCTTTCTTCTGGGCGGTGGCCAGGACCTTCCTATTGTCCTTGTTCTCAATCAGGAACGGGCCCAGAGCCGAGCCAAAGAGGGAGTCCCCTGTGAAGGGGGCCGAAGCCAGGCACCACTTGTGATGAACCTCTGCCTGCCACTGCCGTAGCCACAGCAGCCTGTGTGATGCCACCAACGACACAATCGCCCTGGAAGCAAATCTGGCTGCAGCTAAGGTGGCATCCGATGAAAACTGGATGGCTGCCACCAGCTTATTGATGTCCTTATGTGACCAGACATCTGTTATGGAGATGCGTTGCGGTAGCTCCTGCAGCCACAGCAAGGATGATCTGTTGATGAAGGAGGCTGTGGTGGCTTTCACAGCCCAGGCCGCTGCTTGATGACCTCTCTGCAAGGTGAGATCCGCCTTCTTGTCCTCCGCCTTCAAGGCATCCTCTGGCTCCCCGGGCATGTTGGTGGATGTATGAAGAGCCACGACTGAAGCATCTATGGCGGGCTGCGCCAGCAGCTTAGCCAGCTCTTGGTCCACTTTGAAGAACACCCTGTCTGAAGAGGGGGGTGAGGGACCAGTTGTAGAAGATGCCCATTGGCGCCTTACCAGGTCGAGGAAGGTCTTGGGCGAAGGAACGGTGTCCGCCACGAGGCCTGCTCATTGAAAATGTTCTTCGCTGAGAAGCCCTGGCGTTGAGGTGGGACCTCCGCTGCCTTGCTGCCTAGCTTGGCTGTTGTCTTGGCCTTGAAGAGCAGGGACTTAAACAGTGAGGGCTGGAATAACCCGGTGAATGTAGGTTTAGGAGGAGACATGCCTTCATCCTCTGACAGCTTGTCCTCCCTGATCTCGCCTTCCTCACTTTCCATGTCGCTGTCCTCCTGGGATGAATCTGAGGAGCTGGGGATCTCTTCCTCCTGGGCTTCTGGGTATTCAGGAGCCCTGGGGGGAGGGGGGGGGCCCTGTGGCTGTGGGAATGCTGCTGCCATGCATTGCTGAAATGCCTGTATCATTATCTCCTGAAAGTTGGGAGCCCCTGTGGGAGATGTCTGGCTGGGGCCCATGCCCCCCTGAGCAGGGGGAATGCCCAAGAGGGGAAGTCCAGTAGGCAAGGCTGCCCCCATAGCAGGAGGAGTAGGGGACTGCCGTGACCCGTCAAAACCGCGCTCAACTAAGCCGCGCCCGATTAAACCGCGTCGCTGACGTCATCAACAGGGCGACAACAGCCAGCGCGGAGAAAGAAGGGTGCTTTAAATAGCATCTTGAAAGCAAGCCGATTCAACTTAAGGTAAGGGTTAGGTTTAGGGTTAGCTTTAGGGTTAGCTTTAGGGTTAGGGTTAGGTTAAGGCTTAGGGTTAGGTTTAGGGTTAGGTTAAGGGTTAGGATTAGGTTTAGGGTTAGGTTAAGGGTTAGGTTTAGGGTTAGGTTTAGGTTTAGGGGGGTTAGGTTTAGGGGTTAATTTTAGGTATAGCGTTTACAGCGTGCTTCTGTCTCCGTGCTGTTGTCGCCCTGTTGATGACGTCAGCTACGCGGTTTAGTTGAGCGCAGTTTAGTCGAGCGCGGTTTTGTGGTGGAACCGGGGACTGCCACCCCTGAGTAGCGCTCCAAAGTCCTGAGGTGTCTATAGGTATCCTTGCTGGCAGGGCTGGATTCTCCACTGTGCCTCCACTGGGTAAGGGAGTGCCTGGAGTTTTTCCCCCTTTGCCTGGGGTGGCCTGATGGCTGCCAGCCTTCTTGCAGAGCCTCTCTAAAGTCTTATGCCTTCTCCTCTCATACTTAGAGGACTTGGAAGGCTTGTGACCCCCTCCCCTTCCTCTGGATCTGCCCTGGGGGAGAGGTACATTTAGCCTTTCCTTCCCCCCCCCCTCGGGCAGTCTCTGGGGAAGGCACTGACCTGGATGCTTGCTCTTATGCCACTCCGGTGGGGCTGCAGTCCAAGTTTGCAGTTGCCTGGGTTTCTTGTTCCTGGTAGCTGCTGGGCGCCGCCATCTTGGACCACGTGGGTCCTCATGGCTTCAAAATGGAGCCGCGCGGCTGGCAAAGGGGCGCGACATTCAAAAGTACCTGTAGAACGGCTTGTGCTCCAAGGAGGTGCTGTGCGCCTTCTTAGCCAGATCCTCTTCTTCCTGCCTCTTCTCCGATGCTGCTGTGGCCAGGAAAGGGTTCTTCTGCTTCCTCACGATCCTCTGACCACGTGGAGGCAGCGGGGGCACTCCGCGGCGTTTGGGAAGCCGCGGTTCATTGCTCAACCCCTGAGGGGAGCGACAGAGCGCTCCAGCAACTTACAATCCTCAGTGGCTGGGCTTACCTCCAGGAGGTTTGTGCCCTCTCCTCCTGCTGCCCTGTCAAGGTCCTCACTGAGTGACTTCGGATTCACTCAGTAGCCAGGGTAGCGTGCCACCCCAGGGGGGCTGGTGGCAATCCCATTCGTATAGGAGGAGGCTGTTCGCGGTGCAGGGAGGCAAGATTTGATGGGTCCAAATGAATTCTCTTTCAATCCTAGTAAATTGCTGGAGATCCAGAATGTGCAACTTCTCATGATCGGATGAGTCAGTAAAACTGGGGAATACCTGGTGCTAGGGGGCGTTGCCCAAAGAGCTTATCTGACTCAACCCAATCATGAGAGGATAAGGTCAACCCATTCTGGATACTCCTCCCCACTCAGTATGGAAAAGAATCTTGCCCTTGTTTGCTCAACAAGTTCCCGTCTTCACAATTGCTGACAAAAACTGTTGTCTGTAGAGAAAAGAACAATCAGTGGTGTATCTTCAGAAAGAGAACATCTGATGGGGCCAATCTGGTATACCTGTAGTCTTTGACTTAGTACCACTTATTTAATGGTTTGCAGTTACAAAAATGCTGAAAAAAAGTGACTTGTTCCATTCTGAAAGTTATAACTGTCACACCACCTCCACAGTTACATGATCGCAATTTGGGAACTTGGCAATCACATCACATTTATGATCCTGCAGCATCTTGTCATGACACGATCATAATTTGCCATCTTCCCAGCCAACTTCCAACAAGTAAAGTCAATAAGGGAAAACCAGATGTGCTTAATAACCATGTGACTTGCTTAAGGACCACAGATATTTGCTTAACAGCTACAGCAAAAATTGTTATAAAATCATGTCTGGTCACATGATGATTCGCTTAATTGCTTAGCAACCAAAATTTCAATCCCAATTCTGATCATAAATTGGAGACTATCTGTAGAAGTTAAGACTATGCATTCTAGTCCTGTTTTAGGCATGAAAGTTAGTTGGGTGACTTTGGGTCAGTCTTGTTCTCTCATTCCAACCCAACTGACAGGGTTGTTGTTGTGGAGAAAATAGAAGGCATGAGTATTAGGTATGTTTGCAGCTTTGAGTTATATATTATAATGCAAGATAAAAATCTAACACTAATAATCTAGAAGGAAAAAGCAAAAGTGTGTAGAAACATAAGCAAAATGAGATTGGAAATAGTCACATGATCCTCACTAGTTTCCATGAGAGAGCTAACAATCTTTCTCTGGGATTAAAGATGAGAGTATGACTTGGAATCAAGAATATCTTCAAGGAGAAGAGAACAAGGCCTGCTTAGGGAGGGACAGGCAGAGAGACTATATAGCCAGGGATTTGTTTGGAAACCATGGTAACAGCAATGTTAGGTGTCTGGATTGAAGAGAGAAATAATATTAAACCATGACCCATAAAACTCTAGTGAGCTAACAGGAGCTACAAAGAAAGAGAGACCGCCTGCTGCCAATTACCTCCCACAGACCCGTTAGATCGCACAGGGTCGGCCTCCTCCGGGTTCCGTCTACCAGCCAATGCCATCTGGCTACCACCCAGGGGAGGGCCTTCTCTGTTGCAGCTCCAGCCCTTTGGAATGAACTCCCGGCGGAGATTCGGACCCTCACCCCTCTCCAGGCCTTCCGGAAAGCCGTCAAAACCTGGCTGTGCCAGCAGGCCTGGGGTTGATGAGTTCCCCTCCCCTCTCGACTTGTATGGCTGTATGACTCTTGTGTATTTTAATTACGTGTATTGTGTTTGTATCCCCTTTCCCCTTTTGAGTTGTTCGCCGCCCTGAGTCCCTCCCGGAGAAGGGCGGCATACAAATAAATTAAATCTTAAATGCTTCTAAAGTTTAAATTGAATTGCAATCTGAGGAAGTAAGGACCAGCTAACTGGAGAATCAGGTTAGAGAAAATTCCTACTCTCTCCAACATATGAGTTCTAGGCCATTATCTTCTTGAGCATTATTTTGTTTTCAGATATGCTAAATATTATATCTGGAAAGTAATTTCCAGAAATTAATTACCTATTTCAAGGAAGTTGTCTCTAATTTTTCTATCAGAAGTTTACTAGTTTTTGTTATAACTAAAGTATCATTTGCTCCATCTTAACTTCTTTGTGCTTCAGATTCATATTTGGATCTGTCTGCTTTCCCATAGCATTTTAAATGCCTTATCTTAGATACCCAAGCTAAAAAATGTTTTTGTTTTCCTTATTTTTAATAATATTTTTAAATACTAAGACAATTAGCTTGCTGTTATCTGGCCACAAACCTCAAAGTTGCTAGAACCAGATAATGATGTTATAACAAGTTACATCGTAATTATTATTGTGCTCAGTCTTGCAGTTGAGTTAATTTGCTTGGGCTTTAAGAATCACATCTCCCACACAATTGGAATGGTCAAAATATCTATATGCTGCAGCAAGTGGTAACAATGATGAAGTGCCATGTACCCCAGCAAAAGGATGGGTCATGACCCAGCAGGTCAAAATTTTCCAGCTGCATACACACAACCCAGCTAGCCACTCACACTACTAAATGACCTTAATCCACTCATTTCATTCAGTGCATTACATCCATGAATTGACAGATCTATTGATTTACCAATTGCTAAAAGCAACACTCATAGGAAATGTGTTAACTGTGGTGAGCTGTGGTGATAGTGGTTAGTATGCAATATTGCAGGCTAAGTCATTGCTTACTGCCAAGAGTTCAATTCCGACTGGCTCAAGGTTGACTCAGTCTTCCATCCTTCCAAAGTTGGTAAAATGAGGACCCAGATTGCTGGGGGCAATATGCTAACTCTGTAAACCATTTAGAAAGGGCTGTAAAGCATTGTGAAGTAGTATATAAGTCTATAATATGCTATTGCTATTACTAATATGTAACTGCTTAGGTCTATTCTTATATTCATTCAGTCTAGGCATTTAAGAGTAGAATTGTATATTACTTGCAATTTGAAGAACACAAACTAATAATAACTGTTAAAACATTGGGGTAGGTTACTGTCCAAAATATTTTTATTGATACTATGTTTTTGTTTTATGGATATTTTCCTAGTTTGTTGCTCTGAATAACCAGGAATCCTTAAGACGCAACGCATCAATCTGCTATGTATAGTACAATTTTATTAAGTTCTCAAAATGTTTAATAATTGATATTTTAAACTCATATTACATGTGGACCCATTTTCTTTTGTATTATTAGAGAATCAGAAGCAAGTATTCATAATGGGCAGTTAGGGTCTATTTATTCTTAACATCTATTTTCCAATCAAATTAAAATTTTATAGACATACATTTGCTATGTAATGAGCAATTTTTGCATTTTAGCAACTAAATTTAATATTTTACTTTTGTAATCTCAAATCTTAACTTTTTGGCAAAGGAAAGCATACCAATAATATTATTATTGGAAAAGCATACCGGGAGCTGTAAGATAGATAACTCTAAAAGCCCCCATGGAAAAAGAGAGGTACTTTTGTAGCTCCTGTGAAAGCTACACCATAGTCATAGCTCTCTAAATCTAATAAGGGTATGGACAGTTCCTGGGTATGCTAGAAGGGGATTGGTTGCAACATCTTTCCATTACCCATGGCCCCAACTATGCTAGTTATGCTTACATCACTATTTTTAGTAGTTAACTATTTTTTATGCTTATGTAACTAACTGTATTTGCAGTTATATATTTCATTAACAATACCACAAGCAAATGTGAGCTATACCCATGAATACATATTCAATGTTCACAGAAAATCTCAACATCAAGCTAACAATGAATGTTTATTAGTTATAAACCAGCATATATACTAATAATTTGTAAGAATAACCCATATGAATTAATTAAACAAAAAGTTAACATAGAATTTGTGTTTCAACCAATTCCCTTTAATAAAAGTTACTATATGTAACATAAACTTAGTAATTAACTTTACTTGAAATATCTAAAATTTTTGTATTATGTCAAACCTTTTAATAATTATGTGTTGCTACTGGTTTTTCAAAATTATGAAAATTGGATTAAATCTTTAAAAAGCTTTTAATACCAGTATTATTTAATATTTTCCATTCTACAAGGAGAATCTTGGAAAGAAGTCAATATTTGCATTGTTACTAAAGGAAGGGCAAGATTTTATCTTCCACTAAGAATTATAGACCAATTTTTCATGAACAATGATCAACAATTTTCGTGGATAAAGTAAACAAGTTTTTACAAGACAAAAGTTCATTCATGAAAATCAGTGTGGATTTCTACCTAAAAAATAATTAAAAAATAATGTGACTACTGTACTGGATGTAATAGAATAGTCAAACAATGTAATGAAATCAAGCTGTATTAATTTTCTAGCACAGAGAAAGTTTTAGACCATCACATGACAGGGTTGTTGTAAGGAAAATAGGAGGAGAAAGGTATGTTGCATATGGCTGCTGCCTTGAGTTATTTGTAAAAATAATAAAGGTAGAATACAAATAGATTAAATTAAATTAATGGTGTTGACTAAATCATGTGATATCCAGAAGGGGATGAGGTTGTCTGCTGCCCCCTTTGCTATTTATTTTGGTTCCTGAAATTTTGAACAGAGATATTAAACAACACAAGAAGATAATGGGCCTAAAATTAAAAATAAGATCTTTAAACTCAGAGCTTTTGCTGATAATTTGGTTTTGATTTGAAAATCAAAATGACCTTTAAAAAGGTTAAATATTTGACTAGAAAAATATGAATTGCATGTTATTTCAAAATAATGTTAAAATATGGAATGAAGTAAAAAAAGATAGGTTGAGATTGAAAAAAATTGCAACTGTCATTGTTGGGAAGAATTTCTGTGATTAAGATGAATGTTTTATCTGGAATGTTATTTTTATTCGAGATAATACTTATACTGACAACTGATGTAACATTTAAGTAACAGAAAAAATATTTTTCCAAAACTGTTTGGCAAGACCAGAAACTGAGACTTAAATACAAACTGCTGGATGATGCTAAAGAAAGAGGAGTTAGAAGACCAGATTTTGAAATTGTATTTTGCAGGTTGCTCTTTAATACGGGTGAAAGAGTGGGTGAGTTTAAGAAATAGACAGCTATTGGACTTGGAAGAACATGACTTAAGACCTGTTGGCACAACTACTGGGATATGAGGTTAAGGTAAATTTTAAAAATCATTTTATTAGGCATACCTTACTGAAAATTTTGAATTGGCATAAATCATAAGTGACTCATAAAATTCCTTCATAGCTATCACCCAAAAAACCTTTTATTAGAAGGGAAATTACACTTAAGTCCAAATGATTAACTTAACACGGATCTGCTACATTTTTCCCAAGGATATTTAAGTGAAAACCTGAAGTTGGAAGACTTTATATGCCATTGGAACTTGACAAGACTAATGAACTTGAAAATGCTAAGACTGATTTTAATGTTGAATTGAATACAAATGATTATTGATAAAATGTAGTAAGTTTTATTGAAAATTAAAACAGGATAAACAAGTGAAAGACTGTATAATAAAATGTACAAAAAGAAATATAATATATAGTTGGGTCAATGGGATAGTATGAGGAAGAATGAATTTAAATTTACATTAAATTACAATCTTGAGAATTTTTATATGATGCATTCCAGTGGCATATACCATTCCTGGTATATGCTACTAGAAAAACTGTGAAACATATACAAGGGAATTTCAAATATTTGTTGGAAATGAAATCAAACTTATGGTACATTTTTTCAGCTTTGGTGGACATGCAAGAAAGCTAGAAATTACCGAGATTGAGCATGTATTCTGATTCAGAAGATTTTAAAAATGAAGGTATAATTGAAACTAGAGATTTTTATTTGAGGTTCAGTGGATAAACAAATGGAAACATTTTATGGAAACGCACTTTTATATGTGATGAACTGCAATGAGACTTTTGTATGCACAAAGATGGAAGAGTTTACAAATACCTATGAAGTATATAGAAAGTGTGGAAGAATGGATGAAGCTGATGGAATTGACACAGATGGCAAAGTTGACAGCTTTAAGTAAAGAATATACTAATTTTATTTCTACTTAGAAATGACTTTTGGACTTTTTGCGAGAAACTGAAATAAATGTTGATTTGGGGATTTGACAATTAGAATTACATAGCATCAAAGAAATAATGTAGACAAATGCTAAACTTTTAGTAAAAGTTTATTTTTTTATTCATAATTCTATCAAAGAAAGTCAGAAATCATTATAGTTTGCTTAATTTTTTTAATAATTTTAACCTGTTTGATATTTATAATTGTATTATGTTCATATATTTTGTGAACCACTCAAAGCTTACATGCTGCTTTGGCACAGAATTCAATATGCTTTCTCCAAAGCATTTAACATGAGCTTAGTGAAACTTACTACATATGTGTATGACATATAAGTAAAACTTTTATTAAGGTCTTTGATGAGTGTATATGTGTATGTATAAAAATAATATATAATATACGTTAAACATGGCAGTTAAAATGAACTGTAAGAATTAAAGAGGATGAAAAGAAGGGAAAGTATTACTAAGATGCTAAACATTCTCTATGGTATCAGAGTTACAGGGGCAAAGATATTTGTGGAAGTGATTTTTTTATATACAGGTGGAACTCGAAAAATTAGAATATCGTGCAAAAGTTTATTTATTTCAGTAATGCAACTTAAAAGGTGAAACTAATATATGAGATAAGACTCATTACGTGCAAAGTAAGATAGCTCAAGCCGTGATTTGTCATAATTGTGATTATTATGGCATCACGCTCATGAAAACCCCAAATCCACCATCTCAGAAAATAAGAATATTACATGCAATCAATAAAACAAGGATTGTACATAGAACAACATCGGATTTCTGAAAAATATAAGCATGCATATGTACTCAGTACTTGGTTTGGGCCACTTTTGCAGCAATTACTGCCTCAATGTGTCGTGGCATGGAAGCTATCAGCCTGTGGCACTGCTGAGGTGTTATGGAATAATGCTTCAACAGCGGCCTTCAACTCTTCTGCATTGTTTGGCCTTATGTCTCTCATCTTTCTCTTAGCAATGCCCCATAGATCTATGGGGTTCAGGTCAGATGAGTTTGCTGGCCAATCAAGCACAGTAATCCCAGTCATTGAACCAGGTTTTGGTGCTTTTGGCAGTGTGGGCAGCTGGAAAATGAAGTCAGCATCCCCATAAAGCTCGTCTGCGGAAGGAAGCATGAAGTGCTCCAAAATCTCCTGGTACACGGCTGTGTTGACCCTGGTCTTAATGAAGCACAGTGGTCCAAAGTCCTGTTGCTCCTTGGTCCAAAGTCCTCTTTTCTGATGAAAGCAACTTTTACCAAAAGCACCAAAAACTGGTTCAATGACTGTGGGATTACTGTGCTTGATTGGCCTCTCCATTCTTCCTCCAAACTCTGGATCCTTGGTTTCCAAATGAGATGCAAAAGTTGCTCTGGCGAAAGCAAATGTTCTGCAATGTTTGTTATGTGAGATTAACATATAATTGGTTTGTTTGCAGAAGAGTTTCCAAACCATGTACTGTTGGTGCTAAATTAATGTCATATTACCATCCTACATCAAAGAAGCTCTCCTTCAATGATCTTTTTACTTGGTTATATCCCATCTTTGTATTGGCTCATTACAAAAGTCATAGGCTTCTAGATGGATTGGAAGTGATCTTTGATAATGAGGGATGTTAAGCCTATTGGCTTAAAGAGTACTTTTAGTCTGTAATTAAAAATAATGACCCAAATCTTAGCTTCTATCCTATTCCTCATTCTAGTCTTAAAACTGAGTTAGATACACATCTAGGCACTTGCATGATTAATCTTAAGAACTTGATCTATATCCTCTGGGCTACAGTTAGTGTAAGGCCTCACTGGAATCCAAAACAATAGTTATACCATTGCTTTTGTCTCAAAAATATGGCTTTGCAGAAATGAAAGGACAATTCACTGTGGCATTCCTCTAGACAACCTACAATATATGGGCCAAATGTGAGGCCCTGCATTCCAACCTGTGAAAGATCATTTCCAGGTAGTTAAAATATTTGACTTGTTTAGTCATTGATATACCAACTATGCTTTTGAGGATTTTTGTTAAAGATTCAATTTTCCTTTTTCACAATATTGAGCAAAGGACTCTTTATATCCCTATCACAGATAATAGCAGAATAACCATGTCATCATGCAGGAAAAATGAAGGATGCCCATCAGCTAATTTTAGTGGGTGAAAGTTGCCATTATTGAGGTGCTGTGTAAATTACAAAATAATGGGGCAACAATAAAATTTAATCCTTGTGCTGTTGAAATTGAGTTGGCTAGCTGCTTTTGGGAACCAAATCTTATCCCTTGAGTTGTTGGTATTGGTATAAAGTTTATATATTAGGAAAAGCAGTCATTTATCTATGTTGTTAGATGGTTCTTCTTCCATCTACAGAAGCTGAACAAATGATTCAAAACTATATTTCTCCACTGGGTATTATAGGATTAATACTTGGTCTATGGTAGATCTTGCTGGTCTAAAACCAGCTAGGATATTACACGTTTGACGCTACACTGAAATGTCTTCATGATCTATCTTGCCAAGCTTCTACAAAGATTCCTCTCAAAATCCCATTACAATTTCATTAAAAATGTCAATGAATGAACCACAGATATTCAAAGCATTTGTATGTTCTACCATTTGAGCTATGTTCAGAAACAAGAATGACAATCTTGCATTATGCTAATGATTCTTCTAAAATATTAATAAACAGATTGTTTAAAAATTTAAATATTTTATTCATAAACTTCATTAACCTTATAGGAAAAATATATTTGATCCTAAGCCAATTTCACATAATAAGTAAAATTTTCCTATAAGAGCTTTCACAACTTTCTCTGAAGTCCTCTCCATTCAAAATACATTATTTTCCCCAAACTGTAAACAATTAAAAGGCAAATCCCGTAATAATTCAGCAAACTAATGTACTATTATCTTGTCCTGCATATCCTTCAACATTCAATTCACTTTTGAGCAGAATGCTTTTCCTGTTCAGGGTTTGCGTAGTTTAAAACACTGATTCCTAACCACTCAATTTTTGAATTTAATTTTTTTAAAGTACTCTGGAAGGTTTTATAGAATTATTATTTAATGCAAAAGGGGCTATAAGAATTATATATTCAAGTCCATTTCCCACACCTAATTCCTTCTGTTGAAAAGCATAATTATCTAATTTTAAAATGATCTATAAAATCTGGAAATATTGACAAATACAATCCTACCAGAAGGGTTTTTTTGTTTTAAGTTCCCTTTACCTTGCTCTAATTTAATAATTATTACTGTTCTTCTAATGATCTTCTGATCCCAATCAGAAAGTAACATTTTTATCACCTATTATATAACAGTCCTACAGGATCTCACATCCGAATTTACTGTACTAAGCATACAACGGACATCCAAAGCTTATAAAGTTATTCCACGCCGTTTCATCGAACTGCAGCTGGAACTCCCTTTAATTGAAACATCTATCAGAACCCGAATGCAATTTATAAAGTTCAAAATGCAAAAGAGCATAAGCGTTGCAGTGGAAAACGCCCTGAACTAAGTACATACATGACACATCAAAGGGTGTTGGTGCAAGGTATCGCCACTCTTTTATACGGTCTTATACCCGCACGGACAACCCGCCGCGGTCATGCGCTGCATACAGTACTGTATTGTATGCTGTTGTGTACTGAATGGAAAGGTAGCAACCCCCCTTCGCCAGCCCCGATACAAAAAACAGACGGCTACCACAAGCTCTGAAAATACACAAGACGCGTGGAGAGCTACCACCACAGTCCACAAGCAGGGCATTTTCTGCAACTTAGGCCTCTCCTAGCCAACCGGGGAAGGCGGGGAAAAGTCGACCGGGAAAGATTCGGTGTTATGCCTCTGATAGGGGCCATTCCAGTCTCATGGCAGGAGGGACGGACGCCGTGGTTCGCTGGCAGCCGAGCGTCCCGGGGCGAGGGACCGAGGCCGCTGCGATGCAGCAAAAAAGAAAGGAACGCCTGCCAGATCTTAAGGCAGCTCCTGCCAAAAGCGGTTGTGCTCTTGAACCACTCTCCCCCGCTTCCACTGGCTGACCTCGAGCAGCCGCTGAGGGGGAGCAGCAACCAGGGGCGACTTCGGAGGGAAAGCCAGCGAACCGCCGCCTTTACCGCTCACTACAGCAAACCCACCGGGAATTGGGGCGGGAGAGGCGGGGAGGAGGGGGTGTCGTAAAGACAAGAGAAGAGCAAAATGGCGACTGCGGCGCTTCGTCCTATTCCCCTGAATCCAACCTCCTCCTCGGGCCTCAGAAGGGGGTGTGCGGGGAGGGGGGACGGCAAAGGAATAGCTCGGGCCTCTTCGGGCTACCCCCACTCAACTCTCTCCCTTCCGCAGGCTCTTGCGCGCGGGAAGGACCCGGCAGAAAAGGCGTACGGTTTCCTTCCCGGCCTTCTCGCTCTCGGCTCCACTGGCCTTCCTATTACCGTACCTTTGAATTTTAGGTCGGTGGGCGGATCAAGCACCAGGATCTGCTCGTGCTTGGGCAGGACTCCGGCGGCCGCCATCGCTGCTCACACGTTCTCTGACTCCAGGAGGAAGGAGAGGGCGGGCGGGGTGGGGAGGGAGGACGTTCCGCTGGGGAAGGAGGAGGAGGAGGGGAGGGAGCCTTCCGCGGAGGACTTGCGGCGGCGGCAAGGCTCGCAGTCGCCCCCTCCCCGTAGCCCCGCAAAGTACGCGGGCGCAGGAGCGCGCGGGGTCAGCACCCGCTGCCTTTGCGTTGATCTCCTCCTGCCTCCCTTCGCGCTGTCCCTGGAGCGAGTGACTCACTGGCTCCCCAGCGCACTGCGATCAACGCCAACTATGGCGCGGGCACGAGGACAGTGGCCGAGAAGTTCGAGCACCCGCACGCCAAGTCGTGCGGGGAACCGCACGGGCGCGAGCCAAAACAAACGAGGCCTGCGCGCGCTCCCCCTTCCACCCCCTTCTTTCTCCCGGCTCTCGCTGGTTGATAGGTTCGCTTAGGTGAGGAATCGTCGCCCGCTCCGGGAATTGTCACGCGAAGAGCCAGTCAGTCGGGAGGGATTGCTCTGCAGGAGGGGGCGGCAGCGCCTGGCAACTCGGCTAACCCGAAAGGAGAAAATTGACACAAGGACATTAGGCGTCAGAAGCTTCAACGCCGCCGAAAGAAAGCGGCTTGATTGCTGAAACTCCACGCGTACCCGAATTTCGTTCAGTGGCATGCCGGGAATTGTAGTCTTCAAGTAAATGGGAGAGAGGAGTTACGTTGCGCGCCCTTCGTTGTCTTAGTTTAGAACTTGGCTCTCGACTTTACGGAGTGCTGCCGTAGTTTGCATCAGTAACAGTTCTTTGTCACGACTGAAAGAGAGAAGACTTTGAATTAGAGCTGCACAAATCCAGATGACTTTTAGGTGTCAAAGAGATACGTACTGCTTATTGTGCTTATTTCGACTCCTAGCGACCACGTTGAAAGAGTGGAAGCCTGAGATTTTGCATTTCTGATAGCGCTCTCGTTAGTGATTAGCTTCTTAATGAAACGAACATTAAATCTTCCTTTATATTACACTAACATAATGCAAAGGAATCTTTGTTAAGTTTAATCAAAATAAAAAAGGCATTTTCCCTTGCTAAAAGAATAAAATACAGTGCAATGTGTGCTTATCTGCAAATTGTGCTAAGCCAGTCTGATTATTTATTAATTAAACCAGAATTGGTTGGCATGTATTAAAGTAATTGTAAACAAATTAAATTATAGCATAGCAATATTCTAATTTCAGTGCTGACAGCTTTTTAAAACTACTGCTATGCCATATTTTTGCACAAAATTGATGCTTAATGGTCAAAGGAATATCACATAATATTTACCTTATGATCAATGGCTTAAATTTGTTTGGAAGTAGGTCACACTGAGATGATAATGAAATTTAATGATAAATTGAGGTTTCAACTGTCAAATAAAAGGGAGATCCCAATGTTTATAATGAATGAAACCCATAGTAAATTCTGTACTGCCTGTATAACAGCACCAAAGATTGAACCCTTTCAGTTTAGCAGCTGATTAAAAAAAAACACTTGACTTCTGCTGACATTTTTCTCTGGACAGATGTATAGATGCATACAATTGACATGTAAGCTGCAAAAGGATCTGACCTAATATTGATCAGATAGGAAGTTGAAGATACCCAATAATGTACTGTCTACACATCAAACCAAAATAATGACTTCTGGGAAGGCAAATATATTTTACCAAATGTTTCAAATCATGTGCAGTCTAATGTCAAGCAGACATTTTCATTCCAATAATAGCCAGTGTTTGCAAAATTACCAAACTGATTTGCACTCTTTAATAAATGTACTTTACAGTAATATCAAGCTCTTGGCAGTTGACTCAGACAAAAGAGCAACCTTTTTCACAGCCACAAATCACACAGAATCTTCTTACCAAGATTTACTGAAAAGAAAGGCTTTCAGCACCGGAATTATGTCTCATTTAAAAGTAATTTCTCCATGAAAATTAATGCCTTTCACAATTTCTAATGGTTTTTTGTAAGCTGTCAAGGATGCAAATCTTGTTACTGATGAAGCTGCAAGTCTTTATTAACCAAACTGTCTCTTGAATCCAGGGACCTGCAGTCAGGGGCGGCAGGGCCTCACCACTGTCATCATGAAAAAGAAAAACAAATTTTAAAGGAAAAAGGCTTAGATAGTTGCTGCCAGAGTCACAGTGGATGACTCTCTTAGTGCTTAACTGCAGGAGGAGGCGAGAGAACCACGTGCCCCTTTACTCTATCTTTATGATCACTTGAGCAGAGTTAAGCAAGGGTTAAAAGGCGAAAAATTCCTTATGTAAAGGAGGCATGTGGTTCTCTTGCCTCCTCCTGCAGAGGGCACTTTTTTAAGAGGTTTTTTTAAAACAGTTAAGCAGAGTCATCCACATGGTGACTCTAGCAGCAACTATCCCAGCCTGACTAGAGCAGCTTTTTCTTTTTCTTTTTACATTTTCACATTTTCATCGTGGCAGACAAGAGGAGAGTTGAAATCCTCTGTGACACAGCTGGAAAAGGTATGTGGGTCGGACGGAGGGAGGGGGAGGAATTCAAAATTATTGTAATTTGTAAGTAATTTTTTATTGTGAGTAATTTCTGTGTGTGTGCGTGTGTTTGTTTCTTCACTTCACTCAAACAATCAATTTGAAAGAGTTTGAGAAGAGAGGGAAGGGGGAGAGGCAGGGAGAGCAGCCTTGTTTGAGAAGAGATGGGCAGCCCGCCAGCAGAGGCAGGTCTTTTACCCGCCTTTGCTGGCGGGCTGGCACTTTCTTTCTTTTGCCTGATGTGCCCCCCTTCCCTTTCTCCTCCCCCCCCCACCAGGAGCCGCATCCTGCTCCCCTCTCCCTTTCCTCCTCCTCCTCTTCCCTTTCTTCGCCGGCTGCCGCCTCGTCCCCCGCCTCCTCTGTCCCCACCGCTGTGTCCAACAGAGGCATCTCGTGTCTATGGTGGACATAAATGCGAGACGCCTCTGTCGGGGACAGCAGGGGGGGTGCTGCTTCTTGCTGCCGCCGCCATGCTCTTGCCTCACCAACCGTAAACCTCACCGTACGTCACTGCTTCAATCCTTTTCAATATAAGGGTCATCTCAGATGTACAGCCATGCATTGTTTGAGGTAGTTTTTAGGACTTGCATTCAATCATGTTTAATCCAATATTTATTCCATAAGCAATATACAGATAGTTTTCAGCTTATGATCACAACTGAGCCCTAAATTTCTGTTGTTAAGTGAAACATTTAAAGTGAGTTTTGCCCCATTTTATGACCTTCCTTGCCACAGTTGTTAAATGAATCACTGCAGTTGATAAGTCAGTGAATCTGGCTTCCCCATTGACATGCTTGTGAGAAGGTCACAAAAGCTGATCATGTGATCTTGGAACACAGCAACAGTCATAAATATGAACCAGTTGCCAACTTGCCAAGCATCTGAATTTTGATCACATGATCGAGGGGATGCTGCAACGGTTATAAATGTGAAAAATGGTCATAAGACAGAGTTTTCAGTGCCATTGTAACTTTGGTTCCTAATTGAACTGTTGTAAATCAAGAACTACCTGTATTGTCAAATGAATGCTTCCCATCTATAGGTAATCTTGTAGAGGATTCTCTACAAGATTCTACTCTCTTCTGAATGTATAGACATATGGTTAGGAACACCTAAGTTTTTTGTATTCCTTGATTAGAAATTTGACGGTATCTTGGGTTCAGAGAAAACTTTAATTAGATATCACAAAGCAGTCACATAGAAGAAATTTATTTGTGAATACATATGTCAGGCCTGCAATTATATTCCTGTTAGGATCTTTGGCCTGCCACACTTTCTCTTATTTCATTATGCTTTTCCATTAGTGTAGTAGTTGGGAGGGGGGAATAGAAAGGAGTAGGATTGTGGAATGTATTGTTATCATTCTTTTCTAGAAGACCAAGATCATATTTTGTCTCCGCACTTTTGCACCTGATCAGAAGCAGCTGGCTGGAGACGTCAGTGTGGAAGAAAAAGATTGGACCATGTGATGGATTGTGGGTGTGGGGACAAGATCATGAACTTTTAACTGGGTGGGATTCTGTTGTAATTTCCAGAATTGGGATAACACAGATGTACTAAGATGTCTGATTTATTAAGTTGGAACTTTAAGGATCGTTTTGCCTTGGACTCTGATTTAATTCTACATGATACTTGGAACGCTGACATTACCAATTCTCCCTTCAAAATAAATCACCAGCACCCCCCCTCCCTCATGGGGGAGGAGGGGGGGCTGGTAAGGGTTGCTGTTTCCCAACACTGACTGACTCGGTCGGCGTAAAATATCAGTGAAAAATTATGAGAAAGCCTTTTGAAATAAGAAGCTGAGATGAGACGCTTCTCTTCAAATCTTCAAAGGTGAAGGAGTTTCTCTTTTAAAATTTATTGCCGCTGGCAAGAAGCCCAGCCTATGGGAGATGGAAAGAAGGGGAATGAAGAAGCTTGTTATCAACGCGACTAGAGGATGGCCAGAAGATCTGATGAATGGAGATTCCAGCCACCCTCACGCAGTCATCTCCGATGGGCTTCCTGAACCATTTCGGTCAACTAAACGTGAGTACATGCTTTCCCGCCTTCCCCCAGCCAACTCTTGGAAAAAAAGCTGGAGTGGAGATTTTGACTCCTTCCAAACGGGGATAAATGAAATGAGCCAATACCCTGCAACTGAGTTGAAGACAGAATCCCTATCAAGATGGGATTTTTAACTCAGCCAGCAATAAGGGATTTGGCCAACATTTTTCACTTGCCAGCCACCGGAAATTGGGCTGTAGCTAGTGAATGAAACACCACTAAATTGGGCTTTCTTCCCAGAGTATGGATGGATAAGATGCCAGTGAGCACCTCCTGGGCTATCAAGCCAGCAGGGTGGCCCTTGGGCCAAAAATCCTCCAAGCCAGCAGAGGGGCCCTTGACACATAAACCCCCCTAACCAACCATCATTGGTTGAACTGCAACCTGTGAATCAGGCAACCTCGGGATGGGTCTTAATCCCAGGTCATGGATGGAAGGGATTCCAATTGGTATCTGCCCTTCCTCAGCAGATGGCACCATGGCAGATAACTGGGCAGTGGCCAACCAAGGGATTGACCTCCACACTGGTTCCAGTCTCCCATGCAATGCCCCAATAGGTTCTTACCCCACCTTCCTACAGAGAAAGGTTCTCCACAATGGAAGAAGGGATTACCAAAGGGAAAGCTACAGAATGGATGGTGGAAAAATGTGATGAGGTGGTTCCTAAGTTTAGAGATGTAACTAGGTTCCTTTCCTTGGGGGGGGGGCAATAAAATGGACTTCATCGTGGAATTCCCAGACAGCAGTGGAAACAGAGGGATCTGGACAGTTATTGACTTGGTTTCCAAGGAGGCGCACTTCATTGCTTGCTTAGGGTTACCGTCC
The DNA here is from genome assembly GCF_009769535.1 of Thamnophis elegans. NCBI lineage: Eukaryota > Metazoa > Chordata > Lepidosauria > Squamata > Natricidae > Thamnophis > Thamnophis elegans. The sequence continues at coordinate 24,783,057 of NC_045548.1, forward strand.
GCAAAGAAATTAGTGAAAATGTTTGTGAAACACATTTATCACCTGCACGGATTGCCCAAGAGGATCATTTCAGACCGTGGAATCCAGTTCACAGTCAAGTTCTGGAAAGAGGTCCTGAGATCCATTGGGTCCACACAAGGACTGAGCTCAGAGGTTCATCCCAGCATGAACTGCACAGCAGAGAGAGGCAATGTAGTGGAACAATACATACGGTGTTATGTGGACTATCAGCAAGACAACTGGCCAGACTTGCTACCCTTCGCCGAAGTGGCATACAACAATGTGGTTCACAGCAGCACTGGATTTACTCCTTTCCAGATTACCAGTGGCATGGAATTTGTTCCCATGCCTGAGCTGCCTAGAGAACCTCCCTCCTCCATGTCTTTGTTTTTTTGTGTGTGTGCGTGCTCAAGCTCATTTTTTTTACATAGAAAGTTTTTATTTTCCATTTTCATAGCATATAATCATATGTATACTATTACATAGTCAATATCATGTTGTATTATTAAATACTTACATCAATTCATCTTACCATCAACTATCAAAGAAAAAAAAGAAAAACCCAGTTATTGGCTCTTCTGCTCTCCATATACCATATTTATACCTTATCCGACACTTTCTTCCCCCTCTCTCCTCCCCCTTTCTACATCCTGTCTTCCCTCCATCATTTTCTACTCTACTTCCCCTTCCTTTCTCCTTATCCTCTCTCCCCTTACCACTCCTCCTTATACACCTCATCTTCCCCCTTCACCCTCTCTCTTATCCTTCTCTTCCTATCTTTATTCTCTTCTCTGCTTTCCACTCTTCCTCTAATTCACTTGGTGTATTTCAGCTTCTGAGCAAACTCCCTTTTGTGTTGATGGTATTTATAATTCCATTTGAATATACATAAAAAAGAAAAAATAGCAGTATACATGTACAATCATCCAACACCCCTCCTCCAATTTAGTAAACTCCACTCCTTCCCCCCCAAACCCCCCAACCTTCCCCACCCTGACTTCCCAGAACCAATACAAGGTATAAATCTTTAACGAAAACAGTTTAAAATATACTTAAAGAGAAAGTAGAAAGTTAATAACGTCTTTGAATTGAGCTTAGCTCCTCCTTGCTAGGCTAACTATAAACAATTTGTATCATTTCTGATCTTAATTATAAGCTATCTGAAATTTCCTAGACCCATATTTATTTTGAATATAGTCAATCCATTTTTCCCATTCTCGTTTATATCTCTCATTTGAATTATCCTTGAGATATGCAAATATTTTAGCCATCTCTGCTAAGTTTGTGATTTTCAATGTACATTCTTGGATAGTAGACAAATCTTCCTTCTTCCAGTATTGCGCCACCAACAATCTAGCTGCAGTTATCAAATGCAAAATCAAGTTAATCTCTACTGCTGTGCAGTCAGTAATTATACATAACAAAAAATAGGTGGGGGTTAAACTTTATCCTTTTTTTTTTAGAACATTTTGCATAATCCATCATATTTTTGACCAGAATACCTTAATCTTTTTGTAAGTCTACTATGTCATTTAATTTATATTGATGTTTTTTCCCAACCCACAGTAAGGCATTCCTTAGAATATGACTTTTAAATTTCTTATCCACCTTTTTATTATATAGCAAATAAGCAACCATATACCAAATCATACCCTTCAATATTGAGTATTCTATCCTCTGTTAAATTGATCCAATCACTTAACATTCCAAATTAGAGACTTAGTTACCATCATTAGCCCCCTGAAACTTTTTAAGAGCCATCTGAACATCTTGGAATTTAACCTTTGGCCTAGCTCCTCCCACTGCTTCTGATGTAACACCTGTATGCTCCTGAAAGGTGGCTTGTGTATGTTGCTTTCTTAATTCCTGTTCCATTCGTCTAGTAACCACGCGGCCTTGTCTTTGTTCTTTAGCTTCTTGTACCTCTGAGAGAACAAGTTGATCCCCCCTTGTTAATACTTGAGTGGTTTGCTTTCCATCATATCCTTCTTGTTCTCTTTGTATAGATCTAGAGGAAGGGGGTTGTCCACCCTTCAGTACGTTGGTGTAGAAATCTTGTGCCTTCCATACTGTATTGAGGCGATGTCTTTTTCCAAGGTAGCTAAATGCGATGCCGGCTGGTGCGTCCCATCTAAACTGTATCTGGTGATTTTTAAGCTCTTCAACTAAAAAGGCATAGTCTTTCCTAGATCTCAGCATTTTAGGTGGTATCTCCTTCAAGACAGTCACCTCCCGACCCCCGATTTGAAGCTTATTTTTGTAGGATTCCTGTAATATTGTGTTTCTCACATCTCTAGTGGCGAAGTAGACCACTATATCTCTTGGTAATTGTTTTTGTTTTGCCAGCCAGGAATTAACACGGTAAACCTTTTCGATTTGCCAATCAAGATTCCCTCCTGACCTTCCCGCCATCAGGTCTAAGGCTTCAGAGAGAGTCTGTTTCAGGTTTTCTTGCATATTTTCAGGGAGGCCCCTTATCCTTAAAGCAAATTCCATTTGCCTATACTGTAGCATTATGATTTCATTTTCTGCATCGCTGACCTTTTGCTGGACTGCCTCCATCTTCATTACCAAGTTCGTATTAGAGTCACTAAGATCTTCTAACTTTTCTTCAAGTCCATATGCATAACCAGCTAGCGAATTCAGAGCCATCAGAAAGTCCCCTCTAATCATTTGGTCCCCTGCAGAAGTAGAAGGGAGTAATGATTGTAATTTAGCAGAAGGCGCTGGTGAATTTCCGGCACTTTTCGATGCGGGGGGAGGAGGGGGGGATTTTTGCTTAGAAGCCATCTCAAGTTTAATCTTCTTTAGTCAGTTAAAAAGTCCAAGCAGTCCAATTATGCAGTAATTGCTATTTGGTTTGATAATAAATCACTTCTTGGTAATACATCACTTTTAGGCTTCGCGAAAATTCTATCTGAGTCACGCCCCTCCTACACAGCTTGGCACCATTTTTCATAGAACTTTCAGCAAGTAATTAGCAGAAGGAATTCTTTGCAGATGGAGCTAAGGATTTATACATACAATTAGATGTTCACCAATATTGGTTCAGCTCGGCTTGAAGACCACAGTAAATCATTTGTGCTGAGGATGAGTGAAAACCTTTGTTCTGCAACAAAAGGCAGAATGAATCCCGGCTCGGAGCTGCCATGCTGCAGCCGATGCCCTCCCCCTTCCTCCCAGCGTTTAGGCTGAAAGGGCTAGTTGGAGAGCTTCCGATGCATAGCTTCTCACCTCTCTCTTCTAAGCCCGAAGAGAGGGTAAATAAACTGCTAAACAGCTTGATAGATTGCTGTTTAGACAGTTTAACGACCCCAAGATTCCAGAGCTGTTAAAAATAACAACCCCCTGTCAGGCTCTGCCCAGTGGAAGTCCCGTCCTCCATGTCTTTGAATGAATGGATGGACATGCTAAAGAAAGGATGGGAGAATATGAAGAAGGCTCTAGCAGATGCAGCAGAAGCCTACAAGAAGCAAGCTGAGAAACACCGCTCGCTCCAGAACCCCTTCCATGTGGGGGACAAAGTTTTTGTGTCTACCAAATATATAAGATTAGAAATGCCTAGCAAGGAATTTGGTGTAAAATTTCTAGGTCCATTCCCAATAGTGAAGATAGTTAACTCATTTACAGTTCAACTCAGTCTACCCAGAAGTCTAGGAAAAATTGACCCAGAATTTCATTGTAGCTTGTTGAAACCAGTAATTGGGTCTAGCATAAGACCATCCACCCAAGCTTTCTCTCCTCCTGTAGTGCTAGAAGGAGAAACACAGTCTGAGGTGGAAAAGATTGTAGACTCCAGGCTGAATAGGGGTCGCTTACAGTATTTAGTGCAATGGAAGGGTTACCCTTTGTCTGAAGCCACCTGGGTGAAAAGCTGGAACTTAAAAGTGGAGAAGTTAGTAGAACAATTCCACGAGAAGTTTCCCGATAAGCCAAAGGGTCCACTGGGGGGGGAGGGGGAAGAGGTGGTTAATTATGTTATGTTAACTTTTATGTTATTCTCTTTTCAGGAAACATTTTTCTTCTGAGGAGAGGCCACCTGTCAGGCCTGCAATTATATTCCTGTTAGGATCTTTGGCCTGCCACACTTTCTCTTATTTCATTTTACTTTTCCATTAGTGTAGTAGTTGGAAGGGGGGAATAGAAAGGAGTAGAATTGTGGAATGTATTGTTGTCATTCTTTTCTAGGAGACCAAGGTCATATATTGTCTCCGCACCTTTGCACCTGATCAGAAGCAGCTGGCTGGAGACGCCAGCATGGAAGAAGAGGATTGGACCATGTGATGGATTGTGGGTGTGGGGACAAGATCATGAACTTTTAACTGGGTGGAATTCTGTTGTAATTTCCAGAATTGGGATTACAAAGATGTTCTAAAATGACAACATAATAGAGAATGAATCAACATTTATTGTGGAAAATGCTTTCTCTGTTCCTTATTTGCTTCCGCCATCGAGTAATCAAGCATTAATGATAAACAGTCTTGTCATTTTGAATTATAGTTCTTGAAAGGGCAGCTCCTCAATCATGGAGGAAACATGATTTGGGGTAAGCTAGACATTACTTTAGTATAGAATGACATGTAAACATAATTTCCTCTCTATGTTTAACATTATTCCAAACTTTTGCAGAGATAAGTAATTCTGATTTAGAGAACAGCTTTAGCATCATTTATTTTATTTGGAAAATTTATATTTGGAGGTTTGATAGCCATCATATTTCTTATCATCATTTAATTAAATGCAGTATGAAAGAATGGCAATTATCTAAATTAATTTTCCTCTCAGTAAAATCAAGAAGTCAAAAATCGGTTCAGGATTACATTCAAGAAGTAATAATATACATGCTATCCTGAGCCCATAAAAAAAATTGTTAGAAAAATCCAATAAATACAATTCTTTTTTAATTAATTAGCTTTTATTTATTCTATGTTGAATTTACTATGAATAAATGGCATAATTGCATGCAAGAATCTCTGTGACATATCATAGAATCATAGTGTTGGATGTGTCCTCAGAGATCCTCTCAAGCTCAATGCAAGAACTGCTAAAGCATTTTACACAGATAGTTATCAAGCCTCCAAAGATCTCCAGTAAAGGGGAACACATCCATTCATGAGGCAATGTATTCAATTGTTTGATAGCTCTTATCTTTTAGAAATTCTGCCTAAAATCTAATCTGAATCTCCTTCCCTATGATTTCAAACATTGGCTCTGCTCTGATCTTTGAGGCAATAGAAATCTGTCCATCCCTTCCGCTATATGTCAATTCTTTAGATATCTGAAGAATGCTATTATGTTTCTCTTTTATTCTCTCTTTGCCGGATAAGCATATAAGTTCTTTTAACCATGCCTAGTAGAAACTCATTTCCAGCGCTCTCGCCATTTTGATTGTTATTATACCTTATTTTTTTATTATTGTCCTATTTAGACTGCAATGCCACAACTGGATACAATATTCTAAGCAGGACGTAACTGAACTGTGCACCTGGAGCAGCAGTGGGGAAAGAATTGGAAATATAGTGTTTTCTCAAAATTGGCCCTGGTTAAGAGTCTATGCAATCCTGAACTAGATGAGAGAAGAGATAAGAGGTTCGGAGTACCACTCTCCCCCTATCCTTCAGGGAAATATCTAGCAGGTTAAAAGTATATAGCTTCAATTTGGCAAGATAAGCCAAATTTGTGTGGAAACTTGGGTTTGGCTTATCTGTGGACAGGCTTATCCTCGAGCATATATTTTACAATAATATGTTTTTAAAGTATCGCATTTCCCATATATATTTAAATCATCCATAGATAAATGGACCTTTGAGGCTTTAGCCAAAATATCATGAAAAGTGTGAGTCAGCTTATTCACGGGTGGTGATTTCTTTATGGTATGTTAATTAAAAGTTTGAAGGTCAGTTTATATGTAGATAGAAGTTATAAGTGAGTATATGTGATAATACTTGTCTTTTTAACAGGTGAATGAGACTTGGTTCCCATTGAGTTTGCAATATATAGAAACAACCAGATCTTTTCACATATATGACCACCAAGCCAGGTTTCCTCTATTCTATACATTTGCTTTTTCTCTCTCCCCGACATGGAGGATTTCATATTTCTTCCAATTAAATCTCATTGTATTATTTTTGGCCTAAACCTCAAATTTATCTAGATCTTTTTGAATCTCCTTTCTTTTTTTTCTATAGTGCTAACCATATTTCTTCATTCTATTTTTTGAGACCTTGAAAAGGTCATAATCATCCTCATTCTTTTAACACCCCAGGCTGTAATTAATCTGGTCTTCTCCTTGCAACGGATTTACAGCTTCTTTGCCTTTCTTATTTCTGTATCAAAATTATATTTTTCGTGTTTTAGATATTTCTCTCAAGATTTATCTTATTTTAAACTTTGGTCTTTCTGACACAATCCTTTCAGTTTCCTGCCAGTGTTACATTTTTTAAAAAAAAAAATCAGAAGCGATTTATGAAATATTTATTTCCTTCCAGCTGGCTTGTATAGTTTTATGCTGTAGTTGGAATCGCTGAGTCTTCTGTTGAATTATTTATAAACTACTGTAACAGTGATACTAATGAGAAATTTCTACATTGCAGCTTGTAACTGATACACTCTACATACCTTCTTGTGTTTTTGTCCTTCCTTTTTTCAGTTCTTGTACCCTTTTTTATTACTTGTTAACCCTACTTAAATAGCCTTTAATATAAGCAGCATTTGGAAAGGCAGAAACACTGCTGCATAGTGTTGCTTTTAGCATCCAGGTTCTCCCTGTGGTACAGTATGTTCAAAGCATTATAAGAAGAAACATTGTGCCAAGGATTATTTGGGCCCAATACAGCTATCTATCTCAATACTTGAAGCTTTGCCACAATTACATAAACACACTGTCTGGGTGAACTGGTGGGATCTGTATAATACTTAAGAGGATTTATTTCAGAAGCCTGATGATCAAGCCCTTTACAGAATAGAATGAGCAAAAAATGGTTTCTCTAGATATGTTACTGTGAGCCCTAACAAGTCCTAATAAGCTCTAATTTATTTTGAAGATATTTCTTTGCCCAATTTTACATGGCAAATATGAGTTATTTCACTGTTACTATATTATCTAATTTTTAATAAGCAATACTCTACTTATATGGTCCTAAACACATGAGAGTTGTGTTGATAAAGTGACATTCACCTGTTACTTTAATGACTTTCAATGCCTGGGTCTATGATTCTGCTGACTGACATAAGATTGCTTTGAGATCCTTCAGCAAATTGGGTAATCATCTGGCAGAAAGTCTTCAGATGCATTATGCATTGCAATTTCTGCAGTGAGCAGGACGTTGGGATCTCTTTCCAGCTCCATTTAGTAGTCCGGCCTTTCAAGAAAAATATATTATCATTAACCATTAATATGACATTTTAGCTATTTTATTTTTCAACATTGCAACAAAACAAGAATATAATTTGTCTATACAGTACTGCCATTTTATTGATTACATGAGATTAACCTTATCCTTTATTACATAGGTGTTGTGACTCAGCAGAAGTCTCCTGTGAGTCTTTTCGGGATGCAAGATTAACAATGCAGCTGGGGCTCGTTAGTGGCGTCTTCTGGTGATAAAAGGACAGATGGTGCCACACCCTGGTTGCAGGAGTCAACGTTCATCATTCATCGGTCGTGGTTTGTTTGTGAGAGACACTTGGAGAAGTGATTTGCTTTCTGTAACCCTGATTCAAGGAGACACTTGAAGAAGTGCATTGCTTTGTAAGAGTTTTGTTTTGCATTCTTGTCAAAGACTTGATTTATGTTTATTTTGGGGCTCGCAGCCAGTCTGAGCCGAGAACTGATAAAGTTCTTTCCTTTTACGTTTGTCTGCCTGTCGTCTGTTAACGAGCGGAGAAGGAGGGACAGAACACATAGGTAAGTAACTCCATAAAATCCATGAGCCAATTTCTTGGGCTAGATGCTGTTTGTGTGAATGACGTGGAGAACTATGTGGAGAACCTCCTTAAGACTCATCTTCCATCCACTTTCTTCTCCAAATGGAAACTTTCAGAAAGAAGGTGCCATTACATGTTGTTTATTGACTTTCTGTAGCCAACTTGTTGGTCATTATGGAATAAGAATGCTCTCATTAATCCAGCACACTTACTTACCTTTTCAAATCTCATATAAGGGGTTTATAGTCAACTTCATATCTATTACTGTATTGGGCAAAATGGTAGAAGTATGAATTTTTAATGGTCTTCAGGAAATTATTACATGCAGTTCTATGCTGCCCAGAATCCTAGACTCTGACTGAATTAAAAACTAATTATGAAATCCCATAATAAACCACTACTATGTCAATACAACAACTTGGCAAATTACAATATCAATATTGTAAAACAACCAAATCAACCCTCAAAGGGTATAACAATAAAAATATATGGCCCAATTTTACTGTAAAATTAACACAATAAGAATTCCCCAATCAGATCTGATGGGTTCAGAAACCAGTCATAGTAAGGTACCCAAAATGTCTGTCTGCCTTCGCAGAGTTTATTGCTTTTTATACAGTTTTTCACAAGCAGCAGAGTTTATGGTAACAGCATTGTTATTGGTGTATTCTCCTTGTCAATCTTTAAGAACATCCCAGCCAGGGTAGTCTCACGTATCTTGATGGTCCCTGGTACTGTTAGTTGAGCTCATAGACATTTGAGGTAAACAGGCACTGCTGCACACAGCCTTTACGTAATCTTTGTATGACCTCTATCTCTACATCTCACTCTTTTCTATCTTATTAGACAAGGTATTGTAAAGAGAGGTTAGTGAAAGGGTCATAATCAGGAGAGGAACATCCTTACAGTTGCTTATACAGGACATATACCTGACCCTGAGGCAGTGTGGAAGGGGGTTTAGGGTGAAAAGCATATATTGCAAAAGGAAGTAAGACATTGAAGAAAACAGCACCCACCAATCAAAATAGCACAAATAATAACTAAATAACATAGGACATTTCCCAATAAGCCTGTGGACAACCAAGCCCAAAGGCTTTCCCACCAAGATCCTAAAGTATCAATTTTCAAACCAGAGGTAAAATTGTGTAAAATATTCAGCTGGTGCTGGATGGTTCGTGATTCATCTGAAAGATTAAAACAACACATTTCTTCGAAACTTTCACAACCCAAAAGCAAATAATAGCAGCACAATTTTGTAAAATAGCCTTTCGCAAAGCTTGCAACTCATGGTTAATTGCTGAAATAGCTAAGGAAGTAGCATTAATTGTTTTTGCCAAATTACATGCAACAGCGTTAATGTTAAGATGAGCGCAAGCAGCAAGTGCTGGCACACCCACTATAGATATAGCCAATGCTACATATTCCACTTTATTAAGTAAAGCTGTCTCAGAGTCACAAGTGCTACCTAGTGTGATTCCACGTCGAGAACGATTTGAGTGAATTTGCTGTTTGGAAAGCAAAACAGGAATCAACTGGCTGAGACAACACTGTGCTTCACTAATATTAGCAGGAATGTAATTAAAAGTTTCTTGACTACATGTAAAAAACCATCCTTGCAGGAGCCAAACATGGACAAAATTAAAGGAAGTCTCCTCAAAAGCTGTAGAGTTTAAAACAGGTGAACTAATAAAAAGACAGTGAGGTTTTTTTACTTAAAGATGTACAATTAACTATTTTTGTGCATGTTATATTCTCAGGGACTGCTACTACTGGAGTGTGCAAAGCAATTGCATCGGGGGTAGATCATAGGCAATCAACCCCCAACTAGATATAGTCCTATAGTTAAAGTTTCCCTTTAATAGAAATCTACTCAAGCCAGTGAAGTTTTGAATTACTGTAGACAAGGTACAAACAGGGACCAAGCATGTAGAAAGCAAATTTTCCATGTCATACGATTCAGATGATTTTGTGTGATATTAGCTAGCTGCACCCATAGGTTTTGCTTCATTCGCTGCTCAAGCGATTTTTTGGGTGAAATAACAGCTGCTGTCGCTAAAGGGCAGCAATTAACAATCAAACATAAACAAATGATGGCTAAGGCATTGGCAGTTAAAACTGCAAAAATGGCAGTGCATAAGTTCTCAGGGGTTTGTATTGGCCACTGCACCATCTGTAGAGTCACCTTGGCCATTTCTGGAACCGGATTCGGGGACTAGTGTCACAATATCCTTAGCTGGGCAAACGCAATGTGCTGGAATCCACAAGGGTCCTGTAGGAGCAAGCACAGCAGCATATCCTTGTCCCCAAGTAATCAGAGGGATCGTCCCTAACCATGTTTTGTCTGGTAATGCCTGATAATACACTAGAGGGGGAGGCAAACTTGTTTTCTGTTGAAAATGTCTCTGATAAGCGATTGAATTTTGAATGGAGACATTCAATTAATTTAAGGTAAATAATACTTTAACCTTTAACCCATGACAAATTGGGTACCCAAGAGTCCTCCTTTTTTATTTGTTTATTTGTGAAGACAGTCCTTAAAGGACCAATTAGCACGTTCCACGATGGCTTGACCTGTGGAATTGTAGGGTAGCCCATGAGTAAAACAATATTCCAGGTTGTATAAAATTGCAAAAAGGAAGAATAGGCTGGGCCATTATCAATTTTTAAAGAGGAGGGTTTGCCCAAGGCAGTAATGGCTGAAAAAAGATGAGAAATAACATGATTAGCTGGTTCCCCTCATTGAGGTGTGGCCCAAAGTGCTCCTGAATAGGTATCAATAGATAAATGAATATACTTCCAGGGAGCCAAAGAGAGAACATGGATGACATCCATTTAACATAGTTGATTAGAGGCAAAACCATGGGGATTAATTCCCATGTCCCCTAAGGGGGTGCCCCAGAACAGTGGGGACAGGATGAAACAATCTGGTTGGTTTGGTCGAGTGGAATATGACAAACTTGTGCCAACCCCCTGGCATTTTGATGGAAAAAAAGAGTGACTAAAGAAAGGATCTGAAAACAAAGTAAGTAAAACATGAACAGCAGCATCAGCATGACTGTTGCCTTCAGAAAGCAGTCCAGGAAGAGACAAGTGACTGCGTATGTGAGAAACGAAGTATAAATGCTTTCGGTCCTGTAGTAGTTGCTGCAAAGTTAAAAACAGAGCCATGAGATTGGGGTCAATTCTGGGTGTGATGTAAGCACCTGGAAGATTAAAAATAAGTTGACACATATAATGAGAGTCAGAGATTAAATTAAAAGGCTGTTGAGAAAAGGTATGGAAAGCTAAAATAGCAGCAGACAGTTCTGAGTGTTGCGGGGATGATTGTATTGCAGTGTAGGACACCTTCCAGGTATCATCATGAGAATCCTTGTAAGCAATCACTCCTTTCATTTGCCCTCCATCTGAAAAAACAGGAGCTTGCGAAAGCGGAGAAGACGAAAGCAGTGGGTGGACAGGAAAAGAAGAAGTCATTAAACATGCAAGCCGAGGATCTTTAGACAAATGATATGCAATACAGCCCACATAGTCAGTTAAAGCACACTGAAGAGATATATTCTGAAAATAAAATTGAAAATCAGATTTCAGAATAGGAAGAACAACATTAATCAAATTAATCCCATTTCTGCAGCAAGATCGAGTGCATCCTAAAGTTATTAATTCAGCAATGGCCTGGATAAATGGCAAGACATTTTGAGATGGGGTATGAGGTAAGTAAAGCTATTCAACACAATATAACTTTTTGTCTTCTAATACAGCTAATACTCCCGTAGGTAGCTTACTAGTAGGAAACACCAAAAGAGTTAACTGACAATCTCTATGAGGAATACGATCCACAAACTGAGTGCTCAAGATATCATTAATTTTCTCAACTGTGGCAAGTGTTGCAGAGGGAACTGCAATGAGATCTCCAGGTTGTTTTCCTTTGGTCAATAAATCAAATAAGGGGCTCAGCAAATGTGTTGGCAAAGAAAAATATGGGCAAACCCAATTAAGGGTACCCAGCAATTGCTGTAAATCAACCAAGGAAATAACTTTGGGTAAGTTTAAGCAAAGAAAAACTGGAGAAGAAAAAGATTGCAAAATTTTATGCTCAATAAAGATAGGGAGAGTGCAGTTGTATTTTTTACAGGGCAATCTACAATCTATAGACACCTTAAATCATTTTGTATTTCTGAAAGCCAATTAGGTTGTATATTTGGGGCTCCAATTAAAATATCATCCATATAATGATATACCAAAGCCAATGGATGATGCTTGCGAAAAGGAGCTAATGCTGCAGCAAAATAAAGCCAACATAAAGTAGACTATTTAACATCCCCTGTGGCAAGACAGTCCAGTGATAACATTTATTAGGTTCTGAATGATTCACTGCAGGCACAGTAAATGCAAACTTTTCCTGATCAGGAGGGCAGAGGGGAATAGAGAAAAAACAATCCTTTGTCAATTACCATTACCTCATGATCTTGGGGAATCAAATTAGGTAAACAAACAGACAACATATCAGCAATTTCTTCTATACCCCCCTTTTGCTAATTGTTTATCTAAAAGTTGCCTCATGAGGGTTTACAATGGCCTTGGAGAAACAGAAGAATTAACCTCTTCATGAGGAGCTGAAGGTCCAATTGAAGATGATTTCGGGGGAATAATTTTTATTTGATCGTAATCAGGTGGAGGTTTTGTGGTCAATTGTTGTCCTGCCAAAGCATCAGAGCCAAATTTTTGCATTGCTTGATGGCATTGAAACCATAGATGTAATATCTGTACTGGAGCCCAGGGTTCAAGATGAAAAGTATGTCCTATCTTTGTCCAATCCATAAATGGAGTGTCCCGCACTCCGGATAGCAGGGATGTTTCCCTATCTCCCCAATTATGTCCGCCTCAGGTAAGTATTCCTTATGTCCGCCTCAGGTCTTTATTGTCATTGTACTTAAATACGAAATTGGTTGCTATAACACCTGACTTTTGTAACAGGAATCAAAGTTCCTGTACATGTTGTTGCTGTTGTTGAGATAGATTGCAACCCATACTTACCACTGAGGGGTCCCAGTGGATGAAGGTGCCCCTTGGGGTCTATTCCAGACGAAGGTAAGTATGTTGGCTGTTGCTTCCCCCGGAGGGTGTCCCTGTTTGGGCACCAGATAATGTGTTCAGAAACCAGTCATATGTGCAAAAGCGTCCAGGCGGAGCCTCCCACCGCCATCACTACTGGTTCGCCCAATTTGGGCCAAACCAGGAGCAACCCACCTCTGCTTTGATGCCACAACAAGGTAGGACTGTTTGGGCCCAAATATCCACCTTACTTCAACTGAATTCCAAGCATTCCCTTCTGGAAATGTGGAAAGCAGAATTACTTTGAAAATAGTTCCTCAAATACTTGGAACTAAACCATCATTTTATAGGACAAAACTAGCACAATAATTGCAGTTGAAAATGTATTGTTAATCAATAGTGGCATTCCAAAACAAATACATTACAGGAGTGGCTCTTCCCACTAACAGTTCAACCATATTTTTACCAACTGCTGTTTCTGGATTGTCATCAAAGAAAGTCCTATTTAGAGCATATTATAGTAATCTTTCTGAAATGATGAGTTACTATTGTTAGTCTCTCAGTTCAGGTGTAATGGATGAAAGCTGTCCTGGCCATAATCTCCACCAGTTGTTTTAGCAGGAGTTCAAGTGCAACAGAACCATCCAATTGTGGAGTAGCGTCTTCAGAGAAAGTGTTACCCCTATCTAGAGTAATAATTATTCTTACTTTTTAAAAGAAGGAACAGCTCAATTTGCTGGGATGCAATTGGGGCTTCTTTGGTATTATCAAGGACCAGTAGACTCCAAATCAAAATTAGCATGGCATCTCTGGCCTGGTTTGGGATAGAAATATGCAGCTGTTAAATAACACGGAGCAGACGGCCAAGTCCTGTGATGCTTGTTAGTGTGGTCATGGGTTCAACTGTTCTTCTCCATGACTGATTGTAAGGAGAGCACTAAAACCCACTGCCTCCCACTCCCAAATTACCACTCCCAAATAGAACCCTACCTACATTTTCAGATTTTTCAAGATCATGACTTCAGTCGGTTACCTTTATTATAAGATTATTCAAGTGATGTCTAACATATTATAATGAATAGGTTACTTTATTCATGAAGAATCTTGCAAGAACTGTTCTTCAGTTATTTAATTTTTGTTATCTATGAAAGAACACGTCAAAGAAATTACAAACATTTATTAGTATTGCTTACTAGAGGTTAAATTAAAACATTGTTATAGGCTCAAATCTTGTTGGCAATTGTACAATTATATGGAGCAAACAATATTAATAGAGCAAACAATATTAATAGATTATAACATTCCATACATTAATGGGTCCAGCCCATTCAATATTTGATATAAACAATTCAAAGAATACAATGCATTATATTTGTTTAGGTTTAAACAAATCTGATTTTTAATAAGTAAAATATGTATTGGATAGAGTATATAGCTACATAAGAAGCAAAGTGCCCTGTGCACTGAAACATTACAATTGGCTATACCACTGATGGCAAACCTATGGCACATGTGCACGCACAGCCCCGTGTGGGCACGAGCACCATCACCAGCTGCTCTTCTCATTTCCAGCACACACATGCGTGCCGGCCATCTGGTCTTCAAATGTGCTGGAGCACCCGAAAATAGCCTGAAAACGGCCCGAAAAAGGCCAAAAAACAGGCATGTGCATACCAACCAACTGGTCTTCGGGTTTCCAGCGTGTGCATGTGTACGCACATACACATGTGTTCCAGTTTGGGCAATCAGTGCCGAAAAGGTTCACCATCACTGGGCTATACTATATAATGAAAGACTATAATTAAATAGTGTAGACCTGGATATGAATACAAATCACAGGTCTGCGACTAAAAAGCTGTTTGATTATTTTCATCTAATTTCCATGTATTTTGGTGTGCTGAAAACAAATAAAATATTGAAAAAACTGCTAGATGTCATGATTTGCCACAATATGCAAAATTGTCTTCAAATTTATCATTTTTTTATTTTTGGTATTTTTTTATATTATGGGTTTTTAACCAAATTTAAAGTCCAAATTACTATTAATTAATTCACATAAGTGCATTTAAGATATAAAATGCCAAAAAAAACCTTAAAGAGTTTGTCCAAGTTATGTAAAAAAGATATAGCACTGTAAATCTGATGGTTAGCAATATATACATAAGCTAAGCAAGTTTTAAGTCTGTACTTCTAATGGTAGAAGGTGTTAATCTTTCCTGAAGAATCCAGTGAGAGGGAGACACAGGGCAAATAGCAGCATCTCTGGTCAGTGCAGGGGGCGTGGCCAGCACCGTGACGTCTTGTGTACAGACACAGAGCTGCTCTCTCCTGCATGCCACACTTGTGCACGAATCATCATCAGGTTCTTGGTTCTAGGCTGTTCACACTTTTTCATTGCAATTCGTTAGCTCGTCATTCTTCAACCATTATATTATGGCTCCGTGAAAGTGTATTAATTCACCAGACTGTCACCAGACAGTTTCTGTTTCATCTGTGGTGAATATACAATGTTGAAGCAACAGCAGAATATTACAGACTTTGTGAAAAAAGTATACTTTGCATACTTTGGACTAAAAATTGGAGATCAAGATAAGTTTGGGCACCTCATAAAGTGTGCAAAGGTGTGTTGAGGATCTCCGAAAATGGTTCAAGAGGTAAGAAAAAATCTTTCCATTATGGGATTCCTATGGTATGGCGAGAGCAAAAGAACCATAGTGATGACTGTTACTTTAGTTCATGCAATGTGAAAGGGTTTAATTCAAAATGGAAGCATTCCATTTCATACCCCAATCTTCACTCAGCAATTCGTCCCATCCCCCATGGCACAGCTATACCAGTACGCAAGCCCCCTGCTACCTTGGAAGAGATATCTAGCGCCGATGAAGGTGAAGTCATACCTGAACCAGATGACGAATCAAGTTCTGACTTTGAAGATGATACAAGACCAAAATTGTTTTCTCAGGAGATGAATGATTTGGTAAGAGACTTGAATCTTCCCAAAGATGCCGCTGAGTTACTCGGATCAGGGCTTAAAAGCAGGAATTTATTGTTGCCAGGAGTGTCATCTTCATGGTTCAGACATCGTGAAAAGGAGTTCCTTACTTCACCCAGGAAGACAAGTTGGTTTATTGCATCGATGTCGAAGGTCTGATGGGTCAATTTTAAATCCAATGATTCAGAGTAATGGCGTCTTTTTATAGATTCTTCAAAAAGAAGTCTCAAAGCAGTTTTACTCCACATTTTTTACACTTCCATACCTGTAGGACATTCCGTACACTTGAAGGAAACCTATGAGAACTTGGAATTGGTTCTCTGTAAACTTAAATATGAAGACCATGATTGGCAAGTGTGTGGGGACTTGAAGGTCTTGTGCATGCTGCTCGGGTAACAAGCTGGGTATACCAAATACCCTTGTTTTCTGTGTCTATGGGACAGTCAAGACCAACAAATCACTGGACCAAGAAGAGTTGGCAGCCAAGGGTGCTAACAGTCAGTGAAAAAAATGTCCTCCGAGAAACTTTGGTACCTTCACATAAAGTTCTTCTACCACCTCTCCACATAAAATTGGGATTGATGAAGCAATTCGTAAAATCACTTCCAAGAGATGGAAAATACTTCAAATACTTGGTCACCAAGTTTCCATGCCTGTTGGAAGCAAAATTGAAGGAAGGTGTGTTCGTCGGACCAGACATTAGAAGGCTTATAGTTGATCAAGAGTTTGTCAATACCATGATGGATCCTCAAAAAGAAGGGTGGATTGCATTTAAAGAAGTCGTACAGAAATTTTTAGGCAATAACAAAGATCCTCACTACAAAAAGATCGTCGGAAGAGTGTTGAAAGCATTTCAAGCTTTAGGTTACCTGATGAGTTTGAAAGTGCATTTCCTCCAGTCCCACCTTGACTACTTTCCTGAAAATTTGGGAGCTGTGAGTGAGGAACAAGGTGAACGATTCCACCAAGACATTAAAGAGATGGAAATTAGATACCAGGGAAAATGGAGCATTACAATGATGGCAGACTACTGTTGGATGCTTCAGAGAGACATTCCAGATGCTACTCACAAGCGTAAATGCACCAAGAGGAACCTCACAAGGAAGAAGAATCGAGTTTAGTGTGTGTAGGTGAGCTTGTTTCAGTTCAAAAAAGGATTTTCATGAAAATATTGTAATAAAACTTTAATTTTATAAGTCTATTTCCATTTATTTTGAGGTATTGCCTTATTTAACACAGTTACCTAAATTGTCAGGAAACGTGATGACAAAATGGAGGTCATTTTCGGATTCAGCGCACCAAAAAACATGATTACGTGGAATAACCAAAACAGCTCTCAAAAAAATTTTTTTTGCACACCTGTGAATCTGTGAATACTTAACAGAAAAAATAATTTGATTCTCTTGCTTGAGTAACATAATTCTGCCATTTCTAGAAAGATAAATTTTCATGCCGTCTTATACTATCTAGCACACAAACAGGTATGCTATTTTATTTATGGAGAAAATAGCAATGAAACCTACTGAAGTGAAACTTTATTTCATTTTACCAATTCTTCTCATTCCAAAAAGACTGTTTATGAGTCCTTTTGGAATCTGAAGAGGTAGATTACAGGATACACACATAAGGGTCTTATTTTCTCTACCTTCATTATTGTTTTAGAGGCAAGAATTGATTCTAGATATTTTTTTTACAGAAAACTTTTCAGTGGAACATCATAAAACCAATCCCAAGTATTGAACCCGAATAGTAGGGATTCACCCTACACACATTACTCCAGTTCCAATATGTGCAGAGGGTTCATTTTCAAGAATTTTCTTCTGAATCTAATGGATGGCCCTCAGAAATTGTAGATAGAAATATGTTTGTTTGTGGTCTGTCTCTTTATTTTGCTTTGCTCGCACAACACTCGTGATTAGCTGAAACATAATTTACTAAATTAACCCTTTCCCTTAGTTCATATAATATTTTCACTTATAAATAAACCACATTTCCACAACATATTTTGGCCTAGCATGTTGTGCAAATCCAGGTGTAATCTGAAGTTAAGGATTGTTTGTGATATAGAATTTTTCTCCCAGTTAAGAGGGATATAAAACATGTTCATTTCCCACTCAACTAAGAAGATTTGGATTTATTTTTATAGTAAGATTTGTTTTGCTTCACCTTAACTACAATACAAAACTAGAAATCAAATTAATATAACCTGCCAACTTCATACATAAAAGTTAAAATGGAAAGAAAACAAAGCTTCCTATTAATACTTTACAATGGCAATTTCAGAAGCTCTGCAATTGAATGAATACATACTTGGGAAAATGTCACATGGTATTGATTGGGCTTACTACTACATAATTAGATGCAATATTGCCTTATTTTTTTGTTATCTATTCATTGAATTGCACAGTTCCTGAAGTTGCTCTGTAAAATATTGATACTAAGCTTTGTTTTCTTTCCATGTTAACTCTTATGTATGAACTTGATTCTCAGATATTTACTTTTTCTTATAAACCACAGCGCTATGTATAGAAGTAAATATTTGGCTGAACTTTTGCAAAGAATGAGCCCTAAATGATTTAATATACTATTTTTTCTAATGTCAATCTTCTTAGCAAAATTGGATATGAATTTTGGCAGAAAATATCAATCCCCCAAAAGTTATTCACTAATTATTCTCAAAAAAAGATAATCACAACTTTCTTTTATGCTATATTAGGCAGTTATTTTAATTTGATTGTTTTACTGTCAAAGAACAGGAGTTTACCTAAATGTCTATATTGTATAATAGAAGAATGAACATCGAAACATCTTCACAGAAAATCTATTCTATTCGTTCAAAAAGAGTTTTCAAGGACTTTTTTATTCCTATAGCCGCCCTGAAACATATGATGTTGAAAATTATGATTCAACATGAGCATCCTACAGATGGCAAAAAAAGTGTTGCTCCTCATTTCTACATGGAAATATTTTGTGCCTCCACAACTTCAACGTTCAATTCTATAATAACAAGAAATATAAATATGCTACTTCAAGCAGATAGTCAAACTAAGTAGTTGATATTTCTTCTATGATTCTACCCTGTAGATCAGTGTCATATATGCAGAACTAATTATTATCTATGCAGAACTAATTATGTATGATCAAATCCGGATTGACTCTTAAAAGACCCTATAGACAGATTTTGTTTCATTGCATTAAGAACAGAAAAATGCATCTATAGAATATTTGTCACTTTTTACTATTATAAATTTTTACGATGGAATCTTTATTAGTTTACTGAACATGTAGCAACTTCAACATATATGCAATTTACAATAAAGGAAGCATGAAATAAAATATATCACTACTGTAATGGAATGTGTGAATAACCTTGGGGAAGATATGCTATTTAGAAAACAATCCAACAAGAAAGGCAGGAGTCCCCAGAGCTTAACAGTTAAGGAAACTTAGGAAAACCCCACTTTAATGGTTCAAGGAATTAACAGTGGTGGCGAGAAGTATGTACATTGATACCTCGGTGCTCAATGCCTTCAAAACTCGTTAAATTGGCTATGTAGTACATTTTGACACACACAAAAAAATTGCCCCGGTACTCATTCTTTGTCTGATACTTGATGCACTGTGATTGTTAAAGGGGGGCATCTGTGGAGAATGGACAGGAAGTCAGCCAACCTGGGAAGGTCAGCTGCAGAAGGCAGACAGGAAGTTTGCTGTACTGGAAAGGTCACTGACATAGGAAAAGGGAGACAGGAATTCCTTCTTGGCCAAAACAAAGAGTGGCATGGTAAGTCTTGTGGCTTGTTTGGCACTCGTCATTTTTAGCACTTGTCATGCCTCCCCAAACGATTTAACAATGAGTACCAAGGTACCACTGTACTTTCAGACTTGCAAGATTTTATTAATGTAACCTTACAATAAAGTAGAATTAGTTCATCTTGTCGTCTGGAAATTGAGTCATGGCAACTGGACTTATTTCCTTGTTGGTTTCAGATGTTTTGCTCCTCATCCAAGCAGCTTTCTCAGTCTGAACAAGTAACTGGAATGTACTGATCCTCCCCAAATTGCATGGGGATATGTTGATGAAGTTTCTCAGTCTGGAAACTGAGTCATGGCATTTAGTTGTGTTTCTTTTCTGGTGTATCTGGGAGGGCTGACAGTACTGAGGTCTTTTAATGAGTGGTGGCTGTTGTTTGCATTAGCTTGGTATGGTATTAGCTTTACTCAATCTATTACAAAAAGGACTCGGATAAAAAAAAGGTTGTATTGTTTTCAACTTCCTTGGACTCCACCTTGCATCTGTATTGTTACTAAGAAACAGGCAGATCAAAGATATAGATGCAGATAACTACACTAAAGGTAAAGAACAAGAAAAAAATAAAAATATAGAACTGATGTATTCAGACTGTCAGATTGATGTTAAGTTATTTAAAATTTGGATGAATTCAATAGAAAGTGTATCCTGGTCTTTTTTGGCTTTTGATGAAATGTCTGCTTGCATTTAACATCTGCAGACCTCTGCTTCTGTCTCTTAAAGTGTTTGCATTTCAATGATTTTGCTTTTCCAATGCAGAAGTAACAGTTTAACATTTACTTGAATTGTTATTGTCACTAGATGTTTTTCTGCATTGGATTCAGAAGTGTAAGTACCTCATTTATACCTTTAAAAATAATTCTAAAAAATCATAGAAGCCAAATTCGGTAAAATAAAATGTTCTTCGTTTGATTAAAATATGGTATATTATAATTCTGTAAAATTATATGTAATGAGAAACATACTGAAAATACAAAAAAGATTTGTAAAAAAATGTACTTATTGCTTCTTTAGAATAGTCAATGATTTAAACAGATTATTTCAAATAATCTGAGTCATTGTTTCAACCAGTTTACTGCTCAAATGAATTGTCTACATAATTCTGCAGAACTCATTGGAAGGACATTTCTCTCCTACTAATCCCATCAATAAAGAATACTGATACTACTGTTTTTAGAGTGTACCATGTTGTTGGCTTTCTGAAGTCCGTGGTTCAATAAATAAATGATCTTGTTTTATTTTCAAGTGCATTAAACCAATTCTGGTTTGTTTAACAGCATCTTCGTGTTGTCTGAGCAGTCTGTTTCCTGAGTTTGATTGTTCCACTGTCGCCATTTTCGTGAGTTTCTAAAGGTGGAATCTGCCGGCCTTTAAAGGCAAAAAATAAATAAATAAAACAAAATATATACAATTGTTAAAACCTTAGCTTCTCTAAATACTTGAAAATAGGGTTTCCTAGCTACAATATAGGATTTCCTATATGATATGGAAGGTGAATCCTATATTCTTTATTATGACCCTAATCAATCGCAGGATATCTTCAGAGAGATTATTTTTTGCTTTTAAATCTTTAAACTAAAAAATAAACTTCCAGCAGATAATGGAAATATATTGAATTTACGCTAAGGTGTGTTTTATGCTTGTTTGGGGACCTATTTCTTCATCTTTTGATTACTCTATTGCTTGTTTTTCTGCTAACTGATCAGCAGAAATTTTCTTTTGCCTTTATTATTTTCCAGCTTCATTGTTTAAAATGATTGCTCTGCAGTGGTAAACTTAAATAAGAGATTGGTAGGATACCCATCCAATCTCCAAAGTTTCAGTAATTAAGGATATATGCTATAATATTCTTTAAAATATTAATTCCTGAATTTATAACATAAAAATAATTCATTCTGAATTAGTATAAGGTGAAATATTTTAAATAATACTGCTCTAGAAGTATATCTATATGATTCTCTGAAACAATTGTCTCTTTTATTGTTGTGCTTTCATGAAAAATAAATTAGGGCTTTAGCCAAGCTGTGACCTAAATAACAAAACTTTTTAAGTTGTACAAGCTTAAATATGCAAAAACAAATTCTAAGTTTACTTACTGATTGCTTGAAAGAGTTCTTCAATGTTAATTGCATTTTTGGCACTAGTCTCAACAACAATTGCGCCTATAGATTGTGCATATTCTTTGGCGTCTTTCATAGGTACCTCCCTAAAATGAAATTTTAGAAGTTTAAATTAAGTTGTTGTGTAACAATGTTTGGTTCAACTATAAAATTCTTCATAATTTGAACACGGTAAATATTCATTTCTTGTTTCTCATATGAGAAATATAATTACTCTTATAATTGTTCTCCCTAAATCTAGATAATGGAAAGAGGCTGTTTGAACAAAATTCTTTTGTTGTCCAGTGTAATACAATACAAAATCTGTGAGTGTTTTCTGACAGCATTAGGATCTGTCTATCTTTCTTTCTAAAGAAAATAGTTATCTATAACTCCTAGACATCTCAGCTGCTGGGTTTGTTTGTTTATTTATTTGTTCCATAAGTGGCTTATATCAGAATAATAACATCATTCTTTAAGATGTATTAAAAATTCAATCAGAGTTCAGTTAATAATTTAATGAGCATTTTAAAGGAAAATTCAAACCTATTAATTGATTGATCACTGAATACAAAGTCTTTTATTTTCAACTATTATTTTATCTTTGCTGTTTTGAAATAACTCAGGTTTTAACTTTTTACAAATATTTTTCATATGCAGTGTTTTATAGATCTTCGTGTTAAAGGAATCAGATAATGTATTTGTGTTGTATGCTAATGCATTTTTGCAAAACAGGAATATGTAAAAGTTCCTTATAGGAACTTTATAAAGCCTGCAAATGCTGTTCTAGAATGATCCATGTATGAAATCTATCTTGATATTCCCTTAAAAAAATTTAATATTTCATTTTGAGAGGTTAAAAATTCCCCATGTTTCACATAAATCATAAAACTATTGGAAATTTTAATATTTAATTATGCTTCACACTTTCCTTTTTCTTGGGCTCTAACCTACCACGTAGATAAACTATAAATCACATTTTTTCAACTTACTTTGTATTTCCTAAAAGAATATAACTGGCATTTGGTTCAGTAAACAAACTAGTGAAAAAGTCTTGTATATATAAATATTTTAAAAATTAATGTTTGGATTTTTATAAATTTAAAATTAATAGCGACCTTAATAAAAAAATATTTTACCTTATTTGAATCTGGAGCAAAACATTATTTGCCATACTATGATGTCTCAAGCATTCCCTCTATAGAGTATTATATTCCCCGATGCATAATTATAGATTTTTTTTATAGTTTTAGCTTCTTAAACTCCTTATTTTGGTACTACTTTAAACATCTCCATTAAAATAAATTACAATAATCTTTCCCTTTTATACTTTCCCACTAAAATTATTTTCTGAACTTTAATCTTTAAATGCTTTAACTTCTTCCATTATTACGAGAACAAAGACAATGAAAGAAACCATCCACGCTACATGGACCTAACACTAAATGGAAATTGATCTAGGTTAATTTTTATTATAAGCTGAAGTATTTTGTACCTTATAGTATGAAGTTTCGTAAGAGTTGCAGAAGGCTGCTTCTGGTTTTGCATTCTCATGTTTGGTTAATCTTTCCTACTCTTCCTCTTTTTTTACAAATCTAAATATAGTCAAGCTAATGAAAACTTGAGAAATGGAATCTTTGCCCAAACATCAAAAATAAGATTATTTAAAGCCTTAGAATTCAGTATTATTGCTTTGGTCTTAAATTAATAGACATAATTTTAAAGAACTTAAAGCAATAAAAAATATTAACTTATGAATACACAAAGGGCTTCACTGTGCATGAACATCTAATGGCAGGAAATCATGTGGTTCCATCAAAGAAAAAAACAATAACCTAGAATTATAACTATGTGATTTTGTTCCGACCATTTGATTACAGTTTGTAACCAAATAGCATGGCCTGCAACTGTTAATTTCGTAAAGTAAATCTATGAGAACATGCGATAACATTTTTAATTCCTTTTCATTATTATTCCTAAATGTTTCTTGAAATATATTGATTAAGGTAAGATATAAGTCAAATCCTGATCAACTATGAAGGATTTCATACAGTTATTGTGGTTAAGGTGTGGGATTAGGAGCAGAGAAACCAATGTTTAGCCCTCATTCCACTACACAGCTCAACTAGTAAGGCTGGACTAGTCCCTTGCTCTTAGTCTAACAGGTTTGTTGGTGTGAGTATAAAATTAGGGGAAATGCCATTTTGAACAATAATTCATAAATGAAATTGACCTGGTCGTTTTCTAGGTGCTGCGGGAGTGTCCAAGCATGGGTTAACTTCAGTTTGCTGCCCAAGGACTGAGTTCATAGTTCGTGTAGCCACGCCTCCTGCTCCCTTTAAAGGCTCAGTTAAAAAAAACAAAGGTATGAGAACTAGAAGGATGCTGTAAAGTCTATGCCATGGAGGTGATGATTCACGTGCCCGCAGGTGACCCCAGGATGGGGTTGGACACTCCTGCAGCACCTAGAGAACGACCATTCAGGTAAGCCAACAGTCATTCTCCTAGACACTGCTTGGAGTGTCCAAGCATGGGACAAACCCAAGCTATGTAGTACCAGCATGGGAAGAAGGAAAGTCCTGGTTAGTAGGACCCACGAGGACCTGCTGTAAAACTCTCCTTCCAAATGAAGCCTCTGCAGATGCAAAGGAGTCCAGTCTGTAATTCCAAATGAACAGTGACAGTGAGGACCAGGTAGCTGCCCTATAGATCTCTTCACTAGGCGCTTGAGTGGCTCAAGCGGCCGTAGTCATGGCACTCCTTGTGGAGTGTGCTGTTATACGAGGAGGAACAGGCGTGGATTGTTGCTTGTAAGCCAGCTTAATGCACGTGCACAGCCAACGACCTATGGTGGAAGATGATACCTTCCTGCCCACTGAGGTGGGCTGGAATGATATGAAGGATTCTGACTTGCGAAAAGAAGCTGTCCTCTTTTTGTACACCCGCACAGCGCAGCGCACATCCAATTTGTGCCAGACACGCTCCCTGGGATGACTGGGGTGTGGGCAGAAGTCGGGGAGGATGACCTCCTGTGTTCTGTGGAATAAGAGGTTAATTTTTGGTAGAAATGCTGAATCCAATAGTAGAATGACTCTGTCCGAATGTATAACACAAAGGTCCTCTCTAACGGAGAGTGCAGCTAGCTCCGAAATTCTGCGCGCTGAAGTGATGGCTATGAGGAAGGCAGTTTTGAATGACAAATGCCATAGACTAACTGTGAATTGGTTCGAATGGTGGCGATGTTATTGTCTGCAAGACAATCAATAAGTCCCAAGTTGGATAACGGTGTACTGTTGCAGAGCGTATGTTGGTACCCCCTTTAGGAAACTGCAAACCCTTGGGTATCTGCTGAGCGGTTGAGAATTGTCTCTGGACAAGATGGTGGCTAAAGCGGCCATCTGCTTCCAAAGTGTGTTGGAGGCAAGGCCCCTGTCCAACCCCTCCTGGAGGATGTCCAGGATTTGCGGAATTGTTGCTGCTGTGGCATTAATGTGATGGGAGTGACACCAAGAGGAGAAGATAGTCCATGTTGCGTCATAGATCCACACAGTAGGTCTCCTGAATGCCTGGATGGTGCAGATGATCTTGTCAGAAAAGCTGTCCTGCCTCAGGAGGTCCCCATCAAGTGCCACATGGCTAATTGGAGTCATTGAGGGTCCGGTTGTGGGATGGCCCCTTGGCTGAGGGAGATCTGCTCCTGAGGTATGCACCAGTGCTTGGTCACTGACAGGCTGACAAGGTTGGAGAACCAGGACCTCCTTGGCCAGTGCGGGGCGACTAGCAGTACTTCAGCTCCCTCCAGCAAGTTCTTCCTGATCATTTGAGGGATCAGTGGAAGAGGCAGAAAGGCGTATAACAGGCCGGGAGGCCAGCAGCATCAAAGAGTGCCCGTCCCTTCCACGCCGGAGCATTGGAATCTTGAAAAGAACCTGGGGAGGTGTGTGTTCTCTGGACTGGCAAACAGGTCTATTGTCGGAAGGCTGAACTTCTGGGTCAGTTGGTGAAATAGTGACGGATGAAGTCGCCATTCTGAATTGCTGATGGTCATTCTGCTGAGCCAGTCCACTGTCACGTTCTCCTCCCCCAAAATGTGGTCCGCCCTTATGGACCAGAGATGGCGTTCTGCAAACCACCCCAGGGCTTCTGCCTCCGACATCAGGGCCTTCGATTGAGTTCTGCCCTGGTGATTGACATAGGCCTTGGTGGCGATATTATCCGTCAATATGAGGACATGAGACCCTCAATGAGCCGCCAGAAATGGCACAGGCCTAATCTGGCGGCCCTGAACTCCAGCCAATTTATGTTGTGGTGAGCTCCGCTGAAGACCATCTGCCCTGCATCATGTGTGTCTGTAGGTGGCCGTCCCAGCCATACAAGCTGGCATATGTTGTTATGACCAGACGTTCTGGTTCCTTGAAGAAGGATCCCTTCTTCAGTGCTGTTGTTTGCCACCACTTGAGTGACCGGAGCACTCGTGGAGGAATGCTCACCACCCTCTTGGAGTTGCTGGCCTTGAATTGGAAGCAGGAACCATTGAAGCTCCCATGCATGCAGCTGTGCCCAGAAGATCACTGCGATGCATGAGATCAACTTCCGCAGCAGCTGGGCTAGCGTGACGAGAGGTGCCGATCTGGACCTCCGGACATGATGCACGAGGGATGTGATGCTGTCCATTCTCTCTTGTGTGAGGAACACCTTGCAGAGTTTGGAGTCGATCACTGTGCCCAGATGCTGGATTCTGGTGCTTGGCGACAGGTGGCTTTTCTCCAGATTTATGGAAAAGCCGTGTTGTTCGAGTGTGCATATGGTGACGCTGAGATCCCGACACGCCTGCTTCCTGCATGATGACATCAGCAGGATGTCGTACAGATAACAAATAAGTCTCACTGGATGAGATCAAAGACGTGCAGCGACAGCGGCCAGAAGTTTGGTAAACGTGGGGGCCGATGGAAGGCTGAAGGGAAGAGCCTTGTACTGGAAGTGCTGGTCTGCAAATTGGAAGCTCAGAAACTTGTGATGCGCTGGATGAATGAGAACATGCAAATAGGCCTCCTTCAGGTCGATTGACATCAGGAAGTCGTCCTGCCTGATGCAATCCAAGATGGTCTGGAGTGATTGCATCTTGAAGCACTTGTGAGCCAGATAGATATTGAGTTTCTTGCGGTCCAGTATGGCTCTCACCCTTCCCGAGGACTTGGGGACCAGGAAGAGGATGGAGTAGAAGCCCCTCCGTTCCTCGCCCAGGGGAACTTGCTCTATGGCTGCTATTTCGAGCAAATGGGTGATCTCTGCCTGCATCAGGTGGCGTTTATACGTTGACCTTGGGAATGGACAACGAACAAAGGTCCGAGGAAGTCTAAGGTGAGTCCGTAGCAGACTGTGTTCAAGACCCAAGTGTCCGTCGTTGTCTCCTCCCACTGGTCGGCATAGAGTTGAAGCCGACCCCCTATTGGAGGGGACCGATGACGGTTACTTATTCCTACAAAAGGAACGGTTGGAATACCCGCCCCGGAAGGACTCACGTCTACCCTGCTGTCTATTTTTGTTCCTGAACACTGCTCTATCCTGGGTACCATCCTGCGTCTGGGAATAGTAACGGTTAAATCCTCCAGAGGTGGCTGGAAGATCTGCGTTCCGAAAGGACTAGCCTTTGTGGTCAGGCTTCTTGGCGACAGCTGGGAGTACCTTGCATTTGTCCTTAGATTCAATTAAGACCAAATCCAAGGCCTCCCTGAAGAGCTTTCCCCCTTTGAAGGGAGTGGAAGTGAGTTTCCACTTTGCCTTCATGTCCGCCTGCCATCGTCTACGCCACAGCAGGTGGTGCAATGTTACATTGGAGGCTAAGGTTCTGGAGGAAGATTTTGTGGCGTTGAGTGAAGCATCAGCAGAGTACTTGACTGCAGCCATAATCTTATTGACATCCTGTCACACTCTAGTATCACTCGCTGGCAATTTAGATTGCAGCTTACGGAGCCAGAAAAGGGCTGCCCTGCCAAAATAAGATGAGGAAGAGGCCGTCATAGCAAGGTGGCAAGGTGGGTCTTATGACAGGCCTTCTCAGCCCTCTTATCCTCTGCCTTAAGGCCTTCCAGCAAATCCACTGGAAGGACAGAGTTGGAAGTCAAGGCAACAATCGTGTTGTTTCTTTAAAAGATCCTCCATATTGCTGAGTAGAGCTACTTGTCCACCCCGCTCGGATTAGCCATTGATCCCGGCTGTGCCCACTGATGCTGGATCACATCCAAGAACAACTGAGGGGCTGATACTACCTCCTGGGTGGAGCATTTTCTTTGAAAAGCCCAGTCCCCGGGTCCTGGGGACCAGTGGGCTCCTTATTCCCCTGCTCTGTGGAGTCCTTATTGCTCTGCCATGGGAGACCCATCTGAATGGAAGAGGTCCTGGCCTTGGTGAGGATGGCCTTGAACATCAAGGGCTTGAACAATCCAGAGAAGGCGGGTGGATCAGGAGCAGGATTTTCATCCTCAGACAAATCTGGATCCTCCTGATCCCCCTCCTCTGCCTCGGACTCCTCACTGATAGCCGAAGAAGCCAGGGCCTGCGTCTCCTGTTTGGGTCTTGCCTGGCATGGGTGGCCCTAGCCTAGCTGCTCATGCCCTTGGCTATGCCCTGAGATATCGCATTAGCAATGATCTCATTCATCTCAGTGGACATATTGCATCCCTGGTCCTCTGCTGGGCAACTGGTCCCAGGTCTAGGTGATATCAGAGGGGGATCCTCCTCCTCCATGAGGGAACAGTCCTCTTTAAACCATCCAAAATGGCTGCCGCGTGACTCGGAATTGCACTGGGGGCTGTCTGGAGGTCAGCAAGGCTTTTAACAGCCTCCGGAGCTCTTAATAAGTCCTCCGACAATTAGGTGGGGGCCTCCTAACTACCTACCTGGCCCCAGGCTTGACAGCAGCCGTTGAACAACCCCCCCCCCCCACAGTGAAGCCTCAACCACGTGGGTGCGAAGAGCAGGCTCGTTCTGAATAGCCTGCTACACGCAAAGGCAATGAAAGGGAACTTATGCCTTGTGAATAACTACACTAATCTACTCTATACAAGAATAAGAAAAAAGGCTACACTAATCACACTGCTTGGAGAGTCCAACTTGATGCTCAAGGACTGGAGCTCCCCACCTGCATCCTTTTAGGGCTACTGAGTCTTTTAAACTGAGCTTCCAAAGGGAACAGAAGGCATGGCTACACAAACTTGGAACTCAGTCCTTGGGCAGCAAGCTGAAGTTAACCCATGCTTGGAGATTCCACGCAGCACCTAGGAGAAAAAATGTATTACCAAATAAGGAAATGTTTATTCCTAAAACGTGGATCCACACAATAAATCCTGATAATATAATTTTTTTTAAATTATATTTTCTGGTTTAATTGGGGGGGGGGTGTTATTTAAGAAATTGTCCACCAATTATCCTAAAATTTGCTCTTGCTTTTCAAAATGTATGGAAAGCTAGATGTAACTGATTGAAAGGTGGAACCCTTTCCAGTGGTTATAATGAATTAGATTATTGATATTTACCTTCTTATTGCATTTTGCATTAGGATTTTTAATAGTGGTTTTAGCACAAGCGTTTGATTCTTTTATTTATATATAAAATGTTTTCTAATTATTGTGACCACCCAGAATCCAATATGTGAATGAATTAAATAATTAATAAGTAACAGGACTGGTTGTTTTACAGTATATATGTTAATCAACTACTAAAACGTCTTTTGCAAAAAAATCATCCATTTTAAAAAAAGTTGAGTTCACTGGTTTTTTGTATAATCTATCATCAGCAATAGATTTAAAATGTTCCAGTAAAAAGGATGATTTGTTATTAAAAACAAAAGTAGAACTTTGTTCTAATAGAAAGTTTATATACAATAACAAATCTGTCTCAATGATTACATACTTACAGTAAGTAGTTTCCCCAGAAGAAAGTTAACAAATGCAAAAAAGAAAAAAAAACATTTGTAGTCATTTATATAATCAAGAATAGAGACCACATCCAGGCTAGTTTTTGTGTATTGTGGCCGAGGCAAACAAGCAGGCACAGATACAATTATGCATGGGAGTCTGACAGACAGAATATGCAACAAGCTCCAAGTACCATGGACAGAATTTGACACTCTGCAGTGATACTGAAGGTATGTACAATGTTCGTTTCCGTGCCAGGAGAAAACTCAAGCTATATGTAATTGAGGTGCAAATCCGTGTTTTTATTGGAGTAGTTGAAAGAGCTTGAAGAAAAGCTCAAGTTTGTTTCTAATCAGAGGAAAACTATGAAGGCCGGTGAACATGGATTGGAGACAAATAACAGAAATTTAACTGTTGTCCTTTCTAGCAGTGGGAAAGGGATGGTGGGAAAGGATGCAGTATATGGGCAACATAAAGCCATTGTTACAGGACTAAGTGACAATATAGAGCAAGGCAGAATTCTAATAGTATAGAGTTGTGTTTTTCAAATTTGGCAGCTTTAAGATGCATGGACTTCAACGTTCAGTATTTCTAAGCCAGCATGCTGGCTGGGGAATTCTAGCAGTTAAACTCCACATGTCTTAACATTGGTATAAAGGAAGGTAGGGCTCCATAGTGAGGTCATTCCCAAATGTTTTATTAAAGACATCCCAGTTTTGAGGATTGAGTTGTGAATAAATAAAACAACTTGGACAAAAAAGTAGATAAGGCTAGAGCAGTAAAACATGTTTAAGATGGAATAGTATACTTCGACTGTTATTTCGAAACTGTTTATGTGTTAGATTAAATAAATTTCAATAAATAACATTTTTGTTATTATTTGCATTGGTTTAATTTTTAAAAATCATATAAAATGTATTTCTGAATTTGTCATATTGTAGAAAAAGCAATGGAAAACTGCAAAAAGTAAATATATCAGAATATATACCTAATATCAGAAAGGTCACACTTGTTTCCAGCAATAGCCATTACTATGTTTTCAGGACCATGTTCTTTTAATTCTTTTACCCACTTCTTCAGTGTATGAAATGAATCCTAAATTAAATACATAAGTCAAAATGAACGTACTAAATTGAGACATAATATTTGAAGACAATGTATAAAATCCATAATGATACAATCTATAATACCAAACAAAATAAGATGTATATTTCTAGCATGCCACAGCCAGCCAACAAAAGTTGTAGAGATACTCTGTGACTTATAACAATATATGTTCAGAGAAAAAACTCTACATCACATGCTTCCTCCCTCTATATATTCAAAAAATATAAATAAGTATGTGAGAAACAAATAAAGCATTCATGTTTTCAGGGCATGCTTATTAATGAAAGACTTATTCATGGTAAGAAAAACCTAGGGCAATATACTATAGTCATATAATCCAGTTTTTAATTAGACAAACCATTCACAAAAATGTTCTGGGAATCAAAAATACATATTCAATTTTTCAGTATTTTGCAAAAGGTAGCAAAGTATGGGATATAAATAAAAAGCAATGCTAGTGGTAAGTAAGAATACACACAAACTCACCCACCCATACACCTACACACCCATTCTTAGTCTACTCAGCAGAATAAGAAAAATGGAACCTCAAGTACAATAAGGCTAACTAATCATACTTTAAAATAGGTAGGTTAATTTGTACTGCTGTCTGTCAAAATCAGAATTGATTTTAATTGCAATACCAGATTATACTTTATCAATAATGATTGATCAATACTTTATCAATCATTATTTATCAACAATGAAGCTTAAAACACAGTGCAGAATGAATAAATAACAGAAAAAATTTAAAAATATGATTGCAAATTTGATTTAGTATTTATAATAAATATTGTGACATTACATTTTATAACTACAGTAAGACTTATTCTAACCGTATACATTCAAAAATGTGGATTGTCTGGTCTTCTGAAGTTTGCAATATAATAAAGCAAAAATGGTCATGGCAACCAATATAACCAATCACATTCATTAGCAAATCTTTAATGCATTCAGTTTCAGAACCTGTAAACGTATCAATATCCAAGCCCAGCATTCATTGTGTCATAAAACTGACAATGTGGATTGCAGTATTTGCTATCTTTAATTGGAGGCTGAGAGCAAATCTTCTGGAAGCTTTCTTTTGAAATATGCAAAAAGCATAGCTTGTACAGTTAAATTACTGTGCTGGTTAATGACCTCAATGAAGTTAAATATGTTAATAAATGTCATGCTTTAACAGAGCACAGAGGAGAGTGGATAAGTATTGTAAAATTAATCTGTTTTTCCTAAAATGATAATACCATTTAAACATTCCATTTATTGCACCAAACTATCTATGTCAGTTATCATACCGATCAAGGAAAAGTCATGAAGTTGTTTTTCCTGTGCCTAGCGAGAGAAGAAATATATGTCTCAGAGTATTTTTGAATGTTTCTTTTCCAGTTATATAAAGGATAAGATTTTGTTAATTTATTCTAACTAAATCCTTCTCCTTGTCTATTCTTAAATGAGTAGTGCCTGGAGTGCCTTGAGGGAGACGCAGAACGTTTCTAAGAAAATAAATTATTGGAATTGTTTTCTCATTTCTACATCCACCCAGTGCAAAATGTGTGTACTGCAATTATGCTGTTACCTCAGCATTGTTGTGTGTTTGGTATGTGTTCTTTGGACAATGAATGAAGCAGGAGTATGTACCCAAAGGGTATTTCTAGCAGAGACATCCAAAGCACAAAAATCACCCAAGTTGTTCTGGTAAGATAAGCAGATACCCATATTGGGCAGCACTGATATAGGGAGATGATGCAGGCATATGATCACTTCAATGACAATGGCAAAGGCATCAATTCATACTGTCTGAGAAAAGACAACCACTCGCACATTTAAACAAGAAAACCACAGAAATAAAGAGACTGTCAATGTTGTGATGGATGATAGGCCCCCTCAGGTCAGGTGGCACTCAACATGCTTCTGAAGAAAACTTGAAGATCTTTCAGAGTATGTGTATGACACAGTTAGATTAAAGCCTTCCAGACATCAAATTGCTGATGTTTCATTACAGAAAAAGGAAATCCAAAGGTGTAAAAGACAAAATTGCAACATGTAAGAAGCTTGAACATGGGAAAGCTCAATAAAAGAATTAGAGAATCAATTATATATTGACATTTTGGGCAAATTTAGATTCAGTTAGACAGAAAACTTTACTGTTTATTACTCAGGGCATGAAAAACAAAGAAGGCACTATGTCGCATATTTCATACAATTTTTTTTTATAATTAGGGGCATTTGTTGATTTTCAGTAATAGAGAAACTCACAAAGATCACAGTTCGCAAACTGAAATTCCAAATTGAGAAAGCAGGCCTCTAAACCTGCCTAAAATGAATTTGACTATTTTATGAAGTGACACAGCAAAGTTCACACTGTATTTATATGAGAAATGGACCAAAAAATATGTTTACAGCCCTTGGAGCATTTCCTAATGTGTCTGCTAAAATTCAGCACAAATAATGTAAAAAATAGTGTTTCAAAGTACACTTAGTGTCATCTTTAAAACCCCTCAATCTCAAAAGATTGCCTACCCAAATTTAAAAGATTAAAATAAAACGTTCTTTTAATACTGTCTACAAATCTTATAAAAATATGATTTATGAACTTTTATGTGGCTTCTTCTCTGAGCCAGCAAAGAGGATGCTGAGAGAAAAATACAATGAGCAATTATTAAGTTGAATTTTTGAATAAATGTCAATAATGGGATAAGAGTAAGCTCACCTGCTTAGTTATGTCATAAACTATAACAGCTGCTGCTGATCCACGATAGTACATGGGTGCCAGTGAATGAAACTATGAAACACAGAACAAAACGAATCAAAAAGTTGTATCTTATGTAAGTCAAAAAAATACAACACTGTTACATTAATATCTCTTCTATCTTCCCTCCTATGTTTACTCATCTAACAGTAAATGATTTAAATCAAGTAACAAAATGCATTGAAATAAAATCATAGCACCCCAGAATACTTTTTCTTATGCAATGGGGTAGGTCATCCTCATTAATCCCAAATGCTTTCCTGAACTGTGATTTTCAGGACTCTTCTGAAGCTCCATAAGGAGGTTAACAGAACATCAGGGACAAAGTGTTCCACAGAAGGGGTCTACCACAGAGAAGACACAACATGTAGATTCCTATAGGTGGCACTCAAGTGATGAGATCTTAACATGTTTCTCTTCCAGCTTTTGCAGGATAGGCAGATCCAGCCCAGAGCAGAAAGTCCTGAAGGTATTTAAACTCTGCCATTCAGCTCTTTAAAGTTGATAACAATGGTAGTCAATATACTTCCTAAAGTAGTAGAATCATATTTGTGGATCTAAATATGCCCTATCTTGGCCTTGGGAAAAAGAGAACTCTTTCTTACTTTCAAACAAATATTTTCAAGTTGAAAAGAGGGTGTGTATACAAACAAAAAGACAGAAAAGAAGAGACAGAGATAAAGAATAGCTGCACCTGAATGTGCATCCCTCAAATCAGTAGTTTTAAGGTTACCTGTTCCTGCCACATCCAATGGATTCCAACCAATATCTCCTAGGCCTAATTTGAGACCCATCATCATTTTTAGAGTAGCTGTCCTAAGGAGAGTGTAATTCTTGCTAGACTTACTAGAACTTATAATTTTCTTAACTCAAGGAAACACAGATCATTTTTCAAGTCATACAGCTTGCTAAATAATCAAGGACCCAGAAAACATAAAAGAAAAACATCTGGCCTTTCATATTCTCATTCTCTCTCACATACACACGCACGCTCACAACACATACTGTCAGGCATGGAAGATCAGGTCTATATGTGGAGGTCCAATTAAACTGATGCATTGCTATTCATGCCTGTGCACAACAGACAGCAGAAAAGTCTGAACCAGTTTTGAAACAGATGAAAGTACATTGGATTTTAAAGATACCGGTATGGAAGGAAATTCAAGTTTGTATAGCACAGTGGTCCCCAACCCCCGGTCCGCGGACCGGTGCCGGGCCGTGGAGTACCTGGCACCGGGCCGCGCAGCGGCCGGGGGCCTCCTCGTTCCTCTACTTCGTCTATGTGGCGCCCGGCATTGGTAAGGGTCGCGCAGCGCGGTTGGAGAAAAAGCGGCTCAGTCATCTCCGAGTTGCCCAGGGAGGGGCGGCGCGCCCGGGACGGAGACGGCGCTTCCCCCCCGGCCTTGGCTTGTGAGAAGGAACGGCGGGAGAGGTAGAGAGAGAGAGAGAGAGAGAGAGAACGTCGGGCAGCCGAGGGCGGGGGGGGTCTTTTGAGGGGAGATGGGGGTGCGTGATTTTGGCGCGCGTGCGCCCTCCGCGGGCGTGGGTGGGGGGCTGAGAGGAGTCTAACGGTAGCGCAGGAAAGGGGAGGGTATGAGCGCCGCCTGAGGTGGTGAGGGGCAGTCGCCAGATTCAGGCCGCCGCTGCCGCTATTGCAGCGCACGGTGGAAAAGCGGCGGTCTTGCCCACCCCTTCCCTGCCTCCCGCCGCTCCAGTTGCCGCAGCCAGGGGTGGGGGCTCGGTGCCTGAAGTCTCTTGCCTCTCTTCCAAAATTTCGCATTTGAAATGCATTTTGGGCCAAAGCATCCTGGGAAAGTTATGGAATTCATAATTGGATCTGCAAACCAGTGACATCTTCATTAGAACTTATCGTGCCTAATTTTGTTCCAGAGGAGAGAGAAAATGAACTATAAAGAAAGTCATTTAATTGATGATGGAATGAATTAAGGAGGGCAAATAATTTATATGCTGCTTTGATTCAAAGTAAAAATGAGTCTTTGGAGATCTAAATGTGTGGCACCATAACATGCTCACAATTCATATAAAAAGTTTTTGACTTTCCATAGTACTGTTTATTCCTTAAAATCTACATACAAAATGGAAGGTGGGATATGATTCAGGTGTTGAATTGGGAAGGTGGATTTAAAAAGTATGTTTGTATTCCCCCATTTTTTCTTTTACAAAAAAGCATCATGGAAATATTTGCTTGATATATTTTTAGCTCATATTATGGTAGTAATCAAAACAATCTGATATATAAACAATCAATGTGTCGTCGCGAACAACGCCCCCCCACCCCTGCGTGCGCTCAGCGGGCCACGGTAAAATTATCAAAGGCTGACTGGTCCGCGGCGATAAAAAGGTTGGGGACCACTGGTATAGCATGTATACACCTTTTCACCTTTCCTTTGAGGCCAATTGTAGGAAATAAGAATACCATTTCAGCATTAGGGAGAGAGAAAGACATGGCAAATAGCTCAGAGATTGGGCCATTAGATGAAGCCTAGAAGATCCTGAGAAAGCAGAAATTAGAAGACTCTAGTAGTTCAAAATTTTTATCTTTCCAGAAGCCTGGAACTAGAACTTGGCTGCATATTATTATGATTCTGGAAGTGTCAATCTGTTGATGGTTTGGTGTCCTGTTTGTTTAATCTCTACTATACAACTGTTTCTGTTGAAACAGAATCTACATTACTGTGATGTTTAAAACAATATAAACATACCATGCCTTCTTACCTTCAGTATCTATGTTACAGATGCTGGTTCCCTCTGCTTTATTAACAATACAAAATATGGCATACAACTGTCTTTAGATAAAAGACTCATACTCACCCTCTCCTGACCTGCTGTGTCCCAGATTAGAAATTTATGAAGCTCATTCCCACAAGGGACTGTTTTAGTCATAAAAGAAGCTCTAAAATTTGCAAAAAGAGTTGCACATAAGCAGAGTTTAATTTACTATGCATGTATTTGCCAATTAAGAAAACAACATTTTCAGGAATCCAATCTTCACAAGAAATAGCAAACATTGTACAGATATTTCAGGCAATCTAAAAGTTAAATTAAACATAATGATGCATACATGTATTGCTATTTTTAAATAGGAAAATAAGTTACTTTTTTCTAGAAAGAATTCACATCTGTAAAATTTGAGATGCTAAGCTATATTTAATTCTAAATAAAAAAGAAAAGACAAGTTTTTTTCATGCATGCTAACATATGTTAATATTTCCTGCATAAATCATTATCATCATCTGGATAATTATTTCCCACTTTCTCAATTAATTATACAAAATACTAAATGAGTTACTAAGATCCAAATCAACAATTCACTATACAGTAGCTGAATGTTGATTTTAAGACTGGAAGAAAAAATATATATATAACAATTTATGAATGTTTTATGGCTGAAAGAAAATAAAAAATTAGTCATTTTAGAAACCTGAACATCTTTCATTCCCTCAGACATAACTAGAATGTGAGACCCTAATGGTATTTCAGAAGAAGCTTGGGGATTTTCAGAAGGATCTGTTTCAAGGCCTTAATAGCCACCTGGTATGGTTGTATGACAAAGAAGAGTGATGCACCAGGAAAGGCAAGGTCAAAGAACAGACATGCAGAGATTCCAGGAATGCTATTTTGTTGTAGGGTGTATTAACAGAATCCTGAAAGCATGTCCAAAACCTTCACTGCACCTTTTTAACAAAGAACTCAAGATGAGGCTGTTCTGTTTTTCAGACTTTCTACTTTTCCAGAGCTGAGCAACCTGTTCTTTCTTATTCCTTCTTCTCCGTGCTAGAGCTAAATTTTTCCACAGCCCTCACCATAGGAAACTATTGCCGAACCCGTAATTCTGGATAATTTTCACCCAACTTCTCCTTTGGGGGAAAATTGCTGAGAAAGTGGTCAGGCTGAAGCTTCGTATGTATGTATGTATGTATGTATGTATGTATGTATGTATGTATGTATGTATGTTTGCTTGTTTCACTCAGGGCAGAGCCCTCTCTGCTGGCACGCCCCAAGTGAGATCTCCATGGTGTTTCTTTCATGAGCTTCTGTTTTCCTGCAAATGACAAAACAGAAGCTCACGAAAGAAAAAGATTTTACCTCTTGCCGTGCTGCCAGTGTTGGGTGCCCCGCCTCCCAACTAGTCTTCAGGTCTCTGCTGCGTACATGTGCATGTCCACACATGCCCGCACAGGTGCGCATTCAGTTTGGGCATGCGTGCCCGCAGAGTTTGGGCACTCCGTGTCCAAAAGTTTTGCCATCACTGTAGTAGAGCTAGGATGGGGGTGAATGACCATTCTGGTTCTCTTTAATTTTAAGTACCATTGATCATAATATAGTTCTGGAATAACTACTTTCCCTTGGATGCTTCCAATCATCAGTAATTGGAGCAGAGGTCAAGTTCAACGCTTCTAGTTGTGTATACCTAAGATTCAATGTTCTTATCACTCCGGTTTAACATTGAAGTGGTAACTAAAGCATCATTAGACAGATATCATTAGTAGGTTGATAATATTCAGCTGTATATTTCAACTCCTGGTTGACCAGGTGATGCTGTTGAATCTTGTCACAGAATCTGGAGGCTGCTAAGGACTGCATGGGAAGGAATGGGCTTAACTCAACCCTGACAAATACAAGTAACTATAGCTTCATGATTTTTCCAGTACCAGATATGTCTAGCTTTAGTTCTGAGTAAAGTTGTACTTTCCATACAAAAGTGGTTTGTGGTTTGCGAGTCCTTCTGAACTTACAGATCCTGCTCAAAGAATAGGTCCTGACTGTGACCAGAAAGTCCTTGACACATATTGACCTAATATGCCAAGTGCCCATTTCCCTTCACTAGTAATTTCTTCTCAGAGTCATTAATGCCTTAGTCATATGTGCATGGACTACTGCAATGTGTCCTGTATGGGAGTGCCCTTAAAGCTCACTTAGAAGCTACAGCTGGTCCAGAATTCAATGATACAAACACTGATGTAAATACCTCTGCTATGTGAGCAGCTAATGAATTTCTGGATGCAATCCAAGGTGGTGATTATCATCTGTACAGTTCTTCATGGCACAAGGCCTGGTTATTTGAGAAATTGCTTCTACTTCATTGTTTTTGCTCCTGCAATACTAAAAGCAAGTTCTGTGAACTCAACATTTACTTTAGGCTCTGGTACATGCATTTGACATAGTGTATATTTGTTCCCTTCCTATTATTTGTTTTCAAGGACAGTGGTTGCTTTTGACAGTTGCCTAGATTCACTGTTGAGTGAGTCAGCCTTAGACAGGTGAAGTAGAAATAAATAAATTTTAAGTAAAAAGTACTTTTCAAAAACTATGGGTTTAAATCAGAGTAGTCAATGATCTACAGAAAAAATTGTAACTACTGTACATTCAAACCTTCTGGCATAAAGAGCCAGTTTGATATAGTGGTTAAGACACCAGGTTAGAAATTAGGAAATCATGAGTTCTAATCCTGCCTTAGGCATGAAAGGCATCTGGGTAGTTTTCAGCCTAACTCACCTTACAGGGTGTGATTGCTGTGGGGGAAATAGGATAAGGGAGGAATATTAGGTATATTCACCACTTTGAGGTATTTATAAAAAAATAAAGGCAGGATAAAAATATCTAACAAGTAAGTGTAATTGTAATAGGTAAGATCAACCCTTCTATCCACTTTTCAGAATTTTAAGACTGGGAATAGGAATAGCAGAATATTCCTCTCATCCCTACCCTTAAAAATATATACCGTATTTTTTTCGGAGTATAAGACACACCCTTTTTCTTCAAAAAAGACGCTGAAAATCTGGGTGCATCTTATACATTGAATACAGCATTTTTTGCCTCACCCCCTTCACCAAAATGGCTGTGCATAGCCTTATGGAGGCTTTCAGAGAGAGCTGCTGGGAGCTGGGGAGGACAGAAATGAGAAAAACATGGGCTGTTTTTTGCCCCCGCAGCTCCCAGCAGCAATGTATAAGCCTCCATAAGGCTATGCATGTAATTTTTTTGACAAAAAATGAGCAGGTTTTCATGAAAAATGGGCTGGGGTTTTTGCTCATTTTTGCCCCGTCCCGTCCCCCAGGAGCACTCTGCAAGCCCCCCCAAGGCTATTCATGCCTTTTTTTAAAAAAATGGGCCCGTTTTTGTGAAAAACGGGCCGTTTTGGGGAGGTTTGTAGAGTGCAAAAACTTTTCCCACCCTCCCCCTTTTGGAAAGCTCTTTAACTGATTGATGAGAATTAGACTGATCAAGTGCTGTGCCAGCAGAAACAAAATCTTAGGTACTGCAGAATGTCAGTGATTTCCTTCTCCAGCA
This sequence comes from Thamnophis elegans, assembly GCF_009769535.1. Classification (NCBI taxonomy): domain Eukaryota; kingdom Metazoa; phylum Chordata; class Lepidosauria; order Squamata; family Natricidae; genus Thamnophis; species Thamnophis elegans. The sequence continues at coordinate 24,823,018 of NC_045548.1, forward strand.
CATGGATAAATACACCTGGAAACATCTACTCTGTTCCCCTGAAAATAAGACCTCCCCGGATAATAAGCCCGATCAGGTTTTTGAGTGCATGCGCTAAAACAAGCCTCCCTCGAAAATAAGCCCTCCCCGAAAATATTGCAGCACAGCAGCAGTTATGAGGTGACCACGTTCGCCGCCTCCTGCACCTCAATAATAGGACTTCCCCCAAAATAAGGCCAAGCACTTATTTCAGAGGTCAAAAGAAAATAAGATCCTGTCTTATTTTCGAGGAAACACGGTACCTACCCACCTACTCTCTCTCTTTCCCTACCTACTGTATTTCTCTACCTCTATTTCTCTCTCTCTCTCTATCCCTCTACCTACCTACACACTCTCTCTCTCCCTATCTACCTACTGTATTTCTCTCTCTTTCACTCCCTCTCTATCCCTCTATCTACCTACCTACTTTTTTAAAAAAATTGCCTCTTCAAATTCTTGGTGTGTCTTATGCTCCGGTGTGTCTTATACTCCGAAAAATATAATAAGCCCCTATCCCAAAACAAGCCTAAATTGCTTGGTTTGGGTAATGTTGTAGAAGTTGTGGGAGCGTAACAAAAAATTGCAGAAAAATTCAAGTACTTTGCAGTTGGCATTAATTGCAGAAGGTTGTAACATGTCCACTCAATAATATTCCATGTTAAAATAGGGATAGAACTCGTAATACATGTACAGCTACTCTGAATAACTTTCCCTACATTAAATTACAAAGGAATTCATCAGTGTTTATTTAGTTTAACTATACATGGTACTTACCCAATAGTAGGGCTAATATTGTGGTCAAAATGATCCTGAACAAATCGACAAACTATACTTGATTTGCCAACTCCAGTATCCTAAAATTTAAGAAAGGAAGAATCAGCCTAAGATTGTCCTGAATGCTTATCTTTTTTAAATGAAGAAACCCTCAGGTTTAGGCGAGGAGTCCCCAAACTCCAGTCTGTGAACCAGTACCGGGCCACAGCATGCCAGAAATCAGGATGCACAAACAAGCAAAGCCCCATCTGGGGGAGCAGGCAGCACGTGATACTATGCCCTCTCTGGTTCATGGAAAAATCTCTCTTCATGGAACCTAATTTCATAATTAGGCCCAAAATAGGTGTGATGGGAAAAGATAGAGAAGCACAGCTTTCAATCTCAGGAAATAATACACCAGACTACTATTTGACAGACATAAGAGAAAGCTGTTGCCTGAATATAGGAAGCGAACAGATTCTGTTCTAACACAATATTCCCCTATTAGTATTATTGTTTTTCTATTAATTCTGAATATTTACCTTCTTTGCTAACCAACTTTGAGCCTGTGTTAGAAAGTGACTTTTGCAGAGATTTTTATATTCTAAGGCTTAAGTAGTTGTATATTTAAATATATTTTAAAAAGCCAATTTAATGTAATGATTAAAGCACATTAGAAACTGGAAGACCATGAGTTTTAGTCTTGCCTTCTTAGGCAGAAAAACCAATTGGTTACCTTGGGTCAGTTGATCTCAGCACCAGGAACAAAATAATGGAAAACCATTTTCAAAAATATTTCCAAGCAAATTGCAGGGGTTAGTCCAGGCTGTTGCCAGGAATCAAGATTGATTCAAAGGTCACACGTACACACAGACAACTAATTTAACAGATTCAAAATAGTAATTATGAGAAAAATATTAATGAATGTAAAAAATTGTTGAGAGAATATTTTATCTTTAATATGAATAAGGGTACATCTATGGAAATGGTCTGGGATGCAAGTAAAGCGTACATGAAAGGAGTCCTAATAAATTTAAATAGGTTACATAGATGTAAACAGGGGGGGAAAAGAACTGAACTAGAGGAAGAGATTAGGAAGAGAGAACAGGAGTTAATATTAAACCCAGGAGATAAGAAGATTAAAGAAGCAATTACCTTATTAAGAGCGCAATTTAATATGCTGATGGCTACTAATTTGTTATATGCAAAACATAATACTTTCTGTAACGCAAATAAACCTGGCAGATGGTTAGCATATTTGACTAGGAAGAAACAGAAATCTCACAACATATCGAAAATACATTATAAAGGGAAGGAAGTGTATCAACAGGATGAGATTCAAAAGGCCTTTCGTGAATTTTTTATAGGATTTTACACGAGTGACAAAATACAAGGTTTAGATAGAGTGAATTGGCAATTTTTAATGAAAACAATGCAAAAGATGCAAATAGGAGAGTATTTTCTACAATCAATTAAAGCAATATATCAGGAACAAACAGCACAAATTATAGTCAATGGAAGTTTAACAGACCCATTTAAAATTGAGAAAGGTACAAGACAGGGTTGCCCGCTATCGCCATTATTGTTTATTATAACCCTGGAATTATTGTTGAATAAAATACGGGGATCAGATGATTTACAGGGAATCAAGATTAGGCATCAAGAATATAGATTACATGCATTTGCGGATGATTTGGTTATAACATTAACCCAACCACAGAAATCTATCAAGGTTTTAATGAATATGATTAATCAATACGGCCAAGTATTAGGATTTAAAATAAACTTAGGAAAAACAAAGATGCTAGTTAAAAACATGAATACTAATCAAAGGGAAGACTTAGAAGAAACGATAGGATGTGAAATAGTTATAAAGGTTAAATATCTAGGAGTCTACATCTCAACCTCAAACAGGAAACTATATACCGTATATACTTGAGTATAAGCCGACCCGAATATAAGCCGAGGCACCTAATTTTACCCCAAAAAGCTGGAAAAGTTATTGACTCGAGTATAAGCCTAGGGTGGGAAATGCAGCAGCTACCGGTAAATTTCAAAAATAAAAATAGATACCAATAATGTTTTTGAATAAATAAATATTATTTATTTATAAATAAATAACTAGCTCTGTAAGTGGAAAAGAGGGTCAATAAAAACAATATGGTATCAACAATAACTTTAAATGTACAAAAACCTTAGCTCATTCAGCAACCAAGCTAAAACATAAGAGAAGATTTTTTAGAAAATCCCCACTCCTGTGCACACACTTCCTCTTTCTTTCTTTCTTTCTTTCTTTCTTCCCTCCTCTGGATTCAATGGGGTTTAGGAAATCTCCCACCCTCATACACTCCTTCTTTCTTTCTCTCTTCCCTCCTCTGGATTCAATGGGATTTTTAGAAAATCCCCACTCCTGTGCACACACTTCTTCTTTCTTTCTTTCTTCCTTCCCTCCTCTGGATTCAATGGGGTTTTTAGAAAATCCACACTCCTGTGCACACACTCCCTCTTTCTTTCTCTCTTCCCTCCTCTGGATTCAATGGGATTTTTAGAAAATCCACACTCCTGTGCACACACTTCCTCTTTCTTTCTTTCTTTCTTCCCTCTGGATTCAATGGGGTTTAGGAAATCTCCCACCCTCATACACTCCTTCTTTCTTTCTCTCTTCCCTCCTCTGGATTCAATGGGATTTTTAGAAAATCCCCACTCCTGTGCACACACTCCCTCTTTCTCTCTCTCTCCCCTCCTCTGGATTCAATGGGATTTTTAGAAAATCCACACTCCTGTGCACACACTCCTTCTTTCTTTCTTTCTTCCCTCCTCTGGATTCAATGGGATTTTTAGAAAATCCCCACTCCTGTGCACACACTCCCTCTTTCTCTCTCTCTCCCCTCCTCTGGATTCAATGGGATTTTTAGAAAATCCACACTCCTGTGCACACACTTCTTCTTTCTTTCTTTCTTCCCTCCTCTGGATTCAATGGGGTTTTTAGAAAATCCACACTCCTGTGCACACACTCCCTCTTTCTCTCTCTCTCCCCTCCTCTGGATTCAATGGGATTTTTAGAAAATCCCCACTCCTGTGCACACACTCCTTCTTTCTTTCTCTCTTCCCTCCTCTGGATTCAATGGGATTTTTAGAAAATCCCCACTCCTGTGCACACACTCCCTCTTTCTCTCTCTCTCCCCTCCTCTGGATTCAATGGGATTTTTAGAAAATCCCCACTCCTGTGCACACACTTCTTCTTTCTTTCTTTCTTTCTTCCCTCCTCTGGATTCAATGGGGTTTTTAGAAAATCCACACTCCTGTGCACACACTCCCTCTTTCTCTCTCTCTCCCCTCCTCTGGATTCAATGGGATTTTTAGAAAATCCCCACTCCTGTGCACACACTTCTTCTTTCTTTCTTTCTTCCCTCCTCTGGATTCAATGGGGTTTTTAGAAAATCCACACTCCTGTGCACACACTCCCTCTTTCTCTCTCTCTCCCCTCCTCTGGATTCAATGGGATTTTTAGAAAATCCACACTCCTTCTTTCTTTCTTTCTTCCCTCCTCTGGATTCAATGGGGTTTTTAGAAAATCCACACTCCTGTGCACACACTCCCTCTTTCTCTCTCTCTCCCCTCCTCTGGATTCAATGGGATTTTTAGAAAATCCACACTCCTGTGCACACACTCCCTCTTTCTTTCTCTCTTCTTTATAGCTAAATTTGATACCATTAAAAATTAAATAGGATTAAAATCTGTGGTTTATAATTTACCAGTTGTGTCCACCCCACTCCTTTCACCAGCGTTAGCCCGCTGCACCAAGGGGGGCACGTAAGAGGAAGGGGAAAATACAAGAGTGCATGCGGCAACCTCGACGTCTAAGTGGGCAAGTTCACAGCATGCGCGCCCGCACGTCTGAGACAGGGCATAAAAAGGGGAAAAAAGGCTGATTGGACCCAGCTCTGTTTGGGGCGCAGGCGTGGCGCGGCAGCAGTTTTTCAGGCTGCTCCCAGATGGGAAGGGAGGGGGATTGTAAACCCCTTCTACACCCTGGCTCCTCCTCTTCCAGAGTTCAGGCTCTCTTTCTTTCTTTCTTTTTTTCTTTCTTTGAAAGAGAAGCCCAAATTAGCCAAAGGGGGGAAAGCGAGCGAGCAAGGGACCCCAGGAAACTAGACTCGCTTGGCTGGACTACGTACGCTCCTTGGCTTAGTTGCTTTCCGCGCGCCTGTTAATATATTCACGGAAACAAACCGCGGCAGTTTTCCCCAAGGGCAATGCCGAAGAGCAGAGCCCGGAGAGAAACCAAGGAAGTCACGGAGGGCATTTGCCACTTTCTCTAGAAGGTGATACGAGCTTCCCTTTCGAATGGGAAGGGACGGGGGGTTGGCTGGGCTCTTCCCAGCAGGAAAGGGGGTTGTTTGAAACATTGGGACCGGGGGAGGGGTTGGTTTTGTTTTGTTTTGAAAGGAAATCTCAACCTGTTACAATCGTCCTTCCCAAATGAGCCGAGGAGGACAGCGGCGAAAAGTTTTCTCGAACATTTAGGGGAAAGTCGCGAGCAGCATTGCCCTCACAACTGAGGGGAATAACGCCTTTCCACTGGGGATCGTGGCCACCTTTCAGAAACTGAGTGCAGTTTTGCGCCCGGTATTCTTGGAAGAGGTCCCGTTGGAGCGAGAGGGGTTTTTATACGAAGAAAGGAACTGCAAACAGTAAACGTGACGGCCCCAAGGAAAGGAGAGGCTGAGCCACGGGAACGAAAAGAAAAAGGGAGGGAGAAAAAACCCGCCCTCTTCCCCTTCCAGGTTTTCTTAAAAAGCAGGCAGCGCTCCTTGGCCGCAGGGCTTCACAGGGACCTTTCCCCCTCCCACTGCTTCGCTCGCTCGCTCGCTTTCCCCCCTTTGGCTAATTTGGGCTTCTCTTTCAAAGAAAGAAAGAAAGAGAGCCCGAATTCTGGAAGAGGAGGAGCCAGGGTGTGGAAGGGGTTTACAATCCCCCTCCCTTCCCATCTGGGAGCAGCCTGAAAAAACTGCTGGGAGGTATGCGGTTCCTAGGTCAGCGGCGCGTGGGATCAAACTAGGAAGAAACTGGAGGTGGGGGGGAGCAGTTCGAGAGACTATGGAGAATATGGACTTCAGAGGCGGACCAGAAAGAGGTCCCGACAAAGGTCCGAGGCTGAATTCGGCAGTGTTTATGGATCAGGGTCAGCCCCACCAGCTGGCGACAGGAGAACAGAGAGGAGCGGACAGGGCTCCGCTGCCGCTCCCCGCATTTTCTGGACGGGGATCCCTTGGAGAGGGGATTCCTTCCTGCGAGACCCCGTCCAGAAAATGCAGCGGAGCCCCGGGGCTGCTTCTGCTGCGTCCGCTGGACTGTGGGGCTTGGAAGGGGGCGGGAAGAGCGGCGGGGCTGGCGGTGGCAGGCTGGTTCGCCTCCTCCTCCTCCAACAGGCAACAGCACTGCCGGATCCAGTTGTAGACTCGAGTATAAGCCGAGGCGGCTTTTTTCAGCCCAAAAAGTGGGCTGAAAAACTCGGCTTATACTCGAGGATATACGGTACCTTTTCCTCTTTTAGTACATTCAAGAGTTTTAATTGTAATACACCTCTTTCTAAAGTGAGAAGCTGTCTGTATATAGTTACATCCTGTTTTTGTACTATATTTATATTCTCTATTGCATGTCTGGGAATTGCCCACATAGGTATCTTATCGTTTAGTTTATATTGATATTTTTTCCAGACCCGCAGTAGAGCATTCCTTAAAATATGACTTTTAAAATTCTTATCCACCTTCTTGTCATATAACAAATAAGCATGCCAACCATATACCAAATCATGCCCTTCGATATTAAGTATTCTATCATCTGTTAAATTAATCCAATCACTAATTAGCGATAAAACTACTGCCTCATAATATAGTTTTAAATTTGGCAATTTCAAACCTCCTCTCTCGCGTACATCTTGCATTATTTTAAGTTTTAGTCTCTGCTTCTTCCCTGCTCAAACAAATTTGTTGATACCCTTCTGCCATTCTAGCAAGTTTGCATCTTTTTTAAGTATTGGTATCATTTGAAAAAGAAATAGAAATTTAGGCAAGACATTCATTTTCACTGCTGCTATTCTTCCCAACAAGGATAATTGTAATTTTTCCCAATTTTTTATCTCTGTCTGTATACTACACCATAGTGGCTCATAATTATACTTACTGTATATACTCGAGTATAAGCCTAGTTTTTCAGCCCACTTTTTGGGCTGAAAAAAGCCGCCTCGGCTTATACTCGAGTCAGTGAAAAATTTGCCCGAAATGGAGGAGAAAAAGGGGCGGGGCCATGCCGCTGGGTGACACTCGTGAATGGCCCAGTGCCCCTGTGAGTTTCCCCTCCCTCTGTGTCAGTTTGCCGCACAGCGCGCACCGCACCATCCCCCCTCCTCACGTTCTAATGTAATGCAGGGCTGTCTTACGATTCCCCTTCCTCCCCCTCCTGCCGCTCTGCAACGATGTCCCACCTCCTCCTTGTTATGGCAAGCAGCCACATAGCGATGTCCCACCTCCTCTGGTACAGTGATCCAATGATAGGAATCACTGTGCCGTGTGTCATAGGAGGCGGAACATCGCTCCCGCGGCTGCACGGGACATCATCATCACAGCGGGACATCAGCATCATGAGGTGAGTGAAGTATTTCATTGAATACACCGCTAGTTTACTGTTTTTCTTTGAAATAAATATTCAAAAACATTATTGGTATCTATTTTTATTTTTGAAATTTACCGGTAGCTGCTGCATTTCCCACCCTAGGCTTATACTCGAGTCAATAACTTTTCCAGTTTTTTGTGGTAAAATTAGGTGCCTCGGCTTATATTCGGGTCGGCCTATACTCGAGTATATACGGTAACTCTCAATATGGAATCTCTCTGCACCCACACAGTCACTTATCTTGCAGGGAGGGAGGGCGGGAGAGAGAGAGACACAGAGAGAGACAGAGACAGACAGAGAGAGCGAGCGCTTTAAACAAGAGAACTGTCTTTCTCCTTTAGTATCTGCCTGTTCTACTTCTGTTGGGTCCCCTCAGTTAAACAATGCCATCAAGCAGGACCCAGGAAGAAAGCAGTCTTGATTCCTTCAGCTGCTCAGACATGTGGCATTCATGAACTTACATATGTAAAGTGCTAAGGAAACATGTTATATATGTAAAATGGTAAAGAAAAGCCAATAAATAATGAGGAATTACATTTCCTCTTATTGCAATTCCAAAAAAGCATCAGCAAAATCAACTGATTGGATATAGCAATTCTACAATGTTTTCCATGCCTTTAACCACATTTCCAAGTGCTCCTTAGAGAAAATGTCTAAACACAGCTGTCAATAACTGCAGCTTGCAAACTAACTATATTTTTGTTGCATTCAAGGACAATTCTAGAACAGTTATTAGAAATAAAATAAAAATAAAATGAGTGCTATTCATGATATTTCTATAACAATGTAGAAAATCCTTATTGAAGGTTATCCTTAGGGATAAAAGGAAGAGGACAATGGCTTAAAATTAGTTTTGCAGAGATGGGGAACTATGGGCCCTTTATGACTTGTAGACTTCAACTCCCAGAATTCCAATTTTAAGTTCACAAGTCATAAAAGGGTCATAGTTCCCCGCCTCTGCTTTATAGGATAGATTTTCAGGATATTTTAAATTGAAATATTTTTGTATTGCCTCCTATGCATTCATTTCCAATGATTTCAACTAGTGTATTAATCTCAGAATCTACAGTCTACAAAAGTATTTGGATTATATTATTTGATGCAAGGAAAAGTATAAACTATTTTATGCAGTTTGAACAGTACATTCAAAGAAACAAAAGTTCTGTGTAGAGAAAAATATTTTTATTATATTTGAAACAATATTGAGCAATAGGCAATAAAGCTGTAAAGTATCATAAAACTGCCAAACTGAAAAATGTTCTAGTCATCTCTGCCATTATCTGAGCAAAGACCCTCCGATAAATATTCTGCAAATCAGTCTATTTCCACTTGAACTTCTGATGTCAAACCATTTAACTTATTAAATGGTTTGAAATTCAAAAGTTTTCCACGTTTTTCTTTGGAACCATGAACATCATCAAAAACAAACCAGTAAACCTTTTTTTAAACTAAGATACTCATATTACTGTTCAAACAGTAAGCGACTGATGGATGGCTTCCCACTGATATTCTTCTGATTTCTTCGATGTATAGAAAGTCCTTGCTTAACCCCTCCAAGGTTTTGTCAGACTTTTAAAAAATATACTTATGACCTGTTCTTGAAATCATGAGTGCTGCATACCCCCTGTGGATCATCTGATTGCATTTTGGGCACTAGCCTTGCATTTCTGATCAGTTGCGGTGTCCATTGGCTACGCTGGATTCATTTAACAACCATAGGATTTGTTTAATGATTGTGTTGTACTTTATGATCCTAGCAAAACTGGTTAACTTATGATCAAAAGAGGTAGGGGGTGGATGGGTTACTGTTTTTACTATTTGTATTTGTATTTTTTTATTTTTTATAAGCCACCCAGAGTCACTGAAAGTGAATGAATGGCCATATAAATTCTCATAAATAAATAATCAGAGTTGCAGTAAAAATAGTTTGGCCAGTAAAATCATTTATTTATGTAGCATTAGCTGCAAAATTATATACATTATTGCTTTATCACTAGGAGCCCTCAACAACTCAGTTCTAACAGCTGTTCCTAAAAACTTGGTCTAGTTTATAAAGATGTTAACACCTCTATTAAAAGTGACTGCCTTCATGAAATGTAATATCAATATACCATGATTAAAGTGTGTATTCCTAGACTAAATTTTATTTAAATTTTTTTAAAATGTGTACTCAGTAATTACTACTCCAAGCAAATGTTTTTCATATTGTGAAGAATTGTATAAGCTTATGTATCCTGTCGTTTCTCAGTGTTAAAAAATACTTGTGCATCTAACTTTACTATTATGGTAGTAAAGTTTTTTTCTAAGATATTAGCCTTTCAAAATACTAAAATCACAATCCTATGCAGATTAATATGTAATATGTACGATAAAACTTAAGTAGATGTTAATTTAATTAATTTCATTTTGCTTAAGGAAGATCAAAACACGCTATGTTTCTAAATAAAAGTACTGAACAAACTATCCTTGATTTTTTATGAAAGCACAATTTTTATAGCAAAAAATGTTGGATTTACACTCAGAAAATAATTGATTTTATTGAAATCAAGTTGATTTAAATGATGATTTAAATATCTAGTAAAAATGCTTGATTTAAATCAAGTTGATTTAAATCATAATTTTTAAAGAGCGTCATCTCTGTCCCACAGCAGCTCCTCCTGACCTGCTGTTGACTCACCGACAGTCCCATTATAGCAGAACATACAGCCTCATGCTACATAACTAAGCTCCATTTCATGCTGAATAAACTAATTAATGTATCTTAAATAGTAAACTATCTTTAGATAGATTTTTACTCCAAAAGCATTTTATTAAAATATATTGATAAAAATAAAAAAATCCTATTTTATTTTGTTTAAAAAATCATTTTTTATTTTATTTTTTTAAAAAAATGATTGATTTTTATCCATCCTAACTCCATTCCTATTTTTTTTTATAAAAGATAATATTTTACACATACACACATCTTAGCATTTAAATAGAATTTATGGGGATTTATGGGGAACTTCTTTTCTTCTAAATACTATTAGGCGTCTGGTTTAAATAACCAATAAAAAAATAAAGTTATGTGGAATGAAAATTCATCACAAGTTAATGAAGCTGGATACAGATTTTCCATTAGTCTGGAGAAATGATGCAGATCACCATGCCAAGCAAAAGCATATTTGAATATATTAGAAAAAACATTGTGTTGATTAAAGATGGGAAAGTGCTGCTACTTTTTCTCTACAACTATTGTCACATATTCTGTGGGATCAGTTGTGTACAATGCCATTATATCCAAAATCTAGTGAAAGAAGAAAAGCTATAACAGTCAAGTTAACATCAATACCTAGGAAGTTTCCAGATTATAAAACATATTACCTATAAGAATCTTGAGGACAATAAAGTGATTACAAGAACTCAACACTGATTTATCTATTGTAGAACAATTTTTAACAGGCAAGCCTTATCTTATGTTCTTTGATCAAGCAACTCCCTTAACAGATTCCGGAAATTCTTTACTTATAATATACCTTGATTCAAAAAAAAATCTGACAAAGTATACAAAGATATTGAGATAAGTAATTATTGAATTCAATCCATTAAAAATTTAATGGATAAATTAAATTTAATGGACATATTTGGCTTAAAAACTGAACTGAAAAAACACTCATCAATAATTCCTTATCAGATTGGAAGAAGACATTAAGTGGAATGCTATAATGCTTCATTCATTACTTGAATGAAGAGATAGGGAATGTGTTTATTAAATTTGCATTTGATACAAAGTGCGTAAGTTAGTAAATAACTTAATAAACAAATAAAATGAAAACAATGTTGATAGAGAAAATTGGCAGAACAGAACAATGAAATTTAACAGAACCAAATGTTACAGGAATCAAAATATTGGGTATAGATCAGGGGCAAAATTACTTTGAAAAACATCTTAGAAGTTGATTACAAATTAAGCATGAAGGACTAAAAACTAGCATCAAGGACTGAAAACTAGTTCCATGAAGAGAGATTGAAAGTCTTGGGCTTATATAGCCATGAGATGTTAAGTCACATATAGATAACAAACCCAAGAAGCAAGACCCATGCAGGTGTACGAAATATAAACTTGGAAACAACAAAAGTCCCAAGTAGCAGTTCAATTTAAACACTTCCTTTTAAATCCCCCATATCTTGTCTGCCTGTCTCTTACCAAAACAATTCCTTTACCTGCTTCTCACAGCTTAACATATAGTAATACTTATTCATCTAAAGGAATTTTGCATAGAGAGTAGCCAAGTTCTATTTTCTATAGTGCACTGACATTAAATGCAGAGCAATAGTTGACTCCAATTATCCAGAGAACCAGCAAGGTTCTTCTTCCCTGAAGAGGTAAGAAAGCCATCTGCTTTGATATTTTCATTTTGATTCCTACCCAAAGATGGGAATGACTCCATAGTCAAAATTCTGATTCCACGTCTATGAATCTATGCCTACAAAAAAATGAATGGTAATCCTTATAAATGCATGTAACAGGTGCCTCAATGCAGTATATAAATAAATATAAATGCTGTCACATTAATAGGCTAGTGTGTGCTCTAGCAGGCAACTTATCTCGAGTCCCCATTGTCTTTACCAGTAATTTTACACTGATGTGCTGGAGCGCCTGTCATGAAAGGCTGGGCCACTTGACCTTGTTTGTTTTACAGATTCAATAGTGGAAGTGTGAAATGTAATCTATTCCTTTGTATTTGAAAAAAACAAGCCCATCAAAGAGAAAACAAGTATTTATTTTCCTGGATTAGGTGGGAAGGAAGAAGAAATAGGAGAATCCACAAAGCAGAGACTAAGTTAACTTCAGTCTGAACAGAATGTTTTTACAAACTTAGGGGCCCCTTTTAGCTGTAAATGTGAACTGTGGTTTCCCCTCAGGGAAAAGGGCGGCCTACAAATGTCAATAAAAATCAAATCAAATCAATTCATAATAAATAGATGTAGTTTTTTCTTAATAATGGGAGCTAAATCTAGGCAGTGTAAACTAAACTATTAAATCACCATGACTGTACAAAACAGAGGAGGAAAAGAAAGGAAGAATTCCCTGACACTGGTCTATGTCGCCTTGCAAATTATCAGCTGGGAGGAATTCACCATAACACTGCAGAGAATTATTCTAAAAAGAGGATATGGTTAGCCACAGAATGAAATAGTTTTTGCTGAGTTGCATTTCATGGTGAACTGCTTTTTGCAGTGAAGCAATTTCTGTCCATTTACAGCCAAAATCAGTTAAAGTGTGTAGCAATCTCTTATCTGAGCTCAAAATGTTACTTGCTAAATACAAACCACAAAAACACCATATTTAGGATAAAACACAACACACTTAACTTGTAGAAGAGAGGGAATGAAAGGAGAATGAGAGTTCTGTATTTTAATAGTTGAAAGTAATACTTCTGAAAGAGTATTTTCCAACAGGAAAACAACATGCTAACCATTTGTACAAAAAATACACCTATCTGTGAATCTGACCATAATGCAGGTATGAGAGTGTAGTTACCCTACTCTTAATAATTGGTTAAAAGAGTTAAAAGAAAAATTATTCCATATGATCAGCTTGCCACACGAATTTCAGTTTCTGCAAGTTTCTATTTAATTTGCTAAAAAGCAGCATTCAGCATTGCGTGCGCACGGCATTGTTAAGGATTCAGTGGGATTCCATCACCATTTCTGCGGGAATCAAAACTCGTCTCCCAGGAGAATAGCTGTAAACGTTTGCCATCATGTAAAAGGAAAACAGATCAAGTAGAACGTAACTGGAACAAATCTCGGACAAAGAGGAGGAAAGTATGCCTGCTTAATCCTTATTTAGTCTAACTGCCTGAGCTACCAAAATTCCCAGCAAGCAAATCGAAAAAGTAAAGTGAGTGGAAAGCCAGTCCGTATCCGAACTAGAATGGGCCAAAAAGAAGACAAAGAAAGCTGTTCTGTAAATCGCAGGCTTGCCAAGCTGCTTTGCAGCCCCGACCTTCCTCCGCTCGGCCCGCGCTCTCAGTCGGTCGTTTGTACGGGACGCTGTTTGCTTAAAATCTTCACTTGCTACCCAGAATTCAGCGTCTCCTTCCCATATCCCCCTCCCCCCTCGTATTTTTCTTTCTTTCGGTCGCTACTCACTCCAAGCAGACAGACTTTCAGCTCTCGTATCGCCATCATCTGTTTGGGGCGAGGCGGCTTCGCATCCTTGAGAGGAGCGAATCCTCCGGTCTCTCTCGCTTGTTACCCAGTTCCAAAAACGGGCAAAAGCGGCAGCAGTTGCAACCACTTCTCAGTAACCCCAGCCCTGTGCCGCCAGCGGTCACATGAGCACAACCCCGGCTTCGGCTCCTCCTCGCTTACTTTTGCCTCTTTCCTCACCCAAATCCAAGGCTTACAAAATAGCTGCGCTTCAGCGTATTTCGGAAGACGCAGTTGCCATTCTTGGAACGACGCGCTGGACCCGCGGCTGGCCCTTGAGCGTTTCCAGGTTGCGAAACTAACAGAAGCAGCGCTGCGTTCCCGCCCATTTTTTTCTCAGAGCGCGTCCCGCGGCGGAGGGCTCAAATTTCCAAGTACAACAACAGCAGAAAACGTTTTGAAGGGAATGGGGAGGAAGAAAATGTCACAGATATAATAAGTGGACTGATTTAAAAGCTTCTGGATAAGATTAAAAGCAAAATAAGATATAGTACTTGTTTTACACGGCGTCTTTGGATTGATATTGCTACTAGCCATTTACCTGGAAGCAGAGTTCAAAACTACAGTACACCCCTGTAAATAAAAACAAATACACATTAAATCAGAGGTTGAACCGTCTCTGTAGCAATGTGTATGATAGAACTGTCATTAAAGTTATAGCCAATAATGCAAACATATACTAAGGAAAGCAAATTTAGAATTATAAGCTTATCAAACAAAAGTTCAATTTTGTGACCTTTATAAATCAAGTCCATTTATTTTGCTCTAATGCAATCTGAATGTTTTGCAAGGCTAATCCAGCTGGTTCAGTGAGATATCAAAGGGTGATAGAATTAATTCTCTAGGATTACCAAATTATGGACTACTAAAAGTCTCCTCTTTTACCTTCATATAGATACCAACAGTATTTTCACACTTCTTCACATCTTCACTCAGAACAGGCAGAGAAACTACATCATCTGACTAAGCTTCCAATTACTCATGTTATTAGTTTTAAAATGCATCTCCAAGAATTCAAGATGTCATTCATAGCACTCCCATCTCCAACATTTCCTAGCACTCCCATCTCCAACATTTCCTATCATCCCAACAAGCTTCTGGTACATTGGTTTGAGAGATAGTAAATATCCCAAAGTGACAATGATAAACTGGGTAAATTAATTTAATTGAAATGTTTCCAGCAAAGTCCCAAAGGTGCTTTTTTGAAAGGCAACTGGACTTTCTTGGTTTTTTCTTTGAAAGCATTTCGTTTCTCACCCAAGAAGTGGATGAGAAGTTAAATATTTGTAAAGAAAAAACCAAGAAAATCCAATTGCCTTTTGGAAAAGCACCTTTGGGGCAACCATGACCTGAATTATTGAGAATCTCCATAGACATCTCTCCAGCAGAGGATTTCTTCCAATAATTTTCCAATAAATGAGGTTTATAATTATGATAAGACTACTACCATCCAGAATGAACTAGCATGCTATCTTTCTTAGCAATTCCCTAAAAGTATAGTTCTCTTAAACAATCCCTAGAAAAGCAAAAAAAATAAAAATAAATAAAATTGCTGCAGAACTTCTTGCCCATAACCTGGAATCCAGACAAATTCCTGAAACAGCATGGTATCTATGAAAAAATGCTAATTGTTTTTAAATTAGCAAAGCTGAATCTCTAGATATAAAAGAAATTGAGAAAACAAACAAGGGAAACTTATGTGAAAAATATTGCCCCTCTTTTAGGTTTTGTGAATTTGTACATATTTTTGCTATTAAATCAGAACTTCCTATGAGTTCCAATTATATATATATATATATATATATAAGCAGTCAAGTAACAAATACAGTAGCATTGATTTTACATGCTGGCATAAAGTTTTGGATTTTAGGACATCTTAAAAAGTTCATTAGAACAAAAATGGGTTGAGGGAATGGTTTTGGACCTCTTGGAGAAGTAAAGAATATCATTCTATAAAATAACGCAATGTGTTTCAATGAAGGCATAGTTTTTCCGTTCATTTGCTTTTATTTTTTTATAAGATAAACATGGCAAAAAAAGTTCAGTGCAGTATTTTATCAACATTTTCCTTCAGTAGTTTGCTGATAAGTGTTAAAAATAGAAAAAAATTGAGGAATGTATAGACTAATTTCTAATATACCTAATCTTTTCAAATGACTAAAAAAAGAATGTGTTTTTACTGGAAATAGGCCACATTTTTTAAAAGCCCTCTTCAATTGGGTTTTCTTCCAATCTCAATACTGCCAGGAATCATGATCAGAGGTCAAATTTATAAGGAAAGCCTATTTGATTTGTGTAGATCCAACAAAATACACTGCTGTGCCAACAGGGATTAAGTCCCAAATAATTTTATATACATCTGCCCTTCACAAGACACATTTCTAAAGCCAAGTTTCCCCAAAATTTGGATTTCAAGGTGGCTCATAATAAGATAACATTGACTGCAGAATTTAATTTTTAGAAAAAACTACCCAATAAGTGCCATCTAAGTTTTGTACATTGGGGAGAGACTTCCTGAAAAAATGGGTTCTTGACAATTGGGAGATCATAATTCACAATTTATTCTGGAGCTCATCTATTTTTTTTAACAATTACTGAAATAATTGCATTTGTGCATTGCAAACTCAGTCCTTTAACAATTAAGGCATGTACTTTCAATAATACAGTATATTGACTAAAGAAAAATAAACTTAAAAAAAACTATTATTTTGAGCAAGGGAAAATGTTGAAGGAATTATAATGTTTCATATCACTAGATCACACAGGATAAGGAACAAACATTAATATGTTTGTGTACAAAAAGGGTAAACATGGAACTAGTAATGAACAGTCTCTGACTTTTTTATTCCAGGAACTTCCATAAGAGTCTGTCTGTATTTAAAGACCTGAGGTCAAGGAAACATTCCTAAGGAATCTCTCACTTCTTAGTATGTTTAAAACTTACAAAAATATCCCAAGTCCTGTTATCCTAATTATAGGCCCTGCTGATTTTAATTTGGAAAACATCTGAGTTTTAATTCTCTAAAAAATTAAAACATTTACTTTTAAGCTCAAAAATAGCAACTTTACTAAAACAAGTCAGAGCGCAATAGAGTGATAGAGCAAACTATCAGAGATCAGTTTTTGATCTCTCTAGTATCCAAGAATAAGGATATTACAGAAAAGATCAAAACTATACAGTGTTTCTGTTAAGTACTGTATGTGGATTGGAAAACGTAGGATTGGGGAATAGCAATAATTGTCCATTTAAGGTTGGGAAAGCACTGGGAATCCCCCCCCCCTCCCTGTAACACTTGATGCTTACTTGTTAACTTGTGAGATTATAAAATTGTTTGATATTTCCTAGATAAACTAAGAATCAAGCCTTCTCATGTGATATTGATGGGACCCAGTTTTGACAGTGATGAGATTTGTGACCCAAAATTGAACGTAGAAAAAGGATTTGCTGCTTTCTTTTTCCAGTGGCGCACTGGGCTAGAGGTGAAGAGTATGTAGTTCCATCTGGGATGTACAGTATTTTTGTGTTATTGGCTGGACTTAACATTTATATTCTTCTTTATTTTTTCTTCCACTTATTTTTCTTGTTTTATTTTTTATGTTTATTTCATTGTTACATTGTGAGCAGTTTCGACTCAGATGGTAGCTAAATTGAATGAATTAAATTAAATATTAAATTAAAACTGAACTGAGTATATGCATATAGAGGGTAAACTTAGACTAAGAAGCATTTGCTAAATAAACTGCTTTGTTATGGTAGAATCTGTAGGATCTTGTGATGAATTCTGGAATTCTAACTTCACAACTATAGTCAAATGGGGGGGGGACCTTTGTTAAGGTATGAAATTATAAAACTTAGTTTTTGTCAAAACAGATTCTAGAGTTAATACATCTCTAAGTAACAACCTATCAGAGAAATGCTGATATTACATGACTATGTCATGCTAGTATGGCTATGGAAAAAAGAAAAATATTAGAAGTCTGAAGTCAGAGAGCAAGATTGATGACTAGGAATGCTGGGAATTCTGGAACTATCTTTGGTTTAGCAAGATCACATGTTGAATGCAATGGGAGGATCTGAAAAACAAAGTTACTGTGGAAGATAATTTTATACAGAAAGAATATGTTTCCTGTATGGTACAGATACAAACCAAATACAGGTAATCCTTGAGATATAACCCTAATGGAGCCTGCCCATAAGTCAAGACTGTCATAAAATGGATCACTCATTTTATGACATTTTTATTGTGCTTGTTCAGTAAATCAACTGGATCATTAAGTGAACAAACATTGGGTTTGCTATTTGCTTTGGTTCATTAAATAACCTTCACAATTGTTAAGTGAACTGAGACACGGGCATGGAGCATCTGGACAGAACCACTGCTGCCTCACCATCAGATGTTCTAGCAAGGCAAGGTGGCTCTCCACCTTCAAACTGCAGCACCTCCAGGCAGGTGCTTGGACTTAAATTGGGCTACGCAGCTGAATTTCCCAGTGTGGAGCCTCCAGTGGGAACCGCTGCCACAGTTCAGTAGAATGCAAAGGAATGTTCTGCAAGCAATCTTAAATCATATGCAAAGAAACACATTACAGTAGAGGACAAAGGAACTATGCTGAATCTGCTTTCTGTAGACGCTGGCTAGTATTTCTGCAAGCAATTCCAAGGCAGACACAAACACAGTAAATGAAAAAAATGTTATTTTTATAAAGTACTTATAAACAAGCATAGTACTATAATAAAAAAGAAAATTTTAAAGTATTAGCAAAATTAACTACAGTATTCCAGGCCTCAAGATAACAAAAGAAGCAATGAGAGATTCACTTTTCTAGTCCTCCACATTACAACAGTGAGGTGGAAAGAAAGCATACTGAGTGCAAAGACCCCGATCTGGATTGGTCATGTGACCAGGGGGAAACACACATGACCATATGGACCTTGGAAATCACCTGCTATAACTGGGCGATTTCCGGTTCTCAAATGAGGGTTTCACAGGATTAAAATTGGCTGCTGTTTCAGAAAGGACTGCATCTTGGTCACATGACTTCAGAGACCTCCTGTTGGTCACAATTTTGAATCCTTGTCATAAGTACACTTTTGAGATGTATTCATAACTTCAAACAGTCATGTTACAGTACAAGATGAAAAGGTATCACAATGTAGTCCTTTCTAGAGCAATGTTAGTATACTTATTTCTTTGTTTGAAACAACCAAAAGGAAAGATATGTGAAGAAATAAGAAGAAAACTATTAAAATAGCAGGACTTTTTTTGGGACTTGGAGAATGAAATGTTTATGAGCAGAAGCAGCAGCAGTCACTGAAGAGATATGGATGGCAGGGAGACAAATTATGAAATGCATACAACTATGTTATCACACATTTACATGTTTGTGTCAGAAATTGAAATTCAAATGTATAACAGTGACATTTGTATAAAGTTAACACCCTGTCATCATTGCAGTTGCTGCAGATGGTGCTGTGAAGAAATATTTTACTGGAATATGAAAGACCCATATATGACTCTATAATACAAGCTGCTGGAATTAATATACATAGAATATGTTAAGGAAATCTCAATGAAGATATGAGCATCTAAAATCCATGTTTCTTATCAATAAGAAACTTTTGTCAGGAAGTTATTACTAGACAGAACTACTGGGCATAGGTACCCAGTGGCAAATCAAGATTTGTTTCTGCATAAGACGTTAATGATCACTAGAAAAAAGATATAGAAATAGAATTATTGGCCACGTGTGATTGGAGATACACAAGGAATTTGTCTCCGGTGCATAAGCTCTTAATATACTGTACATACAAACAACAAGTGATAACCATAACCGCAAAATACAATTATCATAAATCATAGATACAACACTCAATATTGTCATAGGTTACTAAAGCAATCAACAAAATCATAATAGGATACTAAATAAAAGCAACCAACATAAATCATGAGATACAATAACAAGTTATAGTCATAAGAATCTAAGGAAATAGATATGTAACAATTCCATACATAAAAAATATGGAATAGGTGCATGAGAAAAAGCACATAGACCTTTGAGAAAAAAAAATATATTGCTCAGTTGCTTCTTCTGACAGCCAAGAAACAACTCATTGTCATACTGGGATTGTGACACCTCTCTTAACAAGGGATGTAAAGCAGCCAATCATTTGTCTTTGTTCTAGTATTATACTTTTTGTTGCTCAAGGAAACGAAGCTAAGAGAGACAGGTTTGTCACTTATACTCATTTTATTTATTTCTACAAAATATTACATTGCTTAGACTTAAGGCTGTCCTTAATTAACTAACATTCATAACTTACAACTCCCTCACAAATTAATTAAGCACCTTTCCTAGCTAGAATGTCAGTTCTTAGACTGCTAACACCAAAGATTCAGTGGAATAGACTTATCTCGAGTACCTTCCTGAAGGCTATGAGGTTTAGGATATTTCACACCTCAAGATATGTTCCAGAGTATGAAGGCAGTCCTTAGAGAAGAAAGATCATTGGATCCCCATGTCACTCATATGGAGTGGGAATTCTCAGTGGCTGGTCCCTACATGAATGGCAATTTTCTTTGCTCACAACCATTTTCTATTCCATTTCCTTGTTTTTTACATCAAGTATACTGTATAACAAATGGCTAATAAACATGTGCAACAAATTGCACATAAATATTCTAAAAAGCAAGTCATCTGAAATTTTATAATGGTTACATTTCAGCGTGGACCTAAGCATGCTTAACAGTGTTGGACAGGGATCAAAATATTCTAAATTCAGTAATTCATTTTTAAAATGTTTTTATGAACATAAACGGCAGACCTAATCACATCTACCCTACCTATCTGAGCACAGAGGCAAGGAATGCTGCAAATCCCTTCTCCCAAGGAGGTATATTATCTATTGGGACCAAGAAGAAAGACATCTATATGATGGTTGCTTCTCTTTGAAACATTGTTCCAACAGAAAATAAGATTGGCAACCTGTTTCACACTCTTTCACAAGGCCCTGGTTTTGCCAACAGACCTGGGGAACCCAGAATGGGATGGGGCCCATCAAATGGCTTATTTGACTGATTATTGTCTTCAGGGGGTGAGAGGTTATTGTTTTTTATTGGGGTTTTCTTTTGCAATTTTTATCTTTGTAACTGCCCAGAGTCACTGAGAATAAATTAGGCAGCAATATAAATTTTCATTCATTCATTCATTCATAAATACATCCTTGAATTTGAAGCATGAACTTGCAATGGAAATTTCTTTTTCCGTATTTTCCATTTGTAGCTAATTTTTAAAATAAAATTATATTATAAAAGTAGTATTCTGGATGATCACTAAAATCTTTGGACCACTAAATAGTATTTTATATTGAAATCTGTGGGTTATAATCTGGTTACATGAACATAGACAACTTATTTGTTATGATGTTCAGCCTATGAAATGCTTTTTTGTGACATTTGGAAAATATGAACTGCAAAAACCCGAGTTATTGGTTCTTCTGCTCTCCATACACTATATTTGTGCATTCACTTTCTTCTCCCTCTCATCCTCCTCCCTACCTTCTTTCTCTGTCCTCCTTCCCTTCTCTACTTCCCCTTCCTCTCTCCTACTCCTCCCCCTTTTTCACTCATTTCTCTCCTCCTCTTCCCCCCTCCTACCCTCTCTCCTATCCCTCTCTCCTTTCCTTCCCACTCTTCATCTCATTTGCTTGGTGTATTTCAGCTTCTGAAATACGCCCCCGATTTGTGATTCTGCCTTTAAGTCTCAATAGTTTCCCATTATAAGTGTATTTCATGTTCCCTCTCCATTTTTCCATGTCTTGGTTTAGATTATATTTAGTTGTCTATGAGTAACAAACGGTGAACATCTTGCTTTATTTCATCATTTTAAAAGTTCTATAGCAATAGCAGTTAGACTTATATACCGATTCATAGGGCTTTCAGCCCTCTCTAAGCGGTTTACAGAGTCAGCATATTGCCCCCACAGTCTGGGTCCTCATTTTACCCACCTCGGAAGGATGGAAAGCTGAGTCAACCCTGAGCTGGTGAGATTTGAACTGCTGAACTGCAGCTAACAGTTAGCTGAAGTGGCTGCAGTACTGCACTCTAACCACTGCGCCACCTCGGCTCTTCTATGTATAACTATGTTTCATATATTTTAACCCATGCTTAGTTGTCCTTCTGTTGTTGTTTCCAATCAATTTGCCACTCAGTTTAATTATCATGTATAAAAGTGAATGGTTTAATTGGATTTAGTATGATAATTTTTGAATAAAGGTACTTCAAATGGGCTAACTTACAGAAAGCTTCCAAAAATCTGGGGATCATGACTCTCAAGGGAATGAAAATTGTGGCTGCTTCAGTGCTATTGGCTGCCGCTGTGCTACCAATCACATTATCTTCATTTTCAACATTCTGACAGTTTCCCAGTCAGTCTCACAAACCCTTCCCCCATCTAGCAGCAGCCCCTTTCCTGCATATTAGAAAGGGATGGGATGGGTTGGGTAGTGGAGAGTTTCAAGATTCCAACAAGGAAACCCACTGGTAACCGAAAGTTGGAAGATGCTCCTGCTACACTGCTTTTTGCCTGCCTTTGATTATTGGGTTTCTCTGTTTAGTTAAGGAAATATCTCTAAAATAATGATCCAGTGGGACACAGGCTGTCTAGTACTTTCTAAACCTCTTGCCATGCACACATTTCACACAACTTTCCTCCAAGCTTGTTAATTCTCATTCTATGTTCTCTTCAGAATCTTAAATATCAAAGTATGGTCACTCATTATTCTACTACTTAATGAATCTTTCTGCAGTTCCTGCAAGTATTGTTTCCCCACTGTTAATGGAAATGCCTTTGCTTCCTCTTTTCTGTTGGTAGTTTTCCGGTGGACCCTTCCTTTCAATCTATGTCCACTTATTTTATATAGATCAGTGACAAAGTGTTTGTTTTCCCCGTTTACTTGTTTTCCACCCAGACTTTTCTTATCTAAATACTGAGCCAGTCTGCAGCTGGTAGTCCTACTGCATTAAGTAAATGTGATTTTTTAAAAATACCATACCATTTAACAACCATTGTACGATAACTAGTTCACACATAATTTTAATAAACCCCCCAATGGTTTAGAAAGACTTGTGAACAAGTCATTGTGTGCTTTTCAGGGTGGTAGGGTATGAGGTTACAGATTTTAACTATTTACCCTGTCTCCCTGAAAATAAGCCCTCCCCGGATAATAAGCCCAATCGGGCTTTTGAGCATATGTGCTAAAATAAGCCCTCCCTGAAAATATTGCAATACAGCAGCAGCCATGAGGTGACCACGCTTGCTGCCCCCTGCACCTCAAAAAGAATAAGACCTCCCAAAAATAAGGCCAAGCGCTTATTTCATGGGTCAAAAGAAATGGTAATATGTTATTATTTATATTGTATTTTTGTATTTATCTATTTTTTTAAATAAATGTATCTGACTGCCCAACTCACAAATACAACACTTGGCGACTGATAAAAATTAAAAAAATACAATAACAATATATTTCACAACTAACTGAAAAACAAAGTGGCTAGTGAACACAACATATACCGGCAGTGTGGGTTCGTTTATCCTTACTGTCTCCATGCATGTCTTTCCAAAAGATGAGTGAAGTTGAGATCGACCTAGTCTTAAGCGATATGGCATTCCAGCACACAGGGACAGCTTTCAAAAGACACTTTAAATTGTTTTATCTGTATTTGTATGCAGTATTCTTGACATGGGAAGAATGCAAATAGGCAGGCAGGTGTTAATTAAATAAGGGCAGATGTACATCTTTAATGTATTAATTATGATTTTTAAGAGAGTGTTCTTGGATTTCCATGATAGTTTTTAAAGTTTTATTATTTGCTTCATTTTAAAATATCGCAATCTGAATAGTTGTTAATGATACCTATACTAAACTCAACGCCCCTTCTTCTCCGGGATAGGTGCTACAGATTACGTGCTACATAGAACAACTTTCAAATGGCCCATGGTAAGATCATAATACAGAAAATGTAATGATACCATACCTGTATCTGACTATATCAGATGAATCTGGAATTTCCTTCTTTTGTAAGAGGAACTGTAACCACAGTAGCACATTTTACAAGAAGATTGAGGTTGCAAATGTAGTAGTCATTAATGCAGTGGACATTAAATGAATCAATTGTTTGCGATGAGACATTTTTGTTGAACATTGGAAGTAAAAGCAGTTTTTGGCAAAAATATTACAAAATGAGGTGTCAGGATTGTAAGTTGCTGCAAATGGTTGTAAATGTGGGCCAGTTACCAAGACCCTGAAGTGAGGTTACATGACTGCAGAGGGGCCCCAGCCCTTGGAACATCAGAGCTCAGACATAAGTATCTTTGGGGGTCCATAGTAACTTTGACTGGTTACTAAGTATTTTATCCATATTATACATTGTAATCCAATATTATTGTGATATGATAAATTAGAAGTGGGTGAGACTATTAGCTGATCTGTAATATAAGCCTTACTTTACATATTAGCTTCAAAATTTTATTAAGTTCTACCCTTGATTTATCCTTATACTTGCAATTGGAGGACAAACATTATCTCACTACTGATTTTCATTATATCATGCCCTAATAACATTGCCTTCATTCCATTTCCATCCTACAACTGAAGCAAGTTTTAATTATTCCTATTTTAAAATAGCGCTCTCCCTTTTCTCCCAATGCACTTTTTGACAATGGGAAAATGGCATATCTAGTACTTTTCACTGATGATGTAATATTGTGAGATGTAGAATCTGCCCAGCTCCTACTGACCAATTTAAGTTTCTGAAGGCACATCCTCTTTGTTATGATCTCTAAGAATTATCATCCATAGCCATCTTTGCATGGGCTAATGGGGGAAGCAGGTAAATGGCTTCTGTGAAGGCTTTTGCCTAAGTGATGTCTGGAAGGCGCTTTCTGAAACATTAATAAGGCAATGCAGCCTTCTTACAAATATTGGTTTCATCTTTTTAAAAGAAAGTTGTATCTATTTTTTAAAATAAGTATTTCATGCCCTGTTGAAAAAGAACTAGATGAATTTTTAAAATGTAATGCTTCTTTAAGAAAGGGCTAATACTGTACTGCAAAGTTTGATATAAATTAGAAGACAGCAAGGTTCTAACTGTTGTCTGTGGCTGGTTCTGCCATTACAGAGTACATTAGACCTTTTCAGCTGTATACATATGATTGTATTTTTTAAAATTTTGGTCTAATTCCTGGTACTGCTCTTTGCCTACAGTGGCATGCCTTTATAGCATTACCAGGTGGAATTTGTTCATTATCAGTCACTCTTCTCCTGTTTACCTTAACCCTCATCCATGCCTACAACTTGTTTGCCAATTATTTGGACACAGATTGCCAGACTCATAATCTAACACAGCATAGGCACTGAGCACTTTGGGGTCTACAACTTATTAATTAGACAACCTAATAAGTAGCTAAGCATACTACACCAAGCACTTCCCTATACTAGTTCATCTCACATTAGACATTGATTGGTGGCTGTTTTCCTGTTGACAGGTTATGCATGGTGGAGGATTCCACCAATCCTTTTCTTTAAAGTGTTGTGCATTAAAACAGTAAGGACAGCAATAGTCATCATCTTATTACTGTGATTGAACAGAGCTAGGAACCGAAGCAGCAAATTTTATGCCAGCATACTTTTCTGCAGAAAAGAAAGAAAAATAGTACATTATTGTGACCATATGATGTTTTAATGCTTTAATCCTATAAGATTTCAACCAGGGAACTATCTGACAATATTTCTAACCATTAGGCTACAGCAGCAATTTTTCCATTAAATTATTTTCTCTTCAATCTTGTATTTGAGTTTAAAGATTCTTATTATTAATATGTCTTTCCTTCACATAGAAGTTTGCATTCCAAACCATAGTTTCAGTTTATTTTTTGTACAATTTCTTATTCTGCCAAGAGATAACATAAAGCATGAATTTGCTGCATTGTGACACCAATTCTGAAAGGTAGTTCTTCATAGAATGACATCATAATGGTTTAATCTATTTATTACTGTGCCAGACATCAATAGCTCCATTTGCCATCTTATAAACCAAAGGGGTCACCTACAGTTAAAATAGTGAGTTCAATTTTATCATTCCAGTTTATTGTTGGTTAAATTTAATGCATAATATTCTACATAGGAAAATAGTACTACATAATAAAAGGCTTCTAAGGTAACCTAGATAGGGGTTAAAAGCATCCAACAAGAGAAAGATGAAGTCAGTGACAACACGACGATGCCAAGAGAACATCCGCTCACAAGGGTGGGGGTGGGGGGACGAGAGTCTGATCCAAGAAACATAAAGTGTGTAAAGGACACCTAACAATCTTCAAGCTGAACCATGAAATGGTTCCACTGCCCACCAGAGAGACGAACGCCTCAAATTTCATGTCTTTCAACCAATTTGAAAGGGGGGAAGGCAAGGTCGGGTCCGAGTCAAGTGAAGCTATTCTCAGGACAAGAGCTGGGCGCGCCAATGTGCCATGTGGCTTTTTTTCGAGCGGGCTAAAGCCATTCATTCCGCATTACCGATTCCGGCTGGGCCTGTCCGGCCGGGATAAACTGCTCTTACAGGGCTGCGACCGGTTCAGGCGGCTCCCGAGGCTGCGGTGAGTCAGTCGGAAGAGGAGAGGTGAAAAGCATAACTGCTCAGCTTGTCTGAGGCTGGCTCGCCCGCCTGCTTGGCTGCCTGCTTTCCCTCCCTGGCGGAGGCGGGGGCAACCGTTTGTGTCCGACTCAGACCCCTCCCTCTCTGGCTCGCTCGGTGTGAGACTCTCCCGGGGACGCCCGGAAACGCGCCTGGGCCCAAAGGCCTCAAGCCAGCCGTCTTTTCCCTCAACCCTCGCTTCTTGGTGCCCTTGCGGTTAAATGTAGCCCCTGGAATCGGGCGGGGAGGTTTGCAGGAACATGGCGGGTAGGTAGCACCTCCCTTCCACCCCAATTTCCCACCCCCACCCCATCGTCCCGTTGCGAGAACCCCCTTCTCGAAACAAATTAAGTCCCAAAAGGAAAGGCAGCGGCGCCTTAGAGAAAGAGAGAGAATCCCAGGCAACTCCCCGATTTGGGTGGGGTATCTTGGGCCTCGCCGCCCGAGTTGCATGGGGTGTGCGCCTGTGCAACTATGGTGAAAGTGTGGGGTGTTTTTCCCCCCTCTTCTTTTGAAAAAAAAACAACTATGCCGCTCGCTCGCGTTTCTCAGTCACGGTGAGGTAGGAAGGGCTTGTGGGATTTGTTGGCAGAGGGAGGCGTCCCCCTCCCGTCTCTCTCTTCCCTCGGAGTGTAAATGTGAGGAGGGGGCGAGGTGTGGGCTCGGGTGCCAAAAGGAGCTCGTAATGAGGTGGGGGGAGGGCGCCGCGCGGAGTCCCTCGGAGAGAATTCACGGTCTTTTGTTTTGTCTTAATCCGCCTGCCCAGATCTGTCGCTGCTCCAGGAGGACGTTCAGGAGGAGATAGACGGATGTGAGTATCCCCAGCCGCCGCCTTCCCCCTTCGCACATGGAAGGCCCTCCCAGCCCTGCTGCTAACTGGGGAGGGCCGGGGGGAGGGTCCACTACTTCCTTCTCACCCGGAAACTCTGGGTACCCCCAAGTCTTGAAAGAAATGGGGAGAGGGAACCCATCTCTTTTCAAGCGCGGTTGGTGCCTTGGATGAAATCCGGGAGGGGCAAGAGGAATATTGTTGACCTCTTAATTTTCTTTCCGTGAATGGAGGGTTTGAAATCGGGAGGGCGGCCCAAGTTGCATTGTGGGAGGAAGTAGCCAAACTCACCTGTCCGGGCTGTTTCCCCCATTTGAGGGCATTTAGACGTACCGTATGCAAAATTATCTGTGGGCGCCTTTACTTCCTTGGCAGGCCGTGAACTGAAAATGGGGAATGCAATGAATTTGATGGGTTGGTTGGGTTTAATAGCATGGTTGCTAGACTTTTGATGAATATGATATACATCATATGCTTCTGAGCTTCCACTTTACTACTCCTGCCTTTGAAGGGAGTTGTTTATTCTTGCCAGTGAAGTTGGTTTAACGTGGAAATACAAGAATTGATTTTCTTCCTGACTATAATGTTTATATGTTTAATTCATCCCTTGACTGAGGTTGGCTGTATTTTTTTTTGGGCTAGTTGATGCAGTGAAGAACAGTTTACTTTCTATAAAGAAATTTTTTTAAATGTGGTAGTTTAACTAAATAGAATAGCTGCTTCTACAGTGCAAACAAATAATTCTTCATGTACCCAAAATTTACTCTGGAGTGATATAGATAGCTTAGTAAATAGATCTGGGGTGGTGCAAAGCAGGGGCTGTAGAGAAAAGGGGGATGTCCAGCAGTTCAAATAAATATTTATTTACATTGCTTTATATTTTGCTTCAGCTTTTAGAAAAAATCAAGTTAATTTCTATTTTAAATAAATTTGGTGATGTTTGCAGTTAGATGAAGATAGAAGGGATTTCCTTCTGAGACTTGCTGTCAATTGGAAGGACTATAATTAATACAAGAAATGTATTTACTTAAAAACAGCCATAAGTGTTTGAAATAGGTTGTATTTGCACTGTCTGTAATTTGGCATATTCTGTTAATTCCTGGAAAAGTGTGAATATCTTTTAAAAAGAAGCAATTATGCTAACTGTTCAGAAAACTTTGTAGCCTTTCCCAACCAATTTATTTTCATGATATGTTTGGCCAGAGGTCATATAATTTTGAGTCAGTACTCAGGGTGGGGAATTCTGGGAGTTCCGGTACAATTCATATGAAGGTTATTATTTATTATCAATCAGGTTTGAAAGATTTGTGAATTATGCTTCAGAGACTTGAACTTTTTAAAGTCAATTTGTGCATTCAACATTTTGATATCATGATATAGAAACTTTTCTTAAAAGGCTGCCATGTAGGAGGGCTTGTCCATTTGAACAGTATTAGATTCACTTTGAATCTGGCTAATGAAATATGAAATCTCAGAAGACAAAACAACAAGATAGCTCTATAGTATTGTGTGTTGTTCAGCCAGTACTAATTATAATCCCCTCATTTAGACTATTTGTTTTCTGGACAAGTCTGGAGATTTATTTTAAAAATAGAAGTTGTAGAAACTTAACATTTCCCCCTCCTGTAAGATTGCCTATAATGAATGCAAATAATTCTTGGATATGAAATATAGAATATAGTGATTAGCTGTGCAGAACATCAATTTATTTTTAAAAAGAATCTTTTATTTGTTTTAATGATTGACAGGTACAGGGCTTGGCAAGTATAGATTGAGTATATTGGCCTCCATAGGCACTAATGAAGATCCTTGATATAATGGAAAAGTAAACTAACAATGAAAAAGTCAGAAGTGATTGTACTTGAATTATATATATCTCCAATAAAGATGTAAAACAGTTTGATACTGTTTATTATAACATATTTTTTGAGAGACTCCAATGCCATCTGCCTGGAGACATACATTGTATGTAATTATTTCCTGGCCATTAACTTTTAGATTGAATTACTGTGTAACAGTTTATCTTGCAAAGTTTCTAAGTTGTAAGGGCAATTTTAGGGGAAAGTAAAGTTGCTTTCTAATTGTAAACAGTGTTCTAGCATTCATCTTGTACAGCTGAATTACATTAATATTCACAAGGTTGTTTTCTCTCTTTCTTTGCTAACCCATGAAAGTGGCATTTGTCGTATGAGCTTTCATGCCTTTACTTTCTTGATTATTAAGAGTTACAGTGGGGAAAAATTATCAAAGAGGACTGTCTTTTAATGAGTGCTTGACGTGTTTGAAATCTATATTAGCTTCATTTCCTGTAAAAGTGATCTTTGTGCCAATATTCTTCAACTGAGAACACATTATTTCTTGTTCTTACATGTTTTATTCTGAACGTTGTACCCTGTGTGTTCCTTGAGTAGTGCAGCTGTCTTGGCCCTCTATACAGAGGCTATAGAAATGCTCGTCAAAATACTTTATCTGTACTCAGAGATTTATGGGTAAAGGTAGAATCTTTACCTGCGATAAGTGAGGCCAGTAAATTTAATTGCATGTTATAAGTTGATCTCCTATTAGAGATTGGTTGGTGGTTATTTAAGCCTAGAATTCAATAATGCAATTTTTTTTGTTCCTAGGTATGGCATTATATGCCTTAGGAAAGAAGAACACTGTTCTTTACTTTTTCATTTGAAAGTTTATACTTTAAAATTATTTTACGCAAAAACAGTGGCCCAATTTCCAATGTCTAAATTGTGTCTAATTAGACTTGGGGTTGTATTCCAGTTAGTCATTTTTGGGGACACTATCTTTCCACCTTCTATTCCGCCATTAATAATCAGGATTAACAAGGGTATTTTGATATTTGTTAACCTTTTCTTAGTTTAGCTGGCTCTGCCAATAATTTTCAAACAAATTAGAAAACAATTCTAAAGAAACTGCTGCCATATGGCCTTTTACCAGAGTTTGTACTATACATGGTCTATGAGAAGGCTAGAGATATTCTTAGGAAACATTTTGGATGCAGAATATACAAAAAATTTAAATCCTGAAAGCTGACCTCTGTTGGGAACCAGTTTGCTACCTTACCATTTTAACTATGTCAAAATATTAGAAAGCATTTTGCAAGACATTCTTTTTAATGAATACATTTGCCACTGTGGTACTGGAATATTAAAATGATAGGTCATGTTTTCCATTATTACACTTTTTACAGAGACAAAGTATATTACTTTTATTAACTTTTGTGGTCATTAGATGATTTTAACATTTGTCAGGTAAACAGCTGAATAGGATTTACAACATACCTCATTTTGTATAGTAGCTACAAAGACAGGAAAGAGATCCGCTATTATTTGTAAATAAATTACACATATTATGTACTATTGTGTAGTTTGCGTACTGATAGTTATATTCTTCTTGAACCATTCTAAAGTAATTGAATTTTCAGCCCAAATTATTAGTAGTTGTTGGGTTGGATGTATACAATTAATTCATTATTTAGGAACATAGTAAAAAAAAATTAAACTCCAATAGCTGAACTTGAATACTTGAATTTCAAGATTAATATAATTGCCATTTTGAATGTAATAGTATATTGATCTGTGATAGAAACATTGCACTGAATTACCAATACTCAAATGCTAAAAACATAGCTAGCTTTTGAAAGAATTACGGTATATACTTTTTATATAACTAAACTTTTCTAGCTAATTTGTTTATTATAATCCTCGGTAAGTGTTTTCTCATTTTGCCCACAATTTTGTGGACTATTATATTGATTTTCCTTTAATAGATATTGAATGAATTAATTGGACAAAGTTTTTTCATTCTTATTTATGCAGGTACTGATGCTACATTTTGAATGAGTTCTCATTTTAAAAGTTCAATCTAGTTCAGCAATACTTCTCCAGCAGTATTAACCTATATTTTTTCAGAAAGAACTATGTCACAATGGAACATATGCAAAGATGAATATAGATAAGACAGTCAGAGACACTGCAGCAAGATAATGAAATCTTAGCATTTTATATATGGTTTTTCCCAAAAACTGAAATTAGAAACCTTGCAAAAAAAAACTAGTAAAATTCTGGCTTATTTCATGTTTTCGTTATAAATATATTGATTTATTGTCACGAAATAAGTACTATTTAACATAATGCTGTGAAAATAGGAGAAATTTCCAATATTTTAAATGAATTTGCATCATGTTCATCATATATGTTTAATAGTCTATAATACATTAATAAGTTATATTGTATAAATATCTCAAAAGCTGTTTCTGTATTCAAAGCATTAAACTGAGCTGAGCTAAATTGAACAGATATTTGAACAGAGAAATAGTGGTTTAAATGTAGTATTTAAATAAAAAATATTAAATATAATACTGAAATAATACTGAAAAATAATTAGCTAAATAAAATGTGTTTGAATTGCTATGTTCATGTTTACAGTTATCTGAAAAATCCCTTGAAAAAATTACTTAGCAAATTTTAAAAACTTCCAATCATATTAGTATCATTTTTCAAAACAATTATTTTTGTCTGAAATGATAATTTTTCTTAAAAGAAATATTTTATTAATTTATGTGTTCCTTTTTGCTTTAAAATATTTTGTAAATCTTCATAAAGATAGATGTGGAAGACCATTAGCAATTTATGATAATGCAAAAAAGGCCTAACCTTGCATCAGGGGTCCCATTGTGATGTATCTACCATTAAGTAAGTAACAAAAAACTGATTTACATCTATACTATAGAGCTGAAGTACAAATAAGAAAGCATGTGGAGACAACTGGAATAACTGTGTGAAAAGAGTTAATATTTGGGATTTCATCTTCCCATTGTTCACTCAAAAATGCAATAATGGAAATGCTTTTTTTAAACTTGTTACAAGCATTCTTCTGGCAAGAAGACTGTACTAGGATAAACCTTGTTAGATTGGTAGTGTAATCAAAATGGCTGAAGTGGATTCCACTGATGGCATATACCTGAAAGAATCCGAATCAACCACCTTTTTGGAAATAGAGGGTATTTTGTAAGATTTCTCTGTAACTGGATTTTCAACAATGTTTAAAATATCTGTAAAGTGATTAAATGCTTTAGTTTTAGCTTTGGTTTTAGTTTTACTATACAGCATTTCCTGGTTCTGTATTTTTTATAGAAAGTTATGTACAAATACAAATTTACACTTTTGAGAAAAGGTGTAGAACAATGCGAAAGATGAATGAATTAACGAATGAAACATGGAGCAGTATGTTTACTTCAGTTTTCCATTGAATATTTCTTAGTTTTAGTTGTGTGTTATGTAGAAACTGAGAAGCCGGTGCCAAATTTTCTCATATATGCTCTGTAAATAAATCTTAAAAGAGTCTATAGATCTCAAAGAATCAGGTAAAATGTGGCCTCATGTTTATGGCCGCATGCTTAAAGCATAATGATGCGCCACTGACATAAGTTAATTTCCATTAATGTGAGTCTTAAGGCATGTTAGTTTTATGCACATTTATATCTGAAAAGACCTTTTTTTATATTAGCTCAAAATAACAAGCGAAAATACAGATTTGTGAAATGAGGACTTACAAAATTGAATATATAAATGTAAACAAATTCAAGTTTTTATTTAGGATTTGTTTTATTAATATTATTGGAAATACTTTAAAATGACAGAAGCCAGCAGACCTCATAAATCTGATATGATATGGAAAAGGCTAAGCAGAATGGGACCCACTTAGTGCATCAGTAGATGCATATCTTTGTAGACTAGCTTGTGAAGAAGGCAAATGGTTTCTGAAAGAAATAGCCCAAAAGGGGCAATGGCAACCATTTCTGTATTACTGCCAAGAAAAAGCATAGTTTCACCAGAATAAATTGAACTTGAAGACCTAACTTAAAAAAAAACTGTTTTGAAATAACTATGACTTAATAATGTACACTAGGTATATATTCATTAGTTTTTAAGAAACAGAAAAATCTAAGTTGGAAGGTTTCAAAAAAGGAAAACATTTCTAACATTGCAGATAGTCCCTCATTAATGAGATGATTCTGTAAAGCATTAGGCATTAACTCAACATCTGTCCCAGAGAGCAACTTGAAGCCCCACTGTGCAAATAAATGCTTATCATTTTAAAATAATGCACATCAAAACAAAAAACCCCAATACTCCCAGCATTAGATTTTGCGAGAAATCTGCTTAGTGAAACTGTTGGCATAATGTGTAACTACTATAAAACAAATTCAGTTTTTGGAAAGAGATTGAAAGTAAACTGTATCCTTTTTAACAGTTGTGGTGTAGATGTGCTTGGGATGCTCTGTGCAATGCTGTGCCTCTCTTACCAAATTATATTGTAAAGTAAGGACCATTGTAAAAGAATAAAGTGATTCAGTACTGGAAGTGCTTCTCTATAAAATTAGATTACAATGGCAAACTTCAGTTGGAATGATATCAGAATTGTTTAAAACTCATTGCTATGATGTGTTCTTTGCTAGAGTTGCTGGGTCACCTAATGCAGCAAAACACACACACACACACACACACACACACACTCCATTGGTAAAAAGAACTGTTAGCATGAAATAGCACACTGCTAATTGTTGTTCAGAATTCTGACTCATCATTGCAAGTGAAGCTTGCAGTCAGGGTGGATACAAATCAATGGTTTTTAAAAAATAAAAAAAAGGATTTTTAAATTTAAATTGGATTTTTTAATTTTTATCAATTTAATAAAATGCTTTTGGAGTAAAAATTTATCTAAAGATAGTTTTCTATTTAAGATACATTAATTTAGTTTATTCAGCATGAAATGAATTACTTAACGTAGCATGAGGTTGCATATTCTGCAATATTAGGACTGTTGGTGAGTCAACAGCAGGTCAGAGGAGGAGCTGCTGTGGGACAAAGATGACAGTTGCTCTTTAAAAATTATGATTTAAATCAATCCTTTTTACTCAGGGGTAGTCAACCTTTTTATACCTACCGCCCACTTTTGTATCTCTGTTAGTAGTAAAATTTTCTAACCGCCCACCAGTTCCACAGTAATAGTGATTTATAAAGTAGGGAAGTAACTTTACTTTATAAAATTTATAAAGCAGAGTTACAGCAAACCCCTACCGCCCACCATGAAAGCTGGAACGCCCACTAGTGGGTGGTAGGGACCAGGTTGGCTACCACTGCTTTTTACTAGTGATTTGAATCATGGTTTAAATTGACTTGATTTAAATGAAATCTATCCTGCTTGCAGTGTTTGGACTTTTTAGGTTGGAACACTGAAGTGAGCATATGATAGTTACACAGTTATAGACATTTTTTCTCTTACTGTAATTCTAGAAACAGGTTATTGAATGGTGGGCTGTTATAATTGTCTAGAAGAAATAATGTTCACAAATCATATATTTAACCTGTGGAATTGGTTTCCTAAAGATGTGATCCATCTGTGTATGCTTCAAAAGTGATTGGAAATACTTATGGAGAAATATATGTATTGATAAATTGATGTGGTAGAAATGAGAACCACAGCTGTTTACTCCATTTGCTCAACTAGTTTTAGATATATTTCTTTTTCTCTCATATCATGCATTTATTTTGCTTACTATTTCTTTCTTCTTTTTGTTGCTTTCAGAGAGGAGACTATAAAGGCACATCTACAGTATATGGCAATAAGGCTATCATTGCACATCTACAGTATTAGAAATAGTGGGCCTTTCATTACCAGGTTCCAGAGAATAGGAAGAGTGCTTATATACTTGCAGACTCCTCTCATATCTGTTAAGCACTGTGGAAAACACAATGGAGGACCAAAAAGTCTTTAATTGATATAGTAGGACACTTTTTATACAAATAAAAACATAGATTTTATGCTTTTTATCCACTGCATTAAGTATTACACAGTACTATATAATTGTGCAGCTTATTTGATGTGGCATTTTGCTTACAAGCACAGTCCCTCTTTGGTTTTGTGTTGTGAAGGCACACTAATACTGTGTTCTATGTGCAGGTTGACACAGAAAGAAACAATGGTCTAGTCCAATTGCATAGCCAAACTATTGAATGGGATGGTTTACAAATGTAAACTTGTAATTCTTTGTAATTACCGTAATTATTTCCCCTTTTCTATGAGAGTTCTAGCCTATAGGATACAGATTTAAATAGCATATATATCTCATGTGCCTGATTCAGTTTGTCTTCAAAAGATTTTGTGGATAGTACTGTTAATTTCTGCAAGAGGTGATTGAATTCTGTAGTATGAGTGGCTTAGACTACTGTAAATGTTGCCTCAAACTAAGGACACTCTGGTTTTGTACATTTTTCTAGCTTAACTATCTGATACTGTTATTTTCTTTACCACTTGCAATATAGAGTGAGGATTCCGACTTACTCTACCTCTGTAACTTAGTTCTCTTCCCTCACTCCCATTGCATTTTCCTATTTGGTATATATATCCTTGAATATCTTACTGCTGTTTGAAACTCAAATAATGTTTTCTTAGAACAGAAATAACTATTTACTTTTCTTCCTATGGCGAAGATGTTGCTAATCATCCTAATCTCTCATTACTTTTGCTTGTCACATTCAATCAATTTGCAAGTTAGACTTTTACAGTAGTGTACAAATGTCTTTGATCTCTCAGCTAAAATTCTGGTTCATGCTCTGATAATCTAATGCTCTTAGTGTTTATGCCAGATTCCTTTATAACTGTACAGTGTGCTCACTTACTCAAAATTTGCCCCCCCCCCAAAAAAAATAATTCAGCTACTGTGTTCCTCATACATTTCACTCTGCTTTTTTCCCCTTTAGTTTCTGCTTTGCACTATGCTCACTTTAAAAACTATTGTATCTTCAACTCTGTGCCCTTCTCACATGTTAAACATCAAACCTGTCACTTGAATCCTGTTCAACTGGCTAAGTCTCCTAGTACAGCTTTGCACTGAATACCTTAGTTTTTCTAATTTTCTGACAAAGCTTCCAACATTATTCTTGATCCTTATTCTTGGCCAAATATTTCATGTTTTGTTCAAAATATATTTATACTGTGCCTCCTTTTAAGCATGTTTTGTTTAATAAATCTGACTGTGTCATGTTTATTTATCTTTGACTTTGTAGAGTATGTGAAACCTATTGCAGTGTGTAGAGTTGATGTTTCATTTTTATATAATTAGAGCATTATAAATGTAATACGACAGTTAAACGCAACCATTTTCCAGATGGATAATAACACTTAAAATAAACCTCAAATTATAATTTAAATAAGCCTTGGGGTCTTCTTTTAACATTAGAAGTTTAATCCAGCTGATATTGGCAATTTGCATTTTTTAAAAATAACATTTTATTGTTCAGCTAAATGAATTATGATAAATATTGATGCAAAGATCTTTAAAAAAACTACTTTGTTTTATTATTCATGTGATTTTATTATTTTAATTATTTTGTTCCTTGAGAGATCCAATCCTTGAAAAAACCATAATGCTTAAAATATTTCTAAGAACTTGATCAAGTGAATTATTCCAATTGGTTTCACATGGAAATTTGGTGTTATATAGTTGTATATTTTATAGCAATGCATTTTAACAGCAGATTTACTGATAGGTTTTCTCATAAAATATGGAAAATGTGAGCTCCAAACGTTTTGGAATTTTTAGCCATGTTTGAAAGAAGTTTAAAAATACAGGCATATTGTCTTTGTTTTACCCATTTTCTATAGAACACCAGTATGACTGGTATGATGTGTACAGCACTGACATCAGTTATGTAAAGGATGGAGCATAGCTGATGCTTTCATAGATTTCCTCAGATTTTTTTTATGTATAAAGGAAGTAATGTTTTTTAAAAAAAATGTTTGCATATAAGCAGTGCTTTGGCTTAAATAAGCTGAGATTCTAGCCTTTGGAATCTTCACTCATTCTAGTGGGTAAATACACAGATTATAATTATAGATTTTTTATTCAGTATAACATGAATTATAAACAAAGTCTGTCATTTGACTAAAGAGTCCTTTGTAAGTAGCTTTAATTTACTGTTTCCTTACAGAAAGATTACATGATTTTTGTAACTTTTTAAAGTTTAGAAATTTGAGATATTGGAAATCCTTTTTTAGAATGAAGTGCAATATTTACATGGAAGGAAAATTAATCTGAATGTCAAAATTCCTTGTCCAAAAGAAAGGGACCTTTTCTCTACCAACATTATTAGGTTCTTACTATAATTAAAACAGAAAGATCTTTCTATTTAAAAAGGCATTTATTTGATGAAATAACTTAGAATATTCTTTCCTGGTAAATGCAGTTAAGTGTAAATTTCAAAAATCATTGCATTATTTCCCAAAAGCCTCTTTTGAAAGAGAAACCATTGTGAAAGATTCAGTTTTAAGAAATATTGTTGCATAAGGCTTTAAGTATCCATCTGTTTTAAATCATAGAAATGTGATGATGATAAGAAATATTTCTGATGTCTCTGATAGTTGGTGTGGATGACTACATCTCAGAATCTGATGCGATTATTGTATCTTCAGCCCTGGACTTTGTCTCACAAGATGAAATGTTGACGCCTTTGGGAAGATTGGACAAATACGCTGCAAGCGAGAATATTTTTAATAGGTGTGGTATATAGCCTAAGTAATAGAGTAAATATTTTATTGTGCCTGTGTGTGTGACAGAGAGAGAGAGAGAGTGATGTGTGTGTATGAGAGAGAGAGAGAGAGAGAGAGAGAGAGATCTTTATATCATTTTGAAATGAAATGTATACCCAAATCTACATTTTTTTTCTATTTTGTGGATTACATGGCCCTTTTCAGGGCTTTTATGATATTTTATATACAACTATAGCAGTAAGAATCTCTTACTATGATCACAGAAAAAATAATAGTAGCTCAAGTACTCAAGTCTAGGATACTGAAATATATGTATGATAAAAATGATCTTAATTATTTAATGAATTCTCAGTTGCAGTTCTATACACTTGTATTGAATATTTGTAGCAGTACAACAGCGCTGCATTAGGGGAACAAAATTACTATGCTAATTCCGCTTAAACTCAGATTTGTTGTGAAGGCCTAGGAAATATGTACTAATTTTAATTCTATAAAGAAGATCAGGATAAAAGTGAGATTGCAAAACATCCAGAGATATTTAGTAGCTGGCAATCTATAAATGTTTGGGTCTTTTTAAAAAAAAATTGGGATAGATAAAGTTCTTGCAATGTAATAATATGCAGTAAAATTACAATAAGCTTTTTATGCTATAGGCAAATGGTGGCTCGAAGTTTGTTGGATACTTTGAAAGAAGTGAGTGATGATGAGAAAGATTGTATTGCTGTATTGGAAAGAGTCAGCAGGCTAGCAGATGATTCAGGTATGTAATCACTGACAAAGGACAATCCATCCAAATTTTATAGATATGAATAATGCTAAGATACAGAGGCATAATTGACGGACAGGGAAATTTAAAAACAATTGAAGAATTGGCAGAACAAAACATGAAAGTTGACTGGCTAACCTACTTGCAAATCAAAACTAAACACAATAATGATACTAAAATATATGACATCGAAACTGAACCACACAAATTGGATCAAATAATTCACAGGTCAGATAGAAAGATAATAGGGAGAATATATAAATTTCTCCTGAAGCATAAAATGGAAGAGGAAATCATGAAAGAACAAATGGTAATATGAACATTTTTTAAAGGCAGTATGATAAGAAAAAGGACTTGGAAATTCAGAAAGTAATAAAACTTTAAGAAAGAACAGAGTTGTCTAATTGATCAGAAGCCAGGCAGGAAATGGAAATCTATCTGATTAAATGTAGATTAAAAAAACTCAGAATCAAATTCAAAATGTTGTTAGCGGTCATGAAAAATAATAATTGGACATTAAATTAGAAGGAATCCATATGGGATGTTCATGTATTTGGGAATGAAGTTCTGGAACTGGTTGATTTCCTACATAAATAATAGCTAATGTCTTCTAGCAAAAAAGAGCTTTTGAAGAAGAAATCATTGTACGCCAGAGACATGTTTATGAAAATATGTTAGCAGTTCCTTTTTTTATTATAACAAAGGTATTGTTTATATATCAGATTTGTTGGTATATTTATCCATCAAACTGCAAGTAGGTAGTGAGGCAGATGTGGTCCATGATCCTGGATATTTTAATCTTAGTGTATTTAGAGAAGACATGTTTAATCTTAGGTATTTGGAGTACACACACACACATACACACACACACAACAATGAACATCTTCAAAGGAATAAAATCCACAAGGGAAGAAAAAAGGAATGTACTTCTTGGATATCCTCATTAGCAGAGGAAACAACAAATTAGAAACCAAGTCTGTTGACAAACACCCCACATTAACCAAATGCTCCATTGCCAAAGTAACAGCCCAATCTCTCACAACATGAGCTGTGTAAGAGTATTATTCAGATGAGTACAAATGCACCAGAAAAAGGAAACAGACTGTCTGTACAATATCTTCCAACAAAATAGATGGGCAGGCAAGTTTATCAAAAAATGCCTGACTGCTTAACTCACTACAGCAAAACTAACACAATTTATGAAAGGCTAACAGTACATATGATACCCCCAAAACATATCAGAAACAACCAATAAACTATTGCAACCACACAGCATCACCATAGCACACAAACAAAACTCCTCCAAAACATCTAAGGAATCCAAAAGATTCAATGGCCAAAAGAGAAATAAAACAAAAGTTATCTATAACATACAATGTAAGATATAAGAACTGTACAGACTTACAGATGGATATATAATCAATACTCTTTTTTGACATGATATTTAGTGTTTGTTTAATTTCAATATATTTTGAAATATTACTTATGAAATATTTCTGAATATTTTCCTTATAAAGATTTGAATAATAATCTTAGTTTCATCCTGAATACTTCAAAACTGCCTCCACTATGTAGAGAGCTTTCTGCCCCAGGCTTCCTATCTTTTAATTTAGGTGTACCAAAGGATCAGTAGAGATCTTATGTAGCTTGTAGATATGGGGACAATTGGCTATATTTTGGTTTATCAAAACCCTTTATTTATCAGTGGCTTGAGTTTTAAAGAAGGAAAAATATGTTATTTTTAAAATAAGGCAATAATACTTTTTAGGACATTCATTAATTGTCAACTATAAATCAAAATAAGACTAATTATATAACCCCTTTACTAGCAATATATTGTACGTAATAGTAATTCACATTCAAATGAATATAAACATGCAACTTACAAATTATATGATTTCCTTCTTTGTGCTTTTATCAATAGAGCCAACAGTAAGAGCTGAGTTAATGGAACAGGTGCCTCATATTGCTATGTTTTGTCAAGAAAACAGGCCGTCAATCCCTTACGCTTTTTCAAAATATTTATTGCCCATTGTGGTGAGGTATCTAGCAGACCAGAATAATCAGGTAAGATTACTTTAAACTTTTTGAAATCATGTCAATATTTTACCTATTTAGAATTAAATAATTTGTATGATGTCTTTTGCATCATATATAGTTTCATAATTTTTTGTAGTTTTTTTAAGTGCAAACATGGTACGTCCTTACCCTTATCTGAAAACGTCACACTTTGAAATCTAGGTAAAGGATTGCTTAAAGACAAATTAGATGAAAAATGACTTAGCTACTGAGTTAATCAAATTTTTCATTGATATATATAACTCAGCAGTCCATTATTTTCCACCAATATTTCATTGTTTCAAACAGAATTTGCAGTTCTTGTATGCTGTATACAATTTTTACAGATTCCTTTTTTTCTTTCAAAAAAGTAAGACATAGGAATTTTAGAATTACAATTTCTACTACCCAAGCTACTTTTATTACGGATGAATTTCCAAAATTCAGTGACAAAGTACCCGTATTGCCAAGGATTCTAAAATCAAAATAAGTGTATTAATCAATTGTTATATGTCATAACAATTTGGGAAGCAGTTCTTCCCAAAGAGTTAAGTATCGCAGCTATGCCAGTGGTCGGTTCCGGATCCCGTTGCAACCGGTACTGTGCAACCAGTACTGTGCAACGGGGCGGGTTCCACCACATGCACGTGGGCAGCATGCGTATTCGTACTTACCGCCTACAACACTC
Source organism: Thamnophis elegans (assembly GCF_009769535.1). NCBI lineage: Eukaryota > Metazoa > Chordata > Lepidosauria > Squamata > Natricidae > Thamnophis > Thamnophis elegans. The sequence continues at coordinate 24,864,258 of NC_045548.1, forward strand.
CGTGATGCTCCAGCTGCTTTGCGGAGCATTGCGCAGGGGCCATACGCTCCATGCACATGTGTGGAAGCCCCGAAAACCTCAAATACCGGTAAGGAGCGGGAGGCTGGGCCCTCCAGAGCACCGTATCGAAATGGTACCTGGTGCTCCCGGCAGGCACGAGTACGCCCGTACCGGTCGTAATCCACCACTGAGCTGTGCCCTTCTGATAATATCACTTGATCCTTTCTGTAGCTGCGGCTGCAGAAAGAAAGTGAGGACTCAGGCAAAGATAACTTTCGGCTGCTACATTGGACATTTTATATTTACATTTTATATTTGGGTGAATGTGGACAATATAAGGTTTGTGTGGAATATGTACATGCTGCTGAATTTCTGCCACCAGATTAAAAAAAAATAGGGAGATGCTGAAGCCTGCTCCTAATTTATTCAGAGAATGAAGGAGTATGGTCCAGAATTCTATTTTAGAAAAAAAGAAAAAAACAAGAGTAACAAAGGAAAGAGCAAAGTTTTTTTTCTAAAAGAATAGGAAATCTGAGAGGTGAAAGACTGGGGAGCAAAGTGGGATAAATGTATGTGAGTAGCATAGAGGAAACATGATTTTTTATTGAAAATGTTTTGTGTAGGAGAAAATAAGGAGGCAAAAACTCACAACCTACACATTGCCAGCACAGCAACTCTGCTGTTCCATGCAACCCATAGCTAGCTAATAGTTTCTGTAGCCTGTTCAGGAAGATTAATGTTGGCTTTATCTTTACATTGGAGATAACACAGCTTTATAACATTAATTTCTAATTAGGAAAGATTTCATTATTTGTGAACCAGTGTTTTGTCATTTTGAGTGCTTTTGTAGTTTTCCTTTTTCTCTGTTCTGAAGAGCAGAATGATTCTGGTAGCAGCTTTTCAGACTAGCAAATGTTGCTAAAAGGCATAAACTTTCATGAACTACGACTCATTTCATCAGGTGCATGAAATGTCTAACAAATGTAGGATTTAGAAGAATAGAGAAAGGGGAAAGGGGAGAAATCAAGGGTGGTTATGCAGTGCAAGTTATATGTGAGACAGATTACAAGTATTTTATCAATTATGTTTGAGGTGTGAAAAACCCCATGCCTTTGTTGAGATCTTTTGAGATGGCCTGAAAATGTTTGATGTGTAGAGTACATGAGTTCAGCAATTTCTTCCCTTTCTGGGTTGGTAAAATATTTTTGTTCCAAAACAACAACTTTGAAACATTGTAGTGCAATGTTCTGGGAGATTAAAATGCTCTGATGTTACTGTGCTCTTGAGTTTTGAATCCAGAGTTGTGTCCATTTTTTGTGCCGTTTGCCCCATTGAAAGTTTGTGAATTAATCTACATATTTGAAGAATGGAAATTAATATTTCCAGATAAGAATTCAGAACCACTTGGATTCCATAGCACAGTGTTTTTCAACCTTTTTTCTGCAAAGGCACACTTTTTTCATGAAAAAAATCACGAGGCACACCACCATTAGAAAATGTTAAAAAATTTTAACTCTGTGTCTATACTGACTATATATAAAGTAATTTTCCCACGGCACACCTTACACTATGTCACGGCACACTAGTGTGCCGCGGCACAGTGGTTGAAAAACACTGCCATAGCAAAGTGAAACAACTAAAAAATTGTGTGAAAAGGTTATTTGACTATTCATCTCCCATTAATGCTTTGTAATGCTTAACAAATATCATCATTGCAGTAATACAATTAATGCCAATTATTAGAATCTTTATCACACAGATGACTCATTGCTCAGAAATATATTGCAGAATCCATAAATACATAAAGATAGTCTTTGACTTATAGCCATTTGTTTGGTGACAGAAGTTATGACAACACAAAAAAAAGACTTTTTCCATTTTTCACACGTACAATCATTGAAGCACCCACACAGTCACATGAAATAAATAATAAAATAATTCAGACACTTGGAAACTGGCATGTATGTATGACAATATCATGTGATTAACTTTTGCAAACTTTTGATAAGCAAAGTCAATGGGGAAGCCAGATTCGCTCAACAACTATGGTAAGAAAGGTCGTAAAATGAAACAAAACTCACTTAAAGGTCTTGCTTAGCAATGGACATTTTGCAGAGATTGGCACAAATGGAATTGTCCTTTTCCTGCTTTTTTATATTTTTACATAGGTGAGAAAAACAAGTCAAGCAGCATTACTTGTTCTGTTGGAACAAGAACTTATTGAACGATATGATGTGGAGACCAAAGTATGTCCTGTTTTAGTAGAACTGACTGCTCCAGATAGCAATGACGATGTGAAGACAGAGGCAGTGGCAGTAAGTAAGAAAATGATGTTCCAGGAATTGGTGTTTGGCTGATTATCTGAAATGTGTCTCTGTGTGTGTGTGTATGTATGTACACACACACACACACACACACACACATGCATATATATATATATATAGGTGTTTTCATTGATAGAATAAATATTGTGTGACAGCTTTTTAACCCTTTTACACAATATAGCCATACATCACTTTTGATTCAGGGGCAAAAAGCTGGCTTGGACCAAAACTGCTCTATAGTCTCAGAAAAAGATACAGGCTTTCAATATTTGCTATTTAGATTTATACAGTACTTTATCAAATTGTAAAAGACTGTTGATCTAGCATTTCAATAATACAGCTAAATATCTCCGGTTAAAAAAAATAGAAAAGCAATCCAATTTAGATTATCATATAGGGATCAGTCAGTCTCATGGTGTCAGCTCATTTTCCCAAAGTCAGTGGAAAAGTAGAGGCATGTCAAATATTGAGAGAAGCACTTCCATAGGAAAAGCACATCTCTGAGCCTCCCCTTTCTTTTATCTCCTTCTTCACAAAAGTGAAGGGGTCAGAAGTATTTTTCCTGGGATATCTAAATTGGGTATGTTGAAAGTAGGAGGGAAGATGTTCATGCAAGTAAACCATGCCAAGCCATGTAAATCTTAAAGATGTATTGCACTCAGAAATGAATAGGGACCCAGTGCAGAACCCAAAGCCACAAATTTAATATGTTTATGTTGTAGGTATTGTCTAGTAACTGGAACACTGCATTCTGGACAAGTGAAAGCTTCCAAGTGGTTTTCAAAGGCAGCCCCGTATAGAGCAGATTGCTTCCAGGCCACCTTGCCTAGCAGTTTCTTGTAAATGTTAAAAAAGACATCCATGCCCAGATCTGAATTGTTCCAGAAAGAGTTGGGATAATGTGTTCCTCTGTATATTTGTACACTGACCAAAGTCTCAGTCATCTGTAATCAATAATCTCTAGAAAGGGAGGGGAGGCTAGAGTCAAAATGATAGTTGTCAAATACTTACAAAATCATGGAGGTCTCTTAAGAAATGGGCACATTCTTTCAAGCCTTTTTCAAGATTGCTGATACTAATTGCCCATTTGAAGCAAGGCATTGACCTCCCAGATGTCATGCTCTCTCCAAGCCTCCAAAGGAGTCAGGAGGGACAAGGAAAAAATACACAGTTGGCTGAGGAGGACTTGTCCATTTCATCAGGTCTCACAGACCAGAAAGAGTTCCAGATAACATGTCAAAATATTGCCCCAGTCATCATAACAAACTGCACATAAGGTGTCCAAATGTTGGTGCATCTGGATGACTTACTAACCAAGTTCTGTACCAATTTGTCCCAGCAGCCTGATAGGAAATTTGCCCCAATACAGTAACTTGCCACTTTAAATAGGATAATATGAGAGGAAAAATCATAATATTTTAATCATAACATTATTTCCCTCATCCTTATTTTATAAGCTCAGCTCTGAGGTCACACCCATATTCATTCAGATTCACTTTTCATTTTTTTTCACTTTTCTTTCTTGATATTTCTAGCCACACAGCCTTTATATTTTAACTGACCTTTATTAATTTGGATTTAAAAAAACTCAGCATAGTGTAATGTTTAATTGAAGGGACTTTGTTTACATGGATATAACTAACTTCCCATGTGTTTTTCCAAATCGTGTGATTTGTGTATTTATAACAGTGATGGGCAGTTCCCATCATATCCATTATTGGCTCTTATGACATTGGATTGGGGGATTGGAATTTATTGTGACACATTGCTCACACATCCTTGAACCAAAAATCAGACATCTAGTATCAAATCTATATTTCTCTGAACTGTTTATATCTTACTGCTGCTTGTGGACATACAGTAAAGTGCAGTATAAAACTGACCAAAAGTTCATTTAGTTAATGTCACAGCTCATTCGTAGGTGTCTTCTACTAACTTTATATTGAAAAACAATGTTATTTCAATTTTTGTTGATAATATTTCAGTGTCTATGAATGCAGACAAATACACATACACACATGTACATTTATAGAATGCAGAGTCATAGGTTTATAAATTTAAAGTTGGACTGCTAGATGCATAACTAAAATTGTCTTTATTTTTAGATAATGTGCAAAATGGCCTCCATGGTTGGAAAGGACATTACAGAGAGACTCATTCTTCCTAGATTTTGTGAAATGTGCTGTGATTGTAGAATGTTTCATGTACGGAAGGTATGTTTTCTTCCTTTATAGATATATGCTGCTTTTTATTTAAAAAGCACATCAGTATTAACTAAGAACTAGACATTATGGCTCTCTATAAGGCAAACTGTTATGGTTGAAATGCTGAAAGCTGGTGGTCACAGTTTATACAAGATACTAGCAAAACTATACTCAAGATGCTTAAGAGAAGAAAAACTACCCGCATGGAAAAATGATAAAATGACTCTTATGCACAAGAAAGGTGATTTAGAATAGAATAGAATAACAGAGTTGGAAGGGACCTTGGAGGTCTTCTAGTCCAACCCCCTGTCTAGGCAGGAAACCCTACACCACTTCAGACAAATGGTTATCCAACATCTTAAAAACTTCCAGTGTTGGAGCATTCAGAACTTGCTCCACTAATTTATAAAACTATCACCTAGTAAGTCTTCTTTCAGTCATCTACAAGGTTTTCACCAAGATAATAGCAAAAAGAATATTGAGAACATTAAATGATACATAGCCAAAGGAGTAGGCATATAGGTTGGAAACCAGTGGAAGAGACCTTCATCCTGCAGTGGATAAGCAATGGCTAAAATTGATGATAAACTATTCATGTTAAGAATTTCAATTACATTCTAACCTAAAGAAAAATATAATGCATTTGTAAGCCAAGTAAATTTAAAATAGTGTTGCTATAAGGAATTATTTCTCATGGGAAATTTGAGGAGTTGGTCCCCAAGTAAAAAGGGTAAGCACGGGTTTCAAACTTGATGACGCCATCATGTGATGTATTGTGACATTTTTCCCTTTCACAGCTGGGGTGGCTGTGGCCTGCACATAACTCATTCGGCCACGGGCTGCCAGTTTGGCACCCCTGCCATAGAGAATAGTATTCTATGGAGATTTATTCCCAGAATTTTAGTTTCAAAGCTGAGAAAAATTAGAAAGGTCATAAAAATAACCTAATTGAGAAAAATTTCTTATGCATAAATGATGCTTGATTTACTGACAAAAGTAAAATAATATCAGATATTTCACTAAGAATGGTAGTTGAAGGCAAAATATCAATTATTCAGTTTAATCTGAGGAATATTATCCCGAATATGGTAGTTAGCAGAATGTAGAAAAAGATTTACTTTTAGATCACCTATGAATGGTAAATTGGAGTTCCTGAAGCACCAGAGAGAGATGAGAACTGCAGTGGATAGTTTTTCATCAAATAACCTACTTGGTGTTAATTTAAAAGTACTAAGTAGTAAAAGTACTAAGTACTACTTTAAAAATAATTGAACTGTGGTCTTGCTTTCGTGAATTATCTTCGAATCCCTAAACTATTATTTTCCTTGGTTAATTCATTGCCAATTCTAATTAAAATACTTATTTTTGTCCAGGTGTGTGCAGCCAATTTTGGAGATATTTGTAGTGTAGTCGGACAGCAAGCTACTGAAGAAATGCTGGTGAGTTTCATATGTCAAAGTTTTATCTTTATTTAATTTTTAATTGCAAAATTGTGCTGAATTTCAATATGGGTATTTAAATAATTTTATTTGAGCTTGAATAAAAATGGATAAGATAGAATTAATTTTTGATAATCATTTCTTCAGGAATACAGTCTGTTGTCAATAGATACTGCATTATTGCATTTCATACCTGGAATAAGACACACACACACACACACACACACATACACACACACACACACACACACGTATGTATTTAGTGTCACAACCCCTGGTATGCCCAAATATGGGAAGAGGCATACTGCTTCCTTTCTCTGTCTATCTGCTCATCACAAGAGACCATCCAGACAGAAAGCCAATATTTTTACTGTTGCCTTTGTTACATTTGTGTTGTATTTGAGCTGATAAATAAATGGAGACTAGTATAGATCTATTTCAAGCTATTTAGCTCTCATCAGCTAGCCATACCCTTACTGGGATTTGAACCTGTGCTGTATTACATATTAAGCAGTTGTGTTAACCACTAAGCCACAAGGTTCTCCTCCTTTATCAGCTGAGCCAGGGAAATAGGTATGTATTTAGTGTCACAACCCCTGGTATGCCCAAATATGGGAGGATATATATATATTCATTTCTTTAAGGGTCAGGCACATTTTTTGCATATTGCACATAGTACTAAATGTGATTTTATTGAATTATTTGATTACTTTTTTTGAATGCTATAATCCCTGCTTTCACTGATTTGCTACTGTAAAAAAACATTTCCTTCTGAAATTATTCTACTTGGGAAAAGGTAGAATTATTCTATTTTAGTTTCCAAAGGTAATATTGGCCATTGTTAAAGACTGTAAAGTAGACTAGTTCCAGAAATAGTAAATAAAGCTTCAGTCCATACTTTTATAATCTTACCCAGTTCCTACATTAGAAGGTTTCTCTTAAATGTTTTGATGTCCATAAGGAATGGAAGAAGACCCAAATTAAATCATTTGTATTTGATATCATATTTTATATTTTCCAGTTACCTAGATTTTTCCAGCTTTGTTCAGATAATGTGTGGGGTGTGCGGAAGGCTTGTGCTGAATGCTTTATGGCTGTTTCATGTGCCACATCACAGGAAGTCCGTCGAACAAAATTATCAACACTTTTTATTAACCTTATCAGTGACCCTTCACGATGGGCAAGTCCAATTATTAAATTTACCTTCTATTTCTTTAAATTCTCAATTTCTTTGTTTATTCACTTATTCTGAGAACAAATCATATGGTGGAAAGTGCAATTATCATGGGGTGGGTCATGTATAAAGAAAACTATTCAATCCTTTATGGTCTACTCTTGGAACCAGTGGTTTGCACTGTAGACAGTGGGTATGTTTAAAATGTAGATTAGGAGGACGGTTTAGAGAATATCTCTGCTTATTTCCACTGTGCTATTTGAGAGGTTTTCTCAGAATTAAAGGCCTTTGGAATAGTATGAAAAAAATGGTGCTAGGAGTTGTGTAGAAAAGTGGGGGGGGGGCATCATAATGTTTTCTTCTGGGAAACCACTGAATCCTGGTGCAAATTCAAAGAAACATCTATCTACAGAGCTCCCATCTGAATGCAACCCATTGATTATATCTGCCCAATAGATCATTATGATTGTGAAGGCTGGGAATATATTTAATACGGGTGAGATATTCCAATTCTGTCACTACTACAGATAGTCCTCAGCTTATGTCCATTTGTTCTGTGACTGTTCATATTTATGTGACATATTCATATGTACTGAAAAAATGGGATGTATGACTGGTCGTTGAAATTCCACCATTGGAACTGCACCATCACCATGTAGTACCACCATGATCACATAATTGCCATTTTCAATCTTTTGCAAGTTTTCCTCCCAGCTTTCCACAAGCCAAGTCAATGGAGAAGCTGGCAGGGAAAGTTGCAAATCATTTCAGTAAGTTGCTCCTGCCGGTTTTTCTCTCACCCACAACATCCCTGCCTAATACTGATACCATCCATGCTTTCATTCTACAGTAAAAACATTTAAAACTCTAAAATAACTAGATTTCTAGGTAACACTTTTAGTGATTTTAGTAGTAATCACCATAAAGATTAAAAACTGTTATTATCTTTCATGAAATAAAATTTGATCCATAAGAAACCTTATCCAAATAAATGTAATCAAAGACTTTTATAGATAGTTCAAGTAACATATTGCCATATCTGTTTTTTGGACCTGAACATTCCCAGATGCAAAAATGCCCTGCTACATACTTTTGCGAGCGTTATACCCTCCCTAATCATGCTAATAAAATAACTATAGTTTTCTATGGAATATGTTCTTCCAGGTTCGCCAAGCTGCCTTTCAATCCCTAGGGCCTTTTATATCAACATTTGCAAATCCATCCAGCAGTGGTCAATTTTTTAAAGAAGAAGAATGTAAGAACTCTGACAGTCAGAATTTTATAGAAGAACACAGGTATGGATAATAAAATTCAATGAAAATAATGTTGAAATAAAATATTAACACATTTTCATATTTGCTCATCTTTTTTGGAAGTGAATCTCTCACATTCTGAGATATTATGATAAAACATGTTCCAATTTTTTCCTAATATTTTGAAAGATGATTCTTTTGTTTGTGCCAAATTTCTGTTTATCTTAGAAAAGCCTCAATAATTTTGAGGCTTCCATCTGTGAATGAGTCAGTGAGTTTATGTGTTGTTATACAGATCAGAGTGAGTAATTTTTGAGGGAAATATGCCAGAAGTTGAGATCAGTTTCCTGTGTACTATAGTTTGTCTACTGTTCTTTGTACTTTTGTCTGGTTTTTACCCCTTTTTGTTTGTTTGTTTTTATTATTCCTGTTCAGGCATCCTACAGATCCTCATTTCCTTTTCCCCTTTGTTACTCACAAGTTGTTGTTTGACCAACTGTATTCTAGCTAAATTCGTGTGGGTGGGTGTGTCTGTGTGTGTGTGTATTAGCAATAGCACTTAGACTTATATACTGCTTTACAGTGTTAACAGCCCTCTAAGCGGTTTACAGAGTCAGCACATTTCCCCCAACAATTTGGGTCCTCATATCACCCACTTCAGAAGGATGGAAGGCTGAGTCAACCTTGAGCCTGGTGAGATTTGAACTGCCAAATTGCAGGCAGTCAGCAGAAGTAGCCTGCAGTACTGCACTCTAACCACTGCGCTACTGTGGCTCTTATGCTAGATCAGCTAATATTGACATCTGTTTTCATCCAGCAGTGAAAACAATAAGGATTCAGAAGATGTATCCACATATGATGTACAAAGCCAGACAGAGTTGTCTTTAGACACTGAGGAATGCGATTTTGAAGCCACCCCTGAAAATGACAAAACAGAAAGTAACTTGGTTCATTTCCAGGATGAGGCATTGCTACATAGTACTTTGTCTTTAGAACCATGCAAAGAACCTTCAGATGAGAATGAACCCAGTTTTGATCATTGTACGTTAGCAGTGCTACCAGAACCTGCATTGCATTCACAGGAAAATTCACTTGTGGAGCAAGAACTGTATAATTCATTCCATTTCTGGAGGACTCCACTTCCTAAGATAGATATTGATTTAGAACTTCAGGAAAATGCAGTAAAGGATGATTTAGCAAATCAGAAAGGACAACAAGAGGTTATGGCATGTGCATCTTCAAACATAATGGCTACAAGAAAGGAGTTGGAAGAAATGATAGAAAATTTGGAGCCTCATATAGATGATCCAGATGTTAAAGGTAATAAACATCTTGTATTGTATTGTATATGTTGAGCTTTGAATTAGATTTTTTTTATAATGTTTGTTAAAATTTACAAATAACTAAAAAGCTAAAAATATAACAATAAAAGTGCAAAGAAAAAAATAATAAAGGAAAATAGATATAGAAGAAATAACTGATTTTCCTACTTCTATTACTATATATATATATATTTAACTGATTAAAGTTTTAAGATAATAGGAAACATCTGAAATATGTTGCTTAATGCATAATTTTTACCTTTGGTAACTATTTCATAAAAGTTTAAAATAATGCTTCAGTTGTGTCAGAATCTACCAACATTCTCTGTGGAGCAGTAGCAAAGAAGCAGAGAAAAAGGAAGTAAACACAATTTGGGGAAGCAGGAAATTGCTAACTTGAGAAAAGCCCAGGAAGGGTGTTGAATTGCAATATTTTACCAATATCAGAAAAAAAAGACACAACAGACAAAATTCTAAATAGTAATAAAATTAATGAAATGAAGTAGTAAAACAGCTGGTTAGAGAGACTTAGGGAAAATAGGTTCAATAAATGGTCTGTTGGCCTGTCTTATATTATCTCTTGTGTTTGTTTTTGTAGACTCCAAAAGTTTCCATTATTAATTAGTTTTAGTAATTCTCTTCTCTTTTACCTTGGTCCAATATTTAAATTGCCTATGCTGTTGTGAAGCTAGCATGATTTTACTAATATCATGCACATTTTATATGGCAGGAATACAGGAAAGGTACCTACAGAAGATGTGAGCACAAAATAAGTCAGAGAAGGGTAAAACTGAGACCTATCCAAATGCAATTGCTAGATAAATACTGTCATTCAGGAAGCAACGGTTTAGTTGAACCTGAAAACAGAAGATGGAATTAGTGCAAGATGAACGGGGGAAAAACTTGATAATGTTGATCAGAAGCCGAAATCAGTATAACTAATAAAATTATGAGTTAAATAGTTAGTCCAAACGTTAAACATGAGAATAAAGTTACAAATCTAGAAATAATAAAAACAAATTCTCCCATTTGATATGAATATGCTTTAAAGTATGGTGCTAGAATAGTAAAATCCTTTTATTTTTAAGGTAGCATGGAAATTGTTCCTTCAGTGTAGTTTATATTAAAAGGCTAGTTCTTTTGCAGAGTATTGAGCAAATAACCGTTATAATGTGCAATGAGAGATCAGCAAAGTGGAAGTAATGCTTATATTTTCTCCCACAAAAAGGAAACTTTTAGCAAACCACCTGTGCTTTTTCTTTCTCTTATTTTGCAGAGTATAATAAGACTTCCAGTTACCTGAAAGTTCCTTTTATAAAATTGTTAAAGTAATATTTGTGGAAATCATTCAGTCCAATATTCTCTTTAACTGTTTGTATTGTTTATTTGTGAGGAATAATATATATTTAGCTGTTCAGGCTGCATAACTTATACCAATGCTGAACAAAGTCCAGGAAAAAACAGCAATTAATTTCTTTTTTGTTCATATAATTTTTATTTAAAAATGTTTAAAAGAATAAAAAGCATACAAATTTTGAAAGAAAAGTAAGAAAAGGAAAGTAATAAGAGAAAAAAGTACAAAGAAAAATAGGGGAGGAGGGAGGGAAGGAATGAAGGAAAAGAAAAAACATAGTTATAAAAAAACAGCTTCTGGTCTTCTTGATAATGGTTACAACTACATTTGTATTTTACCACCTCTGTCTAAGGTTTCCTTCTTTACTTAGTCTAACTTTTAAAGGACAATTAATTACTAATGCCTGAGAAATACTAGCTGTATATTGAACAGCTAGAATTCTTCCTTTTCAAAAGAAATCAAAAGCTAGCCTGAGATCATCAGTTAGCTGATTTTTTTTCTCAGGAGGTAAATAGCCAGAATTAACAACTTTATTCCCTGTGCTGCTTTCATCTGTTGTGAATTTAACAACTATTAATACAATTAAATCAGGCTCTGAAAACCTCTAGTGCTTATAGTTTGATCTTTTGGTTTGCACCACTAAACAGGCTTTTATATTATGAAGCCTCTCCAATAATTTTCATATTCTTGAAGTAAAATTTACATATATGTATAATAACATGCTTTATCTTTGAGTCAGATATGTGGTAAGATATATGTGGTAAGAAAGTCCCTCTGGGAATAGGGCGGCATACAAGTCTAATAAACTCAACTCAAGATGATTGCTGTATAATAATTTTGAAGTTAGATTTTTAACTATAAAGGACTTTAGAAAGGCAGAAAAAGGGGCTTAATATAATGTAAAAAATAATACTGGATTCCCTTTCAGTCTTTGTTTTGTATTTTCAAAAAATGTTGAAGTTCCTACTCATTGGTTCTTAACAATTTTCAAACTTGGTTCTTGACTAAATACACTGATTGGAACTTAGGTTGCATTTATGATTTTTTTGGTGTATGAATTTTGGTTTCACTGAGATCAGAGAAAACTCTGGAGAGTATGACTAATTTGGCCAAAAAGATATGAATGAATCTGCCCAAAGTTACCAATGGAGATCTCTGTTTGCCCTTGCCCTACCTGTATCTTCAGAATGTATGTGGGAAGTGATGCTGAATTACTAATATGTGTGTATCATTACTGTGTAGAGGACCTTTCTTGATATATCACAGTATTTCTTCTTTCTGCACAGCCCAAGTGGAGGTACTCTCTGCTGCTCTCCGAGCTTCCAGTCTAGATCCTCAAGAGGAGCCTTCAGCAAGCATGGGCAAGTTCTCAAACTGTCAAAATGAAATGTGCATCAAAGACCAACTAAACTGTGCATTCATCCAGAATGGCACAGAGCCTTTAATCAATGATGCTGTTGAGGTAAAGAAAAGAAAACATAATTTATGAATTAATATAGCACATTCTATATAATTGTGATGGCAAACCTATGACACGTGTGACACAGGTGGCATGCAGAGCCCTCTCTGTGGGCACACCAGCCATCGCCCCAGCCCAGCACCACCACACATGCGTGTGCGCCTCCCACCAGCCAGCTGGTCTTCAGGTCTCTGCCGCACATACACCGGGGGTGAAGCACATGTGAAGGATGCACATGTATGGGGGGGGGACACTTGCATTGAATTTTGGGGGGATTGCATGCATGCTCCCCCTCTCACTCCCGTTTTAGGTGTGGAAGGCCTACTGCATCAGCCTGTAAGCCAAAACACGGTGTGGGGGTATCGCACAAGGCCACCCATGCCCCATTTTGGGCCTGGAAGGTCTCCTACACCAACCTGTAAGCCAAAAATGGGTGAGGGACATGGGGCGCATGCATGGGAGTGCTTGCATTGCATTTTGAGGCTGTGCATGCACTTTGGGCACTCGGCACCAAAAAGGTTAGCCATCACTGCTATATAGTGAGCCTGTGCTGTGTAAATATGCCTAGGATGTTGCCGTACACAATCTTTCTACAAAAAATGTTCTTTTTTCCCTGCACTTCAGGACATTGTAGAATCCACTCTTCATTATATTCACAGTGACTCAGACTTGAACACTAATAGTTGTTTCAGCCCTGAAGAAGAAAAAAAATCTAAAATTCAGGTATATTTTAAATGTTTCTGTCAGATTCATAAAGAAGCTATACTTTCATAGAAGCTAAATCTACATATCATTCATCTCTAGTCTATAACAAGATAACCCGCAACCTGTTGGGTAATTATTTTAGAGATATTTTCTTAGCTAAAGAGAAAAATGAATGTCTAAGGGCGAAAAAGCACTAGGAATAGGAACAACTTCTGATTCTTTAGTGACTTGACTGCAGCTGACCACCCTCCAGCAGCCAGTGGTAGAATCAGTCTATGTAGCCTCTAGAGGGGTAGAGTACGACTGATCTACTGAATTTCCAGGCAGTGGTGTAGCAGTTCAGCAATATTGAAGCAATCATAAATAAATTCACCAAATTTCAATCCCGAGCAAAGGTTATGGATGCATTCTGCAAATTAGCCATTTGAGGATTCTTGATTCAAAAACTGTTGCTCTATTATACTATTTTGGCTCATTGAAGATTACATACAGAAGAGTTTTAGTTGTATATAGATATTTATAGGTATTTGTCAGATCTAATTTTTATTTTGTTAGTGAGCCTTAACACCAGAGATAGTATTCAGCCGGTTTGGACTGGTTTGCCTGCCCTGGCTGTATGCTGTCCTATTTAGGCATGCGCGGAAGGTGCACATGCGAGCAAAGTGCATATGCAGAAGGGGCACGTGCCCACAAAGTGGGCGCGCACACACAAAGCGAGCGGGCATGGAGCGAACCAGTGGTAAGAAAATGTGAATCCCACCGCTGCTTAACACAGTTAAGTTGGCATTTGAATGCTCCTGCTCTCTGAGCCCTGAGAGAACAAAATATGAAAGATCAAGCTGTATTTCTGTTTCCCCTTCTTATTTATTTATGCTTGGGGAAAACAACTGAAGACATGATTGCTCTAATCCTTTTCTTACAATCATCAGTTTTTATATTCCAATTTTAATCTTTACTATTCTGTTCCCTTGTAACTCACACCGAGATAGACTGGTTTACCTCTTGGCTTTTTGACAACCTCATGATTAAGAAGGAAGTTACATACTCTTAACTTTGGCAGCTGCAGTATAACACTTCCATGAATCTTGTTTTTCTTTAAATATATCTAAACAGAACGGGAGCAGCATGAATGTAGCCTTTTTTCATCTTTTTGCCTCAAATCCTGTAACTTTGTTTTTTTTCTAAGATACTGCTTTTTAATCTTGGGACAACAGTGTGAAGTAGATATTAACAAATTTGGATAAGAGTTTCAACTTATACATATAATTTTTTAATCCGTGTTTTTTATAATTAGACACATGGCATTCTCATTGAATACAATCCTAAATATTGACAGTCTTAACATAAAATCAGAAATCAGGTGTTTAAAATTGACTGTGCAACTTCAAATAGAAAGTTGAGAGAAATCATTAAAGGTATGAGAATTTCCCCCCAGCTCTTTAATCCAAACAGATCATCTTGGACAGATCATCTTAGTCCTGTTGGATTATTCATAATTTCATTTGTGTATGCAGCCACAAATGTCTCATTCAAGATACAGCCATGCATTCTCCTATTCCAGTTTTGCACAGGTATTTTACCTTTTTCAGATGACTTCTAAATTCTGTTTTTCTGTTTTAGGACGTTGTACCTCAAGCCTTGCTAGACCAGTATTTATCCATGACTGATCCCTCTCGAGCTCAGACTGTTGATACCGAGATTGCCAAACACTGTGCCTATAGCCTTCCAGGGGTGGCACTTACCCTAGGTAGACAGAACTGGCACTGCCTGAAGGATACCTATGAGACTCTAGCTTCTGATATGCAGGTAAGGAAAATCCACATTGTACTTGTATGGTATAGAAATTTGTTATGCTACTTTAAGATTAATTTGTCTCATTGAAGTAATAAAAAATAAATGTTGGTTTATTTCTTGTGGGATTTTTTCATGAGAAAAGTGTTTTAGGAAAAGTGAGAAAGTTAATGTGTAGATTATATCTCTGTTTAGATAGTTGAATAACTAATGGAATTTTACTTCACTCTACAATATAGTTACATTGCAATTTGTTTGCTTGTTGAGATGTAATTTCTATTAAATACATTTTTCCTGCTTAATTGTTGTTTCAGAAATAAATATCTTTATCTAATAAAGGGGGGGGAGGAAGCAAGAATTAGAAAAATATTTTACTTTCTGCTCAGTAATCGTTACAAAACTGCTCTAATATTTCTAAAAGGCAGACATTATTAGCAAAAGAGGAATTATTTTACTACAAAATTACAGGCAAAAAAGAGGAGATTTTACAACTAGCCCTGTATTACATATTAGGCACCTAAGCTGGTTAAAAAAGAAGGCTTCTGGTATAAAAATGTTTTGTTTAAGGTTCCTGGGTCGGCAAGAGTGCAAAATAATTTTTAAAGAAATCAGGAGAAAGACAAATTAGCATAATTTGTTTTCTCCTGAAAATGTTTCTCCTGTGTGCCACTGTTGTTTTTTTCTAACTTTCTTCTGATAAAATTCAAACATATCTCCCTTTGTTTTGCTTTAATATTGTACTTGCAATGAAATGAACCAAAGTCATTTTGTATAATTGATAATTGCTTGGGTCCTTTCAGTGGAAAGTTCGAAGAACGTTAGCTTTCTCCATACATGAACTTGCAGTCATTCTTGGAGATCAGCTCACTGCAGGTGATCTGGTTCCAGTCTTTAATGGCTTCTTAAAAGATCTCGATGAAGTTAGGATTGGTGTGCTTAAGCACCTACATGATTTTTTAAAGGTACATTCTTCTTTTATATATATTCAAAAATAAATTAGTATTTTTCCTTCTTTCCTATATTGTTCTGTGTTTTAACTTGTCAAATTTATTTGTAATTTAATTTCTGATGTAATTTTATACTGCATATTGCTGTCTTACAATTTCAAAAGTGCCCTTTAAGACAACTTCACTTTTTATACAGTGATTTTACTCAGATACTCTTAGCAATTAATATTTTCTATATGATTCTTAAAATGTTTCATAATTATTTATTTCAGCTTCTTCATCCTGATAAAAGACGGGAGTATCTTTACCAACTTCAGGAATTCTTGGTCACAGACAATAGCAGGAACTGGCGTTTTCGAGCAGAGCTTGCTGAGTACGTTTTTGTGATAATTAGATATATCAGCAACATGTGTAAGGGCATGTTGCTGGTTTGTTAACATGTGAACCAAGATCAGTCTTGTTTTTCTCTTAATAATCTGTATCCTAAGCCAAAATGCAAACCAAGGAACTCATGTTGGAAATGCCTTGTGTTTGATTGGATGTTTCTTCCTAACTCATTCAGTATGCTGCTTGGATAACCCCCTGCTCTTGTTGCAGACCATCCAGGAGGGTTTTGCTTACCCTTAACAATAACATCTTGGCAATAAACATCATCAAGATGAAACTGATTATTAAGATAGCCATAATTATACTGTTTCAAAATGAACATAGTTAAAATTTTGAGAAAACCAGCTCCTTATTTTTTCTCTTACCAGATGATAATAGCTATGATCCATCCATGGTTGCTCATAAGTAGGTCCTTATGTGTTCAGAGTAATTTATTTTCAATAGAGTTTTAATTCAGAGAGGTTTACTATTAAACTAATATACTTGGTATTGTAGTGCACAAGTCTTTTAATTCTAGATACCCAAGAAAACCTTCCTTGCTAAGTCTGGAACAAGCAACAAAGGTAGTGGGTGACCTGTTGATGTTAAAGAATGCTCCAGAATCAGCAGTGTCAATAAAGCAGATGGTTCCTGCTATCTTATGGTTTCCTTCGGAAAGGTTATATTAGGTTAGATCTGGACTTAGTTCTATGCTGGGAGAGACCACAGTTCTTTGTGATTCATCATCATTTTCAATGAGTGCCAGAAATTATGGCAAAGAATGCTAGCATGGAAAATATGAAACAGCCATTTAATGTTAACAGGTCCTATGAATGATGGGTCCTCTGTGAGTTGATCAGCAATAAATCCAACAATTGTTGAGTCAGTAAATACATTTGATATTTTCAGACCATGTCATGATTGCTAAACAAAATGACTGGAAATGCCATTCACAGACTGGCTTCTAAGGCTGGTCATAAAACTACAGCTTACCATCAAGCAAGCAAGGTTGTTGCAACACTCCTTTCTATTCTACCCAGTATACTACTTTATGTATTCCTGTGACTTCATCTTTTGGTAGGGAAGGGAACATTTACAAACAAAAAAATGGCTATAACTACTATTTATTTTCTCACCATGCCTGTAAGACTGATGTAGAATCCAAAGGCATCTTGAAAAACGAAAATTATTCTGAAAGCTAGTGTCTTGCTTGGTTTCAAGCCAGCTTTTTATTTTTGTTGAAACGTCTCTTATTGCATTGGCAGGCTGCCAGCCATTGGCCTTGTTTAAGCTAATGAATTCCCTTTTAGGGAAACCTGCATGAATAAATCGCCCATCTGGCCAGTTTGACACTATTGCTCCCAACTTTGTCAACAGAATTGCTCAGATTCACCTCAGTCTGAACTCTTCATGGGAGGTGCTTGAAGCAATGACTGGCATAACATTCTGCAATGGTCTGGTCTGTAGACTGTTCAAATGACCAGAATACTGCTGAACATGTTCTCCATCATGTATTGACTGGATCTGTGCCCACGTAGATGTTTTGGGGGACAAGTGGGAATATAACAGTTTGCACTCATGGTAAATCTGCTTTGCCTACCACTAAATTTCCAAATGCAATTGAAAGTGCCTATCAGACTCTATATGGCTTGTTACAAGACAATTTACGGATTGGCAACTAGAACCAACTCATGTGTTTTCAACTAGAGGAAACCCTTAATTTACATTTCCATAAAATAAAGAATCAAAACAAAGCAACAATATTTTTCTGTGATGGCTCTGATATTATGGAATAGCATATTAGTATAGGTCATAATAGTAACGGCAGAGGTAGGAGTAGATGTAGATTCTTATAGAAACTCAGCATATATCTTTAGGCATATTGCTGCCGCCATGCATTGTATTTGGGAAATCATACCATCATTCTCTGGTTTTATCTCCCTAGAGATCAACTCAACTCCAGAGATTAATGATCAGCACTCTAAAATTATTGCCCCAATAATTAGATTTGAGAGATAGCCCCTGTAACAATCTCATTTCAGAACTGAAGAATGGCACTCAGGATAAATGATAAACTCCCTAGGGGTTGAATAATAGTGATCTTCAAAGGTTTGTTATATTTTAGGACAGTTGCAAATAATTAATAAATTAGCATATGGTCAACTCATTAACTTTCATTAATTGAAATAAAATCCTTATGATTTTTTAAAATAATTCTGACCTCTTGTTTTGTTTTGTTTTTCTATTTTTGTAGGCAGCTGATTTTGCTTCTTGATCTGTATAGTCCCAGAGACATATATGATTATCTGCGACCTATTGCCCTCAACCTTTGTGCAGACAAGGTTTCTTCTGTTCGATGGATTTCCTACAAGCTGGTATAAGTTAAAAAGCAGTCCTTGAACACAACAGTTTAATACACCAACTATTTTAGCGATTGATTTACGTAATGGACCATGTTTTCTAGGTTAGTGAAATGGTAAAGAAGCTGTACAATGCTCCAACACCAACATTTGTGATTGATCTTATGAATGAACTGATTGAAAGATTCTGCAGATGTCCAAAGTGGTCTGGTCGACAAGCATTTGTCTTTATTTGCCAGGTAAGAATTATTCTACTTCCTCTTTATGATCACTATTGTCTGTGGCTCCTCTATTTTCAGTAATGAATTATTTTGCATTTTAAAATGCAATGTATGAAAATGGATCCCAAAGGAATAAGGTACAAGCTGCTGACTATATCATTCTTGTTTCTCTGCTCCTTACATAAAGGGGAAAAAATTGCTTGCTCTGGATTAGTGTAAATGTTGATCATTTTCTCAATCTGATTTAATTAGTTATTAATCCAATTAATTATTTAGTAATTAATTTAATCACATCAATTTAATTACCAGTTTAGCATAATTTATTTAAAAGATTATATGATCACAGGCATTCATGGCCTATTCCAAATAGATAAACAAGCCAAGATTTAGTGTGTTTAAGTGTAATTGTTACATATGAGCTGTGGTGGCACAGCGGCAGTGTGGTTGTTCAAGTTACTTCTGCTGATCACCGGCTGCCAGCAGTTTGGCAGATCGAATCTCACCAGACTCAAGGTTGACTGAGCCTTCCATCCTTCCGAGGTGGGTAAAATGAGGACCCAGATTGTTGGAGGCAATATGCTGACTCTGTTAACTGCTTAGAGAGGGCTGTAAAGCACTGTGAAGCAGTATATAATTGCCAGTGCTAGTGCTATTTCATTATCCAAAAGAATAATTCTTTTTAAATGACTGACTGATTGTATTTACAACAAGATGAGAAAGAAGAGGCTAAATAGAAGAACATCAAAGCTAGAAAGAAAAGAAAAAAAGCCCAAATCTGACATAGATTCTTGTTCCATACAACTTTAAGCCTTTATTGCTCACCTCACTGCCCACCATTAAACTTTGGTTTAATGAAGCAGGTATTTTTAGATATCATTCTTTTTCAGACTATTATAGAAGACGACTGCCTTCCAATGGATCACTTTGCTGAGTATCTACTGCCCCATTTGCTACACTTGGCCTCAGACAGAGTTCCAAACGTTAGAGTCCTGCTTGCAAAGACCTTAAGACAAACACTTCTAGAAAAAGGTTGGTGGTAAGAACTTATCAAATTGCCTTGCTGTCTTTCCTCTTATCTTGAAAGTAATTTCCTATGTGCTTATTATCTAGAAGGGAATGACAAGGAGTAATCCTTTGTTTTAAATTGGATTGTAAATTTTGAACTAAATTAGAAAGTGGAGAATATTTTAGCCAAAATTTAGGGGGTTATATGTTTTCTAAGAGTCAGGTCTGAATAAAGGAGAAATGGAGATATTAGTATAGGTAGGTAGAAAGTAGTCAGGAAATACAGAATTTGCCTCTCTTAATTT
The DNA here is from genome assembly GCF_009769535.1 of Thamnophis elegans. Lineage (NCBI taxonomy): Eukaryota > Metazoa > Chordata > Lepidosauria > Squamata > Natricidae > Thamnophis > Thamnophis elegans. Next base: position 24,884,487 of record NC_045548.1, read on the forward strand.
TAACCAGTTTTGTTTCCAGATATTATTTAATTAAAGCAGTTCATGATCAAGGCTGTCTGAAGTCTCAGTTGTAAAAACTCTTCCTATAAGTTAGGGGTAGGACCCAAGAGAATTCTAATAATTCTTGGAGAGGTTTAAATCATCTTTTTTTAAAAAAAAAAAATAGTCTCCCTACAACACACTCCAAATGGATGAAAAGGTTTACCTCTGTTCTTTGTGATGTTACAGGTAGTCCTCAATTTTTGACTATAATGGAGACTGGAATTACAGTCTTAAGTCATGCTAGTCATTTAGTGAGTCATCACATGGCCAGGACCAATTTTACTACTTTTTTTGTAGCGGTCATTAAGTGAATGCAGCAGTCATTAAGTAAATTATTCACAATGAGCATTTTTTTGTCAGAAACCAGAAGTAAATATTGGTTTTTGGCAAAAAAGATTATAAATTATAAGTCTCCTGATCTTGGAATGCTGCAAATGGCCATAAATGCTGGCCAGTTACCAAACACCCAAAGTATGATCAGTCGTCAGAACTTTGGATATGGGTTTGTAAGCAGCCTGGGGAAGGTCTGCCGTAACTTTGAATGGTTGCTAAGTGACTAGTTGTAAGTTGAGGACAATCTCTACTATATTTGTGCCACACTGTCAGCCATCCTGTAGGCAAACCACTCAGGAAACAGTGAGATGAGCTAATTCTACTTTATTGTAAGGTTACATTAACAGAATTTCGCAAGTCTACAGTCTATGTACAGTTTTCCTGCTGTTCTTTTTAACTGCCTGATCAGTTAGGGTGGGTCCTTCCTAAGTTGCTTCCTCTCACTATTAAGCCACTGGGGACGCCTCTCTTTTTTCTGTTTCCTGGGCAGCGTATTTTCCCCTCTTCCCTCAAGGCCATTCTCACACACCATTATACATGCCCACTTTAGCTTTCAAAACAAAACAAAATAAGAAGAGCAGCTCCTAATATCAAAATAGTTGCCCATTCCAATCAGACTAAACTGATTGTGATTCCCTTATAGTTGAAGATACTTGGCATGTGCTCATGAACAAATCTGCAATCCTGAACACATGTATGGGGAGTAAGTCTACTGGACAGGATTGTGATATATTTGATAAGATTACATTTTACTTTTATTCCTTCCAAACTATATACATTACAGTGAAAGACAGACTTCTTGCTTTCAAAAATGTTCTCCTTTTTATACAGTCTGAGAAGTGAGAGGCACCTGATAAATGATTATTGAAAAGATTAGTATCCAGTGGGAAAATGACAGACTGAATATAGAAAATAATGGAGAAAAATATTTATGAGATTAAGAATGTGAATAGAAAATGAGTTGGAAAGAAAATACTGCACAATAAAGAGATTTTATTGGCAAAACTGATAGCTTAGAAAAGACTAAGAAGGTAATAGAATAAGGAAAAGACAGAAGCATAATTATTGAGAAAGGACCTGTAAATATGGAAGGACAGTGGAAGGTGGAGGAGGAAAAAAAAACAAGGTAAAGAATTCATCCTGAATTTTGCAGGGTGGAAAGGACACGAGGTAGAATCAATAATTTTTAATTAAAAATGCAAAGTAGGTTAGGTTTAGCATAAAGAACCTGTCCAGAAGTCAGAATTAAATAACTGATTGCAGAAGTAGATCCAACGTTGTTTATTATCTGGATTGAGGTAAAGGAAGATATGAACACTAAATGAGGGAAAAAGAAAACAATCTCTTGGCTTCGGCAGACTTTAACTTACATTTCATTTCTGTAACACCCTGATTTTGATGACCAATACTTGCTATTTCTTGCATGCTGATTGGAGCATGACTAATAATAATTCATTCCCTTCCCATTTCCTTTCCTCCCTCCCCATGCAGAATACTTTCTGATGTGTGTTAATTCCCATCAAGAAGCTGTAGAACAGACAATCGTGGCCCTCCAGATGGATAATGACAATGATGTCAAGTATTTTGCAAGCATCCACCCGGCCAGTACCAAAATTTCTGATGATGCTATGAGCACAGCCTCTTCAACTTACTAAAAGTAGTTCCTGAATGTTGGTATAATTTTAATAAAAGAGAACAAACATTACAAAATTGTAGGCAATCGTCAAGTGCTCCTAACATGGATTACTGAAACCTCTTTTCCACGGAGAGAATATCTTGCCAGACTTAACTTCAGTTGGATGTTATCTAAATCTGAGATCAAGAATTTTGGAGTCAAGGAAAACCCGTTATGTGTGGAATCTTGACTCTAGAAAAAATTTACTCAGAGGATTGTATTTGTCACCAGAGCCTTAAATCTTCTGTCTTCCTGAATATGTGAAACTTGAATTGTCTGAGCATTTTCAGTGTAGAAAGGGAGTGATTTCCAGAGACTGTCATTTGTTTTCTGTCAAAGAGTTACCTTAGCAAACTCTTTCTTAGGAACCAATAGCTGGTGGATTTATACCGAGAAGCAAAGAAGCTGTCTCCAGTATTGGCTATTAAAGTTTTTAATCTTTGAAAAGACTTACATTTGTGTGCAACTGGGCACACCCTTAAGTGTGAATAGTTTTGATGTGTGTAAATGAGGGAAAAGTAGAAGTTTGGTGTTTTGTTTTTCTCACCTCAAGGATTCAGTGCCAACATTAAACCACAATCTGATTTTAACCCTTAAAACACAGCATATTGCTGTGTCTGTAAACAAAAATCTATGCTGAATACCTGTGTCCTGATATTTGATTTTTTTTTTCATGCTGGTCATGACCTGAAGGAAATCTAATAGCACATGTACTTCAAGTCAGGTATTTTAAACTTGATCATGATCGGTTCTGAGGTGCAACTTTTTCTTCATATACTGTACATATCTTGGACCACTCGTGGGAGTGCAGTCTTGAATCATGCTATTTCAAACTGTTGTGATAACATGTTCTTTCCTTCTCAGAATAAAAATATTAATAAGAATGAACTTTCCTTTTCTTAATGCCATGTAATCCCTTGAAACTATGAACTGTTTTTTATAAAAACGTTTCCCTGTTCGTGTTCAAATGTGCCTAAAATATAGATTTAAATTAGCATGATTATGTCAGTGTGTTTTGATTCCCATGTTTTCCTAAAAAATAGTTGAACATACTGATTCCATTGGAGAAAACATCTGAACAACTAGTATTTGTGTTTATATTTTCATAGCCTCAAATTGCAATGAAGGTATTTTAGGGATGAAACAATCTGACTTAGCCAGTTTGTATGTAGGGCTTTTGAACCCTGATTATATGCAAGTGTGTGTTTGTAGGATTACAGTAGATTTATGAATGTTGAAGTGCTTAAGAACCCTGGTGGTGCAATGGTTAGAATGCAGTATTACAGGCTAACTGCTCATGGTCTGGTCTGGAGTTCAATCTGATGGGGCTCGTGGTTGACTCAGCCATCCATCCTTCCAAGGTCAGCAAAATGAGGACCTAGATTATTGGGGGCAATTGTAAACTGACATTGTAAACTGCCCAGAATGCGCCGTAAAGCAATATGAGATGGTATAAAAGTCTAAGTGCTATTACTACTGCTGTGTGAATACCTCAGCATAGTTTATAATACAGGTAAGACACTGAGATGGGAATTCATTCCTGTGAGTCCTTTAAATTATAGGCTGACCTCTAAGGCCTTGTTCATTTTGTTAATTATACATATATGCTTTTTCTGGTTAAGTCTAGGGCTTTGTTTAAGCATATATATGTGCGTGCGCACACAAACTGTTCAATTAAATATTTCAAACCAGGTCCATTACCCAGTCCTTTAACAGGACATCCAACTTGTTTGAAATACGCTAGGAATGGCCAATATTAATGGTAACTCCTCCTAAGAAAATTGTAGGCTAGTTGAATATATATATCTTATTCTTTGCATCAAATACAAATGCTCTGCTATAACATATCACAATTTTGTTAATAGGCATTTGTTCTCATTTCTGGGAAAATATATGAATTTATCAACATATTACATGTTAGATATAAACATTAGGGTTTTGCATGCCTGTTTTTAGTTAATGGTTCAATACTTTTCACTCAATATACTAGATACAGTAGGGTAGGTCTTCATACCAATTCTGCAAAAAAACTGAGCAATGACTAGGGGAAAATGGCTTTTGTGGACTTGTCACTTGCTGTTCTTGATAAAATTGTCTCTCCAAAATGCTTTGAAGGGGCATTCACTGGGGAAGCCACATTCTCTCTGTGGATGCTCAGGTGAGTTTGGGGATGGGGGAGCTATTTACTTCCCCTACTGTGATCTCTTCTTTAGCTTAATTCCATTGATGGGAGAGGCAGTAACATAGGACAGAGATATAGTTGGTATTATGCTATCCGCAAAGTTGATGTTTGGCTTTTCACATGTGTGCTGCTGTACAACTGAAGAGAACACACACAAATTGCAAACTGACCATTCAGGTATGCTGTGGTTTAGTTTAATTTCAGCTTGGCAAAGCAGTTGGGGTATTCCTAAAGTGTTAGTGTGAATGAAGACCATGCTTCAGTAGCTGGCCTCAGCTGTCTATAGGGGGATGCACAAGCCATGCTCCCTCTGGGACCACCAGTAAAGTAAAGGGCATGTGCAGACAGCTATTAAAACTGCTGCTCAATATTGGCAAGGAGCCTGCCTCTTATTTCAGAGAGGGCTTTATGAAAAAGCTGTTGGAATACTTTGTACAGCCCTTTTCTTAACATATTTGCTGTTTTCTCAAGCGAAATCAAAATGGACAGAAAAAAGTTTCTGCTTAGACATTATCAATCCATATTTCATCAGATTAACAGAGGGCTTTCCCCTCTAAATGTGAGCCAGCCTACATCAAAGTGGCAGTTAAACTGTTGAGTTCCTAGTTATAACATCTTTTATGCAGGATCCAATCTGGGTCGGTCACCATGATCAGGGGTGTCTTCTGAGCTCTTCAGGGAACTTCCTCTAGCAGAGTGTGTGCTTTGGACTGTTATTTGAGTGGTGTTTATATGGTGCCTGTTGTGACTTTTTAGATGTTGATCCAATCCAATTAACATCTTAAAAAATCACATATAACAGGCACCATATAAATATCACACAATAGCCCAAAGCACACACACTGCTAGAGGAAGTTCCCTGAAGATAGGCTCCAGCCCAAGTGCGAAAGTTTGGAAGACAGAACCAACTCAGATTGCATCCTGCAACATCCTGCGATGTGTTTATTTGTAACATCTTTTATATCCAAACTGAAAATCACTTTAGCCCTACTGAACCTCATTTTTTCACTATGTCTATTGTGAGAATATAGTCCAATTATATTCTTTATTGCATTTATAACATTTGACTCATAAATACCTAGTATTCAGGAATTCTTGTTTACTTTCAAAAGTGCCCTAAAAATGTAAACAAATACTTTCTACTAAATCATTTTATCCACATCCTTAAAACATTTTAGCAAAATAATTCCTCTGCAGAAATCATAGTTTTTCTAAAGCAGGTTTCCTTTTATGTAACTTACAATTTTTTTATCAATGCATCCAAACCAAGTATTTTAACCAGTCTTCTAATTTTGAAACTGTTATTTCTCCCTGCTATGGCTCCTTTTTTGGAAGAGTTAGTAGGACACAAGTTTCATATAGTTCCTTAGAAGCTGGCCTTATGACCATATTTTAACCCCAAAAAATATGTAAGCAAAAATTGTTTGCAAGTTTCATAGCTTCTTCTCAAATTGGAAGTTGTGTGCAATCTTAATTTACAACAATATATGGCATTCTAATCAGATCTGCATTAAATTGTCATATAACATATTTAACGTTTGCTTCCAATTTTCTGTTTTGAACCAACTGAAGAGAACTCTTACTCTGGCTCTCTTAATGGAACTTGAACAATACGTATGTATGTTACTATTTTCCTTGTGCAGCATTATATATGAAACATTTCCTTTCCTTTCTTCAGTCAGTGGGAAAAGATACTTAAGAATCAGATAAGCAAATGACTTTCTTTAAAAACAGTAAACATTTGCTTACTTAATACCTGCTTAAAACAGAGTTGGAACACTGAAGAATACACTGAAGAATGACATGGGGGAAATAATTATTTTCCATGCTATAATAAGTCCCTAATGAAAATATGGGGCTACCTTCAGAAACTGGAACAAACAGCGAGATTGTGTTCTCTTCCAGCTCATTCTGCTATGATGAAAGAATACATGGAAATTGGAAATGGGGAAAAACAGATTCTGCTGTCAGACAACAGAAACCAATGTAGGGTCGCAGAAGCAAGCAGCAAGGCACTTGACCTTGTAGCATAGATAAGTAAATTATGCATCTACTAATCTACAGAAAATTCATAAATGAAAGAAGTAGGGATGAATACAAATTTAGGTCTCATTGCTGAGCTGCTTTCTCTTCATTAGGATGGATAAAACATTTGGAATTCACAACAGTTTAAGTTTACAGTGAATTAAGTTCAAATCAGGTTGTTGTGAACATTCCAGAAATGCTTCGCACTCAAAACTCAATTTGCCAACAATTTGTATCCTAAGAGGATTTTTTTTCAACTGCCTTCCCTCATTAATTAACCATTTTCTGTCATAGAGAGTGATTCTGGTTCTTGATTAGACTGAAGAATTATACAGTACAATCCAGAAATGTGAGTCAGAAAGAACCACAATTAGTAATCTGCTGTCCTTTTAGTTTTTCTGTAGAATTGCATTTATTTAATACAAACATTTTTCATAGGTTCAGTTAGTTATTACCACATTAGGGCTTTGAATGTGGACCAGAGAATTTATTTGTGAATCTTAACATTTTTAATTCAATAAAACCATTAGCACATGGCTGTTAAATTTATTTTCTTGATTAACATGTTCTTGACAAACAAAAATTAGCCAATATCAAAATATTTGATGAACATTGATTATAAAAGTTTGACAATTTAATAGAAATTAGTATGAATTCAAAACAAAAAGGTTTAAATACTGTCAGAAATATAAAATGTATGTAACAGGCAAAAAAAAAAACCCTACCTACAATTGTCATTTAACCAACCTCCATAAATTTTCTTTAAGGTTTTTTTAAAAAATCGTTCTTTAGAATGCACATCTCAGTGTCATTTGTACAAACATTAAATCATGGCCAATGATTCACAACAGTGCAATAGGCAAAAAAAAAAACAAAAAAAAAAAAACACCACCCACCCACCACATAAAAAATAAATATTACAGAAACTAAATAAGCTACAAGCACTCTATAGAGTTCAATTAACATTAACCACTTCAAATTGAATTGGGATTTTAATGATGTGGCTCTGAAAAGCCACAATTTAGTGTAAGAATTCACTGCTGGCAATGGTAACTAATTAAGCATAAGGCAGCTGAACATTTCTATCACAAATTTATGGGTATATATTACCAGTTTTTTATTTATTGGAATCACCCTCTTTTAAGCACACAAAGGACCACAAATACACTCCCCTATTGCCATTTAGAAAATGCCAGGAAGGGCTTGGGGATGGACCTTCTTCCCTCCATTGCATTGTGCTTGAGAGGACCACCAAAGCACTTACAACACACTTTCAAATGTGTACCAAACACTGGTACAAGTTCTAGAACAATATGAAGCCCTTTCTGAATGTAATACTTCTTTCAAAGCCACTAAAATGGGTGAGATTGTTTCTTATCATTCACCCCAGTTCCAAGATCCTTTTGGATACAGTGCACTTGTGTTGCACTGTACTTCAAAGTGCTCTCAATCCATCAAAGAAAGAGTGCAACAAAAATCACCTCCAACTCCTTTTCCTAAATCATGGGACCTTGATAATCAACAACATTCACTAATTTCTTTAAATTATTAAAAGAAAGAAAGGTCAGCATTATGAGGTTTGCTATAAAACTTACAAAATGCTTCCATTCTCTAATTAATTGGCAACCCTAGGAATCAGTTCTACATACAACTGCATTGACAGGGTTCAAGAATTCATAGTGAATTTATGGATATGTGCTTATCAATCTTTTCAATTTAATTTCACGTACTTTCATAAAGCTTTTAAAAAGTCAGATGAAAACACATTACATAATACTAAAGTTTTGAAGATCTTCCACCGTTTTGGGCACATCTATTTTGTAAAGCTCCTTTGTTACTGAAAGGCACAAGTAAGAGTGAATAAAGACAATTATGAGGAACGAGAGCAAAAAAATTACAAAGCAAATAAATGAATGGGATATGGATTGGATCTCCCCATTCTTAACCAACAGCCACTTTTCATACAATTACTTTACCTCCACAGAAAAACATGGACCATTGTGGAATATGCTTGCATCTATTTTGCTGTGCCAAGTGTGGCTTCTCTATAAACACTTAACAGACAACTGCACTGATTAGTGACGTATCAGCCTTGTAAATAACGTCATAAAAGCCATTTTGATGCTAAGAGGAAGCTCCTTTTCAAGACCAGAATGGAAATGCTACCTTTTAAATTAGACTACCCGCAAATGGCAAAGAGAGGGGTTGTGCAGTGTTCTCCCCTCCTCTGGTTTCGGTGCTGGTCAGAGAGAAACACAGTCATCTGCATGTGTGGCCAGAAAGATAACCAAATGGAGAGATTTGGGGGAAGGGGATATGCAACCTTCTCTACCTGAAATTTCTGGTGGCCAAGAATTACAAGACATATTGCTATATGCCCAGAAGACTCTGTACTTTTTCCTACATCTGTGCAATGAAATATCTTGTATGAAGTAGCCCTTGGACAGATAATGCATGAGAGATTTTGAAAGTCTGCTTCAGAGTGAGTATGTAATCGTTCCAAAATGTACCATCATCCCCTCAATTCCCAAAGATCAGCCAAAGCTAATGTTTCACAAGGCTGAGTAACTAGAGAGCTGCCACCTCCTGCCATCTCTCTCTCTCTCTCTGCTTTATCTTTCCAAGTAACCTGAGCCTGATAGGCAGAAGCCACACACAGGACGGGGACAAAATATCCCCAGAATGTAAAAGAGAAAATATTTACAGAATGTACAGGCCATAAATTTACAGTAAGTTGCGCAGTCCTGGCTTTGCACAGGCAAGAATCCAAATGCTCAGAAATCCAATTAAATTGGAGTTTCTTTTCTATCCTTGCTTGGAGATGGCTTTACTGACTCCTGGATTGCCTTTGGCTGCTCTTTCATAGCTTTTGTCTCTGGGACACTGTCTCTTGGCAGGGGCGGCTGCTGCTGCATCGGGCCCCCTCGTTTCTCAAGCTCTTCCTCTTCCTGCACCTGCTGCTCCGTTTTGGCTCGCTGTATCTGCAAGAGGCGAAGCTGTACTCGCAGTTCAATGATGGCCTCGCGCTCCTCGTGAATCGCTTGGTTCAGATGGTTATTCTTAACCTTGATCCAGCAAAAGGGGAAAAAGGGTCACTTGAGCTTTATACACAGCCAGCTACTGATGGAACTAATGAATCATTAATAAGGTATTCCTCACTGCAGCTCTCTCATGGAAGGGAGACAAGCGGGGTCTCATCAGGCAGAACAAAACAAGAAAGGAGGCCCTTGGAAAATCCAGCCCTAGCAGAAATGAGCAATTTACAATGGCAGATTCAAAGGCAACATAAAATATGCGCCTCCTTCCCCCAGCCTTCCTCATAGGTCTTGGGATCTGTTAATTATATATTCATTTTTGAAATGTGCTTAAAAAGAAAATGTTATTTGCCCTTTTATTGGGAGTTTTATCACTCAACATAGGTGAAGATAGATGTGACTAATAGGCTATGAAGTGGTTGCCCAGTATATATTACACCTTAGCTATTAACTCACAAGCTTTCATGGATACATCCATGTCATCTCCAAGAGGGCTTAACTCTTAAGAGATGTAAAGGCACATCTGCAAACTACAAAGGCCTTGTTAAATACTTCTCCCTGAGCTTTCTTTCCAGCTATAAATAAGAAAGCAATAATGTTGATCAGTTTCTATTGTTGAAAAAAAATCTACAAAGTGTCATTGCTTTTGCGTATTATATATTTCTATGTATGGCTTTTGCTACCAATTTGAAAAAGTTAAAAGTGCAGAGTTTATTTCTGGGCAGCTATTCAGATTTTCTGTAACACAGAAATCAAAGAAAATAATTATTTTGGTTACATGTTTTAACTAAAACAGGAAACCTCTGTCTGAACAATATTCTGTATTTCATTTAAATGGAAGAATTTATTAAACAGTAGAGAAGCAACATGAAATGCCTTTGTTGGAAAGACAGGAAAACTTTTTCAATGAGAAGCTTAACCAGGAAACCCACAGAAATCTGATGAAACTTCCTGCATGGGTAACATGGATCAGTGTTTGCGTACTTCCACAATGTCCTTTTAAAAAAAACCTTCCATGAAAGAAAAGGACAGCATGGAAAACCAGCTGGTACAAATTTAAAAAGATTATCATACTCATTCAATTATTTTTGTTTTATTACATTTCGTTGCTCAGCAATACTATTGATTTTGAAATGAAAATTTCAAAACCCAGAATGCTGAGAAAAATATTTTGGTTCTTAAATAACATAATAAACTGCAGGGAAAATATTGCAGGAGCCAATATTAGTCTTAATGGTGAGCTTTTCCATCAAGTATCTGTCCAGATGACATCTCTACTAGAAAATCATTGTGGACTACGAGAATGTCACATTCACACTAACTTATAGCTTTATTTTTTTATATATAAAATGACTTTGAAATATAAGGCTGTGTAAATTGTGAAAAATAAATTTGCTGTATTTATGTGAAAATAATACAGTTCAGTACTTTAGTTTCAACTGACCTTATTTCCCATTTTTAAATTTCCTGTTTTACTGATTGATTAAATGTAACAAAAATCCATTTTTACTCCACACTTAAAAATAACATTTCTCTCTCTGCTTTACTACTGGTGCTCATTCAGTTAAAATCTGCTATTATAACAAAATCCCATGAAGAGCTTTTCTATTTATTTTCTTTCTTTCTTTCTTTTTTTAAATTATCCACACTGGTTTGATCCTGAAAACTGTTGATGCTAGTTTGCATTTAACAGTCTGCTTACAAATGCAAGTATTTCTGCCCTGCAAGTCTACTGATAATGGGAGAGGCAGGAAAATAATCCCACATCTTCACATGTAAGGTTAAATGGAAGTCTATTGAAGATTTCTTAACTCAAACTATTTATTCTTAATATTTTTAATAAAAATAAACCTTGCCTGCTTAATGTTAGCCTAAGTATTTGGCATGCACAAGGTTCCAGATGGAGTCCATGTCATTTCCAGGTAAGCCTAAGAAACTTCCATCTAACCAAGCTTAGTATCAAATTACAGAGCTGGGTTTGGACAGGATAGATGAATGATCTGCCTTGATATATCAAGAGAAAAAGAATGTTGCTCCTTACCTGAATGTTTCTTTTCAGTAGATGAGAGGGAGGGGCTACACATGGGATATTCCGAAAGCCTGATTGGTCCAAAGACTGAGGGAAATTTCTTTTAACCTCCTCCTTTCCCTGTTGGCTCCCAGTTCCTCAAAGACGAATGACCAAAGATAAACTGCATAAAAGCCGACAACAAACAGAAGGAAACCACCCGACCACCCCGCACCCCGCTAACTAGCAACTAACTAATTGGGGTGTGAAGTAGCCCCTCCCTCTTGACTACTGAAAAGAAACATTCAGGTAAGGACCAACGTTTTTTTTTCCAGTAGACTCGAGGGAGGGGCTACACATGGGACATACAGAAGCTCAGTCCCAGGGAGGGAACTAAGACTCAGGGGAAGGGGCGGTCACTAGAGCCAAGAGCCAAGGTGGCGCAGTGGTTAAATGCAGCACTGCAGGCTACTGCTAGATCAGCAGGTCAGCGGTTCAAATCTCACCGGCTCAGGGTTGACTCAGCCTTCCATCCTTCCGAGGTGGGTAAAATGAGGACCCAGATTGTTGGGGGCAATATGCTGACTCTCTGTAAACCGCTTAGAGAGGCCTGAAAGGCCTATGAAGCGGTATATAAGTCTACTGCTATTGCTATTGCTATTGCTGCTGGAGAACCCTGCGCGTGAAGGACGCCTCAGCAGATGCAAAGGCATCCAACCGATAGTGGCGCATAAAGGAGGACGGGGAGGCCCAAGTGGCCGCCTGACTTATGTCCTTGAATGGAGCCCTCGTGGCCCACACCGCTGTAGCTGCGGCACTCCGTGTGGAGTGGGCAGTGATCCCCAGGGAAGCCGGCCAGCCTAAGGACCCGTAAGCAGTGGAGATGGCCTGACGTAGCCACCTGCCAATTGTGGCAGATGAAACTCTGGCCCCCAAGGAGCCAGGTTGGAATGAAATGTGCATCGGAGATATATGCGTAAGGCATGGCACACGTCTAAACAGTGGCAAAGGCGCTCCCTCTCATGGGAGGGGTTAGGACAGAAATTAGGAAGAATGACCTCCTGTACCCAATGGAAGGGTGAATTGACCTTTGGGAGGAACATAGTGTCCAAACAAAGGACCACCTTATCCTGGTGAAATTGACAAAGGTCATCCTTGGATGACAAAGCCCCCAACTCGGAAATGTGTCTGGCAGAAGTCATGGCGACTAGAAAAGCCACCTTCATGGATAGAAACTTAAGGTGAACTGTGCACAACGGCTCGAAGGGAGCCCCTGTCAAGGCCTTGAGAACTAGTGGTAGGTCCCAAGTGGAGAACCAATGTATGGGAGGTGGTCGCAGGTTGGCAGCTCCCCATAGAAATCTCTTGACTAGAGGAAGGTGAGTCAGAGATAAATGTCCCTCACCGGGCATGACCGAGGACAAGGCCGCTACCTGACGCCGAAGGATGTTATGGGAGAGACCCCCATCTAATCCCTTTTCAAGGAAGTCGAGTATCTGAGCGACCAAAGCCTCAGTAGGACAGATCTGAAGAGGGGAACACCATCTAACGAAGGCCGACCCCGTGGACTTATACATTTGTGTGGTTGACGGACGCCTGGATGCTTCTATGGTTGCTATGACCCGGGAGAACAGAACGGCTTTCTTTAGGAGGCTCCGCTCAAGTGCCAGGAAGTCAGGTGGAGCCACTGGGGCTCCGGGTGGATTAGGACTCCCTGGCACAGGGAGATCTCCTTCTGAGGAATCCTCCACGAGGGAGATATGAAAAGCTGGAAGAGATCCGCGAACCAAGGCCATCTGGGCCAATGCAGTACAATCAGAACTATGTTTGCCCTCTCTACCACTACCTTCCTCAAGGTCCCCGGAATTGGTGGGAGAGTGGGAAGGTGTATAGCAGGTCCAGAGGCTATTTGGTCTGAAGGGTATCCACTCCTTCTGCTGCCCGGGCTGGGAATCGGGAGAAGAACCTTGGGAACTGGGTGTTTGCCGGGGTTGTGAACAAATCCACCAGTAGAAATCCGAAGTGGTGGCAAATATTCCGGAACAGATCGGGGTGAATCTACCACTCCCCGTGTCTATAGCCACACGTCTGAGCCAATCAGCCTGGTGACTGGCCGAGCCTGAAATGTGTTCCGACACCAGTGACGCCAAATGTGTCTCTGTCCAAGAACCGAGCTTCAGTGCTTCCAGCCAGAGAGCTCTGGAGTGAGTCCCACCCTGACAATTAATTTGGGTCTTTGTGGCCACATTTTTTGTCAAAAGAAGAACATGACGGCCTATGATCGAGTCCTTGAACTGTTGGGGCGCCAGGCGGGCCGCCTTCAATTCCAGCCAATTTATATTGTGGCGCAGATCCGACACAGTCCAACGCCTCTGCACCAACCTGGAGTTCATCAGGGCCCCCCAACCGAATAAGCTCGTGTCCGTGGTAATGGTTATGCGATCTGGCTCCCAAATTTGGGACCTGTGTCGTAGAGCCAAAGACAGCCACCACTTCATTGACAGGTGTACATCTGCTGTGAGGTGGATGAGCCGCAGGGAATTGCTCATGTGCTTCCATTGGAATGGGATGAGGGCCCATTGCAAGGTTTGGGAGTAGAGGCGAGTCCAAGGCATGATCCCTATGCATGACACCATCTTGCCCATAAGCAGGCCAAAGTCAGGATGGAAGCTGACCTTCTTGCGCATACCTGCCATGCCAATGACTGGAGGATGACGAGACGTTCTGGAGAAAGTCAAACTAGGCCTGCAACTGAGTCTATCACCACCCCCAGATGAAGAATCTTTGTCAAGGGGGAGAGATGACTCTTGGGGAAGTTGATAGAAAACCCCAGGGACTGCAAGGTCTGGATGGTCAGGCGGAGATTGAGGACCGCCTGTGCATGCGAGTCGGCCTGCACAAGCACGTCGTGTAGGTAGCAGTGGAGTCTCACCGGAGCAGAGCGGAGGTGAGCAGCCAAAACCTTCGTGAACATGCACGATGCTGAGACTAGGCTGAAGGGGAGATCCCTGTATTGGAAGTGGCATCCCTTGTGGAAGAACCGAAGGTAACTGCGATGGGCGGGCAGGATCAGGATGTGGAGGTACACCTCCGTTAGATCCACTGATGCTAGGTAATCCCCCCCGCCTGATTCCCTGAAGAATAGATCCGAGGGAGGACATTTTGAAGCGCCTGTATACTAGAAATTGGTTTAGGCATTTGAGATCCAGAATGGTTCTCCATCCCCCCCGAGTTCTTCGGGACAACGAACATATTGGAAAAGTGTCCCAACCTGTGTTCCGTCTCCGGGACTGGTTCCATCGCCTGAATGTCTAGCAGGTGTTGTATGGCTTGGGACATCAGGCAGGAACAATTTGGATCCCAGGGGGGGTGGGAACACCCGAAAGACCTTGTGGGTGAAGGGCAGACTGCCGGAGAACAAATTGCCAGCCCGACACTGGCCGCGATGCAATCAGGCACAATTAGTGTCCAAAATGGCCGCCGGAGGCTCCTTACGCAGTTTAAATGTTTTCTTTCTCTTCGCCGAAGCTTGTTTGAATAGCTGCAGCTCGATTGATGGGTGCGCGGCTGAGATAAGATGGAAATACCGCTGCTAGCCCAACTGGCGCTTTCCGCTTTGCTGTCTCACCTGCGGAGCTACTGGAAGGAGCCCGACATCCCCGTAGTTCCAGGGATCGGTCGGAGCTCCCGGTGCCACGAGTGCGTGAAAGAGCCAGTTAGCTCTCCCTTGACACGCTGCGAGATGGAGGATCCTGTCCCTGCAAGGCAGCAGCTTTCTTTGGAATTTAGAATGCCCAATGGATCGAATAGAATGATTAATAAATTTACCTATTTCTCTCAATGATACACTGGGAACCAAAGCAGTTGTTTGGATCAAAGACTGAGAGGAACTGGGAGCCAACAGGGAAAGGAGGAGGTTAAAAGAAATTTCCCTCAGTCTTTGGACCAATCAGGCTTTCGGAATATCCCATGTGTAGCCCCTCCCTCGAGTCTACTGGAAAATATTATGTTCTCTACCACACACTGGTCACAGAACAATAAATAAGGAAATTTGCCACAAAACTCATCTAATCCAATCCAGTGACAAAGAACAGCATCCAGTAGATTACCTCTTAAAAAAGGAGGATCTGCTACTTTCTAAACTATGCTATTCCATAGTTAAATAACTTCTAATATTACAAAAACATTCTTTTTTGTCATATGTTGCATCATATTTTCCTACTCCTGAATAAAGAACTCAGTGAATATCTACTGCACAAGAAGCCATCTCACCTCTAGTTCTTCATTCTGCCGTTGCAAATCTTCTAAGATTATCTGTAACTCTTCTTCATCTTCACTCTCACTCTCACTCTCAGAAGAATATTCTTCGGTTTCACTGCGACCATGCTGGCGACTAGATGTGCAAGTGAAAATTTTGTGACATTTATCACTTTTGCCTTGGTTTGCTATACATTTTTCAAGCACGTTCATGCACATACAATGAATATACTCCAAAACACAATTTAATGAATTTAAATGCTCATGGAGAAGAATTACAATGTGGCATAAAAGTTCATCCATTGTAACTGTTCTGGTGAAACAATATTTAAAATATTATTTAAATTCAGTAAGTTTAGCATCGAAGAATTTTGGCTGGAAAGGACTATGGAGACCATTTAGTCTAAGTCCTGGTTCCTTTCAGGAACTTTCACTGTAATAACTTTCACCAACTGGATATCCTGCAGATATTATTGGTGCTACTACGACTCTTAGAATTTCCACACAAAAGGACCTTGGCCTCAGTCTTCCAATCCCAATATATGTGAAAGGTGGCAAGATGGAAAAGGCTATGCTGCAACATTCCCTAAAAATAACTTTCCAAGTTCAGTTTTAGTCAGTTTCAAGAAAGGAGAATCCACCACTTCATTAGGCAGTCACTACCAGCCAGAGCCTATTCTGTAAGAAACAATTTCTTCTAATGTTTAACTGGAATTAGCTGACTTGCAATTTCCACCCACCAGTTAAACCTCAGACAGAAGCTGGGTTACCTTTGAATTTCTGCTATTTCTGCTCGGAGACGATCTATTTCCTCCTTTTCAGATGCAATTTGTCGACGTAAAAACTGTTCCATTGTTAATAGTTCTTCCTGTTCTGTCAAAATCTCATTCTCCTATGTAATTAAATTATATGAGCAATTTTACTGAAATGATAAACCAATCTTGATTCAGGACATTATTTTTTCTTTACTATGGTCATAAAACCTAGCTTCTTATGTAGCTAAGTAGAAAATGTGCAAAAAGGAAGATTGAGTCGCTCTGGGGAGGGATGAAGGAAAATACAATGCCCATTGTACATACAATATGCTTCTCAATATATTTTTCTAGGTTGAGAATTGCAAAAATAACTCCTTTTTTCTAGTTGTTACACCCTGCATGAAAAGGTTCGAAGGGCCCCCGTCAAAGCCCTGAGAACTAGGGGAAGATCCCACGTGGGGAACCTGTGGATGTGGGGAGGCCGAGATTAGATCAGAAAACGCTTGATCAGGGAAACATGAGAGAGGGAAGAAGACCCCACACCAAGGGTTCCTGGGCCAATAAGGGGCCACCACAATGACCAGCGCCTCCTCCGCTACCATCTTCCGGATGGTCCCCGGAATGATGGGGATGGGAGGAAATGCATACAGAAGGCTCCGCAGACCAGGACAGGAAACAGGTGAAAAACCGGGGAAGTTGCGAGTTCACGGGCGAGGCGAACAGATCCACCAGAGAAGTGCCGTACCTCTGACAGATCCTCCCAAACAACGACGGATGGAGTCACCACTCACCATTGACCAGAGTTGCCCGACTCAGCCAATCCGCCTGGACGTTGGAGAGCCCGGAGATGTGTTCCGACACCAAGGACAACAGGTGCCTCTCCGCCCAGGCGCCCAGTCTCAGAGCCTCCAGCCAGAGAGCCCGAGAGTGGGTCCCCCACTGATGATTGATGCGGTCCTTGGTGGCCACATTGTCCATCAGGAGGAGTATGTGACACCCCACCACTGAGGTCTGAAAGTGTCGCAGAGCCAAGCGGGCCGCTTTCAGCTCCAACCAAGTGATGTTGTGGCGGAGATCCGAAATCGACTACTTGCCCTTTTAAAATGCCCAATTAAACCAAATGAGACCAAATTGGAATAAATAGAAATCCTACCATGGAATATTCTCAAACAGTACTTGGACCAAGAAAGACTGAGAGGAAACTGGGTTAGGACTGGAAGGCACCAGTATTTAAGAGTTTGCTCTCAGTCTTTGGACCAATTAGGCTTTGAGAATACCCACATGTGACCACTCCCTCCCTTCCTCTGGAAAACCACAGTAGTGCAAGTGCTCGTCTCATGTAGTTTTATTTTCATTTCCTAAATATCTCTTGGCAGCTCTCAGTCTATGAACAGTTGAAATACATAGGAATCCTAAATTAGGAAGTTTGTGACATAGTTTCACGTATTACATCTGGAAAAACTGGGAAGGAATTGTGCAGCATTTCAGGGACTGGGTTTGGAAAGCAGGAAGAATAGGAGATTAAGGAAAATAGAAAAATAGAAGGGGCTTGCTGCAGGGTGGTGAAGAACTAGCAGAGATTGTAAGATGCTATTCCATAAGTAGTTCAATCAGTTCAACCAATTTGTTATTTCAAAGGGATTTGAAATTCTGAATTGACAATCATCCAGATTTACATACAAGAATAAGCTTTTTTAGTTATGTGGTGAAACACATATGCTGCTGCTGCTGCTTTCAACTCTGATTCCAGACATTCCAGATCAGCTACTTTCTGTGTCAACCACCAAGCACTTCATTTAGTCCCTTGGGATATTAATTGGCATTATACTTGATAGCTATCTATGATTGACTCACAGAGACACACATACAATGTCTGTAAGAAGAAATTATCTCTTTCAGTCAAATCTCCCCAATTTACTTTCACAGTGTGTATAGGTTAAACATTCAGAATAAAAATACTTTAAACAACATATACTACCTGAGCCAGCAAAATATTTATAACTTCTTCATTTTCATTCATTTCTTCTTTGGAAACATCCTCCTTTGAAAGACTAGCAATTTCTCGCGCAATCTTTGTTTCACATTCCTGCATTGAAAAAAAAAAGTCTAATAACTCGATTCAAAGGATCATACATTAACATGCAAGAATATTTAAACTGCAGCTTCTGCAGGATTTTACCTACAACAATATTGGGAAACTATATATGTTATCTCAAGCTTCCTAAAGCACCATTCGCAGATCAAATTAATCACTCATTTTTATAAGGCAGATGGTAGTCAAATGAGAATGGCTGTTTTGACTTTCCAAAAATTGATAGACCATACATTTTTGTTCGCATATCATCAGCAGATTTAGGCAGTACAGCAATTATAAAACATTCCTACATGCTGGAACATAACTTAATTAAGTAGTTGGGCAATGCCTGATAAAATACAAGGTAAATGTAGTATAAGGTAGTTATAGTCAAAGATCAAAACAATCAAACTCTGAAAATGAAATTACATCCAGAAATCTAAAGCCTACTTATAGGAAAAACAATCAATGGTGCAGTTAGATTTATTCTAAACAGAAATTAAACTGTAAAAAAAAAAAATCAACAGATGATGTGAACATTATAGTAGAATCACTTAGGTTTGGCATAGAAGTCCTGATAAAGTGCCTTTTCAATTTTTTATCCAATGGAATCAAAGCACCAGTGAAACCAAGAATCTAATAAAATAATAAGTGGGATTAAAACTATCAAAAGCCCCATAATTCTGCACTGCACTCAAGAAAAAAATAAAGGAAAACTTAATGGTTCTATTTATCTTGCCAGGGTCAGATATTTTAACTATACTGATGTTAACTAAACAGTCAACATTCCATCCACACGATTTAATAACACAAAAGCACAACTTACTTGTCTTTTAGCTTCTCTTAGCTTCCTTTTCAGAGCTGTCAAAATCCTCTGCACTTCCCACAATCTTTCTTCTTTGGATAAATCTTTAATCCCTACCTGAAGATCTCGGTGCAAACAGTTCAAAAGAAACTCCTAGTTTTAAAAAACAGACACATTATTAAATATACAGATAGTCCTTATTTAGCTACCATTACTGTGACAGCAACCTGGTTGCTAAATGGACACACGACTGTGGTTATGCTTATGATTTTACATCAGCTTTCCTTTTTCCCCACTCTCTTTGGAATGTTCACTATGGCGCTGGTGATTGCAAGAAGGGAGTTAAACATTCACTGGAGAGAAAGTATTGTAAGTTGGCACACAATATAATCAAAAGGATTGCACTACCACTTAGCATACTCAGGGGCTAGTTAAATAGTCAGTTCTAGCACATTCCTTCCAATGGTATTCTAATCATGTGCCTGCTTACTCTCTTATAATCCTTTCCTGTCCAATCTCTCTGCTCTGTGAGGGGAGAAAAAAACAATAAATAAATAAATAAAAACAGGTCAGCACAGGATGTGTACTAACCAATTGTAACGGCAACACGTGATTGTGAAGGTTGTAAAAATACATGCCTGGATCATGAAGTTATTTTTTAGCACTATTGTAACTATGAACAGCCACTGTGCAAGGCAGTTGGTAAGTGAGTTCTAACTATTTTTCCACAAATGGAATATGTCAATTTAAGTTAGCAAGTCAAATTTCCAGAAGATCAATTTCTGTCTATTGTTGAAGGTACTGAGGGAGTTCATATATATCATATTTTAATTAGACCCAAAATCTGAAAATTAGGCCATTTGTTGCAACATTGTGAGATTTGACCTCAATCTAAAAAAGAATACAACCTCGGTTGAAAAAAATCAAGGTACTACACGAACAAGGGAGAATTAAATCTTAAATGAAGACCATATGTAAGAGAAAATTATATATTCAAGCCTTAACCTATAATGTCCAGGCTACCTAAATTATAAGTGTAAGCTCTTCTCTTAAATCTAAAAGCTGGAAGTTGTTTTATTCTTCACCATCATACAATAAATCTAGCACTTTGCTCAATTACAAGGGACATACATCAGTGATAAAAAGATTGAAAATAATTCCCTCAATCAAACTTCTAGAAAGTTCTAATCATTCAAAGACGACCAACCTGTCTTCGGATCTCTTCTTTAATGTTTTCCTGTGTTTCTGGCAATGCTGGCATGGTTGCCATGTTAGACCAACGAAGAGGCTTTGTTACTGGCTTGAGGACCACATTTCCAAAGAATTCTTGTACATGAGTGAAAAACACGTAAAGGACACGGTTGCTGATCTGGGAAGACACAGTACCACTTTAGAAGTATTGTCATTCATTGTGTAGAAACTTGCAAAATAAAAAAACATTCCTTTCTAAACACACCTACAGGCTCCCAAACGGCTGCAGAACGAGGCAAAGGCCTTGCGCACGTGGCGGCAGCCAAAATGGCCGCCGGAACTCCGTGCGGAGGTGAAAAGGCCGAAAACAAACACACACGGCTCAGCCTGGCTTCCAGCAGCCGACGCCGCTCCAAATAACGACGGAGGGAGCCACGCAGCACACCGGCACGCACTCCTCACCCCCAAACCTCCTCTCGCAGTGAAACAAAAACCGAAACAATGCGGCAGCCGCCCGGATCAATCAGCGGCTCCGCAGCAGTGGGCGCACCACGAGGTGCCGAAATTCACTTCTCCTTGTGGGGAAGGAAAGCTGCCTTTCCTGAAGCTGCACCTGGAGCTGGCACCCCCGCAATCCCAGGGATAGGGCTGAGGCTCCGGGCCCGTGGGGGGGGGGAGGCTAGAAGTCCCACAGGGCCCTCCCCAACCGCCTGAGGCAGAGGACTGTCCCCTGGGGCCGCAGCAATGAGGTTTTAGAATTTGCAGAATTTAAAAGTGCCCAATTAAGCCAAATAGGAAGCCAGATCGCATAAAAACAAACCCTACCTAGGAATATTCTCAACAGTACTTGGACCAAGAACGACTGAGAGGAAACTGGGCCAGGATTGGAAGGCACCAGTATTTAAGAGTTTGCTCTCAGTCTTTGGACCAATCAGGCTTTGAGAATACCCACACGTGACCACTCCCTCCCTTCCTCTGGAAAATAACATACAATAGTTTCTTCTAAATGCACCTGTCCTCAGCACATATTGCCCCATTTTGTAATGGAGCATGACATTAAATGTCCAATTGATATGGGACAGAGTCTGCAATAGCAATAGCAATAGCACTTAGACTTATGTACCACTTCACAGTGCTTTACAGCCCCCTCTAAGCGGTTTACAGAGTCAGCATATTGCCCTCAACAACCTGGGTCCTCATTTTACCCACCTCAGAAGGATGGAAGGCTGAGTCAACCTTGAGCCAGTGAGATCTGAACTGCCAAACTTCAGCTAGCAGCCAGTTGAAGTAGACTGCAGTACTGCACCTTAACCACTGCACCACCTCGGCTCTCCATATCTCTTGTAGATATGGCTAAAGATGGGACTGAATGATTGTCCTCTGCACAGCAGCCCTTAGGAGCAGCAATCTATTCAACACTCCTGCTTTGTTGGATATGTGGTCCTGAATATCAGTTGGGAAAAACTGTCTTCTTAAGAGTGCCATGCAAACACCATACCAATCTCAAAAAGCAGAATAACATAGTTGGAAGGGACTTCAGAGGTCTTCTTATCCAACCACCTGCTCAAGCAGGAGACCCTATACTTCTTCTATCCCTCTGAATAGGATTTCTGTTTCTGCTTTGCTTCTTTGTAGCTTGCCATGCCACCCAAATTCAGAAAAACACCACCTAACATTAACTATGATTAATCTGACTGAGCCAGGTTCAAATGATTGTTTGTAAATCTGGATTCAAACTAAATCTGGTTAAGACCAATCACATGTTTCAGTTAGCAAGCTGATCTTATTGCAAAATCTTCTATTTACATTTTAATCCAATGTAACCTTCTTTAAAAAGTCTAGAAATATTATATTATGTATTTATAAATTAATATGGTAGTTGCTTTAAATACGTATTTTACCCTTTCCCCACCATAAAATATTCCAATAAACCTCAGCTATGTTCTATTACTTCTAAGGAATCTTAAAATGTAACGAAATTGCTATAAGGATGCTAAAAAGATCTACTTTGTGGTATTTAACTATTAACCATTTTTAATGTTGTTATATTTAATATCTGGAAAAACTCCAAATTTTATAAAGGACTGGATTCAATTTCATAATACTGAAACTCTAGTTAAATAACCAGAGTGAAGAGCATATGAACATGTTGCATTCATTTAACGTAACTGTGTTAAAAACCAAGGTGGAGTAGGGTAGTTATAAGTGCCGAGTAAAGGTATGAACAATTTAACTAATCCTTACTCGTATACCTCACCAGTAATGAGTCATATAAAGAAATACAATACCTAGAGTCTACCCTAATCTAATTATGTTAAATTATTGGGCACAATGGAACATATTTGAACAAAATCAGTGAAATATGACTTTAAAATTACTTCATTTTTTCTGTCATAATTTTTAAACTATTGACAGTAATTGCATAAAACAGCCATTTCACTTAGAAGATACTATAGAGCTTTTATTGATTGGTCTGGAAACATTAGTAATACAGTAGAACCTTGGGTCATGAACACTTCTGACCACGACCAAATTGGGTGCCGACCAAAAAATCCGCTAAATATTTAACTCTGGTCGCGAACACATCCTCAGAAGGCAATCAAACACAGCTGCAGCGATTTTCCTGCTGCGGCAATTTACCCTTCCGCACCATTTTTTTTTTTTGTACACGCATGCACAGTCAGTCTTGCTTCCGGTCACAAGCAAATGGGGTTGCGACCAAAGTCCTAGAATGGATTACGGTCATGACCGGAGGTTCCACTGTAGTAGTTGTAGGTTTTTATTCCTGCAACTGCCCACTCAGGGACAAGGACCAGGGGCTTGTGACTATTTTAATATTTTAATGTTTAAGTTTTATAATTTTAATATGGATTTGTATGTTGTTTTAACTTGTGATTGGGAATGGCCCAGAGATGGTTATAAAATGGGTAGCTATATAAATGTTTTAACTAAATAATAAATTTAACATAAGAATAGGAACTGTTTAGCTGCAATCCTACAGTAAAACATCAACACATACACCTGCGTTATATTGTGGATGCTCCTTTTGTTGATTCATTCAGAGTTCCTCTTTAATTCAAATGTTTTGAATTATCTGAATCTCTGGCATGTTCAATTTCAGGGATATGTTTGAACATTGTGACCATAAATGTTACCAATTGTAATACAAAACAAGATTTAAACTGTCCAACTTCCTTGTTTTTCTTTACTGCATCCAGAGTACAGGTAGTTTGTTAAAACATGTGGATATCTTTATATCTAAATATATGATCTTACAAATAATAAAAATATACACTCTGGGGCACTTGGAATTACCCCAACCATCTTTAATTTCTATTTTATACATACTTTTTATTAGAGATTTGAATATAGATAAAAATTTAACAGAAAAACAATAGAAAAAAGAAAAAGTGCAGGAAAACAAGAGAGAAAAATATTAAAAAGTATCTTCCAACAGTCACAAACAAACCTATTAGCTCTCCTTACTCTTTAAGATTACATGATTCCCCTTCCCGAATAAAACCCTTTTTTAAATTGGCAAATCTATTAATCACCTTCTCTTCAAATTCCTGGATAGAGAAATATGTACCAACTTTTATATTAATGAATTCTTTCATGCTAATTTAAGTGCAGATATGATGTGAAATGCCTGCCACCAAACTAAATTTTCATTTGTTATACAATTTAACCTTATCTATCTTAAATGAAGTAGTAATTCAAGATGGAAGGACTAAAATATCTGAATTCAATTAATAGTTTGTTTCAGTAAACCATATAAAAGTTGTCATACACTTATGCATTCTATATGGCATTTTGTTAGTACTTATCACCTAACATACATAATGCAGCTAGCTCATAAAAACATGTTTAAATTTTGATCTTCTGCTTGTGATTACTATATACAATATGGATTTGGTGCTAACGATATCTGAGCACACTCCAAAATGACTTAAGATAGGATTTCTGATGGCATATGAAAAGCAGAGACTTTTATGTCCTCAATCTTCAGCACAAATTCAGAATCAAGTACCAATTGAAAGTCCATCTTAATAATGAGTTAATCATTTAACAATGTTGTGCCAGGTGTCTTAACAGTAACATCCCTATATGGCCTCGTGTTTAAAAAAAAAATTAAGAGAAAGTAGTTACCTACTAATATTTCCAACCAAACCTGCTGCAAAATACTAATCACAGTGATTCTGATATCAAATGTCTTAAAATATTAAAAAATATGCTACATCTGTAAAATAAAGGCTATATTAAATTCTAAGAACTCGAGAACTGGAAGCATAGAACTAAATCCAGCTTTGTTAAACAGCAGTCCTCTTTGAGATTTGAAGCCCCTGCAAGAGTAACTATGGCTTAGCTCACTCAGTAAGTTCCATTTGAAGGATGCACTTTGTAAGTATATTTCTGTCTGGACATAGCACACCTTTTCTCTACAGGGGAAATACCATAACCGCATGCAATACAAATAAGGTGATTTCCAAAAATATATTTGAAAACAGTTTGAAATAACAGCTGGCTAGCACACATACCTGGACAGTTGGACTGAGCACTATAGAAATATTTTGGATATTCATTTTTGTTTCTAGCTCCTTTGTAATGACATGGTCCATATGCACCATCAGCCAGGAAATCAAGAGGAAGTTACATTCTGGAAGCTCTTTCAGGAGGCGCTGGCATTCCTGCCGTTTCTCAGACTCCAGGCTCTTCCCACAAGCATCTTCAAAACGAGGCATCAGCTCTTTGGTAAGCAGGTTTTCAGGAAGTTCACGCAGGTATTGTTTCAACAAGCTAGCTACTGTGTTGGGCTCATAGTCCTCTAGGTTAGGGGATTCTTCTCGGTCATATGCTGCTTTTAACTCATCCACCTTTGATTTAATTCCTTAAAAATATTTAGAATGATTTTTAAATCCTTTGAGAATAAAAAAGAATTATAATTCAATATTTTCTGTCGTCTCAATGAACAGTATCACTTGTTAACATTTCACTTTTCATCTCAGAACTCCAAAGAATTCACATGGTGTACCCTCTAATGTTCTCATAGTAACCATCTATGAGATAGGCTAAGGCACAGACATCAAACTCGCGGTGTCACGTTGCCATCATGTGATGTTTTGCGACGTTTTTCCCATTCGCAGAGCTCGGGTGGACGTGGCCTGCATGTGACACATCTGGCTCATGGACCATCAGTTTGACACCCCTAAGAGAATGGCTGATCCGGAATCTCTTCCTAAGAAAAATGGTTACATGGAATTTGAACCTAGCTATTTCAGCAGTAATTCTATTCATAAAAGATAACACAAAATTGGTGATGCCCCTTGAACAGTCAAAAAACCCTAAATCCTACCAAAATTCAGAGAAATACACTCGGTAATACAAGTTTGCTTGCAGGATTCTATATTTAGTTGCTATTTAAAGCTCTTCTGGTCCTCTTGAACAATACTCAATATTGGTTTTCCATCCTATCTTTCTTGTGGAAAGTAACAAATTCCTGGACCCAAATCACATATAACAATAGCAATAGCAATAGCAGTTAGCAGCTTTCAGCCCTCTCTAAGCAGTTTACAGAGTCAGCATATCGCCCCCACAGTCTGGGTCCTCATTTCACCCACCTCGGAAGGATGGAAGGCTGAGTCAACCTTGAGCCGGTGAGATTAGAACTGCTGAACTGCAGATAACAGTCAGCTGTAGTGGCCTTCAGTACTGCACCCTAACCACTGCGCCACCTCGGCTCAATGGTACATAAGGACTGCAAGTGAGGGCAAATTTTAAAAAGTGCAATGGAAGAAAGATCTGGCCATCTTTCGTTGACAAAAAAAGGCAGAAGGAAAATAGAGAGAGACAGAATGATAATTGGTAGGAATTTCAGAATTCTCTCCATTCCTTTAAATTAGAAACTATGCCTAAAAATATTTTTTGCACATATCAGTTGTCAAAGAAGACAGTCTCTTCTTCTATGACACATATAATAATATGCGAGGCTAGCAGAAAGGGAGGGAACAGATCCCTCTAATCTTCTTCAAAGGTTCTAGACCAGGGGTGTCAAACTCGCACCCACGGGCCGGATGTTTCATGTGCTGGCCCCGCCCCTGCCTGGTTTAGCGAAAGGGAAAAAAGTCCTGATACGTCACATGACGCTACTGTGACGTCACAAGTTTGACACTCCTGTTCTAGACTTTTAGCAATCTACTAACTTTTATGGGCTTAACTGAAATATTATTATAATCAAACAAATTGACTTCTGTATGTCATTTGAATTTCTGCTCATGTACTTCTGGATTCTTATATGAATTTTTCTTCAAGCCAGAGAAACTTAGTTATTACTGAGAGAAGCATGCTTTCTGCTATGCTCAGGTAGCATATAAACTGCTATCCTTAAAAAATCAACCATTCTCCCATCCAATCCTATCATTTTTCTAAGCACTGAATACACATTGTCCCACTCAGTGATAGTGACATTCATATTTATGGTATTCCAGAGTAATAAGATACTATGCTTGCAAAATATTTATTTTCAGTGCAGTTTTGTCTTTATTCTCTGCTTTTGCGTTACATGAATGTTGCTTGCATCATGTCTCTCACAAGTGGAATTGGCAATTTAAAGCATAGCTTTACAACTAAATAACTCATTCAAACCACTGTTAATTTTAAGTGAGTCAAAGTTACACAAATGATGTGAATGCTAATTATCTTGGCCTTACTACCAAGATGATTTCTTCAAATCTTAGCTAAAAATATTTAACTGCTGTTTGGCACTTTCTCTGGTTTGAGGACACCTACTAATGAAAAGGAATTCCATCGATATTGAAGCATAGGAAGAAGACACAAATTAATGAACTGTTCTCTGTCTGCTTAAGTTCTTGACAAATCGTTACTTATTAGCACCATACCTTCTTGCCCTGTATAAATCAAAATATTTGTTTATTTAGTCAATTTATATGGCTGCACACCTCAATAAATAAATGACTTTGGGCAGCTAACAGTCTTTAAAAAAACAAGCACATCTATAAAAAGTAAATATTACAGAGCAACCCAGCAAAATCATAACAACTATGGGCATAGCCAAGAAATTGGCTCCTTCACATACTTGGGGTCCCAGGAAAACAGCCTCAAGGATAGATCCTAGCAGACACAGGATACAAAACGTATTTAAAAATATAAGAAACCTACTATATATATTTATGCTATTGGCCTTTATATTGCTTTGCATGGAACTTTCTGCATGGAAGACACACACACTATAAATGAGCTAAAGTTCCTCTTCATGAACTGTACTTTGCTACACTAACTCTGAAGTAATTAAACCATCCTATTGACATGTAGAACAAAATGACCAATGCAATTGCATAGTGCCCAGTGCCAATTTAAAAACCTGCACGTATCAAAGGTAGCAGATGGCAAACTATGCTATTTGGAAATCAAAAGCAATCCTGGCATCTGTAGAAAAGGTTAACCAAACAAACTTTCAAAACACTTCTATTAAATAAGCCACTGAAACTTTTTAAAATATATAAATATGTTTGTGATTTGTTTAATCACAATTAAGTCAGAACTAATAATACATTTCAAGTCAGTGTAAACCCTTTTTATTTAGGGAAACACCCTAATGACAGAAATATTATGGAATTTAAAAAACCATGAAGCAGCAACATCTCATCAGACACATGAAATCTACCTTCAGGTGAGCCACTGTACCTGACACTCTGTAGATGCCTTCGCATTTCATGCCGTATTTTTCTACATAATCTATACATTCCCGGAACACTGCTGGTAGACGGATGCCATCATACAACATGGTCCTTTCGGCTGCATCACTCAAAGGGACTCCAAACACAGGCCGGTGACTAGGAACCTCCACTGGTGGCATTTCTACCTCTTGAACTGTTTTTTTCTTTTTCTTCTTCTCTTTCCATTGTTTGACAACATCTGCTGCTGTCAAGTCTTTTGATTTCTTCTCTTTATGCTTCTCTTCCTTGTGCTTGTCATCTTTATGCTTTTCATCTTTGGGTTTTTCTTTTATCTTAAAGTCTTTTTCCTTCTTTTTGGAGAAACTTGGCTTCTTAAAAACATGAATCCCTTTAGAGCGTTTTAGCTTAGAAGGACTTTCAGCTTCATCTCCAGAGCTATCTTCCTGAAAAGCTGCATAACCTTCCGCTGTTGGGAGTTGGGATTGGGGGTGGGAGAGGAAAAGCAGAAATAAAACCAGATGTTTAAGTTTTGGGTAAGAAAAAAAGCTAGTGCTGAACTCTAATGTGCTATTATTCAAAACACACACTTTGTTCTGCAGAACTAAACAAGTCAAATATTAGGAGTTTTGCACATTTTCCTTTCTGAGCAAAACCAGAACAGTTCATCTCTTGATTGTTTACTGACTACTACCCAGAGTTTTGACAGTAAGTGCAATCTGAATTTATTATAAATAGCAATGCAATTGTTTGATAATTCTGAAAACATCCCACTTGAATCTAATGGTATTAGATTAAGAACTGTAACTTCATCACAAAATAAAATCTTGTATCAAAGTGACTCCAAAACTGATGTAGAGTAACGGCCATATAAATGACACGTAATCTCCTTAGTTTAAAATCTTAAAAAGATAATGCCAAGGTTATTTTCAGCTCTTAGTTGATTTAAAAAATCAAGGAATAGGGAAAATAGTTTTTAAAAAATCTGTACCCCTGCAGTACTATAATTGTCATGACCCTAAATCAGTAATTAACAAGCACATTTAAAAACAGGTGTTGAAAACTGCAAAGAATATAATTCCAATTTAACTCTTTCAATCATTTATTTTTTCTTTCTTTTTCGAATATTAAGCCAGGTATTCTAGAATAGATATTGATGTGCCCATTCTCTAAAAAGAAAGAAAACTTACTATTTAGTTGGCAAAGCCATCCCAAGCATCCTGTCTCTGTATAAACTACTCTTGCTCAAGTGGGTTATACAAACTGCATACGTGATTCCAATTCCACAGCCATAAAACAAATTCAGCTCTTACCAAATTGAATTACCAAATTCTTTACAGCCTTTGAAATATATGCATAGGAGTCTAATAACCGATAC
Organism: Thamnophis elegans; assembly: GCF_009769535.1. Classification (NCBI taxonomy): domain Eukaryota; kingdom Metazoa; phylum Chordata; class Lepidosauria; order Squamata; family Natricidae; genus Thamnophis; species Thamnophis elegans. The sequence goes on from NC_045548.1 coordinate 24,913,938, forward strand.
CTCCTCTATAACTAACCCTGCCTAACCTCTAGGTGGGAGTAGGAAAATCAGTTTTAAACAAATAAACACGTACACCTGCAATTAATTGCAACACAAATGCTACAATATAAAGCTTCCCAAATGTTTTCCTTCGTTACCCCAAACCACTTATCAGAAAGCCCTTTTTACTCAATGTAGGTAAAACATTTTATATCAATTTAAATGTCCCTTTTATGATTGTGTAATAGGTCTCTGTGGTTACCTAAAGAAACACCACTTTTATCCAATTTTCAGTAATTTATACAGGTTTAGAAAGCACTGATATAAAGAAAAATCAAGGAAAAGGCTGAGTGCAGTTAAAGTTTTCAGGCTGCAAAATTTGATAATTAGTATACCAGAGGAATTTACAATACAATTGTGCAGTGGAACCTCGATTTAGTATACTAACCATGGAGAGTTGGATCCATTGTTCCTGATTGACATTTAATCAGATAGCAATGTCAATGTAGTGATTTATGTTATTTGAATGATTATATCATTGAACAAATGACTTAGATCAGTGGTTCCCAAACTTGGCAACTTTAAGACTTGTGGACTTCAACTCTCAGAATTCTCCAGCCAGCTCTGTATATATACACACATACATACATACACATACATATACATACATACATACATACACACACACACACACTATCCATTAGCATACAAAGAAATGAAAGGTATTACTTTGAGAGGATATTGTATTATTTTTCCCACATGGAAATACTTTTCACATAAAAGCTATGAAAGCTTTTCAATTTTACAGACATTTAGAAACTGACAACTGAAAAGCCAGGGATTGTCCTGGTTAAAAAAGTTCTTCAAAATATATGTTATGAAGTTCTTCATGCTTAAAGAACAGCTGGTTATTTTAAAACATTGATATCATTAACATTCATAGTGAAGTAATAAATAAAGGATAAAGAACATTTGACAAAGAAACTGGGTCATGAAAAAAAGACAATCACCGCATGCTGATAGCATACAGTTTTTCTTAAAGTGACCTACTTCTTTTCTCCTTTTTCTTAAATTTCCCTTTCTTCTTCCCATGTTCTTTCTCATCATCAGACACAATATCAGGAGGCTCATGGAGGCTGTCATGAGGTGGTGAAGGCTCATTCGTGCGATATAAACCAGGGAATTTGGTTGGGCTGATTTCTTCAGAGCTTGGGGTCCTGGCCAGACTTCCACCATGCTCTACCCTGCGGTGTTCGCTGGGACTGCTGGTGGGGGGCAGGAAGCACTCTGTCATTCTTACTCACTGGCACCACAGCAGAATAGTATCCTGTTACCTGTCCATTACTCCTGCAACAAAAAAAAAACAATCTGAAACCCTCCAAATATTCTCAGGGACAAAAAGATTTTTCAAGAAACATTTATAATGTGAGCTATAAGATGCCCATTTGTCACAAATGAGCAGGAATTCATTACATTTTTCCCTATTATTTTTTATTAAATATATCAGGAAGATTTATCCAGGAAAACAACATAGCCATCACCTCATAACTTTAATTACCCCCTGGCAAATTCTCAGGATTAATTAATCCATGGAAATTCTCAGTTTACGTAATTCACTAAACCTAATCAACTGATTTAATCAAAAGAAAAGTATAATGGCATTCTTGATGAAACTGGCAGGATAAATATGTTAATCTTGTTTGTACTGTACTTACCATTATCCAAATATACCCTTCCACTTCCTGAGCATTTTATTCTTTTCCAGGCAATCCCCTTGTATTAATTTTGAAATTAAAGACTTCTTAACACAGAGTTATTATTTAGGCTAATAACAAGATATAGCATCAGGGAGCTATATTGCACCTCACTAAATTAAATGCCATCTTCAGTGTACATCATACATAAGAAAACTATAAAAATAAAACACAAACACACATCCTTCACATTCTGTACAATTGAATTGAAAACCCCTGACACTTCATTAATATTACACTGAACAGTATAATTCAATATAGTTACTACTCTGGGATAGAAGCTGTTTTTCAGCCTATTTGTCCTTGTTTTTATTATCCTGTACTCCTCTGCCAGATGGTAATAGTTCAAAAAAAGGGTAACCAGGATGGATCTTTAAGAATGTTTTGAACTTTTTTAAGGCAGTGGAAGCTATAAAAATCTTCCAAGGAAGGGAGAGGGCAACCAATGATCCTCTGGGCAATGATGTTAACCCTCTGGAGTGCTGTCCTATCTGTCACTTGCAATTAGCAAACCATACACAGGTGTAGTAAGTTAAAATACTCTCTATAGTGCAGCAGTAGAAGGTCACCAGCAATTTTTTATTCAATTGTTCTTTCCTGAGAAGTTTCAGTAGTATAATCTCTGCTGGGCACTTTTGACCAGTGCTGCAATGTGAGCATCTCAGGTCAGGTCCTCTTTTATGATAACACTCAAAAACGTAAAACTGGCCATTTGCTCCACTTGGTCTCCATTGATAACCAAGAGCTGAATGTCTGATGGTATTCCTTCTGTAGTACAATTCTGTAGAATTGTAATTCTACAATTCCTATATATATACATAATAGATAGGCAATTAATAGGCACAAGTTCCCAAATATAATCATTCTTCCCTCAGCCCTTCAAACCACCATCATCTAGTGCTCCAGATTGTCAAAATAATAAGCCAGATCCATGTTGGGTCTCCTGAATGCCAGAACCGAGATCCAGCAAATAAAGGAAAAAGCAAGCAAGGAGATTTTCTTCGCAGTTCTTCCTTCCTTATATTGCCTTGATTCACTAGAAACGTTTCCCAATCCTCTGTAACAGTTTGTCAGAAGGAATGGGCAACTACAAGAGTCAACATGAAGACCTGCCTACCTTATCACTACTCTGATTTAAGCTACTGGTAAAATCCCAGGAACAAATGCTAATATGAAGAATAACATTTCAACACCATGTCTCTCCTTTCTCTTCTCAGATTCTTTAGAAAGATAAAGAGCAGAGGTGCTTCCAAAGTGTTTTTTCATTCCTGAATTGGATGAATATTTGTGTACAGAAATTTAAATAAATACAATAAATAAATGAAATTCAACATTCCCAAACAGAACTGATGCCAGACATTTAACAACATCACAAATACAATGCAGCATTCACCAAATATATTAGGCAGCAACTGCTTTTAAAAGCAGATGCGTAACATCTACCTGAGAAAACATATTCTCAATTTACATGTCATTTATTTTTATTCCTCCTTTATTATTTTTATGAATAACTCAAGGCAGCAAAGAAACCTAATGTTCCTTCTTCCTCCTATTTTCCTCATAAGAAACTTGTGAGGTGGGTTGGGCTGAGTGTATGTGACTGGCCCAAGGTCACCCAGCTGGCTTTAACCACTAGACCAGGGCTGACAAACTCCTGGCCCACGGGTCGGGATGCATCATGTGCTGCCTACCCCTGGTTTAGTGAAGGTGGAGAAAGTCCTGATTCATTACGTGACACCGCCATGATGACGTGAGTTTGACACCCCTGCACTAGACCAAACTGGCTCTACTATATGTGTCAGTACTCCACTGGTATTTAAAATATATTTTGAATGTAGATTATTGGGGGCTGCACCTTTAACAAATCTGCGAAGCAAAATGTCAACTCACGAAGGTTTCCTGACCTGCTCCCGAGTTGCCATAGGTAGGGGGATGAGAAATCACGCCTCACAACTGCAATTTCCCATCTCCCTGCCTGTGGCAACTCAGAAACACGTCAGAAAAGCTTTGAGGGTTGACATCGAGGAATTCACATCTCAGTCAAAACAAAACACATCCTATCTGGCTGAAGTCAAGGCCATCTCTACGGAGACCGCAATGGCCAGAGGGAGTGACTACTACGACCTGTGAAATTGCTTCATTGGAGAATGTGACTGGTGACACACCTTGGGGGGGAGGGGAAAACAGGGTCAGAGGCAAGGTGCGAACTGGGTGAAGTCAGAACTGGCTTCACTTAGGTCGTGTTGACATGGTGCGCCTAATAAACAACTGGATTTTCCTTGCAAAATGGGTTGAGGCTCCTAATTTTAATAGGGCATTGGTCAGAACCCTGACATCAAATGCTTATATCAGATAAATGACTCCCACTCAATGGTATAACAGCAAATTAGCAATGGGGCACAACAGGCTGCCAAAATCCTGACCACTTTTATCTTCCTGGTTTCCGCATTTTGAAGGTGGGATTTATACATATGAAATAAAAATTGGAAATTCAGAATAACTACTGCAAGTGGCAGAAGACACAACAACATCTGTCTATTTAGAAACATCTTTAAAAGTGTCTGATGAGTTTGAAAGCCAAAAATAATCTCAGTAGATATTCAAGATTTTTTTTTCACCATCTTTTTCAAGGGAGTTCCTAGGCTCCAATACATCCTTTCCCTTCATGTTAATTTTAAGGTGGGATGGAGATTCATGAAGCAATACTGTATATTACACAATTATAATGCAGACCTTTAATTCTCCATTCATTTACTTCAATGGCAGAATATAGGGTTTATTTTAAGGCAAACCATGACTTAGATAGGAAACTTTTGTTTTGATTACATTTAATTTACATCCATACAGGCCAGCCTGAAAATAAAGTACAGTTTTCAACTGAAAGAATAAAATGTCTCATGTGTACAGTACGTGCTGGTAGAACAAGTTTTCATTTCAAAAAACAGTATCATGGGATAAAGATGATCAGGCAATTCATTGTTCCCACATGAATCACAATCACACTACAATTACTATTAGTGAAAGGATTTGTAATGATGCAAGTTTCACAGGCAAAGCAAATACTAAACCGCACATGATGCAAGAGGTTTCTCTGTACACCCCTTACCGTCAGGGCTAGTGATAGCTTGTTAGAGAAATTCTAAGAAGTGTGTGAAGTAAATGTATTAATCTTTCTCTCCATTGGCAATACTACTCTAAAGATCTGTGTGGCTATTTTGAAATGAAATAAAGAAAAACAGGAGCTCAAATCAAAATTCTCCTATATTTAATGCAGTCTGAAAGGAGTCTGCATTTCCAATCTGGTCAGGTTGAATAGGCTGCTAGTCCCTCTATGACTTCTAAGGCAAATACACTGCCACAATATATTTTTATCATTACTAAACCTCAGCTGGACAATCCAAGAATCTAAGAGATTTAACTAAAGCGGAGATTTTCTACACCTTTCCTATTTTGTCTTTAAGATCTGGATAATAATATGTTCCCCAGTATTGTAACATATGGAGAAGAGTCTCAGGCTGCGGAAAAAAATACAGTAGAACCTGGAGTCACAAACGCTTCTGACCATAACCAAATCGGGTGCCGACCAAAAATTTCACAAACTTTTTGCACCTGGTCATGAACAAATACTCGGGTAGCGATCAAAGCTGCAGTGATTTTCCCTGCCGCAGCAATTTCCCCAGATGCGCCCTTTTTTTGTATGCACATGCATAGTCAGTCTTGCTTCTGGTCACGACCAATCGGGTTGCGACCGAAGTCCTGGAACAGATTATGGTCGTGACCGGAGGTTCCACTGTACTAAGATCAACTCCAGCAGAATAAAGGTCAGAGGTCAATGAAGATCACATGCAGCAGTCATCTTCAATTTCATGATCCAAATATCACTACCACATAGTTTATTTTTGCAGCATTGTTTTTTGTGGGGCTTTTCTCTGATAAAACACTCAAAACATACTATGGCATATTTATCTAGAAGACTGTATATCACCACCTATCTTATGAAACAAGATGGCTCATAATAATAATAATAAACAAAAGGGAAAACAAAAATCTGGAATCTAAAACAACATTTTCGGATCCATCTAACAATATAAACCCCAGAGTCCAACCTTATTTTATTCCAGAGTCAGCTCTTTATAGCTTTCCAGAAATCTAAACCAGTGGGGTCCTATCAGATTCCTATTGTTCAGGGGAGAGGCTGTTATAGAAATGGCACGCTTCCTAAATCCCTCTGGATGGCAACATTTAAGAGTTGAACCTGTAGCATGCTCACCCTCTAGCCTGGTAAGGAACCAGCAGGACACCACACTGCAGCAATCCAACTAAGTGACAGAGGCATGAGTGATGCAGGCAATGCCAGGAATGGATTTAAATTGTGCATCACCTGTCTTGGTAAGTGGTGCCTTATTGAAAAGCAGAGACAACACACCACCAAAGTTGGTAATGTTAAAATGCTAAGCTATTCCACCTTTACTGTTAGAGACAGTTTCTCCTGGTACTGGCTCTGCAATGAAATAGCAACAGCAGATTGGATAGGGATGGAGAAATATAATTGGGCATCATCAGCCTACTGATGATGATACTGCATCCCATGTCATCAAATGCTGCTTACCAAGCAGTTTCATGTACAGTAATTTTTAAAAAGACTGGTGAGAGACCCAAACCCTAAGCTAAAGCATCCCAGACACAGGAGCCTAGGGGCCTTCTCCCCCCACATACCAAATGGAACTGGCCACAAAGGAAGAAGCTGAACCATTGCAGAGCAATGCCTTCCAACCCCTGAACCTGGTCCAAAAGGATACCACTGTCGGTAATATCAACGGGCCCCAGGAAAGCACGAGTCAGGACAGTAGCATCACTTTTGTCTCAAGTACTCCAGAGCAGGGGTCTCCAACCTTGGCAACTTTAAATCTGGCAGACTTCAACTCCTAGAATTCCCCAACCAGCAAAGCTTTGTTGGCTGGGGAATTCTGGGAGTTGAAGTCCGCCAGGCTTAAAGTTGCCAAGGTTGGAGACCCCTGCTCCAGAAAACATCCACAAGCGTGACCATTGCTGTCTGCATACTGTAACCCAGCCTAAACCCACAGAAGAAAGGCTTCAGATAATCGACTTCAAATAAGGCCTTCTACCATTGAAAGGCAGCTGTCCTAGGTTGGAATTGACAAAAATTTGTTGAACCCAAGTATGGTCTTTGGAAAAGGGGATATATTACTGCCTTCTGCAAGATGGCTATTGGTTTGGATAGGTTTAAAAGAGTAATAAATAAACCTATAAGATAAAGGTCTATGAAGTGTTATTCTTAAGACATCTAGGTAGATGAACAATTCAATACAATTAATCTATCTATGACAGAGAATATCAAAGGAACCATTCAGCCACAGTTCAATATTTCTAAAGCCTCAATCCTATATATAGGCTGGCAAATAGATAACGATCACAATAAAATCTAAAAGTGGACTGTGCAATATCTGAAGAGGGAAATATGTATTATTTCATTTGGTAGACAAGATGCATACTATGACTGCCAAGTTCCTGTTCCTGCCCTTTACCTGTCCCACTGGTTAAAGTGAAGTTCCATGTAACAGTTTCAAGAAGAAAGGAAATAATCAGGCTAATTTTGACCATACTCAGCAAATGCCTTCAAAACAAACAAAAATGTTTGCAACTTTTCTTTGCATTTTATTTTTAAAATCATGCTCCAATATCTCTCTTCCAACAGCAAGTTATCGCTCTAACCACAACATGCAATACAAAAGTAGGATGAGAATTTAAACATATGACTTTCACATCTGCTTTAGCTTGAAAATAGAGTTTTAGTGATAACCAAAAATACATGTAAAATTCAACATGGATGAATTTCTCCTCAAAAGGGTGTAATAAGGTAAAATGTTTGCACAATTCATACTGCTATGCAAATGAAGAAACTTGATTTAAACAATATTGGTATGGGAATGTTCTTTCTTGACTGATATTCAGATATTATCATAGCTTTAAGAAAGAAATCCAACCATGAGGCTACAGCAACCTGGAAACCTTGGTAATATATTAACCAGGTTAAACTTTAGAAAAACTGCAGCTACTTATAATATGCTCACTCTGTGGAACCTGAGCAATTATCATTTGTGGGAGGAGGGGGGGGATCTCACAACAGGATCAAGGAGGTTTTTATTATATATGCATGCACACACAGAAACAAAATATTGCCTTTCCTTATAAAATTCTTCATGGTATTAACTGTATAAAGAGCAGTCTAATTCTAAGTGAAAATAACAAAATAGCTAAAGTAGTACCAATAGTAGCATGTTAGTGTTGTGGAATTCTACTGCTGTGGAGTTTTATGCTGCTAATAATTAGCATAGGCAATCTTGAATACCCAAAAAACATTGCAAGATTACACAATTTAATGAAAACCCAAGCACCAATACAAGCAATAATACAACTATTAGATTAAAAACTATAAACAATACGGTTACAACAGGGCATGTCCCAACTATGTTAATTCAATTTGTATTTTATTATTCTGAATGGATTAAAATTTAACAGATTATGAAATCTAAAGAGCACAATTAAAATACCATAAACATAAAATGCTTATTTACAATTACAACATCAAATAAAAGATTTTTTAAAGGAATTCTTTATCTATCAAAAAACCATGGACCAAGATATGTTTTTATAGCCTATCTGTGAAGAGAAATCTCAGAGGAGGAGGGCAGTCTAGTGTCTTTAATAATCATTGAAAAGATTCTAGTTACATCAGAACAGAAAGTGGGCCTCTAAGACAAATAACAAGCTTCAGATAGGATTACGGAAGAGATTACTATTATTAAAATACCCTTGTTCTAGACTACTTAGAGTTTTAAACTAAGCTAAACAGACAAATGTGTTTAGGACTGACAACATGGTCAACTGAACATATGGCAAGTTTCCCCCCCCTCCAATTTATGTTGTTGACAATTTTCAAGAGTTTTACAGTAATCTAACCTGGATAGTTAGAATGCAAATAATTGAAACCAATTTCATCTTTTTTACAATAGACTGCACTTGATGAATCAGCCTAAATTATTAGAAACAAACAAAAACAATATCCAGGCAACATCTGCTCAACTATCTTGGGGAAAGCACAAGATATATCAGTTGATTATTAGCAATTGATCATAATAAAGGACACAGAATAGTAAAGGTATTTTTATGCTAAAATAAATGGCATATGAGACAAGACAGATGTATTCCATCGTTCAGTCACCACCCATTCTGTATCTGCTACGGTAGCTATACAAAGGAAAGATAGCCCAATATATCAGAGTATATTAAAGGAACCAAAGATAACAGATGGTATGCATACTTATATCATTAATGAGAGAAAGACTGGGAAACAGTAAAAGGTTTAAGCAAAATGTAGGTAGGACAGAGAAAGGAATAAGAAAGGAACAAAGAACAAGGTATTTTCCAACAAAACATGAAATTTCAGTCTAAATAGAACATATTACCAGCATTGCTTCATCTGTTAATTTCTTCCCTATTAATTTCTCTCACACTAGCCAGAGTACCTCTTCTGTATAACAAGAACAAACAATAGCTTTGGCAGAATCAATTACATTATTTAATTCAATCTCACACTGCATGACGGATTAAAAAAAAGAGTAGGACAAGTTGCATTGTGGAGGGATACATTTTGGAATTAGTGATTGTAGGCCACAAACAAATACATACATATGTGTGAACCTTGATGTTCACATATTCAAATACAGTTTGCATTGCACATTTCCACCAATTCTTGATAACAGCAGCTGCTGTCACAATGAATGCAAATGCATACTCATAAATCAGTTTCAGAATATTCCTTTTGTTTAGAACACATAATTATTTTAAATATGGCATATGGAAAATCTTAACAGTGGCATGTATAATTACAAAACATGTTCTTTTAAAATAGAAATGAAGTTGCTACTGGGATTCTCCCAACAATCCCTCTTCATACATACTCTGCTTGCATGCCTGTTTTTCCACCACAGAAATTAACCAGAAACAATATACAGACTAAGCAAGTAGTTGTTTTAGATTACACTCCAACAAGCCTTACTGCTGCTCAGGGTGGAGGAGTACATGTCAACCACCTGATGACCATGAATTAATTACCATGCACCAGATTTTCCCTGCCTATTATTTTTTATTTTAATTAGGATGGTAAGTCTCACAACATTTACACCTAGCAAAAGATTCTGGAAGTTACGGTTCCTAGGTATCTGGAGGCAACCTGGTCCTTCTAACCAGAGCCCCAACAAGTCTCGTCCACAAATTCATCGTCGAAGTCTGGTGCCTTTGAGCAATGGGGGCAGAGAAATCCGAGGGAGCAATGACATATGGCAGGCAGACTGCAGAGCATTCACTCCAAGTTTGATTCCCAAATAGAAATGCAACCTGAAAGCATTGAATGTGGCACATAAAAAGCCCAGGGCAGTTGCGTTGCATCTCCGGAGGGACCCCACCACTGTCAAACATCGGAGCAAGCAAGCGGGGCGCGCGGGAAATGACAGCGCAAGTTCCAACCAGAACTCAGGGCGCTGTATGGGGCTGAGTACGCATGCGCATTCCACAGCACGCGTCAGCTACTGCCCATCCCCATCGTGGTCACTGAGGGGCGGCCTCCCTAGTCAGGAATGGAACTTCGATGGAAGAGAACCCGGAATATGGGACGGCCATGCACCCTCTTCACACTGACCTGAGGAATAGGGAGAGGTATCCTGCCGCTCGCACGACGGCTGTGCTAACTTCACCTCGTACCCAGCATCACTCAGACCCCGCTCTGCACTCCAACCCGCTGTTGTCTTGCTTGCAAGGTCGGGTGTATAGGAAACAGAAAGAGGCGCATGCGCGGTCACCCTTTTCCCCGACTTTCTCGTTCTGTTTCTTCCAGCCTTTCGGCTACCTAGGTTAGAGGCCGGAATTAAGCGCGCACGCGCATGACGTACAGGGAGGGGCCGTCATAGTGACTGAGCGACCGAACTTCCCTGGAGGATCAAAGAAGGCAGGCGGAAGGGTTGCGCCTGCGCGCTCATTCTCCCTGCTATGGTTATGGAATAGGCCAGAGCTGGAGTCAGGCCCTCCTCCCTATGGTGCATTTCGGGAAATGTAGTTTAAGTCCAAACAAGAGGGACGAGGGAATTTTGAATTGAGATTACTTGTGTGCTTGAACTGCATTTGGAAATTGAGGCTGGCGAGAGTGCGTTCAGGATACAGGCCCATGGCTTCAACACACCTATCTAGCTGTGTTTTGTTTTCTAATTGGGCCTTATTCCTGATTGAAGGTGCATTTAGACCAGTATTTTTCAATCTCACCTCCTTTAAAATGTGTAGACTTCAGTTCCCAGAATTCCCCACCCAACATACTGGATTGAGAATTCTGGGAGTTGAAGTCCACACACCTTAAAGTTGCCAAGATTGAAAAATTCTGAGTTAAGCTATCCAGATGGCCAAATCATTCTTACAACCAGTGCTTAAGCTGTACCCATATAGTACCCTGTAGTAACATTTCACTCCAAAAATAACTAGGTGGCCTGGGCTTTTATTCAGAAGTAACATACTAGATTACTGGCAACATGATAGGCTTGGTCAGAATACAGCAAAAAACAAGAAACTCTCAGATCGTTGGTGGTAGTGCTGATCAAGAGGATAGAAAGAGAAGAGTCTTCAGCCATTTCTCTCTCTTCATTTATTGAATGAAAACTAGTTAATCTGCAAGAAAACCCTACATTTAGGGCCTAAGGCCCTCAAAAACACAAAACTTTTACCTTAACTCTGTTTCTTTTTATTAATTTCTATTCACTATTTACAAGGATTGGAATGGTCAACTTGTAGTTCTCCAAATATGGGTACAGTCTTTGACTTAAAACAATTCATTCAGTGAAAGAAGTGACCATGACCAGTTCTCACACCTAACAACTATCATAGCATCCTCACAGTCATGTGATCAAAGTTTGTGAGCTTGGCAATCAGCATGTATTTATAGCATCCCAGGGTCATATGATCACATTCTTTTCAGACAGCTCCCGACACAGTCAATGGGGAAAGCCAGATAAAAAAGGTTGTAAAATCAGGCACAAGTCACTTAACAACTGCCTTGCTTAGTAACACAAATTCTCATTCCAATTGTGGTTGTAAGTCAAGGACTACCTGTTTATTGCAGAATACAGCCAAGGTGGCGCAGTGGTTAAATGCAGCACTGCAGGCTACTGCTAGATCAGCAGGTCAGCGGTTCAAATCTCACCGGCTCAGGGTTGACTCAGCCTTCCATCCTTCCGAGGTGGGTAAAATGAGGACCCAGATTGTTGGGGGCAATATGCTGACTCTCTGTAAACCGCTTAGAGAGGCCTGAAAGGCCTATGAAGCGGTATATAAGTCTACTGCTATTACTGCTATTGGTCAGCATGGCTGAGGAGATGCTGATAGCTGCAGCTTAGCTATTTGGGAAAAACTATGGGTTTTCTTTGCTTTATCAAGTCTATCATCCAATGTTATCTATAAAATAGATTAGAGACCATCAGCCTACAACAGTGGTCTCCAACCTTTTGGGCATCAAGGACAATGGAGAGAGGTTTTTCGGTGGACCAGATGAGGCATAGTTTCATGTGCTGCCTACATTCTGTGGATGGGGCTTTGCTTGTTTGTGTGGCCTGGTTTCTGGGGACCCCTGGCCTAGAACATCTACTAAATGTCATAGCCCAAGGGAATATTAACAGAGATGTCTGTAATCATAGACCAGTATTTAATAATTAAACCCAAATGGCACTTTTCTTCTTTGTTCCTCAGCCCCACCAAACTACTTTATTCCTTAGCTCATGCTTCACATACTGTTTTACCTTCCTTCCCTCTTATTGTAGGAACTACAATCTTTTTGATATTCAATTGGTTCCTGTATTTTTGCAATTTAGGAAAGACGTTTGCATTAAAGTAATGTCAGTTGGGCTGAACTCTGAACTATTTTTTTATTTAAACAATTGACATAGTAATGGTTCATTTTTAACATAGTTTGCTACAAGTTGTTTTCATGATGCTCATCTCTTCTACAAACAACTAAATTCCACTATTCCTTGTTTTAGCTTGATTGTATCAGATACTTTTTCAAGTATCAAGTAAAGGTTATTACTTTTCCATACAATTTGTCCTTTACAGTGAGGGCACTAGGATGTAATTCAGACTAAAGACGTGTGGCTAGGTGATAGTAAACAAAGGTAAGGTAATTAAGGTTGATGATATGGAACTACCAATTGGCCACATAGTGGATATACAGACCAACTAGGTGTATCTTAATATCCCATGAAGAGGCAAAGAAGCAACAGCCAAACTATGAAGACAGGTCTCGAAAAGCCAGCTATATGGGAAGAACAAGATCTACACATCATCAATAAAGCTTGCATTTATTTTAGGTTTGTTTTTTTCTTGCTCTTGACCACTTTTTGGTTGGGGAAAAAAATCCAACTTTTGGGGAAAAAGATCAACAGCTGCTTAGTTCATTTCCACCCACCCCATTCTCCCCCCAAGCATGAGAATACAATTAAGTTAAAATTAAAAATGTAATTCACATGCCCGGCATTCAAGCATAATCCTTGAACTTTTGAGTACTTTATTTATATGGCAGATTGCCAAATGCTTTGTCTAATCATTTCAGTTGCAACTTTATTCAATCCTTACAGAATGAGTTCTTTGTTGTAATTACGCTCCTGATAAAACAAGTTCATCCCGGGAATTTGTATGTTCTACTCAGTTTGGTGTTTATAAGTGACTTCATATTTGCAGTGCACTATATAATCACATACTTCCATTTCACTTGCTGTGTTTGAAGGTAATAGAAATTTAATGCCAACAAGTCCAGTTGTCTCCTGAAAAAAGCACCTTTGAGACAACCATGTCTTGGATGACCGAGAATCTCTACAGACTTTTAATACCAACAGTTTAAAATGGATATCATATATTCCTACCTTTTCCTACCATGTCTGCAAGGTTGCGAAAGATAACTTTTTAAAAATGTATTTCTCTAGGAAGTCATTCTTGAATTAATTCAGAAGCAGCTGTTCTTTCTTAGGAAAGCAGTAAATAATTTTTCAGGTTTTTTTATTATGCTGTACTCCCTTTTCATGATCCTATAATCCCTTAATTCAGGATAGAGTCGGGCAACTGAATGGAGTTGACTGTTCACTGGCCAGATGCCCCTCCTGATGCCACATGGATGGAGTTCATAGCAGATACATTTTTCTTTGCGCAGTAGGAGAGAAAAATCTGCCCCTATCTAGGATTGAGCTCTCAACCTTTGGAGTGAGAAACAAGCTTCTTCATCACTAGGCCACCATGCCACTCTCTATTTTTTAAATTATATATATAGGAAAAAAAGGCCCAGAAATGTATACAGTATTTATTCAACAAAATTAGACTTACATACCCCACCTACATACATTAACATTAAATGTATCAGTTTATTTAACAGAAACAAAAAGTCAGTCCAAAATTCTGACTAGTCCTCCAAATGAGACTCCTCAAAATAAAATGTTTGTTTGGGTGTGAAGGTGATCTCTTCCAACTTTGTTTAATTATCAGTGGATTGGAGTCCTGCCAGATTTGTTAGAATTTAGTAGTAGTTTTTTAAAACTGGCAAACACGCAATGAGACACCTCTTATTATGACCTAAGGAAAACAGGCAAGAACATGTTGATCTGACCTGATTTCTTTTTGAAATTGAATATGCTGCCATCCGTCTTTTTCCCTTTCAGGTGTTCCATAATTTGGATTTAAAATCACCCTCCCTCCCTATTTCCTGGTTATTGCTAAACTCGTAGAACATACACAGAATGTTCTAGCTTCATATTGCTACACATGGACTCCTGGCCAATGTTTGCAAATTAATTATGGGAAAGAGTTGCAGAAAAAGCAATCAGTTAATGATGAGTCATTAGTTAATTCACTTGTTCATATATTCATATTTATAAATACTTTCATCCTTTTAGTCTTTTGCTGTTTAGGTTGTGATTAATATTCAACTCATCCCAAACAAGACTGTGTTGTTCTGGATTGGTGGATATCATGGTTCTGGGGACCTTCCATCTTTCATTCTAGATGGAGTGACACAGCCCCAGACAGACTTACTGCACATTCTGGGGCTCGGGGCTCCTGCTTGAGGAGCAGATATCAGCCATGGTTACCAGGCCCTTTACACAGCTGAGGGTATGCCTATTCTTAGAATGGGGGCCCTGTTCATGATCACTTCTATCCTTGTGACCCCCCAGCTTGGACTACAGCAATATATTTTATGTGGGGCTGCCTTTGAAGTGTATTTGGAAGCTTCAATTGGAGTAAAATATGACAGTATGGGCATATATTAGTGCCAATTATTCATCACATGTGACACGACTGCTCTATGAGCTGCATTGGCTTTTGGTGTGCTCCTGGGTGCAATTCAAAATGTTGGTTTTTGCCACCAGATTATTTATAGGACTGTTTCTTCCCAATTATTTTTACCTGTCCTTTATGATTGAGCAGAAAGACCATGCTCAGTAGGTAATATTGGTTGGCAGATCCCAGAAGAAAAACCTTTTTTGCTCTGGCACCCGCTTTGTGGAGCATCATTCAATCGGAGATTAGATTGGCCCATTCCTGTTGGCCTTGAAAACTTGCCTTTTTCTCCAGCCTGGCCCTCTGGATATGGGTTAGAGCATATCTCCTGGTTTTTTTGATTAGGATTAGATAATAGCTCATATCATATCTCATCCTCAGGTCTGAAGTCAGGGAGGTAAGAGAAGAAATGCAACGGAATGAATGTTTACCAGTCAGTTTCAGTGTTGGCTGTTTTCCCATTTTGCACTGAGATCTTCCTTCAGTTTGGCTGCCAATTTTGCTTCTTTCATTTGGGAATTGCAACTATGGGGCGGCGCCTAGCTCTGTAGTTTTTCATCTTCCTCTCTTGCTCCAAGGAAGGAATTCTGTGCACAAAGTTCATTGACGTAGGAGGCAAAATCCAATGCTGTTTTTGAGGCACTATTGGTTTTGGTAGCCAATAAATTTCTAGTGGGGAAATAGGCCCCTTCTTCAGCCTGCCACGTTCAGTGGTGGATAATCAGCAGTCACTCTTTAAAATTTTCTAAGTAATTAGAATGTTTCAAAATTAATTATTGAACAGTGATATCTGGGAAGCTGGATTAAAACCCTGCATCCATTAGGCTGGACGTCACTGAGGTCCAGGTAGCCCTTCCTTAGAGCGTATCTAAAGAATTGGATGATGCTGTAACCTTTCTGGAATGCTTTTCAGAAGCCACAGAAATTCTGTACTAAGACTTTCCCCAATTTAATTTCATCTTCCTGTATTAACATTACAAACATCCTTAGCTAGTTATTTTTATTAACTCTTTTGATTATGTACAAGGGTAGAATGTTTGACTTGGAATAATTCTGCCATTTATTATGTTTAACATAACTAGAGCCAGCACATTGCTTTTTAAACTTTGCTGGGTTTCTTCCACACTAAGATGTTTTTCTGAATAACTGTGCTGTTTACAGAATATGTAAAATAATAAATAATATTAAAATAATAGTTGCCTGTATTTTGTTTGTAATTTTCCATGTCTTTTAAAAGTGCAGAAATTCCTAAGAATTAAAGACTTTTAAGTACACAGTAACCCTATTTACAGAAAGATGTGCATGTACTTATGTGTATACATACTACCCCTTATCTCAATATTGTAAATATAAACACAAATATACATGATGTTCATCCATCATGTTCGAAGAGGACCTTGACATCTAACATTCACAGAAATTGGGGGGATGTCAAGATTTGCACATGAATTGGATTAAAGTGAGGGAAAGGTACATATAAATACACATACAGTATACTGACCTTAAATAAAAGGGCATTCAAGTTTGTAATCAATGCAAATTTAGAAAAATGAGATTAAAATGGTTTGATTGATTTAAAAACTGAACAGAGTTTGGTTGAGGTGGACACACTTTAAAAGAGATTTGCTTGCTAGGTAGTTGTTGTGGCTCAGCAGGATCCGGTTGAGCTGCTGATGGACTCGGATAGTGAGGAACCATAGGAGTCTGCCATGGAAGATGTGGAGGACCCTGGGCAGGGTTCAGACTCAGAGCAGGGACCAGAGAGGTTGGTTGGCCACCAGGAGGCGCCTGAGGCATGGAGCAGTGGGGAGGATCAAAGGCAGTTTGTCCCTGATGCTAGATTGAGAAACGCAAGCAGCAACTCCCTCCGTAGGCAGACTCATAGAAGATAATTACGCACAGGTGGTTGTGGATGGGCCCCTCCCAAGAGAGTTTATAAGTGAGGCGTTGGGAGGGGACATTTGCAGGAAACAACCATTCGAATTAGTAGTTAATAAAATCTATCAGTGTATTCTAGCCATGTCTGTTTGTTTGGATTATCTGCATTGCTTCATTTGAACTATCTGGGTTGCTGCCAAGCTATTCTATTGAATGTGAGTTGTCTGGGCCGTCAGCCAAAGGATTCATTATCTCAGTAATTAAATAGTGGCAAACAGCCAAACCTGTATTCTGGTTTATTCACAGGGGGGGGGGGGGGGGCAGAACAGGTAGTTATTTTAATTTTAAAATTTAACCAAAGTAAAATTTGAATTGTTTCTTGAAAATTGATTTGAATGGGATAGCTGGACAATTACTTCCTCGCAGTCACCAGCAGTCATTGACTGATATGGGCAGCTATAAAAATTGAATGAATAAATAAACAAACAAACAAATACAGGTAGTCCTTGAGTTAGTTCATTTAGTGACAGTTCAAAGTTACAACGGCACTGAAAGTTACTTCTGACCATTTTTCACACTTCTGACCATTGCACCATCCCTATGGTCACATGATCAAAATTTGGATGCTTCGCAAGTGGCTCGTATTTATAACTTGCGCTCTCCTGGGGTCATATGATCCCATTTTGCAACCTTCTGACCACAAAGTCAGTGGGGAAGCCAGATTCACTTAATAACCATGTTACTAATTTTACAAATGAAATAATTCATTTAACAACTGTGGCAAGAAAAGTGGGGCAAACTCACTTAGCAAATGTTTTATTTGGCAACAAGTGTGGTCATAATTCGAGGATTATCTGTAAACTAGTGGGATGTGGTGGCTCAGTGGCTAAGACGCTGAGCTTGTCGATCAGCAAGGTCGGCAGTTCGAATACCTAGTGCCATGTAATGGAGCGAGTTCCTGTTACTTGTCCCAGCTTCTGCCAACCTAGCAGTTCGAAAGCATGTAAAAATGTAAGTAGAAAAATAGGGACTATCTTGGTGGGAAGGTAACAGCGTTCTGTGCGTCTTCAGTGTTTAGTCATGCCGGCCACATGGCCATGGAGATGTTTTTGGACAGCACTGGCTCTTTGGCTTTGAAATGGAGATGACCACCACCCCCTAGAGTCGGGAACGACTAGCCCATATGTACTTTACCTTTATCTGTAAACTGGCATCTTAACCTAATAAAAAGTAGATTAAGTAGCATTCATATTGCCTGGAAGCTTACCTTCTCTGGAATGCTCTTCCATAGAGCCGGATGGCCTCCTCCCTGCTGTTTAGAAGAGCCTTTGGCAAGGGACAATAAAGCCCTTCACTAGGTTCCCATCTACTTTGTTGTTTCTGCAACATTTTATTCATTTTTACTTGTTATTAACTGAATTTCTTTGTTTTAGTTTTAGTTTAGCCACGCAAAGTTGTTGAAAATGGGCAGCATATAAATTTGATAAATAAATGCAGTAGGCATCCATTGCAGGAAGATCTAAATACTGAAAAATGCCAAATAGCAATTGAAATTTCAGAGCTTAGTAACTATTCAAAATTATTCTTGGAAATGAAGGATCACAAAGCAGGTGGTCCTGAATATACCTATTGGATCAAATAAGGTATTTTTTAGGTATTTTATTAATATTTATAGGCCGCCCTTTTCCCCGCGGGGACTCAGGGCGACTTACATAAAATAGGGAGGGGGGGTATAAACAATAAACATAAAACAATACATAAGAGTAAAATAGTACACAACATTCATTCTTCATTCGGGTGGGGACAGATTGTGATCTTATCCCCAGGCCTGACGGGATAGCCAGGTCTTGAGGGCTGTGCGGAAGGTCTGGACGGTGGTGAGGGTACGAATCTCCACGGGGAGATCGTTCCAAAGGGTCAGAGCTGCTACTGAAAAGGCCCTCCTCCGTGTAGTTGCCAGTCGACACTGACTGGCGGATGGTATTCGGAGGAGGCCCAATCTATGTGATCTTATAGGTCGCAGGGAGGTAATTGGCAGGAGGCGGTCTCTCAAGTACGCAGATCCACTACCATGGAGGGCTTTATAGGTGGTGAGTAGCACCTTGAAGCGCACCCGGAGATCAACAGGTAGCCAGCGCAGCTCGCGGAGGATAGGTGTTATGTGGGCGAACCGAGGTGCACCCACAATCACTCGCGCGGCCGCATTCTGGACTAGCTGAAGTCGCCAGATGCTCTTCAAGGGCAGCCCCATGTAGAGCACATTGCAGTATTCCAGCCTGGAGGTCACAAGGGCCCGAGTGACTGTTGTGAGAGCCTCCCGGTTCAGGTAGGGTCGCAACTGGCGTACCAGGCGAACCTGGGCAAATGCCCCCCTGGTCACAGCCGTCAGATGGTGGTCGAAAGTCAGCTGTGAATCCAGGAGGACTCCCAAGTTGCGAACCCTCTCTGTGGGGTATAAAATTTGACCCCCCAGCCTGAGCGATGGAACACTGGTCGAATTTTTGGGAGGGAAACACAACAGCCACTCGGTCTTCTCCGGGTTGAGTACAAGCTTGTTAGCCCTCATCCAGTCCCTAACGGCTTCAAGACCCCGGTTCACCACGTCCACCGCTTCATTGAGTTGGCACAGGGCGGACAGATACAACTGAGTATCGTCCGCGTATTGATGGTATCTTAACCCGTGCCTCCGAATGATCTCGCCCAGCGGTTTCATGTAGATGTTAAATAGTAGGGGGGATAAGACCGAACCCTGCGGCACCCCATATGTTAGGGGCCTAGGGGTCGATCTCTGCCCCCCAACTAACACCGACTGCGACCTGTCCGAGAGGTAGGAGGAGAACCACTGCAAAACAGTGCCTCCCACCCCCACCTCTCGCAGTCGTCGCAGAAGGATACCATGGTCGATGGTATCGAAAGCCGCCGAGAGGTCAAGGAGAACCAGGATGGAGGCGTGGCCTCCATCTCTGGCTCTCCAGAGATCATCGGTCAATGCGACCAAAGCGGTTTCTGTGTTGTAACCAGGTCTGAAGCCCGACTGGAAGGGGTCAAGATAACTGGCTTCCTCCAAGGACCGTTGAAGCTGGAAGGCCACCACCTTCTCGACAACCTTCCCCACAAAGGGGAGGTTGGAGACTGGACGATAGTTGTTGAGAACAGCTGGATCCAAAGATGGCTTCTTCAGGAGGGGTCTCACCACCGCCGCTTTAATAAGACTTATCAGGTCAAAATCAGTACTTAATAAACTGATTGGTAACTATTGTAGGGACCACAGCATGTACATAATATGCTCACAGTGACAGTTAACAAGCAAGCTATTGCATTTTGTGCCAACCTTCTGAATGGTCTTTAAAAGTGTCACATGACAGTGTGCCCTGTCAATGTTGCAAGATTCTCCTACTTCAGGTAGGGTCTAGTTATCAGCATACCAGCCAGAGCTTGGCAAAAGCTCTCCTAGTTATAATTTTCACCTGACCTCCAGCAGTAGTTATGAGAGAAGGAGAACCACAAGTGAAGGAACTGTCCCTTAGGTTAAGTCTCAATGAATAAAGAGCAAATTTGTTTTTCTGGGGATCAATTTCAGCCCGTCCCCGTCCCCCAAATCAGATTCTTATAATCAAAGCACAAGATTTTCCTGGAGGGTTTATCTGAATAGGGAGATCAGGACACATTACATTGAAGCACAATTTACTTTATTGTCTTGAGTCAAATCCAGGCCTAAGGAAGGATGGGATTACAATAAATCTTTATAGACATAAAAATTATCGATGGGATTATATATATCAGCAAGATAATTTGATACAAGTAGTCCTCAATTTACAACCATTCGTTTAGCAATCATTCAAGTTACATCACTGAAAAAAGTGACTTACTTCTACAGTAGTACACAACTATCACAGCATCCCAACAGCTATGGGATCAAAATTCAGGCGTTTAGCTACTGGCATGTACCGTATTTTTCGGAGTATAAGACGTACCTTTTTTTCTCAAAAAAAGAGTCTGAAAATCTGGGTGCGTCTTATACATTGAATACAGCATTTTTTGCCCCCCGAAGCCCTGCCACTTCCACCAAAATGGTCGTGCATACCCTTATGGAGGCTTTCAGAGAGCTCCTGGGGGCTGGGGAGGGCAGAAATGAGCAAAACGGGCCTTTTTGCCCCCCCAACCCCCAGCAGCACTCTATAAGCTTCCATAAGGCTATGCATGCAATTTGACAAAAAACGAACCATTTTTGCTCATTTTTGCCCCACCCAACACACCCCAGAAGCACTCTGCAAGCCCCCCCCAAAGCTATTCATGCCTTTTAAAAAAAAAAAGCCTGTTTTCACAAAAAACAGCCCGTTTTTGGGAGGTTTAGAGTGCAAAAACTTTTTTTTCCTTTTGGAAAGCTCTTTAACTGATTGATGAGAATTACATTGATCAAGTGCTGTGCCAGCAGAAACAAAGTCTTAAATGCTGCAGATTGTCAACGATTTCCTTCTCCAGCCCATGGATAAATATACCTGGAAACATCTACCTGCCTACCTATTCTCTCTCTCCCCCTATCTACTGTATTTCTCTCTCTCTCCCCCTCTATCTACCTATGTACCTACCTACTTTCTCTCTCCCTATCTTCTGTATTTCTCTCTATTTCTCTTTGTCTATCCCTCTACCTATTTACCTACACTCTCCCTCCCTCCCTCCTGTATTTCTCTCTCTCTCTCTCTCTATCCCTTATCTACCCACCTACCTACTTAACTACTCTCTCTCTCCCCCCCTACCTCCCTACTGTATTTCTCTCTCTTTCTCTCCCTCTATCTACCTACCTACTTTTTAAAAAATTTGCCTCTTCAAAACCTTGGTGCGTCTTATACTCCAGTGCATCTTATATTCCGAAAAATACGGTATTTACATCTATGGTTGCTGTGTCTTAGATGTCATTCTATTGTATCATTATCAGCTTCTGACAAGCACAGTCAATGGGGGAAGCTGGATTTCTTAATGATTGCATGAGTCACTTAACTACAGTGATTCACTTAACAGAGGCAAAAAAGGTTGCAAAATTGGACATAAATCACTTAACAACAGCTTTGCGTAACAATGGAAATTCTGGTCCTAACTGTGGTCATAATTCAATGACTGCATGCCTGTATAACGTAATGTACATATGTGCCTAGTGAGGTCAGTGAAACGTTAGGGTGTAATTAAAAGCTAATAGGGCAGAACCCTATTAGACAATGGGGTTTTGAAATAATAAAGAGGCATTATTCTATGAACATAGTTTCTTTCCAGGGAGCTTCTTTTGCTTTCTCAGAGCACTAATCACCATCTGTAACTTCCTATCATCACCTCATATTTCTAGCTTATTAGCATTCCTCGGTTTTCTAAGTGTTTCATGGCTGTCAGTATTAAATTTCTTGAGGAAGTGTATTTCCCAAGGAGGTGTATGGAATAGGGATTATGGAGTTTTAGCCTGAGCCCCCAAATTCTCCTTCAGCTTCAACTGCATCACAGCTGATGCAGGTGATGCAGCCTGAGATGGTGGCATAAAGTTGGTATCACAAGAATATTGGTTATGCTTCACTCCAAATCAGACTATGACTTCTCTCAACAACTTCATGTAGAAGTTAACAAGGTAAAAGAATGGAACCACATGGTACTTTACACATCCATAAGCTATTAGAATGATTTGTTTCTTCCACTGAGAAGGAGCAGAATCACTGTAAATATTCAGTCATGAAGGTAGTTCAGATTGATTTCATGATCAATGGCTGCTGATAGGTTTTAGGAGGAGACAAAGCTCACATCCTCTGTGTAGGCACATCCTCTTCCTAGGACCTGACAATGATAATTAAGCAGCAAGAGCAATATAGCTCTTATCCATGCCTGAGTCTGACCTTTGCCTATAAAGTATTTACTTATAACCGATTCTATTAAATATGTATATATTTTGTAAAATATTTTTATTCCCAGTTTGCTGCAGTACATAAGGACATTCAAAATGGCTAAAGCTGAATTATCCTTTGAGTCAAACATACCCATGGTGATTTCACTGAGACACGCATGCAGTTTTCTTAGCAACAGTGCAGGCTTCCCATGTTCAATATAAAAATTCCTACAAGCAAACTAATACTAATTCCTCTACAGATTAAATCAGAAAACAATGAACAAAATAAACAAGGTGTTGTTTATTAAAACATTCTTGGACAATATAAAAAGTAATGAAATACTTAATAGTGTTGTAAATTATTACTGTAATTGCATATAAATCTGGAAGATGATTTTAATTGTATTATGAATTACACTGTAGATTAACAGAACCACTCTTTCTAATATATATTTAAAGTTGAAGAATTTCTACAACAACATTCTGAATTTAATTATTTCTTACAATACTTTTTAAATTATTACAATAATCTCATAAATCCACCTTAACAGAATGAGAAAATAATAATCAGAATTATGCATTTTACAGGCTGAGCATTCAAAATTATATAAAGATTTTTTTACTCGAAGACTATTACATTGAACAATTTTCTTTGCCGCTTTATAGAGCAGACTTCCTATTGCAATACATTGCCAACTGACTAAATGCTACTGGGTTGCATAACTTGTTATACCAGTCCTCCATTTTAAGATATAATTTTTTGTTATAGATAGAATCAAGTTAAATTACCTATAGGACTGTTACTGTTTCGTCCAGGAAGCAAGACCGTAAGAGATGCCTCATGAATACTACATTATAAAATAAAAGAATTCTACATGGAGCAGGGGA
Source organism: Thamnophis elegans (assembly GCF_009769535.1). Taxonomy (NCBI): domain Eukaryota; kingdom Metazoa; phylum Chordata; class Lepidosauria; order Squamata; family Natricidae; genus Thamnophis; species Thamnophis elegans. The sequence goes on from NC_045548.1 coordinate 24,937,680, forward strand.
AGCTACTGAATATTGTTATCTGTGTATTAATGGAGTTTTAATTGAGCGGACTAAATCCCACCTACCCTCTTCCAAATTTGGAAGTACTTGCAGTGCTGATTTCATCATCTCTTGCTATAATTCATTAAGACACAGACAATAACATTTAATTGGTTGCCCTGAATGTTTGGAGAAATTAAAAATAATACAATGGAATCATTGTCTACAACATTGTTTTTAAATCGTGGCAAGTTTCAGATGTATGGATGCCAACTCCCAGAATTCCCCAGCCAACAAAGATGTGAGACCATTTATTAGCAAAATAAATGAACTGGAATTATGAAGGAGAAAGGTTTTCTATACAGATTCTTTCTTTAAGCAGTTATATATCTCTTCTCCATGGAAATCCAGTGTTACAACTGTATACTAGTTCTAGATGAAAAGTATTGAGGTTTCCACTGTCTGTCTTAAATTAGATAAAATATATCAAGGTTTACCTATAGCTCACATTTAAAAATATACAATACAGGTAATCCTGTTTTGTCCTAACTGTACGAAGAAATTGTTTGAAGACAAACCTTTCATCCAAAAGCTAATTGTGGAATTCTGATGACTACATTCCTGCTGTTACATGACTACTTTTCAGGTGCTGTGATATCTGGATCACCTTTACAGCTGGTTGCACAGTCACAGTCACATGACTATGATTTACAATATTTACAATGTTCTGGCCTCTTCAGCCAGAATCTGGAAAAAAAAAAAAAAAAAAGCCCATAGGAATACATGGAGTTGCTTAACAACTGCAGTGTTTACTTAATGATTGCAGCATTCAACTCATTGATTACCGCAAAAAAAAAAAAAAAGAAACCCACCATACATTCACAGGGGTGCCTCAACTTACAACCATCATAAATGAAGACGGAAATTCCAGGCTCCTTTATGGTCATAAATCGAATGTCCAGAAAACAACTCTTCCACGTGATGCTGTGTGATGTTATCTCACTTGATAAATGCATAGCAGTAGAAACAACTTTGATTAAATCTCCAACATCTGATGGAGATGGGAAGAGGCATTGCGGGAACCTATTTACAAACTAACTGTTCCTCTCCTCCAGAATTATTTTAAATAAGTTCTGTAGAAAAAAATAGATTCTGTAGATCAGTGGTCACCAACCTTGGCAACTTTAAGACTTGTGGACTTCAACTCCCAGAGTTCCTCAGCCAGCAAAGCTCTAAGGCAGTGGTCTCCAACTGTGGCAACTTTAAGACCTGTGGACTTCAACTCCCAGAGTTCAACTCCCAAAGCTGGCTGAGGAACTCTGGGAGTTGAAGTCCACAAGTCTTAAAGTTGCCAAGGTTGGAGACCACTGCTGTAGATACTTGAACACAGCCAATTTTTTATCCCTAAACTTTGTGTTTTGATGAGGGATGGGATTCTAGGAATTTTTTCTCTTTAATAGGTTCTACCTGAAAAAGTTTGAAAAATCCTGCTCTAATCTTTGAGAATAGTAACCACTTTTTTTACAATCCCAACCTGGATGCAATCACTTATAAAAATCATAAAAGTATCAGTTTCTACACATATTTTCAAATAAAAGTAAAATTTCCATAAACAGCAAATTACAGTAATAAATTAGGCAGTTTGTTAACACTAACATTTAAATAATGTATTATGAGAATCTAAAATTGGAAATAGGAAAATGGGTCAGCAAGTATATAAATTTTAGTAGATAGCATTGGCTATGATTTTTAAAATAATGTCCTATTTAATCTAAACCCCATATTGTTTTACTAAATTACTATGATTTATAATTTAATATCCAAAACTCCTTCCATTTTGTTCAAAACAAACTAGCTGAGGTCAAGAGTTAGGGAAGCAAAGAAAAGAAGGGTGCAATGAAAAGGACATAATTAAGTGTATCTTTTTCTTTTTTTTTTAATAAGGGGCTATTTATAAGGAGGGTAAATTCTTAAAACAAAAACACAATCTAAATTACTTTTGTTTCTTAAAATCAAATAGCTATTGCTGGGGTAAACAGGTAATCTGCATGGTCTATAAAAGCAATTCACAGTACACAACTGGCACACATGAAAAGCTCAAAAAATATAACAGTGCTTAATTCAGAACTTGAAATTATGATTCTGGTAAAACTTCATGATCATCCACTTAAGATCATATATGCAGATTAATCAGTAGCCTGAAATAAAATTCAACTTACGAAACTTCATACATTGCCCAATCAAAACCAAATCTAAACACTTACTAATTAATTCTTCCAATGCTTTAAAGTGTAAAATTACATATTTAAAATAATATACATATCTAGGTCCTTTCAACTGTGCTGCAGCTTTACCATCCAAAGTAATAGAGGTAGTTCTTAATTTACAACCACAATTCAGCCCAAAATTTCTGTTGCTAAGAGCAACAATTGTTAAGTGAGTTTTGCCTCAATTTACCATCTTTTTTTGCCACAGTTGTTAAGTGAATCACTGCAGTTGTTAAGTGAATCTAGCTTCCCCATTGACTTTGTCAGAAGGTTGCAAAAAGTGATCACATGATTGTGGGAATACTGCAAAGGTCGTAACTCTGAAAAACAGTCATAAGTCACTTTTTCCAGTGCCATTGCAACTTTGAACGGTCACTAAATGAACTGTTGTTAAGTCAAGGACTACCTGTATATGCAAAGTATACCTCCCTGCCTCCCACCCCTACACATTCTTTGGTGTCTGCCATATTAAAATTGAATGGTTTAATTTCAGAACATACAATTTGAACATCTTACAATTTTACTCCCATAGTCGACACAATCAGGTCCAATACATTCACAGCAGGCGTTGTGAAACCATCGGTATTTGGAGGCACCCATAGAGTCACAAGAGATCTTGCACTGGTATATTGACAAGCAGTCATCGAAGTAAACCACAGTACATATGCGTTCTAAGTGACCAAAGCAGAAAATAAGATTTTAGTTTTTTGACCAAGGTGTAAATCACAGATCATTCAAATAAAACTTCCAACAAACTCCTAAGTTATTGGTTTCATGTCTCTTTTCCTATAATAATATATTAGATCACTGCTCATATTTAATAATTCCCATATTTTGGAATAGAGATCATATTTATATGATTTTTAAAAATAAACAGAAAATCACAACACCTCATTTTAAAAGCTTAAACTTGCAAACATCACCCAACATTTTTTTCAATCTTTCAACCACAATATTTTACCTTTTTCACTAGAATATGGAGGATGAACATTGTTTGAAATGGAAGCATTGTGATGCTGGGGATGGTTCACTGTTTCTAAAACCGAGACTAAATTCTCATGAGGCGATAACTCCTCTGCAACGGGAAAGGACACAATTTTCCAGCTCAGGTTAGTGTCGCCTTCTGTAAGTGCTCGGAAAAGGGAAGCAATCGGCTCATGCAGTTCCTCCACAGTACTTTTTGAAGTGGGAGGTGTGTCACTATAATTCCGAGGGTTACACATACCTGTAGACAAGTTGACAAGTTGTTCAACAGCATTGCCCATAAGAATATTTGAGAAATAACATTAGAAAAATTGACATTAACAACCATGAGATTAAATTTTGCTGTGAATTTAAAAAAGCATTTTCTCCACCCCCCACTCTTTTTTAAAAATCAGGTAGTCCTCGAATTATGAGGACTAAATCCAAAATTTCTGTTACTAAGCGAGACAATTGTTAAGTGAATTTTGCCCCAATGTACGACCTTTTTGCTGCAGTTGTTAAGTGAATCACTGCAGTTCTTCAGTCACAAAAGGTCACATGACTATCATAAATATGAGTCAGTTGTCAAGCATCTGAATTCTGGTTATGTGACCATTCAGATGCTGCAATGATTATAAGTGGAAATGTCATAAGTCACTTTTTCATTTCTGTTGTAATTTATAATGGTCACTAAACGAATTGGTGTTAAGTCGAGGACTACCTGTAGAGAACTCTATTAGTTCTGTCATAAAATTTTCCAATATAAAATACACAAAAATTCATATACCACAAACTGCATTTTAATAGATTAAGAGCGTTTCAGTGAGAACAAAGGAACTTTTCGTCCTGTTTAGACTGGAGAAGAACAGACCAAGAATTATGAATCCTGTTTATCTTCTACAACTATCTGGATCTTTGATCCAGGTGCTTTTTAACTCAGCAATCGCAACAAACAATATCACACTATCAATGTAACCTGATTCCCTCCCCTCCCCCCCCCAAAAAGGATGGGAAGTCATGGAGATGGCATAGAGCAGTTGCCCAACCTTTTCAGTTTTTCAGACCAGTGGAGGAGGGGAGAGGAGGTGGTTCAGTGCGAGCAGGCATGCACATGCGCGCAGCCCCATTTGTGTGAGCAGCGGACATGCGTGCCACCTGCTCATGCAAATAAAGCACAGGTGCACGCTGTCACCCACTTCTCACAAAAGTGATGTTAATTCATCAATACTGGGCTAGTGCATCAGAATCTTACTCTTCCCGAAAGACCGAAAGGCATATAAATTCACTTTTACCACAATTTAAAATAAATTAAATATGAAACTAGTCTGAAAAACTGTTTTGCTGCATTTCATTTCTGAAGTACTCAATACAATCCTTAATATATTCTGCTAACTATAAAAATACAATGCATCCACTAAAATAAAGTTTCAAGAGAACATCTTAAGACATTATTCCAATAACTAAAGTGGAAATATATTGTAAATGATGCCTGTTAATAGTATCTATACAAACACTAGCACTAACAATCTGTTCCAGCTGTAACATATATTACATAATTGGCTATTTAATTTACACCTTTTGTAATTGTTTAGCATTATACTTTGACAATATATGATACAAGGAAAACACTTAAAGGTAGTCCTCAATTTACGACCACAACTGAGGCCAGAGTTTTGGTTGTTACACAAGGGAGTTGTTAAGTGATTCATATCCAATTCTATGACCTTTTTTGCCACAGTTGTTAAGTGAATCACTGCAGTTAAGTGAATCACATGGTTGGTAAATCCCCCATTGACTCTATTTGTTAGAAGATGGCTGAGAAAGTGGCAAATGGCAATCATATGACCCCAGGATGCTGCATCTGTCATAAATAGATGTTGGTTGCCAAATTCCCAAATTTTGATCATGGTGGTAAATGCGAAGGATACTTTTTAGTCACATTTTTCAGTGACATTGTAAATTTGAATGGTTGTACTTCAAGGGCTATCTTTATATATAGTTCAAATTTTTGTTTTGTTTTTGTTGTATTATGCCACTCTAATAATCTACTATGTTTACAAAGAAACAATGAACATTATATGGGAAAGTATTGACATTATGTAGTATTTGTGCTCATAGCTGTTTTCCTTTTTAATTAGAGCATGATCTATATTAATTTCTTTTCAGTTTTCTTCCTCAAACAGATCTTAAGAACATGTGGGTTCCGTTTGCTATGGTTTCCCACATATTCTTTAGTAACATATAAGCAGCAATGTAAGATTCAAATAGCATAATTGCCCCTGAACTTAGTATTAGTCATCTAATGAATTTTAGTATAAACATTAAATAGTACAAATCTGAAATTTATCAGAGACAATTCAAGCACCTGATCCCTTGTTCTCTATTGTGTCCCTAACTAAACATAACTGCAGCATCGTTGTATACTTTTTCCTTTGTCCATGTTGTACAGCAGAACACAATTGTAAACCTATACCAGCTTTGCTTTGTTGATATTCATAAATGTGTAGCCTGTTTTTTTATGGCGGTTCAGAACACTTGCAATTTTGCGGGTTTTTTTTTTAAACTGTGCAATTCAGATGAATAGAAAAATATTTCCTTGTCCTTAGAGACAGTTGGCCAGAGCAAATAACAGCTGGGTAAATCTAGCACACATAAATGAAACAATATCTAAAATAATATTGCTAGATATGACACAACCCCCTTTAAATCCTCACTGGAGTTTAAATTAAATCTGGCACTACTTTTTTGCACCTTCCATTCTTTGATTGGGAAGCTCTGGCTTTCTTACAAGAAAGGGAAGCTTTCTTATCCAACGATTCATCCAAGCAGGAATTCACTTAACTATTGGAACCAGATAATTCACTCCAGATAAATCCCTACAGTAACATCAATTAAAAGCAGGGGTGGATAGCTAGCACATTTTTTTTCCATACCAGTGTTGTCTATTACTTTCCTATGGAGCTGCAGGTTTTTATGTACTTAAGTAAGTATAAGAATTCCCTATATTCTATAGCTCCTTTTTACTGATATTACAGTGGCATGTAATTCAAATCATAGGAAACAGCAATCTAATTTCTTCCATAATTTATGAACTGGTCTAGAGACTCCTAAAAACAGAGAGTCCTCACTCTCTTTCCAAACAAATCTAGCTTGTAAATGAATCCTACTCAGTAAGTCTTCATAAAACAAAACAACTGACTCTCAGATTGACTTGGCAGATTGCAGCAAGAATAAGCTCCTTCGCAACATCCAGCAGATCAACACTATCACAGTATGATGCAGCCATAAAATATGTGGAAAGGATCATCTTTCCCCAAAACAACATTAGAAAATGAAGACTCAGCTTTCCTTAAGTCCTCAACGTAATTCATTACAGTTGGGAATTTAGCATTTAATATCAGCTGAAATTACCAAGCTGAGATTTCTTCCCATCCATCAATGTTTATAAATCCTCAGCTTTGTTCTGCCCACTACTATGGGCATATTCCCATAAGTAGATAGGTGTGCATGTGCCATTCAAGAACATTTAATAGCAATGAAAAACTGAAGAAAAATGAAGAAAGGACCAACAGAGATTTCCTTAGAGTCTTGCGAAAAAATCAGGTGGAACAACGGCTGATGACCTCTTTCTATCTGTCCACCATAGAAAGTGTCCTCACATATTGTATTAGAGTATGATATGATGGTTTAACAGCTGTGGACAGGAAGGCACTACAGAGAGTGATCAATTCGGCACAATAAACCATTGGTTGTCCTCTGACACCACTGGATAACATCGACAGATCTCTCTGCTTTAGCAGAGTAAGGAAGGTACTCAGAGATGATTCACACCCTGGTCAGTGTCTCTTTGCATTTCTACTATCAGGCAGAAGACATCAAAGTATAGCCAGCCAAACAAATAGGTTTAAAGATAGTTTCTATCCTTGGGCTGTCAGACTTTTAAATACAATCACAATCACTCCATGCACACGCTAGTTTTTTTCTTTTTCTTTCTTTTTTCATTTCTGCTATAATTTTACAGTGAGGTTAAAACCAATTTTGTTGTATTTAAGTACAATGACAATAAAGATTATACTTATACTTATTAAGCACTACAGGCTATGATAGCTGGCAGGTCACACAACAAGTTATGGTTGGGTTAACTAAACTTAATTCCTCTGTCTACATAGTATATTGTATATTCAAACAAATAAAAAGTTTCAATACAAATTAAAATTAATTAAATTATTAAATTAAAATTAAACATTGCAAAACAAAGTTTCAGATTTTTGCATTATTCAAACAACATTCAAAATACAATGGCTGGTATCCTACATGCTGACTCACAAACCACTTAAGCCCATTTTAGTCTAATGTAGCGGGTTGCATGTATCCATTATGTCTTTGAACCACAATTTTTCCAACTTTGAAAAAAATTAATCAAAACAATATTTTTCAGAAAGATTTGCAGCATACACTATCTTTTCTCAATCCTAATAAACGTTTCTTCCCTCCAATATAGGATGAGGTACACATTTCTTGAATTTTGGCTTAAAGCACCAAGTGTTACTTCATAAATAACTTCCTCCTTCATAAATAGCTAATCTTAAACTCATGTTTAAGATACACTGTGAGTTAAATATAAAATACCTATTATTCTATCTGTTGTTACTTTTGGCATAAACTTTAAAAGCTATTAAAGCATTGAAAATTACTACTGAAAATAGCTGGTTTCGGTATAGGTGGGAAAAAACATGAACTTACCAACACAGTCACAGCATTCATCCCAAAGTGTGCCTAGACAAAGCATGCACTCCTTGCAGCAAGAACAATTTCCTTCACCAGGTCGGCATTGACACAGCTCCTAGATAATGAGAGACAGACAGACAAGACAGACAGACAGATGAAAGATTACAGACAAAAATATGTCACATTATATTATGTCCTTGATATGTGTGGTATCAATGAAAGGTTATGATTTGCATTTATGGTTCTTAAATAATCAAATTCTGCATGAGGAAATTATGGTAGCTTTCCTATCATCAGAAGGTGCAGAAAGTAAGCCCTTGTCCTGGCTGAATGTATAAACTTCCCTCTATGATCCCTTATAAATTTAGTCCAGCTTTTGGATGTAGTCGCCAAGCCCCACTTACCTTCATTTTAGTGCCTTGAAAAACAAACTGGACAAAAATATAATGAACATTAATTCCATCTAGTAAACAAAGGCAACACTTCATTGTATCCAAATAGCCAATTATAAAATTCCTTCCTCGATCTGGTAATGGCAGAGATAGCTATCAGTAACAGTCAAAGAAAGAGTGCAACCCTGTTGTAAACATGAAAACTATCTTGCTTTAATACCTTGCTTCCCAGAAAATAAGACAGGGTTTTATTTTCTTTTGACCCCTGAAATAAGTGCTTGACCTTATTTTCAGGGCGGTCTTATTATTTTTGAAGTGCATGAGGCAGCAAGCGTGGTCACCTCATGGTTGCTGCTGTGTTGCAATATTTTCAGGGAGGGCTTATTTTACCACATGCGCTCAAAAGCCTGATTGGGCTTTAATAAGGAAGGTCTTATTTTCAGGGAAACAGGATAGTAGTAGTAATCTTTCCTCTAAACATAATCCTTAATTCTAAGATAAGATATATTCAGAATATATACAGAAGTACACTATGCTAAAAGTTATTTCATTACAACAACACCATCACCACCCCCGTCCCCACTAAGAACTTTGGATAATACCCAATTCTTGGGAAAAGCTTTAGAAATTATGGACAGCCCCATTTCTAATGTGAGAATAAGACAAAAACAAATGCAAAAAATAGATATACATTCACATATTTTATACTTTTACAGACCTATGTATCATTGTGCTACCAGGATACAATGTTAAACAATCAATAGACTACTAAAATGTTCATATCTGTAATCTTTAGTTGGGCAAAATGGTGCATTATAGGGCAAGGGGTTTTTTCAACCACGGTCTCTCAAAGGACTAACTTACAGAACACATCTGAAATCCATGACCAATGACTCCAGTGGAATTGGAATTTGGCAAATTTTATAAAACATTTTATGACATAAAAATTATCATCAAGCATTTTATAACATAACACAAAATGTCATAAAACATTTCCTGTAGACAATTCCCGATGTTTGACAATGCAAATGCACATATCTCCCTGATTTTTTAGGAACTTTTCCAGTATATTAGAACTCTACTTTCTTTGAAGGCAATGAGGAATCTCTGAAATGATGACCTAACAGTTCACAAGTTGCAAAGCGTATATCATGTATTATGTCTGGTGTTAATAAGAACATAAATAATTCCTTCAACACCGTCAAACTATTTACTAAGTCTGTACTACTATTAATCTTCTCATCATTCCTATCACCCATCTCCTCCCACTTATGACTGTAACTTTGTTGCTTGCCTTCTTACAATTTATATTGATTGTTTCCTAATATGATTTGATTGCTTATTTCTACCCTATGACTATCATTAAGTGTTGTACCTTATGATTCTTGACAAATGTATCTTTTCTTTTATGTACACTGAGAGCATATGCACCAAGATAGATTCCTTGTGTGTCCAATTACACTTGGCTAATAAAGAATTCTATTCTATTCTGTTCTGTTCAAGTTACACTTACTCAGGAGGAGGATGCATCTAATATAGAACCATATTGCAAGTTACATATAAACATACCAACCTACCACAACAATTATGATTACAGTTTCATAAGTTAGCAAAAGCCAGACACAGTACCGGTATTTGAAAACTATTGATTGAAAATTCATCTTAAATACTGATTAGAAAATAAATTGTGCCGAATAAACTTCCACAACTCTTGAATGATAGATTGGTTCATACAATTGGCTAACCCACTGATTATTTTTATCACTTTATTACGGATCAAGTCAGAATAGCTGACTTCACAGTGCATATTAAGCCAAAATCAGTCCCTGCTTTTTTGTTTATGGTATAGGAACCCAAAAGAGTGTATTTATGCATTACGAAAAGTCACAGTATGTTGAATTCAAGTCACCATGGGTTATCTCACTAATACAAATCATATCAGGACACAATCTTGTCATTCATTTGCTGGATATATATGTGATCTGCTAGAAGCAATATATCTACTTATATTGTTACAATTTACAGATTTAATTTTTTATGAGAACTCTTTTTTCCCCATAAATTAAATAAGTTGAGATTGCTAAAAAGTTTATGATACTTGAAATCCCATCTGAACTGGGTTTAAAAACTATCCAGAAAGACAAAACAAATGAAGCATGTTTCAATAAAAGATTGTTGACTTCATTCACATCTGTTGCACAGCTGATAAAATAAATATTTATGTCGACCATTCCCTGCATTCTATAAAATGGAGTACAGTTCATGCAATCTCTTCTATCCACATGAAGGAAAGAAATTGATTAATCCTAGATTAATCACCCTCAGTTCTTCCCTCTCTTCAGTACAAGCTGTTATTATACAAAAGAAAAGTCTTCTAAAAATTAATTACTTCTATCTGTGACGATAACTTAACTTACACAGTATCCACTAAAACCTGTATATTTAATCAGAGCTTTAATATACAATATTTTTTTCAGATAAAGAATCTTAATTTAGGGATAATCCCTTATAATGTATTTATAAATTAAATTAAGGTGTTAATCAGTACACTATTTATTTTTTGACTTGTCAATGAACCATGAAATGCACCAGAACTGTATTTTTGTTAAGGTTCTTTTTTTTTTTAACAAATGCTCATTATTAAATTTAATTATGAAAATTACAAAAATGTTCAGCAGAAAAAAAGGTTAAAAGGTTTCTAAAAATTAATTATTTAATTTGTTATCTTGATGATAAGAGTGAAGAATTTCCTCATTATTAATAATTATACTTTATCACACAGAAATATATGCATCTGTACTTCTTTAACATTTGGGGCAAAAGTTTAGGCACATTTGGACATGTTAAGTATGCATAGATTTCAAATTTATACACCAGTTCTCCCTTTAAAAACCCTGAAGATATTTACAGTGAAGTCTTATTGGTGCTAAACACTATAGTTTCAATAATGTCTCACATTCTGGAAGTTGCTTTTTCCCTTTTCTTTTTAATTTAAAATATAGTTTCAAAAAAGATAATGTCTATATTTGGAGAGTTACAATTATAAAACTGATGTTCAAGATTAAAAAAACCGAGCAAAGTACTTTGAATTGTTTTTACAATATTAAAAAAAAAGGAAATACGAACTTTTGAGCTTAGTAACAAAACCTTTATGGTTTAACATTTACTTAAAACCAGTATGCAAACAGCCAAGAAATAAGCCTCAATTATGTGTTAGAATTAGATGTTGATGAATTAGTTATTTCTAATTTTAATTCACCCACAGTTACCAAGTTGCTGCAGTTTAGAGGTTATTATTCCAGGACAATTATTGCATAATTCAAAGGTAGGTAATGAGATGAGCCTGAGTCCCAGTATGCCTGCAGAAATTTGCCTTGGCATCCATTGGCATCAATGCCCATACTGACTAAACTTTTTTTAAGGTTAAATTGAATCTGGCTCCTAAAAAATCAAACTGTCCGCTACCATCTTCATTTGTATTTACAAGAGGCGGCACTAGGAATTTTTAGAAAGCAAATAAAAAGATTTAAAGCAAATATAAAGATATAAAGAACCAGTTTGGTCTAGTGGTTAAGTTACCAGGCTAGAAAATCAAGAGGCTGTGAGTTCTAATTGCACTTTGTGCATAAAAGATGGGTGGATTACTTTGAGCCAGATACTCTCTCTCAGCCCAACTCAGGATTTCTTATTGTTTATAAAACAGAAGGTATGTGTGCCACCTTGTGTTATTTACAAAAATAATAAAGATGAGTTAAAAAAATTATTGGAGCATAGTGCTTTATTTGGAAGCATCCATGTTGCTAGGAAAATAATACAAATAAAAGTAAGTTGGGATGGCAACATGCAACTATCATGATAAATTATGTTTACCTTCTGCTTCCTGGTGATTTTTGCCACATTCTGGAACATTTGTCTATGTTGACTCACATTTGCCATTCTATTACTATTCATCTCTTTTGAAAATATATTTTTGGATTTCTTTCCAATCCATTTTTGAATTTACAATTCTGGTCATGTGTTACTGGAAAAACTGGCCATTTTATGCTTCAAAATTATCTGTCATTTATCACATGCAAAGTGTTTCCCTACAGAGATATTTTTGCTTTGATTTCTTTTTCTAAGTGATGATCTGGCTGCAAAGATGATGAGTATGTTCCAGACAGAAGAATTCTACAACCAGGAGCAATGTTTCAACATCAGTGCGTGCACACAAATTCTGTATTCCGATTCTAGGATAAGTCTATAAATTTGGTAAATTAAACCAGCAAGGGTTGTATAAATGCATTAGTAAACATGAAATACCCAATGCTATCTTTAGAATCACTTCCCAAACATAATACAAAGAAAAACAAATGTGTCACATAGTTTGGTAAAAAAAAGTATTTGACCTCTTTTGGATTTCTGTATTTTTGCATATCTTTGCCAGCAAATGTTACCACAGGTTCCACAGGGATCTTACTAATATACTATAGAGACTTTGTAGTGAACATGTAACACCAAGTGGGAAACTTATTTCAGTATACAGAATGTAACTTTTTCCATATTCACTCAGCCATAGAGTTATCCATCAGCTTCTCCTAATGTTATTTAGTTCTAAACATTCTTCAAAAAACTAAAAAGCAAAAGACAGTATGCATTGCTTGCCTATTTTACATAAATAAAATATACTCATTTCTGGCCAAAATGTAATACTTCCTTATGAGTTTTTAATACATTTTTTTCACAGAGTATACTGTATATAAATAAGCCTCATCTGCAATAATATAAAAATTATGAGTAGATAAAACAAATCCCCAAAATTAATTCCAAGTTAATTACAGTAATAGCAACATGTTCTATCATTTTAATGACATTCAAACAGAACACTTTAATGTTATTGGAATAGTAAACTTTTATAGCCCTACATTAAGAAAAATCATCAAAGCTCATTGTTTTTATATTTGTTTGATCAATATATTTTTCCTGAATCTACTCTGTCACATAAGTTTTCTACAGCAATTTTTTGTACCAGAGATCCAGTTTTATGTTGTGTTTAGATGATAAATTAGTAATCACTTTCAATTCATGGATAGGCCCATGCAGCATGAAAAAAAGTACACTGGATAAACAAAGAGATATTTTAGCTGGTAATTCGATATTTCAAGAAATACCTTCTCCATTATGGAGGAGGATAGAACCTTCAGACATCTTCAACCATCTTCTTCCAGGTGCTTCCTCCAAGATATGTTTCACCTGTAATGTCCCACTCATGTTTGAGGAAAGCATGCATGGTATCTACATAAATACCTCCTCAGTGCAAGACAAAACTTCTCCTTCCAGGCATTTCTATTATTTTAAGTATCTGATCAGTTTTGGACTAATATTTAATTATATATGCCCTATATTCTCTTTATAGTATTTATTATTTGCTTTTTATTGATTCACTGTAAAAGTAAATCAAATACTGTTTTACTTATTGTATATAACTTAGGTTTCAATTATTTAACTTTACAAGCTGGCCAAGAATTTAAGTCTCAGTAGATTAGAATGTTATTATATAAGCAAATCACCACATTAATCAATTTTACTGATTTCAAAATTCTAATTTTATCTTTTATAAGATGATGCTAATAAGCATTTGCATGTTTCTTCATGCATTCAAAGAATGAAAATAAAAATAAAGATTTCCACATTCAATAAATTTCTCTTCAAAATAATTTTTATTTCATTTCTTTCAAAATTATTATTACAGAAAAATGTCTGGATTCTTATCAAGCATAAGTGTACATGATCTCATACCTGTATTAGGCATTTGCTGACATCACTAGCACAGAGAGCTTTGTTGCAGCACATGGATGATGGGATCCAGAAGTACAGCAAACTGATTATGAGGAACCCTGGGAAGTACCACAACCTCATCTTTCATTCAGGAGGGAGATTTCAAAAAATGTTCTAACTGTATTGAAATAAAAAAATAGTATGAAGAGCCCATATTTTCTGAGGAAAAGTCTAAGCTTCTTTCATCTTTATTCTATAATTCTCAAAGGCAGTTTCTTTTGTTTCCCATTAGTTTTTTTTATGCTCAGATCAGCTGCATGTTTGGTTAAAAAAAGTTCTCATGTAATTATAGGACAAGACAATTATTTTTCCATTGACTTCAAAGTTATGTAAAGCATGATACTTCAAACGATAATAAATGTAATTATTTTAGTTACAATCCCATCATGGTATTTATTTGCAACAGATTTATTTCATGGAGTAACAGAAAGAACAGGAAAAGGAGGCCTACTAGAACTAATGTAGAAGAATTCTTTCTGATGGATAAATGAGAACATGTCATAACATAACCTCATTTCAATTCCAGCTATACAGGAGTATTACTTTACAAACAAGGCTTCTGAAAAAGGGATTGGATGGGAGCCACATATTAATCAACAGAATATTATATTGATAAAGGATATACCAGATGACTTAATCTCTATACTCTGCTTCTAATTAAGTAATATTACATACTCCAATCATATCTTTCTACTTACTATTTCCCTATCATACTTTTTCCAATACAGTTGCGAAACAACAAAACATAAAGCAGCAAACAAAAGACAGGAAGGGTCTACCATCAAACAAGGTCTACCATCTTTTCACTAGATACACCTGAACTTTAGCAGAGCAATTTGGAAAAACCTGAAATGACAAAACATCTCTAGGATTCTTTTTTTAATTGTTATATTCTTTATATACTAAACATGATTTAAGAGTTACAAAATAAGGGCAAATAATCTGAACAGTAATTTTAGATTCCTTACTGCAGTGTTTCTCAACCTTGGCGACTTTAAGTGCTGTGGACTTCAACTCCCAGAATTCCCTAGCTGGCTGGGGGATTCTGGGAGTTGAAGTCCACAGGACTTAAAGTCGTCAAGGTTGCAAAACACTGCCTTACTGGAAAATAGTTTTGGAGAAATAATTTGAAAACATATGATAAGCCTTTGAAAATTATAGTCAACAGAAACCTGTTGGATTGAATCCACTTTCTACAATTTCATTATGTCAGTCCTTCATTTAAACTTCCCTTCAGATAAATTGGTCTATCAATTGAAAAGATGAGATCTTTCACAATCCAAAATGTACTATTATTAAAAAAAAGGACAGTTGAACATTTAATTGATTCTACATTTCAAAGTTTTTATGATGGACAAAAACTATACAGAGAAACATATTTAGAGGAAACAAAGCTGGTCGAAAATTATTCACACCTGTTCATCCGTGGCATGTTATTCTCTTTTCTACCTGAATGACACATTAAACCCTTTTGCCTTACTCAGTAAATCGTTAATCAAGCCCCCGTAGTTGACAAAGGCAAATTTTCTCCAATACGTAAGCCCCCAACTCTTCCACGCATTTTTTTTAAAGGGGGGGGGGGACTTTTAATGAAATCTCCAACGCGGCGGCCAAGACCCAATCCCGAGGCAAAAACACAACTCTCCCCACCCGCGCGTCTGCTTCGCCTCGCTAAATCGGGTCTAGCGCCTGGGGGAGGATAAGAAATTTAAGGACGGAGGCGAGTGGGGCGGGCGGGAAGGCAACAGAGCGAAGCTCATAAAGTAAACTCAAGTTTTTCAGCATGGACCAGCCAAAAACGGCGACGGCAGGGAATACAAAGGACAACTGGAGAGATGGAGCAGCGCTCGGCTATCCAGGCTTCAAAGAAAAGTTCGCTTCAGGGGCAAGGGACGCAACCGACGCCGCTTTCTAAAACCCAGGATCCCCCTAAGCTCCAGGTCCTACAAAACAAGCCGCGGTGTTCAGTCCGTGCGCCCACCTCATGCCTTTCTAAGGGGACACCTCCCCCCGCCCGCTCGCTCCCGCATGTTTCCACTGCGCCGGGTCGGCTCGCTTACCTCCCAGTTTGCCCTCCTTCAGAGGCCCCTTGCTCACTCTGCCCGCTTCTTTCCCGACGACCGCCTCTTTCTTAGCCTAGCCACCACCCGGCTTCAACTTGCAGAACGACCGGGACGAGGCGAGCCCTTTTCCTGCGGCGGCGGCTCCGCTTGGCTGCCTTTGCACAGGGCCGGACGGCAGGCAGCGTCGACCTACCTTAAAGAGACAGGCCGCGGCAGCTGCCTTCGGAGCAGCTTCGGCTGCGATGGGAGGCGGGAAAAACACAGCCAAGTCGTCTCCTCCTTCTCGGCTTAAACATACAGAGCAAACACGCGCACACACCTCACGGCGCCGGAGGGACTCGCCCACGCGCCGTCTCCTCTCAGAAGGTCCCGGAGCGCATCGCGAAATTCGGCCTCTTGGCGTTCTGGGGCGGGAAAGCGCCTCTGGGGAGGGAGACCTGCCCATCCAGGAATGGCCTCGTTGGTAAGCCGGCCCCTTCTTTGACGCCACGGAGCTCACCTCGGGGCTCAGCGGGGTGACTTGTATCCAGGATAGTTCCCGCGGAAGGGGAAAAGAGGTTCGCTTCTCCCCAGTGGACTCGAAGGGCTTTTCCACTTGTGACCCTGAGGAGTTGCGCCTCCGCCTGACCTGTTGCTGGGTTGTGCTGTCCACGTATTCGTTTTTGAAAAGTCTGCAAAATGGGACCAAAATAAGTTCTACTTCTCTCTCATACACACACGTATGATTTTTTTTTTCCTGCAGAGCTAAGCAAGTATTACTTTGTTGCTTTTCTTTAACACGTGTTGCCGTATGCGTAGGCAACTGCATAAAATGAGCATTTTTTAAATGGGTCCCAGGGTATTCACAGAAAAAAGGACAATAAAGGTTATCTTAACTGATACTGGCACAGGAATTTAAAAGCTTTGTGCCACAGTTGCTAAGACACAATAGCCTGGTCTCCTCTCCGGGTTCACCACATTATCTAATTCTTTGTGGATTGGCTAGAAGTGACTCCTGCTCCCCTTCTTTTGTATAAATTAATACGGTGAGCAAATAAGAAAAAGAAAGCCTATTATTAGATCATAATCCATACACATATCTCAGCCACAATGTGATTTGTTTGATTTTGCTGTGTGAATCCCAACATAGTTTGTGCTTTAGATATTATTTGAGAGGAGCCAATTTGGGCTTTACTCAGTCTTAT
This sequence comes from Thamnophis elegans, assembly GCF_009769535.1. Lineage (NCBI taxonomy): Eukaryota > Metazoa > Chordata > Lepidosauria > Squamata > Natricidae > Thamnophis > Thamnophis elegans. The sequence goes on from NC_045548.1 coordinate 24,955,073, forward strand.
TTGAATTGTGATTTATCATGTGCATACCCAGCACTTGATTCACTAGGAATAATAGGCCGGTGGCTATTGTTTCTGCAGTTAATGCCAAGTTTCATAGGGGCTTAAGTAACCAGTATTACTTATTGAGACTATAGTTGTAAATGCAATACTTCCTTTCCTCTTTCTCTCCCATAAACCCCCTTGGAAGGAAAAAAGGTCAGTTCCTGTGCTTATATACAAACAAGGCTGGTAGCAGCTTTAAGCTGAGTGCAGCAGATGCCCCAGGCAGTTGACTGCTGTGGATAGAACTTTTGAGGATTGACGGAAGGACGAGACTGGAGCCAGGACTGACAGAACAAGCAGTTTATTCATGGTAACTACAGGCGATTCAGCACCTTCCCTGCTTGACAGCTATTTAAACGGAGCTGTCAAGCAGGGATAGCCAATGAGCGCGCCCCTAGCGGCTAGCAACAAGCGACACCGCACCCCAGCCAATCAGGGCGCCACCTGGCTTGTTGCTAGCCGCCAGGTCGTAAGTCAAGGACTTTCCGAGTCCTCAACACCCCTTCCCCCCAAGTGAGAGCGCATGCTCAGCGTTGAAGCATGTGTAGTCGGCGAGATAGGCGGGACAGTGCCAGACCCGCCCAGAATGCCTCAGTTCTACAGGAGTCGTCGGAGGGGTGAGTCCTGCTCGTTGCAGCTCCTCCCCAAAGGGAGTGGAGCTCCGAGCGACGCCATCTTGGGATGGCCCAGAAGGCGGGCGCAACTTAACAGGTAAGCCGGGCTGAGGGGGTGCGGCAACTTGGGTGGAGTCATTGTGCCGGGAGGCGGCGACTGGTGAAGTACAAGCGTTGTAACTGGGGAATGGGGCCGGATTGGCTTGAGATTGAACTGGGGACGTCGGCTAGCAGGAGGCGTCCGGATAGGTGGGGTCTGCCTGGGGAAAGGCCCGTAAGTGTGAATCTGGACATGGAAACTTGGACTGAGGAAAAGAACGGGCAGGAGGAAGTCCTGCAACATCGGAGTAGGAGAGGCCTGCCTGGGGAAAGGCCTCAAGCTGGAATCTGTGGACAGGCTGGAAGGCAGCTGTGTCGTGGGCCCCTGGATCAGAAGGGGCGCCGGTCTCAGTGGGAAGATGCTTCTTTAACTGATCCACGTGGCGCCTCCACTCGGATCCATTGGCTAGTCCGACCCTATAAGAACAGGGACCGGTTATGGACAGAATAGAGGCAGCCACCCATTTAGCATCCCAGAGAAAGAGCGGGCCCAAACCAAATCCCCCACCAGGAAGGAGCGTGGAGGGGAAACCCCCAGGGTGCATGGCTGCTCCCTTGAATCGAGAGGATGAAGCCTATTCAGAAGGGTCTGCAAGCGCCGACCCATCAACAGCTCCGCGGGGCTTTTGTTGGTCGTTGGGCAGGGAGTGGAGTGTTGGCTTAGCAGGTAAACCACCACCCTCGCCGGCCAATCGCCCCGGTCCATCTGGCCAAGCGGACCGCACGGTCTGCCCGGCCATTGCAGGCCGGATGGTACGGAGTGGTGGGCTCTGGTGGTGGTGGTGGTACCCTGCAAGGCCAGGAATTCCTGGAAAGTGGTGGAAGCGAATTGGGGCCCATTGTCCGAGACCACCATGTCCGGCAACCTGTGGGTTGCGAACAACCAGCACAGGGCCCTGACAGTATTCTCAGCTGTGGTGGAGGCCATGAGGACTGTCAGGAATGTCTGGCCATGAAAGGTGCCGGCAAAATTTACGTGAATACGAGACCACAGGCCTCTCGGAGCCTCCCACTCTCGAGCAGGCGCGTTGGGGGAGCGGGACGGGAGAGCTGACAGGTAGAAGAATGGCCAACCCAGGCTGTAATCTCAGCGTCCAGCAAGGGCCATCAGATATAGCTGCGCACCAACGCCTTCATGCATGCTATGCCTGGGTGATTCTTGTGGAGCAGAGACAGAACCTGAGATCGCAGAACAGGAGGGATCACCACCCAGTCCCCCCAAATAAGGCACCCACTATGGAGAGACAGTTCGGCATGGTGGGCCTTAAAGGGCCGGAAACTGTCAGCCAACTTCCCCAGAGGCCACCCGTGGAGGACCCAGGAGCAGACCTGAGCCAAAACCGGGTCAGCCTTGGTGTGGGCCGCCACGTCAGCAGCGGTGAGGGGAAGACCCGAGGAGGCGATTGAAATAACGGACAAGGATGGTACCGGGACCAGGTCGGAGACAGGCAGGGGGCAGCGGCTAAGAGCATCAGCATGCCCTAGCTGCTTGCCGGGAGGGTAGAGCAGCGTATAGGAATACACCGCCAGGAACTCCGTCCAGCAGGTCATCCTGGGAGAGAGGATGGGAGGGGTCGGCTTGTTGCCGGCCAGAAGCCCAAGGAGAGCCTTGTGGTCCGTGACAAGTGTAAAGTACCAACCATACAGATAATCGTGGAATTTCTTAATCCTGGACACTGCAGCCAGAGCCTCCTTGTCAATCTGGCTGTAATTGCTCTCCGCAGAGGAGAGTGTCCAGGAGTAGAAAGCCACAGGGGCCGCCGAGCCATTTGGGAGGACATGGCTCAGGACAGCCCCCAGACCATAGGGGGAGGCGTCACAGGCTAACGTCAGCGGCAGCTTGTCACTGTACTGCACTAAGGCAGCCGCTGACGTAAGCATGTCTTTGACAGCCGCGAACGCATGCGCTTTGCGGCTGCCCCAGCGCCAGGCCGCAGATCGGTCGAGCAACCAATGCAGCAGCTCAACAAGTGACGCCTCGTGCGGCACAAACGGCGCATAGAAGTTGAGAAGCCCCAGGAACGCCTGCAGCTCCGCCTTGGAGGAGGGAGTGGGGGCGTTCCTGATGGCTGCAACCTTTGAAGGTGTAGGGTGGATCCCTTGGACGTCAATCATGAAGCCCAAGAACTCCACCCTAGGAACAGCAAAAGAACATTTGCTGAGTTTCAATTTCAAGCCTGCACCCCTAAAACGGAGGAGGATCTTCCTGAGCATTTTGATGAGTTCTGAGCGGCTGGAAGCAGCAATCAGAACATCATCGAAATACGGAACCACACTGGGGAGCCCACACTGGGGAGCCCATGGAGCAAGCGCTCCATGAGGCTCTGGAAGATCCCCGGGGCTATGGAAACGCCAAATTGGAGGCGGCGACAACGAAAAGCCCCACGATGGGTGACGGTGGTTTGGGCAGCCGCTGCATCATCATCCACCGGGAGCTGCTGGTAGGACTGTGCCATATCCAGTTTCGCAAAGGTGCAGTCCCACCCCAAGGAATGGAGCAGGTGCTGCACAACATGGACTGGATAGCGGTTTGCCTGGAGGCCAAGGTTGATTGTCGACTTGTAATCGGCGCAGATCCTGACCGACCCATCGGGCTTGACAGGGACCACAATTGGGGTCTCCCATCGCGAATGGTCGACGGGTTCCAGGACGCCTGCGCTAGCAGCTTATCAAGTTCGGCATCAACCTTGGCCCGCAAGGCAAAAGTCACCCTGCGAGCCTTCAGCCGAATAGGTGCAACCTGGGAATCGAGGTTGAAGGAAATGGGGGTGCCCTTGTAAGAGTCCAGTTGGCCATCGAAAACGTCCGCAAATTCCGCGAGGATGTCATCCGGGGTGGGGGCGGAGGCACCCACCCAATGGATCCCCCCAATTGACAAACCCAGGGGAGGGAACCAATCTAACCCTAACAGGGCTGGCAGGGGCTTTTGCACTATCAAGACAGGCGACCGTGAAAGTCCTCATAGTCAGGGCATTCCTCTATCCTGGTGCTTCTTGACCTCTCAGCGGCCTTCGATACCATTGACCATGGTATCCTTTTGTGACGGCTAGAAGAGGTGGGAGTGGGAGGCACCGTCTTGCAGTGGTTCTCCTATCTCTCTGGCAGGTCGCAGTCGGTGTTGGTCGGAGGACAGAGATCGACCCCTAGGCCCCTTGAATATGGGGTGCCGCAGGGTTCGGTCCTGTCCCCCCTCCTATTTAACATCTACATGAAGCCGCTGCGTGAGATCATTCGCAGGTAGGGGATCAAATACCACCAGTATGCGGACGATACCCAGCTGTATCTGTCCGCCCCGTGCCAACTCAGTGAAGCGGTGGAAGTAATGTGCCAGTGCCTGGAAGCTGTTAGGGTCTGGATGGGAATGAACAAGCTTGTGCTCAACCTTGACAAGACTGAGTGGCTTTGGATGTTGCCCCCCCAAAATAGTCCAGATATTCCACCCTTAATCCTGGGGGGTGAAATCTTACACCCCTCAGAGAGGGCCCGCAACTTGGGTGTTCTCCTGGATCCACAGCTGACATTAGAACATCATCTGTCAGCTGTGACCAGGGGAGCTTTCGCACAGGTTCACCTGGTGCACCAGTTGCGGCCCTACCTGGACCGGGAGGCACTCCAAATGATCACTCATGCCCTCGTCACCTCAAGGCTCGACTACTGTAATGCGCTCTACATGGGGCTGCCCCTGAAGAGTGTTCGGAAACTACAATTGGTCCAGAATGCAGCCGCGCGAGCGATACTGGGTGTACCTAGGTACACCCATGTTACACCTATCCTCCGTGAGCTGCACTGGCTTCCCATCGGTCTCCGGACACGCTTCAAGGTGCTGGTTATTACCTATAAAGCCCTACATGGCCTAGGACCTGGATATCTCCGTGACCGCCTCCTGCAATATACCTCCCAGCGCCCAATAAGATCGCACAGGGCGGGCCTTCTCCGGGTACCGTCAGCTACACAATGCCATCTGGCGGCTCCCCGGGGGAGAGCTTTCTCTGTTGCTGCCCCGGCCCTTTGGAATGAGCTACCCCCTGAGATCCGGACCCTCCCCACTCTCCTGGCCTTCCGTAAGTCTGTTAAGACTTGGCTGTTTCGGCAGGCCTGGGGCTGTTGATCTTGACTGAACTCCAGCCCCATTATAACTGAGTGTATGTTGTGTTTTCCTGTTTTAAATTGTATTGTTTTGTGTTTTTAATCTTCTTAATATTTTGATTGTTTTTATGTAAACCGCCCAGAGTCCTTCGGGATTGGGCGGCATACAAATCTATTCGAATTCAAATTCAATTCAATTCAACCCAGATGGGGAAACAACCCAGGGTGGGAATAAGAGTCCCCTGGTAGTCTCTGAGGGACGTGTCCACCAGCTGCAGCTGGTCACGGCTGACTCGGGGACACAGGTGGGAGAAGGTGGACCAGGAAAGCAGGGAGCAGGAGGAGCCGGAGTCCACTTCCATGCTGCAGGGCTGACCTTCCAGGTGAAGGGCAGCAGAGACCTTCCTTGCCCCCGCGGACGTCTGGCTGACGGTCTCCCTGACGAGGTCAGGCTGGGCCACCGTGTAGCAATCTTCAGCCCGCCGCACAGGCCGCGGAGGCTGGCGGCGCGGTTGCGGTTGGGAAACGGCAGGCTGCTGAAGGAAGGAAGGCGCAGGCAGCAAGGCACGGCAGACCCGTGAGATGTGGCTTTTCTTGCTGCAATGATGGCAGACGGTGCCCTTGAAGGGGCATGCAGAACGGGTGTGACTGCCGCCGCAGCCCACACAAGCAGACGAGGCTGGAACGCCGGCTGAGGGGGAGGCCATCTAGGTTGAGCATGGAACTGAGCCACATGCTCACAGTCGGGCTCCACGAGCGGCACAAGCTCATCGACGAGGCAGGCATGAGCAGCCGAAGGAGGGCAAGGAGGAGGGAGAGGAGGAGGAAGCGGAGGAGGGAGAGGAGGAGGAAAAGGCTGAAGTCGCTGCATGTCGGCCGTGGACAGCTCCAAGAGCTCGGCTGCTCTGGCTTCGTCTACGGCCTGCTGTAAGGTGATCTCCAGGTGATCCAGGAGATGGCGTCTGAGGCGAATGTCTTTGACTCCGCAGACAAATTGTTCTACAAGATTGTCCTCCAAGTCCACAAAGTCACATTGAATCGCCGCTATGCGTAAAGATTGCAGAAATTGGCTGATCGATTCCGCCGGTTTCTGCACGCATTGGCGGAAAGCGTAGTGGTGGGCAATTTGCGATGGGGTGGGAGCGTAATGGTTTTTTAGTTTCGCCATCAGCGTCTCCCAGCTGGTTTGATAAACCGGCTGAGGGGAAGCCAGGGCTCTCGCTGAGGCGAACATAACCGGGCCTCAGCAGCTGTGGAAGAAACTGCACTTCTTCTCCGGTGGCAGGTTATGATTCTTTGAGGCTATAAGGTAGCACTCAAAGCGCTCGAGGAACCCGGCCCACGACTCGCCGGAGGTTCCAAACAGGGCGAATGATGGAAGAGCTGCCATCTCTAGGTTGCGACGTGAGGTGAAGAAAAAAAATGTTTGGATTGAAGAGCCAGCGGATGCTCCGCAGTTTGAGTGGCTACGTGGCTTATTGCCCTCTCGTTCGTCCTAGGCACCGATTACTGGAATCGCCACGATCCCGCCCTTGTCACCAGTTTTGAGGATCAACGGAAGGACGAGACTGGCGCCAGGACTGACAGAACAAGCAGTTTATTCACGGTAACTATTTACAGGCAATTCAGCAACTTCCCTGCTTGACAGCTATTTAAACGGACCTGTCAAGCAGGGATAGCCAATGAGCGTGCCCCTAGTGGCTAGCAACAAGCGACGCCGTGCCCCAGCCAATCAGGGTGCCGCCTGGCTTGTTGCTAGCCGCCAGGTCGTAAGTCGAGGACTTTCTGAGTCCTCAACAAGAACTACACCAAGGAACTGAGAAAAGCCAGTCTGATGTAGTGATTAGGAGCCGAGGTGGCGCAGTGGGTAGAGTGCAGTACTGCAGGCCACTTCAGCTGACTGCTATCTGCAGTTCAGCGGTTCAAATCTCACCGGCTCAGGGTTGACTCAGCCTTCCATCCTCCTGAGATGGGTAAAATGAGGACCCAGATTGTGGGGGCGATATGCTGACTCTGTAAACCGCTTAGAGAGGGCTGAAAGCCCTATGAAGCGGTATATAAGTCTAACTGCTATTGCTATTTAAGGTGGTGGCCTAGAAATCAGAAGCCTGAGTTCTAGTCCCATTTTAGATATGGAATCCAGCTGGGTGACCTGGACCAGTCATTCTCAGCCCAACACACCTCACAGGGTTGTTGTTGAAAGGAAAATAGGAGGAAGGAGCAAAACTTTTACATTCTATAAGAAAGGTAAATAGAGTGAGATGGACAAGAACAACTGGAGATCGGAGGTCCCCCCCAAAACCATTCTATATGCTATGAAGGGCTTTATAATGACAACCAACATGTGATCATTTATTTTACAAAAAGAAAACCAAAATGGAGAACCCATGTGTGAAAAACTAGATATATCCTTACTGGTTCCATATATATATGAAAAAGCTAAGTAGCAGACAGGTGCTGATCAAGTGTCCTTGATCAAGTGATCATCAGCAATTGTGACTGCCTCTACTTTTAGGAGATTACTAGTAACATAATGCCAAAGAAGAAAGACATCTTAGAGAAGCAAATGTTTCTGCCCATAAATCTGGTGTTATAAGGCCATTTCCATTCCATTTCCATAAATTTCATACTCTTCGTTTACTTTATATGGTAATATCATTTTCTCAAAAAAAAAATCTTCCTATGTCTTATAAAGACATCTTCAGAACTTTTATCATTCATAGTTAATCAGAAATTTCCATTACGAGCTATCAGAAATAACAACATATTGAAATTTAATTCCATCAAATAAGGTACCACAAATTAATTTCCTATCATCTCTCATAAACTCTCGGAAATTTAACACTTTCCTTCCATTTTGATACCATAGCTTATCACTTTCTCTAATACAAGAAGAAATATATTCTTCCCATATTTTGTATGTAAACAAACCTTTAAAGCCTTATTCAGTCTTGGTAAAAACATACCATTAAAATATGCTAGGAAAGAAAATACACATACATGCACACACACTTTAACCTTGCCGAATAAGTCAACTTTATAAATCTTTTTAATTTTAAAAGTTTAATGTTCATTCATTTTAAATATTGTTCTAGGAGCTGATTTCTTTTAATTCATCTTTTTTCAGGAATTCCTTCAAAGGTATAATACATCTCTTGTAAATCCAAAATAAGAAAGATATTGAAGTTGAAATCCACACATCCAAGTCATTCTTCCGATTTGTGTGTCCTTTTAACGTTTAAAATATTAATCAGTTTCAGTTGTAAATCCTGTGTAACATCTTTATCATTATTGTATTATATTATACTGTAATTTTAAATCCATATCCAAAATAGCCTGATTCTCAATTGTATCCTATCTCTTATTTTTAACTCAGTTTTCTAGTAAGAGACAGTCTTAAATTTATCACTACTTTGTTGCCAAATAAGATTGCGGAGAGCAATATACTGTAGATGTTTGGAGAGCTGTAATAAAACTTGTCTTTCTAAACATTCTTAATATCCCAAAAGCAACATTTCCAGTGATGCTGATTAAGAAAGGAAGTGTGAAAACTCAGTGCCTTTTGAAAGCTCCAAAGCTCTGCTAGGGCAAGGCTGATTCTCCTGACTCCAAAACTCTAAAGGCCTTCTATATGCTCCCCATCACAGTGGCAGGCATTTTGCTGACATAACAACAATATATTAATTATATGTTCACAAATAATAGGAATATACAAGTACAATCTTATCATGGAACTTTCAAGGATTTATTTGTCAAATTGTATAAAACTTCAAAAATGAAAATTTCACAATCACAAGGATTCAAACATCTGTTAGCATGACCAATAGAATTTATTAAACATAGTTATTTACAGTTATTTACATATGTTTCTATCAGGGAATATTAAAATAGACAATATACAATTTAAGATTTCTCATTGAGAGGCATGTAAAAGGAAATAAATTGGACACTTGAAAAACTCCTTTAGAGACCAGGATGTAAGAGCTGGTTTTTTAATCTTGTAAAGATTTTAAACAAAATACTCTTTTCAAGTTAAGTCACAAATATGGCATTGTAGCAGCAGAGCAAACGACAAATGGCTCTGTGGAGTTAAGACATAATCCAATAAGCACTGCAACAAACTACAATGAAAAGGGATTCATGCAAATTTCTCTGAATGAATGGATGCTGTACAAAGCAGTATATTGGATTGGTAACAAATATTTCAATCAGTTAGATACCCTGTAGTAGGGGAAAAATTCAACTGAGCTAGCATGCAGTACCACTCAATCAAATCTTAGCAGTGATGGTGATGAACAAGCAGCTAAATCAAACACCATGCTTCTAAAATAAAACCGTTTGTACATTACATATAAGAAACAACAACAATTTTGGTCCAATAAACATTAGACAAAACAGTTTTACAATTAAAATATCTATTTTTGTACAGGGCTGAACATTAAATATAAGAATATTTACATTTGCACAATATGTATAAAATAAGTTATTTTAAAAAATGAAAACAATATAACATTTTTTTCAAAAAGAAAACTGTACAGCAACCTATAAATTATGTAAGATGAATACTCTCTCATTCTGCACATTCCCACAAACTTAAAAGTTCTTCCATAGGTTTTTGTTGTTTTTGTATGTTTAATAATAAAAACCACTGAAGTTTTAAATAGACTTTTTGGTGGACTTACAGCTGCCAGCGCTGTTAAATCTTGAGTAAAAGACTGTCATAGATTTATTGAGTAGATGCTTTTTGAACCCAGAGGCTAAAATAATACCATTTATTAATAAATGGTATTTATATGTGCAATACTGAATGAGATTTGGGGCACATTTCAGAAGGAATACATAGAATATTGATAAAGGCAGTATTCCATTTTAGTGCTGTAATTTAAGCATCCCACAGTCTTGAGCTGTAATAGCAAGAAATGCTAGCTGTCATATAGGTGTCAACTCAAAGTCGTCATTAACATCCACAAGAGGAACATAGAATTCCTGGATTTCATAAATGCTGATTGATTTGTAAGTTGCAGGATCAAGTTCTTGTAGTTTAAGCTGCCATTCCAGTCTCTGAACAGCATTTAAAGCTGCTGCTTCATGTTGCTGCCTCATCAGGAGACATGTCTATTTCAAAATAAATAGAAGAATCTTTAGTTAGCTCAAGCAAGCTTCTATATAAATAAGCACACTGTACTTCTATTAATACAAGAACTATTACTTTGGCAATCCACTGGTTGATTAGACTTGTGAAATGATTTCACAACCTATTCCAAGATTTATCTACAGGTTTCTTTTAAAAGTTTAATACATAATATTAATAATAATGCAAGTACTGTATTGAATATTAATTTTAATAATACTCTTGTGTTTAAATAATTTAAAAAATAGTACAATCTATCCTCTAAAACAATAGCACTTTTAGGCTTCAATTCTACATGCACTTAAAGGTAGTCCTAGTTTAGCAATTACAATTGGGACTAGCAACTTGGTTACTAAATAAAGTGGATTCACATGACCATGACTGTGCTTTCTGGGTTGAAACTGACACGAGTAATAATTTCACACTTTTTGTTGTCTTTTGTCTTCCTGCTAACCGTTGCCTTTGTAATGCTTACCTCAGCACTATGTAATTAAAAAATTGCTTCTATCACTGAACAGGAAGGGATTAGAAGAGAATAAGGCATACTACAAGGAATACAGTTCAAAAACAATGTACTGGTGCTGACAGCTGTGAGCATGCTTGGCAAATAGCTAAATATATTTCCCACTTTGTGCCTCCTTACTCTCTTCTAACCCTTTAATCCCCAATCTTTCTGTTCAATGAAGGGAAACAGGACAGAAATCACTTGTCATGGAGAAATGACTTGGATATTGACAGGGCAGGAGAGAGATATGTAGGTATTTCCTCTTTCTTACTTTGCAAACCTGGGTAGGGCAGCGCATTTGAATGGGAAAATATCAGTAAGAGAAATGAGGGCTGCTGGTCATGCATATGGCAACCCTAGTCCAATATGGTACTTGAAACTGAGGAAAGGTGAGTGGTTAACAATGGGTCTTCACTAAGGGTTCTGTTGCACACCAACTCCCAAGCAATGTTCCCTCTAATTTTTTTTCAGTGTGAGCGGAAAAGTATAGTGTTTGAGCGGCACATTTTCATGCCTGAGCACCTGAATTTTTTTCACAGATGTCACCTAAGACAACAACGAAATCAGTGTTATTTGAAACTCAAAGTTATGTTTATTCAAGGTACCCGCTTAATTAAAAGTGTTATATAATATCAGTATCACTTAACAACGGTCCTGCTTAGCAACCAAAATGTTGGCTCAGAAACTCTGGCATTGAAGCACGCAAGTCTTAAAGCTGTCAAGTTACAAGACCTTTGCACCCCTAACCCTTTAGGAAAAAAAACCCCAGGGGTCTTCAAACCTGACAGCTTTAAGCCTTGCTGACTTCAACTCCCAGAATTCCTCCTCCAGTCATGTTGCAGCAACGTCATCTGCGTGGATCTGCTCCATCTTCGGTTTTTTTCACAGGAGGCAGGGCTGCTGCTGAAGATGCCAACGAGCCCCCACCGCCACTAGAATATGCATTTGTTTAGCATGACATAGAATAGTCTTTCAACCAAAAGTATGGAATAAAAGAGAGACTGATAATATTAAAAAAATAAAACCAAAAAGCAGCTATTTATTTGAGTTCTAGATAAACATTTAGTTCAGATTTAATAGTGTTTCAGAGATGTGGCTGTCAGCTATTTGTGTATGTATGTTATTATTATGGAAGGTTAGATGAGATTTCACCAACATTATTCACCCCTGATTAATGCATTCATTCTAATAATCGAGTCTGACTCTGAATTACAAATCTATGTCTGAAGAATCTGGGTTAAGTTTGGATTGGAAATTTGGGGAACATGAAAGTTTATGCATAATTTTTGTAATTTTTTCATTGGGTCTTAATAATGATTTTATTCATTTGGGATTTTTTCATAGGCTTAACACAGCTCTAATTTTGTCATTAGGAGCAATGTAACATTGGCCACTAATGTATTGTATACAGGTTGCCTTAGAAGGTAATACCTTTTGTATAGTAGGAACTTAAGATAGACTTCATACAGATAACAATTGAGAAATATTGTTCTTTTTAAAAAGCAGTGTTAATTGCTGCACCTTTCTCATATTAAGTATATTAGCTCAAGTTCATGTTAGGAAAAACTTTCAGTCTTAAAGGTTTGGTGAGGAGAAATCCAAAAATTCTTTTAAAGAATTTAAATTAAATTTGAGGCTACCTCTGCTTTCACTCTCCCCCTCAGTTGTGCAGCAGCGGCAGCTCTCAGCCTATGGCGGCAGCGTCACACAGGCTGTGGAAGGAGGAGGAGGAGGAGGAGGAGAAGGGAACCAAAGAGGCTTTTACCGGGTCTGCGCCCCACAGCCAGGACCGTCCTTGCACCTCAAGCCACGTTTCTTCCTGCAAAGCCCTTCGGGCAACCCGAGAGTTCCACTTGACGCCAGAAGGGCTTTGCAGGAAGAAACGCGGCTTGAGGCGCAAGGACGGTCCTGGCTGTGGGGCGCAGACCCGGTAAAAGCCTCTCTTTGGTTCCCTCCTCCTCCCCCTCCTTCCACAGCCTGCGTGATGCTGCCGCCGTAGGCTGAGAGCTGCCGCTGAAACAAGTTTGGGGAGGTCCTTTGCGGGTGGCCAGTTCTAGCCGCCTGCAAAGGACTTCCCCACGTTTGCTTTGAAAGAAATCTCTGCGCGGCAGTTAGAAACCTCTGCGCGGGGGTTTCTTGCCATGTGCGCGGCCACGCAGCCGCGCACCTTAGAGGGAACAGTGCTCCCAAGTGGAGCAGAGTAGTGAGGTGGCTCGTCTGCTGCTCCTGACAAGTTCCTTTATTTTTTCTTGTCCACGGGGGAGATTTGCATTTGCCTCAAAAAGACATCCATTAACTTTTGGGTATCTTGTCTTGGCTGGCCCAGGATCTGAAGGGACCCAAAAGGGCATTTTCATAGCCTCTTTGATATTATGAATTGCAGCCAGCTGAAATGTCTATCTCAACATACTTGCAGAAAGAAGGTGCCCAACAAGCAGTTTGGCCAGCCAGTTTAGGTCATGCTGCCCATCTTTTTCTGTTTGGGTGTGGAAAGAGCTGCAGGGAAGTTAATTCTGTTACTCCCCATGCAGAGCAAAGCAATTGGGAGATGAAGGGATTAAAAGAGAGTAAGCAGGCACACTATGTGAAAAATATTAGCTGTTGCTGAGTGCACTCATGGCTGTCAGGACCAGTACATTGATTTTGGTGTGTATTCCCTTCGTGTGCATGCTTAATCTGTTCTAATTCATTCTTCTCCAATCTCTCTGCAAGGAGGGAAAAAAGGAAAACAACAGATTAGATACAGGAGAATGAAAGTTGACTATAATGATGACCATTGTGACTGAGGGGTACTGTGAAAGTCATAAATAGTTCTAAAATTATTTTTTCAACACGGTTGTAATTCTGAATGGTTGAGCCAGTGATTGGTAAGCAAGGACTATCTGTATTAATTTCAATGGGTTTTACTTTGTACCATGTATTTCTGCATATTTTCTATTCTCTAAAGTTGATGGGTCTTGCCTTAACGGTTTCCTTTTAAAAATGCATTTTTTTAAAAAAAATACCATTTATATATGCAAGTTACACTCTAACATAATTAAGATTCTAGTGATATGATTCCAAAAAACAGGAATGAAAGTTTTTATGGGTGCCCTATAGACCTCATCTTTGCTTTGTCATCTCTGAACTGCACTGGAAATATGCAAAATATCTATAGTTGAAGCATTTCCTTTTCAGAATATCCTGGTCTGACATAGAATTAACTGTTCCCACCTCAAAATTGGACATTGTAAACTAGATAGCTTCTGGGACACTGGGTCAGAATTGCATTCCAAAGTCTAAACAAGACAATCCACAGATAAAACATTTTGACTCTGAAATGTTCTGTGCATCTTTAAATTGCAAATATAATTATAGGATTGGTGTAGATTCACTGCTTATGAATTGCTTAATTTAGAGATTTGTTTTAGCTATTATAGCTAGTAACATTGAAAATGTTCTCACCTGTTTTCCTGCTGCAGTGATGTGCTTTTGGCACATTAGCTTCCTTTACACATAGCCTAAAATTTTACTGTATATTGTTTCCTTCAAATAGGGTTCTGTTTAAATTAGGAGGAAATTTGCTTTTTAACTTCCACTGAAACAAAAGTGGTTGAATGTATTTATTTAAGAGCCAAGGTGGCGCAGTGGTTAAATGCAGCACTGCAGGCTACTGCTAGATCAGCAGGTCAGCGGTTCAAATCTCACCGGCTCAGGGTTGACTCAGCCTTCCATCCTTCCGAGGTGGGTAAAATGAGGACCCAGATTGTTGGGGGCAATATGCTGACTCTCTGTAAACCGCTTAGAGAGGCCTGAAAGGCCTATGAAGCGGTATATAAGTCTACTGCTATTGCTACTGCTATTATTGTCTGGACTGTGTACTTGGAAAAGTGTATGAAGAATATCTGAGTTAGAATTCTGCTATACTGTAAAGTACAGGTGTCAAACTCGTGGCATCATGTTCCTGTCACATGACGTATTGTAATGTTTGTCACCTTCATGGAGCTGCATGACAAATCTGGTCCATGGGCCGCCAGATTGATACCCCTGTTCTAAAGTGTACAATGACCACCATTGGCTCACTCATCTAGTCAGTGGGAGAAATATCTCACTACACAATTCTTCTAGTATTGCATTAAACTCAGAATAAAGGATGGAAAAGCTTCCTACATGCAAGGAAACTGGGAACTGCTCCTTCTAACTCAGTATCATATAAAACAGTTTTGATTAGCGTATAGAACAGAAATGTGGATATAAATGCTATGATATCAGCTATGCTACTATTCCTTTCACATTTGAAATCTAACAGCAAACTAGTCTTTTTAGAATAGCTCTACAAACATTTTGGGACATTCTTTAGCAGAAGAGCAATATAAAATGCTATTTCTACTTGAATTTGCAATAACACAAAAGAGATGGATAGAGTGGGCAGCATATCTAATGACTAGAAATTTTTAATAGAAAAATATTTTGGGAGGAGTTCAATGAAGATACGTACCTTTAATTTGTCAAATTTGTCATCCACATCCTGTAACCATGACATAAATTGCCTTGCATTAAATCGGTCTCTAACTGATGCTTTACTGTCATCAGTCTGTAAATTAAACATATTAAAATTATACATGTTAATTATAGGCTAATGTCCACTCATTCCCATGCTATATAATGTCTTCGATAGATTTATATGTTTAATGATAACTACAGTTTGTCTGTAAAGGTGATATTATTTTTAAGGAAAAACTTAACAGTATTTCAATTTAGTGGAAGAATTAAAATTAAAAAATGTGATTTGCTAGACAATCCAGAGAAATCTTTATTGTGCAATCTCTTTTCACTATAGGTAGTTCTCCCTTAAACCTCACAGTTTGCACCGTCAACTCTGTCACTTAAGTGATGCAGTCATTAAACAAAACTTCACCTGACCACACTGGATTTATGACAACATTTCTGCAGCAATTGTTACACATCATGTGATTACAACTTCCAATTTTACTGCTGGCTTCTCTATTGGCTTTGTTTATTGGAAGCCAGCTGTGATGTTTGCAAATGTGATGCTGCGATGGTTGTAAATCTGCACCTGTTATGAAGCACCTAATTGTTAATCAACTTGTATCTTTTTAAGTCCCCTACAGTGTGTGTCTTCTTCATAAGCTATGACTTTAATAATAGTTTTTAATTCAACAATATATCTGCATTATAAGCTCTATTAATACTCTTCTGACAGTTCATAAAATATCTGTATATATTTTTCTACCGCCTACAGCCACTTGGCTTCAAGTCATATGCAAAGTAAAGAAATTTTACATTAATATCACAATGCTTTCTTTGTGGAATGAATGAATTAATATAAATAGAAATAATGTTATGTATTTGGAAAATTTATAAAATGAAACATTTTAACATAATTGCAATGCTCATCATTTTATAGCAATATTTATAACAATTTGCTTAGAAAATCAAGAGCGGTCATGTTAAAATTTAAATATCGTGGTCATCATTCATAAGATAAATATAAAATGGAGAAAATCTTTAGGGCATATACACAAGAACTTAAGGAATGTTGTGGTTGATCAAACAAAAATTCTATCCAACCCACAATGTTTCAATGAAATTTAAGGTGTCACAAAAGCAATGGTTCTCCCATTTCTCATTTATAAAAAACCACTAGTCAGACACATATTCCTTTTATTTAAAAAACCTTAACAATTAATGTATATTTTCATGAATTTTAACCCACCCCTTAAGTTATAGTGTTGAAGCCATTACTTTATATTTCATACTAATAAATTTCTTAACTATGTATTGCATTAAAAGCATCTTTTGCCTTTTTTGAATAAAGCTGAAGAACCATGAACTGTGTTATAAAACATATGCACGATTTTGAAGAACTATATTATTGTGTACTGTTGTATTTTATTAATTTTACATAATGGATGACAAAATTAACTATAAAAAACATTGTCCATTACGATCATGAATGCAGTCCCTTCTGAAAACTGAGGATCAACACAACAGCAGCCCTAAATAGTATGCTACACTCCAGAAATTCAGAGGAACAGCAGGAACTTGATCGTTACTGTCTTTCAAAAAGTTGAGAGAAGGTATAACCTGCCCTTATGGGACAAAACTATTTTTAAAAATCGGGAGACACTAAAAAGGCCTTCTCCTCGACCTCTTCTCCAACATCTCTTAGAATACTCCTTCAGACGTATGTTTTGTATGTGATTTAAAGGTTCCAAATTGACCGATTTTCACTTGTTTACACGACGACAATCAAAACCTCAGTTAAAGTATCAAGGTGAGTGACAATGAAAACATAAAAATGGTAATAAAAAGCGTTTTGTTGTGAAACAGGCTGTTTAGGGTAATTCAGTTTCCCATAGTAATAACATTGCCAGAGAGAAGCAGCACAATCTAGCTTCGGTTTCTTCACCTATTGGAAATGTAGGACATTAGTAGCTGATCCCAAAATGATCTGATACATCAGGCAAATGTTGGAAACAGTAGTTCTCTTAGATGCCCAAGGGCCAAACATGAAGAGCTTTATACCAATAGGTCAACACTAGCATCTTCAATTCTACTCAGAATTGTAGCTCTGCTACAATGATGTTATGTGCTTCCAGTGTTAGGAATGCAAATATGCAAGCTACATATTCCAAGTCAGTTATGTAAAGTGAGCTACAGTAGTTCGATTGGGTGGTGATGATGGCAACAGTTTTGGAGTTAGGAGTTGGTGGCAGAGTTTTGCAGTGGTTCTCCTTCCTCCCTCCATAGCTGGTTCCAGTTAATGTTGTTGGGAGGTGGAGAGGTTGAGTTCAGGTCTCTGCAACTGGCACCCCAGGGCCACTCTTGGATCTTAACCCTAACCATTGAGCATGGGATGTATCCTCAGTATAGCTCCACTCCTTAAAGAGCAGGTGATGCTGGTATGGCACTGGCTGAGTGCCTGGAGGTGTAAGGGTCTGGATGGGAAGAAACTAGTTTTGATCCAACCCTGGCAAGATGGAGTGGCTTTACGTTTTTGATCTCTCAGGTCCAGGTGTTACATTATCTTTGACTCAATGAGGAAGCACTTTCCTGGACTGAGCTGGTATGCAATTTGGGGAGTCCTTCTACACTCACAGAACTTGCTTTACCTCCACAACACCTGGGAGACTTTGCTCCTGATCATTCATGCCTTGCTCACTTTCTGCTTGAATTACTGCAATGCACTTTATGTAGAGTTGCCCTTGAGGAACATATGGAAGTTACAACTACTGCAGAATGTGGTGTCTTCCATAATACTGTATGCTGCTGGGTTCATCCACATCACAATCCTGTTGTGCAGGTGCACACTGGCTTTCAGTTTCCTTCTAGGTGCAATTCAAAATGCTAGTTATTACCTTTAAAGTCCAAATGGCACAAGATTAAGTTATTTGTGAGACAGTTTCTTGCTAAGAACATCTTCCTGTCCTATCAGATCAAATAGGGTGGGCAGGCTCCTAGTCTCTTCCCTTTAATGTTGCCATATTATGGACCTAGAAAGTGTGCCTTTTCTGTGGAAGCCTAAAGTCTACGAACACATCCTTCTGCAAGGTTCAGCAAGCCCCCGCCCCATCCGTTCAACCTTTCAAAAACCACTTGCTTTCTTCCCAAGTGCTAGATATGAACCTGGGGATGAGCCTGAATGAGAAAATTTAGCTATAATGCCACTTTTTTGTTTTAATGTATTTTATTGTAGATAGATATTGTTTTATTTTGAGGTTGTGAGCCACCCAGAGGTAAGCTTGAGGTGGAGAGCTATAGGAATGTTATAAATAAACACGCAAACAGACATACATATACACATACTATACTATACACATACTATAATTGTGTCCTTCTACAGCAGGTATGATTGTAATTTGCATACCAGCTTATGCTGGCAAAGCTGCCTTTTTAACTATGGCCTCCACCTGCTGTTCTAGTAGGACCCCCAAATCACAAAACTTTTGTTTCATAGATGTTGCCTACCCATCCAAAGACAATACTAGTTATCAACAGGCAATCCCAAGACAAACAAACCTCATGGAAAAAGACAAAGGCACACAACTTTTCTACTATTTTCAATTAACTGCATGGATATAAACATTCACAATGAGTCAATAATTTTCCTTTTATCAATTTCTTCAAACAACTTACCTGTGTATCAAGAGGCACGTTATATACTTCAGCATCCAGCAGTACTGTACATGCACTAAAAGGCAAAGTCTGATTTGCTAAAGTTCTTGCTGCTCGATAATGGACTCGTAGTACTTCTTGCTCATTGGAAACGATAAGTTTTTCCTAAATAAATTAAAAGACATATAATTTAGCTAAATCATATAATCTTTTATTAATTCAAAAATACATCTTGTTACTCTGAAAAACTAACCTTTCCCTATACTTATGAAGGAATCCTGTTAAAAATATACAATGCATTGTATTTTAAAATTCCCTTGAAAAAATGGAAATATTTAGTTCTGAATCAACCAACTTAATAATATAATTTCTTATAATTTTCATTTAAAAAATGAAAACCTCTTAAAAGTGGTGATCAGTCAGTAGATTTTATTATTTTATTACCCTTTCAATACTGTGTTGTAAACGAAGTTTCATCCTTACAACTTCTTGCTGTCTAAAGAGTTCCTTAAGTGGATCAGATAATGATGGTGGTGGTGTGATCTGTGAAGAAATATCACTTTGATATAATCTGTATATACAAAAGATATAATTCTAATATGTAAAGGATACATTTGATGGGAGGTAAAAGTTGCAGTATTTAAATGGTGGCTAAATTTGGGGCAAAATTGAGTATTAAAAATGAAACACTTGCTGTATATTCTCTTGAACTTTTTAAAATACAGTAATTTAAAAATACACTGAGAAATAAGGTTGGGCTTGATGTAAGGCTTGGTTCTAGTAAAATTGATTGTTCATACAAGATTATTCTAAATATCTGCAATCCTGCATCACCAATCCCTTAGGCTCCCAAGAGTATCATTAACAATACACACCAGAAAAATATTACCATGCATTTAAAATGCTCTCGCCAGAAAATATAAATAGGAAAAAAAGGTAAAGCCAGACAAAAAGCCTATGCAATGTCCAGTTTTCCTCATTTTTGTCAGCCTAAAGTTGTCTGCAGTAGCTAAAACCAATCCTGGAAACTTTCCTTCCCTAATGAATGTGTGTACAAACCAGTGGTGGGTTTCAAAATTTTTTAGAACCTCTTCTGTAGGTGTGGCCTGCTTTGTGGGAGTGGCTTGCCAGCCATGTGACCAGGTAGGAATGGCTTGCCAGCTATGTGATTGGGTGGGCGTGGCCAACTTGTAAAATGTGGTGAAACTCACTTAACCACACTCTTGCTTAGTAACCAAAATGTTGGCTCAGAAACTCTGGCATTGAAGCACGCACGTCTTAAAGCTGTCAAGTTTCAAGACCCTTGCACCCCTAACCCTTTAGAAAAATACCCCAGGGATGTTCAAACTTGACAGCTTTAGACTTGTGGATTTCAACTCCCAGAATTCCTCCTCTTGTTCTTTATCTTGATGATGTGCAGACGGGTGGACTGGAGGGAGCTGGAACCAGTTCTAAACTAGATTTGTGGAACCTCTTCTATAGAAGAGATTAGAACTTGCAGGAACCCACCCCTGGTACAAACATACTTGTATGTACACAGACATAATCCGCAGTCACTCCAAAAAAATCAGGGCCAGGTCGAGGTTGACATACATATATAAAAATACAAAAGAACTATTAAATGCAATAAATAACTAACAAAAAATGCTTGTAAAGATAAATCTTTTATAAAGCAAAATCCCACATCTATATATACATCCAACAATTCTTTATCTCAAAAACAAATCATTGTCACATAGAAAAACATACATGTACTCATATGTGTTCCCTATTCTTTTTTCTGAAAAACAGCAAGAAACAACAAAAAAGACAAAATAAAGGCTGAAGAGAACAAGAAGAAAAGAGAAAGGGGAGAGAGAAGAGGAAAAGGTAACTGAACAAGGAATTATATATTATTTATATATTATAAAAAGGGTCAAATTTCTTTGATTAAATACTCTCAAGTAATTGCTAATCTTTAGTTAATTTGCAAATGCTACCAACTTTTCAGCAGTGAAGTTTGCTATTATTTGCACCTCCTGCTTCTTGTTTTCTCCTATTTCTTTTTATCAGGCTGTCTTCATAGATATTTATGGGGGGAAGTTGTGTATCTATGAATTGATATAGGATAAATAAGATGATTTTTCACCAAACTACCACACTAATACATAATAACTAAGCTAATTTGCATCTATTTTTTGTATAAAAGCTGATGAGCTATGCTCACTATGTTTGGAATTTATGTAATTTTAAAAATGGAGGAATGTACTTGAGCAGGAACTGTCAGCCCAGGAGCATCTCCAAATTGCCGAGCACCTCTGAGCAAGAGGAATGCAACTGTATTCAAAACTAAGTATTACCCTGGAATAATTTAGCCAAAGGTCCAAAGT
This sequence comes from Thamnophis elegans, assembly GCF_009769535.1. Taxonomy (NCBI): domain Eukaryota; kingdom Metazoa; phylum Chordata; class Lepidosauria; order Squamata; family Natricidae; genus Thamnophis; species Thamnophis elegans. The sequence continues at coordinate 24,976,037 of NC_045548.1, forward strand.
CAACCAGTTTTGAAAAGATTCAATCTAATGCTGTTCCTCTCCATCCAGACTCTGACATTCTCCAAATACATGATTTCTTCTGTATCACCTGCCAACTTATCTAACATATAAATCAGCTGGTTGTACCATGTGCAATTTTTTCATGAGGCACTCAAGATGTCTTTTTAAAATTCTTTATTTGCATAATATGCATTTTATATTTGTTGCAGGAGCGAATGCATGAGTAAAACATGATTATGTCAAACACTGATATTGTTAACTTACAATGTAGTGGAGTTTTGAAAGCAATAACTAAGAGCCAACAATTAATTCTACAGTAACTCAAATTCCTAGTTACTTACTGTTGGAATGCATATCTTGCTCAGGGGATTGCCATCTAGGAGGTATGATCCATTGAAGGTTACATATTCATCATAATACTGGGGTGCTTGAGGAATAACGCTACATAGTAATTTACGTTTCTCTTCTATTTTCTTTCTTATATGCAAATATTCAAAATACGGATTTGCTCTCTCTGAACTGTATGGCTGAATCTCTTCTAGTTTTAGAGAGTCTACAATAGCTGCCAGAGACTGATGAGTTTTTTCTTTAGCTTGCATTAAAGATGCATTTATTTGAACAGGCTGAGGAACACGTGACAGCTTTCTTTTACGTGGATGATGTGGCTGAGCATCATCTTCCTCAGTTAATCTTATCCGTCCTTTCAAAGAGGCCGATGAATCAAAATCTCGTTCTGAGATCTGGGAGCAACTAGAAAGATTCTGCTTACTTTGATTAGCAAGGATATTTGCTCTATTCCTTGTAATTCTTTGAGGAATTTCATAGTGTTGTGCTTTGGGATCTTCTACGGCTTCTTCCAATTCTAATTTAATAGTTGGACTATATTTATGTACTTCATGTCCAGTTAACTGTGAATGGCTTTCCAAATTAGGTGGTAGGTACTGTTGTCTTTCTTCAATTGAATTGTTTTCTGCACTGTCCATATTATAAAAATTTCTATTGTACTCATTTGTAATTCCTTTCAGTGTTCTACCATTTAGATCTTGAAGATCTAGGACATTTTTATTACCAGCCATATGGGATGAACAGATGTCAATGGAATGGGCTTTTTCACCTTGGAACTGAACGTCAATTACAGTATTATCAAGTTCTTCAGCTTGTGACGTTTTATAAATGAGCTTGCTTACTGCTGATGAATTTGCACTGGAGTGTAAGCGGGGATCATTTGCAACAAAATCCTTCTCAAAATTTTGTGAAATATCTTTAGTAATATTTTCAGGATAAACTGTGATAAGCATATCTGCTTTTTTGTTGTTTGACAAGATGCTTTTTTCTATCTTTTTTTTGCTGGCAGCATCTATGTCTAAGATTGAATTGCTAGATTGAATGGAACTTTGTGAGTTCTTAATCAGAAGCTCTTGGCTGTTTGTATCTGACAAAGCTACATGCTTTGACATATACATCGTATCTGTGCTTGTCTGAATCTGAGAAGGGCAACATGATTGAACAGACAAAAATTCTGCCATTTCCTGGGATGTAGGATTTGATACATTTTCAGCATGATGATAAAAAGATTCAGAACTTTTCTGCTCTTTCATAGTTTTATTTTCAAAATTAGTTATGGCTGAGGCATTTGTTGCATCAAGCTCACAGCCTGAATAATTTGAACAGGAACACTCACTATTTAATGAAATAAATCTATCCAAAGGCACATCCCATGTTTTACTTGATGGAGTCGTATTATTATGTTCTAAATATGTATGACTTTCTCCTGATGAGCTTAAAGGAGCAGCGTTTTTACCAATTGCATCTAATGCATTAGGTTTATGAACTGGTCTACTTGGGGATAAAGCAGAACTGGAATACAAGCTGGTCAGTCCATTCTGGGAATCCTTTTCAAGCAAATTGCAACATTCATGTTTAGGAAAAGAATTATAACTTTGAACTGAGGGCAAAGTACTGTGATTATTTTCTTCTGGTACTCGGGACTGTTTTGTATTTTCATAAACAGCCGGCATACTGCATCTTCGCACTTCTACAACTGGTCTGCAATCATTTATAACAAATTTTACATCTTCAACTGATGCTGATCTAATATAAGCTGGAGGAAGTCTGTTTAAAGTAGATGCTTTATTGCGCTCTGGCAACTCTGATAAACTATCATTCTCATAGTTTGCAGGTGATTTGGCACTAGGCAAAAATGGTGAATGTGAAAAAGACATTTGAGAATCAGATCCTTCAAGCATAAAATCTGAATCATATTCAACAACAGGTCTTGGAGGAGTTAATGTAGTATGACAAGAATCCTCTGAGCTAGCAATTGAAATCATGGATATTGATCTGGAGGTTAGTCCAGTTTTTTCACTTTCTGATCTAGGAGACCTACTTAAGCTACTGTCCAATGTTAAGGATGGTTTTCCACTAGAATTTTTTATATCAACTGACTGTGATCTACTGCTGGTAGCATCTTTTAGCTGCTTATCTTTCCCAGAAGCATCTGATAACTCTGAGCTTTTTGAACGAATCAGTTCTTTGTTCTTTGATTCAGTAAGTGAATATTTTATTTTATCCTTATCTTTTATTTTATTAAGTTCAGTACAGGATCGGTTCTTTAATCTTTCTTTTTCCTTTTGTTTTATTTTTTCTTTGTGTTTTCTATGCCACTGTTCAATTTCCAAATCTTTAAGACTAAGCATTCTTTCAAAGCTTGTCTGCATCAAGTCATCATTTAATAATCTCTTTTCTTTAGGTCGAGTGTCTTTAGACACTGGTAATGGTTTAGATTTAAGCTTTTCAGTGTCAGATTTCAATTTAGATACATTATTTTGTTGCATTTTATCTTTATATTTGTCACGTTCTTTGTATCTGTCAATATCTTTATCTTTTTTATCCTTCTCTCTTCCATCAGGAGTTTTCAGCAATTCATCCTTTGGCTTCTCTTTTAAGAATAAAGTTTTTTCAGTACTGCATTTTTTCTCTTCTGCTGTTTGCTTCATGTTTGTAATTACTGAACTATCACGTTCTTTCGATTTCTCCTTTTTTTCCATTTCTTTTTCTTTGTTTCTACTCTTTTCCATTTTAGAATATTCATTATCTTTTTCAGAACTCTTGCATTTCTTATCATTGCTGGTTTTTTCTTTAGATTCTGAAAAGTATTTATCATTTTTTTCTTTATCATGCTTCTTTTCAAATCTTTCTTTGATTTTTTCTTTGTCATCAAGCTTTTTAATAGTACTGAAGCTTTTTAACTTATCGTGTTCTTTGTTTGTTTTTTCTACCTGTTGAATGTATACTTTTTCCTTTTCTTTTATTTTTTCATTATTTTCAAGAGAATCTGATTTATCCTTTTCTGCTTTATGTTCACATTTTACTTTTTTCTCTTTATCTGTATTTTTTCTTTCTATTTTTTCAATAGAAGAGTTGCGCTTTTCATTTTTTTCTCTATGATCCTTTTTTTCTGTTTATCAATGTCCTCCTTCTCTATTACATTTATATTGTTGACATATCCCTACACCTAAACAGAAAAAATCTGCTTCTTTATCAAGAAATATGTTATGCTCTTTTGTTTTCTCTTCCTTGTCATTTTCTTTTTTAGTTTTTTCTCTTTCTTTTTCTTCTCTAAAAATTTTATCTTTTTGAAAGCTTCTCTCTTTTACGTATTTGTCTTCTTTAATTAAGATCTTTTCCAATTTAGATTTCTTCTCTGACATTTGAGGGTCATGGTCTACAGTTGACGTATCTTCTGCCTCATCACTTTTGAAAAAATTTTCTTTCCAAAATTCTCTATCAAACTCAACATTCCTCTGGACATCCTTGGAATTCTCCTTATGCTTATATCTTTCTTTCTCTCCATCCTGTTCCTTTTTATGCTTATCCCTATCCTTTTCTTTATGCTTCAATTTATGCTTTTTAAGCATTTTCCCCTCCTTGTCGATCTTCTTCATCATAGTGTCAGAATTTTCAAAGATTGGACTGTTATCTTCATCTTTGGACTGTTTAGGACTGGATTTCTCACTAAATTCTAAAATAAATTCTTTCTGATGCTTATTTTTGTCTCTGTTCTTGTAAGACTTATTAGTAGAATTTTCTAAAAGAAAATCAGTATCTGCATTATGATCATATCGAATTAATTCAGACTGTGAAGTTACCTCTGATCCTTCTGGAGATAAACAAATTTTAACGTTTTCTTGTTTAAGTGTTGAAGACTGTTTTTCATTAATGCCACATGGATGTTTAGGGGATCTACTAGGAGTAATATGGAGTAAGGACAAAGAAGAATCCTCCTTCGGGCTAAATGTTTTTCGGAAATTATCATCTTCTTTACTTTTGTCTAATGATTCTAACAGAGAAACACCCAGGTTTGTCATTCTGGAATGATCTTTTTCCTGTTTTAATTGCTGATTTTCTTTATTTTTGCTTTGATTTTTTACTTTTCTTTTAACTTTTCCTTTTTGTTTATATTCATTATAAACATATTCTTTTTTAGTCTTTGCATCAGAATTTGAAATTTCTGTAACAGTACATGAAGGAGATATAATTTTTTTGTCTTGAAGAATGTCTTCATCTGAACTTTCAGAACTTGAATACAGCACTCTGGAAGGTTTCTGTTTTTTATTTTTAAATGATTTTGGAAATGATAGTTTTTCCTGGCTAAGAAATAAGTTACTTTGTTCTGTTTCAGACATATCTTCTTTTCTCAGATCTTTTCGTGGAATATGTCTATCATCTAGAATTTTCTTCACTTCATCATCATCATCATCTTTGAATTCATATTCATCAAGAGCTGATGGAAGAGATGTTTTATTAGAAACATGTTTGTTGTCATTAGCTAGAGATTCTTTCTCTGTCTCAGAATCCATATTGCCGTCTATGCTGGAAGGATTTACAGATGGTGCTTCATCAAGATCTAGAATAGAAAAAAAGGTTGCTGCTGTGGTTCATTCCTTTACTATTAATGGAAATAAATCTTATATATTTGTCATGCATTTTCTAGCTCAATTTATTGTAGTAGAAATTATATAGAAGTAAATATGAAATATGCTACTTTAAGAAAAATTAATTGTATAATAAAACACTATTATATTTATCATGGAATAATAGTAATTTGATAGGTATAAACTGCAAATTAAAAAAACAATTATTATTATGTGTTATTTAAGACTTTCAATTCATTTTACTTACTATGAACTACAATCGAGTTACGTTGTTTTCTTACCATGCATTATTTATTGCATTTATGTTCTTTTTTCCTCTTACCATAGATGTTTTATGCTTTTTCATGCCACAAGTTTAAATGACAGGTATATACAATAACAATGATAATTCTATACATACAATATATGTATGTATAGAAATAGAAACATCAGAAATAGCTGGAACAACAGGAGGCCCAAATGTTTTATTTTTATTGCACTATAATTATCTTACAATAATATGCCATTTCTGCTTCAATGACAAAAGCTAGGACCTACAGGTGTAAGGACCTCCTCCTTTGGAAAAATTGCATATTTTACAAAATTAAAATATGTTTTCTTACTTCTGTACCTGTCAAGGAGGATACTTTTTGAAGAGACTTGAAATAATCAAGCAAACCTATTTTATCCATTACTATCTCTAAACACAGCAGTTGAAAAAAATGTACATTTAATTTAATGGATTAACAAAATAATTCCAAGTTCATATTTACAATGTTTATTAATAAATTTTACATATATACCACTTTCAATTTATTAAGTCAAATTCCCTGGGTTAACTTAAAATTTGCAAGTCCTTTGATGTCAGCATTTAGCAACAAAGAACCCATTTGCAAATCCCTACTTGTGCTAGGATTTTGAAATATTGCACAATTTAAACATAGTATATACAAACACAGTTTATTTAACATCATTTTTTTCTGACCTGAACAGCCATCTTCATCATCAGAAATAGGAACTTCTCTTTTCAGTAATAGTTCCAGTTCTTCTGTTTCTGCTACATCTACAGGTCTTTCACCATGTTTATTGGCTTGGAATGGATTACCACCATGTCGGAGGAGCAACTTCACAATCTGAAATATTAAGTTCATTGTAACAAAAGCCCAATTTTACAAAAGTTTGATCAGGAAATAAACTGAAAAACTAACCTGTATTTTTAACACTCTTACTCTTAAAAATGCACCATATTATACTGATCCTATCAATAAATGATAGAATGATAGATATGATCAAAAATGTTGAAATCCTCATACTTCTTATATGGAACATGTCATCTGATTACTCTAAAGCAGTTTTTGAAGTATTGGATTAATTCTTTAAAAAAAACACTGACTATTTATTAGCCTACAATGTTTAAGGATTTTTACATAATAACCCTATAATCAATTTCTGCCAGCTAAATAAAAATAGGACTTGGCAGAACTTTAAATACTCTATCAAAGCAAATATTATATCAAAACCTGACATATAAAAAGGCTTTGACATAACTTGAAACATGTCATCAAGACAGATATTTTATCAAAACATGATAGAAGAAGTATTAATATGTTTGAGCTTTAGTGTTGGAAAATACCATAGACAGTTGCCGGGTGGGGTGTGTGTGTAACTGCTCAGATCAACCCCGAATTCTTACTTGAAACAAAAATGACAGGCTCAGATTACTCTATTTGTCATATTATATGAAAACCTAACTCCCTGGAAAAGTCTATAGTACTGGGATAGATGGAAGAAAAAGAAGGACAAGCAGCAAAATGGATGAACTTACATACAATGGCAAAAGGCACATTATTGGAGGACTAGGTTGAGGACACATTCTCCTGGATAAAATCTATGTGGTTGCTAAAAGTCAATACCAATTTGACCCTTAATAAATTTCCCTTTAGTAGGACAAGCTTCCATTCCCTGCATCTCTAAACTGAGATACCAGACATTACATACTTAACTCTCTGTATCTTGCTCTTTGCCATCACAACTTAATAAAGGAGCTTCTTTCCTTATAAAGATTCTTGAAACATTAACCTAGGTAGATTGTCTATGGGGATTCTCAGTCATCAGATCATCAGTGTCCTAAAGGTGCTTTTAAAAAAGGTAATCGCACTTTCTGATTTTTCTTAAAGACATTTCACTTGTCATTCAAGAAACTTCTTTGGTTCTTCAGAATTGAAGAAGCTTCTTGGATGAGAAGTAAAATGTCTTAAAGAAAAATCAGAAAGTCCAACTTCCTTTTTTTTAAAGCATTTTTGGGACACCCATGACCTGGATAACTGAGAAGACCTATGAAGATTCTGTGTTTCCTTTGCAGGCTTCTTTCCTCAATGGCATTAATACTGTGTATTTTTACAGATAAAATAGTTGAGCTATATTGTGTAATTCTTCTTTATTGCCATATATATTATTGTTGTGATTGCATATGATTTGAATCTCTATCTTAATAGATACCTTTAAATGCACAGTAAAATAATCACCATTGCCTTTTCCACCGATGCTGGTAACAAATTATTCATATCCAAGGGCCTAATTGATAATATAGGATTCCTTTGCTATATTCTGTTTAGTAAGCTTTATTAAAAATAAACACATATTATGTATTTAATTTTTCCATGAATGGTATCTACCTTCCGATGTCCACTGCTTGCAGAATCATGGAGTGGTGTATCATCATCTAAGCCTTGAGTATTTACATCTGCCCCTGCTGCTATCAAGACTTTAGCAACATCATAATAACCAGCATTACAGGCTTCATGAAGTGGTGTCCAACCTATAACAAAAGGCAGAACATAATTTTAGTTTTATTGTTTTGCCTTTCCAAATTTTTGAAATGCAGATAGTATTTTTTATAAGTAAGCTTTAAATTAAAGCTAGAGTATTGTTTTGTTTTATACATTGCACATAATACAGTTTGCCAGACCTGTACTTATTTCATTGCATTTATTAAAATCAAAATGTTATTCTTTGTTACTCCACTTTTGGGGTTGTACTAATGCCACATACTTCCAAACTATTTATATCTACCGTATTTTTCGGAATATAAGATGCTCCGAAGTATAAGACACACCTAGCTTTTGGGGAGGAAAACAAAAGTATCTGCCTCTGCCTCTCAGCAATTTGCCTCCTTGCAACAAACAGTACAGACAATATACACTGTTTGTAGTGTTATATTTCAGACTATACTTGTACAGGTGCTGTTAAAATTGATGTGCTTTCTGGAAGTATAGTTATTCTCTGCTATTTAAAAGAATAGCACTTTTTAAAACAACAGCACTGGGCCTCTTCAGATCAAGCATTTATTTTAAAAAGCTTCTTCATTTTGTTAAGGTGTCTAGAATAATAATAAAGCAGTCTTTAAAAAATAAGTCTAATAATTTGAACATTCTATCGGCATTTATAGTTGTTGACTTACCTCCTTGCAGCAAACAGCCTGATTAGCACAAAAAAAAAAAAATCTGCCTCTCAGCAATTTGCCATGTGGAGCAAACAGCAAGTTTCACTTTCAATTTCTCCCGATCATCAGCTGTTACAGGCTGCAGGGATTCCTATAGTTCATTGAAGCCTCTGCAAGTACCGTTTGCTGCAAAGAGGTAAATTGCTGGGAGGCAGAGGCAAAGGGTTGAGGCTGGTGGGTGGGTGTGACTACATTCAGTGTGTAAGACACACTCAAATTTTCACCCTCTTTTAGGGGAGAAAAGGTGCATCTTATACTCCGAAATATACGGTAGTGGACCTGGATAAAACTCCTGCAGAATCTGTCCCATCTAGATTCTATTTGAATCTTGAATCGCCTGTAGATAAGGTAAACGTTCAGGCATTTGAGGTCCAGAATTGCCCTCCATCCCCCTGAACTCTTCGAGACCACAAAGAGGTTGGAGTAGTAACCCAACCCCTGTTCCTCCATCGGGACTGGTTCCACTGCCCGAATTTCCAGCAGGTGCCGGATGGCAAAGGCCATCAGGTGGTGACGGGTCAGATCCCGAGATAGGGGAAAGGTCCTGAAGAGTGTCGGGGGCAGAGAGAGGAACTCCAGGCGTAGGCCATTCCGCACCATCAACCTGACCCAGGCATTTGTTGTTATCTGATCTGCAAACTGCTCCAGGTGGCCGCCTATGGGAAGACTTTGGTTGAAGTAATTTCTCCTTGCAGAAGGGATGGCCGCCTACCCGTAGTCCCTCCTGCAATTACCATTGGAAAAGAGGACATGTTTCAGTTTCCAGGTGAAACTCTTTTTTCCAATTATACCTAGACTCTAGAACTCGTGAGAGGTGGGAAGATGACTATTACCCATTCCTCTGCTTCTAAGAAACTCTAAATATTTGAATTCACTGCTTTTTAAAAACATATTGTAAAGAATCTTACAGTAAATCTGGAATTCAGTTTCATATTTGATAAGGGACCAATAATTTTATTAAATGTAAAATACATTAGTTAGTCTTAAAACTGACTACTCATCAAACTTACCTGCAAAATCTTTCACGTTCACATTTGCACCAAGACTAATTAATTCTTTAACTTGCTTAACATCACCTCTAATTGCAGCTGTATGTAACGGGGTTTCCCCTCGTTCATTTCTTTTGTTAACTTTATCTTTTTGGCGTGAAGAGGAGCTTGGTGTTTTCTTTTGTGTGGTCACTGTTTGTAAAGGGTGATTTAAATTAGGATCTACAAAAACAAAGTTCAAAGTATGAAATCAGTAAAAAAATTCAAAAATGAATGTTAACAAATTCATTATTCAGCTATGTAAGCACATACTCTACTTCTCATTCTTTCTCTACATACTTTCACATTCTCTCTCCCTCCTTCCTTCCCTCCCTGCCCTCCCTCTTTTAGCATGAGGATTAAGGCATCACACTAGAAACCATAAGATTGTGAATTCTAATCCCAATTTAAGAACAAAGCCAGATTAGACCAGTCTCTTAACTTTAGGAAGCAGACAATGTCAATTCACTTCCAAAATCTTGCCAAGAAAACTGCAGGGACTGCGCTCTACATGGGGCTGCCCCTGAAGAGTTTTCAGAGACTACAATTGGTCCAGAATGCAGCTGCACGAGCAATACTGGGTGTACCTAGGTACACCCATGTTACACCTATCCTTCGTGAGCTGCACTGGCTTCCCATCGGTCTCCGGACACGCTTCAAAGTGCTGGTTATTACCTATAAAGCCCTACATGGCCTAGGACCTGGATATCTCCGTGACCGCCTCCTGCAACATACCTCCCAGCGTCCAATAAGATCGCACAGGGCAGGCCTTCTCCGGGTACCGTTGGCCACACAATGCCGTCTGGTGGCTCCTTGGGGGAGAGCCTTCTCTGTTGCTGCCCCGGCCCTTTGTAACGATCTACCCCCTGAGATCCGGACCCTCCCCACTCTCCCGGCCTTCCGTAAGTCTGTTAAGACCTGGCTGTTTCGGCAGGCCTGGGGCTGTTGATCTTGACTGAACTTCAGCCCCATTATAACTGAGTGCATGTTGTGTTTTCCGTTTTTAAGTTGTACTGTCTTGTGTTTTAATCTTTTTAAATATTTTTAAAATTGCTTTTATGTAAGCCGCCCGGAGTCCTTCGGGATTGGGCGGCATACAAATCTATTAAAATTACAAATTACAATTAATTGTCTAAGCACTTGCCAGCAATCAAGACTGATTCAAAGGTGTGGGGAGGAAAATGCTTGGTATCTCTCTATTCCATTTTAATATACAAACCATCAGAAAATACAAATCAGATTCAGACCATGGCAGACTAGTCAAGTGTTTGCAAAGATAAATTGATACTTATAGTTTCAATGCTTATCAATTAACCTTATTAAATGATATTATAATGCTGAGATAACTTCATTTTCTCAACTCAGCTCAAAAGTGTTGTGAGTCACTGATATATAATAAAACAGAATGAATGCAATTAATTAAATATAAAACACCCGAATCTAAACTTCTTAATATTAATTGCTGTTGAACCAAATATAATCTAACATTTGTAAACAGTTTATAATCAGAATAAACTGCATTTTTGTTGATACCTGATAAGATTAAATTTTAATGTTAGTTTTAAATAAAACTCCATTATTTTCAAGTTTACTGTATTTAAACTAGCCTGACTTGGAGGGAAAATAAATTGCAAAATAGTATTGTCAAATTAAAAATAAAAATAATTTAATTGTCAAATCAAGCCATGATTTAAATACTTTATTTTACTTTGCAACTACTAAAGATAGTTAATCAACAAATCAAACCTATGTATGTGTATTCAGAATACATGTCCCAGTACTTAGTAAAGCTTTTTGTCATGAAGGATGCCTCAAGATTAATCATGTTCCATTAATTGTCAGAGTAAAAGTAAAGTAATTCATTTTTTAAAATAATGTTGACCTATTATCCCAATCATCCCAAATCAGGAATAAATTGCAGTGCAGTTCCAATTAAAATCCAAATGTCCTGGTATGTTACCTTACCTTCTACATGCCTTTGATTAGAGAGTCATATACAAATGGAAGGAGTTCTGTTTACCTGGGCTGTTGTCTCTTGCAGTCATCTGCATAAGAAGGGCCATCTGTTTACGTTCTGATAATGGGTAACCAAAAAGAATGCTAACAGGTGCTGTTTTTTTATTTCCAGCTTCCTTTTTCATTTTCTTCTTTTCTGGAACTTCTTTCTCTGGAAATACCAGGAGACTCATAAGAGCAGCAAAATATTCCCAATTATATCAGGTTCTAAATAAAACAAACATCTTCAAATTGGGAAAATAACTTTCTAAAGCTGTTAAATGACTTCCTTATGTTGATGGAAATCCAAAAACATTAAATATTCCTTCTGCCTGAGTACTGAGTAACTGAGAAGTACATAGAGCATTGGTCATAAACTTTGGAGAGTCAGATTCAAATACATGAAAAGCAACATGTTTTACTCTAGGGCACTGATTTAGTCAAAACACCTCAGCTCAATTATGCATAGAAGGCTTATATAATGAAGATGATAAATGAAGTCTATTTTATCAGCATAAACTCCTAAAATGGATGTATAGCTGGAAAAGTGGTACTGAACTGCTTCTTCATTGTTTATACACACACAGGTATACATATATATATTATACTATATATTAATGTGTGTGTGTGTGTATGCGTGCGCAAACACAGATGAATAATGGTTGCAGCATTGCCTTTAATGTGGGAGACCAGGATTCAAATCTCAGCTGGTACCTAAACATACCAATACGTGCCCTTTGAGCAAGACCCTTTAACATTTCATCCGTCTATCTCAAATATGAGAGTGACACAAACTAGGAAAGTAATACCAGCACAGATGTCTCCTGGATCAACAAGATCTGTGTCAGCTGTTGGGGAACCAGGACAATCTGACAATAAATGGACTACTAGAACAAACCATAAATGGACTAGATAAGAGAACCTTGAACTGATGAATGCTACTACTAAATCTTAATGAGAGGGGATATGTGAAGCATATAAGGGAGGTACGGATGGACAAAAGACCTACATCAATACTAACTGAAAAACAGCTAAATTATCTGATTCTTCAACATAGTAAAGGGAAGCTGCTCTCTGAAAAAGGCCAACTACACATAACATACCAGACTCAAGAAGACCTACTAGATATGCAGCCAACAACTGAAGCTGGAACATCACTGTTACCTTCACCTTTAGAGAGCAGAGCAGCTGAAGTGAGGCATAAGATAATGGATAAAATAGCTGTAGTCAACCTTCAAGACCAGTTACCAAGACTTAGTGGAGAAGTACCATCCAACAGTACTAGCATTAGCATGCTAAAAGATGCCAATAGAGCCTTCACGACAATTCCTATGACTACTATAACTCAAAACGATGAACAGATATACTGTATGGCATAACTTCTGTAATGCTGGAGATGCTTGGCTACATGATCAAGAACAGCACATACCCACCCTCTAGAAAATGAGGTTAGAGGCTAAGATCAAGGCAACTTAGACAGAGATTAGTCAGATGGTGGAATTACAGAAGGGTGTGAAGATTAAAGATAAGGTTTGGCTACTGAAAAAATACAAGGGCCTGACTCCATCTGAAGCCTTAGAGACAGCTACACAACTGGCTGCCAGATAAGGAGATATGCTAGAAAAGCAGAGGCCAAGAAGATAAATGTCCTGTTCTCCAAAGAACCATCCAAAGTATGCTCAAAACTGCAGTGCAACAACAAAGTAACAGCAGATCTATGAACAGCAGAAACTGAACAGTATTGGAAGAAGATATAAGAGAAACAGCAGACACATAACACCAATGCAAAGTAACTGCAAAATCCGAAAACAGATAAAATTAATTTCCCAAAACAGGAACCAGTCGCCATCATATTAACAGACATCCAGCAAATAACCACACTTATTGGCTAAATAAAAATAAAAATCAGCAGTGCATGAATGCCTAGCAATACAGATGAACCAACTGCTAACAGCAGGCTCCCTCCCAGGCTGGCTAATACAAGGAAGGACAATACTGGAAACAAATCCATCCAACTACCAATTAATAACTTACCTTCCCACAACATAGGAAGTCCTATCAAGGCATATGGTACAGGACAATATGGGCCAGTACATGAGCACAGCCCAGAAGGGCATCGGGAACCACCCCAGATGATCCCGACATCACATGGTCATAGATCAACCATACAAGACTCAAGATCTAGAAAGATCAATCTGAACACAGCCTGGATTGACTACAGGAAATTCAATGCCACACCCATAGATCTGTGAATGACTGGTGATGATATACAAAGTCAACAAGACACTAAGGGCCTTCTTCAAGAATTTAATGGGACTGTGGAATACTACACTGGAGTCAACTCAAGGCAACCCAAACCAGACAAGACTCAAGGTGCAGACTATGTAGAAAAGCTCAAAGACGGTCCAATACATAACAGCAGGCTATAAGATTCAGGCAGGAACAGCATATACTGAATGACAAAACCAAGGATTTGGCACTGTATACATCTGCACAGTGTTGGGGCCAGACCCACCTAAGTCTCCATGGGAGATTCCACAGAAGGTCAACAGAGCTAAGATCCTGTGGGATTTCCAGATCCTGATGGACAAACAGGTATTGGCCAAATAACCAGACATTGTGGTAATAGACGAGGACCAGAAGAAAGGAATGATAACAGATGTAATCGTACCAAGTGACAGATACATCAGGAAAAAGGAGTATGAGAAGTAGAATACCAAAGTCTGAAGAAACTAGAGAGGATGTAGAAAGCAAAGGCCAAAGTGCTCACAGTGGTGGTAGGAGTAGTCAGGCTGTGACTCCTAAGATGGGAGAGTGGTGCTACCATAACCCAGGAACAACATGAGAGCAATTTGTTCAAAAGAGTACAGTGCAATAGCTAAGATAGTGCGCAGAATACTCAAACTCTGATCCAAAGCTGCTTTTTCAAGAGACAACTGAACTTTCTCTTGAAAAAGCACCTTTGGGACAACCATGATCTGGATGACTGAGAGTCTCCACAGACCTCAAACTCTGAGGCTTCTGGTAGAAGACAGATATTGAAGAAGAAACATATTATTATGAGAGTGAGATAATATTTTTTAACTAAAAACTATTTTACTTATTTTCATAATGGAACATCATGATTTAAAATAGTATTTCTCTGTATTGGCAAAAACAGCTGGGAAAAATAAGAGAGAAGATGGAATACAGAAAATAAGACTTCAGTATTTCCTTTCTATAACATTTTACACATAATGCCGTATTCTATAAGTTTTTCACTTGATGTGTTGGTTTATTTAACAATTGGATTTAGTTTGATCATATGACTTATATCATGTGATACAAAATAAATGTCTTCAGAAATAATATAGCAGAATAGTAATTTCCATATCTTCATCCTAAATAATATAATTTTCATAGGAAATTCATAAATAAAAGTAATTATTTTTGTAATTGAATTTCATTGTCCTTGTTAACTGTACTTTTGCCATAATTATAATTTGTAATGTTTCATAAATAAGTACACATACTGATATTTTCTATATTTATGGCATTTTTCTTGGAAGCAACATTATAACATGAAGAAAAATGTACTGTTAGTAATATGACCACATATTCAAGAGCATTATGACTCAGTTACCTATATAACTCTGCAAATTTGTCAACAAGGTTTATTCTGATTTTATTATGATGTATAAGATAGTAAGCTAAGTTCCCAATTATAACTACATTGTCTCGATATTCCTTCAAAATAAACCAATAATTTTCATGTTGTGAGATCAGGTACATCAACTGGATGTACATGGAACCAGGAGAGAATTGATGGGAAGCCATGTTTACTCTAAAGATAAAATGAAGTGAGGATTAATATGCACCGATCAATAACTTCTCAACTTTTTTTTGCAACTATTTTAATCAGCAATTCTTCTTATAGCCACATGACTTAATTTCTCATCTTTTACTGGGCTATACATTTTCCTTCAAACCGCAATGATTTTATCTAAGAAATGTTGAAATCACTTCCCCATTCACTGAACACACAGAAAAGCACACACGCACGCGCACGCACACACACACACACACAGTATTTTTTCTGCAGTTTTGTAATAGGAAAAAACGTAGTGGTGCATTTGTTATTATATTCTGTAGGAAAATGAAATTCTTCTATAAAAATAGATTTTTTTAGTTTTTTAAACATCACATAAACTTACTGTTAATTATTGAGCTGTTGTATTGTATCAAAAGTATGTGAAACCTGAAAAATGCTTTTGTTATGGATAAGATTTTTTTCTGTATTATATATTGCCTTTCAAACTAGGTTTAGTAACAAAATTCCCTTTTCCATTTTATTTTTATTTTTTTCTGCAAATAAATTATATATTGAACAATTGTGCCATAGTAATTTACATATTTAATATTGTCATTGTATTAGTTTGGCATACTTATGAGCAAAAAGTAGGATTGCCATGTTTATTAGCCTGAATGTCTTGCACGGGGTGCTTTTGTAAATCTAATAAAACAGGGAGGTCAAGCTTGTCTGGCATAATTTATCATTTGTAAATGATTTTCTAAGAAATACACTACATTGCCAAAAGTATTCGCTCATAACTGAATCTGATTATTTGGATGGGTGAGCGAATATTTTTGGCAATATAGTATATACTACTTGTATAAATACACTATTCATATTACATTTGCAAAAAACATATTTAGCAACAGAAGTATTAAGGACATTTTTACAATTATTTTATAGACCAATACAAATACTTAAACACAGCTCAGGATCCTAGTTCTCAGAAGTTCCTTTTGCCAATGGAAGAGTTTCATTGCTCTTTCCACCCTGGTACTCCACTTCTGTCTGACAAAAACTCTATGGGTTGCAGAAAGTAGGTATTTTATAATATAAGGGCAAGTAATCCCAAGATATCACATCCCCCCCATCCCCTCCACCCATTCCTTAGGTGCTGGGACTGGACTTTTCAATTATGTTAGCCTGGAGTTAATGTGACAAATACTTAGCCCAAGTCAGTGCATATGATGAGAAAAAAGTTAAAGAAAAAATATTTGCTAAATTGATATCATTTCCATCCCTTTTTGCCTAAGTTGATATAGCAATAGTACTTAGACTTATATACTGCTTCATAGTGCTTTACAGCGTGGCCCGACAAAACCGCTCTCGTCAAAATAGCGGTGACAAAACCGTGTCGCTAAAGCCGCGACGTCATCACCGTGACGTCATCACCGCGGCGACAACAGCGCGGCGACAGAAGGGCGCTTTAAAACAGCGCAGCGGCAGCAAGCCGATTTAAATTAAGGTAAGGGTTAGGATTAGGTTTAGGGGTTTGGTTTAGGGTTTGGTTTAGGGTTAGGTTTGGGTTAGGTTTAGGGTTAGATTTAGGGTTAGGTTTAGGGTTAGGGTGCTGAGGGCTTCGGAAGGCGCGGATTTGCCCTCTGCGGTTATGTTGTCGCGATAGGGTCGCCTTTTTCCTTAGCGATTCGGACGGCGTGGATTTGCCCTCCGTGCTTATGTCGGCGCGGATAATGGCTTCGCGGTTTTGTCGGTGAACCGCTTTACAGTACTATCTGAGTGGTTTACAATGTCAGCATATTGCTCCCAACAATCTTGGTCCTCATTTTATTGACTTCAGAAGGATGGAAAGCTGAGTCAACCTTGGACTCTCAGGATTGAATTCCTGCTGTGGGCAGAGTTAGCTGACATGTAAAGTTTTAGATGTGAAAATAGATTTCCTGCTTCATTCAATACATTGTTCTAGATATTATAGATTTTATATAAATGATGCAACTGTATATGGAATCAAAACTGCTTTTGCTAATAAATTAGTGGTTACTTCATGGTAACTGCCATATTCCTCCACAGGTGTTCATTGGAATGGAGAAATACTGCATTTAGAAGTAGAAGTTTAATCTGCATTTTTAATTTTCCAATGAAAAGAGTAAGATTACATTTATATTAATAAGTAAATTATTTGCAGCCTGTTCACTAGTACAGAAAATGAACTGCTGTGATGACATTAACAATTTTAAAGAAGCAACTATAATAAGTACACCTGGTAATCTATTTACCTGAATATGTCCTGTAAGAAGGGATTAATCTCTCCCCCCAGTTTTCATTTGTATGTCCTGGATCTGAATCTATAGAATGAAGAAGACATGGGAGAAAGGGATGGAGAAGAGCAAGACGAAGGAAGTGTGGCATACAAGATAGATACACTTCACATGATATTTTGGATTTTTCATAGCCTCTATCTACCACCAATTAGTGTCATTTAAAGATCACTAACAAACTCTAGAATAATTCCTACTTGTATTAAACACACTAGTGATATCAAATAAATATGGATATTATTATATTGAAATATTGAATAGTAATTCAAGGAAGCACATTAATGATGTAATTTCATTTTAGTGCTTCATTTTAGTGCTGTTTTATATGAAAGTATCACTTTAATTAGTATCAAATTTCCCTTATTTATAAATTGACACACCTTTTTCAGGTGTTGATTGGCTTAGTAACTTGTCTGCTTTATCCGAAAAGACTTCACTGTTTTTCACTGATTCTATGCATATTTATTATATTTTGCCAATAACGAGAGGGGTGGATGAAGTGAAAGAAAAGTTTGCACAGATTTAGCTAAATCATACTTCTACAAGAATATTCAGATGAAAATTTTTTCTTCAAGAGATCATATAAAGTTTTAAATATACAAAGATGTAGCTGATATTTACTTTCATTTTTAAAAACCTGAATGTGCTGAACTGGAGAAAAGACCTAAAGGACCACCAATATGAAATAGGGTCATTAGAGAGAGATGAAATAGTTCTATAACAAAATATAATTTCTTAGATTTTTCCTTTACTTTACTGAAGGCAAAAGATGGAATATCGTTTTCTCATGCATTTTTTCCTCTGTGGAAGATAAGACTGAATAATAGTGACTGGTCCAAATTGTTTTAAAGAATTTTCATACCTGAAGGTTGACTTGCACCTCATTTTCGATGGCTCTAATTCAACACTTCAGCCACTATAACATAATTGCTTAATCGTATTTGAAAATACGCTTTATAGCTTGTTTCATAAAATATCATTTTATTAAATCTAAAATGAAAACTATAATTTATTAAAACTAAGCCTAAATCAAGATTCAAAGAAAGGAGGGTTAAATTAATTCACTCTTTGAAGTTCTGCAAACCCATGAGTAAATGTTAGTATTGCATAAAGAAATATTTGATATTAAATAAGGCTATGAAGCGAAATATATTGTATATGTTGTTTTGGGTCTCCTCGGTTTCTAAATGGGAACACTACATTATGCCTTCAATCATCTTAAAATGAATAAAAATATAAAAATAATAAAAAACTGCACAAAGGGCCAGTAAGCATATCTTAATGTAATTTATAACCAATATTGTTTAATTTTCTTGGAAATTAGTTGATGTTTTTAATATAGTCAGAATATATTACACATTATCAGCAGCAACAAACATTAACAATTATAAATTTCTGAGAGAAAAAAATCATGGTTGTATGTGCTTTTTTAATTGCATCACAATTATTAAAAACTTGATTCATGACCATTGGAATCTGAATTACATTTCCAAAATTATTTTTGGTTTTAAATAGTTTGTTCTTACTAATTAAATATTAATTTATTTCTCTCATAAAAGCATGTTACTATTAAATAACAGAGGAAAACCTCAAATTAAAGAATACACAGATACATGCACACAGACATCCACAAAGAAACATTTCAAAATCTTAAGAGATCATTAAGAAGCTGGAGAGTCGAGTTACAACTAATCTCCAACTTAGAATCTTTTGTTTTGAGCCCAATCGCACTGAAAAAAGTGACTCGCAACTGGTCCTCACACTTACAAATGTCGCAGCATCCCTACCATCATGTGATCAAAATTTAAGTGCTCAGCAACTGTCATGTATTTACAATGCTTGTAGTGTCCTAGGGTCATGTGATTGGCATCTGCAACTTTCCCAGCCAGCTTTTGGCAAGTGAAGCCAATGGGAGAAATCAAATTCACTTAATAACAGAATGATTCATTTAACCTGTAGTAATTTGCTTGATAAACATGGCAAAAAGGATCATAAAATTGAATGGCGTGGCTCATTTAACAATCATCTTGCTTGGCAATGAAAATTCTGGTTTCAATTGTGGCCATAAATTAATGACTATGTATACTTTTGAATTTCCATTAAATCTAAAAGTATATTTGTTACAATGTAGATCATTAGATAACTAGTTTTGTGTAATGATTAAAGTGCTGATCTAGAAACCAAAGATGGTATGATGCAGTCACTTTCTTTCAGCCCAATCAATCTCACGAAGTTGTTGTTGGGAAAATAAGAGGCAGGAGTACTAGATTTGTTCGCAACATTCAGCTATAAATATAAAAATGGTAGTATAAATATCAGATTATAATAATGTGTATAAATACATTATTATAAAAACAGCACAAATTATAGCATTCATGAAGATTCATGGTAGCTGTTTAATATAAGATAAATTTAAGTTTCTGTTCTGGACAACTTCAGCTGCAGTTAGTATATTGAAGGGACAACTTCAACTTCAGCTTTTATATCAGGGCCTAGTCAGACAGAGGTTTTGACTATTGCATCTGCAATCTACAAAATAGCAGTTTGTAAATTTTACTCTATTAATAGATTGAATCACCCAGTTTTTTGGAGGACACCTGATGGGGCGGAATTTCTTGAAAGCAAAAATAGGTTACCATGTTTCAGAAAACTATAGTAATTAGGAACCTCTAACAAGAAACTACACAAACCTATCTAATCTTATTATTACATTTTTGGAAGCATTATAGGAAATATATGTTCATTCCTGACCAATTAAGCATTTCTTCAAGGTGAAAGAAAAGGAAAATATAGGATGACAGGAATAAGATGGCTAAACTCAATTTCAGTGGCAGATTGGTGCAATATTGGAAGATCTGAAGGACTAGGTTGAGGACAAATCATTCTGGAGAAAATTTAGCTATATGGTTGTTAATAGTTAACACCAAGTTCATGGCACATCACCATCACCCCAGAGATAGGTTTCTGCGAGTTCGCCACGGATCAGGCAAACTGATAGTGGCGGCGGTGGGAGACTCCGCCCACCTGCCCAGACACTTCTGCACATGTGCAGAAGCGTTGTGCAAGCACGCACAAGCGAACCAGTACAAAATAAATTGAAACCCACCATTGCATCACCCCAATCACAACCATGACCCCACTCTCACAGTGCTTTGAAAACCTCTTTTACCAAATCATGCAATTTGTAGAAGTAAGCTTTTGAAAGGTGCTTTTTCAATAGGCAACTGGACTTTCTGGTTTTTCTTTGAAGAAGCTTCTTGGATGAAAAGCAAAACTTCTTCATACAAAAAGCAGAAAAGTCCAGTTGCTTCTTGAAAAAGCAACTTTGAGACAACCATGACCTAGAAGACTGAGAATCTCCATAGATATTAAGCTTTTGAAAGATTGCAAGAATGCACCCATTTGCCAAATGGTATGAGGTAGATTCAGTAGTAGCTGGGCACACCTGATAGAAAACTGCAAAGGTAAGTGGGACAGTTTGTGTGTGCTGGGGATCTGTAACTGCTTGAGGTCTCCTCGTAGGCAGGGGATCAACTGAGGTCTCCTGGGCCATGACAGCTTTATGTGTGCTAGTGGGCTGGGTGGGTGGATGAGATAGGGGAAGAGTTGGCTGGGTAGAGATAGTTACAGCACACTTTTGTTTGTAAATGCAAGTAGACTGCTGAACTCCCAAATTTTTGTCATGTGACTCTGGGAATGCAGCAACTTTGGACACAAATCGTAAGTTCTTTCATTCGGCACAATCTTAATTTTGAAAAAATGTTGAACAAACGAATGTTAAGTAAGGGCTACCTGTATTGTGAATTAACTGAAATTTATACAGTGCCTTAAAAACAGCTTTGTTGAGGAGATAGGTAAACACACCTATCACATACCTACAAGAATAGTAGAGTATGACTTTTTTTTCTCCCCAGGAAAGGACACAACTAGTGAACAGATTCTTGGACACTATGACTAGCAGTATTTTTTTTAAAATCTAGGAGTATTCCTCTGCACAAAGAAAATGTGAATCATTAAATAACATGTAATACATTTCTAGATCATCAAATCACTCAATTCTTAACTGCCTAAATAATCTTTGCTTTTATTGTCTCCATGCCAAAATACCAAAATACCCAAACCCACAAAGAACTAAACTTTCTTTCATGTTAATTCAATGTCCTTACTTTCAGGATTAGGAAATGGAAGCTGAATATCATCACAGTCAGGATGAATCCTCACATGATATTTACTAGGTCCATGTAATGCTAACATGGGAAATAGGAAAATACCGTGAGAGCCCTGTATTATACATGTGAAATGTAGAAGCAATCTTCCAACAAAATTTAACCCAAAAACAATACAAAAAGTAACAGACAATTATCACTTAAATCTTCCAACATGAATGCAAATGTAAGTATAAAAATATAATATTTGAGGAGGGGGAAGAGGAGATGGACTGAGAATGAAAGAAACTATCTCAATGAAGCTCCATATGGGCCAAATTATTTTGTAATGTTTTATAATCTGATAGAGGAGTGTTTACTTTGATCTATACCAGGGTTCCCCAATCCTCATTCCGTAGCGTGGACCCAGTCTGCAGTCTTTTGGGAACGGGGCCAGGCAAATGGCAGGCAAGAGCATGAGTGTGTGAAGCTCCATTTGTGCAAATGGAAGGAGCGTGCATAAAACCATCTCCTCTCCCATCCCCGCCACTGCCAGTCCACAGAGCCAGAAAGCTTAGGGACAGCTGATTTATCCTACGGTATATACAAGCTTGACTCATTTTATATATTTATTAAGTCAACAAAGAATCAAGTGTGCTTTAGAAGTAATTTTGTATACAAATATTCTGCTGAAAGATCAGGCAAGCACAAACACATCTTGAAAATTAGATTTACCGTTCACTGAAAATAAAATACAAAATCTAAAAGACCATGATCATTAGTTATTTTAAAACAATGGAATATGTAACTTAAGCAATAGAGTGCATATCCACATAATTTCTGAGTACATCATCTGTCCAAATGAACATTTAAGACTCTTTAATTGAAAGATTTAAAGATACATTTAAATATATATTTTAAATAAGTGGGATTTAAAGATGCTTATATGTAAACAATTTGTGTCCTCTATATTTACATATCAATACATTACTTCATGACAAATATCTGATTATGCTCTTTATGAATTTGATTCTTTTTTCTGCCAACACATCACTTACAATTAGCAATTGTGTTCACCATTGATATTTATGGGTATCAATTTATTTAAATACATAATAGGCTAGGGTAAAACAGATGCCTAGTAAGTACTGTAAAACAGATGCATAGCAGGTAGAATTGCTATGAATTGTACAAATTGAATATTTTGAAGCTTCCCTTATATTTTAAGAAAATCAGTTTGCTGGAGTAATAGCTAGTAAATGGGATATTTTACTATTATTTCACTATTAATTTTTATATTTTGTGATAAACCAAATAATAAAATTATCACAAGCAAGATGAAAAGAGAAAATAAAACAAAAAGAGCTCTACCTGTATCTGAATTTTGATCTTCATTTCTGGGTGGACTAACATTAAACTGAAGTTTACGTTTCATGGAAGATTTTTCTTTCATGTCCTTTCCCGCATCACTTCTATCCACTTTTGCAGTTTTGCTGTAAGAGGCAATCTTGTCCTTGCTCTTATATAAGGTAAAATATACTGTTATAAGTACGTTTGCATAAGACTGACAATAAACAAAATACGCACATTCACTGAAGGCTTCAATTCAACTAACCAACAATAGTTTTCCCTGTAAACTGTTCTTTAATTTATAACACATTAGTAAGATTGTTAAACTTTATTGTGAAACTTTTGTAAACATAGTTGTAACAAAATGCTAAAGAGACTGATATCTTCTATTTTTATAGATAAAAATAAAATTGTTATTGTGTAAAACTGAGGTAAAATAAACAGAATTATGCAATAAAGAAGCTATTCCAAAGTTCCATATTTCAAAAAAAAAATCTAGAACAAATTATTAGTTTGATCAATTTATATGAAAATATTTTATTAAAGTCAAAAGGAAAAAATTCAATAGGCTATAGTAAACTGATTCCTAAAACTATAACTGAACCTTTCAGGTATGTCAGCTTGTGTGTTCTTATATAATATACTACAGAGGGCACCTGAGTACTATATTTTTCGGAGTATAAGATGCACCTTTTTCCCTGAAAGTCTTAGTCTTTGTCATATTTATCTTTAAACCCGCTACTTTCCCATAATCTGTCAATTCCTCAGTAAGTTTCATACCTGACTTTATAGGATCCTCTAATACAAACACTAGATCAACCGCAAAAGCCTGTAACTTAAATTGTTCCTTTTTAATTTCTAGTCCCTTTATCTGTTCCTCTTTACGTACATTCCTGGCTAAAACCTCTAAGGTTAATATAAACAGCAGCAGGGATAGGGGACAATCTTGTCTTGTACCTTTCTGGATTGCTATACTTTGCATTAATTCACCATTAATTATTACTTTGGCTTTTTGATTTGTATATATTGCTCTAATCTTGTTTATAAATTTATCCCCAAATTCCATGTGTTCCAATTGTTGATGCGGTTTCTTTTGAAGTTCACTCTCTAAATTTCTATACCTTTATTTCAACTCTCTTATTTTTTGATTCTCAATTTTTTTTCTTCCTAGCTGTAGCCGACATTGTGACCCCTCTTATGCCTTAGTTGTATCCAAGGTGGCGCAGTGGTTAAATGCAGCCAAGGTGGCGCAGTGGTTAAATGCAGCACTGCAGGCTACTGCTAGATCAGCAGGTCAGCGGTTCAAATCTCACCGGCTCAGGGTTGACTCAGCCTTCCATCCTTCCGAGGTGGGTAAAATGAGGACCCAGATTGTTGGGGGCAATATGCTGACTCTCTGTAAACCGCTTAGAGAGACCTGAAAGGCCTATGAAGCGGTATATAAGTCTACTGCTATTGCTATATTGCTATTGCTATCCCATAGGTTATGTATAGATGTGTCTCCTGGTGAGTTTTCTTTGAAGAAAAATCTTAATTCCTGATTAACTTTTTTAATATATTCCTGATCCTTTAGAATTGTTCTATTGAATAACCAACAATAACTGCCCTTTTGTTTTTTCCATATAATCCTCATGGGATTGTGATCGGCCCATAAATTGGGTTCTATATCTCCTTCACTTCCAAAATGAACTCCATCGACATCCAGACCATATCTATCCTTGACCAGGATTCATGTCTATTCAAGTAGTAGGTATATTGCTTTCCTTCTGGGCATCTTTCTCACCATACATTTAAGTAACTTGTTTATAAATCTGTTTTAATTGTTAGTTCCAAGGAAAGATTTGGCTGATTAACTGGTTGCACCTAATTACAATTAGATAAAACTTTTCATGTTTCAGCTCTATCTTTTGTCTAACTATGTAAAGTTGCATGCATGCCTTATAAATAAATAATTTTCTAAGACCAATGTCTAAATCAGTAGCTCCCAACGTGGGGCCCATACGCCACAGGGGGAAAATTTGATTGAACCATGTTTAAACCAAGTTAATGGCCTTTTAGGCTTCCTCCGCATGAGTAGAGCACTTTTTGAGTAAAATAAGAATTATATGTCACAGGGAGGGGGCATCAGGATTTTAGAGATGCTTCGGTGGGGAATGGCCAAAAAAAGGTTGGGAAGCACTGGTCTAAAGGTTCATTTGTTTATTTTTGCTCTAATCTAACTTAATCCACTACAATTGACAATACTAATGGAAGGGTTCCTTGAAAGCATAAAATGCTATTAACTATATACCTTTTCCAATAGAAAATGCAATTTTCGTACCTCATTCACATTATTAACAGGCAGTCCTCATTTAACAACCACATGTTGTTATACTCTGCCTGGCAATTCTGACCCTGTAACACTGTATGTGCCACTCACCACTTCCTCCCCTGCTCCGCACCAGCCACTTGGTTCTGTCATACTTGTGTGGCATCTTGCAGACCACTCACCCACCCTCCACCACCTGGCAACAACCTTTTCCAACCAGCCGCAGGACGCCAGCCAGTGAGAAGAAAGCTGCACATGCGCGAAGATGGTGGCAGCAAAAGAAGCCTCTCGGCTTCCAAGTTCAGCAGCAGGGTCGATCCATTCACAGGGTCACTTTTCTCCGCACCCAAGAAAGATCAAAAGTGGCGGAACAGCAGCCTTTGAGGACAAGGCCAGCATAGCCACCTAGAGATAAGAAAATGAACCACTGAGGGAAGCCCCCCGAAGCTGCCAGTGTGTAGCCGCCCCCCTCCCCGCAGCTTGGAGTTCCAAGCGGAAGATGTCCTCGGCTGTTGCGAAGAAGCGGCAGCTCTGGATATGCCAGGCCCACTTCATTATCTTTGCAAGCCATTTTGCAAACAAGGAGGACTTGCTCCCAGCAAAGGCTGGCGAACGAAGGCTTTTCAACTGGCATGTGACCAGCCTGGAAGGGGGGAAAAAAACCCAAAAGATTTGAGAGAGGCAGTACATCCACGGCAGTACTTCCCTGGTTCTCCGTAGTGCAGTTGGAAAGAATCCCTGAGAGCTCCCAGATGTGGGCCATTATTTGCAAAAACTGAGGCATTTTTTCCTTACCCAGCCTTCAGACACACTTTGCAGGCTTCAGCAGGGCTGGGAAGAAGGCAAAAATGCCCCCATTTTTGCAAAAAGCAGGCAAAATATTAGCTGTTTTTTTGCAAAAATAGAGGCATTTTTGCCTTCCCCCAGCCTCCAGAAGCACTCTACAGCCTTCAGCAGGGCTGGGAAAGGCAAAAATGCCCCCGTTTTTCACAAAGATGGAGGCGTTTTTGCCTTTCCCCAACCCTGCTGAAGCCTGCAAAGTTTTCCTGGGGGCCAGGGAGGACTAAAACTTTTTTTTCTTACTGGGTAGTTTGCAGGTGCTCCCTTAACTCTGACAAGGCTGGAGCCCTGCCACCCATCAAAACTTTCACCACCATTTTGATTGGCATGACTTGGTGAGGGGATTATGTGACTGAGTGGGCGTGAGTGACATTGAGTTGGTCACGCGCACTCAGTCATTCCCCCATCTAGCCACGCCACCGTACCGGTAGAAACCCATCCGAGAGAACCCCTACTCTTTTCAAACAAAAAGTGACGTAAAAGGATTATTTCTTCTTAATCTCTGAATTACATAATGCAGAAGCAATAAAACACGTTATACCTACAAGCAGAAAGTTTTTGAAATTTTGGCACAGTCAGTCTTAAAAACTTCAATTAAATTTTCCCTATTTATACTCAGTAGATTAGCTATAAACATATGTTTTATTACAATATATTAGTCTTTTGAAATAAGCAAACACAGGAATTAGTATGCAACAATTTACAACATTTTAACAAATTAATTCAGAAGGTAAAATATATTAATTCTGTGTTCATGCTAAATTGTTATCAGATATTGTTCCTTGATTGAGCTTTTGATCCAAACACAGTTCATTTTATTACAGAAAAAACAGCTCTATTATTTATGTAAGAGACTGCTAGGAATAAAATAATCCAAAGGAGTACAGAAGAGCTTAATTATGTATCACAACATTGATAAATGTAATATATGTGCATTTTCAATTGGGGAGCCTCTGCTATATATTTAATCTAACACACTAAAGAGAGATGCTCCCAGAGAATTATCATTTTTCAGAAACAGAAAACTGACTGCTGTTCAGTTATCTAATTAATGAGAAAAATCTGTAGACATCAAAAGCCAAGATGAGACAAATAACTGAATCCTAAAGCATTCCTACCACCAAATCATGTCAATATTTTAGTTTGGCCCTCTTGTAGTACAATTTTTATTTAGCAGATCTATAATAATGCAGTGTCAAAACCTTCCTACGTACCTTTTCATTATTCAGAACAAAAGTATTCTTAAATCCTAGCCTGAACAAAATCTCAGCCATCAAAATATTTGTTTCTGTTTCTCTCAACTGTTGTCTAATCATGATTTTTAGGTCCTGAATAATAGAATGACAGAATAACAGAGTTGGAAGGGACCTTAGAGGTCTTCTAGTCCAACCCCTTGCTCAGGCAGGAAACCCTATACCATTTCAGACAAATGGTTGTCCATTCTCTTCTTTAAAACTTCCAGTATTGGAGCATTCATAACTTCTGGAAACAAGTTGTTCCACTGATATTGTTCTAACTGTCAGGAAATTTCTCCTTAGTTCTAGGTTGCTTCTCTCTTTGATTAGTTTCCATTCATTGCTTCTTGTCCTGCCTTCAGGTGCTTTGGAGAATAGCTATAGTCTCAACATCTCTTTTACACCATGGCAACCAAAACTAGATGCATTCTTACCAAAGTCTCACCTAGACATTATAAATTGGTATTAACATTTTATGTGATTTTGATTCTATTTCTCTGTTAATGCAGCCTAAAACTATGTTGGCTTTTTTAGCAGCTACATAGTACTCTGGCTCATATTTAAGTGATTGTTCACTAGGATTCCAAGATCCTTC
This sequence comes from Thamnophis elegans, assembly GCF_009769535.1. Lineage (NCBI taxonomy): Eukaryota > Metazoa > Chordata > Lepidosauria > Squamata > Natricidae > Thamnophis > Thamnophis elegans. The sequence goes on from NC_045548.1 coordinate 25,004,056, forward strand.
GGGATTGGGCGGCATATAAATATATTTAATAAATAAATAAATAAAAATCTCTCTCACAATTACTACTATTGAGCCAGGTACCACATACTATACCTGTGCATTTGGTTTTTCTTGCCTAAATGTAGATTCTTACTTTTTACACCATCAAATTTCATTTTGTTAGATAGCGCCCAATATTCAAGTCTATCAAGATCCTTCTGTATCTTAAGCCTGTCTTCTGGAAGGTTGGATATTCCTACCAGCTTCGTGTTGTCTGCAAATTTGATGAGTTCTCCACCTATTCCCTCATCCAAATTACTGATGAAGATGTCAAAGAATACTGGGCCTAAAACAGAGCCTTGGAATACCCCACTGCATACTTCCCTCTATGCAGTTCCATTGAGGACTATACGTTGAGTGCGGTTAGTCAACCAGTTACGAATCCATCTGATAGTGATGATGTCTAACCCACATTTTTCTATCTTATCAAGTATTCAGTTATGGTCTATTTTATCAAATTCCTTACTGAAGTCCAAGTAAATTATATTCACAACATTCCTCTGGTCTACTAATTTGTCAAAGAATCACATTGTCAAAGAATGCAACAAGATTTGTCTGGCACAATCTGATTTTGCCATGTTGGCTTTTGGTTATGACTTTGTTTACCGCCAGGTGTTCACAGATTCGTTGCTTGATTATCTTTTCCAGAATCTTCCCAGATATTGAAATCAGACTGATTTCCTAGATCTGTTTTTTTTCCTTTTTTTGAAAATGGAAACTACATCAACTCTTTTCCAGTCTCCTGGTAGTTCCCTGGTGCTCCAGGATCTTTGAAAAATATAGTTCAATGGTTCTGAGATTGCTAGTCCTTTAGAATCTTAGAATGTAATCCATCTGGCTCTGGCGAGTTAAACTCATCTAGGGTGGACAGGTGCTCACTTACCATTTTCTTGACTATTTTAACTTGTATTCCTAATCTGTTTTTTATGGTACTGTTTTTGATAACTTCCTGAATGACTATTCCAGAAATTATATATACAGAAGACCTCCCCACCATAAACAGGAAATGACTAATTAGCAATGCCTCCATTCCAAAATCCAGTGGTCTTTCCTGAGAAAGATAAACTTTGAACTATTTTCTCCTCTTCCAATATTTCATACTGCATGATGTTTGTTAAGATAAAACAGGAAGTGATAGTTTCTATAATATAATTTCCCATCTTTCATATTACTACTGTTTTAAATCTTAAAATTAATGCTATGAAATATAATCTTTGGTATGTTAAATGAAGCAGCGAGTTACCTTCAAGCAATTTCACCAGTTATTGTATATGACACACTGAAATGTTTTATAAAAATAAAAATAACACAATAAACAATATCATAACAAAGGATAGGGCTTTTATTAGCATTTGACTATAGCGACTCATTTTTGTATTATTCAAATCCATTTAGTCAACTAATTGTTTTTAACTCACAAAGATTCTATTTCCATAAATTAGCTAAAACATAATCTTAAGTTTCTTTTTATACCTTTCTTCCAGTTGGTTTCTCCACCATGGTGCTATCGCTGACAGAATTCTGAACTTGAACTGTCTTTGTTGACCCAAACCTGGGCATTTTATAGTTGTTCACTAAATTTATCTTGCATCAATATGCTCATTATGTATCTGCCAAGTAAAAAAAAAGAAAAAGAAATAGAAATAACCACCTGTATGTATGAAATTATTCAGCTACACAGATAAGCAATACACTTCAGTCTTTATAGAATTGTTTACATGTAGTAGCATAAATTAAAAACATAAATATACTAAATATATGGTTCTGTTATCTTTCTTCATTTGATAGACATAATGAAATGAAAAATAAATAGTGGAAGCGAGGTAGCTGGCATTCTTGCTGGCATTCTCACTGGCAACCCAGACTATCGACAGACTCAGTCCATATAGTTTTTAGTTGCTTAATAAAAAACATTGGGGTTAAAGTAGCATCAGAAATTATATACATATACACTACTTACTATGGAAGCTAAATCGTATGATGAACAGTTGAAGGAATGTCTAGCCTATTGAAGAGACTGATTACAGGGGCACATGATAACTGTCTTCAGTACTTAAGGGGCTGTCACAGAGAAGAGAGGATTGACATTCTCCAAAGCACAAGCGGACAGGACAAGAAATAATGGTGGAAGCTTGTTAAAGACAGAGCTAACCTAGAATTAAGGAGAAATTTTCTGACAGTGAGAACAACCAATGAGGTAACTTAACTCCTAGAGTTGTGAATGCTCCATCATTGGAGGTTTTCAGAAATAAACTGGACAACCATTTGATCAGAATGTTATAAGGTCTCCTACCTTAAGCAGGGGTTTGAAGAATTCTGGATCCCTTCCAGCCCTATGATTCTATGTTCTATATAATTTATATTTGTAACTGTATTGGAGAAATTCAAAGTTGTTTTTTTTAAATTCTATTAGGTTTTCTTTATTCTTTTCCATCTTCCATTCTGCTTTTTCTTTTTAATAATTTTGTTTGTTTTTATTTATATTTTACTTTTTGTAGAAGTTTAATAAAGTATATTAGAACAATAGGCATTGAACTCTGCTTAAATATAAGTACATATTAAATAAAATACCAAATATTATTTAAAGGGACTTAAAATACTACATAAATTTGGGAACACAATGTATACATAGAAAAGGCTGGTCTAAAAGATTCATAGACTGATTCAAAATTTTAAATCAATATTTTGTGTGGCTAAATATTGCATTATATGTTAATATTTATTCTTGTATAAACAATGATAAAATCAATATGCAATTTAATATATATTTTTATTTTCAAATGCTGATAATACCACCAATGACAATATCATTGTCAAGACGAGTAGCAATTTATAAATTGCTTCATAGTAGTCCTCAGGTTACAACCCTAATTGGGACCAGAATTTATACTGCTCAGTGAATATTTAATTAAATGAAATATCACATAATTGTGCTGCTCAGCAACTGCTGTTCCATTATTCTTGGTTGCAATTATTAGGAAAAGACCCTATACCCTATGATGGTGAACCTATGTCATGCAGAGCCATATTTGGTGGCTTGCCAGCCATCAGCTCTGACATGTGCTGATTTTTCACATTTCCAGAGGCCCAGGGGATGCCGTTTTCACCCTCCCCAGGGTTCAGGAAACCCTCCGGAGGCTGGGGAGGGCGAAAAATGGCCCCAACTGGCCAACTGGAAGTGAACTTCCGATTGGCCCGTTGGGACTCTTTTTTGCCCTCCCCAGGCTTCAGGAAAGCCTCCAGAGGCTGGGGAGGGCAAAAAACGGGCCAACTGGAAGTTTGTTCCTGAAGCCTGGGGAGGGAAATCCTCCTGAAACCCGGAGGATTTCCTGAAGCCTGGGGAGAGCAAAAAACGGCCCCAATGGCCCAACCAGAAGTTCAGAAACAATTCATTTCCAGCTTCCAGAGGGCCTCCGGGGGGGGGGGGCTTTTTTTCCGTCCCTGGGCTTCAGGAAAGCCTCTGCAGGCTGGAGTAGGGTTAGGGTGCATGGGAAGAGGGTTGTCATGCATGCGCAGTTGGGTGGGGAGATTGAGTGGGCACATGAGTATGCTCAATAGCGCACATGCACAATTTTGGCACATCATAAGAAAAAGGTTCACCATCAGTGCCCTATACCTTTCTTGCGAACTTTGCGAAGAGGCTACTGCATTTCTCTACTGATACCCTCTGCCACCATTGCCCAAGCTGACTTTCAAGATCTTCTTCACCATGACTCTTTAATGGGTTTGCCATTTGCTTCCTAGCCTCAAACCTACAATGCAGCGGCACTGTCTGCCTTTGTAGGGGGGCCTTGGTAGGGATGCCCACTTCACCAGTCTCAGCCCAACTCAGCCTTGCCTGGAAAACTCTGCATGCTCCATGTATTCCTGCCCAAGGTCCAAGAAGCAGAATCCACACATCAACATTACCCATAAAATGTATATCAGACATTGTTTCCATCAAAAAGAATAGGGGTAGAACAGATTCTTACATAGGCTGCAACCAACTGTCACGACTCAGGTTTATTTCTCTGCTTGGAAAGAAGGGGCATTGTTCTTACCTGAGACACCATTTCTCATGGTGATCGATGGGAGAGTCCAGTATGGGTAGGTCTAATCTCGTAGCTCTATTGACTGAGTTGAAATTCTGAGGACATGCCTCCCTGGTAACGGTCCCCAATTGAACAACGAAGATGAAGCGAATCTTTCAATCTGGCTCCAGTTCAAACTTATCCCTTCCCAGAAACTGGACCAGACAGTCAACTGGGTGGAACTGGACTCTCCCATTGATCACCATGAGAAAGGGCATCTCGGGTAACACCATGCCCCTTCTTCATTAGATCGACAGGAGAGTCCAGGATGGGATATACCAAAGCTTTGGCAGTCCCATGGGCGGGGACTATTCTGGTCCGAAGTCCTGGCCTCCTCATGCACTCGCTGCAGAACATGTTTGCCGAATGAAGCCTCCACGGAAGAGTATGTGTCTAGTCTTTAGTGGCAGATGAACAATACCAGAGATGTCCATGTCACTGCTCGACAAATTTCTTCTACAGAAGCCTACATAGTCCTGGTCGCTGTTGTGGCAGCACTCCTAGTGGAATGTGCCGTGATCTCTTGAGGCACCAAGAGAGCCTGGAGTTCATAGGCCCTGGCAATCCATACCTGTAGCCAATGACCCACCATGGCAGTTGTCACCCTGTGGCCCAAAGTTGATGGCTGAAAGGATACGAACAGGGACTCAGTTTTCCTAACGGAAGCAATCCTAGAGATGTAAATGCGGAAGGACCGCCTAACATTTAACTTATGCCATCACTGTTCCAAGGCATGCCAAGACCAAGGACAGAAATCAGGCAAGATCAATTCCTGTGCTTGGTGAAACAAGGAGTTAACCTTTGGAAGAAAGGCTGAGGTCGTGATCTCCTCTTAACGATCTGTGAAGAAACAGAGATGATCTCCTATGGGAAGTAGGGTCCTGATGTCAGTTGTGGTGCCTGAATGCTCTACTGTTGTTGCCCAAAAGGGCCGCTTGCCCTGTGACTGCTGTCTGCCTCTGGTTCTGGTAGCTGGATCTGGGTAGAAAGGGCCACTGCTGTCGGGGAAAGCCATGTCCCACTATTCCTGCCGAAATGAGGGCGGCCTGAAATACGGCGAGGCACAGAAATCTGCCCTCCTGCCTTGGGATGGAAACACCTTCTGTTTATCTCTGGTCTCCACTAAAAATAGATCCAGAGATTCCCCAAATAGGTTTACTCCTTCTAAAGGGGGCGGACACCAACTTCCATTTATTCTTGGTGTCCATGCGCCAATATCGCAGCAACAACATGCGACAAGCCATTATTGAAGAGGCAATGGCACTTGCCGAAAACCTGGTGGCGTTTAGTGACACATCTGCGGTAAACTCAACAGCCACAATGATTTTGCAGAGGTCTTGGTGCACCTACAGATCTTCCGCTGGGATTCGAGCTTGAAGCTGCCTGAGCCAGCGCACCGATGTTCGGATGAAAAAGGATACCGCAGTGGAGGCCCGGATCACCCAGGAGTCAGCCTGATGGGCTCTACAAAGAGCCATCTCCTCCCTTCATTCTTCTGCTTTCAATGCATCCTCCGTGTCCAGTGGCAGGACTGAGGAAGTTAAGGCAGCCACAGGACTATCTACGTTCAGCACTTGGACCAGTTCCAGGAGATTCGAATCTACACTGTAAAGCATGTTCTCCGAGCCATTGGGTCTAGAAAATATGGCTGGAGAGATCTATTGTCTCTTTATTACGTCCAGGAGGTCCTTGGAATAGGGATCGCACCCGCCTCTGTAGTCTGCTCTGTCAAAAGGAAGTCTTCCTGCTCTGCCATCTCCAGGGTTGGCTCTTGTGAAACTGCATCCTTCCCCACGCAAGCAGTGCTCCATGCCTTGGAATGCAGAGACTTAAAGAGAGAGGGGTTAAACGGGACCTTGAAAGCCGGCACACAGGGCAGGTCTCCTTCACAGTCTGAAATTCCCCCTCCCCTTGAAGCTCCCCCTCTGACAGGGAAGATTGGCTTCGGGTGGAATGCCCTGGGAAATAAGGTCCTTGAAATGGCCCTTGGTAACTCAAAGTCTCACCCGCTGGCTGCCCAAACTCCGGGTGCATGGTCTGGTCCACTACTGGCATGGGCAATTGCTGGCTGTGATGTATCTCAGCAATTTCCTGTCTGATATTCAAAGCCTCAAAAAGGGAGGTATGTCCTGCTTCTGAAGCCCCCTGCCCAGCGGAGCCCCACTGCTGTAGGAGTAAAGTTGCTTCTGGAGCATGCCTGTGCCCCCTAAAGGACTGTCCTCTTTCAGAAGCTGTCACAGGGATCTGTGACCTAGAATGAGCAGCAAGATCCGATTGTCTAGTAGGCCAAGAAGCCCTCCTGTTCTGACTGCTAAGGCCCCCTGGGTTCCAGGCCCCTGCAGGTATACTCTGATACTCTTCTTGTTGCTCCGTCTGCAAGGCCACCTCAGTGAACCTGTGTGAGATTGGATTGTTGGCCATTCTGGGATCTGAGTGTCTCTGTCGATCCGATCCCTTTTTGGCCCTGTTAAACTCCTTATCAAGACCTTTTGCCTCTGCTTGGCTGCCTTTTCCTCCACCCTGGAGGATTTCTTATGTGCATTTGCCTTAGCTTTGATCTTGGTGGCTGCTGCCAGACTAGCCGACCTGGGCTTGATTGGACCTCTACCATTCCTATCTGTGTCTTGAAGAGACTCTGTCTCTCCCTGCTTTTGGCCAGAAGCTGCACCACTGTCCTCCATTTTGTGTCACAGGTGCAGGCCTGAAATTGGGGCAGACATGCTTGAAAGCCCAGCTGCCAGCACAGCAATGTAAGAGGCTCCTAGGAAAAATCCCAAAATTCAGGCCCCACCGCAGCCACAGATTATAATTAGGGCCCCAAACCTGGCCTTGAGTCACTATAAACCCGCATCAATGATACTAGCCTTTGAGGAAAATCTGTGAGGATGTTGTGATGACTACTCTGGCGGGCTCCTTGAACAGGTGACCCTTCAGTAGAGCCGGCGATTGCTACCACTTGAGAGACCTCTTCACTGACAGGGGAATCTGCACCCTCATGGACGAGTTGCTTCTCTTGGCTCTTTGATGGGGCAGGAGAAGCCACTACAACTCTCTGGAGTGAAGACGTGCCCAGGGAACGACCGAGATGCAGAATATCATCTTCCCCAACAGTTGTGATAGGATTAGCACGGGGCCTGCCTCAACCCCAGAACCTTGTGGGTCAGGGATACTAAGCTGTCTATCCTGTCCTGGGAGAGGAAAAGTCTGCAGCCTCAGGTGTCTATCACCGCCCCCAGATGGTTGAGTTTGATAGTGGGGATGACTCGTTTCCAGGTTCAGGGAGAACCCGTGACACCTGAGGGACCTCATTTTGAAATGGAGGTCCCATAAGGCCTGTCTCCTGGACAATTGGATGAGAATGTTGTGTAGGTAACATTGAAGCCTTATGGGCCTGCGCCCGAGTTGCGCTGCAACCACTGCCAGAACTTTTGTGAAGGTCCTGGGTGCCGACGACAGGCCGAATGGAAGGGCCCTGTACTGGTAGTGTCAATCAGCATAGAAAAATCGCAGGAACCTCCAGTGTTGTGGCCAAATTGGAATGTGGAGATAAGCCTCCTTCAAGTTGATGGATGTGAGGAGATCCCCCTGGCGAATCCCCACTAGGATGGTCTACAAGGATTGCATCTTGAACCTCCTGTATTGATTGAGATACTTGAGGTCCAAGATGGCCCTCCACCCCCCAGAATTCTTGGGCACCAGGAAGAGGATGGAATAAAATCCCTTCACCTCCTGGTCAGTTGGAACTTGTTCCACAGCATTGATCTCTAGAAGATGGTAAATCTCCTGGGTCATGAGTTCCCTCTTGAGGGGACAAGAGGGAGTCAGGCATCGGATAAAGTTCTGATATGGTTGAGAGAGGAACTCCAAGAACAGCCCCTCCCTGACAGTCTGGAGGACCTAGGCATCCTCTGTGGTCAGAGCCCATTGGAAAGCGAACAGTTGGAGCCGGCCCCCAATGGGCGGGGAGCGTTGATGGTCACTTGGATTTGCGGAAGGGACTGTTGGAGGGCCAGCCGCGGTTGGACCTGCGGAAGTTTAACTGCTGCCTGCTCCTGTCCCAAAAGAACTGCCTGTCCTGGGCTCCTGTCCCAAAAGAACTGACCAGCCGTCCGTTCAGGGGAGCAGAAGAGGGTCCAGCGGAGTCACTGGAACGAAAGGACTGCCTCTTAAAATAGGGAGAGGATTTGCGATCCTGTTTCTTATTCAGGGTGGGTAGAACTTTCCGTTTATCTTTGGATTCAATCAAGAAAGGGTCTAAGACCTCCCCAAATAATTTGAAATCTTTGAACGGGGCAGACATTAATTTCCACTTGTTCTTCTGGTCCGCCTGTCAGTGGCGGAGCCAGACTAAGTGGCAGGAGGTCATGTTGGATGCCAAGGCCCTAAAGGCTAATTTGGCCACGTTAAGGGAGGCATCCGCCGAATACTGGGAGGCCGCAATAATCTTTGTAATGTCTTGGTGAAGACGAGCATCTCCTGCTGGCAGTTTGGCCTGAAGTTCACGTAGCCAAATGACAGAGGCTCTGTTAGAGAAGGACCCGGAGGAAGAAGCCTTAATGGCCCAGGCCGCCGCCTGATGTGTCTTGTGGCAGGCCTTCTCCGCCCTTTTGTTCTCTGCCTTGAGGCCTTCCAAAAGCCGGAAGGACCAAATTAGATGTGAGGGCCACTATAGGAGGATCTACAGATGGCAGTACCAGGAGGTCCTCCAGCGTGGGATCAACTGAGTATAGCTTCTTATCCCCGCCACTGGGAGCAGACAGGGAACCCGGCTAGGTCAACTGCCACTGAATGACATCCATAAAGAGGTCTGGGACTGGCACCAGCTCCTGCTGAGGAGCCTGAACATTGAACATGCTAGCATTGGGGTTGACCGGAGCAGAATCCAAGGATCCCTGCACGGACTTAGGCTTGGTACCCACCTGGGTGCTGTTTTTAGCCTTGTGCAAGATGGACTTAAAAAGGCTAGGCTTAAAGAGTCCCGAGAATGCAGGAGCATCTGGAGGAAGGTTTTCGTCCTCCGAGAGCTCCTGCTCCTCTTGATCTGGGTCCTCCAATGCTGAAGCCTTGCTTAACGCTGAGGACTCCAGAGAAGGGTGACAGACCCGCCTGGTGGAGGATGGAGCCTCCTGCCTGGGCTGAGAGGTGCTGGGTGTAACGGGTGCTTGCCTCTACATCCCCTGGGCAATGCCCTGGGAAATGTCATGGGCGACCCCGCCTGCATGTAGGCAGATAACTCAGGTTCCTGAGTTATCGCAGGGTCCGAACCAACTGGGTCCCTGGGAGGAGGATGAACATGTCGGGCAAGGATGGGGTTGGGCTCCTTGGGGGTGGGCCCAGACTCAGAAACACATGAACAGGCGATTCCCCCCTTGGGAGTGGAGGAATTGCTGTTCCAATAATAGAGGCAGGCTGAGGGCACTTCCTCACCGCCTGGCGTTAGGCCTTCTCAAATTGTTTGTTGAGGGCCTACTGCTGTCTCTCTGCATCCCTAGTCGCTGCCGCGGAAGGTACCTTATAGGAATGGCTATCCTGACTGGCCACCCTGCCCTTCCTTGCCCCTGCCTGCAGAAATTCCCTTGCTAGGGGCCTGAGAGGGACCTGGTCTACTGTCAGGTGAATCAGATGGGCCAGGGTGCTCCATGGCCTGATGGCACAGACTTCAGACAATAGGCCAATACAGGTGGAGGTCAAGAGAAGAAAGAGACTCTGGTGGCTGGAGCTGGATCAGATGATACGAAGATATTGTTGGCAAAAAAATTCCAGAGGAGTAGAAAAAACTGGGACTTCGCAATGAGTCCAATGAAACCAACCACTTGAGGGGAGGCGAGAAGAGGGAAAAGCAGCCGAGGCTGCAAGTCCAAGCAGATAGATCAGGGAGAATCAGCAGATAAAAGGCAAAAAGTATTAATATAAGATCCTCTCTGTGCTGGTGTATGACCATCAGGTGGCCAAGACACTGGTGCCACTTGGGGAACAATTGGGGTGGAAGTGATCCAGCCGGAGACCTGATCAAGGCCAGCTAACTACCCTGCGGCTATCTGCAGCAGCGTGGCTGAGTGGGAAGCACCAATGGGAGAAAAGGCGCTAAATTAGGCCCTCTCAATTGGTCACTGCTCCGGCGTGGGAGAGAAGGAGGGAAAGATGGTGGCCGCGCACTTTAAGATGACCGCACACGCCTCCGCGGCAGGCTGCACCCTCAAAAGGGCGAGAAAACACGAGGCACAGCAAAAAAACAAAGGAAAAGGAATGCCGGCAGCCACCGAAACCTCGCCACTCCTGCCGTGCTTTAAAGCGAAGCAGCAGCTCTCCGCTGCTGTCCAAAGGCAGCGCGGCGAGTGGAGATCCCCCCCACGCCTACCTCCAAGCCTCTTAGGAGAGATCAAACAACGTGAAAACAAAGGGGACAAATGAATTACTATTGTAGGAAAACACAAATAAGGAAAAAGGAAAAGAAAAAACTAGAGGAGATTCCAAGCTGAGATAAATTACGCTGGAGCTCACAAATATACATCCTGAACGGGCAAACTAGGAAGAATTCTGGTGCCAAGGAGCACAAGGAGGCGTGGCCAAGGAAAAAGATTCCTCAGTCCCAGGGCAACCAGACTGATTTAACCCGTCGCTTGGACTCTCCAAGCTGTGCACAGGAAAACTACCCATTCTGGACTCTCCCGTCGATCCAACGAAGAAGTCTAATAGACTTTCTCTGTTCTGCTTACCTCCCTACTCATTGCATGCTTGGGCTGGGACTTTTTTAGTCCTACTCCTCTGACTCTTACAGTTGCTCAGGTGTTACTTGTGTTTGATCAGCCACATGTGATTCCGCCTGAGGCTTATATACCACAGATTCAGCTGGAGCTTCTTTTTTAGGCTCAGATTTGAGCCTGGGACTTGACAGCTGCACCACTAACTTTCACGTTAAGCGTTTGAAGCAGGAACAACCAAGTCTCACAAATCCATGGTCGAACTGGTGTTTGAACTGCACCAGCATTGGCAGCAGCAGTTGACTGGTCCATTTCTCTACTCAATGGTTAAAAATTCCTTCACACCACTACATTCACTAAATGGTAAGAAGAGGCCCATCTGTACTTGGAGGTGGATGCTATTTTGCCAAAGGTATTACTTGGCTGAGGGATTCCCATGTGGCAAATTGATTGTAGGGGGAAGTGGTAGAGAGACTGCATAAATAGTTGACAGAGCCCCCATACCATAGAGCTTGAGGCCAGTCAGCATCAGTGAGGCCAGTAAATCAAGGATGATCTGCAGCAGGGGTCTCCAACTGTGGCAACTTTAAGACTTGTGGACTTTAACTCCCAGAATTCTCCAGGCAGTAAAGTCAAGGTTGGAGACCCCTGATCTATGGAATCTTAATAAACTCTAAATTAAAATGGAAGACAACTTAAGCCAATCATTGGAATTCTAAAAATAAATACTATTGATAAAAAAATTTAAAATTTAAAATGTCCTTTTTTTATTCTATTACTCAAACGGAAAACTGAACTTTTATTTTTAAAAAGAATCTATGAGTTTTATTATATATTGACAGTATTTTGGCTTTTCTGAATGACACTTCAAAAGTAAGAGATAATTCCACATTTCTAGAGAAACATTATGACTACTTTGGAAGAAAAACGAAAACAGTGATTTTATGTATTGAACAAACTCTTTACATTGGAAATCAAAAGAAGCTAACATTTTGCTGCCATCTACAGGAGAAAAGGAAGCTAATAACTGATTTTTGATTAAAGTTTGATTTTCAAATTGTAGAGAAAAAAAAACAATATTCAAATTTATGTTGAAGACTGAATTTTTCCCATACTGAGCATCTTATAAAATCATTTTTGCTACATTGAAATAGTGCTCAAGTGTGACTTTACTAATGCAAGTCAAAGAATAAAGCCTATTTGGTGGACTTTGCTTATTGCTTTGGGTAACTCATGATTTACCATATTTTGAATTATTATTTAAAATGGACATTGTTATGATTCGTGTACGATTTTTATGAGATTTGACTTAAAGTAGCAACAAAGATTTGTACAGATTAAGTGCCCTGATGATATAAGCTCTTGTAAGCAATAGATGGTAATAGAAAAATAAAGTTCTCAGGTGAAAGTTATATTTTTCTAAAATGCATATAACCCAGCAATATTGTCTGGTGTTTATTAAATATACAATAAGAATATTTACTTCTTTTATAGAAGTTAAATTGTGAGTACAGATAGTCCTCGACTTACAACAGTTCATTTAGTACCAGCACTGAAAAAAGTAACTTATGAAATTTTTCATACTTATGACATCCCCATGCTCATGTGATCAAAATTAAGACGCTTGGCAACTGACTCACATTTATGGCAGTTGCAATGCCCTGGAATCATGTGATCCCCTTTTGTGATCTTTCGACAACCAAAATCAATGGGGAAACCAGATTCACTTAACTATTACTATTACTAATTCATTACTAATTTAAGAACTGCAGTGATTCACTTAACAAATGTGGCAAGAAAAATTGTAAAATGGGCAAAACTCATTGAACAAATTTTTCACCTAGCAACATAAATTTTGGGTTCAATTGTGGTTGAAAGTCAAGAAGTACCTGTATTTAAATTATCTATTGATTACAATAAAATAAGATCACTTTGAAGTCAATGCTTATTAAGTAAGCAGCAATCGTCATCTGACTTTCTGCATTCAGTTTCCATCCAGCATCGCTAGAATGGAGGTTGTGACTATATTACTAGATATTGATCACATTTAACTTTTGTGTGTCTCAAATGTTCCTTCGTTACCCTATTAATTTTATTGTAATCATGGTATATAGGTACTGCCCGACCTAGGAATGTGAAAGCATGCAAATGCAAGTAGAGCAATAGGTACTACTTCGATGGGAAGGTAATAACATTCCCTGAGCCTTGGAGTATAGTTATACTGACAAAATGAGCACAGAAAGGTCTTCAGACAACATTGCCTCCCTCAGCTAAGAAATGGAGATGAGCACCGACATAAAGACCTCATCATAGGTCTAATCCACAAAGCAGCCAAAGCTTCATGAAGCAGCTCTTTTTCTTTGCCAGCTCAGTTCAGTTCAGTTCAGTTGAGTTTATTTATAGGCCGCCCTTTTCCCTGAGGGGACTCAGGGCGGCTAACAACTTGTATGGGAGGGGAAGACATACAATAACATAAAAACACAATATATAATTAAAACCAAGCAACATTCATACAACATTCGGGTGGGGGCGGACTATGGTCTTTACCCCCAGGCCTGGCGGGATAGCCAGATCTTGAGGGCTGTGCGGAAGGTCTGAAGGGTGGTGAGGGTACGAATCTCCACGGGGAGATCGTTCCAAAGGGTCGGAGCTGCTACTGAAAAGGCTCTCCTCCGCGTAGTTGCCAGCCGGCACTGGCTGGCAGATGGCACTCGGAGGAGGCCTAATCTATGCGATCTTATAGGTCGAGAGGAGGTGATTGGCAGGAGGCGGTCTCCCAAGTACGCAGATCCACTACCATGGAGGGCTTTGTAGGTAGTAAGAAGCACCTTGAAGCGCACACGGAGATCAACAGGTAGCCAGTGCAGCTCGCGGAGGATAGGTGTTATGTGGGCGAACCGAGGTGCACCCACAATCACTCGCGCGGCCGCATTCTGGACTAGCTGAAGCCGCCGGATGCTCTTCAAGGGCAGCCCCATGTAGAGCACGTTGCAGTATTCCAGCCTAGAGGTCACGAGGGCGCGAGTGACTGTTGTGAGAGCCTCCCGGTTCAGGTAGGGTCGCAACTGGCGCACCAGGCGAACCTGGGCAAATGCCCCCCTGGTCACAGCCGACAGGTGGTGATCAAAGGTCAGCTGTGGATCCAGGAGGACTCCCAAGTTGCGAACCCTGTCTGAGGGGTGTAAAATTTGACCCCCCAGCCTGAGTGGTGGAACACTAGCCAAATTTTTGGGAGGGAAACACAACAGCCACTCGGTCTTGGCTGTAATATTCATGTTAATATTCTATTACAAAGTACTGCTGTTCACTTCAGCCATGCTCTTTCATTCAAATCAACATAATTTGACTTGCCCCCTTTGTTAAAAGATGACAAAATTCCATGATTACCTGCCATATGGGGTTCTTTTTTATTATTCCCTTGTCTTGCAGCAAGTTCACAATAATTTGTTTTTGTGATTAGGGAAAATGCAAATTCAAAAACAGAGCAATTTAAGATTAATTTTATTTTCCTTAAAATAAAGCAAATGGCTATAATCCATCTAGTTGCAAATCAAAACTCATTCTGTCCTATCTTTCCACAATAAAGATTCATTACAAATGGCATTGCCATGGGAACCACACCCAACAAAAGAAAAATGAGATCGACCATTAGAAACAAATTCATCTGCTATACTTTTGATATATTATTCCAGTTACATTTTTATTTTCTAATATGCATGGCTACATGTTCTGTTAATTATAAATAAAAATCTGTAACTTTTGAATTAAACAGAGTGAGCAAATTATTCCCCATTTTATAGAGAGCTGTTCTTCATTTAATGGCATATAACATACAGGTTGATAACTCTATAACATCTGTTATCGTAGAATCTGTCCCTCAAAAAATGAACACAATTTGCTGTTTCTAACCAGAGCCTTCAACATAAGCAAATCATTTACCCATTAGGATTTGAAAACCTCCCCTACCCATCTCTAGTATCATCACTATCAAAAATTCCACTATTCTAGCTGTGAAACTGAATAAGGCACCTAGAGATTTTCTACTCTTGAAACTTTTAGGACACATATTAATTGATGAGCCCCATTATTAGCTGAGCTGTTCTCCGATATAAATAATACAGGTTGCATCCTGCCTGGGTTCTCCATATATAAAAAAGAGGCAAGGGTGATCCAAAATATTATAGACCTATAGTCATCTTAGAATCATGGCTAAGATGAGTGTAAAATACTTTTTGAGTAAAACAAAAGACTTTATGATGGAAAAAAGGAAACTTCCTTACTGGAAGAACAAACTGCAATTTAGATCAGAGCACTCCACAATAGACAAATGTTTTGTTTTATACCTTCTCATAACGAAATGAGTAATTAAAAACAAGAAACTGTTTACTACCTTCATAGATCTCAAGTGTGGTTTTTAATTCCATAATAGAAACATTCTTTGGAAGAAATTAGCCACATTAAACATGGAACCCACAAGCATACTACTGATTAAGACCCTCTATTCAAAACCTAATTGAAAGTGTACAGTGTTGTAAAACCCTACCCATCAAAAATACTTATTTGTCAACTAAAGGTCCCTTTTATCTTCAGATCTAAAATCCATACTTAAAGGAACAGTCTCCTAGGACCTGAACTGAAGATTGACCTATTTCCTCTTGGGCTCTAACATATGCACTATTATCAAACTGTTAAGTTTATACACAAGGCAGTTCAGCAGTTCAGCTATTATATTAAATAGATTGGTGTATTGAATAAAGGCAATGTATTTATCTGAACACTGATGCGTTCACATATATATATTTTATTATTGAATTTTCTTTTACCTATTTCATCTTGTAAATAGACCTTGTATTTTACCATTATTTTATTTTATTGATATGGTCATAAAACCAATCAATAAATGAACATATTAAACTCAGTCTTATGTTGAATGTCTGGCCATAAAATTGAATAATATTGTTTGGGAGTAAATCATACTGAAATCAGTATCCTTATTTTTAAAAAACATAGCTCTAAATTGAATACCATAGAGGTAGAATATATACTAAAATTATCAAATTTATGACATACCAACGTTTGTATAACTATGCAGTACATATTAATGAAAGGAAAAGTTTTTTTAAACTGGCTATTTTTGTTTAAACTTTCTGAAAACTATTATTGCCGTATTCATTTTCCTAAATGGGAGTTACTTTCTTTATATATATTGCCATGGTGTTATATTTAAAATGGTTGGAAAATATTTAAATTATAAAACATGTTTTACACATGTTTTAAAATTAATTAGAATGCAAATTAAAATTATTTTTATTTTATTACTTGTTTAACTCAATGTTTGTAAATAGAAAAAAATAGTTCAGCCAATATTATTTTGGAAGCTTCACACAATTACCATCACATTGGAAAATGCCAGAACATTTTGCAACAGATTGCTCACACAACAAATATGGAGAGCAACATAAGTGTTGTTTCTTTGAATATTAAACAAGAGAAAACATATTGGGGAAAAATTACCTTTGTTGGTTGTTTAATAAACACAGAACAATAGCTATCAGATTACTATCACCAAGTCCAAAGAGAAGACAAGTAGAGCAGAGGTATCAAACTCAAGGCCCGTGGGCCAAATCTGGCCCACAGAGTGGTTAGAGCTGGTCCGCGGAGTCACCCTGGAAACAGCAAAAGATCAGCCCACAATGCTTCTGCCAGTAAAAACAGAGCTTAGGAGGGCCGCATGCGGGTTCCATTTTCATGTGCGATGGCCTCCTCCAGCCCTCTGCCAGCGAAAATGGAGCTTGGGCCATTTTTTGTTGGCAGAGGGCTACAGGAAGATCTCCCCAGCCCCACCCAGCCCACCACAGCTGCCGCCGACATGAGTGACGTTGAGCTGACCATACTTCCCTGGCCACGCCCCTGATGAAGTTGGTCTTACCTAAATGGTAGTTCTCTGTGCGCTGCAGGAGACTCCATGCATGGGCTATAACTTCTGCATATTAGCCCAGAGATTGAGTTTGAATTGTTTGGACACTCTTCCTTGGCTTGACTGGATCCAGTTCTTAACAAAGGCGTAGATTGAAGAACGTCATCTTGAACACCCTAGAATCCGACATGGATCCTGGACCGGTTCTTCAGGGAGGGAATGGAATCTCCCGCAGTGCAAAGAGAACTACCGTTCAGGTAAGACCAACCGTCTTTCTCCTTTGCGCTGCTTGGAGACTCCATGCATAGGATATAACCAAGCATAGATGATCAAGGGCAGTGACAGGCTGGTCCAGGGTCCGATCCACAGAGAGAACCCTTTGAAGCATGCGTCGTCTAAATGCCGGCTCCTCCAAAGCAAATGAGTCTAACTTGCAATGGTGAGGCCTAGGTTGCAGCCCTGCAAATGTCTTCCACTGACACCTGTGTTGCCCAGGCGGCAATGGAGGCAGCACTATGTGTCAAGTGAACCATGATACGGTGTGGTACGGTTCTAGAGTGCTGCTCATAAGACAGGGCTATGCCAGCCCTCAACCATATACTGATCGTGGATGATGATACCTTGTTGTCCATTGTAGCAGGCTGGAAAGACACAAATAAGGCCTCAGTTCGCCGGAAGGCAGCTGTCCGTTTTATGTATCAATGAACTGCTCGTCGTATGTCAAGTTTGTGCCTTTCCACTGGGTGAACAGCTGCAGGACAAAAATCTGGCCGTATGACCTCTTGTGCCCTGTGAAACTGCATATTCACTTTTGGAAGAAAAGACAGATCAAGCCAGAGAATGATTGTTTGGTCAGATGTCCTCCACTTTCAAACCTTCGGCTATGTCAAAAGGAACTAGAGCCAAGGACATGAGTGCAGCTACTAGGGCATCTACTTTTGGCCACTTGAGGAGTTCCTCCAATTCTTGAGCTACAGTATAATAATGCTTATCCGTACCACTGGGAGAAGCAGAGGAGGTAGGTGGAGCCCATTGATGCTGAATAACATCAATAAACTATTTTGGGGACAGAAGGGAATCCTGAGTAGCTGCAGGTTCTACGAACAGCCATTCACCCGCATCCTGCGATTCCTTGTTGGGCACAGTGGAATCTCCCATTCCCTCCAAATTAGTAATGGATCTAGGAGAATAGGAGAGACTTAAAAAGAGTTGGTGTGAACAAGCCTGTTAATGTTGGTTTGTCAGGAGCCAAGCCTTCATCTTCTGACAACTCTTGATCATCGACCGCTCCTTCCTCTAAGATGAAATCATCGCTATGGATCATTGGTCAGCAGAAAGATCTTGAAGGTCCATGTTATCCAGCTCCAGTGGTTGCTGTCTGTTGGCAGTCGTGGAAGAAGCAGCATTGCGCTGGGTTCTGCAGAGAAGTGCGGCCTCAACGCCTTGGAGGATGGCCTCCGTGATGTAATCTTTCATTTCTTGTGGGAAAGGAGAACTGGTCTGCCCAGAAGGATGGATCTCTGCAGGAGGAGGAGTGTCAGATGTAGAAGGAATAGGTTAAGAACCTGTAGACTTCCCCTCCATGGCTGGAAAACAGTCAGAGGGTGCAAAAGACTCCTCGGAAAGGGCCGGATACGCAGATAGAACATTGAGTGCTTCAGATGAGAGATCACACTGTGGTGTGTGTGTCACTGGTGGAGAATCCTGCGCAACTGTAGACTTGCTGGCTTGCAAAGTGGCTGCCTTTTGGGCCTTAGCAAATTGTTTTTCAATTACTTTTTGACAACTGGAAGAGTGTTTGTCAGTGGTGGAAGTTGACTGAGATGATGATGACGGGCCTTGGCCTGTCTGTTGCCAGCCATGTGGAATGGAGTTAGTTGGAAAGATGAAATGAGGAATAGCAGTAAAATGAGGCTATGTATAAAGACCTAGAGCCCCGGGATGTGACCAATTACTTGGACAGTCACCCCGGGGATAGGAGAAATTATGGCTGCGGTGATATATGTATGGGCCCTAAGGAAGAAGACAGTGCTCCAATGGTTATGAGAGAGGCTTCAGATGAAAAGGCCAGCTAGATTCAAATGAGGTAGCTGGTTTACCTGAGTACATATTTGGTAGGCCAGATGCGGTTGCAGGTGTGAGGCAAGTTGCTAACTTTACGATTGCCCACCACTATAGGATCTAACAATCCTGACTGGGGGTGAACCCCAAAATGGCGGCAGGGTGGAGAAACAGCGAAGGGGTGATCAAAATGGCAGTCAGAATGAAAGAACAATCTCCTTGATGTTGTCAGCCTGCCACAAAGAGCGCTGGTTGATTACCGCCAAGGTAAAGGCCTTCGTGCCTCGATATGAAGAGCGAGTCGCCTGCAAGCTCCCAAACTATTGGATTGACGTAGCGCTAGAGAAAAATAGCTTCCAAATGAAGGATGAAGGATTGACGAAGCACAGCAAAACCAGCTCTCAAAATGGCTGCTGGTGAGGTGATGATAAGGAGCAGCCTCCAAACAAATAATATATTCATTTAAGGCAATGTGTGATTTTGGCTATTGGTATATAGTTCAAAGGTTTGAATAGTATAAGATGGTTTCTTGTTGAGATCTCAGAGAAGACTGAAATTTGTTCAAAGCTATTCAGTAAACTGTTGATTTAAGCAGGATATGATAAACTGAATACATTCAACAGTCTGTCTTTAAAGTCATTTTAAAATATTTTTTGTTCATTCTGCTTAGTATGTACATTCTCTGATAAGTCAATGGTTATTGAAGTTCTATGTTAAGTACAGAGAAGAGACGAACCCAATACAGATAGTCCTCAAGTTACGATCGCAATTGAGCCCAAGATTTATGTTACTAAGTGCCCCATTTTATGACTTTTCTTGCCACAGTTGTTAAGTGAATCATTGCATTTGTTAAATTAATAATATGGTTGTTAAGTAAATCTGGATTACCCAATGACACTGCTTGTCAGAAGGTTGCAAAAAGCTGATCACATGACCCAAGGACACTGCAACCATCATAAATATGAACTGGTTCCAAGCATCTGAATTTTGATTATGTGACCATGGGGATGCTGCAACAGTCGTGTGAAAAACAGTCTTAAGTCACTTTTTTTCAGTCCGGTTGTAACTTTGAATATTCAATCAATGAACTATTGTAAATCAAGAACTACCTACAATACTAGATAGGTGACTATACTCTTCCAATATAGTCATCTATATAAAATACTTTATCATTTCTGGCTGCAGGTGAATGTTTAAACATAAGGTTGCATGACTTACTATATCATACAGGCATTTAGAATGTTTGACCTCAACATGCATGTTTATTTTATACAAGTAAACCTCATTACCTGTTTCTAGTTAATGGAAAGATCAGAAAACTTAGATAATTGATCTAAAATTGACCAATCCATGGAACTCCCTGCTTTCCTTCTACATGTCATTGTCCTGCTAACTCATGGGTGTCAAACTCGATTGTGTCATATGACATATCACAATGTTATTTGCCTTTGTGGAGCCAGGGTAGGCATGGCCTGCACATGATACATCCAGCGCATGGGCTGCCAGTTTGATACCCCTGTGCTAACTGAATATCAGCACAGCTTTGCTATACTTTTCCATAATACACCATTCTTGCCTTACATAAACTCAAAATGTCTGCTGCCAATGTATATGTTCTACATGTAACAAATTACAAATAAAATGAAGAAAGGAATATTTAGCTCTTTGCAAAGAAATTCAGTTGAAAATGGCCAGAAGATAAAGAAGTAGCTTGATGCATAGGGAAAAAGAAGTTTGGTTTTTCTCCCCCTATGCAAATCGATCAATATGCTATTTGTCAATAAAACATCCAAGTAACATGATTTAGCAGGGAGGACGAAGAGTGGATAGCATTTTAGTGCTTAGATAGATATTTTACCTCTGGTCTTTGAAAGGAGGTTATTAGAAAAGAAGGGAAAATTAAATTAGGATCCAAAACTTACAGTGGCACTAGAATAGTTAGATGAATTAATGAATCAATGAATCAATAAATTAATTCTGTGGAGAATGAAGTGATATGGTGAGGAATTGATATAGTATGCCAAAAGGTAGGCGCTTAGAGAAAAGCATCCACCTCACTCGAAAATTCTCTCTCTCTCTCCTCCCCCCACCTCTCAGATTTTAACTCATAGAAGAGTGATTGTCCCTGAAGGAAGGAGGAATTATTACACATTATTGAAGAAAAGATTTAACTTTTACAGGAACAGAAAAAATACAATAGAAAAGCATAATTACAGGTGATGCTTTTCTTGCATACTCACTGTGGCGACAGTATGCTAATTGGGGTTGTAATGCTACAACATCATAGTGATATAGAAAGGTCTATGTTTAATATATTTGAATTTCACTTAAGATCAGATACATTTAAGATGTTAATGATACAAACACTGTAAAAATCAATTTAAAATATTTACTTATTTTGCAAATCATCTTGTCTAGTATCTTTGTATGTTGACCATAGTAGTCCTACAGAAATTTATAAATTTAGAAAATATTATAATGAATTTGCAGTATTTAGAACAGGAGTGTCAAACTCAATTTCATTGAAGGCTGCATCAGCGTTATGTTTGACCTCGGGAAGTGGGCTGAGGGTGGCCAGCTATACATCACTCATGTCAGGGGTGCCTGTGGTGGCCCCAGAGCTCTGCCAGCAAAAAGGGTGGCCCTGTGGATCAGATCTAAGCACCCAATGGGCCAGATCCAGCTCCTGGTCCTTGAGTTTGACACTCCTGATTTAGAAAATCAGAAATTCCATTTTACACTTCTGGGTTTTAAACATTCTTTTTAGTTGAAAACCAATATATTTTAACCAATAGGTCAATTATTATTTTATTTGTCATACAGTCAGACAGGATTTGGCATTTTTATCTACCTATTGAGATTTGGAATAGTCTATATTTGAATTGCATAGTCAATTATCCTTATTTCTGGATTCTGTATTTGCAGATTTGCTTACTAACGAAAATGCATTTGTAAGCAAAAGTCAATACTCATGGTGCTTTCACAATCATTCATAGATGTGCAGAATCCATGAATCAAAATATATCATTAAGGGAGGAGAAGAAAGTAAATCTGAAGATTATTTAAAACAGCTAGCCTATAAATAGAGTAATTACTTTCATCTTGGCAACAATTTCACATTGTTTAATACAATAATCTCAATATTTCATTAGATTTATTTTGTATGCTACATTTATACATACCCAGAGAGAAAAACAAATAATAGTAACAAAGAATAACAATACTACAAATTGGAATAAAATGATTGCTCAAAATACACAATAAGGTATCAAAGTTTTCCAGGTTTGTTTTCAGGTTTCATAAACATAGCACCTGTCCTAAAAAGGTCCTTTTTGTGATTATCTGCCTCACTTAATTTAGCAAAGGTATTTGGAGGGAAGCCTTATAAACAGATCACCAGAATCCAAATAGGTAAATATTAGGAAGAGATGTTCCTAAGTTACTAAGCCATTTAGTGCTAGTAAATTAAACACTAGTACTTTGAAATGGGTTTGGAAATGGACTATAGGAACACTGTAAAGTAACAGCATAATATATTTTGCACCTGTCAGTCCAGCTGGCATAGATGCTGATTTGAATGAATCATAGTTTTTATATTGTTTCCAAAGACACACTTGCAGATAAATCATTGTAATTGTCCATAGGAAGTTACGAGAATATAAGTAATTTTTACAAAATAAGCTGGTCACAAGCTCTAATTTTATTTTAATAAATAGCAGTAAAAGCCCCTGAGACCTTTAAGCCTCTAATGTTAATAATGGATCCAAAAGTACTTTCATACCATCTACCTAATCTTTTAAGTAGAGTGAAATACTTTTCCTGTTCATGTAGAATATTTTCTTGAACCGATATGAATAGTATTCAGAATAAATAAGAATGAATATTCTTAACCACAAGAATGATTATCAGAAATACTGAATCATTTTTCCATTATTCCAGCACATATTTATGTTGTGGTGCAGTAGTCCATGCTACTGATTCTGAACAGCAGAATGAGGGAGCATTCATCTCAGGGGTGGGTGGGGTTGATTTACACAGCTGGTAAAACCTTCTTGGCCTACTTACAACTATTCATATGAATATTACTATCAAACTGAAATTACCAAACTTTCCCCCCAAATACATTTATGTATGGCTGAATAACAATTTCAAATGGAAATATAATGCAATAATCCAATGCACTTATGAATAGGACTTTGGATAACAATCTTGAAAAGAGCTCAACTAAGGAAACAGCAGGTTAGGTACAGTTCTACCTGTCATCAACCCTGAACTATCTTTTCTGGTCCAATCTGGCAGAGATACCATGTCATTTATAATCTCATTTTCTTCTGCCAGATGAAATACTGCCAACATTGTATGACATTTTCACATCATGCCATGTAGCACACAATTACCAGTATCTATCATATACAAAAAATTACAAAACCTCCTTGCACCCGATTCTACAGCTAACCAAATTTCTATGTGTGATTTACTCTAATATACAGGTCAAGATGAATAGTAAGGAAAAGGATGAGAAACAAAAAATTCCAGAATGTTTGTGAGCAAAATGACAGGAAACATTTCATTTAGGACAACAGATAAACAAGTGGTTCTTATATATAGACGTATGTATTCCCAAAACAATACATATGCATGTATTTCAGGGGAAATGATTTCCCCCTATTGTCAGTATAGAAAGAAACAGCAACTTTCAGTGTGGAATTTTTGGAACCAGACACAGGACCACCTTAAAGACCACTCAATTACCATTATACATCTGTGACATCTGCAATTATTTTCAGTCAGTATGATCCAAAAGTAATGGCTTGTGTGAGGCACAGAAGCAAGAGAGAGCTAATTAAATCTTCTACAACACTTCCTGTCTTCCAGGTATATTTATTAATTACATAATTCATTACTATATAATTTCAGTGTAACTGCATTAAGTATTAACTGTGGCAAACTTGGAGAGTGTTTTATCTAAAAGCACACAGTAATATCTAATACTCTTATCAACGTTCACCAAACTCCATGATTTTCAATATGCTATTTTTCTCATTCTCAAAACTCTGGCCATTTTTAGCCAAAGACTGCACTTCTTTTCCTTTTCCTTTCTTTTAATTTTCAAGTCCTTTCACTTTTAAAAGTTAAATAAGAATTTTAGCACTGGCAAAAGTAAAGCAAGAAGCAGAAAGCGATTTAATATATAACGGAAAGATATAAATATTTTATTCCGTCTTAAGACCCAGCCAAGAACACATGTCTTGCACCAAACTAGGCTAACCGGCTTGTCTGAACTTAAGGCGCAGTTTTTAAATACTCTTTTTGGTCCTAGCATACACTGTCCATCAAAATGAGGCTGGCAATAACTATTTCCGTAAGCTCTAGAAACACCGTTTATGCTTTCTTTTTTTTTCACCCCCTCAGCAGCCTGTAGAAATGTACGCAAACACTCGCGGGCGGGGGCGCGCGCGCGCCCGCTAACCACCGCCTCTTCCTTTTAAAAAAGGGCTGACAATGCTGCAGACCAGAAAACTCGGGAGTTAGCAGCGCTAGGATAGCTATGAATTAACCTACTTTGGCCCATAAACGCAGAAGCCTTAGTACCGTAGACGATGGGGAACGCGTAGAGAAAACGCGTATCAGGGACAAGCCCACAAGCACGGAGAAGTAGTGACAGCAGAGGCAGCCATGGCTCCAGCTGCAGCCGCGCCAAAGGTGACAGGCTGGAAGCGCCAGAAAGCTTGGCGATTGTTGCCTCCGGAGCGACCGTTCCAGAGAATGCAAGCCTTTTCGTGGCGGCTGAGAGAAGGCGTGTCGGGAGAGCCGAGAAGGATTCGTGCCCGTTCTAGGAAGGCAAACCGGCTGCAGCACCTCCATTACGAGGAAAGGCAATGCAAGAAAGGGGGTGGGAAGCAGGAGGAGTGTTCTCTCTTCCTCTCAAACGCGCCGGGGGGAAACACAGCGGAGCAAAACGACTCCCGCTCAGCACACAACACCCAGGACCCCAAGAAGGGATGATTCGCGGGGTGCACCACGGTAGACTGTGCACTGACCCAGGTCCGCACACGTACACGCGCTTGTAAGGACGCACACACGGACACACACACACACACGCACATACATACACAGGCACGAATAATATACACACGCCGACGTCCGTCCGTCCATCTATCTATCTATCGCATCCATCTATAGACCGGGTTGGAGCTGAAGAGGGGCGGGCACACACGCTCCCCTCTAAACAACCACATTTGCAGAAAGGAGCGAGTTTGACAGACACGTATATATCTCTATATATGGCAGAAGGAAGCGAAAGAGAAAATCTCGGAGCAACGTTAAAACCCAAACGCGGCTGTTTTTATTCCCGCCACCTCTTCCCCCACCCCCACCCCCTCACCTCAGCGCGATATTAACCAAGGTTGTCATCCACGTAATTGCCGCCGCCGCCGCCTTCATTCCCCCTCCCCGGACCCGAATCTGCGGTAACGACACTGGCAGTTTCTTCCTCTCATTACCTTTCCTCAGCGGAAGAGAGAGACGACTCCTGACAAGACGGGCTGTCCTTTCCAGGCTGCTCAGCCACCCGCTGCCAGTGAGCGGCGCCCCGAGTTCCAACCCCGTTCCAACAGCTACGGTAACAGTCGGCTTTGGACGACACCCCTTCCCCTCAGTTCAGTCGCTCCCCTTTCCCTCGCCTCTCCTCCCCCTCCTCCCTGAAGCCCGTCAGTATGTCGGTTTGTCACTCGCCTGCGGGATTGGTGGAAGCGCCATTCACGTGACGGGAGTCGGGCGAGAAGAACGGGTAGACACGCGGTGCGGTCGTGAGCATTAGCGAGGCGAAGGGAGGTGAGGAGAGTTCGGAGCAAAGGCCGACGTCACAATTGCCCGTTCTTAGCGTTTCTAGGGGTTCCGCGGCAGTAATTTAACTCGTTTCTTAACATAACCACCGGCCAGAAGGAGAAGAAGGGGGGGGAAAAGAATAACGGGCACGGTTACGATTAGAGGGCGGAGAAAGTGTTAGTGCGCAAGCGTCGAGATCATCTTCTCTTCTTGGGTGGTGCGGCTAGAACTTTCTCGAAATACCGGCGGCGGGGCAGGGGTGGTTCTGTAAGGAGGCGTAGAGGGGAGAGAAGAACCTACGGACTTGGCTTGACCAGGGGATTCGAACAGGTACCGAAGCACGTTTAGGAGTCGGTCATTCATGTTACTCCCTTCCCGAGGGAAGGGCTTTGGTAAGGACGATGGCGCAGTGAATTTTTAATAAACACTGAGCACGCATGCGTGGCTGGTTTGAGAAGCTCTGCTGCATCCTAATAAACCAGCCGTCCGGGTGCAGGTGTTAAACCGCATTCGGGTCTTTTTTTCTTTGTACTTGTTGCAGACCTCCCTCCCCCCTCGGTTTTTTTTTTTCTTTTCGAAGGATGGATGGGTGAAATCCACGTATGGAGCTCAGTGCATTATTGACATGTCAGTGTAGGCCGACTTCCATGCAATCCGTTTGCTTGTCTTGAATAATAAATGTCGCGAACAACCAGGTTTCTGTTGAAAGCTTTTGAGTAGACGCCGACGTTACAAGTCGGAAAGGCTGCTCGGAACATTCTTGCGTAGTTTAATCGTGGTCTCTACTTCTATATTCTGCTCGAATATAGAAGAATGGGCTTTAGAATTAAGATTTAAATCAAAATACTGTATGTTGGTAAGTTATCAAATACCATATCAAGTTTAGCCTTAAATTAAAAATGATTGGTGGATACACAGTGATTGCCCTAGGTTACAACTGTAAACGAAGATTTATTCTATATTTAGAATCTGAAAAGGTGGTGTATACAGCACTATTTGTATACAAATAGATCTGTAGGCAATAGATCTATATTAAGATTGTTCCGTTTCAGCATTCAGGAACACACATAGGTAGTTGGTAACCTCTGTTTCTTTGAATTTCATAGATTATTTTTAATTGTAACAGAGTAGACATTATCTATGGGATTAACTGTATTGTTGCCAGCCAGTGCTCATTCAGGTTTTTTGGCCCTACAAGTAATAAATGTGTGCCTTCAAGTAAGCTTTAATTCCTGGTGATGCTTGGACAAGCTCCTGTAGTTTCTTGGCTTGCCACTGCCATCATTCTAGGACTGCAAGCACAACTGGCCCAAAGTCATCGGGCTAGCTTTGTGTTTAAAGCAGAACAGGTTATTGGAATTCTAATTTGTAGCTTGATGCATTAATACCAAACTGCCTCTCTTATGTACCCCAGATATTTAAATAATGTTTGCACATGTGAGATTAAAAAAAACCAAATCTCCAATAATAACAAAAATCAAATGGTTATTTTGGTCTCAATAATGCCTCTTAAATATAAAATTTTACGGAGTTTTTCTAAAGGGATCTTAGTCCAGAGATTACATTGCCATAATTCTAACAAAAATATAGCCTAAATATCAACATGATTCACAGTGTTATGTAAACTTCTTGTTCTTTTTGCAGTAGGACTTTCACTTTCCCTCTGAATCCACGAGTTCCCTTAATTTTCCTCCAGAGAATTCCTCAATTTTCCAAAAGATTTTTATGAGAAAAGGAGAGGTCCCACAGATTTAGTTGAATATAATTCAAGGTTATTTTCTTCTTTAACAGATTTAGTACTGTTTTGGAGAATGAGAAATACAAACATATTATGCTGAATAGTTTGATCCATCAATTTACATTTTTTTTTAAATTAGTGAATTTATTTTATCTTTATGTAATCCCCTTTTTCTAAACCTTCATAATATGTGGGGAGGTTTTTCTCTTTTACCCCACATGCAGAGGATTCTGTAATTTTGTTGTATGGAGAATGCATAGAAAAGTATAGTTTGCCATAATACACATTTGACCATAACAAACATGCAACAAAATTGAATATTAATATCTCTTCTGAAGATTATATTCTCCCATTTCTTTCTCTTCTTTCAGTTCCCATGAATAACTGAAAGCACTGTCATAAATGGTTTTTGTCATTCATGAGAGGAACAGTGCTCATAAGTTGGACTCTTCAGTAAAGAATGCTTAATTCTTTATTTATATTCCATTTTTATTTAAAGCTTTGCATGATAATTTTATATTCTCGAAAGGCTGTCATATACACCACACTGTGATCAATGAGCACAATTTGCATTCAGTTTTGTAGCATTTAGACTTTAGATGGAAGACAATCTATAAAATATCAAATTCATAGGAAACAATAAAATAATGCCAGAATATCAATCAAAATTTATATAATGGGAACATAACAGTAATAATTCAGAGGGATAGTAATTGCTTAATCAGAATTATAGCTAGTTACAGCTGATACTAACTGAAAGCTACTTTAGGTTTGGCCTAAAGACTTCATTAATTATATTTTCTTAAAAGAAAACTAGTTTTGAAATATAAGCATTAAATAAAAAAATCAGATGAGAACAAAATAAAAACTAGAAAATCCTATTTTATCCATGAAAGAAAAGTAATTATATATTTTTGAATATTGCGTTAGCTTGATTATAAAATTCTACACACACATATTGAAACACATAAAATGAATTTGAATTTGCAATATCATAAGTTGTTGACCTTAAAAACAGATTTTCAGTAAAATTTTAGGATAATTGATGAATTGGATTTAGTTTGAGAATCAGTAACTATTCAAACCAAACTGAAAATTCATTTGAAATAAGGCAAAGAAATATTGTATTAAGATAATTTATGTGTATAACCTCCAAGTCAAGCTATGCTGATTCATCGGGGTGGGTATGTAGTAGTTCCTGGGAGAATGGACTATGAATGGCAGGCGTTTACAACAGTACAATATAGTTATATCATCTGGGATGTGAAAGTCATCCTAGGTGCCCTTTTAAGGCTGGCAGGGATTTATATACAGACGCAGTCACATAGGAAAAAGAGGAAATGGATGATTGCTTTAGTAACAACTGCAAATATATCATTTCATACTGCTTGGGAAAAGGCAATGGTAGGTCATTCCTGTATTTAACCATGAAAATAACCTGGATAGACAGAATAAAGTGATTGATGACATAATATTAGATGATGGGCTTCATGGACCAAGTGGCACAACTAAATGGCAGCAAATACGACACTGAGAACAGTTGAGCTTTTTGAGTACTACTAATGGTTTTATGAAGTGACTGGATTGAAGCAATGTCTACTTCTGGGCATCTAATTGCAGCGAAGTTGCAATGTAGGAAAATAAAATCTGAAACTGAAAACAGAATTATAGTGGGAACACAGAAGATAAGAAACATGGATATGGAAAATCTCAACCGTGAAATCATATAATGAATCACCTACACAGTGACATCTCAGGTATTAATAAATTGAAATAATGAATTGAGTAGTTTTATGTTGTTTGTTTTTACTAGGGGAATTTAAAAAATGGCATTTCTTCCATAGGATTTTAGCAGAGACAGTACTGGGGTAGAGTCTAGTCAGTGACAAAATATGTCTTACACTTCAGGGAAAGTCTTTCTTTAATAATTGATGTAGTATAGAGGTTAATGAATTTTATGATCAACCTGAAATGAACAGAATGTGGAAACGAAACATGCTGCTTGTGGTTGGAGACTGGAACGTCATAGTTGGAAAAGGAGGACAACAATGTTCAACTATATGGCCTAGGAAATGAAAATGAAGCAGATCAATTTAGTTTTTGACAATCAATAATTTATTAATTATTTCTTCAAACAACCAAAACAACTGCTACACATATGTTTAAATGTTTAAATGTTTATTATAATTTATAGGCCGCCCTTTTCCCTGAGGGGACTCAGGGCGGCTTACAAAACACGGGGAAGGGGGTACATATGGACATCTTCAGACATAGCACACAAAAATCAAACACTATGTTATTGGCAATCATTGGAAAAGTTGTTATAATAGAACAAAATGTGGCCAGGGGCTTGATTGTGAAGATATACAAGTGCTCATATACAAGTTTCAAGTCAAGCTAAAGTGAAAGAAAGCCAAGGAGTTTCTACAATATGATCCTAAGCATGTACCCCACCACCATTTTCACAGATAACATCAAGTATTGCTTTCAAGACCTGAACATCATTTGTAAGGAACTAGAAGAACTGTACAATAAAACCAAATAAATTGTTAAGGGTCAATATGAAATGAGATTGTAAAAGAGCAAGCAGCATGTCAGAACAGATGATGGAAAATTGTCAAGAAGAGATAAGCCAAAATTTAAGAAAACCTGAGATCATGGAAAGAAACTTATTTTAAAAATTCAGAAAAAAGACAAGCAGAATTAGGATGACATCTGTAAAAATATTGAGAATAGAAACTGATTATAGAAAAAAGGCAAAGCCTTCCAAAAGATTTCTGAACATAATGGTATACTAAAAGATCCCACTTGACAAGATGCAAGGACTATACTGAAATTCTATACAATAGGTATAGCAGTCAAAATACTTTAGATTTTTCCTATTTATAAGAAACTAATAGAAAATGAATTTAGATCACATTAAGATCATTACCACAAGAGAAAGCTACAAGAATTTTTAGATATCTCCAGAAATATGGCAAGCAACAGAAGAAAAGATTCTGACCAAACTAGCCAGTAAACAATTCCAAAATATCTTATTGGAAGGAGTATGCAATAAAACATATTGGTTAGTTCTTTCATTGTATGCATTTCATTGCATTATCTGATGTACAGTTTCATTGTTTTCAGACTGACATTATTGACAAATTGATGATTAATTCATTTTCCTGTCAATCAGAAATTTAAAAAAAATGTTTTTCCATTTGTTTACTATATATATAAGCTACCCATTTTAAGTATGTCTAGGTAACGTACACAATTTAAATTTTATACTTACAATACACGTAAAATACACAAATTATGAAGTAGGATTGTCTACCTTTTAAATTTTTGGGCAGTCAGCTTGGCTGGATATAGTTATAGCTATAGTTGGCATTGATAGGTATGCCATTCTCCTAGGCGCTGCTTGGAGTGTCCAAGCGTGGGTTAACTTCAGCTTGATGCCCAAGGACTTAGTTCCATGTTTGTGTAGCCACGCCTCCTGCTCCTTATAGAGGCCAGTTTAAAAAACTCAGTCGCCCTAAAAGGATGCATTTTGAGGAGCTCTAGTACTTGAGCAGCAAAGTTGGACTCTCCAAACAGTGTAGTGTAGCCTTTGTTATTTTTGTATTTAGTTGATAATTTGTTTTTTTGCAGTTTATTTTTTTTCTCAGCTCTTTTCGACGCTCAGAGCAGGGTGCTTGGTGCGAAGCTGCCTTCCGTGATCATCGCCGTTGAGGCATCAGCACGGGAGGCTCATTCAGTGACTGCTCCCTGAGCTCTCTGGATTGCCGACAGTCCCAGTGTTGCTCCGAGCTGCGCAGCGACCTTTTTTGACAGTTTAAAATTGGCACATTTTTTTCTTCTTGGCTGTTTGTGTTGCCGCTGCCTGTCTCCAAAGCCAATTTGGAGGGGTATTAATTCAGCGACCTTGCTCCGGGCTTCCAGGCAGGTCTCCCCCTCCCCAGGAAGAACATTCTATAGCAATAGCAATAGCAGTTAGACTTATATACTCATATTCAGCCCTCTCTAAGCGGTTTACAGAGTCAGCATATCGCCCCCACAATCTGGGTCCTCATTTTACCCACCTCAGAAGGATGGAAGGCTGAGTCAACCCTGAGCCCATGAGATTTGAACCGCTGAATTGCAGATAGTAGTCAGCTGAAATGGCCTGCAGTACTGCACTCTACCCACTGCGCCACCTCGGCTACTTTAGAGCTATTAATCCTGTATTGCGGCTATTCTAAGCGGCTGCGGGGTGTTTAGCTGTTTGCCTTGGCCATACCCTGCTTTAAATTTAGTGCGGATCTGTGGGCGCTCTGGACCTTTTCTGATAGCTGCCATTTTATTCCTGCTTGAGCTCTTCATTGCCTCAGGACAGTTACTGTTCTATTTGGGACTTTAATTACTTCGCTTCGACCTCCAGTGGCAGTAGACCTGCAGTGAAGGACAATTTATTGTGCCCTGATCCTTGGCAATGGCAAGCAACAGTGCAGCCAAGGATGTTGAGCAAGCAGGTCCTTCCATCAGTAAGCGCAGCAAGCCCAGTCCTACTGGCACGGATGATGGTACTGGGCGTACATCTAAGCGGAAACAGCCCAAGTCTAAGAAGGCATCCAAAGCTGTTGAAAAAATTGCTGAGAGACACCAAAGAGCCTGGAAAACAATTTCAAAAAGCCCAAAGGCTTGTCAGGGGTACTTTCCTGCCTGTGGAGGCTTCTGCAGGTCCGTCCCTGCCCACTTTCCATCGAGATATTTCTCCATCCCTGGCAGAGGAAGGGGAGCTTGATTTATTACCCGATCCATCCAGGGCGTCCCCTAGATTCCTCAGTCCATCCCTGCTTGAGGATTCAGGGCATGAGGCCTGTTCCTTTATTGAGGAGGAAAAGGACTTTCCGTCCCCTAACCTTAGAACCAAGGCCCTAATCTTTCACATGAGACGAAGGTGGTCATCGCACATGCGATATCTCAGGGGATTGCTGAAGGCATTTAACAGCTGGGTCACAGTCTGCCTCACCAGGGTCAATCTAGAATTAGGGCACATGCCTCCAGTTCCAAAGACCAGCCTCAGGGATCTTCATCTCCTGCTTTTGCTGTCAGTGAAGAGTCAGAGGTGGAGGAGGGTGGACCTAGATTTGTCGTAAGAAGAAAATCCAGCTCCTGACATGCCCACCTTCTCGGGATTATTCAAACCCTCAATGTTCAAGGCTATCCTCACCAAAGCCAGAGCATCCATCCAAATGGGCAAGATATGCCATTTTAATATAAATATTTGCCTATTTGATTTGTATGCTGCCACAATTAAAAGAACAAAGCTTCACTTATATAATTAGAAATTAAATAAAACACTCATGATAAATGAATAATAAAAAAGGACACAGTGACACCAGTAGTCACTGTGATGTCAGTTCTTTTCTAAAAGACTCTTGACCAACTCAATTTTTAGTAGCTTGTGCAAAGGCAATGCTCTCAGAAGTAATAGGAAAAAAGTGCAAGGCTTTTTTTAAAGATTAAAATTAGTCTAGCTATTCCTTCAGTTCTCATTTAACAGTAGACAAGTACTTTTGTAAGAATCACTTTTTAAAAATTCTCTTTGTGCCATTATCTCCAAAGAATTTTTTATAGCATTCTGGCTACTTCATCAGTGTACCAATTAATCCTGTATTGCGGAATGCCAAAGAGCTTCATTTTTGTTAGCAAAATCTTGTAATTGGTGAGCAATATGCTATCTTTTCCATTAAATTTATTTTATGCATCATATATAATGAGTGAAACATCAATATAACAATTCATTAATAATTATAAATGTAGTTGATCTACACTGTTTCTGATTAATTGGAATTTTTGGATTTCTTCCATTTCTTGTCTTTAATAAATAAAATACATGTTTAGCCTGTTTAAAATAACAATATAAACTTGCATTTCCATCATCCAAATTTTAGAATTTATTTTTCAATGATTTTTACACTTAGAACAATAGTTTTAAAGATCTGACCGAACTCCAAAACCAGGTCCCTTGGGTGGCTGTGTCAGGGAAGTCAGACCACCAGATGGTTCACAAGAGAAACGTCCACTTCTGGGGGGGGAAATAAAAATTAAATATTAGAATTTACATTGAATATATCATTCAGTATATTTTTAGTCATTTTGAAAAAGCCACAAAAATCTGTTTCAACTTTTGATGATTTGTTTTAAGCATCTTTTAGTTCAATACAAGATAGAATGTGATGGAAAGAAATAGAAATGCAGGGGTGAGAGGGTTTTAGTTGCCAAATGTACACATTATTTCTGATTACAGATAATGTTGAACTTAATGATTATAATGAAGCTTGCCCATTATGGCTGCAAGTCATGATAGTTATAAAGTGGGTCACCACATGACCAACCTAATTTTACAACCTTTTTTGGAGCAATTGATAAGTAACCACCAGTCCCTCAGTGAACCAACTGTTGACAATGAGCCAGTTTTATGGAAAACCAGAAATAAATGTCAGTTGTAAATGCCAAGCAAATGTGACTGCAGGAAGCTGCAAATGTGGGCCAGTTACTAACTGCCCAAAATATGGCCATGTGAACCTGGAGAAGGGGGCTGGCCATTAGAACTGGGTCATAAGTATCCTTGACGAGGTCCATCATAACTTCAAATGATTTCTCAGCAATTTGTCATAAATTGAGGACTGCCTGCACACTGAAGTATATGTTTGCTTGAGTGTACTTCCACTGAAATTAGTAAGAATTACTTAAGAGTAACTGTGAACAACATTAAAATCTATCACTACCTAATAAAAGAGTATCATTTTCTTTTTCCATCTTGAATACTTTCCCACATTTCTTATAGACACATCTTTGTTCTTAAAAGGAACAACATTAACATCAAATAAGAAGAAAATGGTTTTTCAACAACTAAAAAACCCTGAAATTTCAAAAAGCAGAATTTGATGAAAATTAACCAAATGATCATCACAAATCAGTGATGCACAGTTCAATATACCTACCAAACACTTTATCCTATACAACAAGGGTGTCAAACTCACATCATCATAGCAGCGTCACGTGACATATAGGGACTTCCCCCCCCTTCGCTAAATCAGGCATGGGAGTAGCTAGTGTGTGATGCATCAGGGCCACGAGTTTGACAGCCCTG
Organism: Thamnophis elegans; assembly: GCF_009769535.1. Taxonomy (NCBI): domain Eukaryota; kingdom Metazoa; phylum Chordata; class Lepidosauria; order Squamata; family Natricidae; genus Thamnophis; species Thamnophis elegans. Next base: position 25,038,533 of record NC_045548.1, read on the forward strand.
CTATACAACATCAAAATACATTGACAATTGTTGGCTGAAACTTTGCTTAGAAAGGTCATATAACATCTGAAATAAATTTGGGGATATAGGACAACTAAATTAAACTCTTGACTATTATCATATTTAGAAATGAGAAAAATATTTCATATATAAGAAATCAATTTCCAATAAAATATGGCAAATACTCGCTATTACTTCTCAAAAATGCCTACAAACATCTTTCTCTGCTTCTTAAAAATTAAGAAGCAGCTTCTTGTAGGCCACCATAGCATGGAACATAAAAAGCAAAATGTCATGGTAATAAGATTTTATATTTAATTTCATACTGAAATATATACCTAAGGACTTTCTACAGTAGGGGTCCCCAACCCCCAGGCCGTGGATTGGTACTGGGCTGCAGCATACCAGAAAAGGTCCATGCAGTTCTGACATAGGCTTCACCAAATCACGAAGCAGACTCCTTGTCCTTACAAAACCCCTTTTTATTAAGATAATGTGAGTTCCTCTTATTCACATCCAGCAAAGTCCAAGCAAACAGTCTTTCAAGGTTGAATTTACAACCACAGATCTTATCAGGCTTGGAGATGCAACGCTGTACAAAAAAATGCTAGGCAAGGAGTCTCTGAAAGTTACGAACAAATCTTCACTCTAATTAAACAAACAAATTGTCTCCTGCAAACTCCACTCCCCTTTTGCTCCTCTTTATTCCCTATGGGAGGGGCCATTCACCATCCACCTGTGCCTTTACTCCTGAGTTGGCCTTTTGTTCCTTAACTGTTCCCTTCTCCTGGCAACTCTGCGCATGAACACATCGGGAACAGACTCCAGCTGTTCTTCTGCCCCATTGATAACTGTTGGATGGCCCTGGCTCCATCTCTGCCTCCAACGCAGAACACTCATTGGAGCCTTCCCCAGACTCCAGGACTGGCCCATGTTCTTCCCTAACCTCCTCACTGAGTCTGCCACCAGCTCTGCTGGCCACTGGCAGGCTACAACACATGCAAACAAGCGAAGCCCCATCCACAGGATGCAAAACCACAGCCCCTCTGGTCCGTAGAACCAGTGCCCAAAAGGTTGGAGGCCACTGTTCTATAAGATTGTTTTAGTAGGTTTTTTGTCTTGCTTTCTATGGTATTTTATTATGCAAATAATATACCTTGGTCCAGGTTTTGGAACATTTCCAGCTTTCAGTTCATCAATTATGTTTTCAATATCTTTTGTTGTAAGATCTTCCTGTAAAATTAAATGAAAACAATATTCCACAAATTAAATATGACATTTTCTTCATCTATGAGTATGTTTATTGTATTTAATATGTTATAGATCTTTCTTTTGCTACAGAAGACTACAATAATTGTACTTCAGAAGTTAATAGACTATCTTATACTTATTTATATGGTCTAATCTTTCAATGTTGACTTTCTGTGATACTCTGAACATAATCTAAAAACTATATAAAGATTAAATATATATATGCATATTGTATTTTCTGTGTCAAATGCATAGTTAATGATGAGTTATTATATTAGCAATAGAATATTTGCAAAATTACCTGAGTATGATAGATTTCTTAATTTTCCAACTAAAGTCAAAAAAGGAAAATACTGAAATCTGTCTATGTTTATGTCAATTGAGTTGAATTCCACACATAGAAAAAAATCATACTCTCATTGAACACTACATGTGATTTAGCACAGGGATTTTCAAGCTTTTTCAAGTTATGGAAACAATTTACATAAAAAAAAATCTGCCACTGCCAACAAGAGGTAATGCTCTAGTAAGAAAACATTAACTATGAACTCCCCCCCCCCTTAAATCTTTCAAGGAACCACATCAAGTTCTCATGAAACCCTAGTGAGAACAAGGATACAATTCAAAAAACTTTGATTTAGTGTACAAAAGCAATGTAGGGGGTACACAAGCAAACTTGCCAGCTGAACGAGGAGTAAGAGTTTTACACTGGTATGGATACATTTCAAGTTGCCAGGATAAAAGCCTTTATAATGCATCATCTTGTAATTAATTTATTCAGATAAATATGCATAAGGACACACATGCCAATTAGAAACAATTCAGTTAAAGATAATGGTTTCATAATGGATAAAATCTCTTGACAAAAAAAACCTGACAGATTAATATGTTCTCCTGCAGGAGCCATATTCATGATAATTCGTTCCCATTGTGTTTTCAATCAGTACAGGCATATTACCTATATATTCCTGCCCAGTCAGAAAGCCAATGGCACCAATGACCAATTTGCATTCAGTGCCAAGAGTTTAGGTGTGAATTATGTTATACAGGTAATCCTTGACTTACCACATTTTGTTTAGTGACCATTCGAAGTTACTATTATAACCATTGTAGCATCCCCATGTACATGTGATCAAAATTTGGATGCTGGTTCATATTTATGATATCTGTAGTGTTCTGGGGAGAAGTAAAGTCAATGGGGAAGCCACCCTCACTTTACAACAGTGTTACTAACTTCAAAAGTGCAATGATTCATTTAATACTGTGGCAAGTAAGTCGTAAAATGGGACAAACCCCCCTTAACTGTTTTGTTTAGCAATAGAAATGTTAGGCTCAACCAGACTGTTAAGGTATACTTTGCTCATCATGGAGGCAATCTTGCTATTATTAGGCAATGAAATTTGTTGGGTCGACTTCTAAGCTTCCCCTGGTAGCCTTTCTGCTATGTTGAAGACTAATAAGAAAACTAATAAGAATCCAAGCTGCCTTATTTTGTCTTACCTTCCTCTCTTCTAGATAGGTCTGTAACTTAGGTATAGCCAGTCAGTAAAAAGGAATAGGGAACTGGCTATAATAGACAACTGGACAGAATTGCAAGCATTTTGCTTGTTCAGTTTCTTGAAGAGGTATCTAACTTTATTTTAGGTTTGATACTATTTGGGGGATTTGTTTATTTTATTTGAGTGCATTATAGGTGTTTCTTATAATTCCATTATTTATGTTTTTGCCACAAATAAAAGTGATTGTTGATAATGATGGAAAAGCAAAAATCCTTCTTTGAGACAATTTATTTTTTAAATCAGTTAAAGCTTTAAAAAATAATTATGGTTCTCTCACCAAAATGTGTCTTTTGGCTATTATATGTGCCTTCCTATTGGTTGGTTGGTGTGTTGATGGCTTGCAATTGGCTGTTGTTTACTTATGCTGCCAAAACTACAAGGCTTAAATGTGACTCTTGATAAGATTATGGTCTCCTCTGACCATACTTATTTACATCTACCCCTCCTCACTTAGCATACAAATAATAGATTTAAAAAATCAGATCAAAACAACCTAACCAGGACACTAATCATGAAGTTACTCAAGTACCGCCAGCATACCTTCTTGATATTCAAAAGGGAAATGTATGAGCAAAAAGAAGGGACACCCATAGGATCCCCAGTGTCAGGAGTCATTGCAGAAACCGTCCTGTACGAACTAGAACATCATGCATTTCAAAACTACACTTCTAAATTTTGCTGCCACCACATGGGCAACAAGTTTGTCATCAACAAAAGAAATGCACTGAAAAGACTTTCATACTCTACTGAACTCCATCTTTCTAGACATATAATTTATAATGGAGGAAGAAATAGACAATTACCATTTTTAGATATGCTTGTCAATAGGCAGGAAGATGGAAGCCTACAAACCACGGTTTATCTCAAGGCTACCAACACTCCACATATTCTTAATTTCAACAGTAACCATACATTGTCACAAAGAGTTGCCTCAGAACACCAAATGGCAGGGTGAGAACTCACTGTAGTACAAAGCAAGCTAAATAACTGGAGAGAAGGTACCTATGTGAACAATTCAGGCAGAATGGGTACTCAGAAGCATTTATTACAAGATACCTGTGCAACACACAAAACGAAATGAAGAAAGAAGGCATAAGACCAATATATGGCACACCCTGCCATATATCGAAAACATTTCAAAGCTGTAGAACGCAGCTTCCGATATCTGCAAGTGGGCATCGCATAATGCCCAGAGGCAACCATACGGGGACAAATCATGCATTGCAAAGATAAGTTGGAGGTGGGAGATACTTCTAATGTAATCTATTGGATTCCCTGAATGGATTGCCCCATGACTATGTAGGATGGACAGGGAGGAATCTAACAACCATATTGCAAGAACACAAGTAAATGGTCAGACTAGTTGAGTCAAACTCATTGATAGCCTCACATAGCAATGAAAAAGGACATATATTCAATTTAACAGTTACTAATTGTTGACTGTGCAGGTAGAAAGAAAGCTAGGGAAATTATTGAAGTCTGGGAAACAGGCCCCTTCTCAGTAAACAGGAGTACTGATTTACCACCAGCTTACCAGGTAATTAGGAGCCAAGGATTTGACAGCACATCAACACACCAATCAATCAATAGGAATGCACCACATAAATACAATACATAGAATAGCCCAAAGGACACGTTCCGGTAGAGAGAAGTTCCCTGAGGATGGGAACCTAAGTTCAAAAGCTTGGAAGACTAAACCTTGGGTCCCAGTGACTGACCTAGATTAGATCTTGCAGAAAATATATTGTTCTATGCTTGGCACACAGCATAGCCATATTCGTATCATGATGGAACAACAAATAAAATATTGAGAACCATGATCTAATTCATATAAATTAATTTTAGAAAATCTGTTCATTAGAATATCATATGAAAACCCATACTACGATAGAAACTCTTGCTGTTTATGCCAATTTAATTTTTCCAGGCAACAAGCGTATACAAAATGGATACACTGAAAGATCTAAAGGCTTATTTCTACTTACATAATAGTTGTCATTTATTTGTACCATTGGTGCATTTACACAAGCTCCCAGACATTCAACTTCAGATACAGTGAAAAGTTTATCAGACGTAGTTTCCCCAACTTTTATACCTGAGGCAAGACAAATTAGTTTGATTTATAATAAAGCAAACTGTAAACATGAAAACGTTATGGCTATTTGTCCCAACGCAGTCAATGTTATAGCAGTTTGTATAATTCAGTATTGGATTTACTGTATTAAATTAGCATGTTTCCAAATCTGTTCTCGCCACTAGAGTTGCAATCCTGTTTATAGGAATGTATGGGTATATAGCTGGCTGTTAGATAATACAATGAGCTAAATGTTATCTTAAATGAAGGTATTAATTTTATTTCATAAACTTCACATGAAACTATTTTGTGGGCTGGGGGAAGAATGAAATAGCATCTTAAATTTCAGCAAGCTTAAAGGTATGCATCTTGACCCTTAAGGGATCTCACATCACAAAAAGTTAAAATAGAATAGAAGGGACCTTGGAGGTCTTCTAGTCCAACCCTTATACCATTTCAGACAAATGGTTCTCCAACCTCTTCTTAAACATTTCCAGTGTTGGAGCACCCACAACTTCTGGAGGCAAGTTGTTCCACTGATTGTTCTGTCAGGAAATTTCTCCTTAGTTTTAGGTTGCTTCTCTCCTTGTTTAGTTTCCTTCAATCTATTTTTTCAGGCTCTTATTTCCTTTTCCCCTTTTTCTTAGCTATAAACCAGCCTCTCACGCTATGCAGCTCCATCATCAACAGCTGAAGAAAAACACTGTTGTCCAGCTCTCCAGGATACAAGGGTAACACTGTCATGACCAAGTTTCTTTGCAAATATGCTTTTCAGAATACAAATATAAATTGGATTACATAAGAAAAGTCAATACAATATAAACAGACTCATGATACAGGTAAATTAAGTGTTGTTTCATACCAAGCTTCTTCTGAATGGCTTCTAATATACTATCTGAATCTTGAAGCATGCAAGGTGTGGTAGTGCAGATTTGAATATGATATTTCCCAACAGCCTTACGATTAAACATTGTATAAAATGTTGCTACTTCATAAACTCTCATAGGAGGCATTTGTAGAATCTCAGCAACCTATAAATAGGAGAAAACATTTTTATTTGAATGATATATTTACATATATTGGTACTTTTAGCAGAAGCAATAACAATCTTGCAATGTCTTAATTTTCTTAAATTATAACTCACAAAATTATTGCACATAGTGTAATCTGAAGTCAGTAAATACTGTAACATTATCTGAATATTTTTAAGATTGAAAAACTTCCTTATGTGATCTGACAACATTCTAAATTATTTGTTTTAAGAGAGGTACCTAATGAATATTAAAATTATTTTGTGTTAATATAGTTCAGTTATACATATGCTAAAATATCAGATTAAAGTTAAGTACCTTATTCATAGCTGATATAGGTAACCATCCATGTTGCCTTTGAGCTAAATCCAGGACTGGGATTACTGCTGAAGATTTATGTCCTTCTGGGTAATTATTTACTATTCCATCTATCCTCTATCATGAAAGAAAATAAATATTACAACAACCAATTTAATTGAAATAGAAATACAGCATTTCGCCCATCAAAATATTAAAGGTTATCAAAAAGGGACTAAAATGGCATAAAATCCAAGTAATTTAATAACAAAATAAAGGAAATATACCTTATAGTTTTCAGGAGTGAAATCAAATGGAGTATTTGGGTTGTTTTCAGGAGTATCTCTGTGCTGTACAAATTACAATAAAATAATGAAAATATGGTTAGATATAGAAAAAATATAGCATCTGTATCTTAATAATTATGATACTTCATGAGGAGAGATTCATCTCATGAAGATATGAAAAGCTGTACTAGCAGCTGAATTACTGGAACCATCTATGCATCACTCTTCTTAGTAATTTCAGAAATAAAATGTTGCATCATGCTATTTAATTATATCACATGGGATATGGAAAAGGTGTAGTAATAGTGATCGTTGTTTCAACTTATATGTTTATTATGCAAGCAAACTGAAAGTAAATAAAAAGAATGTTACAGTAGGTGGATGCAGAATTAAAAAATAAAAGTTTATGATAACCTATACACTTGAAGGTTGTTTAATTGATCACCTAAAGCTATAAACATTATTGTACCTAGTCAAATATTACAGTACAAGAAACAGGCCATTTGACGACTATTCAAACAACGACTGACGCCCCAAAACTACACATGAATCTGTTTCTTCAAAGTTACATCAGATGCAGCGCTCCCACAATCGAAGACCAGGGGGATTCTGCTGCGCCCTCTCCTGCCAAGTCTCCCTCCCTCCCACAATACCCTGCAACACTGATCCCAATGATTCATGGAAGCAGTGCCATTTTCTTTATCCCTAAAATAATAGCTGCTTTTTGTCTGCTGGCCCTGATTAGCTGGCAAGCAAGGAGACTGCAAAACTGTCCTACCTCTCTAGACTTTGGGAAACCAGCCCTTGCAAAAAAAAAGGCAAGCTTCCCAAAACCTTTTCCTGCTTACTCCCTCCCTGCCTCCCTTCCACATTTTGTCAATTAAAAAAAGCAGATGATGACCATGCTATATGGACACTGGTATTTAAAATTCAAGAGAAGTAAATGGTATGGAATATAAATGGAATGAATAAGGCTACACTGTATTTTTCTGTAACTAAGGGTGAAGAGATGGATGTAACAGATATGAATAAAGATAATTTGAACTTGCGGACTGGATTATGAAGGCATATTGGGAAATGAAGTTTTAATAAATAAAAATGTAATGGTTGTTTGTTCAAAATCACTAATCTCCGAAAGTTCTTCACCGATTGCTTTGAAATTTTGACACAACATTACATTCAAATACGCGAATGTTTTTATATATGCATATTATATAGATGTCAGACATGCGACAGGTAAAAACATGATTTTGTGTAAAAACATGCTTTTTTGAAAACCAGCGCCATCTGGTGGACGTAAAAGCAACACACACTATACTAAATATTTCATGATTCCATTTCAATGTTTCCGATTGCATTGTTATATTGAATTTTCATAGATTTCGATTTATTTTCATTTTGATTTAATTATTTCGTGTGACATTGCGTTGGAATTGAGCTGTGTCATTTACCATAGTGTTCATTTAGACGGTCCCTTTATATGTGTGGCTGGCCTTTCCCCTTTCTGCCCCTCCTCTGAGGAGCTTCGGCCATTTCCGCCAAGGGGAGCCGAAGCCCTTTGGCCTCCCCCTCCCCTCTCATCCCGCCGGGCCTTTGCTGTCTGCAGCGGGGCGTCACCTGCGCCATCCCTCGGCCACCTCCCCCCGCCCTTAAGCTGGCCTACCCCCGGCCAGCCCAGTGGAGCTGGAGCATCTCTTCAACCCGGCCGGCCACACACACTCTCCACCCCCCCTCACAACGAGCTAGCTACGGCCTCACCAAGACGGCTCTGATGGAGTGGTGGCAGCCTGAGGTGCAGCGGGGCTGGGGCGGCCCCTGGGTGCCCCGTGAGGCGGCAGACCGAGGACTTCTCTTCCTCCAAGATCCTGGACGTCTCACTCTCCCGGGCCACCAACTTGGGGGAGCCCGAGCACAGCTCCTCCAAGGAGATGCTCAACAATTTCCATGAGGCCAACAGCCCCGGCACCGTCTCCCCCAACCAGCCTTGCCCGGCCCAGCAGTCCTGAGTCCTGACCAACAGCAGCACCCACCTGCCGCCCCACTACGCCCATTCTGGGCCACAGCAACGCGTGGCCAGGTAGAGCTAGTTACAAATAAAAAAGCTACAATATGTTTTAAAATGAGTTGGTAACATTCAGACTGTTAAGGGAACCTATACAAGTAGGGATTTCTAAGTTAGTGATAGTCCACTAACTGAAAGGGGTAAGTGAAAGAACCATGTGTGAACTTCAGGAGAAACTGCACAATATTTTGAAGAAGATGCAGAGAAGATTATCTTGTTTATTTTGGGCTCGCAGCCAGCAAGAGCCAGGACTGATTAAAAGAAACCTTTTGAGTTACGTGGCTTTTGGCTTTCATTCCTGGACGGAGAAGGGGGGGGGGTCAGAACTGATATGTATGGATATAACAGATAAACATTTACACTTCGGGAGTTAATATTCTCTATATGCTTGCTGGAAATATATTCCAGTAAACAAAATGAGCTTTTCTTCTAAGTGAAAATTCAGTAGGTTGATATATTTTCCAAGTACAACAATCATATATAAAATTACCTACAATACTATGTATAGCAGTTTTATTATTACTAATAAAAAGGAAGTGTAATGTTACAAATACCATTAACAAATTGCACACAAATAAAAGCCACATTTTTTCCATTTTACTAAACATTTTGTATAATCATTTATGCAAACTACTTACCACAAACAAAGTTCCATCACTACTTCTGCATTCTGCTGATGTATGAAGGCAGCGAATATTTGTCACCTACAAATATTTCATATAAAGTAAATAGTTTGTATTTCTAATTACAGCTAAGAAATCGAACCAATCTTAAATTATGTTTATCCTTACTGAATTAGATGGCTCTATTTTAAGTTACTGTACTGCTGATAATCTCTCTACACTACATATAAACCAAAAGTATACAGTATTAAATGCAAAAGTAAGTAACAATATCTGTAATAATATGTATTAGTGTTTCAAATTTGTCCTCTATCTGCATCTAAATCTCTATGATTCAAAAGAAGAAAGTACCTGCAGGAAATTTGGAACAGTAAACAGCTTGAATTTCGTTTTGCTGTAGCCTAAGGCTCATTTTCTACAGGAACTTAAAAAAGGCATCCTATCAACAGAATCTTCAGTGCTTTTGTGATATAATAACCAACTATAATCATCCCCTTCTATAAATCTGCTTACATGAATAAAACTCTGAGAACTAGATTACAAATCTTTAATATAGAAATATCTAGCAGCTTGATTTACTATATTTGCTGGCATGCTAAAGAAACTGCAAGTTCTGAAATAATAAAATTTGTTATCTTCAAAATAATGTTATGTTTGTAAAACAGTCCAAAAATAGTTCCCTAATGAAATTGATTGGGGAATTATTGCAAACAAGGAAGGTGTTCATTTTTGAACAAAACTGAATGAGAATGAGGAAACGTTTGATAGGAACATGCTGAAAGAATACAGTATTTCTTTGGATGAGTTTAAAACTCCAGACCAAATACATTGGCTATAAGTATTCTTGAAGGTATAGATCAGTGATGGCTAACCTTTTTACCACCCCATGCCAAAAGCAGGAAGAACGCAGGGGGGGGGGCGCGTGTGTCTTGTGCATGTGCACGTGACCCTCTGTGTATGCATGTGACCCCCCGTCCATGCATTAATGACCCCTCCACCCACTTTTGATGGCATGGTGGACCCGTTTTTCACCCTCCCCAGGCTCCAGGGGCTTTCTAGGAGCCTAGGGAATGTGAAAATGGCCTTCCCCACCCCCTGCAGGACTTCCAGAGGCCAGAAACAGCCTGTTTTCCGACTTCTAAGTTGTCCATAGGACTGTTTTTCTCCCTCCGGAGGAAGAAAAAAGGCCCCAATGCGCAAACCGCATTCCTGAGCTTCCGGTTTGCATGTTGGGTTGTTTTTTGCCCTCCGGAAGCTTCCCTGAATGGCCAAAAATGAAGGCCAAAATCAACTGGATAATGCCTCGCATGCCCTAAGAAATGGCTCCACGTGCCACCTGTGGCATGTGTACCATAGATCCACCATCATGGCTATAGATATTAAGGAATTCTGGCAACTGATGAAATGACAGCTGAATAAATGATAGCAAATGTCCAGAGAGGAAAGGGGAGGAGAGGAACCTCCAATAAACTATAGACTAGTCAGTACAATTTCAGTATCTAAGAAGATTCTAGAGCAGATAATAAAAGGATACTGTACCCTGAAAATAATGTGGTAATTCCCAGAAATCAGAACCAATCTTGCTAGGCTAATATGACCTCTTTTTGATCATGTAATTTTCCTACTGGATTCTAAGAATCTTGAGCCTTAATTTTTCAAACATTTAACAAAGTAGTCACATGGTAAGTTAATTAGCAAGTTAGTTAAGTGTGGACCAGATACTCTGACAATTAAATAGATAGCCATCTGACTCAAATAATCATGTAAGAATGCTCATCTGTGATTCCTGATCTTGATAGAAGGATCTTAACAAATTGGAACAGTAAGCAAAAACCTGCAATAGGGACAAATGTAAATTTGTATGTTTGGATAGCTAAAAGTAAAAAATTGAATACAGGATGACCATTACTAGTCAGCAATACCTGCAAAATACATCTTATATCTTGGTGAACCACAAATGAATACCGGCAAAATAATCATGAAGGATATAAGATTCTTGCAAGAATTAAAGTAACATCTCAATCAGTTTGTCTACAATTGAACAGTGATGGTTACAGAAGAATTGGGTATCAAAATTAGAAAACCAAAAGCAAAATCATATTTAATACCAAAGTGGAACATCACAAAAATAAACAAAAATAAAATAAGATCAGATATAAGTACCGTATATACTCGAGTATAGGCCGACCCGAATATAAGCCGAGGCACCTAATTTTACCACAAAAAACTGGAAAAGTTATTGACTCGAGTATAAGCCTAGGGTGGGAAATGCAGCAGCTACCGGTAAATTTCAAAAATAAAAATAGATACCAATAATGCTTTTGAATATTTATTTCAAAGAAAAACAGTAAACTAGCGGTGTATTCAATGAAATACTTCACTCACCTCATGATGCTGATGTCCCGCTGTGATGATGTCCCGTGCAGCCGCGGGAGCGATGTCCCGCCTCCTATGACACACGGCACAGTGATTCCTATCATTGGATCACTGTACCAGAGGAGGTGGGACATAGCTATGTGGCTGCTTGCCATAACAAGGAGGAGGTGGGACATCGTTGCAGAGCGGCAGGAGGGGGAGGAAGGGGAATCATAAGACAGCCCTGCATTACATTAGAACGTGAGGAGGGGGGATGGTGCGGTGTGCGCTGCGCGGCAAACTGACACAGAGGGAGGGGAAACTCACAGGGGCGCCGGGCCATTCACGAGCCTCACCCAGCGGCATGGCCCCGCCCCTTTTTCTCCTCCATTTCGGGCAAATTTTTCACTGACTCGAGTATAAGTCGAGTCGGCTTTTTTCAGCCCAAAAAGTGGGCTGAAAAACTAGGCTTATACTTGAGTATATACAGTAATTTAAAGAACATGAAAAAGTAAAAATAAAACAATGTAAGGATCAAGACACGCTTAGTTTTTTTTTTTTTAAAGTTTTTTAAAAAGTTTTTTAAAAAAACTTTGCATCAGAAAAATTGAAGCAGCTTTGGAAATCATAAAGCAACTAGTAAAAGCAATAGCTGGGAAACCCTAGGCATGAATCATTCAATTTAAACAAAATCAACTATTTCAATCAGACCAGTGGCAATTCTACCAAAGTATAAATGACAAATTCTGAAAATGGAAAACCAAACAAAAAGAAAACAATCCAGTTTTGAAAAGATCTATGAGAAACTCAAAATACTATAATAAAAATGATGGAGATTTGATTAAATAGAAAAACTAACAGCAGAAATAGTTAACAACTGAGTGAAAAAGATTTAAAAGTTGACATTTTGTTTTGCAAATGATCAATTGCATAGCTTTCAGCTAAGATAACTGACATTGTTATAGCTAAACAGCTTAATGAAGTACTGCATAAAGGAGACATTAGTAACTGATTAATAACTGACAAAACATACAATTCAAAAAGACCCAGCAAAAGGGACAACACAGGATCAGTAGGCCAATAACATACCTTCTTGCCTGTTTAAATTATTTACAAGCATAATAGTAGACAAATCTAAGATTTAGAAGAAGAAAATCTTTTCAGTGGGACAGAAAGAAAATAAAAGGAAAAGGAGCAAAAAAAAATCAAAATCTGATCGATAAATGATATTGGAGAATTACAACAGCTGAAATCCCAATTTACATATGGTATGGATTGATTATAAAAAAGTGTTTCCTTACAAATTCATTGGAGCAGCAAATGTTTATAGAAAAAATAATGAAGCAGTAGAAGACAGAATTGGTGGTTGGAAATATTTCCTAATGATAAGAGTGATTAAATTATGGAAGACTCTGGTTAGGAGATGGGTGGCTAAAAGCCATCTGTCAGATATTTAGGTGCATTTCTGCAGTAGGCAAGGAACTGAAGTAGATCTAAGGACTTTCTAATCAGTACATCTTAACTGAAAAGATATATAAAGTCAGTTGCCACAAGGATTACTCCTGGATTTTCTAAACATTTTATTAATATTTACAAAAGAAATGCTTATCGAAGTTGTAACACTCAATTATATAAGATATGCTAATTTCTTAGAAGCCTGAAATCAAATTCAACACAACTTTACCGCATTAGGGATACAAGCTGAAATTAATAGAATGGAATAAAGTGAATGACTAGAATGAAATCTATCAGAGAAAATTGTAAAGAGTTTTGTTTAGGTAACAAAATCCAAATCAGAAGGAAAAAGTGCTTTACTTGTTTTGGTAAGAATTCTTGTAAAATATAATAGCAAAAAAATACAATTTTAGATATCAACAGAATATAATTTCCAAACCCAGGAAGTTAAGAATTCCACTTTTAGTTATGCTCAGTTGTGTTTAACCCATTTTAGTGTGCTCAGAATAAAGCATCCTGAAACACAGTTTTTAGTTCTAGGCAAACCCCCCCCCCCCTTTAAAAAATTCTGAGGAACTGAGTAACTTCAGACACTGACAATGGGATGATTTGCTGACTAAAATGTTATGTCATATGGAGAGAAATTGCAAGAGTATGGCATATTTAGCCATGAGAGAAGAGTGAGGTGTAGCAAGATGATGAATGAGATGGCAGCTTGATCTGGACGTTTTTGTTGTTTGTTTACCAAATTTATGAAAAGATTGCACAACTGGCAAGAAGATTTTTAGATTAAATAAATGCCTTCAGACCATCTAATTTCTCCTAATTGGCCTAAATTACCTCTTCAGTTCCATGAAATAATCTATGCTTTGATAGCCTCTATGCAACACACAATATGCAGTAGATACAACAGACATGCAAGCAGCAAATGTACAGTAATTAATATGAATGTTTAAAAATAACATCGATGTAGCTATTAGCCAGACCTTGACATAATTTTGATCAAGGGAGCATTCTACAAGATATGACTGGTAGTTTAATGGACTTATTTGAAATTTTGACTGTGTCCTGGGTAGCAAACGTTTTCTGCAATGTCCATCTAAAGCAACCAAATACAAAAATAACGCATGGTGTACAAATGTAAACATACTGTCCACTTCTTTGCCTTGTATACTACTACCTTTTATTTCTGTTTATTAAAAAAAATAAAGATAGAATCAGGAAGTGCTTAATATCTTGGGACATTATTACAAGGAAAAATGTGCAGTAAACCTTTTGAGTTTTATGTTTCTAATGACCTAGAGGATTCAGGATTCTTTTAAAAATCAATATTTATATATCTTCCACACCAATGTTACTTGTCACTAGGACAACAGACCATATCAGTTTCAAATATGTGTAACTATCCAATTCAAATGTATGTAAAAAAATATATGCTGCCAGCGTTAATCTGGCATACAGCTTCAGCCTCCGGATTCAGTTGAATCTGACGGGTGTATTTTAAGGCGAGAGGACCTTTGTGGAAGTCAAGAGGTAGGAAAACCGTTCGGGCAATTATGGCGATTGCAAATTTCAGTCCTAATACCACTATCACCTAGTCCGACACACACGAATTAGCATAAACAGAACGAATCTGAGAATTAAGATGGACTGGTTTTTCGGGGCGACATAAAGGCACAGGTGGTTCGCTCCGCATCCATCGCTTGCCGGCTTAGGCCCGCCGCCTGTAGCAAAATAACGTTGCTCCGACACCCGCCCTTCGTTTCTCCTCCGCCGAGGAAGTGAGGTACAACAGCCCGAACCTCACGCTCCTCCCCTTCCCGGAGAGGAAGGCCGCTATGCCCTTGGTAGCTCAAATTCTCCCCCGAGCTCTCTAACGGCGCCCCACTTGCTCCTTGAAGGGCGCCAACCTTTCCCGGCCCCCTCCTTACCAAGCGTGGAAAGGCAGTCCGAAAACGAACGGAGAGCGACATGGCAGCAGCCGCTCACACTACCACCTCAACCCGGTTCGCCCGCCCTCAAGAGTCACAGAGGCTTGGTACACTGGGCGCTCTCGCCAGCGCATGCGCAACCGCCGCAGTGAAAACAACCGGCGCTGTTTTAGGCCCATTACGGTGGACGCGCTCACGAATGGAATGGCGCCCTAGAAAAGCGCCAGGTTTTCCTTTCAAATGTGCAGCTGAAGAGCGTGGAAGAGATCAGATGCGGCTGTCCCTTTTTCAGTCCCGATGCATGATACATATTTTTAGGTTTGCGAGCTTTTTAAAAACAGTCCCAGCTTGCAAAACCGCACTTCTACAAAGCTGCTAGGACTGTCTTTCTGTGCTGTTGCCATCTGCGCTTGAGATGTTTACTAAAAGTTGTAGCATCCGAGGAAAGAACCAATTTCATCTCCCAATAAATTATATGTCAATAATAAAACAGTAAAGAGGAGACTTAAGAGAGCAGTAAATCGGCCAAATATGACATCAGTTGTACATAGAAGCTGGCTGGAGCACAGATACATGTTTATTATAGTGTAATCTTATGTAAATCCATCTAAAAAGAATTGAAGAGAACTTACTTGCATAAGAAATAGAAAAGAAATTTAAGAGAATTTACAATGCCATTCTAAGTTGCGTGAACAAAGGGATAGTATGAAGGCCAACTCAATGAAGCGATGGACGTGATGAGCCAGGGCCTTGAAGCTGTTAGAGACTGGATGGGGGTTAACAAGCTTGTACTCAATCCAGATAAGACCGAGTGGCTGTTGTGCTTCCCTCCCACTAATTGGCCAAGTGTTCCATCTCTCAGGCTGGGGGGTCAAATTGTACGCCCCTCAGACAGGGTCCGCAACTTGGGAGTCCTCCTGGACCCACAGCTGACTTTTGAACACCATTTGTCAGCTGTGACCAGGGGGGCATTTGCCCAGGTTCGCCTGGTGCACCAGTTGCGCCCCTACCTGAACCGGGAGGCTCTCACAACAGTCACTCGTGCCCTTGTGACCTCTAGGCTGGAGTACTGCAATGTGCTCTACATGGGGCTGCCCTTGAAGAGCATTCGGCGACTTCAGCTGGTCCAGAATGCGGCTGCGCGAGCAATCGTGGATGCACCTCGTTTCACCCACGTAACACCTATCCTCCGCGAGCTGCACTGGCTGCCTGTTGATCTCCGGGTGCGCTTCAAGGTGCTGGTTGTCACCTACAAAGCCCTTCATGGTATTGGATCTGGGTACTTGAGAGACCGCCTACTGCCAATTACCTCCACTAGACCAATAAGATCGCATAGATTAGGCCTCCTCCGAATTCCATCAGCCAGCCAATGTCGACTGGCAACTACCCGGAGGAGAGCCTTCTCGGTGGCTGCTCCGACCCTCTGGAACGAACTCCCCGTGGAGATCCGGACCCTCACCACCCTCCAGACCTTCCGCGCTGCCCTTAAAATCTGGCTGTCCCAGCAGGCCTGGGGCTAATGACTTTAACCCTACCCGAATGGTATGACTGTTGTGCTTTTCTTTTTTTAACAATGTACTGTCTTCTTGTTGTAACTTGTTTGTCTTCCCCTCCCCCTGAAATGTGAGCCGCCCTGAGTCCCCTCAGGGAAAAGGGCAGCATACAAATAAAGTATACAGGTTATCTGAAGTGTCAACACTGCTTTATACTGCTTTGGAAAACCTCACCTGGAATAGTATGTCTAGTTTTGGTTACTATACTATAAAAAAGATGTTGAAATTCTAGAAAAGTGCAGAGAAGAGCAGCAAAGATGATTAGAAAGCTGGAGACTAAAACAATGAATAGTTGCAGTAATTGGGTAGGTCTAGTCTAAGGATTAGAGGTGACATGATAGCAGTTTTTCAATATTTGAGGGGCTGCCACTGATGAAAGAAATGTCCTTCTGGGTTCGGCTCCAAGTGGGAAAAAAGACACTGGAGACATGGAGGCTGCTTGGAAAGATGGTTTATTGTTGGACAGGACCACATGGCTTGAGTCCTGAACAGAAAAGGTGATCACATGCTTCAACGTTAGTGGAGAAGAGAAGGGCTGAGGAAAGGGCTTTTTATAACCTGTTCAGTCCCTGGGGCAACTCTCTAGGCTGCGTTTTGAATCCAGGTTTGGTCGAGTTCTCAGATGCCATGTGGTCAGTTGGGGCCAATATTATCATGCTTTCCTGTAGCTGAAGTGGAGAAGTCTTTATTATGTAAAGTGGACTAACTTGGCCTTCTTAATGGCCCATTAACAAAGTGGGCATGGGCAGGAAGCTACAGGCAGCTATTGTTTTAAAACATGTTTCTTTCTTTTCACATCCAGAGAAATATTCTGCCTTTTCAATATTTCCTAGGATATTTCATTTTTCTGGGAGACGGCTGGGTGATAACTTCCTTCACCACAAAGAAGAGGGAGTCAAACTATTCTCCAAAGCATCTGAAGGCAGGACAAGAAGCAATGAATGGAAACTAATCAAGGAGAGAAGCAGCCTAGAACTGAGGAAAATTTCCTGACAGCTATAACAATTAATCAGTGGAACAACTTGCTTCCAGAAGTTGTGAATGCTCCAACACAAAGTTTTTAAGAAGAGAGTGGACAGCCATTGAAATGGTACAGGGATGGTGATAGCTAACCTTTTTGCCATTGCATGCCAAAAGCGGGGGGAGCATGGCGGTGCATGCCCACATCCATAACTCTGTGTCCTCCCACCCGTGCATGCATGTGACACCCCCCCCCACATATATGTGTACGTGACCACCACCCCGCCCTCCCCTGCTTTTGGGTCATGATGGCATGGTGGACCCGTTTTTCGCCCTTCCCAGGCTCCAAAGTCTTTCTAGGAGCCTGGGGAGAGTGAAAATGGCCTCCCCCGCCGTCCTGGAGGCCGGAAACAGCCCATTTCCTGACTTCTGGATTTGCATGTTGACTGTTCTTCAACCTCCCGAGGGCGAAAAACCGCCCAACACACAAATTGGAGGTTCGGGAACGGACTTCCAGGTTGCCTGTTGGACCGTTTTTCTCCCTCCGGAGGGCAAAAAATGGACGAAATCAGCTGGTCAGCACACGCATGTGCACTGGAGCTGACAGGGCAATGCCTCGCATTCCCTCAGAAATGGCTCTGCGTGCCATCTGTGGCAGGCATGCCATAGGTTCGCCATCATGGGTATAGGGTTTCTTGCCTGAGCAGAGGGTTGGACTAGAAGACCTCTAAGGTCCCTTCCAGCTCTGTTATTCTGTATCCTGCATTCTGCATATGAATTTTAAAGGGGGCAGGCAGTTTGGCATCTCAGAGGTACCTGTTGCCTCTGATTCCCATTTGGGAAGCTGTTGGAGACCCTTTTGATAAAAGTTGCCAAAATCACTATAATCTTTTCTTCCTAGTTTGACATGTGAACAGAACTGTTGTAATTTAAGTCCTAAAATATGCTTGTTTAAAAATATATCTCTATAACATATACTATTGCAGAAAAAAACATTGGACTATCATTGGAATATCCAGATTGGGATAATACCAATGAAGAATGAACAATTCAAGTTTTGTGAAATATTTTAGTTCAAGAACTGTATGTTTCTTATATGTGATTAGGGGACTGGAGACTAAAACATATGAAGAACGGTTGCAGCAACTGAATATGTCTAGTTTAATGAAAAGAAGGACAGTGTTCCAATATCTCAGGGGTTGCCACAAAGAAGAGAGAGTCAAACTATTCTCCAGGGCACCTGAGTGTAGAACAAGAAGCAATGGGTGGAAACTAATCAAGAAGAGAAGCAACTTAGAACTGAGGAAAAATTTCCTGATAGTTAGAACATTAATCAGTGGAACAGCTTGCCTCCAGAAGTTGTGGATGCCCCAACACTGGAAGTCTTTAAGAAGATGTTGGATAGCCATTTGTCTGAAATGGTATAGGGTTTCCTGCCTAGGCAGGGGGGTGGACTAGAAGACATCCAAGGTCCCTTCCAACTCTGCTATTGTATTGTATCATTTTAAAAAACAATGTTTTATTAACCTCTTCATAAAACTAGGCTATCCCCCCCAAAAAAAATCCTGACTTTGCTTGTGTGTATCATATGAAAGGTTTTTGTAAAATACCTTTTATAAAAATTAAGTATGTATCTTGGTCACCTAAAGGTCACTCACCCCTAATATATAGGACTGCACCATATATATATGAATATTTGCATTCTAATTATGAGGAAAAGTGATCTCACCTATCTATTAAGTAAATCATTATCGATATTCCACATATCCAAAACAAATTTGGAAGGTATTACAAATAGCAGATAACTAGATAGAAAAGAGTGTTCCAGTTCTCAAATAATGTTATTGTAACTAAATGGTACAGAAGGTTAAACTTTCTCAATTTCCATCTAGTAATAACAGCACACATATTCCAAATTCTCAGCAACCAAATTGAAAATTGAAACTTTTAAAATCTTGCCTTGCAGTGCAAACATTGTGCAAATATATTTTGGCCTATTAATGTTGATCTGGAAAGATAGTAGATTTAGAACTAGAACAATGGTTCCTAACATGAGGCCCACACCGCATAGGTGGGAAATTGGATTTTTAATGGGAGGAAATTGAACCTTGTTTAAACTAAGTTAATGGCCTTTTAGGCTTCCTCCAGGTGAGTAGAGTTCATTTTCTGAGTAAAGTAAGAATTATATGTCAGAGGTGGGGGGGGGGGCAGTCAGGATTTTAGAGATGCTTAGGTGGGGCATGGCCAAAAAAAGGTTGGGAACCATTGAACTAGACTCTTGTAATTTTTTCACAGTATTCCTTTTCCTTAATATAGAAACTGAAGTACACACTGTAAATCTAACATTAGTTAAGATCACCTTAAAATAGTCTTCTATGCTAGCACCCAATTCACAAATCCCTAACTAATCATTGGATCAAAGGAATATCTTTGGTTATATTATCAAAGATAATATTACCAAAATGTAGTCTTTTGCAGGGTTTCAACATGCAAACAGTCCCTTCATTTCATTCTTAATTCCCAAAGTGTGTCCTGATTCCATCAGTTTTTGAAATTCTTCCAAATGAAACATTTGAAAATGAATTATAATTGCTTATAATGCAATCAATATACTTTTTGATGTGCCAGTAAAATATGCTGCATTAGCCTATAGTTCAGTAGTGGGATTCAAATAATTTAACAACCGGTTCTCTGCCCTAATGATTTCTTCCAACAACCAGTTCACCAAACGGCTCAGAAAGTTAACAACCAGTTCTCCCGAAGTGGTGCGAAGTGGCTGAATCCCACCACTGTTACAGATATAAAATTATAAAAATTATTTGTACTATGTAGTATCAACTCATATCACTGAAAGGTGTTTCCCAATGTTTACATTCAATCTACCAGTATTTTGCTAAAAATAAAATAGATTGCTAATTGTTCCAGTATTGCTATACATGTTTTTCTTTACATAAGTTGACAAGTATATCAAATTAAATAACTTTATGAATAAAGGTACCTCTTGACTTAAGACCACAATTGGGTCTGGAATTTCAGTTGTTAAGCAATGTAGTTTTGTGACCAGACGGAATTTTACAAACAATTTTTTGGGGAGTCGTGAACTGAATCACATAGTCATTAAATGGATCACATGCTTATTAACAAATTTGCTTCCCCAGTTGATTTTGCTTTTTGGAAACCAGCTGAGAAGATTACAAATTTCAATCACATAATTGCAAGACATTGTAATAATTGTAAATACAAGTTGGTTACCAAATGCCCGAATTGTGATTGCAGAAGTGGTGTGATGATGGTCATAACTTCAAGGATATAAATAACTTTTTCCAAGGCTGTTGTAATTTCAAATGATTATTAAATGAACGGTCATAAGTCAAAGATTACCCCTGGTACAGAAGTCTAGCATTTAACTATAACTTCAACAAAGATAGACAGACAGACATATGGACATGCACAATATGTTTAAATATCAGTTTCATTAGGTAAGCACTGTCCACAGTGAACTCAATTTTGACTCAGTTTCCCTGAAGAAAGATATTTGGGTGAACATTCTTCACGACTTCAGAAGCAGTGATAAGATCAAAAGCATCCAAGCAATGTAGTGTGTAAAAGTAGTTGATTTAAATTATAGGAATAATAAAATAGACCCACTTTAACTACAATAATAAGGCTGTTGATCAGTTTTAAGTGCCATTTCTGCTTTGTCTGAAACTAAGATTGACTTTAATGGGATACAGAAGGTGATACTGTAAATATCACCTTTTGATGTAAGATGAGAAACAGTTTGTAAATGAAGGAACAATTAAACATTTTATCATGATGCATCCTTTAATTAAAAGGTTTAAGGCAGAATTAACTAGTTCTAGTAAAAATACTGATATAGCATTTATTGACTGCCATCTTCTGGACAAATGCAAGAAGCACCTAGTTTTGTACGTGTGAATAGAATTGAGATGATTAGCTACCATATTTCTGAATTTCAAGCATATATATTCCATGGAGAGTGTGTGTGTGTGTGTGTGTGTGTGTGTGTGTTTATTTGTGCTGATAAATAAATAAAGGGAGACTAGTATAGATCTATTTCAAGCTATTTAGCTCTCATCAGCTAGCCACACCCTTACTGGGATTCGAACCTGTGCTGTATTGCATCTTAGGCAAACGTCCTAGCCATCAAGCCACAGGTCTCCTCCTTATCAGCTGAAGCCAGGGAAGAAGGTATATATTAGTGTCACAACCCCTGGTAAGCCCCAATTATGGGAGGAAGCTAACTGCTTCCAACATCTGTCAATCGGCTCGTCACAAGAGTCCATCACGACAGAAACCCAATATTTTTACTGTTGCCTTTTGTTATATTTGTGTTTTTATTTGTGCTGATAAATAAATAAAGGGAGACTAGTATAGATCTATTTCAAGCTATTTAGCTCTCATCAGCTAGCCACACCCTTACTGGGATTCGAACCTGTGCTGTATTGCATCTTAGGCAAACGTCCTAGCCATCAAGCCACAGGTCTTCTCCTTATCAGCTGAAGCCAGGGAAGAAGGTATATATTAGTGTCACAATCCCTGGTAAGCCCCAATTATGGGAGGAAGCTAACTGCTTCCAACATCTGTCAATCGGCTCGTCACTGGAAGCAGTTAGCTTCCTCCCATAATTGGGGCTTACCAAGGACACTCATACATACATACATACATACATACATACATACATATATATAAAATACGGAAATGGAATATATATATATATGTATGTATGTATGTATGTATGTATGTATGTATGTATGTATGTATGTATATATATATATATTCCAGTTTAAATCTCCAGTCATTTCTTTTGATTATATAAATATTGTGCCGAAGGCCTACAGGATTTCAAATGATTGTCACAGTCATTATTTTACCAACAAGTTGTATAAAGACATGTATGTTTTTATACATAACCTTAGATCGTATATGCTTATCTGAAAAGATTCATTATGGGACCACTTTTAATCTCCTTGTTTATTCCTTATTACTGCAGAATTTGGTTGAGCCAGAAGGAAATGGATTTTTAAGCCCAAATTAGGTTTTGTCTCAGCCAGCCAGACATGCATACAAGACATCTGCTGGGACTATCAAAAAGTCAAGATACTGGCCATCATTTTGGGATCAAAGCCCTGCTCCTATTTTCGATCCCACAGTTATGACCACTGTTTTGATTTTGGAAGTGCAGTTTCACTTTTTTAACCTCTCTGCAGACCCACCTGCCTTCTTGCCATCCTCCTCCTAGAGCATGAGAGTGCTGGTTTCTTTATAAGAGTGAATTGCTTGCTACAAAGCATGTCTCTGACCTCATGGGGGAGATTGGAGATTAGGGTTGACTTTAGGAATAGGAAGCAAATCAGGTTACAAGGGGATGGGAAACAATGATGGCAGAGGAGAGAGCCCAATGGCATAAACAATAATGGTGTGTGCACATCAGCCTCAAGTAGCCAATAGGTGCTGGATTGTTCCCATTTGGATGGCTATCTGGCTTCATTCCTGACAGAAAAATCTGTAAACCACTGTTCCTTTCTCTGTCCACAAATCTTAAAAGTTGTCACGGTTGATACACTCTAGTGTAAAGTATGTCAGACTTCACATACTTCGGAAATTGCTGAAGGATGCTGCCAGCTTAAGGGTTATGTACTAATACTAAAACAGTTAAGGGTTCTCTAACACATGGGTATAGTCATGGAAACTTGACAGCATTATGCAGTTGCTGTGGCATGGTACCAGCTTCTGTGCATTTTGTGAACAGAGAGTAAAGTGCACCTGTATATATAAATATGATTTCACATAATGCTCTGCTGGATGAATGTATTTCTATCTCTTATCACTGTGTACCCTTAATGGGGAGAACAGAATATTTGTGAGAGAGCTGTAGGCCTGTAGCCCTCCTGAAACCAGGAATGTCTGGGAGCTATAATTCAGCCACCAGAAATATTCCCCACCATTCAACTTCAGGATATGCTGTAGATATTAACATTTTTCGTAAGACTGATTATCAAACCAGTAGATGGTACTGTTGCATCCAATTGCAGGGAATGAGACTCACTGACATATACACTTGCTAATGGGAAAGTATAATTGCTATTACATTTATTTACCATACATTTATACACATATATATTTATACTGAGGTCAATCTGAATTTTTATCAGTTCACTCTTTTCTTATAATAATATCTAAACTAAGGTGACCAGATTTTCAGATTGGTAAAGAGGGACACCTTTGACCGGGGGGAGGGGGGGGTTGATTAAAAATTTTATACGGAGCAACAAAAATTTTCATACAATGCAAAAATAGTATTGTAATATTTTTTTTAATTTCAACATAACTACAATTTACAAATATAAATTGTAACTGTTGCCAAACATCAAAATTTTGATCACGTGACCATGAGGATGCTGCAACAGTCGCTAAGTGTGAAAATGGTCGCTAAGTGTGAAAAATGGTGATCAGTCACTTTTTTCAATGCCATTGTAACTTTGGTCACTATACCACCTTTCTTGCCACAGTTCTTAAGTGAATAAATGCAGCTGGTATTTTGTATTTTGTATAGAATCTTTTTTAAAATAGTCTAAGACAATTTAAAAAAAGATTCTATCCAAAATACAAAATACCAGCTGCAGTTATTCACTTAAGAACTGTGGCAAGAAAGGGGATATAATGGGCTTAATGACCAAAGTTACAATGGCATTGAAAAAAGTGACTGATTACCATTTTTCACACTTAGCGACCATTTTCACACTTAGCGACCATTGCAGCATCCTCATGGTCACGCGATCAAAATTTTGATGTTTGGCAACAGATTCATATTTATGATGATTTCAGTGTCCTGGGGTCATATAATCACCTTTTGACAAAGTCAAATGGGGAAACCAGATTCACTTATGTTACTAACTTATCAGCCGCAGTTATTCACTTAAGAACTGTGGCAAGAAAGGTGGTATAATGGGCTTAGTGACCAAAGTTACAATGGCATTGAAAATAGTGACTGATGACCATTTTTCACACTTAGCGACCATTTTCGCACTTAGCGACCGTTGCAGCATCTTCATGGTCACGTGATCAAAATTTTGATGTTTGGCAACAGTTACAATTTATATTTGTAAATTGTAGTTATGTTGAAATAAAAATAAATATTACAATACTATTTTTGCGTTGTATGAAAAATTTTGTTGCGCCGTATAAAATTTTTAATCAAGCCCCCACCCCCAGTCAAAGGTGTCCCTCTTTACTGAAAATCTGGTCACCTTGCTTTTTAGGATGCTGTCTAGATTTGCCATAGCTTTCCTCCCCAGGAGCAAGCGTCTTTTAATTCCTTGGAATTGGGTATGTCTAGTTTAATGAAAAGAAGGACCGTGGTATTGTATTGTGGTTGCTGCAATTAATATACTTAATAACTCCATTTTTATTCTTTATTTTTTAATAATAATTTTCATAACAGTTGCTCCTGTTTTTGTAATTACTGTTTTATATTATTATTTTAGTGGATTGTTGTCACCCCTGAGAGTCATTTCTATTGAGATGTACACATTTGAACAATAAATGTATTTATTTTCATATTTAAGGAAAGGCATCATCTATAAACTAAGCAAAGGTGTAGCTTCCAAGATGTGCCCTTGGAATCTTGAAGTTGGTGGGAATCTACTCAGAGATTAATTGAGGAAAGCTTAATAACAGATAGTTCTTAACTTAAATCCACACAGAATAAAACTATTTTAATAAATCCTATGCACAATAAATAAAATATTATTTTAAAATACATTAAAAAAGAAAAGAAAAAACCCAATTACCAGCAGGCTTGCACTCCAAGTAAACCCAGAATGATGTAGATGTTAATACAAAGAACTGAGCAAATTGAAATGGTGAAATTAGTCAGGGAAAAATGTCACCATTTTTCGGAGCAGACCTCCAACCTCCGTGCCCCTCCCCTCCAGAAAATCCAGGAAGTAACTTCTCTAGCCATTTCCTGCAGCTTTATGGTACTAGATCATTTTTTTTAATAAAATGAGGTAAAAGCGGCGCGGGGGGGGAGGTCCGTTTTGTTGCTTTAACGTTTTAATATCTTCAATGAAAGTACTGAGACAGAGGGATTAGACAGGGTGTCTTTTGTCTTGCCCTGGTTAGGATTTTTTAAGCAAATCCACTGGGCTTTCAACATGAAGCCAGAAAATCGGGACTTTTTAAAAACGTGGCGGGAAACGGGACAAATTGTTATAAAGCATGATTGTCACGCTGAAATCGGGACATCTGGTCACCTTAATCTAAACACTTAGAGGGAGGTTCATTCCCTGCAAGGAGATGCAACAAAAGAAACCATAAATATAAGACAGACACATATACAAATAAAAATTGGGAAATATAATTGGTCCATTTTTCATTAACAGTTAAATCAATCTCAGCACTATATCAAAAACCTGAAACCAAATACATTTAAACTATAATGACATATAGAAATTATTGTACACAATTCATTTATAAAACAGGAAAACCGGGTTTCTAATTTGCTCAGAATGTTGTTTGTACTGCAAATGACATTGAAGTTGTTGTGAGTAAATGTAATTGTTAATACATTTAATTCCTAATTATGTGTTTCTGTTAGAACACTTGTTGCACAAGTTGCAATGGTTATTAGTTTATTTCTGGGCCCAATTTAAGGTGCTGACATTGAGCCCTCGATGGTATGGGACAGGGTTATTTGAGGGACTGCCTCTTTCCAATTTCATCTGCACTTTCCACCACATCCAACAAAATGGGCATATAATCAGGGGTGGGATGCTGAGGGTTCGCAGGAGTTTGGGAGAACCTCTAGCTAAGATTCTGTGCAGTTCGGAGAACCCCCAAATCCAACTCCTGGATGGCCCTGCCCACCTTGCCCCTCCCATCCCAGGAGTCTCCACGCGACCCATTTTGGATGCAGGGTGTGCAGGGTGTGCGCGGAAGCTTGGGGAGAGTAAAAAACAGGCCTACTGGAAGTTCGGGAAGGCCGAAAATGGGCCTGTTTCCAGCCTCCAGAGCACCTCCAGAGCCTGGGAAGGCCATTTCCTCCTGGTGGCTCAAGGAAAGTGTCTGGAGCCTGGGGAGGGCAAAAAAGTCCCCCGCCACCATAGTGGAGGAGGCCAGCCAGGCCACCCAGCAACCGGACAGAGAACCCCTTCTAAAATTTTTGAAGCCCATCCTGGGTATATTACAGTTCTATTGTCTAGGAAGCTACTTTTGGCAGGCCCTAGGTGGCAGGCCTTTTTTTTGTGTGTGGTGCTCACATTGTGGACTCTTCTCTCTCCCAGAGATCAAATCAGCCTCATTATTTCTGATCTTCTGAAGGTCCTTCAAGACCTGGTTAGGCCCACAGGCCTGGGAACTCCAGGGGATGGATGAACTCGTGAGGTGTCTCTGTTATTGTAAATATTGTCTAGTATTCTATGTTCTCTTAATTCTCCTTTTATAGTTTTTAATGTTTTTAATAATATTATATAAAAGTTTTAGGTAATGATTGTTCTATATTTATTTATGTTTTGGGTTGTTGTACCCCCAGATGGGTAAGCATATGCATTTGAACAATCAATCAAACAATATGAAACAAACCCTGAGTGGTTCACAGTATAAACACAGAATAACAAATATACAATCCAAATAGAAAGATTGAAACAAGATGTGGAATCTGGCCAGCAATAACAAAAAATATCATAAACCCAGCAAGGGGCTACAACCATTCTGGGTTCAGAGCCTGAAGAGGAGCCAAGTTTTAACGCCTCCAGGAACACCACCAGAGTGGGAGCCACTTGGCTCTCAAGGGGCACCTCGTTCCAGAGAGTAGTGCTACAACATAAAAGGCATGCATCCAAAGTCCCAATAGATTGCACTGCTTAATCAAAGGAAACTAGAGTATATACCAACCCTTCCAGATCAGGCCACCTTGGCCAACCACTACAGGAAATAACCACATCAGACATTATATATCATTACTAACATCTTGAATCACAGTTGGAAGACATCTGGCAATCACATGGGCATACCAAGGCATACCTAGGCATACCTATCATGGTCCATGTTTTTGCATTCTGGACTAGTTGAAGCTTCCAAGTGACCTTCAAAAAAAGTCTCATGTAAGTGTGTTACAGTAAACTGAGCCATGAAGTGACTAGGTTGGTGATGGCGAACCTATGGCACAGGTGCCACAGGTGGCACGCAGAGCCCTCTGTGCGGGCATGTGAACTGTCACCCCAGCTCAGCTCCATCGCCTATGCATGTGCTTCTTTCACCGGCCAGCTGCTTTTTGGGACATTGCCACACATACACGAGAGGCGGGGGTGCATACGGGAAATGGGAGTGCATGTTGGGGGGCATGGAGGTCATGCACGCATGCGTGGGGGCAGGGCAGATGTGGGGGGTCATGTGAATATGCGCAGAAGTTGCATATGCATGGAGGGAAGGGGCACATGCAGAGGGTTGTGCACGCATGCTTGGAGATTGGGGAGCACGGGGAGGTCATGTGTGCATGCATGGGGGGTGCATGCGTGGGGGCCGTGCATGGATGTGGGGGCGCAAGTGGGGGTGGTGCATGCATTGCATTATGGGTATGCACGCACATGTGTGCTTTTGGCATGCAGCAACGAAAAGGTTAGCCATCACTGGACTAGGACATGAGTAATATCTGAAGGGCCTCTTGCTCTAGTCTAGGAAATGATGCAACTGGGCACCAAATGAAGCTGTGTGAAGCCACAGGGCTCTATTTTGGTGAGCGAGGCCTGAGTGGCTTCCTTTGTTTTGCCTAAGTGTGGCTATATTCTTGAAATCTCTCCATCTAGATGGGAATCTTTTGCAGCACATTCTCTGCTGTTTACTAAGTGCATAGAAGCAAGCAAGGGATTTGTTTAGGGCACAGTCTATGCAATTAACATAGCTCATTGAGTGCTATGCTATGTAGAGGTTTTCCTTCCTTCCCATGATGCAACATAACAAGCAAGAGTGGCTTTCTTTTTGCTTACTTATGCTTACTTATGATTTATTGAATAAACAATTGACTGAGTTCATCCATACATTAAACCAAAATGAAACAGTCCATATTCTGGGTTTATGTCTTGGGTGAAAACATTCCCTCTAAGTACTTTGCCATGACATTCAATATCTAATTTGGTGACCTGTAGATAGTTTACATTTTATTTCCTTTTTATTTTTTTAACAAACTGTTTCTGATATAATATACGTAAGGCCAAATTGTGTTGGCTGGGAAGTGCAGAGAGATTCCAGATTCCTTTTCAATGAGAAAATGAGAGGGAAAAAACCCCTAGTTTCCGAGCAAAATTAATTAGATTGGAAGTTAAACTACTCAGTTGAGACATATTAATCTTTAATATAAGTGGTAAGTTGACTTGTACACTTAATTGTGGAATGCATTAAACACAGCTGTGTTCTATTCTCTTCATTTTATTATTTTAAAAAACTCTGTACAGCATACATTTCCTTAAAAGCATAAACTAAATGGCCATCTCTCTTTTAAAATCTCAAGAAATCTTTTCCCAAAGTAGGTTTCATACCATATTTGAACCAAGGTCCTAAAATACAGAACAAAACAAGTATAGTGTTTATTAGCTAGTGTAATATTTTATGTTATTATTATTATTGCTTTTTTTAACAATTACAACTTTATTTAACAAAAATATAGTGGTTAAGTGTAAGGCGCCAGAATAAAAACCAGGAGATAATGAGTTGTAGTTCCAGTTTAGGCATGAAGACCAGCTAGGTGACTTTGAGCCAGTCACTCTCTCTCAGCCCAGGATGTCGGGCTCAGCCGAGAAGCCAGACCAATGGATTGACATTTGGTTGATTTGCAGGGAAATGCTAGGAAGGAAAAAAAGAGCTCATACAGATTTAGAGACATATTTTAATTTCTCCTTTTTAAAAGGCATATCAACAGTGTGCTTGTTTTTTTATATTATATACTTTATTCATTAAACATGAAACTCAGCTGAACATTCAAAAATGCATCACAAATACCAGTGACTGGTGCTAATGGTTGATATGATTTGCTGCCAGCGTCCTAGGTATCAACCAAGTACCTTCTTAAAATATAAGATGTTCCGAGTAGCATAGTTTTTTGCAGTACCACTGGTGTTATTGCAGGAAGCTGCAATTTGTTGATGTATCTTATAAAATTTTTGGACATGGTGCCAAGTGCCCCGATGACAATGGATATCACTGTTATATGCTTCAACCATAGCCGTGTAGTTTTGATGGCCAGGTCACAATATTTCATTATTTTTTCTAGTTCTTTTTCTTCAACTCTGGCATCTCCAGGAACAGCGATATCAATAAACTGTACAATTCGGCCCTCTACAACTGTGATATCTGGTGTGTTGTGCTCCAAATGACGATCCGTTTGCATTCGAAATTCCCACAAGATCTTCACCTTCTCATTTTCAATAACCTTTTCCACTTTATGTTTCCATGACTTTCTGGATACAGGTAAATCATTTTTTTTTACATAATGACCAGTGGATTAATTTAGCAACTCGGTCATGTCTAGCTTTGTAATCAGTTTGTGAGATTTTGCTGCATTCACATATTAAATGTGAAACAGTTTCAACTTTGTTATTGCAAAGTCGGCAGTTTGAGTTGTCAGTGGATTTTTGTATCTTCGTTTTCATGGCATTAGTTTGTAGTGCTTGTTCTTGAGTAGCTAGTATTAAACCTTCCGTTTCTTTCTTGATAGTTCCCATCTTAAGCCACGTCCATGTCAAGTTGTCATCACATTTTCCTTCAATGTTTTTCAAGTGCTGTCGGTGCAAAGCTTTGGTTTTCCATCTATTTAATCTGTCATCCAGCTGTTTTTCCTTATATTCTGCCTTTGTTCTGTTGTTTTTATGCTGTTCTCCGTTTTCACAGCCTGCAGCAATTTTTCTGTACTTTAGTTCACATAATCATTCAAACTTCGTTTTTTTTCTTCTACAGTTTGATGGATTTGCAATAGCCCCCTGCCCCCCATTTTTCTTGGCAGGTACAACCTGTCGATGTTACTTCGTGGATGTAAAGCGTGGTACATATGCAAAAGTGTGCGTGTTTTCCAGCCCAAGTTTTCTAGTTCAGCCAAAGTCCAGTTGATGATTCCAGCTGAGTACCATATCACTGGAACTGCCCCTGTATTAATGGCTTTAATTATGTTTCTAGGATTCAGCTTTGATTTTAATATTTTGCGGATCCTCCTGATGTATTCCTTTTGTGTTGACTCTTTGACTTTTCCATTCAAGATGTTATCTGTTTCCAATATGCCTAGGTACTTGTAATCATCATCCTTTGCTAATGCTTTCACTATATTTCCATTTCCCAGTTGTATTCCTTCTTTTTTTTCCATTTTTCCTCGCTGCATGGATAATATAGCACATTTTTCAAGTCCAAAGTTCATTTTGATGTCACTGCTGAACAGTTGAACTGTGTTGAGTATTGATTTAAGTTCAGTGGGACTTTTAACATACTTGGATGCTATACCAGGATGTCGGGCTTAGCCAAGAAGTCAGACCATGGATTGACATTTGCTTGATCTGTGGGAAAATGCTAGGAAGGAAAAAAAGAGCACATACAGATTTAGAGACATATTTTAATTTCCCCCTTTTAAAAGGCATATCAACAGTGTGCTTGTTTTATATTAGCATTATTATTATTCTTTAAAATTAAATTTTATTTAAAACAAAATTGTATTTTTTTTAAAAATTATCAGTGAAAAATAGATAATTAATGAAACAATTCAATTGTTGCTCAATATAACATTAGTAAAAATACAAAAATGTATTAAATTGTTTTTAATTATACATTTTGAATAGTGTCAAATCTTCATTAATAATGTTTTATAAATATTAAAAAAGAAGAAAAACAAAAACTTTCTTAAAAATAATATAGATAAATATTTAATTCGGGCTTGCCCCTTAAGGATTATGATTGATAGTAGTGTCTATGGAGATTCTCAGTCATCCAGATCATAGTTGATATTAATCTATTGATTAAATGTACCTATGACTTTGTATTGTTACTTGATTACCTTGGACCGCCTGTATATATTTTAATTTTTCACTCATGGGTTTTAGTTTTTCTGTCAATAAATTAAATACCAGAAAACCCAATGCCTAGCCCTAATTTACTTTATTTGATAGGTAGAAAAAATTCAATAGTAGCCAGATTCCCAATATATAACCAATCAAATAATTCTGGCTGCTGGACTACAGCTCTCTTGTGCACCATTATGCTATTCTTAATTATAGAACACTATACTTCAAATAAATCACTTCTGCTCAGAAGAAAAATTAATGTCAAATTTTGTTGATCTCTTTGGTTTCTATTTTTATTGTTTTAACTATGAGGAAACTGAGAAAATGTTCCGCCAATGCTGTTGAACCAAATTCTATTGTTCTCCCACCCCCTTTTCCTTCTTTTCAATTTATTGAACTTTGGAAAAATAAGTGAATAATGCAAAACATTATTTGTTTAATTGTACTACTTTGCATAATATTAGAAATATTTTAATAGCATATCAGAAAATAGAAGTTCTGCTTATGTTCTGCACAGAATTAAAGAGTTGTTAGGACCATCCCTTTCTCCAATTCTGAGGCAGCTCCAAAACAATTAGAGGTAGTCCTCAACTTATGACCAAAATTCTTTAAAAAAAACCACCCAATTTTTATTTGTTTTTGAACAAGGAAAAACAAACATAAAAGTAAAAAACCATCTTCCATTACAAATTGTAGAAAGTGTGTCAGTTGGTTACAGTATTTCCATGCATCTCTTCCATAGTCACCTTTTCATATCAAATTGCATATTTTAAATTCACCTATATTCATGTATATCACATAAAAGCTCATCTCATAAAAGCTTGAAACCCAACATCTGTTCTTTCCATCAGCTTATCTTTGGTTATCGTTAGTGCTTCTGTCAAGATTTCTCTCCTTATCTCCATCAATTTTTCTCTCTTTTCTTCTTCTGTGCTTTGAAGTCTGGGATAGAGTTCCAATCCATCTATCTCCCCTTTCCATATTCTGCTCTTGCCATTACCAATCCCACTTTGTTTTCAGTATCCATAGTTTTCTTATCTCTTTGCTTAAAGCAGGGACGTGCAGTCAGGGGAGGCAGGGGAGGCAGAGCCTCACCACTGTCATCATGAAAAGAAAAAAATGTAAAAGGAAAAAGGCTAGAGCTGAGGTCAGGCTGAGCTAGTTGCTGCCAGAGTCACCATGGATGACTCTGCTTAGTGCTTAACTGTTTAAAAAAGCCTCTAAAAAAGCACCCTCTACAGGAGGCGGCAGGAGAATGACGTGCCTCATCTAGTCTGACTTTTTATGATCACTCGAGCAGAGTTAAGCAAGGGTTAAAAGCCTAAAAATTCCTGACATAGATGAGGCACATCGTTCTCCTGCCTCCTCCTGTAGAGGGTGCTTTTTAGAGGCTTTTTTAAACAGTTAAGCAGAGTGATCCATGGTGACTCTGGCAGCAACTAGCCCAGCCTGACCTCAGCTCTTGCCTTTTTCCTTTTACATTTTTTTTTCTTTTCATGATGGCAGGCAAGAGCAGAGTTGAAATCCTCTCTGAAACAGCTGGAAAAGGTACATGTGGGTCGGAGGGAGGGTGGGGAATTCAAACTTCATCCTCCTGGTGCAACTGTGTCTGTGTCTGTGTGTTTGAGAGAGGGAGGAGGGAGGGAGGAAAGGGGGGAAGGGAGAAGAAAAAGAAAAAGAAACAATGAAACTTATTTAGCAAAGGAGAAAAACATGCTGTTGCTTTAAATCGGAACTGAGCATGCCTGGCTGTGGAATTCTGGGAGTTGAAGTCCACAAGTCTAAAAAAATTGCTGCCTCACCAGCCATAAACCTCACCGCATGTCACTGACTTAGCGGTAGTCCTCAATTTATGATCAAAATTCTTGTTGCTAAGGAAAACATTTATTAAGTGAATTTTGCTCATTTGATGACCTTTTTTGCTTCAGTGGTTAAGTGAATCATTGCAATTGTTAAATTATAACATGGTTGTTTCTGGAAATCTGGCTTCCCCATTGACTTTGCTTGTCAGAAATTCACAAAAGGGGATCACATTACCCCAGGACACTGCAACTGCCATAAATATTTGTCAGTTGCCAAGTGCCTGAATTTTGATCATGTGACCACGGGGATTTTGCAACAGATATAAGTGAAAAACATCCATAAGATACTTTTTTCAGTGCCATTGTAGTTTTGAACAGTCACTAAACCAACTGTTGTAAGTTGAGGACTACCTGTAGTCTTTGACAAAGACTAGCCTGAGAGAACAAGTGATGGTCCCATGTTACTCAGGGAACTTCTGTGGTCAAGGATGGATCATATGTAGTGGATCTCCCAAATTTGTCTGATCCAAATGTAAGCCATTAACAAAGTTAGACCTCATTCTGAGTCTGAAATTACTCTCTTGTTTGTTCTGTGTTCTGATCCTGTTGGTACTGCAGGAAATCCCAAAGGCAATTCAGAGTCTTCTGTGCTTAACTGTTTATTTGCTGATGTGATACACCTCTAATCATTGGGCCCTTTTCATTCTTTAGACCTGCCCAAAGAATAGAAAGGGAAGTGGTGGGTATTAAGGTATATCTATAATGTGGTATATATCTGTATTTTCCCCCTTCATTAACTACTTCCTGCCTAGAGTGAGAAGTAGCGATTTTGAAGCTGTCTCTCACATTTGCTGTCGTGCTAAATTTGGAGGATTGTTAAAATCGATACCCAGCAATGAGGTACATAACTATTTCCAGCTACAAGCATTGGGATTATGTTGCAACATGGACTCAGCAAAGAGAAGCTAAGAAATGTTTATAGCTCTATCTCTGCTGGCCGTAGGCCAGGTGAGGCTAGCCAAATGCAGTTTCACTGCTATGCCCTGACCTGAACCCAGATTGGAAAAGGTTCAGGACAATCTATTTTCTGGTGTCCTATTCCATCTATTTCCAAATCATAGGCCAGCCATATTGTATATTCTGAGGCAACCGATTCTGTTAAGATTTTTCAGTAAAACTATAGATAAAATCAGAACAAAATGTCTTAATATAAATTATTTTCCTGACAACCAACTGTTGTTTCTTCAACATGCAACCTGGGTTTCCTTCCAATAACCATGAAAATAATGCTGCATAATCCACTACATCGCTCAATGGCATATGTTCTGTCTTTAGCTTTGCACTGTTCTTTCAGATTAATACAACTTGCAAGAAGATATTGTTAGCTCTGCTCCCCGTTGGGAGAGTGAGTGCGTTCAGAGAAGCGTTGTGAGAGTTGTGTTGGGGAACACACAAACCAGCATACAGAGACACTGCAGTTTAAATAGGGTTTTACTTTTGTTGAAATAGAGGTGTCAGAGTCTATCAAACAGTCCAAGTCATACACAGTTAAGACAGTCAGTCATCAATGTCTTTCAGTTAAGGGATAATCAAAATAACATAGTTCATAATCATACAAATAGTCTGGCACTCAAAGTTTGCTAGCAGTTGCAAAACTTACAATAGTTCATGGCACTTTATAACAGCCAGCTTCCAAAACACTCAGATCAGATCAGTCCAGCATCTAACAAACAGAGAACTAACAGTCGTTCTGGCTCCCTCTTATGGCCGATTGAGGAAAACAGCAACCAATCACATTTTACAGTATAATTTAAAGAAACAGGTACAACATTGTTATATGATTTATATATTGCCAACCCAACCATTAGAATTATAATCCTAACAGATATCATCTTAAAACAGGAAGCTAGAATCCAAATTTTGCAGAAAGTTCTGCAGTTCCACATGGCAAATATTTTACCCATTAAGTGCTAGCTTACTTTTCATCATTTATTTGTTCAGAAAGGAGACAATATGTAGGGGAAAAAATGTGTGACCCGTCAAAACCGCGGTCCACTAAAGCGCGCCCGATCAAAGCGCGTATGTGACGTCATCAGCAGCGC
Organism: Thamnophis elegans; assembly: GCF_009769535.1. Taxonomy (NCBI): domain Eukaryota; kingdom Metazoa; phylum Chordata; class Lepidosauria; order Squamata; family Natricidae; genus Thamnophis; species Thamnophis elegans. The sequence goes on from NC_045548.1 coordinate 25,073,935, forward strand.
GACAAATAAAATTAAAAATAAATTAAATTAAAATTAAAATTAAATTAAAGCAAGCCGATTCACATAAAGGTAAGGGTTAGGTTTAGGGTTAGGGTTAGGTTAAGGGTTAGGGTTAGGGTTAGGGTTAGGGTTACGTTAAGCGTTAGGGTTAGGTTTAGGGTTAGGGTTAGGTTAAGGGTTAGCGTTAGGTTTAGCGTTAGGTTAAGGGTTAGGTTTAGGGTTAGGTTTAGGGTTAGGCTTAGGGTTAGGTTTATGGTTAGGTTTGGGGGGGTTAGGGTAAGGTTTTCGCGTTAATTTTAAATTTACCGCTCACAGCGTGCCGTTTTCGTCGCGCTGTGATGACGTCATGTACGCGCTTTCGTCGAGCGCGCTTTAGTCTACCGCGGATTTGTGGTGGAACCAAAAAATGGCCCATCAGCTTGCTATCTAGTACATTGTAAGCCTGACTTTTAAAAGTTTTCTATATACAGTACTTGTTCATAATTTATTCCTGATTTCAAGAAGAAATGAAGTAAAGTTAGATAGTATCCTACTATGCCGCTGTAATGTTGTGATTAGAATACTGGCTTATGAATTAGGAATTCTGCCCATGGCGTATATTCTCTGGTTCCTTGGAAGATCTGCATGAAGTAGAGCCAGAGGCAATTGCCTGGGTAGCTGAACTGGACATCCAGTTATGAGATCACTGCTGTACCCCGTAGAAGTTTTGTATATAATTATGTGGGTTGTGTATATATGTTTTCTTCTCTTTGTCATATTCTTATTATATACTAAAGAATAAATAATGGAAAGACTCAGTTTCCAATTTTTGCTGACCATAAACCAGACAGACACACAGACACACAGAAAAGCACACCTTGGTGTTCTAGGTCAAGACAAATAATTATGTGGACTGCTCCAAATGTAAGCCATGGCTTTTGTGACTAGCCGTGAAAGTGAGGAAAAGTCAGGGGCTGTCCTAGGACAAGATGGCTAATGTGGCCTACAGACTGCACTCAGGGTTCCAGCAGTCCATCTCTATGGGTGTCAAGAAAGGACAGTATGAGAGGAAATATGAATGGCTACATCATCACACAAATGTTGAAAAATAAATCTTTTTGTCAGAGATCTGAATACAAACATGCAAAAGGTTTGTTTCCTGTGATTGTATCACTGCATACATGTCATCATTTAAACATCACTGTGATTTTCTATGAACATTGCCCATTTATAGCCCACAAAACCATTTTTAAAGCGGGAATCCTGAAGTTTGGATCCTTGTTTGCTTTTTCAGGAGTCAGTTTATGACAGATTAAGGGCCAAAATGGGCAACTTAGGCCTGGCATAATGTTAAGGCACTTCATTTGTCCCTTAAACACTGTAATTCCAGATTCAGTTTGCCTTTTTTTCACTTTTTTAAAGAGGGAGGGAGGGGGAGCCCTCCATTTTGATGATACCATGACAAGTCCAGGCAAAGGACAGTAACAAAAGTGTGACTCCGGATCGACAGTAAAATCCACTCTAGAAATATGTTGTTGGTACATATGCTCAGTGTCAGAGTTTTAGCGAATTGAATGATGTCTCCAAAGTTAAAATGATATCAGAGATAGTTAAAAATGAATGTACCTTACTTCAAAAGATTTATAGTAGTATATTTATATTTATCTTTCTGAGTCAGGGAGCATTTTTGGAATTTTAAAGGATGCTTTTAGTGCTTCACGAAATGAGCTCTTGTAGGCTTTGGCCTATTTACAGCAATTGTGGTATTGCCTATGGCCAATTACAAAGACTCATTTTCAAAAATCAAACTAATAAGATTGCTTCTTAGTAGCCCTTCTTACCCAGGATGTTTGGGAAACAAAGCTCAATAATTAAGCATAATATGAAAGAGGCAATGAATGAACTAATTAATTTCTTTCTTTCTTTCACCTCTACAGTCATGTAGATAAAGGTATGTACATTTTAGTAATTTTTCCCAAAACAGCTGCAATTATCATTTATTTTTTTAAAACTCAAATTTTAAACCCTACCAAAAAGTCCTGTCATCAAGACTTTTATTTTTCAGAGGAAATAACAAAATAAAAAGGCCCTTGATTTAAAATAATTCCACTGTGATTAAGGAATTTTCTTTGATATTTATTTAGTCTATATAACACTAAAACTCGTGTGTCTGTAATTTTTAACTGGATGAAACAATGAATCTCAGGGCAAAAGTGTTTCAGCCAAGTTGACTTATAGAACGTGTTCAAAATACAGGATCCAGGACAGCCATGAAATTTGAAATTTGGAAAATGTTATAAACATTTAATGAAGATTTAATGACATAATGCAAAATTTCATAAAATACGTAGTTCCAGTGATCAACCCCTGTTATTTGTCTAGGCTATGCAGTTCAAATTTGGGCTACTTTCAAGGCAGATACATATTGGACTATCTCCCTGAATTTTTAAGAACTGACATTGTTGAAGGCATTGGGAATCTGATAAAGAAATATCTCTAAAAGATCAGCCAACAGGTCATAGGTTATCTATTATCATTTAAATCCTCTGACTGTCCTGCAATTTTAATGCTCAGGAATGAATCTTTTCAGTATAAGAAATATTGCTTCACCTAAAAGTGTTCCAAAGTCAATGTTGACGTTTCTAGAGTCAAAGGTTTATGATCTAAATCCAACACTTTTTCCAGAGATAAATGGAAATTGAGAGCAGAATTATCAGAATATGTAAGATTTTGGCCTCTCATATGCAAATTGTCCTAACCTAGCCATTGATTTATATCTCACAGAAATCTCTTCTAAATCCCATTAATATATAAGTTTATGTCAAGGAATTTGCAAAAGAGATGTTTGGAAGACATAAAGTAAAAGTATTCCTAATACAGCCATAAGGGGGCCATGTCTATCAGATTCTCCTACACTGGGTTATTTAAAAAAAAAATAAAGTTCATATATGGTAACCCTCTTCTATGCAGTTTCTGAAATTTTAATTATTGAGCAAAAAATTAATATCTCATCATTTCAGACTTTAGTTTGCAACTCTCCAGATCTATAAAATAGGCATTTCCTGAGTCCCTTAAAAGTCTTCTCTTTATTCCTAGCTTTAAGTGATCAAACAAAAGTTGTATACCAAGGAGAGTCGTTCTTGCAAACAAGTCCTTAAGGATTTTCCTTACCCCTACAATCATGTATATTTGTTACCAGGGACGTGCAGTCAGGGGAGGCAGGGGAGGCACAGCCTCACCACTGTCATCATAAAAGAAAAAAAATGTAAAAGGAAAAAGGCAAGAGCTGAGGTTAGTTGCTGCCAGTCACCGTGGATGACTGCTTAACTGTTTAAAAAAGCCTCTAAAAAGCGCCCTCTACAGGAGGAGGCAGGAGAATGACATGCCTCATCTAGTCTGTCTTTAGGCGTTTTATGGTCACTCGAGCAGAGTTAAGCGAGGGTTCAAAGCCTAAAAATTCCTGACATAGGTGAGGCACGTCGTTCTCCTCCCTCCTCCTGTAGGGGGAGCTTTTTTAGAGGCTTTTTTAAACAGTTAAGCAGAGTCATCCACAGTGACTCTGGCAGCAACTAGCTCAGCCTGACCTCAGCTCTTGCCTTTTTCCTTTTACATTTTTTTTCTTTTCATGATGGCAGGCAAGAACAGAGTTGAAATCCTCTCTGAAACAGCTGGAAAAGGTACGTGTGGGTCGGAGGTAGGGGAGGAATTCAAACTTCATCCTCAAGTGTATATCCCTCCCCAAGTGTAGTTTGATTGCAGGCAGAGCCACGTTGCCTTTTCAAACACACACACACACACACACACACACACACACACACACACACACACCCCTGGATAAAACTATATAAGCCCAGCTGCACTGATTACAAGTTTGAAAAGGCAACGTGGCTCCGCCTGCAATCAAAGGCCAATCCAACTTCTCTGTGTGCATGTGTCTGTTTGAGAGAGGGGGGAGGGAGGGAGAGAGGGAGGAAGGAGGGGGGAGAAGAAAAATAATAAAGGAAATTTTTTCGCAAAGGAGAAAAACAAATGCTGTCGCTTTAAATCGGAACTGAGCATGCCTGGCTGTGGAATTCTGGGAGATAAAGTCCACAAGTCTAAAAAAATTTGAAACCCACCACTGTGTCAGTGCCTCACCAGCCATAAACCTCACCGCACATCACTGTTTGTTACTGTGGTATTTGCCAGTTATCTTGTCTAATGGTTTGCATAGCAGTTCAGATTCCATTGTAGCCATTAGTGACTTTGCAAACCAGCCATCAGCACTTGTATAGTTTTCCCTCAGTAATTAGACAGCACGTTTCTTAATGCCCAAGAACAGGTTGGTTTGAATGTTCATTAGTGCTGATTTAAGAGCGGGGAAAGCCAGTATATAATTCTGGTGCATGAGACTAAAGTCCAGCCTATCCAAATAAACATGGTATAGAGTAGGGCTGTCAAACTCGTGGTCTGCAGGCCGGATGCATCACGTGCTGGCCGTGCCCACTCTCAGTTTAGCAAAGGGGGAAAAAGTTCCAATACATTATGTTGACACTGCCTTGACGAATTTCACACCCTGGTATAGAGCATTAAATCTCAATCTGATATGCAGAAACTATTTAGGTGTCATGGAGGGATACCTGCTAAATAGAGCAGAGGCAGAGATGGGGATTTAAAGCAAGTAACAATGGATTGTGATATTTTGGACCACAGTAAAAAAAAAGGGGGGGGGTCTTAAAAATCCCTTTATGAAGGAAATATTCCATATATTAGCAGGAACTGAATAATAGTTGACTGTGAATTTCATAGGACAACTGGAATGGATAACTGGAATGCAGCCATTTGTGCTCAATATGGCTTCTCCATAATGGAGATGCCCACTTGCAAGAAAAAGAAAAGAAGTCTTACTTCTGATAATGGCTGAGAAAGATGGAAAAGCCTTTATAAATATCTATCCAGGGTCTTTCCTGTTTCTTTTTATGGCTTTTTTAATCATTCTGAACACCAGTTCCATTGTACCGCTCAGCTCTGAGGCCAACAATAACAATGTGTACCATCAACATTTTGGTCAAAGTGAACAGAACTTTACCTAGACATGTTTTCTAACTGACAACACCAAGCACTTTTTTTGCCCAGGAATAATGAGAGCACCTACCCCTTTTTCATAGCTGTGGCTGCTGAAGAGCACAGGGGGCAAAGTCTCCAGATTGTACTTTACATAGCCGGGGGGAAGGGGGGGCTTGGAATGATAGGACCAACCTATCTGAGGAACATCCAGATTTTGAAAACAATATCCTTGCATTTAAGGCATCCATATTCCTTGCTTCCATATTCCTTGTAGTAGGCTCTTATGTAAAGAATGATGATTGTTGTGTTATAAAAATGTGAATGTTATCCATCTTTTGAGGTGATAAGTTCAAATGTCATGCTAAGTCATCTTTGGTTTACTTTAATATCTTAAATTTGAGATCATCTGATTCTACAGCAATTTTGGCAGCCTACATAAAATATAATTTAAAATTACATATACCAAAGAATAAAAGATATGGCTGACTAGAAGACTAACTCATAACATAGAAAACTGAAAAATACCTGAACCCAAACCAACCAAACCTATGCAGAACCCTAAAAAAGCTGAACCAACCAGTCTATTTCAAGGCCTGGGAGAACAACTAGATTTTCAACAGTTTGTGAAAAATCAACACAGCTCAGTATGGCATTCTGGGGAGATATATTTCAATGGAGTATTATTATATGTGTATGTGTGGGAAGATGCTGATATGCTACATGTCCCAGAATCCTTTGGACTGAATGAAAAATACTATAATACTATAAAAGAAGGAACTGACTAAGTATATGAAAAGTTGTTTTGGACATTTTGAGAATTATGCTTCTGTTGATCAGGGTTTCATCAGAGCTTGGTACTTTCCCTTTGAGAAAGGCAGTTGTACCTGCTACTAGCTATATAGCTGCCCACTTTGAAGACTGTTCTGCTGGCCAGAACAGGGCTTATCTCTATATCTAAAGGTTGGATTGTTAAATCTTTATATAAGATTCTGTTGTATTCTAAATAAGACATTTTTTTCTATTTTTTTTACTAGAGCAGGATAAAGAAGCACAGTCTTGCAATAATAAGAAAACAAATTACAGTTGATAAATATTTCATCAGTTAATCAGACCTAGTTTTCCATGGCTTCTTAGATCTGGGTCATAATTTTCATTTTTCATATTGCAAACATGATCAGATCTTGACAAGTTCTACTTCCTTTTCATGAATCAAAAGTTGTTGTCTGTGGATAAACAAAGTACTTTTCAAGAAATGTGCATGTCAACAATTTTGTTTTGTTAGCTGAGCCTGGGGAAGCACTCTATCTCTGCCTGGTTGAATTGTCAACCATCATACAAAGATCTATTCAAAGATACGCCATTCTCTTCATTTTCTTACTGAACTGGACAGAAGGAGTGTTAATTTTTATCTGATAGGCATGTTTACAGAAAAACATGAAATGGGAATAGGGCTTCAGAGGAATTCTTCCTATTATTCTTTAGGGAGGAGGAGGTGGAGGAGGTGGAGGAGGAAAGGGAATTGTCAAAGCAAGTTTATATATGCCTTATAAACCAGAATTATATTTTATTACGTAAAGCAGGGATATCAAACTGGCCCATGGGCCGGATGCGCCACATGCGGGGAAAAAACACTGTGAAACATCACGTGATGGCAACGTGATGACACAAGTTTGACACCCGTGACTTAAGGTAAGAAGTAAAATTTAATCCATCATCATGGCACTTGTAAAAGGCTCAGTAATGTCTTAGATAAGCTACACTACTGATTATTTTTAGACATTTCTCTTTAGTAACCCTGTTCCCTTGTAATTGATAGATGTCTTTTTATATTGAGGGTAATTATATTGTGCCTTTTGCTTATGTTTTATAATGATCAAACAAAGAAGAGGGGAGGAAAACATTCCACCTGGATGTAAATATTAAACTAACGCAGATATATTTCTCAAAGGCTTAGGAATTTCTGCAAGGGAGAATTGAGTCTTGTTGGCATGCTCTCCCTTAATCACTTCTTTTTTCATATATCCATATTTTTGTACAGAAATAATAAATAAGGGTTGTTTATTTAGGAACTATTAATGAAGCTGGAACATTTTTCTTTAAAATGAACCAAACTGATAAGGAGCCCTAGCATGTCAACTGAAACACATTCAAATGCAGAAGAAGAAAAGGGTGCAGTTTGAAATACTGTTAGAATGTAATTTCATATGGTATTTAAATATTTCAGTGTCCAGTAATTACTTAATAAAATTATCATTTTAATGTGAAAATCTAAAGTCTGTATTACAGAAAAGTACAAACTTTGTCAGTTTAACAATTCATTATTTTGCATGGGGACTAGAGCTGTTAGATACCAGAAACATTGGTAATGGTTTACACCAAGGTCCTCTGTTCCGGTGGGAACAGAGATTCAATCTGATTGGTCGAAGGGTCTGACAGCTCCCTATAAAAGGGCTTGCGAGGTGTAGGGGCGTCCTGGATTGCCTTAATTTTTTTTGTTGGTTGGGTGAATCCCAGAGCCATCGATGAGGTACCCTAGGAATTCAATCCTTGGCATGTTGATTTGGCATTTTTCTTTTTTGAGGCAGAGGCCTTTGTCTCTGATTCTGGCCAGAACAGTTCCCAATCTTTTAAATAATTGCGCCTTATTTGCAGCCGATATCAATATGTCATCAAAATAGGGGACAATTCCTGGAATCCTCTGCAAAAGCTGTTCCATGACACTTTGGAACAGTCCAGGGGCAATACTAACTCCAAATTGAAGGTGGGTGCATTTGAATGCACCCCTGTGCGTCACGATGGTTTGGGCCTCCGCCGTGGCACCATCTACATGCAACTGCTGGTATGCCTGCACCATATGTAATTTTGCAAAATGAGTGCAGTAAATGCTGTACAATGGGTAAAGGACAAGCACTTTGCTGAAAAGCTTTATTTATTGTGCACTTGTAATCCACACAGATGTGGACAGATCTGTCAGGCTTGACAGGTGTCACTATAGGGGGTCTCCCAGCAGGCATGATCTACCGGCTCTAGGATTCCCTTGCCAATCAATTTGTCTAGTTCCAAATCAGTTTTAGGGCGGAGAGCAAAAGGTACTCTCCTGGGTTTTAGCCTGATGGGGGCTACATTGGAGTCCAAGTTAAAAGATATTGGAGTCCCCACATACTTACCTAGACGCCCTCGAACTCCTTAAGGAATTCCTAAGTGCTTTCATCTCATATGGTGTTGATTCCGGTCACTTCTAGACCCAGGGCTTCAAACCAGTCAAGCCCCAGGAGGCTCTGTAGGTCTCCGTTGACTACCGTCACTGGTAGCTGGCCGCAGAAGGTCCTGAACCTCAACCAGAAGGTCCCCTGGCCCACGATGGGGACTCGGTTCCCCTGGTAGTCGTGAAGGCAGATGTCTGGAACTCGCAGCTGATGCTCACGTTCATTGACAAAGGAGCTCTGGGCAAATTTTTCCATTGCAGAAAACAAGGCGTCAGTGTCTCACTGTTGCACCAGCACTTTTTTTTTAATGAGAGAGATCAAATGTTGACCTTCTGCTGTCAAGGAAGCAGCTATTAAAATGCTTTATTCATTCAAGTGGACTTCTGCAAAAACAACCTTTTGCCAGCTGGCAAAATTCATTTGAACTTGTCAGTTAATAGATTTCCCCTCTAAAGTCAATAGCTTTCAGTCAGGTTTGTGTAGCATCCTTATAATGTTTCTTTGGCTCCTTTGGATTGATCAGACAAACCAATTTTTCAGCTACCACTTAACACCTTACACAAACTTGGAAGTACAGGATCAAGCACATAAATGACAGAGAGGGAAAAAAACGAGAGAGAAAGAGGAGAGACTAAGGTATACACGGGGGGGGGGGAGGATATGCATTTTGTTTCCTATATTATTATATATTATCTATTCTTCATACAATGCTCAGGCAATACGATTTTAAGCAATTATGCCTGCCTCTAAAATACAACCTTATGTTGATTCTGATTTTTGCTTTGCATGTGCTTTTGTGCATATAGATTCTCTAATATTATGTGAAATTCAACTGAAAGAAACTGAGGTTCTACATTTGTAATAATGACACTGGTTTTTAAATTTGGTTTGCATATATTTAGCATAAAAATATTGCTTATTGATGAGTATTGCTTTCTTGAGTGCCAGGAATCGGCAGGTATTTGCAAATATCTACAAATTTGAGGAAGGAATTACAGATTTATCCAACATGTAAATCTGAATTTTCTTCCTAAATTATGATCTAGTATTAGGTTTTTCCTTATAGCCATGCTATTTATGCATTACCATGAACATTTTTTTTCAGGAGTCAAGGAACTTACATGGCATAGCCATTATGCTATTAAATAACCACTGTCTGAAGACTGTCTGACTAATGGGCTCACTCAGTGTTCTTCAATGTCTTGGATTATTATTGGCACCATTAGGAAACAGGAAATGGAATGGATCAGAGAATTAAAGTATCATCAAAACATATCCCAAGTGCATCTTATTCTTGTTGCAATGTTCACTGGAACACTTAATAATATTTCAGGATGACGTTCTGCAAATGCACATACACACACTGTACCATACACATACAAATACAAACAAACACACACACACAAACACACACACATATCTGATCTTAGACTCATTTGTCAACTTTTCCTATTTCTAAAGAAAGGTGCTAAGTAGCCATTATGCTTCTCAGCATAAATGAAATACATTTTAAAATGTGTCTTTCTCTCTTCTTTAAGAGAAGACATTTTTAGAATGAAAAAAAAAAGATACAACAGAGAAAAAAATGGTTTTCTCCACTGGTTCTAGCAATTCCTACCTACGTAAACTATCCACACAGGTTATCCATATGGAAATGCCATAAACTAAACAAAGCTTTTCATCTACTTAAGGGGGCAGATATGGGTATAAAATGGAGATTGTTCACTGGATACAACCCCATAAAGTACAACAGCTTCCTCAGTGGGTTCTTTCGGTCAATACAACTCATCTGTTGACTGAGACGGCAACACTAAGGGAAGTAGTGGTCAACAGTTTTCTTTCTTTCCGGTTTAAATTGCCATTGCAAAGCAACTTTGTGCAATTTTTCCATCAACCAAAAGAAAAGTGCCTGTATTGTAGCCACATTTCCAGTGATGTAATGGAAAAGGACCTCATAATAAGACATCCAAAAGGGCTGCTATTTCGTTCTGAAAAATCAAAGCCTGGTTTTAATTCTGTACTTACTTTGCTTTCTCATCCTATATTATTACAAGCTTATTACCACTAGATGGTGCTCCATCTTCTTGAGGAGAAAATAAGCTTTGTATTGGATAGTTAGAAGCAAATCTTATTAATAGAGTTCATGTGGGAATGACAAGATATTGCCCATCCAAAAGTACTATTGGCCATTAGGACAGTTTTGTTGCAAATGCTTGGATCTTCTTTGAAAGAGGACAATATAATAGGGAACACCTAATGATGATTTGGAGATTTTGTTTATGAAAATTTAAAGGAAGACTTTAATGTAAAGGTTTCAATTAACCACCCTTGGAAATGAAGAGACACAGAAAATGTCTTCCCTTCAGCAGTTTTAAAGACAGAATAACCTTAAATATTTCCAGCTTTGGGGATAAATGTATTCAGTTTTATCTGCTGCTAGCTAAGAACCCCCACATGTTTCCAGAAAACAGCTCTTGCCCCTACTAATCAATATTTGCATTCCTAGAGTGAGGTAGAGAAAGAAGATGGAAAAAGTATTGGGGAAATCCAAGGATGCATACAAATTGCAGGCCACCTCCCTTAGTCTGTTGCTGTCCATACCTGTTGAATTTTAACTCCTGTAATTCCCAGACTGGAATGCTGAGGAATTGGAGAATGACAACTTAGTTAATTTCTAGTAGATATAGAAATAATCCCATTATGTTCGATATTTGTACAAACCTATAGATTCAGAATCTTCCTTGGGAAGGAACATAACTATTTCAGTCTTGAGATGAAGGAGGTATCAGAGTGAGAAGTTCCTTTACTGTCTAAGTCTACATTAGTATCATCATTTAATAAAGTAACTGAACACACACACACACACACACACACACACCTTCTGATATTAGATATCTTGGAAGGGATGACTCCTTCTTATTCTGGATTATCTCCTACTTTTGGCTTAGATTGACCAACAATTTTTCTGATTCTAAGTACTTAAATGTCTGGAGCTTGATCCCATTGGAAGCCTGAACTTATATAAATTTGGAAGCCTCTCTTGTTGTATAACTTAATCCAAACCTGAGAAACATCAAGACAGTTGAAGCCAAGGGCAAGAGTAACTGCAGGTGTTATACCATAATCTAATTCACCTTGCTCAGCAAAGCATCTCAATATGCTGGTATTGCTTATAGTCCGCACATGCAGTTGGACATTTTCATAGCGATAGTCCGACTACTGATGGAGAACACCCATTTTGTGAAGATTTTCCCTCTGTAATTATTATCTTACTATTTTAATAATAAACCATAATTACATATTAAAGAAACTGCTGTTCATTTTAGCCCCACAACAACCTTATGAGTTTTAGGCTCTAAAGTCACCCAAGACAATTCATGGCTGAATAAAGGAATTTATTCTTGGGTTTCTCCAGTCCAAGTTCAACAAGGTAGTTTTTACATAAATTGGTTCTCAGATTCAGTGATTTGTAATCTGACTATATCTTATTTTATTACTGTTGTGGCCTCTGTTACACCCAGCATCTCCCCTTTCTTTTTCTTCAGATCCATCCATAAAATAATAGTATAAGATGCTTCCTTTGCAAGGGCTATTTATTTTAAAACATAAACATTGTGTTGGTTACGTTTCTGAAAACATGTCTGTTAAATTATGAAATGGTGGGTTTTGAGAAAGTCTATTTCAATTGCTCATCTATTTGTATTTATGAAATGTATTGGCAGCCAATTTAAACAATTGTACCAGATATTTTACAAAAAACAAAACAAAAAAAAACAGGTGGCGCCTTGATCACACCATTGCGGTGCTATCTTGGTCACTCCTTAATCAAATGACTCATTTTCAAGGAATCACAATGCATTTGAAAAAGGTGCTTTCAACCATGCTAGCATGAACAAAACAGCTCTCTTTGAACAGGCAGAACAGCCTTATACTGTGCAAGGGAAGTTAGTCTGTAGAGATAGCCTGGGAGAGCTTTAGAAACAGCTGTGCAGGCTGAGCAATGGATATGGCTTCTCTGTCGCTTTGAAAGAGATGCTTTGTTCATGCTAACATGCTTTCCAACACCCCTCTTTTAAATGCTTTGTGCAGTTGTTCCATTTATCATAATCAGAATTTGGTAGTAGCAAATTAGAATCCTTCTTTATATAGTAACGGTGAAATAGTCTTAACTTGGCTAAGAGTTACGTAGTGTAATTTAGCCCTAGCATAATTAGGAAAACAAATTTAATTGTATTAATTCAAATTTTAGCATAATATTTTAACATAAACTCAATGCATATACTGTATGCAATATGGAGAGGAAAAAATATATAGACCCATCATTTATTTTTCAGTTTCCTGGAGCAAACTACCATATTTCTCCCTTCCTTTCTCCCTCCCAAGATTCTAGTCAAGGTATGAAGTTTCTCATCTTTTCATTCTTTCCAAAATGGACAATAAAATGGCATCTGCTAGCTGTTCATTTCCTGATCATACATCTCCACAAGGCCAAAAGTACCATAACCATTTGTGTTACACTGAAGCAAATTTGCTGTTGTTATGGTGATTCATTCTGCAAACAGGGTATTCTATTCCAGACCTCCTGTTTCTTGCTAAGGGTGCCCATCTGGATCTCACGCTCTTGTTTATGCCAGTGAATTAACTTTACCGTAGATTGTTCATTTGTCACTCCAAGAAACAGTAGCTTCGAACGTGCGAGATGGAGACGCAATGCAAACAGATGGTACTTAGGAATAAACGGGGGAGGGAGAGGGCAGCTGCATTAAATAGGGATTGTCCTGATGGTTATAAACAGTGTCTGGAAGATGATGGATTAGACTTGCCAACTAGATTATGCAAAATGTCTCATCTCTCCAACAATTTTGCAGCTTTTCAGCACTTCCTCTGTGCTGTGTTATATTGGACGCTTTTCTGGGTTTGTTTGGAAAACTCAAACATATGCCATTTAGAAAAAAGCTGAAATTATATTTTCCCTTAGAAAGGGAATATCTCTTTTCTTTCCTCTCTCATCATTTTTGTTTCATTATCTGAAGATTAGATTTAAAAAGATCAGTTCTGAGTTAGAAGGATAATATGACACTAAATATTACTTAAATTCTTTTTTAACTACAATATTGAACGTTTGCATTTTTTTTATTTTACTGACCATATTAATGTCCCATATACATTTTTCTTGGGCAACTGGCAAAGGGATGCTTTATAACATCAATAAATAAATAAATAAATAAATGCTCATCTATACATAGAATAGGTAAGTATAAGTAATTCATTTTAAACTTATTCCAAGTGAATGGTTTAGATCAATGGTTTTTGTTCCCTTCCCATTTTTATTTAAATATAAAGCTTTGCCTAAAAGGGGGATATTGAAAAATGGAGACTTAACGATATTTTCCATATTGAGAAACTGCCTTACTTATAGTGTATATTATTTATAGGAAATCATGATATCTCCATTAAGGTTCAGCTGATCGTTAACATGACAGCATGCTCCCTAAAACAATATTTATTTGATGAATTTCATGCTGGATAAAACCTAATGAGAAAGGATTGACATTTGAAGGAAAAGTCAAAGAGATTTAGATATACTGGTATGTGTAAGAATAATATCAAGCTGATCTATCATCATTAGGGCATGAAAACCTAGTTAGTGACTTCTTTTTGGATTTGTCTTCTGTCTATTGATACCTGAATGAACTTTAAGTATGCTGTTTGGCTTAGCTTATATAAAGCCTTTCATTGGTGGTTCTTTTAACATCAGGCCAATTGTCATACATTTTTTAAAAAACATCCCATCACAAAGTTTATTTCAGAGAGGATTCTAGAGAAAGCAATGCAAAGGTTTTATCAGTGCTGCTGTTAGAAACAGAGCTATATTTTCTGTTCCTTTGAGATGATTCTTTCTCACTTGGATTAGTACATGCAAATGGAAATAACAGACAAATTTTGCAAGAGATTAGTACCGTTCTTGGTTATTTCTCTAGTGACTAATTTTTAAAGGAAACCTCTATTAAAATTATTACTGCATGAGTGCCTAGACCTGGGTAAAGAGTCCCTTGAGTCAAATTTAACTCCTGCTGATTAGATAGTGTAGTGACCATGGGAAAAATAAGGAAATAGTTTCTACTTATTTTTTCAGAAGCTCTCTAGACAGGCATATTTAAAAAATGTAATCTTTCAAAGAAATATGTATGTAAAATCATAATAGTCTATTTTGTGTTGAGCAGCCTGTGGGTTTCCTGTTATTACTGAATTAAAAGTCCAACTCTCCCTTAATATTGATGTTCCTGGATGGGAACTAATGGTTCCCATTACCAGAGAATCAGAATTTATCTATGCTGTTTTTCTTTAGAAATTTTTACATAGTTATTGAGACAAACAGACATCTCTACTATGAGAGAAGAAAGCTTCCTATTCCAGATCACCAAGATATTTAACACTGTATTTATTTTATGACGTATTATTGCTTTTATATTCTGACTTTTATTTTCACAATATTTCCTTTCTCTACTTTTTCCATGCTAAGAAATTTAGTCTATTCCTCTTCAAAATGTTTCTCATTATGCCCATCTTTCAATCACAAGTTATTGCAGTATATCTCAGCCTTATGTAATGTGGGGCCTCCTTGTTATGGTTTACAGGTAGTCCTTGAGTTACAATCCCTCCTCCAGTGTTCATTCAAAGTTATGTGGTACTAAATGAAGAGGCTTACGACTGGAACCTGAAGTTGCAACCATTGCAGCAATCCTGTAGTCACATGATTGTGATCTGGGTACTTGGCAACCTACTTGCACTTATGACGAGTTGCTAAGCATCCTGCCATCAATCCCCATTTGAATCCTTCCCTGCCAGCTTCCCACAAGCAAGGTGAATGGGGAAACTGGCAGGGGAGATCACAAATTACTTGAATAAGCCTGCCCTACTCACCCTGGACTTTCTATCTTCACTTGCATGTACCAGGGTCTATGACAACTCGCCACAGCCAACTCACCACAGCCAACTCGCCACAGCCAACTTGCCATAGTCAACTTGCCACTGCCAACTTATTGTGACCAACTCACCACAGGACAACTCACCCCGGGATAAGAATTACACTAATATTGAAGAAATAGTGGAATAGAATCATTAAAGAAAAGATGCCAAAGAAGAGACAAAATAAATGTGAATGATAAAAATTAAGATAATATTTTAATTATTTTTAAATACTTAAATTAAAATTAAATTGTGGAATTATCCCATAGCAAGTTGGCCCATGGCGAGTTGGTCAAGATGAGTTGACTGTGATGAGTTGGTTGTCGCGTATTGTCCTATTCCATGTGCACCATGCCCTCCTTTACTCACTTGCACACACTTCACACTCCTTACTTTTTTGTTCACACACACACACACAGCACTCTCTTACCCCTTCACTTGATAGCTTGCATACATCATGTCCTCTTTCCCCCCTTCACTCACTCACAGATGCCACACCCTTCTTCCATCTTTGCTTGCTTGCATACATTGTAGTACTCCTCACACAATTTGCATGCAGTCAGTTACTAGGGAAGTTCTCTGCTACCTGCTTAACAACTCATTTGTCTTGCGGTTACAACCAAGAGTACTTGGTTGCCATCAATAAATGATGCAGTCGAAGGTCATTGCTCTTTCTGGCCTTATTGATTAGTGGCAATTATCCCAGTTCCAATTGGCATCTTAACTTGAGGACTGCCTGTAATTTTTCCCCCTCCAATAATTATTTGTTCTCTCCAAGTATTTTTCTTTTCTAAAAACGATCCTTTCTAACAGGAATATTATTTTCCATCAATAAGAGCTGGGAAGGATGGTTGATAGAAGGCTCATCAGTTTTTCTCATTATTCTTATCTTGACCCTCTTACCAAAAACAATAATGAAAGAGGAAAATTTTAGTCCATAGGTTACAGAGAATAATAAAAGAAAAAAAATAGAAGAAGAAAACTTAATCCATTCGTTTTAAAAGACTTGCATAAATCCCATCCATGAAGATAGCATTTAAAAATTAAGATAATTCCCTGTCCAAAACCATTCCAGATTTAATTCTGCCGCTTATTTCTTCTGTACTCCAATTTAAATTAATTTTAAGTTTTTTATAGGCAGTCTCTTTTTAAAATGGTAAAAGTTCCTCACCAGCTGGAAACACTTTCTCTTTCCGTATCCTTCCATTTTGGAGCTGCCCGACTTCATCAGCCTTGGCTGGATTTTTGGTCACCGGCTTGAAGACCTTCTCTTGCATTGATCAGGGACTTTGTGATGTCCCTGAGGTCAGCAAGATATATTCTTCCTGTTCGCCATCTCTTCGGGACAGTTTAGGTCCGATTGGACCACCCAGTGGCAAAAGTATCGGCTGCGGTCTTGGAGCATTGAGACCACACATCCGTATCGTCGCAACGTTGGCTCATCCTCTCAAAGATTTCAGCTTTCTCATGTCTGGTCCACTGAAGTTATTCTGCCCTTGGCTGCTAAGCTTTTCCTTACTATACTTCCACTTCTTGACAAGTGGAATTTGCTTTGTAAATTTAGAACCTAATATAAACTGATAACGTAAGCATCTGCAGCACATTCCTGTCTTGGATAGTTGTTCTTTAGCCACTAGCGTAATACTATCATACGGAAGAATTATGGTCCCATCTTATCATAAGTTTAATAGAAAATGATCACATTGCATGAATGCTGCCATGTAACTTTATCAAGTACAGTTTGTACTGGATGTGCAGTCAGGCACACAGAAAGCTAAGATTGGAAGATATATTTTTAATAATTGTTCAGTGAGTTAATTTGGCCTGCTGAATCCCTTCTACTGTAAAAAGTATTAAAAGGAGCACTTTTTCCCTTTACTTGGCCAAAATGATATTTCTGTTCCTATTACTAAAACCTTTTGTCTCTTTGCAATAGCTCCTTGAAGAAAATGAACAGCCCCTTCAGAGTTTGACTGAGATATTTTCAAGACCAATTCAGACAGTTTGTAAAAACATAGCATTATCCAAAACATAATGATTGAGGGACAAAATGATGAATAACATATTGTCACTGGACTAACTTTAAGATGGAAGTACTCACAAGAGTAATCTTTGTTGGGAAGTATGACTTCAATGGCATTGTTTTTGGTACCTCACAACCTACTGATTACAAGGGGTAGCAAAGTATAAATAGGAAGCTAAGAACTTACTTGGGGTCCCCTTTTTGTTTATTCCTCTGCCTGTTCTTTGTCTACAAATCTGCTAATCACAGTTCCTTCCTTGTTCCTTTCTTCCTAGGCAGATGTGCAAAGAGCAGTTGTTCTCTGGGTTGGTAGGATGTAGTTAGCTAAATGCAAGGTTTGTCAATCACAGTCACATATTTCTTTAAATTAATCTTTGTCAGAATTATAAGCCCGCCTCCCTAATGTTTGTTCAGGCTACCTTCCTGCTATCAATGCCATGAATAAAGAGAATGGTCTTCAGGGACAAAGGGAAGATCAGCTACCAAGGCAACAAGTAGATAAACAAAACCTGTGCCCTAGCCAAGAAAGTAGATTGCAAAAAGTTGCAGACAGCAAACATCTTATTATCTCCCCCACCCCCAAATTTTCATGAAGATAAAAGAGGGAGTAAAGGAAGCACCTACATTCAGACTTGGAAGAGTAGTGTTAGGTCCATGTGGAATCTTAGACCTGTCTATCTGACAATCAGGAACAGAAAACAAGCACTTTCATTCCAACAGTCTTTGAGGAGTACATAACTGGGATGGGTGATAGCATAGTCAACAATGGAATGAATAATATTTCCTCTTTCAGCACACATAAAAAAGCCTTCATTCACATTGTTCTGCCACCATCTTGATTTTTTTGCTCATGTCCTGTGAACACCCCTGTGCAGAGGTGGTATTCAGCTGGTTCAAACCGGTTCACCTGAACTAATAGTGGAAATCACAGGTGGGCCTGCCCACTAGCTGCAGCTCTATGCCATCCTATTTAGGCACGTTTTCAAGCCGCACACATGCGTGCAAGCAACACATGTGATCAAAGTGCATGCATAGAAGACCGAGCGCATGCATGGACACATGCACTCACATTTGCGAAGCGGTAGAGAAAGTAAGTGAATACCACCCCTGTCCCAACCCCATTTTCCCTCTGTCTTTCATTTCCCGCACTTTCTCCCCATCCTTCCCAATTATCTGTTGAGGGAAGAAGAGATAGTTCCAGGAAACTGATTTGAGAGGTTGCGGAAAAGTCGTGGAAACAAAGGAAGGGTGTCATAAAATTAAATCAAGGAATCTAAAAGCTCTAACAGCACATTGTCTTCTTTGCTTGAATTCATTAGGACTTTTCTGTCACTTGCTAAATTAAAAAAGAAAAAGAAATAGGAAAAACCACATGAAATAATGTGATTCTTTACTTCTAAATCTCTTGTATGGTTTAGATGTTGAAGGGATGCTCCCATATCTGATGTAATTTTGAAGAGTGATAATAAATTTTCAAACAAGATTCTAGTGGACTCTTATGCTATGATTTTCTGGAATTGACTATGTTTTTCTTATCCTTTTGGGGGGGGGGGGATATTACAAACAAGTAAGACAGACAAACATGGTTTTATGCATTCTCTATTGTTGTGGAATGGAGATGGCATTTGAAATTATTGAAACTGAGGAATGTTTGTCTGAAATCATAAACCAGTAAATGGATCAATGTTGGTCTAAGTTTGGTAAGGAATCAGATTAATTACAACTGTGAAACAATATAAATGTTCGTTGAAAGATCCATTTCCCTTTTAAGTAGAAAGACTAATCTGATTGGTATAGTATCTTTGACTCTATTTTTATTAGAACTAAAATATAAGCATAATAGTCTCTGAGCATTTTAAAACAACATTCAGTTCACCATACATGGGGTTAGTAACTCATATCAACCAAATTATAATAACTTTAGTTATATAAAAAGACCCCTAGTGGCACAGTGGTTAGAATACGGTATTGCACTTTGCAGGCTAACTCGGCCGACTGCCAGGAGTTTGATTCTGACTGGTTCAAATTTGATTCAGCCTTCCATCCTTCCAAGGTTGCTTAAATAAAGACCAAGATTGTTGAGGACAATATGCTGACTCTGTAAACCACTTGGAGAGGGCTGTAAAGCACTATGCATAGGTATATAAGTCTAAGTGCTATTGCTATAAGTAGTGCCCTGCTGGATAGGGCTCTAGCCAGAAACTGTTCTCATAGTGGCCAGGATAGTGACCAACCACTAATCCCCCAGCAGATGGCCCTCAGAGGCAGTCACAGGACAAATAGTTATTGATTCCTTGACTTCCACACTATAGAGAAGAAAACTGGCAAGAATATCTTGTGTTAATAAGTATTGCATGTAATAAATGAAAATGAGATTGGTGATGTGGCTTCAGCAAAGACAGGCAAACACCCCCCCCCCTTTTAATCTCATCTTCCTTCAGTGGCCTTGCTATGGGTTGCACAGGAGAAAGCCTCCTTTCCTTTGCCCAATAATCCAGCTAAACATGCATTTTCCCTGCTGGAAAGTCAAAGTTTCAATGTGTGTGGTGTGGGGTTTACACAGATCTGTTTGCTTAGGCATGTACATGTGAGAATGTATATGCTTCTGTCAGAGGTGGGATTCACTTACCTTCCCTACCAGTTTGCAAATGTGAGCATATTCATGCTTGCCCTCATCTGACCATGCCCACTGCCTTCTGTGCATGTGCAGTACTCGCACATTATGTCGGGTTGGGTGGGCAGAGCCTCCCGCAGCCACTGCTACCGGTTCTCTCAAACCGGAGAGAACCGGCTGAATACCACCCCTGGCTTCTGTATATGTGATGTCTCCATCCACCATTATTGCCCACTTTTATAGGCCCCAAAAGATTTCCAAGAACGAAAGTACTAACCTGACTGAAAAAGATTGCTTCCTTCTCTTTTAATACACAATAAAGCCTTCTCTGCAAGCCTCACTTTTGATGATTTCATGATATGTTGTTTAAGCAACAATTAGATGAGATTTGCCACTGGAATGTTCTTCAGCTGCTTAGTTGAGGTGCCTGTCTGAGTACTAACCAAGCCTGACATTGCTTAGCTTTTTGTGCTCATATTCAATCAAATATTTTCTCATTTACAATTTTTCATATCTGATTCTGAGCTTGGTTTTACAAGGCTTTAAACAATACACTTGTTTGAAGAATACATATAAACCAAAACATCTCAACTCAGGCACTAGGAAACAGAATTGACGACTTAAAGGAGATGTGATTCTTCAAGAAGGTCTTGATCCTGAACTGGCTACACATAAACATACCAGACAGCCATATTCAGACCCCTTTTGCACACTAAAAGCAAAATGGACTCATAGCATCTATGCCACTAACTGAATAAAAGGTGGAGAATCAATAAAAAGACTTTCAATACACACAGGGATGCACAAACCTTATGGATGGACTTTCTGCACATATGAAATAAATTCTGCACTATTTATTACTGATGGATAATTTGCTGTGCTGTTTCCTAATGTGTCTGGAGAAGCATTCACAGCAATGCCTTTGGAGCATAGTTGAAAGGGATTATTAATATAAACAGTACATCATAGACACATCTCTTCAGAATGAGGAGGATAAAAGCTACATCTAAATTCCATTACATCAAACAGTATTTATTTCCTGAGAACAACAATGATGCTGGTAAATCTTTAATTCCTGTTTTGCTGTGGGAGTTTATACTAGTCTCCTAAGTGAACGAAATTGATTTATATACTTGCAGTCAAAAAGTCTCAGAATAAGAGATGGAATTACCAGTGAAGCCTAAAAATTCCTTGAAAACCCTCATAATGTTGTACTACTGTCTTGACATTTTGTTCCCTGCCTTCCTCTGGTATGTTTTCCTACTTTTGCGGTGTGTGTGTGTCTGTGTGTGTGTGTAATTAAGAGCCCTTAAAAGAAGCAGAGCAAACTTTACCTTTGTTGAAAGAGTATTTGCTTCTTCTGAAAGTCCTCATCACCTAAAGGGCCCATCACGGATCTGATGATCTGCAGAGTTATAGGACTACTACTTAGTCAGTTCTAACCAAGTGGTCCACACCCTTCAACATCTCTACCTCCTGCTGCTGACCATTCCCTGTGAGCCAACTTCCTGTGCTTAGCTGTTCATATGGTGGTGGTTTAAGGCCCACCCCAATGCATATACATTGACAACCCCCCCCCATATGAGGGGCCCCCACTTATCCAGCCATGCAAGGCCCAGTATCACAGTTTCTGTCATCCGTGGCACTATGATAAACCGGATTTGACTTTTCTGTCACGTTCCGGTGTTCACGTTACATACAAACAGAGATTCAGTTTGTTTGGTGAAAAACTTTTGTCTCTATCTAACAAACTACATGATATCACTAAATGACATCTATAGGTTGTTGTACCTCTACTTGCAAAAGAAGGAGGGGTATGTGGAAAGTTTAACCTGACAAATTGCTGCCTGCAGATTGATGAAACTGGCAAAGTGGTAGCTGATCTCACTGCTGACTTGAGAAAATTAGTGCACGTGCCCGTACAAACGTGGACAGGGATTATGGATGATGTGGGGTTCTTGGGGGGCATCTTCCGGAATTGGAAGCAAGCCGCCTTTATGGCAGGCAGCATCTTCTTAGGCCTCCTACTACTACCCTGTTTTATCCCTGTCATCCGAAGTATAATCCAGTCCACAGTGGAGGGCATGATGCAGAAAAGGAGTATCAACATGGCTTTAACAAGCCTTGATATGCAGCAACAAAAAGCACTGTTGACAACCCTGGTAGATGAAGAGGAAAAGTCTTTTTGACAAAAAGAAAATAAGAAAGTAGGAGATGTTGTAATATAGTTCCTTGTGTAGGTGTGTGTCACCCATTGTCCAGTTCATATTAGGGCTTGCAGAGTCACGCTGAACCACATAGGAGAAAACAAACTCCTAAAACGCCATAACATCCTGATAGTGCATAACATAACATTCTGAGATGGGTCCTACCATTGACGTCCAGGATTTGACCATATATAGACTGAGCAGTAGATTAGAAATTGTACTTTTACAGGCTGTTTTTACTCACATGCTATTGCTCCTCCTGCCTTTGTCCTATCTCAATAAAAGGGGCTCTCAGACCCCAATCTGGGTCGCTCCATCCCGAGAAAGGTTGTGTCTTGTGTTTTCTCAACATTGGCCTCATGGGCGAACCACGGGAACGTTACATTAGGTGAGAGAAGTGGAGGCACCACAAAGCTAGCATTATGGTGTTGCAACTCAATCTTCCTGTTTTTTATATATGCATCCTGATATCACACATGTATATACGGGCAGTTTGTAATGTGATGCCACAACACTGCTTATGTTGTTCTGATAAAAGCAATGAGCTGCTGCATGCACCATAGCTCCCTATAAGCTCAGTTCTTCATTCCCCTCAAAGAGTGATTATGTTCCTTTAAAGTGGGCGATTTCAGGCTATGGGGCCCTAGACTTTAAGATTACAACTCTAGTAATACTATTCTTCTTCTTCTTCTTCTTCTTCTTCTTCTTCTTCTTCTTCTTCTTCTTCTTCTCCTCCTCCTCCTCCTCCTCCTCCTCCTTCTCCTTTTCCTCCTCCTCCTCCTCCTCCTTCTGCTTCTGCTTCTTCTTCTGCTTCTCCTTCTCCTTCTCCATCATCATCATCATCATCATCATCATCATCATCATCATCACCATCATCATCATCTTAGCCATTGTCTATCCACTGCAGGATGAAGGCCTCTTCTTTATGCTTCCAACTAACACAGTCCTGAGCGTTCTTTTGCCAGTTGCACCCACAATACTTGCTGATGTCATAGATACATCTTGTTTTAGGTTGCTTTTGTGGACGCTTTTTATCAAGTGGGATCCATTTTATGATTGCCTTGGTGCATCTACCATCAGTTCTTCTTGCTATGTGACCAGCCCATTTCCATTTCAATTCTTTTAATCTCTTGATAATATCATATACTTTCGTTTGTTCTCTAATCCATGTGCAGGTTTTTCTGTCTTGTCTTGTAGTGCCAAGCATGTATCTTTCCATGGCTCTTTGCGCCGCATGTAGCTTTATGAGGTTAGTGTCCATGTTTCACTGGCATATGTTAGAGCAGATAGCACACACTGATCCAAAACTTTTCTCTTCAGGCATAAGGGAAGGTTGTTCTTGAAAATTATGCTTAGCTTCAGGGGTGGTATTTACTTACCTTCCCTACCAGTTCACAAATGTGAGCGCACACGCCATCTCCACGTATACACTAAGCCTTCCATGCACGTGCTTTTCACTAAAAAAGGGCCTAAATGGGATGCCATAGAGCCAGGGCAGGTGGGCAGGGCCACCCGTGATTTCTGCTACTGGTTCAGGAGAACCGGTCCAAAACAGTAGAATATCACCTCTGCTTAGCTTGCTGAATGCCTGCCAACCACATTTAACATGCCATTCAATTTCCTTTATTGTATCATCTTCCATGGAGATCCATTGGCCAAGGTATATATGGTGGTCTATGTCTAGTTCTTCTCCAGATATAATTTTTTCTTTCTTTGGTGAATTTATTAACCAAAGCTCTTTTTAAGGTTTATTTTTAATCCTGCTTTGTGCAGCTCTTGTATGTGTCTTTGTAGGTCTTCTGGACAGTGATGAAACTCATTTTTTTTTTTTACTACCGATTGACCTGCTGAATTTCATCCCAGGAAAAATGGATAGAGCAATTTGGTGATATGGAAATATTGGTGGAAATATCATGGGTAGTATGTGGCCTGTTGTAGGGAATGAAGATTTGTCAAAATAAGCAAAAATGATTGGATGCCAAAGTGAATGTGAGAGCTATGTGTGTCAGGAGAAACATGTTGAACGTAGTGGGTCTGGAATAGTTAAAATGTGTGCCTAGTAAGACCCAAAGAGGTAGGGTAAGAATAGATGGGGGCTGAACAAATGTGGATGAGTGCTGCCAGAAAGGAATAAATACGTTGAGGTGTTTTGATCAATGGTGCTTCCCCATTGACTTTGTTTGTGATAACAAAGGGGGATCACATGATCCTGGGACATGGCAACTGTCAGAAATATGAAGCAGTTGCCAAGCATCTGAATTTTGATCATATAACCATAGGGATGCTGCAATGGTCGTAACTGTGAAAAATGGTCGTAAGTCACTTTTTTCAGTGCTGATGTAACTTTGAATGGTCACTAAATGAACTGTAAGTCGAGGAATACCTGTATATAAAATAATAGAGCTGAAATATGTATAATAATGATTCAGTAGTATGGCCTGGTGCTTTAGTAACCTCTGAGGAACCAGAAAAATTGGTTTCTTTGAATTTCTTTAAGAACTTGAAGAGAAACTAACAATTACATTTTAAGGCATTAGAAAGAGGAATGAAAGTCAGCAATAGCTACGTATATTGAATTGTGAAATAGAGAATTGAAATATCCAATTCTGAAAATATAAACATTCCAAGAATATCCAATTCGGATGACATAGACATTCCAACTTTTCAAAATATGAAATAAGCTTCTTGAGATTTACGAACAAAATTAATTCATTTTTTAAATTCTTTCCTGAGGATTCTTTGGATGTTTCTTAAAAGTAGCGGTCATTTAACTCAATCGGTACAAAGCATTGAGCTTATCTTTTCCTTTATTTTTTAAAAACCTTTTAGATACAGGTGAAAGTCAAAAAATTAGAATATCGTGCAAAAGTTCATTTATTTCAGTAATGCAACTTAAAAGGTGAAACTTATGAGATAGACTCATTACATGCAAAGCAAGATAGCTCAAGCCATGATTTGTCATAATTGTGATGATTATGGTTTACAGCTCATGAAAACTCCAAATCCACAATCTCAGAAAATTAGAATATTACATGCAATCAATAAAACAAGGATTGTATATAGAACAATATCAAACCTCTGAAAAGTATAAGCATGCATATGTACTCAGTACTTGGTTTGGGCCCCTTTTGCAGCAATTACTGCCTCAATGCGGCGTGGCATGGCAGCTATCAGCCTGTGGCACTGCTGAGGTGGAAGACCAGGATGCTTCAATAGCGGCCTTCAGCTCCTCTGCATTGTTCGGTCTCATGTCTCTCATCTTTCTCTTGGCAATGCCCCATAGATTCTCTTTGAGGTTCAGGTCAGGTGAGTTTGCTGGCCAATCAAGCAGAGTAATCCCATGGTCATTGAACCAGGTTTTGGTGCTTTTGGCAGTGTGGGCAGGTGCCAAGTCCTGCTGGAAAATGAAGTCAGCATCCCCATAAAGCTCATCTGTGGAAGGAAGCATTAAGTGCTCCAAAATGTCTTGGTAGACGGCTGCATTGACCCTGGACTTAATGAAGTGGACCAACACCAGCAGAGGACATGGCTCCCCAAATCAACACAGACTATGGAAACTTCACACTGGACTTCAAGCATCTTGCAGTGTGTGCCTCTCCATTCTTCCTCCATACTCTGGGTCCTTGGTTTCCAAATGAGATAAAAAAGTTGCTCTCATCAGAAAAGAGGACTTTGGACCACTGAACAACAGACCAGGTCTGTTTTTCTTTAGCCCAGACAAGACGTTTTTGATGTTGTTTGTTGTTCAGGAGCAGCTTGACAAGAGGAATATGACATTTGAAGTTCATGTCCAGGATCTGTCTGTGTGTGGTGGCTCTTGATGCACTGACTCCAGCCTCAGTCCACTCCTTGTGAAAGTCCCCGAAACTTTTGAATGGCCTTTTCCTGACAATCCTCTCCAGGCTGTGGTCATCCCTGCTGCTTGTGCACCTTTTTCTTCCACACTTTTCCCTTCCACATAACTTTCTATTAACATGCTTTGATACAGCACTTTGGGAACATCCAATTTCTTTTGCAATTACCTTTTGAGGCTTTCCCTCCTTATGGAGGGTGTCAATGATGGTTTTCTGCACAACTGTCAGATCAGCAGTCTTTCCCATGATTGTGATTCCTACTGAACCAGACTGAGAGACCATTTAAAGGCTCAGGAACCCTTTGCAGGTGTTATGGCTTAATTAGCTGATTAGAGTGGGACACTTTGAGCCTAGAATATTGCACCTTTTCACAAAATTCTAATTTTCTGAGATTGTGGATTTGGGGTTTTCATGAGCTGTAAGCCATAATCATCACAATTATGACAAACACAGCTTGAACTATCTTGCTTTGCATGTAATGAGTCTATCTCATATATTAGTTTCACCTTTTAAGTTGCATGACTGAAATAAATGAACTTTTGCACGATATTCTAATTTTTTGAGTTTCACCTGTATTTGCTTAGAAACTTTATTTGCTATATTCCTTTGTTCGGTCTTTTCCAAGAAAGGATTCTAAATAATTCAGCAGTTTTAGAAAGAAGCTCTAATTATGTCTCACTTAAAAGAGAAGTTACTAAATGGCTAGATGATTAACGCTGAGCCATTATGCTGGGAAACCTCAGTTGCTATAAAATGGATTCTTGTGACCTCAGGTTTAATCCTTCAGAAATCATGAAACATTATTTTCCTTTTTACAGGCTGATATATTTGACCTGATAACCGCCAGTAGTCCAGTTATTCACATCAAGGTTTTGAAAGTGATGAGGATGCATATATAGAATTGTATTTCCATCAGGGGTTAGCTGGATCCCCTGTGTGTTGGCTGCCTCATTTTTGGTTCTCTTCTTTCAGCCCTAAATCAGGTAGAAGAAGACATGCATATATTTTGTTTCCATGTTTGAAGGCTTCTGCCTATGAAAACCATGGAAATTATAAATGCAGTATCAGGAATTCATTGGACCGCTATTACCAAAGTGGAGATGAATATTCCCAGCTCCAGTAGTGTGTTCATATAATTTTAACTCTTTGTTTAATTATTTAATGTGTTGGTTGAACTCAGTCTTCTTCAACCTGCCGCCTTCCAGCATTAATATTTCTTGTGGAATTGCCCAGAAATTCCAATACATCCCTGAGTGGCAGGGATGTATTGAGAAGGCCTTGTGTAAATAATTAATGCAATAGCACCAGGAGACTCAATTATTTAAAAAGCAGACGGGAAGGAATTGGGGCATCTGCAATGGGCAGCGGGACATTGTAGGATGTTATTGCACAAATATTACAATGCAACTAATTCAAATTACATAATCTGAGTCAGACCGAGCACTGATGAGAGCCTTTATTAGAGCCTATCTCGTGGCAATACGGGCGGCGAAATGTTCGCATTTTGCCGCCCTTATTGCATCCGCCGAATCGCGCCCAGCCGCCTTGTTTAGGATAACCCGCTCCCTCTTGAAAGGGAGGGATGCGGGTGACCCTCTACAGGATAGAGCTGAGGAATTTGTTCAGTATTTGACGGATAAAGTCGCTCAGATTCGGACAGAGCTGGACTACAATTGCACGATACCAGCCGAGGTACCGGGGGAGGGTCTTGAGCATGCTTTATGGATTGAGTTTCAACGGGCTTCTCCTGATGAAGTGGACAAGGCCATAGGAGCGGTGAGTGCCTCCACTTGTATACTGGACCCGTGTCCCTCCTGGCTGGTCTCGACCAGCAGGGAGGTGACATGCGGCTGGATCCACAAGATTGTGAACACCTCTCTCCAGGAGGGAATCTTCCCACCCCTCCTAAAGGATGCGGTGGTGAGACCCCTCCTGAAGAAACCGTCTCTGGACCCAGCCGTTTTGAGCAACTATCGTCCAGTCTCCAACCTTCCCTTTGTAGGGAAGGTTGTTGAGAAAGTGGTGGCCTCGCAACTCCGACGGTCCTTGGATGAAGCCGATTATCTAGACTCTTTTCAGTCGGGTTTCAGGCCTGGTTACAGCACGGAAACTGCTTTGGTCGCGCTGATTGATGATCTCTGGCGGGCCAGGGATGGGGGTCACCCCTCTATCCTTGTGCTTCTTGACCTCTCAGCGGCCTTCGATACCATCGACCATGGTATTCTTCTGCGACGGTTGCAAGAGGTGGGGGTGGGAGGCACCGTTTTGCGGTGGTTCTCCTCCTACCTCTCGGACAGGTCGCAGTCAGTGTTGGTCGGAGGGCAGAGATCGACCCCAAGGCCCCTCAAGTATGGGGTGCTGCAGGGTTCGGTCCTGTCCCCCCTCCTATTTAACATCTACATGAAGCCACTGGGTGAGATCATATGCCGGCACGGGATTAAGTATCACCAATATGCAGACGATACGCAGCTGTATCTGTCTGCCCCGTGCCAACTCAGCGAAGCAGTAGAAGTGATGTGCCAGTGCCTGGAGGCTGTTAGAGTCTGGATGGGAGCAAACAAGTTGGCACTCAATCCAGACAAGACCGAGTGGCTTCTGATGTTCCCTCCCAAAGATTGTCTAACTGTTCCATCTCTCAGGCTGGGGGGCGAAATTATATGCCCCTCAGAGAGGGTTCGCAATTTGGGAGTCCTCCTGAACCCACAGCTGACTCTAGAACACCATTTGTCGGCTGTGACCAGGGGGACCTTTGCCCAGGTCTGCCTGGTGCACCAATTGCGACCCTACCTGGATTGGGAGGCCCTTCAGACAGTCACTCACGCCCTTGTGACCTCAAGACTGGATTATTGTAATGCGCTCTACATGGGGCTGCCCTTGAAGAGTGTTTGAAGACTCCAATTAGTCCAGAATGCAGCCGCGCAAGCGATTGTGTGTGCACCAAGGTACACCCACGTTACACCTATCCTCCGCGAGCTGCACTGGCTACCTATTAGTCTCCGAATCCGCTTCAAGGTGCTGGTCGCTACCTATAAAACCCTACATGGCATCCGACCTGGGTACCTGAGAGACCGCCTCCTGCCGATTACCTTTCTCAGACCAATTAGATCGCACAGGTTAGGTCTCCTCCGGATTCCATCTGCCAGCCAATATCGGCTGGCGACTCCCCGGGGGAGAGCCTTCTCTGTTGCAGCTCCGGCCCTCTGGAACGAGCTCCCTGTTGAGATCCGGACCCTTACTACCCTCCAGGCCTTCCGCAAAGCCACCAAGTCCTGGCTGTTCCAGCAGGCTGGGGGGAGCTGAGAAGCATCTACCTCCACAGAAATTGTGAATGTTGGTTTTGTTTTTAATATGTTGTCTTTGTCTCGTTCCCCCCTTTCCCTTGTCTTTTGTGAGCCGCCTGGAGTCCTCCGGGAGTGGGCGGCATACAAGACAAACAAACAAACAAACAAACAAACAAATAAACTCATGATATTTGTGTGATTTTCATTAGGACACATACACTGTCATGGTGCCTTTCTACTTGATGCTTTGAGGATAGGACCTTAAAAAGCTCCAAATGGGACTGAACTGGATTCCCCATCATCCCTCATCTTTGATTAGGCTGACTAGAGTTACAGTTTGGTAATATCTGAATGGTTTGCCATCTGTATTTTAGATTATACCTTATAACTGGATTTTATATTTAGAGGGGAATAAATGCCATTAAATAAGGACACTGTGGTTCAGCGGCTAAGATGCTGACCTTGTTGATCAGAAAGGTCAGCAGTTCAAATCCCAAGCGCCGCATAATGAAGTGAGCTCCCGTTACTTTTCCCAGCTTCTGCCAACCTAGCAGTTCGAAAGCATATAAAAATGCAAGTAGAAAAATAGGAACCACTTTGGTGGGAAGGTAACAGCGTCCCGTGTGCCTTCGGCGTTTAGTCATGCCAGCCACATGACCACGGCAGAGGTGGGTTCCTACCAGTTCGCACCTATTCGGTAGAACCGGTTCGTCAAATCTACCGAACCAGTTAGAAGAGGTTCCACCAGTGGATCCGGAAAGCAGGCCACACCTACAGAAGAGGTTCCAATTTTTTTTGAAACCCACCACTGCTAAAGGGTTAGGGATGCAAGGATCTTGTAACTTGACAGCTTTAAGACTTGCATGCTTCAATGCCAGAGTTCCTGAGCCAATATGACTGGAGGAGGAACTCTGGGAGTTGAAGTCCACAAGCCTTAAAGCTGTCAGGTTTGAAGACCCCTAGTTTTTTATTCTAAAGGGTTAGGGGTGCAAGGATCTTGTAACTTGACAGCTTTAAGACTTGCAGGGTTCAATGCCAGAGTTTCTGAATAGTTACTTGGACCAACCTAAGTACTAATTCATAATTTCATATCTGGTCACATGGGCGGCAAGCCACTCCCACAAAGGAGGCCACACCCACAGAGTAGGTTCGAACAATTTTTGAAACCCACCACTGGACCACGGAGACGTCTTCGGACAGCACTGGCTCTTTGGCTTTGAAACAGGGATAAACACCGCCCCTAGAGTTGGGAACAACTAGCACATATGTGCGAGGGGAACCTTTACCTTTACTTTAAATGCCACTAAATTCAGCAGAATTAACTTCTCATAAATTCCACCTAAGATTGTACCATAATTTTTTTGCAAACTTAATATTTCAGATTAAAATTGTTCATAATAGAGAAATATAGCTGTCTAGTATTTAGAGAAAAAGCTATCATCATTGTGGCTAACCATGAACACCTCGGGGCTTTTATAATCTATGGCCAATACCTTTGCTGTTGTTAGGCTTGTTAACTTGGCAACAGGGAACCTAACATTGAATTAATGTTAATTTCAGATCATGACAGAAGCTTTCATATTTGACCTTTTCTTTTTTTCTTTTCTTGCTCATGGTCAGTCTGCCTCTTGACTCAGTAATTCCTCCAATTACTGACAGTAACTCCTGCAGTTTCTTTGACAGACTAGGCAAGCTGCTTATCTTATCACATTTTACTATTTCGGGATGACTGACAATTAATCTGAGGGCTCAGCTGTGTTCAATGATTCTAGAGAACAACCTCACTTCTCAGTCATTAACCCAGCTCTGTATGTTGTAAAGTCTGCCTCGGTTTTCTCTTTAAAAAAAAAGATGGATCATGAATATTCAGACATCCCTTAGGCTGCTTTTTTCCCCTTCTTTTGGGTGGTGATAATCTGTTTTCTCATTTTTCTACTTCAGTTGGAGAAAAAAAAATCTACCAATTTTTTAGAAGCAAAGGACAGGCAGAGGGAAGAAATTATTGCTTCTGATGAATATTAGTGCATATTGGAATATAATTATTTATATCTCATAGAACATTGGCAGGAATATATTTCACATTTACTTTTTATAATTAGGTGATACAGTTTTTATTTTAATTGTAAAAAAAACTATTGTCACCTGATGAGGACAGCTGCATTTCCTCTTGATTCAGCTGAAAGCTACATTTGGGATTTTTTTGTGGGGGGGGGGGATCATATCCATTGCTGTTATATCTTCAGTTTGCCATCAGATTTTTGGCACATACTAAGCATCCTATCTCCCCCTGCCCCACCACCACCCCAGCTTTGTGTCATTAGCAATTCTGCCAATTTTATCTAAATCTTTTATAAGACCTTGAATAGAAAGCCCTTGTGGCAGCCGACTTGAAGTCTTCTCATGGTTTCATAAAACCATCAGTGATGATCATGTTTCAAGTCCACAAAGTATCCACTCGTGATCCCAGGCAGTTTGCACTTAACTAACTGTGAAGAACATTATGTGCTACTTTGTCAAACGTTGTACTGGAATTAAAGTATATTGTATCTGCAGTATTCCCACTCTGCATTAAAAAATAACTTTTAAAAAAGGCCAAGATAAATTTAGTCTGCTGAGACTTGCTTTTGTCAAATTCAGTTTGATGTCTAATGACCACCAGCTTTTTCAAAGAGCTTACAGCAAAATCTTTTTATGACCTGCTCTATCCTCACCTCAAATATTGATATCAGGATGATTTGTAATTGTGAAGTCCTCGGTAATTTCTGAGCTTGGTGTTTTCTTGGACTTGTAGATATTTCATTACCAAACTAGGTAACATCATCAGTGCTTTTTACATGGGGTTTCATTTACAGCTAAGAGTTCAGGTGTGCAATTTGAATTTTATGTTTCCATTCATTAATATTATTTTAGAGCTCTCTTTTTGCTGACAACTGGCTTGGAGATGTTTCCATGTTTCAATCTGATAGGCAGCTCTTTCACTCTCAAAGAGGCTGATGAAAAAGTACCCTGTGCATGTAATCGAGGGGGGGGGGTGACTGGGCCAGCTTTGGCTCTCACAAGATTCAAGCTTAATTCATTCAGATCACTGAGTGACGATGCAAACTCCAGTCTGTTTCATGGGCAGGGAGTACGGATGAGAATACTGCCTAAGCACCTACGTTTTCAGCTTTGCTAGACCTTCAACATCTTTGGTGATGCATTATGCTGTTCTTTGCCACACTCTCATTTGTCTCAAATGAACAATTGATTAGTAGTGGATTTATTTTGGGGGAAGTTGTCCTGTAATATTCCAGCTTTATGCTCTTAGTAAATAACACATTCCATCAACCAGTGGGTCTAATTGGTATGTATTTGTTATAGAGCATTACAGTATTGCATTGTGCCTGGCTGGGGCCTGGCTGAAGCAAGTCATGTTCTAAAATACAACTCAACAATGATGCCCCTGAGCCCTTCCATTATCTAACTAACATTAAGACTCACTAAGTACTGGATGTGCTTATTCTATTTAATGATTAATCCAGGACTGCATCCGGCCTTTAGGGATCCGTGTTCATATCGTTTATTCTGGAATGTCTGCTTCTTCAAATGTTAAAAGCCTGAAAAAGAAGGCTAATAGTGCACAGTATATTCTGTCTCTTTCTTCCGGTTATTACTGTACTACTATATTTGCTGTTTGCCTTCCATATGGAGAGTACAAGCAGTCCTTGACTTACGATGCCAACTGAACCAGAATTTCCATCATTAAATGACAAGGTTGCATTTTATGACTGGATTGCTTAGCAGCAACATTCCCTGTGGTCCCAGTTGCCACTGTTAACTGAATAGCACAGCACTTAAGAATTATATACCGCTTCACAGTGCTTTGCAGCCCTCTCTAAGCAGTTTACAGAGTCAGCATATTGCCCCCAACAATCTTGGTCCTACCTTTACCAACCTCAGAAGGATGGAAGGCTGAGTCAACCTTGAGCCAGTCAGAATTGAATTGCTGAATTGCTGGCAGCCAGCAGCCAGCAGAAATAGCCTGCAGTACTGCATACCAACCCTTCTGTGCCACCATGGCTCTGAATCCCGTGGACTTGTTAGGCAAGGCAATTTCCTGCTGACTTCCCACAACCAAAGTCAGAAGGAAAGGTGGCAGGACATTGGAAATTCAAGGCCTGCAGGCAGGTAAGTGCTGCTGCTAGGTAGGGAGCAAGGAGGTGTGCACGGATGCAAGGGATGTGGCACAATTTGGATGTTCATGAGAGCTGTGGATCAGGCCTGAGGGTGTGCCGGAGCCAGTATGTGGGTTAGGGATGCACGAGGGGCTAGCACAGTAAAAGTGCAGAGACTGAATAGGTGCATTGGTAGGAGTGATTTACCCCAGCAACTTGCAACCTTCCCTGCCAGATTTTCCACTGATTTTCAGGGGAAGTCAGCATGGAAGATTGCAAATGGCAATCATGTGATTGCATTGGGGGATGGGATGACCAGATCTCTGAGGACCAGTTGTAACCACCAGTAGTTGACTTAATGGTTGTACATTGAGGTTCTACACTGTAGAGATTTCCTTTGTCATCATCTTTTGTAGTGCCTTTATCAATTTAATCTGGTAAAACTTTCCTCATTCTAATAAACTGGTCTCTCATTAATCCTCTGATTTCAAGTACTATTGAACATTTGCTGTTACTGCAAGTATATGCCGTGTTATTTTCCGATAGGAAAGATGACTTAAGCATTTCAGATCACAACTATAAAATTCTTACTCACCTTTGTTCCTTAAGGCATCAATAGTAGGTTTTAATTGCTTTTTGTTTCTTTCCCAGTCTCTCAGTTTAGCCAATTATACAATATTCACTTAAAAAGAAAATTCAGTATTGAACTCTGCTGGCAGACTTCCAGTAGTTCTTCCTGTTAATTCACCCAGTGAGCCCAGTCCCTAAAACTTTATATTTTTAAAAAACAATTGCTGACTCAATAAGAAACAATTGTGCCATGATTCACAATGGATAATCAAGAGCTCTCTGGAAATACCTTTTGCAATTAGGACCTATTCAAAAAAATTGTTTTCATCCCTCACATTGAAACATACAACTTTCTGATCACTCTGCTCTTTTCCCTTTCTTTATTGCTTTGAAATTTTCAGAAGTGGTATGATATACTGAATAAATTTGCAAACAAATGAGTGAAATGAGTCCACTGCCATATTCCCGTTCACTTTTTGGGATTGATTGCTTGTCATACAGCATTGTCTTCACAAACCTAATATCATCCAAAGGTTGGTCTGGCTTAATATAAAATTCTTTATTTCTGTATCTTTTATCTTAAAAAAATAACTGCTTTAGTCTGAAAACAACAATAATATCACTGTTAACAAATTGCCCTGGCCTAGATGTTGGTTTCACCAGTCTTTTGAAGAAATCATAAACATTACATTTTGAAATTAACAAAATGATTCAAGCTGATACTTTAAAAACTACGTCTGAAATGAACTAATAAAAATCTAATAAAATATATCAATTTCCTAAATCCATATGATATTTCTGGTTCTAAGATTAAATAAAGACACTATTTTTAAATCTTTTACTGTTGATTGAAAATATACTTTCCATATTTAAGCCTATGTTTAAAAAACATGAGAGTCTGTTAAAAGTAACATTTTGTAACTAGCTTAAGATTTGATTCATATACATTGTTTATGTCTCCTTTTTATACGGTATTTGAAAATACAACTGAGATTTGCATACTTTAAATGATTAATAATACATTTTTTTTTACTCAAAGCTAAAGTTATTTGAAATATTGGATTGCATTTTCATTTTGTAAGAAACTTATAAAAGGCAGTCAAATTTCAGTAGCACAATGTGATGGTGCAGTGCAAATCCCTAATCCTGTGTTGGACTGCAAGAATCAGTCAACAATATGACTACTCCTCGTAAGAGGGTTAAAAAATGCCTTAGGTAAGTTTAGGCACTTGTATTCAATGGATTCATTCCATTCAGGGAAACTCTTCAGCACTGCAGAATCTTAGCTACATAAGCAATTTTTGACCATTTTTCTGCCCATCTCTTGTGGTTTACCACAGCCAGACACTAGATGACAATAGGAAAACGAAGAAATGTGGTTCCCACCCCTGATTGTTTGCAATTCAGGCAATTGTAAGATTATGCTAGAACTTTCACAGGTTTCTGAAAGATCCCACACACACAGACACTCCCCCCCCACATGTATGTATGTATAATTGTATGAGTGTATATGTGTGTATGTATATAAATGAAACACATCTAGAGGGTTATTTGTCCTCATTTTCAGTTTTGACTTCATGAAACAACATTTTCTACTAGCCTTTCACCTTTTTCTTTATATATTCAACATACCAGCCTGAGCTACGGTGTCAAAGGTAACTGAAGCAGCACCTAAAGAGCAGTTAGGGTTGAGGCCAGCATTCAGGAGGCAAATGGAAGAGTGGAAGTGGAAAAAATAGTTCCAAGATCATATGGGTCCAATCTGCTTTGCAGTCTTGACTGCCAAGCTATCAGGGTGAATGTTCTTGTAATTAAAAAAAATGTTGCCATTTTTAGTTTCTATGTGTTAACGATATCAAAAGTGTCAACAGAATTTACTTAACAAGTTTCTTCACTCATGTTATTTCTTACAACAGACGCGTGAAAAGATACAAATGTGTTTTAAAGTTGACTTTTAATTTATTCTGTGCGATAGGTATTATTAGCATGTTCCCATTATCAAATACTATTCAGGTATACACAATAATTATCAAAAGAAATACGAAGAAAAACATCTGTCATCCTAATAACTAATAATTGTCTTTTACATACACACTATTAATGGCATTGTTCATATTCATTTCTTGTGTCTTGAGAAAATCTGATAATTTGCTTGAATATGTGCATCATTGTAACAAAATTCAAGAAACTCCAGGGATCTGTAAATGCTGAGGAGTTTATTTCCACACCACATGGTCTCAAGAGACTCTTAAAACAAGACCAGTTACAGTTTAGTATGCCCAGAGTTCTCAGTGCTTTTCCCCAAAGAAGGGAAATTTTTAACAGACATGGTACATATTCAGTTGAACTATTTGACAGCCATTTAAAAACCCTTTTGTACAATCAATGCAAGGATACTGACATTAAAAGTACAGTACAGATAAATTCACAATCATATAACAGTGAGAGAGATTGAGATCTAGACAGTGAGAGTACTGAAGCATCGCGAACATGCACTAAAGTGCTAACAATCTAAAGACATGCAGATCTTGAGCATATGTTTACTGTACAGCTCACTTCCAGTCTTCCTCCTCCCTTTTCTAAATATTTCATATTCTCTATATTTCCTTCTAATCTAAGATAACTTTAGTCAACCAGTTCAAGGGTTTCCTTCACTAACATTTACTGCTTCAGTCATGCTAAAGCACCTTTATGAAATTTCTTTTTTTAAAAAAATGAAACCAAAATGAATAAAATTAAGAAATCTGATATTAAACCAAGGAGGCAGAAAAATAGCCAAATAACCTAAATCTCAACAGTGCAAATGTATTACAAGGCAGTCAGCAGTTAGAGAGCAAGAGAGAGAACAGAATCACTGTCTCTTCAAAAATGAAATGTATTTATTTAAAATCTTACCTTTATCTGTATAATTTTTAGATTCTTTTAGTTAATATACTGTGTGTAGAAAAGATGGCGGCAAAAATAGTTTTCTGAGCTATGAAAAAATAAGTTATTAACAGGCACATTAGCTGTTTCATTCTAGAAACATCACGGTTTCTCTAGTTGTATACTAAGAAGCTGCATTCTAGAACATTCTTTGAACACTGGAACTTGATCTCTTCTCACTGATGGAGACTGGCCATGATAATGGATCCATCATACAAAAGATAGTAAATTGTTATGTGATAATTCATGCAGGTTTGTGTCATTGGTCTGAATTCTCTAATAGCAGTTCCTGGTTTACATAGTCTTCTGAAGTGAGGCAGTAGGAGAATGTAAAGCCCAACGGGAAGGTGGGCGCTGATTTGCTGGTCTTTCAGGTCTGGAGAAGCAGGATTCTAAGGGTGGAGCTAGTGCAGAACAAGGTAGTTCCTTTATTGTGAGAAAAATGAAAAAGAACAAATTTACTAATTCATACATTGCACAAGGGAGGAAAACAAGATTTAAATATGTACATATATAACTTGAAAAAAGCATTTTTGCATATTATTTTGAAATGTTGGGTCTGCTCCACTTACAGAATAAAATGAATGAAGAAAAGAGTTGTATATAGTAAAACAATTTGCAACCCTTTAACTTCTCATAATCTTCAGCTCTCAACAGTCCCAGTTAGCAAGAATAATGTTAACAAGATGCTGGGCTTGTATGCCAGCAATTTCTAGAAGACTGTAGCTTACATGGACTGAAATGATCAGATAATCTTTCATTCACATTCTATAACCACATAAATAAACAAAACAAGATAATGGTAAAATTCAGTCCTGCCCACAAGATTGAAGAGCAGTGTCATAGCTCTATAGGCTAAAGGGTGTCACCAATTATGCTTTCCTACAAATTTTCTAGCCAGTTGAGGGTAACTTCTAAATTTACAATCACCATCCAAAAAGAGGATGCAAATTGTTATTCAAATTTCATCTTATCATACATACATCATGCCATCACATCCACTTTGGGTCAAAACACCACGCACACATGCGCACACACACACACACACACACACACACATTTGGAAGCTGGTTTGCTTCCAAGTGCAATTCAAGGTGTTGATTAGTACCTTCAAAACTCTTCATGGCATGGGTCCAGGTTATCTGAAGAACCTGATGGCATGATGTGAACCCCATCAATCAAGGATGTTCGACTGATGGGGTCCAGGAGAAGAGCCTTTTCCGCCGTCTCTTCTCCTTTGGAACATCGTAGCCCTTAAGATGAGATCTACACCCACTCTTTCATCTATGGTAATGGCCTGAAGACTTGACTCTGCCAAATGGCCTGGGGACCTATTCTGAAGATGTCTATTTGATTAGGAAAGATTCACTGGTGAAATCTAATTTTTTTTTACCACCATGGTGGGCATAACTTGGTGGTGGAAGGTCATGTGACTGGGTGGGCATGGCCAACATTTTTTTTTACTTTTTAAAGTATTTTTAACTAGTAAAATGCTTTAAAAAGTAAAAAAAAAAGGTTCCAATGATCAGCACCTGATCAGCTTGACCCCCCCCCCCCCACTTACCAAGCCAGACCCAACACCTCCTAGCCCTGAAGACTGCTTGCCCTTCAACCTCAGCCACCCAGTCCCGGAGATGACAGAGGGAGGAGAGATAGAAACATAGCGCTTGGCTCCCCCTTCTCACTCACCCAAGCTTCCTCCTCCAGCTGCCCCTGAGTGCCCTTGGCCACAGCTCCTGGGGAGCCTCTAGCATCCAGGCGGTGGCAGCAGCTGTGCAGGACCTCTGGCATGCACCGGGCACACACTGGCCCAGTGCAGCCCACCTTCTTTGCCTGCAGAGTGCCGTGCTCAGCACTCAGGAACCTTCCTGATCTGGAGCGCAGTAGAAGAAGGAACTGCTGTTTCCAGGGCTCTTCCAGCAGCTCCCTCTTCCCCTCCACAGCCAGCATTGCTCCTCCGGCACCTAGAAGCTCTGGAGCTGCTCCTGCCACCACCGCAGTGGCAAGTGCCAGGCTGCATGTTTCTTTTAAAAGTGGTGTGTGACCCTCTCCAACCCCGCCGCCCTCTCCCCATCTTCACATGAGTGAGGAAGATGAAGGCAGCCTTCTTACAAGGGAGCTGCTAAGAGCCAAAGGATGTTATTTTTGGAGCTTAGAGGATTCAGCCTCATCCCCCCACCAGTTTGAGGAGATGGCTCCAGACCGCTTACCCTCTTCTCCCCCCACCATTGAGGAACTCTTGGCCTCACTGATCCTCATTGTTTGCTTTTGGGGTGGGAAACAGAAGTGGGGGAAGAGGAAAGAAGAAAGGAAATAGGAGGGAACCAAACCATCAGGAGAAGGCACAGAGTTGGTGCAGGAAAGTGCCTCAGTTCTAAAGGTGAACCCCCCTAGCCTTAGGGTCTTCCCCAGTTTGTCTGAGGTGTGTGTGGCTTCCTTCCTGTTTGCAGGGGTTGGCGGAAAGGATTCCCCATTCATTCCCCTCGAGAAAGAAAAAAGCATGCGCTGCTAGCTCT
Source organism: Thamnophis elegans (assembly GCF_009769535.1). Classification (NCBI taxonomy): domain Eukaryota; kingdom Metazoa; phylum Chordata; class Lepidosauria; order Squamata; family Natricidae; genus Thamnophis; species Thamnophis elegans. The sequence continues at coordinate 25,113,279 of NC_045548.1, forward strand.
CTTCCCCGCGGCCGGCTGGCTGGCCCCAACATGCTTGCCTGCCTTCCATGTGGCCTTCTGTTTGCCTGACTTCTCAAGCTGACCATGGGGACACCGGGAAGGCTGCATGGATGGCAGGCAAATATGGCAGGGCTGAGGAGAAGGGAATAGGCTGCTAGCTCCCTTCCCCATGGCCAACATGCTTACCTAGCTTCCACGCAGCCTTCTGGCTTGCCTGCTTTTGCAAGTTGGCAACAGGGATGCCAGGAAGGCCATGTGAAAGGCAGGCAAGCATGGCAGGGCTGCGGGGAAGGAAGTAGGCTTCTAGTTCACTTCCCCATGGCTGGCTGACCCCGACATGCTTGCCTGCCTTCCACGTGGCCTTCCCAGCAGTCCCCCATGCCTGCTTTCCTTTTGAGGTCGGCGTCCAGCCCGGCCCAGCTAGTTAGTGCTCCAGGAGGGCAGGCGGTGCTTATGTGCAGCAGCCCCGGGACATCCGCCTGGCATCTGCCCTCCCAGAGTGTCATCGCCACTGCCACCACCACCGCTGCCCCTCTCAGCCCCAGAGCAGCAGCTTCATCTCCACCAAGGGCCACCCACCCACTCCCTTCCCCACGGCTGGCTGACCCCAACATGCTTCCCTGCCATCCACACAACTGTCTGTGTGCCTGCCTTCACAAGCTGGCCACAGGGACACTGGGAAGGCTGCATGGAAGCCAGTAGGCCACTAGTTCCCTTACCCATGGCCGACATGCTTGCCTGCCTTCCACGCAGCCTTCCGCTTGCCTGCCTTCACAAGCTGGCCACAGGGACGCCGGGAAGGCTGCATGGAAAGCAGGCAAGCAAGGAAGGGAGTAGGGGAAGCAGGTTGGGGTGGTGGAAAGCAGAGACTGGGTGGGGAGGAAGAGCAGCGACCAGGGGACCGGTTCAGGGGCATGGCCAGCAAGCAGTCCCTACTGGTTCAGTGATCCAGGCCCAATGTCTGCTACCGGTTCTCCTGAACCGGTCCAAACTGGTAGGATTTCACCCCTGGAAAGATCCCACCTCTCTCCGTTTATTTCATGTTCCATTCTTACTCATCTGTTAAGGCTTTTTATTTTTGTTTTTGTTTTTGTTTTATTATTTTAGTGTGTACTAGTTTTAATGTATGTAAACTCCCCAGAATGGTCTCTAAGGAGATGGATGGCACATAAATTTAATAAACAAACAAACAAATAAATATTCTGGAAAATGATACACATACACAAACATACAAACACACACTCATTGTTATGAAATCTAATTAAAATACAAAATATTTAAATACAAAAATGTAGCTATAATAGATGATCAGATGATTTATTTTATATAAATTTTATATCCTCATCCCCAGGATCTGTAAGTAATCCTGTATTATATTGGCCCTGAGTTACTCTATTTAAGAATTACAGCCTTCAAATTAAAATATAATATTTATTTGAAGAACAGATAGAATGTAGTAACTTTTAGTATATTAAATTTGAACCAAAGAGCAACAAGCTCTGATATACAGGTAATCCTTGACCTACAACAGTTCATTTAGTTACCATTCGAAGTTACAATGAATGCACTGAAAAAAATGACTTATGACCCTTTTTCACACACATGAACATTGCATAAGGTGACCAGATGTCCTGATTTTGGCGGGACAGTCACGATTTTGCACAATTTGTCCCGCATCCTAGGGCATTTTTAAAAAGTCCTGATTTTTGTGACTGGACCCGGAAGTAAGCCTGCCCCGCCCCCAGCCCTGTATACCCGTCCCAGCTGGCCGGTATTTTGTTCCTTCTGTCTCCCCGTTGCTCAGAAAAGCAGGCAGGTTCTAGGACACTTGCTGCCACCAAAGGACCTTCCCAGAGTTGCTTTTCTGAGCAACGGGGAGACAGAAGGGATGCAATCTCCTTTCATTCTCCCTCTGCCTCATTCACTCGTTCTTGCAGCAGAAAACAAAAGAAAATCGCATAGCCAAGGACAAAGGAGCCTGCAGCCTCCTTCATTCAAACGTTAAGGCAGCGGGGATTGGGGGGGGCTTTCTCTCACGCCTTCTTTCTCTGAAACCGCGCCGGATTCAGCAAACTGGGCAGCGCGTGCCCTTGGGATTGTGCAACAGCCGAAGAACAGGAGGCGAGAATTCGGGTGCTGCACAAAGCCACGGGCACACCCTACCCTCTTCTCTCTGATAGCCGCCTGGTTAAAAAGGAGGAGGTGACTTTGCTGGTCTGGAGCCCATCTGGGAAGATGAGGTGGTATCCCTCCCCCCACAGATGGGCTCCAGACCAGCGGAGCCTCCTCCTCCTTTTTAACCAGGCGGCTATCAGAGAGAAGATGGCAGCGCGTGCCCATGGGCTTATGCAGCAGCTGAAGATCACCTGGTTAAAATGGAGGAAGAGGAGGCTCCACTAGTCCAGAGCCCATCTGCGGGGGCAGGGATCACCCTCGTGTTCCTCGTCTCCCTCAATGGGCTCCTCCTCCTTTTTAACCAGGCGGCTATCAGAGAGAGGAGGGCAGTGCAAAGGAGGAGCAGAACGGCCTTAATCATGTCGAGCTGCCCAGTCAAAAAACCCTTTCCTTCTGTAGAAAAAAAAAAGGGGGGGAATTCCAGAGACCGACTGAAAGAGGGAATCTTCAGCCAGGGCACCCTTTGCTCTGCCACAGCAACCTTTTCAAGCAGGATCAGACTAGTTTGAAAGGCTCGCCTTCTACTTCGGCGGGGAAATTCCCTGCCGCCCAGGCTCCGTCCCGCAGAAAAAATCCCCTTCGCCGAAGCTCGAGAGGCAAGCGCTGCCTCTGCCTGCCAGAATCTCTGGAGAGAACTTTGCAACTAGCTGAGGAGCGGCGAGCAGCGAACTTGAGCATTTGCATGCATTCAGCCAAGGTCCTGCTGAGCCCCGCTACTTTGGATGACCCGATGGATTTTACTATGGATGTGCACCCTCGGGAGGTGCTGAAGAAAGACAGGCAGCTCAGCCTGATCCTGGACGACAGGTGCGACAGCGGCTTACAGACAGAGACAGAGAGACACACACACAGAGTGAGAAACATACACACACATACACACACACACACACACACACACACAGGGAGGGAGGAGAGACAGAGAGAGAGAGACACAGAGAGACAGACACACAGAGAGAACGACAGAGAGAGCGAGACGGAGGGAGGGAGGTAGAGGCAAAGAGCCACATAGAGAGTGAGAGACAAACAGATACAGAGAGAGGGGGGGGATTTAAGAAACTTCGGAGTGAATCCAGGAAGAGGGAAGAGACGGAGGACTGGCTTTTTGCTCCGATTTCTGAGCCCCCAGCTGTTAGTGATGGAGGAGGAGGAGGACGAAGGAAGAGTTTGCATTTTGTCAGACTGACAGCTCATTCTGTGGCTTTTTTAAAAAGTCCCTTTTTTTTAAGCACAAAAGGAAAAATCTGCAAAAAGTCACGGGGAGCCCCTGGGATTGTTCCTCGCAAAGCATCATGGTCGCAGAGAATGCAAATGAAGGTGCTAATCTCACCTCCCGGCTCCGTATCCTCCTATTCAAATCGGAGTCATGCTGCGTCCCATTCAGAGGGTGGAGGGATGCAGTGCTTTTTTGTTTTGTTTTACCTATGTTCTCACAACCATGCAAAGGTGGGTTTTGTGCTACAAGGATCTTTCTTTCTTTCTCTGTCTGCGGTTCCGATTGCAGTTGCTTCGGATTAAAGCACCGTTTCTCATTCCTTGTAAAACTGGGGAAATGGCAGGGCTGCCTCCCTCCTGTGTTTCCTTGCAGCACCCTCGGTTGCAAAGTGTTCCCCTGATTTGGTTTATAAGTTCGCAGCAATGCGATCCAACAAATAGGAAAGTTTTAATAATATCTACTGACTTTATTTGGTCTCTGCTGCCCCCCACCCCCGCCCCCTTACCCCTTGGGTTTTGTCCCCTCCCAAGGAGAGAGTGGAAAGGAGAGGAAGGAAGGAGGGAGGGGGGAAGGAAAAGAAGAAGGGAGGGGGGGAGAAGATGGAAGGAGAAAAGATGGAAGGAAGGAGAAAGAATAGAAGGAAGAAGGAGGAAGGAGAAGGAGGAAGATGGAAGAAGAAAGGAAGGAAGAAAAAGAAGAAGGGAGGGAGAAAAAAGGGAAGGAGGTAGGAAGAGAAGGGGAAGAGAGGGAAAGAGCAGAAAGACAAAGAGAATGAAGTTGATAGGCAAGAGGAAGGAAGAAGGAAGAAAGAAAAAGGGAGAGAGAGGAAAGAAGAAAAGATGGAACTAGAAAGGAAAGAAGGGAAGGAGGAAAGGGGAAGACAGGGAAAGAGCAGAAAGACAGAGAAGGTGAAGGTAGATAGGCAGAAGGAAGGAAGAAATAGGAAGGAGGGAAGGTGAAAGGATGGAAGGAGGAAGGAACAGAAGCGAAGGGGAAGAGAGAGATGGAAAGAGCAGAAAGACAGAGAAGGTAGATAGGCAAAAGAAAGGAAGCTGAAAGAATGGAAGGAGGAAGGAAGAGAAAAGGAGGAAGGGAGTGAGTGGGAAAAGAGAGGATGGAAGGAGAAAGGAAGGAAGAGAGGGAAAGAGCAGAAGACGGATAAGGTGAAGGTAGATAAGCAAGAGGAATGAAGGAAGGAAGAAGTGAGGTGTCTCGAGGAGGGGGAAAACATTTAGTGACCAAAGTTACAATGGCATTGAAAAAAGTGGCTGATGACCATTTTTCACACTTAGCGACTGCTGCGGCCATTTTTCACACTTAGCAACCGTGATCAAAATTTTGTTTGGCAACAGATTCGTATTTATGATGGTTTCAGTGTCCTGGGGTCACTAATCGCCTTTTGTGAGCTTTTGACAAAATATAAAATTTTTAATCAAGCTCCCCCCCGGTCAATGGTGTCCCTCTTTACCAATCTGAAAATCTGGTCACCTTACCATTGCAGCATCCCCATAGTCACACGATTTACCTTATTTTTCAGAGTATAAGATGCACCCTTCCACCCTAAAAGAGAATGAAAATTTGGGTGCGTCTTATATACTGAATGTAGCCTCACCCACCCACCGGCCCCAACCCTTTGGCCTCTGCCTCCCAGCAATTTACCTCTTTGCAGCAAACGGTACTTGCAGAGGCTTCAATGAACTATAGGAATCCCTGCAGCCTGTAACAGCTGATGAGCGGGATAAATTGAAAGTGAAATTTGCTGTTTGCTCCACATGGCAAATTGCTGGGAGGCAGATTTTTTTTCTTGTGCTAATCAGGCTGTTTGCTGCAAGGAGGTAAGTCAACAACTATAAATGTTCAAATTATTAGACTTATTTTTTAAAGACTGCTTTATTATTATTCTAGACAAAAAAATGAAGAAGATTTTTAAAATAAATGCTTGATCTGAAGAGGCCCAGTGCTATTGTTTTAAAAAGTGCTATTCTTTTAAATAGCAGAGAATAACTATACTTCCAGAAAGCACATCAATTTTAACAACATCTGTACAAGTATAGTCTGAAATATAACACTACAAATAGTGTATATTGTCTGTACTGTTTGTTGCAAGGAGGCAAATTGCTGGGAGGCAGAGGCAGATATTTTTCTCTTGTTTTCCTTCCCAAAATCTAGGTGCGTCTTGTACTCCGAAAAATATGGTATATTCGGATGCTTGACAACTGACTCATGTTTATGACAGTTGCAGTGTCATGGGGTACTGTGGTCATTTTTTGCACTTAACAACTATGTTACTAATTTAACAACTGCAGTGACTCAGTTAACAAAGATGGTAAGAAAAATTGTAAAATTAACTGAACAAATCTGTCACTTAGCAACATAAATTTTGGGCTCAATTGTGGTCATATGTTGAGGACTACCTGTATCACAAATCATCATCACTAATTTAAAAGCCTCTTAAATAAACCACTACTAATCAACACATGCTACCAATAGAACCACCATGTTGCTTTCATATAGGTAACTTTTAGTTCTGACAACCCAAATTTCATTTTATGTACAGTTCCAGTTAAACACAATCTTAGATAGTTTTGTATTTATGAAAAATCAACATCTTCCTTATTGCTTCCACAACTCTTGATTATTGTTCATTTAAAAAATGGAGACAGTACAATTAAACAATTCTGTAGATATAAATTTGGGGCCACATTTGGAATTTTTAATTAAACAGCTCCAGATTGTTTCAAATTGGATTCTGCAGCTGTATAAATTTGCTCTGCAACCTGAGCATATTAAAGAGGAAAACTGGAAAATTAAATGTAATGGAAGGTTATTCAATTATATTAGCCACCATATCAAGATCCACTTTTGTTTGAAAGATGTAATATTTTACAGTGGCAGTTTATTTTTATTTCAGAGCTGATAAAGATTGTTAACAAGGATTGAGTTTTCACACAGAAGAGACCATTTTGTACACAGTGTGCTGCGATGTAAAATAAAGTTCACAGGTGTAAAATTATAAAAGCCAACTTTCAAAAGCCCTTGAGCTTTTCCCTTAAAAATCTAAAAGGAAAGAAGTGTTGGATTTGCTGAGATCAAGTGGTATGTTCATGAAGTTCTAGTTCTTTTGCAGGTGAGAGTGACATGATAAAACTGTAAGATAAAAATGTATCCAGCAACATAAAAAATAGAATCTTTTAACACACAGGTAGGATTATGGAATGGCAAGTGCCAAAAACAAAAGTTAAATAAAGTGATGGTTTTTTTTTTCTACTATGCTATGAATATGGATTAAAGATGGAATAAAGATTATAGGAAATGGTACTTGATAAGGTGATTTGAAAGAGACCAAATACTATCCTAACTTGTTTATTCAAAGAGAAGTCCCATGAAAATTCAGCATGTTCATGCAGTTCCATACAGAATGGTACACAGGAGAAGGAGCATAAGGAAGCAGAAGATGATATGAAATGAACAATGTACTTATGCTGCTATTTTTAAACTACTTCAAGGATTAGGTGCTTAAGAAAAAAAAACAGAAAAAAATTCAAACACTTTCTGAACAATGTCTGAAAATGTGCAGGAAAGATGGTATATGATTCTCACATGTATGCTATATTTCCCTGAAGCTGTTGGTGTTGGAGAGTCAAGCTTTCAACAAGAGAAAAAAAAATATAGAAATCAATCTAAATAGTTACTCTTCGAGATCTCTTCATCAGTATTTAAAATTAGGAATAGCATGAATGTAATGGATTTTTTAAAAACAAATCTATAAATTTTCTCTTTTAAAGGTTTTCAAGAAACAGTGAGGATAAGACTCTTCAGCCACCTACGCATTTCTAAGGCATTCATGATTGCTGTATCAAGTACTATTCTGTGGCTTATTTCCTGACTGCTTGTTCCTTTACTCTTGATAATTGATTCTAAAATGCTGAAGCTATCCTGGGGTGGGTGAAAGTGCTTTTGAGTCAATATTGACTGGGGATTGGCTGGGCTAGTCACTGCAGTTTTCAGATTTCATAAATGGTTTTCCAATGCCTTCTTTCCAGGGCTGAGAGGGTAGTACTGGCCTAACATTACCCAGCGGATTTTGCGCCTAAGTCGGAACTAGAACTCACATTTTGATTTCTAGCCCATTGCTTTAACCACTGTGCCAAACTGGCTCTCACTACCCAAAACTGATTCTCAGAGGTTATCTACCAGTTCAATGCCTTTGTTGTCAATTTTAAGGTTGGTGGTTGGCATTCTTTAATTTTGTTCCTTGACCTTTAGGCTGGCAGATCCCTTGCATTTTTAGCCTTTCAAGTAGGGCCATTAGCATAATTCAGGTTATTGATGTTTCTTCCTCCAGTTTTTAAAACATGCTAATCTTCCAGTCTGATTTTCCAATATATAGGTTGAATAAATAAGGAGCAAATATATAGCTTTGTCACTTCTTTCTCACTTATCAATCTGGAGCCAGTATATTTTGCCATTTTCTGTCTGTATTATGGTTTAGGAGTATGTATAAGTTTCACATGAGGACAATGAGATATTCTAGGATTACTATTTTTTAGCATATTCCATAGCTTGATGTGATCAGCACAAGGCCTTTCTATAATCAATGAATCACATTAGTACTGACTTCTTTTTGATATTCTTGGCTTTCTCAATTATCCATTATATCTCAGCAATAATGTCTTGTTTCCCTCAGCTTTTTTTAAAGCTAGCTTGAATATTTGGCATCTCCTTTCCCATGCAGGTCTCTAACCTGTGTTGGTTGATCTTAAACATTATTTTACTAGCACATGAAATTAAGGTTATTAATTATACTGTGCACATTGGATTGGAAAAAATCTGTACATTTCTCCTTCATTTAGATTTCCTCAGCCAGTGATGGTAAACCTTTATTGGATCCCATGCCAATAATGGGGGAAGCGCAGGGGGGAGTCATGCACGGGCATGCCACACCCATAATGCATGTGTGTATGACCAGCACTCCCCCCCCCCCGCTTTTGGCATGCTTTTTTCACTCTCCCAGGCTCCAGAAGCTTTCTAGGAGCCTGGGGAGAGCGAAAACAGCCTCCCCGCCGGAGGACCTCCGGAGGCTTTAGGAGCTTCCCTGAAGCCTCCAGAGTGCGAAAAACTGGCCCTACAGGGAAAAGTTAGGGAACAGACTTCCGGTTGGCTCCTAGGGCCATTTTTTTGCCCTCTGGAGCCTCCTTCAGGGAAGTCTCCTGAAGTCTCCGAGAGGGTGAAAAATGGCGCCCCGTTGGGCTGTTTTTCACCCTCTGGAGCCTTCAGGGAAGCCTCCTGAAGGCTCTAGAGGGTGAAAAACAGCCCTATGAGCAAACCGGAAGTCCATTCCTAAAATTCTGGTTTGCCGGTAAAAACACCAAAGTCAGCTGGCAGTGCGCATGTGTGCTGGAGCTGAGAGGGCAATGCCTTGCGTGCCCTAACGAATGACTCCCCGTGCCACCTATGGCATGCATGCCATAGGTTCATCATTACGGTCCTAAGGCATACAACTACATTTCCCCTCTTAATATTTTCAATTTTGGTGTTCAGTCTTTAATCATAAGGAGGGCATCTTGCTTCCATGTTATGTTTATTTCAAATTGAATTGGATCATAAAATTCAACAGCCTCTTCTTCTCCTGCATCAGTAATTGGATTATAAAATAGGATAACTGTAATATTACAAGCTGGACTACAATTTGATCTGAGAGGCTCACGATCTGGTACTTAATATTTTCTATCCATTTGGGTTTATTGATAAAAGTACAGAAGTGATTTACCATTGCTTTTTCCCGTGCAGTATGAATTAATTCCTTCGCTTAAGTCATCGGCTGCCAGCAGCTTTGTATATTGCTATGTTGTTCAGTATAGGACTCAGGGTCAGATACATCATGCACAGGCCATGCCCATCCCAGCTCCGTGAAGGGGGAAATGTCACAAAACATCACGTGATGGCAATGTGGCGCCTTAAGTTTGACACTGTAGTATTGGTGCTTTCTGCTTTAACTGGGCAGCTGGGAGGACCTTCACCCTTTGGAGGACCCTACTGGGAATGTACACTCTTTGATACCTCCCAGGTAGGAGGACCCTACTGATAATGTACGCTCTTTGATACCTCCCAGGAACACCTTCCCCACTCTGCTATGAGACAGCACACCGGGACTTGAGGGGGAAATGACAGGCATACTGGTCTGTAATTTGAGAGCTCTTTTGTGGCTTCTGCCTACTTTATATATGTCATACATTTTAAATATTATAAAGTTCTTCTCTCCTTCACGCTCTTAATTAGACATAGTTTCAATTGAACCATGTGATTTAGATATAAGAAAATATGACTGACTGTGAAAAAACATGTGTAAGCTATTTATTCTGTCTTCCCCATCTACGTTTTCAAGCAGATTATGCTTCTTTCAATATACATAACTGGCTTTACTAGAAACATTTGGGATTGTTTTTTTCTGTGAATTGAAACTCTGGGAAAGTTTCCAGAAATTGTAGCTCTTGGATCCCATATGTTTGTACATACTCTTAGAATGAAATAAGATAATGAGATAATTTTTCTTATGTCTTGAGTCCTTTCTATTTAAGATAAATATGTTAAGTCTCTATCTAATGAGAGCTTTTGCACTGATGAAATTAAGATGCTGTAATGGAACTCATCCCATGAATAAAATGGAAACATGAATGTCTTTTTGGTCCTTAAATATTAAATATACAGAACCTGTGTTTCTGGTCATTTTACTTCCAGGCTTTTGACTTCTAGAACTGACTTTTACTGACTTTGATCCTATAAATGAATTTACATTATTACCATATAAACAGTAAAGTATAGCATTGTGTCTACAGCTGACGATTTGCAGTGATTTGAAACTGCAAATCACCTAGAGGATGCAAAAATGGTCGGGAAATACAAAATTGCAAAGATAAAACATATTCCTTTGAATGTTCAATATGGTTATTATGGGAAGAATCCTAAAACTAGCATATTTCTGAAAAATTATTTTTCATGGAATGAATCTGGTTTAAGATGAAACACAGATTGTATGATTTTAGAGCAGTCATATAAATAATGACCCATAAGAACTTTTTTTTATGACAATCTAGGACTCAAATGCTTACTAGCCATTTGAAATCCAATGCTGCATTTTGCTAATATCAGCAATGGTGTTGCTTATGCCCTTTATATTTTTCCATCAAGTAAAAGTTGTTGTTTTTTCTTCTTTTTTTAAAAGAAAGTAAAGACTTTTGGAAACAAAGGTAGGAAAGACTTACAGTACTGAGGCAGGCAGGGTTAGGGTCCCCAAGGGGCAGTTAGTAAGACAGTTTGGTTCTGGACACAGACAAGACAGGGGAAAAAAAGGAAGCAGATTGGAATGAATATTTAAACAAGAAATTTTTAATCAGCATTGAAGCACTCTCCAAATTTAATTTATTAGTACCTTTTTTAAAATTAGCAAGGCTAGAATATAGAAGAGATAAACTTAACTTTACATTTAGAAAAAAAAAAAGCAGATACACCCTGATTGGAGAATATGATTGTGAGTACATATAATTTGTAGAAATGAATACAACTTTCATTTAAATCAGAATTCATTCCAAATGAGAAAGTTTCTCTTTGTACCCCACCTGCCCCTCCCCCGCAAGATAAGGAAAAGTATATGATGTGGTACTATGTCTAGTATACATGAATTTACCATTTTATTTTGCATCTGAGATCTATTTAGTAAAGAGAAAATGAAATACAAGGTAAAGAAAACAATATATTACCATATGCTATTCCCATAAAATTATGTCAGAGGTTAAAACATCAAAACTATGTTATTAGGAAGATAACATGGAGAAGAAAAAGAACACTACATCAGCTAGCCTTTTTGTCAGATAATATGACTTCCTTTAACTTTCTTCAGATTCTTGAAACAAAATCTGAAGACTGATCTTTTTCTAGCTCAAACTGGGAACATGTTTTTATTTAATTTAAAGAGTAAAAGATTCAGTGTTATCAGTATTGCAGCTTAACACTTAGCTTAATACTATAATTTTAATGTAATGGAATGATTGTCCAGCTACTTAAACTGCAATTTATTATCTAACCCTTGGCACAAGTAAAAGAATATCTACTCCTAAGCATTTTATATATCTATATATCAATACCTACATCTATGCATGTCTATCTACCTACATGTCTCAGTGGTGGGTTCCTACCGGTTCGGACCGGTTCGCCTGAACCAATAGTACTGCTTTCAAACAGAAAGTGAACCGGTTGTCTGTTTTTTTTTTTAAAGTGGGGTCACCCGCCTGCCCCTGGCTTATACTTACCTTTATTCCAGCTTCTGAAGCGCAACTGATCCGGGGCAGCAGCTTGAATTGCCATTCCTAAGCTGTTTTCCTTTCTTTCTGAGTAATTTTCATTTCATTGCATACACGTGCTCGGCGAACCAGTAGTAACGCCAGTAGCAACCCACCACTGATGTTTATGTGTAAGCATACAGATAAAATACATATCTGCATTTCTGAGACATGCCTATGTTTTATCAAATATCACAGAAAGTTTCCTAACTGAATCATTTAAAGAATGCAGTGGGAAATCGCATATATGAAATACTAAAAACCTCTTAAATAGCATTGCATTCAAACATTCAGAATCAGCAAGACCCATGCTAGAACAGCAGAATTGTCCTTCAAAATAATTGATTAGCAAAGAAAAATAATAAATGTTTTCCAACAAACAAAATGTATGTCTGACAAAGCATGGCTTTACTTCACACAGAATGCCAGTTCAGATTGCAGCCTAGAAATTCTGAATGGAAGCCACAGCTGTAAAAACTTTTGCAGTAAGTGGATTTCTTATTATAAGCTTAATCATTTTGAGAATCTTTATTCTGATGCTGTATTTTTCAAAGCTTGCATTTAAAAGTTTACATTTTTAGAAAATTTAAGTTACTAAAACAGCAGTACATGGGAACAAACAATTAAATCAATAGGACATTGGCCTAAACAAGATTTGTAAATAGACTTAATTAATACAATTCTTGCAGTTAGTCAATCTAATAAATTGAAGGTAGTCCTGTTCTGAATGGATTTGCCCTGAATACATTCAGAGTTTGGGAGGGCTTCTTGATATACAATTATCACTGGATTTACATTTGATGGCTGTGATCAGGAACACATTTACACAGTTGCAATTGAAATACAACTACTAACCCTTCTGTTCAATTATTGTTATCTACATCTGACCACAACTTGTATTGACTATTAAAATGTGGTTAAATCAGGGGTGGGTTCCTGCCAGTTCTATAGAAGAGGTTCCACAAATCTACAGTGCCGTTTAGAACCGGTTTCAGCTCCCTCCCCCCGCCCGTCCGCACATCATCAAGATGAAGAGCGAGAGGATGAATTCTGGGAGTTGAAGTCCACAAGTCTTAAAGCTGTCAAGTTTAAACACCCTTGGTTTTTTTTTCTAAAGGGTTAGAGGTGCAAGGGTCTTGTAACTTGACAACCTTAAGACTTGCATGCTTCAATGCCAGAGTTCCTGAGCCAACAAGACTGGAGGAAAAATTCTGGGAGTTGAAGTCCACAAGTATTAAAGCTGTCAAGTTTGAACACCCCTGTTTTTATTTTAAAGGGTTTGGGGTGCAAGGGTCTTGTAACTTGACAGCTTTAAGACTTGCATGCTTCAATGCCAGAGTTCCTGAGCCAACATTTTGGTTGCTAAGCAAGAGCGCTGTTGTGAGTTTCACCACATTTTACAAGTTGGCCACGCCCACACAGTCACATGACTGTCAAGCCACTCCCACTCGGTCACATGGCTGGCAAGCCATTCCCACTCGGTCACATGGCCGGCAAGCCTCTGCTACAAAGCAGGCCACACCTACAGAAGATGTTCTAAAAAATTTTGAAACCCACCACTGAGCTAAACCTTGAGAAGTGTTTAGAAATCGCAACTGGTGCAAAATGTAGTGGCTGCCAGGCTTCAAGCTGCTACAAGATACAGAGGTCAATGATGACTCTTCTAAAAGAAATTTGCACTAGTTATCAATTTCCTGATAGGTACATTTTAAGGTGCTGGTATAGCCTTCTAAAGCCAAAATTTAAAACCTGGTTTTCTGTTGTACCATATCTCCTTTTGTGAATCGCCTCTCCAATCGGCAGCAGAGTCTTTTTTGAAGCTCCGTTATTGAATATATGGTAATCCTGTGTGATTCACTGATTCATGAATATATTCTCCAAAAAGAGAATATATTTATTTGGCTCACATATTTTAGAATTTAGACAAATGGCATGAACAGCCAAGCTTTCAATTGTTCATAATATTAATGCTTAATTTTAATATTCTTTTTAGTTACATTAATTTTGTTATGTTTTGTACAACTTTATTGTTGTAAGTTAGAAGTGTTGGAATAAACAGAAATGCAGTATATAAATAAAAAAGCATAGTACACATAGAAAAAACAATATGCACATGAGAGAAAGACAAATTGAATCCAGTAATTCTTCTAAGAAAACATCCACTATAAATCAATTCATGTGAAGCTGTTTTCATCTTAAAAAGGTCCAGTCAAAAACCATTATAACAGGAATTACTGTATTAAAAATAATCAGCTGTGCTTTCTCCATTATTTATGACAATTTGATAAATGTTTGTGAATATAAACATTTAAAGTAAATGATTTTTATGAGGATTTATTTTTGAATTTGATAAAGGTAGTCAATATTTAATGAATAGAAACATTAAATACTTCTAACCCACCATTAGAGCTGTGGTGATGCAATGGTTAGAATGCAGTATCGCAGGCTGACTGTGCCCACTGTCAGGAGTTTGAGCCTGACAGGCTCAAGATTGACTCAGCCTTCGATCCTTCCAAGGTTGGTAAAATGAGGACCCAGATTGTTGGGGGCAATAAGCTGACTCTGTAAACTGCTTAGAGAGGGCTGTAAAGTACTACGAAGCAGTATATGTCTAAATGCTATTGCTATTAAATATACATTAATCTATCAGTGCAAATTAGAGATATTTTCTATTACTGTCCATTAAAGGTTGACTAGCTTTATGCACTTCAAAAATAAACATACTAAACTGAATTTAGCTATTATAATGAAATTTCATTCAGAGCCATGTATCCTATATACCAGTGATGGCTAACCTTTTTGTCGTCGCGTGCCAAAAACACGTGCATGCACCCATAATAGCAATAGCAATAGCAGTAGACTTATATACCGCTTCATAGGCCTTTCAGGCCTCTCTAAGCGGTTTACAGAGAGTCAGCATATTGCCCCCAACAATCTGGGTCCTCATTTTACCCACCTCGGAAGGATGGAAGGCTGAGTCAACCCTGAGCCGGTGAGATTTGAACCGCTGACCTGCTGATCTAGCAGTAGCCTGCAGTGCTGCATTTAACCACTGCGCCACCTTGGCTCTTAATGCAATACGCACGCCCCCACACATGCACGCACAACCTTCTGTGCTTGCACATGCAATCCTTCTGTGCCCCCGTGCATGTGCCCCAGCCCCTGCCCATTTGTGGCTTCCAGATTGGTGTAGGAGGCTTTCCTGGCACAAAATGGGATGCAGGGGGTCCATGCGCACCCCTCGTGCCCCGTTTTGGACACGGAAGGCCTTCAGCACCAACCTGGAAGCCAAAACGAGGCATGGAGGTGCTGCACAAGGTCCCAAAATGCAATGCAAGTTCCCCCCGCGCATGCACTTTGTGCATGTGCACACACATCCCCACATGCATCCCATCCTCCAAGCATGCATGGCAGAGACCCCAAAACAAGCTAGCTGGTGTGAGGTGGAGCTGGGCTGGGGTGATGGCTGGCGTGCCCACAGAGAGGGCTCTGCATGTCACCTGTGGTACACGTGCCATAGATTTGCCATCATGGCTATATACTGCAGTGTAGCTCCTCTTCTTCCATCCCTAAACCTGAAAATTTTTATTTGGAAAAGGATATTTTACTCTGCTAGAATATGCTAATTCTATTGAGTGCCTCTCAACTATATGACCTAGAAGACTTCATTTGCACTTCCTTTCTCCACATTTATCTATATTACCTATATCAATTTCAGAGTATTACTCTTTGAATTCTGTGCTAGTTTGGAAACTAGTTTGGAAACTAAATTAGAAAATATGCAGTATGAACAGTTCAAAGGATCATATTTATTTTCAATATGATAGCTTATTGTAACCTCATATTCAATTCTGCTTAATCAATGTATATTCTAGGCAGTCATTCCTTGCAGCTAAGTTATCTTAGGATGGTGTAAAATGGGAGCACAGTGTGATATCTAAAAAACGTTCACTTCCCATAATCTCATTTCTCCTCACTCTATTTGCCATCTCCTACTCATGAGTGTTAATAATAATAAAAAATGGGGTACTAGGGAATTAAAATACAAAGCATGTAAAGGGTATTAGGTATTAGGAAACTCTGAAAGAATTAAGTGTTTAAGCTGTATAGAAAGTAATTGATATTGATATGCACCCTTCAATTATTCAGTTATTGTAACTGAATTCTAACCTTACCATACCAAAAATGCAAAACATATTTGAAGTTTGGAATTACAATAGTGGCAATATATATTGATATATTTGCTACCTTCCAGATAGGAGAACCATGGCAAGGATATGTAGTCTTGTGAAAAAGTATTCATATCTTTTTCTAATTTGCTAATTTTTTAATGTATCTTTGCAATTGATTGTTCTCAGAGCTTTATGTAGGAGTCTAATGAAAAACACCACCAGATAGCAAAAGTTGTCCAAAATTTATTTTGAGCAAAGCATGGTTTCAATCCATATGGTGAGAATTTCATTATTTCAATAATAAAAATGAAATATATTATTTATATACATAAATTGTTATGACTGTTCAATGAACTAATAATAATAATAATAATAATAATAATAATAATAATAATAATAATAATCACATACTCTGTTGATCACATACTCAGCTGCTGTAAAAAAATCGCGCAGACTGATTATAAATTGCGGCACAATTCAGTAGCACAAATGATCCATTGGAATTTGTGCAAAAATTATAATATTAAAACAGCAACAAACTGGTGGAAACATCAGCCTGAAAAAGTCACCGAAAATCAGATGGTCAAGATCTTGTGGGATTTCCGTATACAAACCGACAAAATACTGGCGCATAATACACCAGACATCACACTGGTTGAGAAAAATAAGGTCACAATCATAGACATCGCAATACCAGGTGATAGCAGGGTCGCTGAAAAAATCGCAAGATACCAGGACTTAAAAATCGAAATTCAACGACTATGGCACAAACCAGCAGTGATAATTCCAGTGGTAATTGGCACACTGGGTGCTATTCCAAAAGCACTGGAATTACATTTAAAACAGTTAAAAATTGACAAAATCAACATCAGTCAAATGCAAAAAGCCGCACTGCTTGGATCTGCACGCATATTACGAAAATACGTTACGACGTCCTAGGCCCCTGGGTGGGGCCCGACTAGTAACCAATGCCAAATCCGGTGAAACAACTGGCCGCTGTGATACAATTGTATAATAATAATAATAATAAATACCCTAGTTCTCTGTAATTGAATTGATTAAATCAAGGAATAATTATTTTGTCATATTGTTGAATTCCTTTTTTATTAAATAAATGAAACAGGCACTAACCTTTAGTAACAGTTCAGTAACAGTTATTTTGTGTATCATTAGGACCTACATGAAGCTCTGGTAATATTCAAAAAAAGCAAATATTTCAAAAGAGACAGAATATTCTTTTCCCACAGAATTATGTTCATTTTAGAAATCCAACTTCAAGTGCCCTGCGGTTTATTATACAGAAACAACTATGTCTCCAAAAATCCATTTGAAAAATAATGATGTTATCAAGTTCTTCAAAAATTCACAACGTACATAATAGCAATCAATCTCTTTTTGAGTCAAAACAATGTAAGTATTAAGCAACACTTAAAAACTACATGGACATTTCTAATTTGTTTTACTATTATAAGGATAAAAGTTATTACCTCAATGGATCCTGGTTCAACTGTGACTACTTCTTTTGTGTGATGGTTTTCATTGCTAAGACTTGGAGGGGTATGTGAAGCTAAGGCATTCTCTATAAATTTCTTGTTCAGGATTCTGGCAGCATTTTCTGTTAACATGTATCCTGGCGGAGCAGATAAATCTTGCCTGATATTTGTAATTTCACCTGTTTCGTCTTTTTGTGGGTCTGTACCCAAACGGAGAGGACTGGGAGACCTGCCCCGCATATCTGTGCACATATCTTGCATAGATCCAAGTTCTGGCCTGGGTTCTGCTGATCTTGACCGGCTGCTGGACCTGGAGCATCTTTGGAAAGTATCATAAGTGATAGGGGTATGGTCAATGATATTGAATAGACTAGAGAGGCCATCATTTATTGTAGTGTGAACTGGACTCTCTCTTGTAGTAGTAGATCTAGCCCAAGCAGATTCACTAAATCCTTTCTGAGGTGTGCTTGGTAATGTCCGGCTAATTGGCTGATCTGTTTTGGAACAAACTTTTTTCTGTAATTTTGGGGAGCCATATTTTGGAGAGCAACATGTTCGTTCGTATTTGCCCTGGACCTTTTCAATAGCAGCAGCCATTTGCCTGCTTCTTAAACTTCTGGTTGGTGATGAAATAGGTGTAGAGCCCCCCTTTGGTGTCAGACATTTATGTGGACTGCTAGTGAGTGTACGCAAAGTGTCTGTCTGTAAGCCCACATTGATAGTTTGAGTAGTCTGGGTCCCCATTGTTCTCATTCCATTAGTTTGGCAAGCTGTGTCTCTGAATTGAAGATCTGTTGAGCTTGTATGTATTGCATTTCTGACAGAAAAAGCTACCTCTTTCATATCATCGCTCATGTTTTTGGACAGCTCCAGATTGTGCAAGGATGAGGCAAAACGCACTGTAGTACAGATTGGACGTTCAATTGGATGAAGGCCAGTTTCTAGGAAATCATTATGATGTTTGGAGAGGTCACAGGACCATCTCCCAAACACTTCTGATGAAGCACTTTTGATCTCACCCACATTTCCTTTTGCTTTGGTCACAGGAAACAAGAAGTCTGTCTCAGGCTGATTTTTCCCTTCACTACCAGGGACAAGTGAGTTATCAAACCTGCGAACCAATGGCGGACTGTGGAAGACTCTAACTCCTATTTTTTCTGTATCAATGTGACTTCTTGGTGACTGTTTCTGGCAGTGTTCAGGACTCGTCATGGTGTTAGTTGTCATAGTAATACTTGTGGTAAGATACCATGAAGATGGCTGGAATGGATCTGGAACAGAATTATTTCCTGCCTTTCCCATCTCTGTCCTTTCTGCCCATGTATCTGAAGGCCTTTCTAAAGTTCCACTCTGGCTTCCAGTAGTGTTGTAATCCCAATTTTTGTTAAATTCCTCTATGTATTTTAAATCATCAGGAGATAATGGAGGTGTTGCATCTTCTTTGGTGTTAGAGGATGGTATAGTCTTTTCAGGAAGAAAGGGAGAAATGTCCATCAAACGCTTGAACTCTGACATGGAGGAAACTGACATTGCCCTAAAGAAAGGAAGGAAATCATATGAAATTCCTTTAAAAGATACTGGTTCATTCCTATTTTAAACTATGGATTTCATTTTAAGCACTGAATGCTTCTGCATAACAAAAAAACACAGCTACCAAACAACTGTCAAGGAAAGATTCTAATAATTTTCAAATGCATCTGAACTCACTGCAAATGTAGGTAAATGTGTTAATATATTACAAAGTTCATTTCTAATTTCGTTCTTTTGTCTTTACTCACCTTTGTAGATTTCCCTTGTGCATTTCTTCTTCCTGAAAGAAAATTAAGAGTTAATTTTGGATCTTGCATATACGTATATGCATCAGTGACTATGTTTGCATTAGTATACTTTTAGTTTTTTAGTTTAGTTTATTTTAGTTTATTAGTATTTATAGGCCGCCCTTTTCCCTAAGGGGACTCAGGGCGGCTTACATAAAACAAGGGAGGGAGGGTACAGACAATAGACACAAACAATACATGGAAGTAAAATAGTAAGCAACATTCATTCATCATTCGGGTGGGGACAAATTATCTTTATCCCCAGGCCTGACGGGCTAGCCAGGTCTTAAGGGCTGTGCGGAAGGTCTGGACGGTGGTGAGGGTACGAATCTCCACAATCATCCCAATTGTTGGGATATACGAAAATCCTTTGAATAATGTGTCAAAATCCTTTCTACATAATAGCTTCTGAGAGGATTTTGGTATCCTGATAGTTCACATAGTACAGTATAAGAAGTTCTAGACAATTACAGAATTTGTAATTCTTTAATTCAATATCATCAGGGAGGGGGCAGGATGCAAAAGGATTCATTATTTTAAGGGATCATGGCACCTCAAAGTTTGAAAAAAAAACCCATCTAAACACATTTGGAGCTTTATTAGTATTAATAGCATAATGCCTCTTTTAAAAAAAATGTATGACATAAGAGTAGCATCTTTTTTCTATTTTTTGTTTTGAAGTAAACTCAATAATACACTACCATAGAAATATTATGAGTGCCAATAATACTTTCTCTATGGATACTACTTCCTAAATTAAAAAAGGCCCAGAACCCTTTTCTTTCAGCAAACCATTCTACACTGAAAGCAGAGATGGTATTCAGCAGGTTCTGACCAGTTCTGAAGAACCGGTAGCGGAAACTTTGAGTAGTTTGGAGAACCGATAAATACCACCCCTGACTGGCCCTGCCCCCAACTATTCCCTGCCTCCTAAGTCCCAGCTGATCGGGAGGGAATGGGATTTTGCATTAACCTTCCCCTGGAGTGGGGAGAGAATGGAAATTTTACAGTGTCCTTCACTTGCCACGCCCACCAAGCCATGCCCATAGAACCGGTAGTAAACATTTTTGAATCCCACCAATATAATATATCAAAATAATTCTTGGATATTTAATTTTAAGTCTGGGTTAAAAGCACTCTTGAAAAGTTTACTGAATGGCATGACTAGATTCCAAATGAAGTCTATCTGACTGACAACTCTAATATTTGTATTTGTATTTGTATTTTATTATTTGTATGCCGCCCTTCTCCGGGAGGACTCAGGGTGGCGAACAATTCAAGGGGGAAAAAGGGGAACATAAAAAGACAAAATACAATAATAAAAGTAGACAACAGTCGCACAACCATACATGTCGAGAGGGGAGGGAACTCATCACCCCCAGGCCTGCCGGCAAAGCCAGGTTTTGATGGCTTTTCGGAAGGCCTGGAGAGAGGTGAGGGTCCGAATCCCTGCGGGGAGTTCATTCCAGAGGGCCGGAGCTGCCACAGAGAAGGCCCTCCCCCGGGTAATAGCCAGGTGGCATTGGCTGGTAGATGGCACCCGGAGGAGGCCAACCCTGTGAGATCTAATGGGTTTGTGGGAGGTAATTGGCAGCAGGCGGTCTCTCAAGTACCCAGATCCAATACCATGAAGGGCTTTATAAGTTACGACTTATATGGATGGAGGTATGACCAAGTCAGCAATGCCTTTTATGATTATAATTAATCAAGTTTCCCAGTATCCTTTCAGATTCCACTTTTGTTCTGAAGCCTAATGAACCAAATGGAATTACAAACTGCCCAAGTCTGTAAAGCAGAACCTGACCTTTTTTTTGACAGTGGACAAAAAGACTAGCCTGATAGTTCTCACACATTTTAGTCTCAGGACTCTTGTATTTTTAAAAACGACTGAGGACCCCAAAGTGTGTATATTATATCTATCAATAAATATTCATTTATTTAACTTTGTTGACCCACTGAGAGTCTTGGAGACCTCGTTGAAGACTACTGGACTAAACCAATAAGGTGCACTGGCTTATAGAACACAGTCCAAAAAGTTCTGTAAGAGCACACAGAAGGTCAATGGAAGAATAGCTCAATTTGTGACAAAAAGGTTGTTTAGTTCAAAAACAAAGTCAGCTTCTCTATATTCACTTTAGCCAGGATAGCACCCAATAAAAGCACCTTTCTACCAGGAAGTTTAGACTGGGAGCTTTATTGTTCAGTTTCAGGTATCACACTGTGTATGGCTATTGCTGGTATTTCCTACCAATTAAGTACTATTTGTTTTGGAACCTTGAGAATATGATAGCAAATGGTAGCAAATAATGGTAGATATATAATTATATTTGAAACTTACACACATTGCCAGCATGGACTCCTGCAGATCACACCAAACGCAAAATAGCAATTGCCTAGGCCTTCAATTAAGTTTTTGGGCAAAATTTTAAATTATGTTAACATCTGTTAGAATATTTCTCCTCCAAAAGTTGCCATCCACAAAAATCTAGCATGAGTATCTCCTATAGCTGTGATGGCGAACCTATGGCATGTGTGCCACAGGTGGCATGCAGAGCCTTCTCTGCATGCACACGAGCCATTGCTCCAGCTCAGCTCTGCTGCTCATGCGTGCATGCCTGCTGGTTTTCAGATCTATGCTGTGTATGCGTGGGGTTGAGGCATACATGTGGGAGTTACGCTTACATACATGGGGCACATGTGGAGGGTCACATATGCCTGCATGTGGGGGCGAATGCATTGCATTATGGGTGTGTGCATGTGCGCATGCTTTCAGCACTCAGCATCGAAAAGGTTAGCCACCACTGGTGGCTAACCTATAGAATGTTCTTTTTTTCTGCCAATGAAATTCAAAACTTCACCAGTCATTGTTCCCC
This sequence comes from Thamnophis elegans, assembly GCF_009769535.1. NCBI lineage: Eukaryota > Metazoa > Chordata > Lepidosauria > Squamata > Natricidae > Thamnophis > Thamnophis elegans. Next base: position 25,135,358 of record NC_045548.1, read on the forward strand.
ATGCAAGAACATCTTGTTCTGATACTTTGATAGGTAGTTTCTTAAGTCAATGGAAGGTCTTATATTTGCCATAGAATTGCAAACTCCTCTAAAGAAAGATCCATGTAATTTTCTCCAAATTAGAATCCCTTTTCCCTAAGAGCCGAGGTGGCGCAGTGGTTAAATGCAGCACTGCAGGCTACTGCTAGATCAGCAGTTCAGCGGTTCAAATCTCACCGGCTCAGGGTTGACTCAGCCTTCCATCCTTCCGAGGTGGGTAAAATGAGGACCCGGATTGTTGGGGGCAATATGCTGACTCTCTGTAAACCGCTTAGAGAGGGCTGAAAGCCCTATGAAGCGGTATATAAGTCTACTGCTATTGCTATTGCTATTGCTAACTTATCTTGGTATGCTGAGATTTGCCTTAAAATGGTTCAGGAAACTTTTCACGTGTGAACATTTGTTTTTGTGTGTGTACATATGTGTTTGTGTATGTCTATATGTACACACTATTTGGGAAACCTTTTTACTTTGATTTACGTTTTTTGCCTAAGGATGCAAATACCCAAATAAATAAAATAAATATTCAAGCATTAACATGCATTAAGGTTATCCACAAGAACAGGCTACCTAGAGAGCAATGTAAGAAGGTGTAATGCTATGTTTAACATTAAGTTAATTTCCCATTATTTGCACAGCTTCACTACTGTACTTTAGAAATATTATTTGACTATGTTACTGCTTTGTTTTTGTATAAGGCTTATACTTTAAATACTCTTGATATTTGATTTCAGTTCGTAGTAGGTAGTAAAAATAAAGTTCAGGATGAAGTTGCCACTGGATTATAAACTATAGGCATTTGATTAAAATATTTGACATAATAGCAGTATTAATTATCATATAATTAATAGCATAAATTCAAGCCACATTACCTCATTTACACAAGTTAACAACTTCTCCCGTTCCCCTTTCTGAGATTGTGGTTCATCAGAATCATCTGGTGAATCGAGGGACAAGGTATCTAGAAATAAGTTTTCTGTGGCAGTGCATCTGTCACTTTCCTTCAATTTGCACAGCGATCGATCTTCAAATTGTGTCATTTCTGAATCAGAACAGGACCTTGACCCCAATGGATGAGGCACATGATGGCTCCCTTGGTGTGAAAATGGATGAAAGGCAGTTTCTTTTGAATCATAAAGGATGCTGTCCCCCCTTGGTGGATTTACTTTTGAAGGCTGAGAAAGAGATTAATAACGGACAAAACATTAATACAGAGACTTAAGAGTTCTTAAGAGAGAAAGTATGCAAAGCCTTCCTCAGTATTTCAGGATACTTTTATCTTTTTTATATTAGCATTATTTATATGAAGCTTAATTATTGTACTCAGCCTAAATAAACATAGAGGTTCAGTGTCTACGTTAAAGTATCTGAATAAATGCTGGAAAGAATTGCACTACTATTATTACATTAAAACACCACTTTCCTATAGTTGCTTTAGGATAAAAATTGGAGGGGGTAAAATTAATGTGGTAAACCATGAATTCCTCCTTGCAGGCACTCCTATCACAGTTCGGGCAGAAAAATTAATCCCAGCAAAAGTATTGATTGTTATGTATACTGACATAGGGCGAGTCTGAGAGCTGACGAGTCTGAATTGAATACACTGAATTTAAAACCAATCTAGGCATTTATTATTTGGCATTGAGTTTTATGTTTATATGTAACAACCTGGAATAATAAAAAGCACCTTTTCAGAATTGTCGGCTGGCAGGCCCCCGGAGGAGTGCCTTCTCTGTGGCTGCTCCGACTCTTTGGAATCAGCTACCCCCAGAGATCTGGACCATATCCACTCTCATGGCCTTCAGGAAAGCTGTAAAAACCTGGCTGTTCCCGCAGGCCTGGGGCTGTTGACTTCACTGTTGAGGTCCAGCCCCGATTAGAATGAATGTATGTGGTGTTGCGATTTTAAACCGTTTTTTCCCCTTTTTTGTAAGCCACCAGGAGTCCTTTGGGATTGGGCAGCATATAAATTTTACAAATAAATAAATAAATAAAATAATTGGAGAATAATAAAAATGATCTGTGAAACATGTAATATCTTGCAGCCACAGGCTGGATAAAATTAGATTTGATATGCCTCAGGAGACACTATAACCGTAAATTTGAAAGAAAGGGAATAGTCCTTAAAAATAATTCCTTTAAAATGTAGGTCAACAATATATAAGCTAAAACTACTAAAACCACAAATGAGCCACACTTTGTATTTTTAGAAATGTTTCTCTTTTCAATCACCTGACTTAGTTTGTCAGAATAAAATAACTGATTATACATTTATTTAGTTATTTAGTTATTAAATTTCTATAACCACCAAGTGAACTCTGCGAGGTTTACAAAAATTATTTAAAAAAAACAATTTAAAAAACATTAAAACAAAAAAAACCTCAACAAAATAAATAAGTACCAATAGCAGCCATGATTAGTCAACTAATGTTGTTGTTAAGTTGTTATCTGTTAGATTTGCTATATCCAGCCTTCCTTCAAGGATCTTCCTTCATTTGATTCTTATGCTTACGGTTATGTTAGGTAGAGTGGTCCGAGAGTGAATGGCTATCCTGGACCAACATCTTAATCACTACCTCATGCTGCCTCCATTTTATTTTGAAATGTTTCAAATTATTACCCTCTTTCCCTACCTTGTTCATATTCACACACTGAATTCACGAATGACCATCTAGTCCTACAAATGTTGTTTCATTGTTAATATATGAGGAAAATTCCAGATTTCTAATCGCTATTCTGTAACTGATCCATCCATAGTCCAATTTTCTTTATAGTTTTCTCACATGTTATTGGAAGATAAGCAAAGTATTATTACATTTTGGCAGGGACGTGCAGTCAGGGGAGGCAGGGGAGGCAGAGCCTCACCACTGTCATCATGAAAAGAAAAAAATGTAAAAGGAAAAAGGCAAGAGCTGAGGTCAGGCTGAGCTAGTTGCTGCCAGAGTCACCGTGAATGATTCTGCTTAGTGCTTAACTGTTTAAAAAAGCCTCTAAAAAAGCACCCTCTACAGGAGGCGGCAGGAGAATGACGTGCCTCATCTAGTCTGGCGTTTTATTATCACTCGAGCAGAGTTAAGCAAGGGTTAAAAGCCGAAAAATTCCTGACATAGATGAGGCACGTTGTTCTCCCGCCTCCTCCTGTAGAGGGTGCTTTTATTTGCTGCCACTTTTATTTGTTTAATATAACAAAGCACCAGCCCTGGGTTCTCCTAGTGCTTTTTGGAAGGGCCCGTTGCTCGCTCGACTGTGCCGGAGACCCTTGCTGGCTCTTCCACCTCCCACATCTCCAATCCCGCCTTCTCCCTCCAAACACCCGTGGCCCGGGTGGGCCTGGTTCCAGGTGTCCGGAAGACGAGTGCTGACTTCTGACTTCAGGGACTTTAAAGCCCTGCCGCCGTGTCCGCCATAGAGTGGCTTTTGCCCGCTTGCCTCACCAGCCATAAACCTCACCGCACGTCACTGGTCTCCTCCTAGCGCGGCGTCCTTTTTCCTCTGCTGACCAGAAGTCAGTTCCCCCACCATAGTGTCTCCTCCTAGCGTGGCATCCTTTTTCCTCTACCTGTCCTAATCTAAAGCCCTATCAATTGTGGCGCCAACCAGTGACAGGGAGCCACAGCAGAGGGATGAAAGAGCCACATGTGGCTCCAGAGCCATGGGTTGCTGACCCCTGGGCTAGTTCATGAACATTCATGCCACTGGTTGGTTTTTAACAGGGTAGAAGAGGTTGCTGCTTTTGTTGCAAAAGATTGTCATGATTGCAAAATCCCAATTCTCCTGGTTCCATATACAGAACCATAGAAACTTTAAAACAGACTTGTATATCCTCCTATAGCTGACCACCTGTTAAGTAGCTATGCTGGAGTTTACAAATATTTTCCTGTTTTACTTGTGATGAGAAACTCGTTAAAAATGATCACTTTGGGTTTTGGTTTTCAATAGTAAAGGTTTTTTTTTTTGCCTGAGAAACAAAACAGTATTTTTGACAGAAATGAAATAAGAAAGGAATTGTAGTATTTAGCAAATTTCCAAGGTACTAGTAAGGGTGCTTTTGATTTGGTTGTAACTTTATAGGAAGGGAGTCATCTTAGTCTATGATGGCAACAAACTAAAAGGAATCTGGTAGCTTCTTTTCTGATTAACAGATTTTATTGAAGGCATAAATCTAATACTCCTTGGGAACAGAGACCCAGAGATGTTTTAATCAGAATATCATCTTACCTGTTCTACCTTCCTGAGCAGATCCTTTTTTTGCCTCTCCCACTCTCGCCGGTCTTTGTCAAGTCTTTCTAAAAGCTCTATTTTTTCTCTTTTCCAGTTTTTTTCATTGTGCTGAATTTGCCATTGCAAGTCCATTACTAATCGATGACTCTCTGCTAAGAGGTTCTTGTGTTCCTCTCTCTCCCTTTTGAAAGCTGTTGTGGCATCAACGCCAGTCTGACTCTGTGCTTTTTCAGTTTTCCCTTCCAGCTGTAAATTAAAACAAAACTTTCCAATGGCACAATAGTTTTTCATACAAATTAACAGGATTTGCTACCAAATTCAACATAAGCTTTGACGTTTTGATTTGAAAGAACAACTGTAAAATGGGAACAATGTTTATATCATTTGTAGCTTAAGATTGCAATTCAATTTAAAAATCTCACTGAAGTTTATGATTCATGGCTCAGAATGTATATTAACTCTGATGCTTTATAGTACAAAGGGAGTTCAAATGTAAACCTATTTCCAGTACCAACCTTCTTCACTGCTGGCTATAGCATATTATGAAAAATAATATAATATGTAAGTATATTTATATAATGTAAGAACATGTTAAATAAATAATATACATAATTATAAATGAAGAATATAAAAAGAATATCGCTATTATAACCATAGGTGATGCTGCAGCTCAGTAAGAAAATAGGAAAAATAGTTCTATGTCATAGTCTCTTCATTTTATAAATTGTAAATACTATTTTCAAAAATAGAAATGTATTATTTCTTGACTGAAACCCACAATTTGAATTGTTTAGATTTGGTACACTCTCACAATTTCTAATATTCCCAGAGGAATTTCTACATTAGGACATTTCCACACAGCCAATGTCATCATTTTCCAAATACTCAGAGCTACTTCTCAACTGCCTTGACTTCAGCCTTTGTGAGAATCCAAGATGAGTCAGCAGACTATACAGCCAATCAAAAAGGAAACAAGATCTTCACCTCCCGCAAGCACCCCATTCCTATCTTCATAACGTGCAATTTGTATAGTGTGATAAAGGGTTTTTAAGAGCAGCTATTAACTGCAAAGCATTGTCTAAAGCCTGAGGCAAACATTTTGGGTCACTAATGAAGTTTAGCAGCTATTCGTATAAAAAACAAAAGTAGCAGAGATGTTGGTTCTGTTAGTAAGTAACTTTTGCCAAATTGTCTCACTTCCCAAATCTGTTAAGGTTCAACATCACAAATGGGAAAACTGAGATTATGCTATATGAGCTATGTGGGGAAAAAACAATCTCAGTTTTCAATGCCAATGATAGCACAGGCTCACAAGAGGCACAATGCCAGTCCAGGAGAACCGCCAAAAGTGTGCTCATTCTAAAGCAACAGAGACCCTACAGAGAAAACATACAATAACATCCCATATCCCTAGGAGTAGAACTTGTACCATGAATTAATGTTTGATTTTGTGCTTTCACACCAGTTTTTTACTCTAGTGGCTGCCTGGACAAATCCTGGAAGCTTTCTGGGCAAGATTTTTGGAAGCAGTTTGCCAAAGGGTCCTTCCTAGGGATGAGAGAAAGTGACTGGCCCAAAATCACTTAGCTAGACTTCATGCCTATGGGAGGAGTAGAAATCAAGGTTTCCGGGTTTCTATCCTGAACCACTAGACCAAACTGGCTTTTATGTTTTCAAACTGTTGATGAAATAATCAAGCCCTGAACATATCTTTGCAAGGAGCTTATCTCACTTACAGTATCATGCCCTTTGACTCAAATTATGGAAAAAAACATACCTGCTCCAGCTGACAGTTCAGTGTAGCCCATTCCATTTCCCATGCAGCTTTGTCAGTGGCATATTGCTGTTGCAAATCATGACGCTCTTGCTCATCATCTTGGAGTTCTGATTGGAAGTTATCCAACAACATTTTCAGGGCATGCAAGAGTCGGCTATTATCCTTTGCCTGAAAAAAGCAAAACTGTCTGCAGTTCTGAAATATTGTCATTCAACCACAACTTTACAAACTATGGGATCAAAATGTCTATGATGATTTTTGAAGAGGCAACTGGACTTTCCGGTTTGTTTGGTTTTTTTGAAGACATATCACTTCTCATCCAAGAAGCCTCTTAAAAAAACACCTTTGGGATATGGGAATCAAAGCTTTTATTTTCCCTAATATAGTTATGGGCTTCAAAAAAGAAGATAATCTGGGGGGTGGGGAGGAATATTCAGCAAGTCCACAAAAGGCTTGGCACTTCTCCCAATTAATAGTAAGTTTTTAACAACATGATTGAACTTTTTAGAACAATCAATTATTTAAAAAGAGTGTATATATATATATAATATATTGGTCCCTAACACACACAAGAGAAAGGGCAGTAAGGTGGACAGCTAAAGTTTGCCATGATTCAGCGTCCTCCATTTTCTGACACAACTTTTAGAGATGACTTTACTTCAGAAGAAAAAAGCTGCAGAAATATTTTTCCCCCTTTCTAGTTTGTTCCTTTACTCTTCAGCCTGGAGTCATGGTAAGGTTTTTAAAAAGAGATATTGGTTGGAGGGCAAAGGGAAAGTTTAATTTTAACACCTAACTGGGGCGAGGGGGCGTGGGGAGAGGGAAGATTTACAAGTCAGCTTATTGGTTTTTTATTGAAGAAATATGGCTTGGGGGGAGGGAGAAGATTAAGCTGGGGAAAGGTTTTGGTAAACTCATCCTGAAGCTGCCTTTTATGTAAGGTCCAAAGCCTAGAGAGGGAGGAGAGTTTTATAGCTTCTCTGCTTTTCAGCTGATCAGGACCAGAAGACAGGCACAGAAAGCTCAGAAAACAGCCTTCATTTTAGGGGTGCTGAAAATGGTAGCTTTTCCAGTGGAGTCGAGGGAGGGGTCATGCATGGGTTTAACACAGCCTGATTGGTCCATTAGACTGAGAGAAAACTTCTTAGCCTTCTGCCTTTCCCATTGGCTCCCAGTTTCCTCTCAGTCTTTCTGGTCCTAGTACTGTGCAAAATTGGCTCTCTAGGTAGGAAACCTTTAATTATTGATAGGATTATATTCATTACATTCTAATTCGATCTATTGGCCTTTCCAAATTCTAAAAAATCATGGCTGTGCCCAAAATGGACAATTCTCTGTCCTAAAACAGTGGGGAAGGCCTGTAGGGCGTTCTCTGACTCTCCCCTCCATGGGCCAGGTACTCCGTACCGATCCCCGGGCCAGACGGGGGTGACGGGCTTCCACAGCAGCCTCGGAGCCGCCTTTGCCGCTAGCAGCATGCAGAAGGTATTTTCAAGTGCCGAGAAGCCGAGGAGACGCCGAGCGCATTGCACGTGCAGACATTGTCTCCTCGGGATGCCAGTAAACACCTCGAGCCTCTCTGAGGCTGCCCAGGCTTCTCCCGTGCTTTAAGCTCTCCCCAACAACTAACAAAGCCAAGGGGACGCGAGGCAGGCTCCAGCGCCACTTTGAAGCAGCCGCGACCGCTGGGAGCATTTTCGGAAGTCGGAGCTCTGGTGGCCATTTTGCGAGCCACCACGTGGAGAGGCCCAGGTGCTTGCATAGCTGCTTTTCTCCTGCGCAACAGCTAGGCCCCACAGGCCATACAGCTCGCTCGGTCTTCCATTCCAAGGACAATTCTGAGGCTTGGCCGGCTGGCAAGCCCCTTCCAAGCATACTCTGTAAACCAGGCATTTGGGAGCAACTTCTACAGGATGCGTGAGTGCCTCAAAATAGCGGCCAGGGCTGAGTCCTTACAGTCCGAGGCCACCCTGCCACCTGCGGGTGAGAAAGACCTCCCAGACCAACCCAGGGCCAGGTCTACTACAGTTAAACCTTCATCTAATCAGAGGCCCTCTCGAGCAGCTGAAAAGGATGAACTGAGACGCCAAAAGGCACTAGAAAGGACAACAGCAAGGGCGGAGAAGCAGGCCTAATTGACTAGGCCCAGATCCAGGTCCAGGTCTCCCTTGGGGCCTACTCCACACCACTCACCCTCCTCTCGAAGGGGGTTCAGCCCCTCTTCCCCATCTGGGTCCCCATCCAGGTCATACATCAGCTCCAGGAGGGCGGGATCCCCTTCTTCTATGCTAGGGTCTCCCCTGCCACTGGGGCAGGAGCCAGAGGATCCTCTGAAGGGCTCATCCAGTTGTTTCCACCCTAGGGCTCAACAACAAGACCCAGATCCTTATCACGAGGACATGGAAGACCTAATATGCCTTTCAGAGAGTATCAAAAGATTGAGCTCTGCTGCCATCTCACATGGCATTTCTCAGAGGGATAGGTCATCCCACCATGGCAGATCCTATTCCGGCCATAAGACTCGACCTAGGGATCCTTCTCCCTCCCTAGTCAGCGAGGGGTCTACCCGAGGTGAGGATAATTGTAATGACATGGGGTTTTGGGAGGATGAAGACACCGCTCCCCCAGACTCCCCATCCTCCTCTAACCCCCTTCCGCCTGCCATGTTCAAAACCTTACTCCACAGGGCACGCAAGACCACAAAGATAGGGACCAGGGATCCCACAGTCCCTCCCCCTAGGGACACTGACATGGCGATGTTCTCCAACACCGCTACCAATAAGGAAGATATTCTTGCACCTCCCCTCTTCCTAGAGGTGGTTAAACATCAGTGATCTCGGCCATCTAATTTTTCCACACCAGGCAGCAACAACCGTCGCGCCTATAACATAGAGCAGGTTTTCGCCCATGCTCTCCAGCTTCCCACTATCGACACCCCGATAGCAGCCCTTGTCTCCTCTTCCCCAGTCATGTCAGGGGACGCAGCAGACAAGATGAAACCCAAAGATAAAAGGGCAGAACTCACCCTCCGAAAAAACTTTACTGCTTCCACCTGGGTGATCAAGTCAGCAGCCGCAGCATCCTATTTTAACCGTACAACGGTGATGTGGCTGAGCCAGCTCCAGGAGCATGTCCCAATCCAGGACCAGCGCCTCCATCAGGACATCACGAAGATCATGGCGGCCTCACAATATTCAGTGGATGCGACTCTAGACGCGGTCAGGTTCGCTTCCAGTGCCCTTGCAACATCTGTCATTTTCCGCCGTCTGCTGTGGCTACAAAGTTGGCAGATGGACAACAAGGCAAAATGGAACCTGGCCCAGCTCCATACACAGGCCCAAATCTCTTTGGGGAGGCTCTGGATTCCATCTTGGTAGAAAACAAAGATAAAAAGAAGGTGCTACCTTCTACGGCCAAGAAACCAGATGCCTGCCCCCCCCCCGCAGATCTTCGTTCAGGGCCCCAGATCACGACAACCAATCCCATTATAAGCCCTTCAGGCAGGACAGACAGTTCCCGCAGTCCTCCTACCAAGACCATAGCAGGTTCCAACCCAGTCTAAATGGCCTTTTCAGGGGGGCAGCAGCCCCTTCCACGGGGGAAGTGACTCGAACCCAAGTCCCCCCATAGGCGGCCGTCTCGCACTCTATGCAGACCAGTGGGACAGAGTCTCCACAGACGCCTGGGTCAGGGCCACAGTTCGACATGGCCTGAGGCTGGAATTCCTCTCCAACCCTCCAAGACTCTTCAGGACCTTTCCTCCATCCAGGAGCCCAGAACGCCGCCGCCTGATGGATCTCGCAGTAAGTCACCTCCTGGAGATCAGGGCGGTGGAGGAGGTTTTGTCCTCGGAACACGGGCAAGGTCATTATGCAAACCTGTTCATGGTCCCCAAGAGCTCAGGGAGTTGGAGAGCCATTCTGGATCTCAAACTTCTGAACCAGTACCTGGTCTACAGACGTTTCAAAATGTCATCTCTGAAGTCCATCCTCCAGGGCATCAGGTGGGAGGATTTTCTGGCCTCTGTGGATCTGACAGAGGCATATCTACACATCCCAATCCTTGCGCACCGGAAATACCTGTGGTTCTCCACAGAGAATGCCACTTCCAGTACCGGGGCCTCCCGTTCGGTCTGGCATCAGCCACCCGCACCTTCACGAAGGTCCAGGCGGCATTGGCGGCTCACCTGCGCTCGATCCCGGTGAGACTCTAATGCTACCTAGACAACGTGTTAGTCCAGGCAGGTTCTCTTCATCAGGCAAGGTCCAGTCTCCGGTTCACCATCCAATGCCTCCAGTCCCTGAGGTTCTCCATAATTTTTCCAAAAAGCCACCTGTCTCCATCCACTCAGATTCTCCACTTGGGGACAGTCATAAATTCAGAAACAGGGATAGTGTAGCTCTCCCTAGAACGCCTGGCCAGTCTTCGCCAACTAGTAGCCTTGGTCCGCAGAAGGTGGTCCGTTTCCATCCTGACCTTGTCTCAGCTACTTGGCAAGATGGTATCCTGTGTAGGGATAGTTCCTTGGGCCAGACTGCACCTACAACCTCTCCAATGGGCCCTAATCCCATTCCAGAAGAGGCGTTTGAGCAATTCCACCAGGACCTTGTGATTACCACAAGGTCCGGTCCTCTCTCCTGTAGTGGTTGTCCCCAGCAGTACAACGGAGGGGCTCATTCTGGGAACTGGACAGAGTGACAGTGAAAACCGATGCGAGCCTTTTCAGCTGGGGAGTGGTAATGGACTCCAACATAGCCCAGGACCTGTGGACTGCCGTGGATCTCCGCCACAATATAAACTGGCTGGAGCTGAAGGTGGCGCGGCTAGCCCTCTGACACTTCAAACATCACCTCCAAGGTCAACATGTCCTGCTTCTGATGGACAACGTAGCCACGAAGGCACACTTGAACCATCAGAGGGGGACGCATTCCTGGGCCCTGTGGCAGGAGGCCCTGAGACTGGGTTCGTGGGCAAAGTGACATCTAGCATCGCTAGTGGCAGAGCACATCTCCGGGGAGACGAATCACCAGGCAGACTGGGTGAGCCGGGCAACTCTGGACATTGGTGAGTGGCAGCTCCTCCCCAAGCTTTTCCAGAAGGTCTGCCAGAAGTTTGGCACCCCAGTGGTGGACTTGTTTGCCACGCCCAGAAATGCTCAACTGCCATGCTTTTTCTCCCGTTCTGGTCCCGAGAAGCAGAGGGCACGGATGCCCTCAGGAGCAGCTGGCCGTCGGGCCTGCTTTATGCCTTCTCTCCCATTCCCCTCATTCCCGGGACAGTCAGGAAGATAGCCAGGGAAGGGGCTCAGATCATCCTTCTCGCTCCATACTGGCCCAGGAGACCGTGGTTCGCGGACCTGGTCCAGTTGTCGGTGTCCCCCCCCCATGGAGGATACCTCGGGAGGAAATCGCCTTGTGTCAGGGGGTCCTGGTACATCCAGAGCCCCAGTGGCTCCACTTGACCGCCTGGCACTTGAGCGGCGCCTCCTGAGGAGTGCTAATCTATCCGCAGGGGTCATAGCCACCATCAAAGCCTCTAGGCAGCCCTCCACCACCAGAATATATAACTCCACCTGGGGGGCGTTTGTCAGATGGTGCACTAACCGCAATCTCGAGCCTTCCAGGGCTTCAGTGTCTGATGTCCTGGAATTTTTGTGAAAAGGTTTCGAGGACGGCCTGTCCCAAAACACTTTACATAGGCAAGTGGCCGCTTTGGCCACAGTACTGGGGGGGGGAGGGATCACATACCCTTTCCCATGGGCCCCTCATAAAGCATTTTCTCAAGTGGGCTGCTAATCTTTGTCCACCCCCGATCCATAGATTCCCGAACTGGGACCTTCCGCTGGTCCTCAGGGCTTTGACTGGGGAATCGTTTGAGCCTCTCAGGACGGTTCACATGCGTCTGGTCACCCTTAAGGTGGTATTTCTGGTGGCTGTCACCTCTGCCAGACTTATCTCAGAGCTGGGCGCCCTCTCTTCCCGAGACAACCTTTGTCTGTTCCATCAGGACAGGGTGGTCCTCTGTTTAAATCCCACCTTCCTCCCGAAGGTGAATACACCTTTCCACAGGGCACAGGAGATTGTCTTACCAAATTTTTGCCTGGATCCATCTCACGAACGCAAGCGACTCTGGGACAGGCTGGATGTTCTCCGGGTGCTCTGGATCTATCTAAGATGCACGACAGGGGTCCGTAGGTCAGAGGCCCTGTTCATTTCTTTTCAGCCAGGGCCCCTAGGGGCCAGGGTCTCTTCCTCCACCATTGGGAGATGGCTGAGACAAACCATTGTGACGGCCTATGAGGCAGCTGGTCAGGTTCCCCCTGCGGGCATTACTGCCCATTCCACATGCAGTGCCGCCACTACCACGGCCTGGGCTACGAGGGCTCCATTTGAGGACGTATGTCAAGCGGCCACTTGGGCTTCCCCGACTCCATTCATAAGACACTACTGTCTAGATGTCTACACTTTGGCTGAAGCGTCGTTCGGTAGAAGGGTCCTGCAACGAGTGGCAGCAGTTCCTTCCCCGGGGCCCCAGTCTTCCCTCCCTGGGACGTAGCTTAGGTATGTCCCATGCGTGACCCCTCCCTCGACTCCACTGGAAAAAGAATGTTGGTCTTACCTGAACGTGTCTTTTCAGTGGAGTAGAGAGAGGGGTCACTTCCCGCCCTAGTTGGTTAGACAGGGACTGGGGGAGGGCCGGGAGGTCTTTCCCGGGGTCTCTTGTGACTTTTGTTTGCAGATGCGGACTCTTTTCGCCATCGAGGAAACTGGGAGCCAATGGGAAAGGCAGAAGGCTAAGAAGTTTTCTCTCAGTCTAATGGACCAATCAGGTTATGTTAAACCCATGCGTGACCCCTCCCTCTACTCCACTGAAAAGACACATTCAGGTAAGACCAACGTTCTTTCTCCCAGGAGGCATGGGGAGTAAGCCTAAGAGCTGGGGGGAAGGAGACAGACAGGGGATGACAGTCTATCATAAGTGTGAATGAAGGCAGGAGCGTTGCATCTGTCATAGCTTTGAAAGGGGATCATTTATAGTTTTGGAGTGTCCATCGTTGTTTTGAACAGTTGTTAAATGGCCTGTTGTTCGTTGAGGATTACTTGTATTTGAAATGTTGAGGCAATCAGTTGTTAAAGTAACTCTTTTTTTTGCCTAATTCTCAAACAGTACTAGTTTTATTCTTCATGTTTCTATCACCAAAAGCAATACAAAGTATAACATTAGAAATCAATACAATATCTCAGTAGAACATACTTTAAAATCACAACTAAAATATAGAGGCTCGGTAATCTGAATGAGTCATAAACATTTAAAAAGATCACCAAAACCTGTATTTAAATGTGCATACATTTCTACTTAAACCAACAAAAGAGACAAATATTTTGCCACTGTTTTAAATTGTGATGGCTCAGGCTCCAGTGTAATTCTGATGGAAATTGAAGCTAGAGGACTGGCAGTAGTTGAGCAAAAAGTCTCTGTAGTTATGAGAAAATGATGTCTGGCGTGTGCTGGATGGTTAGGTAAAGTAGATAAGCACATCAAAAACCACAAATAGATTTTCTAAATAAATTAGGTGTGTACTTGCACAAGGGCCTCCCCTCACCCCAGATTTCTTAAGTAATTTTAAAGATGGACAAGAAGAGAGGCTGAATATGTGGGATATACTAAGAATATCAGCCCATCGAATAATAAACATACACATTTTTCAAGAGTGATGATGAAATCACAGTACTAAACGTATCACAATTAAAGACAAATGCAGTATATTGAATCTACATGCCACTTCACCTGATAGAATTTGTAATCCAAGGGCCAGGAGGCAGAGGTATAGTGTCTAAATGTGAAATACTAGACTGGTTTTGATATACTTTTTAATTACAAATGTCTTTTGGTGGAAAGTGAATGCCATGGCAAGGAAGGTATCACATTGTGAATCCTTCATACATATAGAAAAAAAACTCCTTGCAAGTAGATATTTTTGTTTTTGCACAGAACAAATGCAAAGTTTCTTTGTGAAGGAGTAAATAAGAATTTCATAGAGCCATCTGTCATTGTAAAATATATTCTTGTTTTGGTAGTATACCATTTATCTATTGCAGAACAATTTAAATTATTATCTCAAGGAAGTATGCAGATATCATCCAAAGTTAAAAACGTGGAATGTCATTTTTATTAATATTTTGTAAATTCAAATGTTCTTTTATAATAGTTTAAACCTATTCATATTAGTTGTCTGGAAAAATTAAATGCTATTGCTTGCTGCCCATAAACAAACTGAAATATTTATATTAATATCAGCTTTTACCAGTTTTTTCTAACTATGTCAATTTTCATAGAAAACATAATTACTGTACACATATCAATTTAATTATATAGCTTTTTACTTGTAACTATTAGTAGAATCAGCACTGATGGAACAGAAAGCTTTTTCAGTTTTAACCCCAAGACTATGAAATGTCTTGTTATTTATTGACTCCACTAGAACAGAGAGCATGATTTATTTAAATAGATTTTAAAAAGCTTTGCATTTAGATTAGTTTTGGACTTTTAAACTTTAGGATATGCACACATAGTTGGTTACTTTTATTATTGATTAATGAATTCTTATATTTTATTATTTATATTATTCATTGCTTTAATAAAGTTTTATTGAATGATACTATTTTCCTGTACATAACTAGTAGTTATCATACTTTAAATCAAAATATATTAACTAAATCAGCGGTCCCCAACCTTTTTGGCCCCACAGAATGGCATTGGCAGAAGCATGGGGGGAGGGAATGGTTTCAGTGTACAACCTAATCCCACACATGCACAAAGCTTCGTGGATCATGGACCAGTCCCAGTCCATGGGCTGGGCGGTTGGGGACTTCTAGGCTAAATTGCCAATAGTTTTATAGAAACTGGATTGAACTGCAAGTCAGTGATAGTATTTGTAAAGGATATTGCTAATTAATCTCTTGGTATATTTTGATGTCTAAACACTGTATCTGTATGTAGGTCATGCCCCATATTGGAAACTCTCTCAATACATTTGTGAGAAAAAGATTAGAATGAATTAACTCTTACAATAGTGATTGAGAAGTAAATTGCTATGGAAATGTTTAGGAGAAATAAACATGTACATTCTGAATACCACCATTCAATGAGATACCTTTCTCAGCACTACTTTGTAGAATAGACAGAATGGATAAAACAACAAAATCACTCAAGATAACTCTCATGACAGAATAAGCACCTGTACATTTGCCTTGATACCTGCTTTTGTAGCTGCAACATCTCTGCTGTCTGTAGTTGTGGTCCATGGCTGGTTCTTTCTACTGTGGAATGATGGGAGTAATTTGTCATTGCAAAAACAGTATCTTCTTCCTCCTCTTCTTCCCTCTCTTCGTCACCTTTTTGTTCAGTGTGAAAGGTGAATTCTAGCATGGGATCAAGGTGTTCTACCTAAAATTGCAAATTAATTAACATAAATAGAATTCTATATGAAATAAATAAATTCCTAAATGAAACAACTACCTATTTTATAGATTTTCCTTATTTTCTTCTATGAGCTCATGGATGTTTAACTGTTTATGAAATCAAATTGATGAAGTGGATAAAAATTGTTACATCCTACAAACAAATTACTCCCTATTTTTTTAAATGTATAGTTTGTTCATTACTTGTATTATGGTAACTAGGCTTCCCATATTTAGTACCCTCAGAATTCTTTTAGAGTAAACTTGGAATCATGGTGCTAACAGTTAGAGGACTGCAGTTTGCAAAAAGGCTGATTTAATTTATATATATATTCATTCCATATATGGCTGAAGTGTAACATCCTGGGCTTTGGTTTGGCTCCAAGTTTGCAGTCTGGCCATGTGTTCATGGTGTGTGTCAGTTTGCTTTGTGTGGGGCTCAGAGGGGGGGTGCAGCAGTTGGTGATGCCACCGTGGTTTGGCTTTTGGATGTGATTACATTTGGTCTATGCGATGGGTTTTGGTTTGAGTCTGGTGAGGGTGATTGGTAGTTGCGTCCTGTGTTGTTCTGGGTCCGGTGTTGGTTTGCGTGGCTAGAACTCGTTTGTTGACTAGGGCTAGTTTCCAGATGTCTGATACCTCCCGCCTACCAGACGTCATAGAACAAATGGCCAGACCGCAAACTCAGAGACAAACTAAAGCTTGGGATGTTACACTTCAGCCATCTGCTCAGGATATTACATCACAGAACTCAGGAGGTTAAAACACAAAGGCTCAGGATGTTACAACGCAGCCAACCCCCCCAGGAGGTTGCAGCACAGGACTTAGGATATCACTACAATAGAACTCAGGAGGTCAACACACAGCCCATTACCCAGGTCGTTACAACACAAAAGAATAGGCACACAGCCAGTACCTCAGCCACACAGGATGTTACGAAACAGCTGACTAATCTGCAAACATCAACTAATCAAGATGTTATAACACAGCCAACCAATCTGCTTGCAGCAACAGAGCCAGCACTCCACATACCCCCACCAGTATTTATAGAGGGACGGCAGCTCCAATCACGCTTTGCTCGCACAGGCATGAGGCCGAAGACACCAGCCTGAGGATGACGAGTGGGACCTCGTCAAAACGTCACCAAGATACTCTTAATCTTACACGGTAAAAAATCCGAATACACCAAAACCTGCATACACACACACACACACACACACACACACACACACACCATTATTTTAATCTTATTGTACAAATCCTGAGATTCTGAGATTTCTAGAATCATAGATCTAATCTCATATTCGGCAAAAATTAACACAATAGGCTTTGTAATTAACTGTATTGATTTGGCCTCTATATTGGTGATATAGTATATAAAATGATTAGTATATAAATGAATTTAAAAAGAGAATATGCTGCTATATAATTCTTTTTATTGTTCCTGCTTTTAGTTAATACAAAACTCACAATGAACAATTACAATTCTATTTCCACACACAATATTTTTAAATTCTAATGTAAAGTATCATTTGGTTATTCTGAAGAAAGATATCTTAAACTGCAGGAGAGGCAGAAAAATGTTGGGTTTGTAAATGTATTGTTTTATCCCACAGTCTTATGGCACCTTTAAAATTTAAAGGTAACAGATAACCTGGGATATCTGCACAAATGAATATCTATTGCTACCTTTTCTCTTTGATAAGCCTAATTAGTTTCAAGTACCAGTTTGATATCTTTTTTGCTTAAAAACATTGTGACAAGAAATTACAATGCCACAATGAAGGTAGTTTTGGCATCTGAACTTGAAGTAATGTTATTTCTTAAAATATCTTTTGCCTATAATAAAACAATTATCATCACATTTCTAGCTTTACTCCATTAAATAGTATGGGACAGTTACCTCAAGTATGTCTTCTTCTTGCTTCTCTATTTGCCTGCCATGCCGCCAATGTTTTAGCAACCATTTCAATTTCACATATAGGATAAAAATGTTCTGCTTGAAATGTCTGAGTTCTTGATCCATCAGAATTTTCTCCTGACTCCATGTTTTCTCTTCTAGTTTGTTCTGTAAAGTCAAGCTTTGTACCTCCAAATCTTTTCTTTGCAAGTTTTGCAGATGTTCTTCTTCCAACTTTAAATAGAACAAGTATGCATAACATGAACAGAATATTGTCCTTAAGCAGCTTGTTACTGGAATCTGCCCCACACATCCATTTGAGCAAAACGAAACAAAAACAACCCCAAGATTCCCAATTCTAATTATTATCACCTGATTTTATCAAGGGATCCATCTTTCAAGAAACCCAAAGATCTCAAGTTGAAGACTTAATTTAATTAACTACAATAGCCTTCTGGGGAAAAAATTACACACTTCATTTATTGTAACAAGCTGGATTAGATTTCTATAGTGTAAGCATTTGAATTCTCTGGGTATAAACACTGTCTCTTCACTGAATTCTTTCAATGTATTGCTTACATGATCCTGGACTTGATATTGTTATACGAGGGACTACAATTCCTAACTTCATTTTCAATTAATAATTAGAAAAACCAATAGGGTATGATTCTAAATTATGTATGTTCCCTGTGGATGAGGAATTTTTTAAGGAGTTGAGTGCTATTTTTATATGTTAAGAAAGAGAGATTCTTATTTTCCAAGCCAGTTGTTGAAAGGGCCGTAGTAATGAATCATCCTTGAAAATTTTGATAGAACAAACTATCCAAAGAATATGTCTATGATTATGAACCATCCAGGCATAGAATAATAAAGAATTTCTCTCGATTCAAATGTTCGAATATCCAGCAAAAGATTTTGTTTTTTTACCTCCTTTAAGAGTTCAATGTTGAGTTTTTAAACAAAGAAACATACTATACATAGATATGTATACATAAACACATTGTCAACTAATTGACAATGATAATTAATTATCACTACTAAAGGTTTACTGTTCTGTAATCCATCAATCAACTGATGATTCATCTATCTATATCTAAAAAACCAAACATTATGCAATCATCCATAATTTCATATCTGCTTCATCTATAATAAATCATATTATTAAAATAATTTTTAAAAAGCAATTTCTAGATTCTCTATGCAAGATTCTTTTATAAAAAGTATTTGAAAAACAATTTTCACATTCTAATTTTTTTCAGTATATTCCAATTGCATTAGTTTTATAATAGCAGCTTACAATATATGGAACTGGATGCAAAAAAAAATCAAAGTGAGAATGACAAAACTTTATACCATATTATATTCATGTAACCAATAATGTTCCTGTAATCATGTAATCCATTTTCCAAATAATATGACTGGCAGTCAGAATTTGATTTCTATTTATACATGAAAATTATATAGATTAAAAATAATCAATTGGCCCTTAAAACTGTTTCAGCAATTCTTAATTATCCACAACCACATATATATAATATCTGAATATTTTTCACAAATATATGGTGCTTCTAATAGTAAGCAAACCAGATGAAGTTTTCCAGTAACTATTTAATGTATTTACCTGAATTATCCTTTCTGAAAAGGTTTCTTGCTCTTCTTGTCGAAGTTTCACCTCTTGTTCTAGCTGAGTCTGAAGCTCCTGTATCGATACATTCTGTACAGGTAAAACATGGCAGTCCCTGAGCTGATAAGCAGGTTAACAGTTCTTACAAACAGGGGTGGGCTGCTACAGGTTCAGGAGAATCCATAGCCAACGTTATGACTGGTTTGGAGAACCTCCAATTCCCACCACGCCCCAGCCCTGACACCCCACCACGTCCCTTCCAGGATTGTCCATGCGGCCTGTTTTGGATGTGAGGTAAGTGCAGGGCCCACGCAGAGGCTCGGGGAATGGGAAAAACTGGCTTCCTGGAAGACATGCTATGTTCATAATTAATGAAAACCTGCACAAAAATTTTCTATTGATGAATCTGGTGATGCATTACTTGATTGAATGTATATTTAAAATCCAGGATCTGCTTTAGCTATGGTATGGACAGCTAGATTATTTGTAACCATAGTTATCTATGCAGACATACATGTAATTTTTTGAAGTGTGCAGAAGCACTTACAGAAGGTTATCATTTCTGAAACTTTGGTTTTAAAGTTTATTTTGGTTTCAGTCTCATCTGTACAACTTCTAGAACCAAAGTACTTACTGAAGTAAGTACCTGAAAATAGTTAATTTTATTTCTTAACTTTATGTTTTTGGTCCTGGAGGAAGAGCCAATATCTCACTGAGCTGGTGATTGGCATTATTTTCCTATTGTCCAACTTGGTTCCCACTACATCAGAGTCTGAAAAACCAATAGGTGCTTTGGAAAAATTGGAAAGCATATTAGGAGTTCTTGGCTTCTGTGTGTATTGCAAACAGAATTGGCAAAGATGTCTATATCTGATTATTGTTTTTAAATGAATCCAAATATTCCAATCTGCACTTTCTACATTAACTCATATAGTTTAAGGCTATTTGCTTCTGACAGTGTGAGAACTTAGTCTCTTTAATTGCTTGTTCTCTTGCAGCTTTAAATAGTTCAATGGGCATCTCATCTGTTCGTAGTGCTTTCTTATTTGACAGCTGGTCCAGTGCCTGTCATATCTCATTTTGTAGGAAAGAAGATTCATTCACACATTGTGTCTGTACAAATTGTTCTATGATTCCATAACCCAATTTGTAAAGAGCTTCAGTATAGCCTTTCCATCTTACTTTAATTTCATTTACTTCTATTAGATTTCTTCCATGACTACTAGATCTGTCTTTTGATTTTTCCCATGAATACTGTACTCTAATCTTAATTTTTTTTCTTTAATCTCTTCTGCTTGTTGAAAATCTTTATTTCTTTATTTGCTTTTTGCTTGATGTGATGTAGATATATTCAATTGCCATGCATAATTTTAGGTCTTACTTTGGCTCTTATAAAATAAATTGTTTTGAAAAACAGCTGAATCTTTTCTTTGGTATTTTGAGAATACTTTTTTCATTTAGTTTTTATGATGTCTCTTATTCTTCTATAGCTCCTTAGTTTCTTTTCTACATGGCATCTGTATATTTTCTGTTTTATAATTTGTATTTCAGACTGCTATGGTTCACTGATTGTAATTCTCTATGTTCTCTTTCTTATTATGTATTAAATGTAATTTTAATGTTGTAAATCCCATAATGCCTATGTGTAAATTATATGTGTGGCTTGAAGCTGATTCTCTCAATAAATAAAGAATTAACTTTGCAAAACTCTGTTAACCTTCTTCATTATTACATTTTACTTAATCCAGTTCTTCTGTAATTTCAGATTTTTCAATTTCTCCAATGTTTACATTCCAGTCACCAAGTTATATTAGTATGCTTTTTCCAAATATTGCATTTAGCCCTTCTCAATTTTGCACTTAGTATTTTTTTAGTGTTTTTTACCATTGCCCCCTTAAGAAGTGTACATTTTTGTACAACATAGCAGTAGCAGTAGCAATAGCAGTAGACTTATATACCGCTTCATAGGCCTTTCAGGCCTCTCTAAGCGGTTTACAGAGAGTCAGCATATTGCCCCCAACAATCTGGGTCCTCATTTTACCCACCTCGGAAGGATGGAAGGCTGAGTCAACCCTGAGCCGGTGAGATTTGAACCGCTGACCTGCTGATCTAGCAGTAGCCTGCAGTGCTGCATTTAACCACTGCGCCACCTTGGCTCTAACATTAATGTTAGATGACACCTTTTGAGTTATAACTAAACACATACTTGCAATCCTTCTGAACTATCATTAACATTCTTTTGGCTGGCTTCATGCCGTGATACATATTATATTAACTGAGTTGAAGAAACCCTGTTCATTTATTTCAAAAATATTTTCATTTCAAAAAAGTTGTTTTTCTTTGTTCATTCTTCTCACATTCCATGTGTTTCAATTACATCTCTCCTTGTAAAATGAGAAAATCCTCTTTCATTAACTGACTAGATTTCTTTGTAGGTTTGATGTGACTGCATTATCGTTTCCAGTTCTATTTTGAAAATGAATGTCTTTCTACTTGGAATCTCTTCACCTATCATATAAACTTGTCTCAATGTTCCAGCCATGTCCATACATTTGGCTTGGAACTATGCAGAAATCATTTGCCACTGGTTTGATTTTGGAATTCCTTCTTTTAGTAGCATTATCTTCCCTTAGATCTATGAGCCTTACCTGTCCTTTTCCTTATTGTGGAGGATTACTGTTAATGTTACACCACTCATTCCCCCCATCAGCAAGGGCCACCTGACATGGAACTCCCACTCCCATCTGCATTACTATCAAAATCAATAAAGCTATTGATGCTACTCCACCATAACAGGTCAGTAATTTTTTCCTGCATTTCAACAAGTGTTTTGAATAAATTGGTTACTTTTTTGAAAACATATAAAGTCTCTGCTTTTGGGACAGTTCACATGTTTTTCCTCCATAAAGAGGAAATCTAGCATAAAGTTGGTAATCTTGGATCTTAGAAAATTTTTAAGAGATCATGGTTTTAAACAACATGGGTATTTAATTTATTAACATACAACTAAAGTATATTTCTGCTAATATCAAGTTTCTTTTTGTCTTGAAGATATATCTTTTTCATTATTTTTCAGCATAACTAAATCACAATTCAATCAATCCATCAATCCTAGGCTTGCAAATCAGAATGCTACATGTTTTGCTCCCTGTGGTGAAATTCAGTGGTGAAATTCAATTTTTTTACTACCAGTTCTATAGGTATGGCTTGGTGGGCGTGGCAGGGGAAGAATACTGCAAAATCTCCATTCCCCCCCCCCCACTCTAGGGGAAGGATACTACGAAATCCCCATTCCCTCCGCACTCCTGGAGGAAGGATATTGCAAATTCTCCATTCCCACCCCACTCTGGGGCCAACCAGAGGTGGTATTTGCCGGTTCTCCAAACTACTCAAAATTTCTACTACCAGTTCTCCAGAACCTGTCAGAACTTGCTGAATTTCACCCCTGCTTTAATCTACCCGTCTTCAATCTAAAAAGTCAATTTATAATATACTTAATGGCCAGCAAATCAAATATTGAATTCACAAATTTGTCTTCCTTCAGATAGACTTTTTATTTAAAATGTT
This sequence comes from Thamnophis elegans, assembly GCF_009769535.1. Taxonomy (NCBI): domain Eukaryota; kingdom Metazoa; phylum Chordata; class Lepidosauria; order Squamata; family Natricidae; genus Thamnophis; species Thamnophis elegans. The sequence continues at coordinate 25,157,947 of NC_045548.1, forward strand.
GCTTCAAAATTTAAGAAATTAAGTGTACATTAATTCACCATAAAAATGATCGGAGTATTCAAAATTTACATTAGGAAAGATCTAAATTAATGAAATCATTGCTTTTCAGTCAATCATTTCTGGTTATTTATTGCTGGCTTTTGATGTAAAGCTATAGAACCACTTCAATCCAGATTATAGGGCTGTACAATTGACAAAATAAATTGAATGCTATTGCACAATGAACATTTGCAATCATCCACAGCTAAATGTTCAAAAATGGCTAGTTCTAGGCCACATTATCAATCAGACATTCAAGTAAGAATTTTCTTCTCATTCTTATGGCAATTCTCAATATAGCAATATGACTAAAATAAAATCTAACAGTCTAGCGCCTTCAAAGTGATCATGGAGCTCTATGTTTTGAAGGCTATGTTCTGATCTTAAAAAAATTAGAAGAGATGAACATACAATTGCTTTTTTCTCAATTTAGATTCAGATGGGTTAGACTTTAATGCCTATTTAAACTCTGAAACAGTATAGCACTTGTATAGCATCTACATGAAACTGCTGGGTGAGTCATCCGTGTCCATGGGATGAGGTATCACCAATACATTGATGATGCCCAGCCATACAGTATATTTCGGTCCTGGATGAAATGGGTGTTGCAGTGGACATCCATCCTGGAGACAGTGGGGATGGGGAACAACAGATTTCAGCTGAACCATAGTAAGATGGAATGGCTATGGGTGAGCTTCTCTGTAACCAGGAGTTTTTCATCTTTGGTCTTGGACACGGTTGCACTATTCCAGACAGACCAGGTGTGTAACTTGGGAGTCCTCTTGTACTCATGGCTCCTGCTCAATGAGCAGGTGGCAGCCATGGCCAGGAGGGAATTTCCCCAATGATGCCCTTTCTAGGCAGGGAGGCTTTATGCTTGGTCACTTATGTCTTGGTAATCTTCCGATTGGACTACTGCAACATGATCTACATGGACCTACCCCTGAAAAGTAACTGGAAGCTTTAGCTGGTGCAGAGAGCAATTGCAAGAGCCATACTGGGTGCCTGAAGAAGGACAAATATAACAGCCTTGTTCCACGAACTGCACTGGGTACTAGTTTGCTTCAAGGTTCAAGGTTCAATGTAAAGTGTTAGTCATCACCTACATGGCCTAAGGACAAGTTATCTATGAAATTGGCTTCTCCCCATCTCATCAGCACATCTCATCTCACTCAATTAAGCAAGGAAGGTAGCCTGCAGACCCCATCAGTCAAAAGTTTCAACTAGCAGTGTCTAGGAAGAGAACCTTCTCTGCTGCTGCCCCCTTGTTGTAGAACCTCCTGCCCACAGAAAATCATAAATACAAGAACACAGTTTTGTTCCCATAACCATTATAGTGCAAATGATTGCTAAATGAATCAGTTGCTAAACGAAGGCTATCTGTATTGGCTATCCTGAGAAAAATGCTAAAAATGGTCAGATTACCATTTCATTAAAATATTAGGTGGAGTTAAATACAAATTATAGGGCTCAAAGGAATTATTCCCTCTATTTTGCCCGGGCTTCTATGACAAACAATTACTGTTCTCTTTCAATGATTTTTTATTCAGCTGTGCTAACCTCTAGACTGAAACAATTCTTGTTTTCTGGCCTGTAGAATTTAAGGTCTCCATCAGTTCTGCCATGTGGTTCTGTTGTGCCTTGTTGTTGATGAATCTCTTTCTCATCTCCATGGTCTGGGCTGCGCTGCCATTCCATCTGATCCTTTTGTTTGGACTGTTAGGTGCATGGGTGGGGATTGTAACATAAAAAAACCAGGACAGGGGAGATTAAAAAAAATAAATAAAAATGGATAAGGTAGGCAATTGAAAAAACTACAAGACAAAAAAAAGCGTGAACAGAAAAATCAACTTAAATGCAGTGTCATAAGCAAGTGACGAGAACAGAACTAAAATAAGGATGAGCAAAATAATGGGCTGAAACATCTGAAAAGCAAAAAAGAGAGAGGGGAAAGAATGCAAATACTGGTTATGAGGCGCATGCAATGGGGATGCATGAGTCAAACCAACAGCAAGCGTATAAGTTATGGAGTATATGGGGATACAAGGCTCTTCCAACCTTATCCGTGCTGTGCAGAAAAATCTCTATTCAGTATGGCAGCTGTGAGAGTATGAATCCGGGGAAATGCATTATGAAAGGCAGTCTTTTGTTGGCTACAGGGCCTTTTTATTCACCCCTTACTTATGTAAAAGAACTAAAAGTGGGCTTTTAAAGTATATTTCATTCTGGATTTTTATTTTGGCAAGACCTTTTGAAATACATTTCATATTAACAGTGTAAGAGAAAGTGTGTGCTTATGTGTTTTGTTAAATTAGTTAACAGTAACTAATTAAATAAAGCATCCAATATAATAAACAACAAAAAATCAGATGCTGTTTCTATTAGCCTTTTTTGTCATGAGGAAAAAGCTTCTGTATGAAAATAGCAAAGAGTTAAAAAAAGGATTTACAAATATTTTACAAATTAATTTCAAAATCATAACAAACAAACATGGTAAAATTAGCACCAGAATGCAGCAAGAAAGACTAACAAAACGTAAAAGAAGTATGGAATCCACCTACCTGGAAATCTATAACTAATTCCTTTCCTTGATTTCCAATGGGTGAATCTCGAGAGATGGATGTCATTGTGGAAAGGAAACTAGAGGACTCTGTAAGGTGTGGAAGAGGGGAAAGATCTTCCAGTTGTTCTTTGAAGCCAGCCCCAATGTTATCAACCTTCTCCAAGAAGGTTTGCAGTTCTTTCTGAAAATGTTTCATCCTTGAATTAATAGTGCTTAAAAGTTCTGGTTCGTTGTTGTTCCCCTTTTTCCCCTCACTTTTTTTAAAAATTTGCTGAGAGGAAGTACTGCTATTTATTTGGACTTTTGTTTCATATATTAAATTGTCTGTATCAATGACAAGGCGTTCCATAGCTCTTTCAAGCCTTTCAGCCTCATATTTGATACCGATCAGTGATTCTGAGTTCTCTTTGGCCCTTGATAAATCAATGGAACACAAGTAACTAACTTCTGAGTGTTTCCCACTCCCAAAACCTGATGTCTTTTCATATACATCTTCAGAATCACTTTCACCTCCAATAGGTCCTTCTCTCCTTGGTTGAGGTAGATGACTTTCTTCATTGTCATACTCTTTCTTTCCTGTCTCACTCTCAGCATCACTATCCCTGGGGCTGCATGTTCGCAAACCTAGGTGAGAGGCAAGATCATAGCGCTGCACATTAGATAACAGTACACGATTTTCATATTGGAGTTTCATCACTTTTCCACTCAGTTCATTGATTTGCATCCGGGCTGACTTCAGTTCTTCTTGTAAGGATCCACTGCATTTGGATGCATTTTCATCAAACCAACCAGATTCTTGTCCAGGATCAAACTTGAATTTATTTAATTCATTCGTTAGCTGCTTATTGTGATCTTCAATTTCAGAGATTGATCTCCTAAGAAGTTCTGCTTCTTCTTCTACAAATTGTAAATGATGACGCAACTCTGCAGCTGATTCCACAGGGTCACCATAAGGTGAGGTAGGAATGCTTGAAACACGTTCCTGGTTAAGACATACTCTTTCATACTGGCATCTCATATCCTCCATCTCAGCCTTAATTCCTCTGTTTTCCACCTCTAGTTCTACTAACTTTCTGCCCAATATGTTAGCTTCTTCTTCCACTAATTTTAAACGAAGCTTCAGTTCAGCCTCTCTTGTGCTCGGTGGTCCTCCAGCCTCTCCAATGGGGAGAGGACTTTCCACATCCCCATAGATGGATTTGTACTTTTGAAGCTCTTGTTCCAATTCATCTTTCTCTCTGCTTAGCTTGGCCATCTTCTTACGCATCAGTACTGCTTCCTCTTTGGCAAACTGAAGCTGGCACTTCAAATCAGCACTGTCTTCCTGCCAATAAAAGCAACAAATATGTAGATAAAAGGGAAAAGACAAACATATTCTGGCCATAGCTCTGTAAAACAACTTTTTCTACCCTGTTATGTTGGATTTCAACACCATCATGGGTATATGAGGACATCAAATTAGGGCGCACATGCACACACATGTACTCTACAAAATTTAGTTAAGTAATTGCTAGTTAAATGTTAGTAAAAAAAAATTACCTTGCAATAAAGTTCCAGAAACTGATAGTTATAATACAAATGTTGCACTTTTAAATGAAGAAAAAATCAATAATGTATAATGTAAAAATTGAGATTTTTTTTACATTAGGTTATTCAGAATATAAACTTTTAGATTCCTTTCCACAAAATAAGTATTTATTCCAGCAAAAACAAGTTATAGATTAAGTGAAAAACCAAATTATATCATTTTTTAAAAAAACTATAAGAAATTTCATAATTTCCAATAGAACAGAATATATGTAACTCACATTTGAACTCCTTGGAGCTCTCTATGCTTGGCTGTTTACTTGCAGACATTTCATTACCCAACTAGGAAACATCAGTGTGAGCAAATGTGAGGCTGCTCATAGCTTTCCAGTTGAAACTATGGTTGAGTCTACCCATGTGTTGTGAAATTAAGGAGTTTTTATCATGTCTACTGAATACTAGTAGGGATGTAGCTCAGTGGCTAAGACTCTTAGCTTGTTAATCAGAAAGGTTGGAAGTTCGGTGGTTCGAATCCCTAGTGCCACGTAAAAGAGTGAGCTCCCATTAACTTATCCCAATTTCTGCCAACCTAGCAGTTCAAAAGCACATTAAAAATGCAAATAGAAAAATAGGAACCACTTTGATGGGAAAGTAACAGTGTTCTGTGTGTCTTTTGCATTTAGTCATGCTGGCCACATGACCATGGAGATGTCTTCAGACAGTGCTGGCTCTTCGGTATTGAAAAGGAGATGTGCACCATCCACTAGAGTTGGGAACGACTAGCACATATGTGCGAGGGGAACTCCCATTCCCACTCCACGGAATACTAGTCATGTTATGGATGTGCTCTGCTAATCTTTTGCCTGGCTGTCCTACATAGTTATTGCAGCCCTTACACTCTATGTTGTAAATGATTCCTGGTTTTTTTTTCTTGGGCTGCCGCTACTGGTCTTTTAGTTTATTTAAGAGGTTTTGGAGGTCTGTGGTTAATTACTGTGCTATGGTGATGCCATGTGGTTGTAATAGTCAGTTGGTTGTTTCTAAGTTTTTGATGTATGATAGAGTAATCAAGCAGAAAATAATACCCCAGTGAAGATACTATCAAGGAAACAACGGTCAGGGCAAGCTACTGTATCTAGACAAGGAACAAACCCCATATTCACACACACTAATAATGGAATGAATGCAAACAAATAAGCCTAGAGAGCACCAAGGACTCAACGCTTCATAGTTTATCAAGCATGTTCAGATATCCCATGTCAGATGTTTGTTTTTCAAAATAGGGACAGACAATCTGCTCCACTCTGCTTAGGTACATTATGAATATAATGCAATATTCATATAGACACAACAAAGTCAAACTCTTACTTATAATGCAGGTCAAATATCTCTCTGGAATTATTAATAATATAAATTACTGTAATATTATATGTCATCTATCATTTGGCAGTCTCAACAGATGGTAGCACTTGTTTCATTTTGTCAGTACTGGAAGCTAAGTTGGGTTAGACTGGTTAGTATTTGGGATGCCTGACACCAAAGAATTCCAAAATGAGTTATTAAAGAAAATACGAGAAGATAACATCTGCAAAATACTTCTAAACCAAGATGTGTCATGCCTTCTTCAAAATGCATGTTACTTGCATGAAAAAAGTAGGTATTAAATAGAAATAAAAATCAAGGCAACATTTAAAAGTGTTACATATAATTTGAATACCAATTCATTTCTGTTATTATTCATTGTATTTACTGAAATTTTTGTCAAGAAAGCAGTTTCAGAAAGGTGAAAAAAGCAGTTTCTTAAAAAAGAAAAATTCATCAACAATTGATGAGTAGCCTACTAAAAAGAGGAAACATAATTTTAGAAATAGTTTTCCAGCATGTTTATTAATAGAGCCAGCTTGATAGATTGAACTAGAAACTAGAATTTTAGTCCTATTTTAGGCATAAGGACAATTAGATGATTTTAGGCCAGTTACTCTATTTCAATCCCAAGAAGAAAGCAATAGCAAACCATTTTCAAAAAATAAATATCCAAATTTATTTACTTTCTTTACTAAAAAAAACCCTCAATTACTATCTTAAGTATGAAGCCAAACATTCAAAATTATTATTCCCATATATAAAACTTTAAACACACACACACAAACACACACACACACACACACATTATGATAGGTGATAGCTGTCAGAGGAGACATGCTGTGGGTCCTGTCAGACTGATTATTCCGGGTGGCAAGGTCCAGGAAGAGGGCCTTCTCTGCTGTTGCTCCTGCTCTCTGGAACATCTTGCCCCCCAAAGATGTGGTTTTGCAAGTTCACTTGGGGCCCCAGTGGGGGAACAGTGCAATAGGGCTGGCTTATTAAGTAATAACAGATCCCCCTTCCCCTACTCTGCCTGCTCACCATGTGTCTTTGGTTTTAATGTTTGATTTTTATGTTTTAACTTAGATGTAATTCTAAGCTTCCCAGAGATACCGTGTGGTAAGATGGGCAGCCAATAATATTTATAAATAAATAAATAAATAAATAAATAAATAAATAAATAAATAAATAAAATGAATAAATAATCATGCTATGCCAAAGAGAAATACATAAGGAAAACATGCAAATCTAGTTCTACTAAAGTTAAATAAGCAATATAATAAAAGTTCAGTCCAATAAAATGCAGAAGGATTAATACATATTTTGTTTAGAATAACACCAGTCTCATTAATTCAATTTCCTTAGAATTCTGGGATATAAAGTTCAAAATAATAATTAATAATAATTAATAATCAATAATAATTAACAATGATTAACAATGATTAATAATTAATAATAATTAACAATAATTAACAATAATTAACAATAATTAACAATAATTAATAATAATTAATAATAATTAATAATAATTAATAATAATTAATAATAATTAATAATAATTAAATAAATTTATATGCCACCCAATCCCATAGGACTCCGGGCGGCTTACAGAAACAAGATAAAAGTTAAAAATAGATTTAAAAAATTAAAAACAACACACCATACATTCCGTCTAGGTGGGGCTGGACCTTGTTCATGAAGTCAACATCCCCAGGCCTGCCGGAATAGCCAGGTTTTCGTGGCTTTTTGGAAGGCTGAGAGAGTGGGAAGGGTCCAGATCTCTACGGGTAGATCGTTCCACAGGGCCGGAGCAGCAACAGAGAAGGCCCTCCCCCAAGGGGCCGCCAGCCAGCATTGTCCGATCAACGGGACCCAGAGAAGGCCCAACCTGTGAGATCTTATCAGCCGTTGGGAGGTATGTGGCAGGAGGCGGTCTCTCAGATATCCAGGTCCTAAGCCATGTAGGGCTTTAAAAGTAATGACTAGCACCTTGAAGCGTGTTCGTAGACCAATAGGAAGCCAGTGCAGCTTGCGGAGGATGGGTGTAACATGGGTGTATCTAGGTACACCCGTTATTGCTCGCGCGGCTGCATTCTGGACCAACTGTAGTCTCCAAACACTTTTCAGGGGCAGCCCCATGTAGAACGCATTACAGTAATTGAGCCTTGAGGTGATGAGGGCATGAGTGACCATTCGAAGTGCCTCCCGGTCCAGGTAGGGCCGCAACTGATGCACCAGGCGAACATGGGCAAAAGCCCCCCTGGTCACAGCTGACAGGTGGTGTTCTAACGTCAGCTGCGAATCCAGGAGGACACCCAAGTTGCGGACCCTCTCTAAGGGGTGTAAGATTTCACCCCCCAGGCTAAGGGATGGAATGTCTGGACTATCCTTGGGAGGCAACATCAATAGCCACTCGGTCTTGTCTGGATTGAGTGCAAGCTTGTTCGCTCCCATCCAGACCTTGACAGCCTCCAGGCACTGGCACATCACTTCCACCGCTTCGCTGAGTTGGCATGGGGTGGACAGATACAGTTGAGTATCCTCCGCATATTGATGATATTTAATCCCGTGCTGGCGTATGATCTCACCCAGTGGCTTCATGTAGATATTAAATAGGAGGGGGGACAGGACCAAGCCCTGCGGCACCCCATATTTGAGGGGCCTAGGGGTCGACCTCTGTCCTCCAACCAACACCGACTGCAACCTGTCCAAGAGGTAGGAGGAGTACCACCATAAAACATTGCCTCCCACTCCCACCTCCCGTAACCGCCGCAGAAGGATACCATGGTCGATGGTATCGAAGGCCGCTGAGAGGTCAAGAAGCACTAGGATAGAGGAATGTCCTCTATCCCTGGCCCGCCAGAGATCATCGGTCAGCGCGACCAAAGCAGTTTCGGTGCAGTAACCAGGCCTGAAACCCAACTGAAAGGGATCTAGATAGTCTGCTTCATCCAAGGTCTGTCGGAGTTGAAAGGCCACCACCTTCTCAACAACCTTCCCTACAAAAGGGAGGTTGAAGACTGGACGGTAGTATTAAGGATCGCTCGGTCCAGGGAAGGCTTCTTAAGGAGGGGTCTTACCACCGCATCCTTCAGAGGGTGCGGGAAAGATCCCTCCTGAAGAGAGGTGTTTACAATCCTCTGGAGCCAGCCTCGTGTTACCTCTCTGCTGGTCAAGACCAGCCAGGAGGGACACGGGTCCAGTAAGCAGGTGGAGGCACTCACCGCTCCCATGGCCTTGTCCACTTCCTCAGGAGCGACAAGCTGGAACTCGCTCCAAGAAATCTGATCAAGGCCTTCCCCCGGCATCTCAGCTGGTACTGTCCAAGTGGAGTCCAGGTCCGTCCGAATCCAAGGGACTTTGTCCGACAAAAACTGAACAAATTCCTCAGCTCTTCCTTGTAAGGGCTCTCCCGCACCCCTCCCTTTCAGGAGGGAGCAGGTTATCCTAAACAGGGTGGCCGGGCGAGATTCTGCGGATGCAATAAGAGCGGAAAAATGAGCACATTTTGCCGCCCATATCGCCACTAAATAAGTCCTAATAAAGGCTCTTAGTTGTGTTCAGTCGGATTCGGAGTTACTGGCCCTCCAACGTCGCTCTAGGCGTCTCTTTTGGCACTTCATCTCCCAGAGTTTCTCGGTAAACCAAGGGGCCCTCCTGGATCCACTGCCGCGGAGAGGCCGCAAAGGCGCGATCTGGTCCAGAGCCTCAGCTGCCGCTGTATTCCAAGCAGCGACCAAGGACTCTGCCGGATTGTGGGTAAGGGAGTCAGGTATCTCTCCAAGCGCCGTCTGAAATCCCAAAGGGTCCATCAGGCACTTGGGGCAGAACCACCTAATCGGTTCCCCCTCCCTGCAGTGGGGGAGTAGTTTCCGAAAGTCAAGCCTCAGTAGGAAGTGATCTGACCATGACAACGGCCAGATCTCAATGCCCTTCAATTCCAGATCACATCTCCACTGTCCCGAGAGAAACACAAGGTCGAGCATGTGACCCGCTGTATGAGTCGGACCCTGAATTACCTGGGTCAAATCCATGGTTGTCATGGAAGCCATGAACTCCTGTGCTCCATCCGAGCGTTCGCTGAGAGATGGCAGGTTGAAATCCCCCAGTACTATCAGCCTGGGGAACTCAACTGCCAGTCCGGCTACTGACTCAAGGAGCGCAGGCAGGGCTGTTGTAACGCAGCTGGGAGGTAGGTACATTAAAAACAAGCCCACTTGACCCCCTAGGTCCAACTTCACCAGAAGGGACTCACACCCGACAGTCTCTGGAGCAGGGATCCCACGAGGGACTAATGACTCTCGGATGATGGCTGCCACTCCCTCACCCCTTCCCTGGTGTCACGGTTGGTGGAGCACCTGAAACCCTTCCGGGCACATTTCTGAGAGGGGGACTCCTCCCTCGTGGCCCAGCCAGGTTTCAATAATACATGCCAGGTCTGCCCCCTCGTCTAATATTAAGTCCTGGACGAGGGGAGCTTTATGAATCACAGACCTGGCATTTAGCAACAGCAACCTGAGACCAGGGCCCTGACATCTCTTGCCACCCGGTCTTTGAGTTGAGCTATCAGGGCCGGAAGGAGGGATCTCTGTGACGTAGCGAACCCTCCTTCCCCGGTAATGGCTAGCCCTATAACTCCCATCGTACCTGCCTCTCACAAACGTGACCGGGATGCTGCAGCCCATCCCTGTCCCCGTAGACCCCTCTTCCCCTCCCGCGGCCCCTGTTCTCCCCAGCAGGCCATTCATACCATACACTCTGGGACGAGAGGCAGATACGGGCCCCCATCCACTTCTACTTCTGCACTCAGTGGAGGGGGCTCCAGGCCACACTCTCAATCCCCTCATACATACCAGACATTCTCCACATGCATACCGCACTAATATTAAAATACACAATAATACAATAGATTAAAAATGAATTAATTTAAATTAAAAACGCTAGGAACACTCTCTCACCCATCCATACATGCATTCACTCCTTCACTCAGCAAACAAGATAGATGCAGTTCTTGAACCGCAAAGCGGTTGGCGCAGATTTGAAATAGATAGAGTTGGTAATAATTTGAGAGAGGGGATCTTTGCGCTCTTAATCTTCTCCCCTGCGGAGTCCAGCAGAGAGGACAAGGTCCAAAAGTTTGAAGTGGCTGAGGGGTTGACGCCAGTTGGAGGGGGCCAGGCTCCCTGCCCTCGTCCTCTTCGTCCCCCGCTTTCTCTTTCTGCAAAGATTGTGAGCACAGAATAGAAAGCAGGACTCTTGGCGAGGCCAGAGGTCTCCATGGCCGCAGCAACAGCAGTCGGAATGGCGAGAGGGGAAAGCCCTCGCATCAGCGTTGTTCAGGATCGAAACCAGAAAACAGAGGAGAAGAAGAAGAGGGAGGGGTCATGCCAGGAACCAGATGGTGGCGGTGAAAAGGGCAACAGACGCTTGATCTCAGGTGTCCCAGCTCCCTCCAAGATGGTGGTCCTAAGGACGAAGGTAGGGCGGTCGAAGGGCGAGGGCAGCCAGGGAGCAGCGTTGTCCGAAGAGGCATGCCTAAAATAATAGCAGATGGCAGCGGCAAACAGTAGTGGGGAGCCGGGATGCCAGTTATGGTGTCCAAAAAGCTGGGATTTCAGCAGCCGGTCCGCAACAATGATGGCAAGAGGCAGAAAGGGCCACGATGGAAAAGGGGGGGTGCGCTTGGGTCAGCAGCGGCGACAGCAAAGGAGGCCAGTCGCCCAGACCCACGGCACACCAGCATCAAACTCACCAACCCCCTGAGGCGGCAGTGCAGTTCAGCGTGCATCAAAAGAATGATAAAAATTAAGTTTAAAATAGTTTTTGACTTTATTTACTGTTTTGTATTTTATTTTTCCTATTGATATGAAATAATTCAGCTATTATTTATCAGTTTAGTTCAGTATTTGCCCTGTGAAATTCTTAAAATGTAGATGTTTATATGTGTATGAAATCAGTCTCTGTTATGAATTATTGTCATTTTTGGTGTTATATCTATAATATATCTGTGGAGATTTTTTTCTCATTTTGGATACCCATAGAAATAAAAAAATCAAATGAAAAAAAGTGCTTAATAAATAGAACATTGTTTTCATATATTTAAAACTCAAATGATAATAGCCAATGGCCATGTGCAATAAATAGCTTAACTAATTTTAAAATTATCAAGAAAATTGCTTAGAAGCTACTCATAATGTTAATAAACCATTTGATAAATTGCTCCATTTCTACCAACAGAACTTTAAAAAAAACATGTTATTTGAACCTTGTTTGCAGATTGACTATGAACTGAGACATCAAGAGCTTAATTATGGGCACCCACAGTCCCTGCTGCTTTCAATAAAATGATGAAAACATTTTTGTGCCATCCTTTTTAAGTGTGCATGCAATGTTTCAATATATGTAAATATGGGGGTGAGACAATCATGATTTCGTGAGATTGACTGGTTTGACTCCCCCAACAGACATCACTGAGCTTATGTAAATGACATTCCAAATCCAATTCCAAGTTTATATGTCTATTTATAGCACATAAAATTATATTTGTCTATTTAGAAATATGTCTCTGGATTCAATAAGCTTTATTTTCATATAACCATGCGTAAGATGACAGTCTAAAAACAATTTTGGCATTTCTTAATTTGTGCTTGTCTGTCAATACCTGAGAGACAGAGAGGCAAAGAGCAAAAACACAACTAACATTTGTAAACAGATTTGAAACAAATTCACAGCAAACATTTTAATTACAACAAACGTGAATGCTATTGATAGCTTACGTTAAATCTAGGTAAGTTTAATTTCCCATCTTTTCATGCCCCTAGCCTTCTGTATGGTGTAGATACAGAAATAAACATTACATAAGCATACAATAATTGTCAAACTGCATGCTAAATAGGTTTGCATGGTAGGGAGAAAGACTATTAAATGTTACACAGCATGAGAATAACAAACTGATGCAAATGAAAGCTCCATGCATTGGAATTCAGGTGAGCTTATTTGTTACAAGTCTGAAATCTGATAGGCAAAGTCAACGGGAAAGCATTTAACCACCATGTTACTAACTTAACAACTGCAGTGATTCACTTGACAACTGTGGCAAGAAGTTGTAAAATGAGGCAAACTCATTTAACAACTATCTTGCTTAGCAACAGAAATTTTGGGCTCAGTTGTGGTTATAAGTCAAGGACTAACTGTAATCTTTTCTTCTATTATTTCATTTTCGTGACAGAATTATATAAGCTTAAATTTTAAGATGAGCTATCTTAAACATGAGCCAGAAAAAAGTCATATTCTTAATGAATCTAATGTGATCCTCCAATTTCAAGGGTAGATTATCTGAAAAAAATAGTTCTGTCAATATGATTGAATCATCATCATAACAGAGGGTGGCAGAGCCAGCCCTATGCCCTTATTTATATATAGGTTTATATATAGGTTTGTCTGCTCATATAAACAATTATTTTAGTGTATGGATGCATATGTATAAAATGTATTGAATTATTTCTGCCTTACTACACAAAGGGCTCTCAAAACAGGACGTTCTACTCAGACACCAGTATTGGAAAAGTGCAGGTTCATAGAAACAGCTTGACTACCAAATAGCTTGAAATATATATTAGATGCACACATGATGAGAAACACTCAATACGAACAAATTAGGATTGCAGTGCTAAAGCTGTGATGAGGCTGAAACTTAATCACAATCCCATACATAAAATATGTATATATTTTATATATTTGATTAGCTGGGTAATACAAACAAAAATAAATAATATCCCATTATCATCTCCTCAATGGTTTTTTGCCAGCCAGAATGCACTTACTGGAATGTCAGCAAAATGAAATAGCAACATAGCTGTTGCCCAGGAAACTGGGCCAATGCCAACATTCCTACCTTATGCTGAAGAAACAGTTTTCTTTGTGTTGTGACCACTGCTTGGCATTTTCCAAGAAGTTCCATTCTGCAACTCTGCTGAACAGAAACTTTTTTTTTTAATAAAACTAAATTCAGAAAGAGTGCAGTTCTATTTCTGTTTTGGGTGGGTATCCTAGCCTTAGAAGGAGAGAGCTGATATAATCCAGATGATATTAGGTCTTCTGATGGAGCGGGGGATTGGATTAGATGACCTCTGAGGTCCCTTCCAGCCCTGGATTGCTGCTGTGCTGTTTCCTCTGTCCTACATGTTCTTGTAGTAGATTCAGTACAATGCTGAATTGCACAGCAAACTTAACATAGTAGCAGTATATTCATATACAAAGGTAAGGGTTGCAAACTCTTATTACTTTTCCATCATTATTGCATCAATGGATCATGTCCCAGCAGACCTATTTAGGATGACTCACTTTCATTTGAGGACCGAGACTCAGCAAGAGCTACACCAGGCTGAAGTGAGGGTTTCAGGTAACATTTGCCAATAAACTCACTCAAGTTTTAACTCCTTGTGGGGCAGGAACAATAGAGTTGGCAGAGGGAGAGTCTTGTGATGTGATCTGGAACTCATTCTATCCTGTAAGTAATACCAGGCCACATTTGGTACCAGGCAGAATGAACTTCTCCACATATGAGCCACAACCCATGCTTCTTCAGAATGTGGGGGGCATGACTGCCTGGATTAAAGGGATCAATTAGAGGAAACAAAGTTTTTCTGACTTTGAAAGAGATGGTAGTACGCCTCTCCTCAGTGGTGGGATCCTACTGGTTTAACAACCGTTAAAAAGTGATCACACACTTTTTTATTTTTCAGGAATTTTAACTTTTATTAAGTGTTAAATCAACATACACACATAGTCACAAATAATACATGGAGATCCTAGTTTCAGACCAAACTTTTTGTCACATAATTATTATTCTGATATGATATGCAATGGTCCTTTATCTTAAACTCAATGTTGGATGAAAAGTTAAATATTTTTTCGTTTGCAATATTACTATCCTAAAATTATATGGATGGATATTTATTATTTTTCCCTTATTTTCAGTACTTTAACTTTTTTAAAGAATATAATGTTGATGGTTTAAAATTTATATACAAGTATTGTTGCATTGAAATCAGTATTGAAATTATACAATGTATCAAGATTTATAAAATTACAAAAGGGGGAAAAAACAATTGCTACGAAGTACAAATTTATGCATCCTCTCCCTTATATGGAATACACTAGTTGATCAATTCTCATGAAGTCTCATGGTGTGTGTATGTCATGGTATGGTAATCCATTTAAAATATTACAGCACTGTATACTGGTTGTATATCTTGGCAATATAGTTCAACAATGCTGTTCAATGGAATGTATGAGTAAGAATGTTTCCAGCTGGTAGTGCAAGTCCACATAAATTATTTTACTGTTAAGGAATAAAAACTTTCCAGGAAGCTGCAATGATTTTTTCCTCAACAAGTAGAAACCCAGTCCTTAAGTCCCAGCTATTTAACAGTATTACTATGAAAACTGAGTAAGGAGGAAAAAATTACAATTGCTTTATATTTAGTTGAAGAAAGAAAGAAATCAGGCTTCAGAAACTTAAAACCTAATTCCAAGTAGGTCAACGTGGATGGCCTCAGTTTTCCACTTGAACAAGAGAAACTCATTTCTCTGATATCACAAGTATTTTCCTGTGGGAAAAAATTCTATAGACTCTAAAAGAATGATACACTATGCGTGTTTTTTAATGTGTTAACTACATTTGGTGTTAAAATAATCATTAGCACATAACCCTGACACCAAGGACTAAGCTTTGCTCCAAATATTCTGACACAAGGTTGTTGTTTTTTTATTTTTATTTTTTTTAAGCCTTTATCTACAAAAAGCGTTATCAGATCAAAAATGTAAAATATTTTTTAAGGTAAACATTTCACATAAAAATATTATTCTGAAAATGTATTATATCTCTCTGATTACTAAAGGTTACTTCAGATAACATTGTTTTACCATTGATATATATTATTGGGAACAATACCTGAGCAAATGTCTTCTTTTCTTTATGAATATCCCTGCTTCCTCTTCTCTTCAGTGAGTTCTGAAAGGACAGAGAATGTATAATAAACAAATTTTAAGAATGCACATAAGAGTCCAAAAATAATAATGTAAAGTTTTTTGACACTGTCATATCAATAATTGACTGCATGGTAGTCATTAATTTTAAAAAAAGTATGTATTAGGTCAGGCTGTCAAACTCCCAGCGCATGGGCCAGATGCATCATGCGCTGGCCACGCCCACAACTGATTTAGCAAAGGGGAAAAAGTCCTGATACTTCACGTGATACAATGACGTGAGTTTGACACCCCTTCATTAGGTCATAGTAACAAAAACAGGTATAATCTTTATCCCAGAAAAAATGTAGCTGGAAAAACCATGTATTTCTAGATATCTTATATGGAAAATGAAGCAAATTTGAATGTATCCAACTTTTATAATTCATATTTTATGAACGTATAAGTATTTTTTGTTTTTAAAGAAAAATGAAGGAAAGAGGCTTATGATATAAGTCCTGAAAGATTCAGGGGTGTTGATGAAACTAAATTCTACAAAATTCTACATGCTTGGGAACCAACAGCATTTTCTTTAAAACTATGAAGGAGTAAACTTCAATTTTTAAAAAATGTTAAGTTTTTTGCCACTGAAGAGAAGGCTGCACCCACTAGGAACAGCAGATGGGCTGATCTTACTTGGCCACCAACTCTTCCTTCATCATTTTCACCTAATGCATTCAATCTAATTCCTTGACTAGCTGCCACTTGCTTATTCTCCAGTCTGACAGGCTCCAGGGCTGCCTGGCTCCATTCTGTGTGATAAGGCTATGAAATACCTGATGCCTTTCCCCAGTATTTATATATATATCATTTGTGCTGATAAATAAATAAAGGGAGACTAGTATAGATCTATTTCAAGCTATTTAGCTCTCATCAGCTAGCCATACCCTTACTGCTGTATTACATATTAGACAGTTGTATTAGCCACTAAGCCACAGGCTCTCCTCCTTTATCAGATATATGTATATGTATATATATATGTATAAGTATAGGTATAGGTATAGGTATTGGTATATGTATATGTATATATGACCCACTTAGAACTTTCATCTTCCTGCTGGCTTCCTTATTGAGTTTGACTGTCAGAAACCAGCAGAAAGTTGTGAGAAGATGTGTTTGCTTAATGACCCACAATCTTCATGTAATAATGCAATGGGGACTGCAGGGATTGCCATTGCTAAGCAGTGCAGTCATGGGACTGGATGAGATCAAAGACCTAATATCTAATAATCAAGAGTTAACAAAGCTTTTATTTTATTCTCACAATCAACTAGGGTGGAAAAATAATTGTGGTCAAGGGGACACACCTACTTTGTTTCCCTCCTGGGAAAACAGTTTGTTTTGGGTGCGGCCTTTATATTTATTAGCAAGATTTCTTTTGAGAGTTTGGAGATTGTTTTCTAAAACTGTATTATGCTTCTTTCAAAGTTTCCACTGCAAATTTAACAGTTTTAAATTGTTTCCCATCTGAAAGCACTTATGCTAGCAGTTCTTAGCAGCTGTACCCAGAGGTAAATATGTGGGCTTACATACATAAGATTCAACTTTTTCATTTTTATAAATAATGAAATGCTTATGGAAGTCGGCATAGCTATACAGATTTTCAACAAACTTTCATTTTCCCCAGTAAGTGGAATTCAATAGATTCTACATTGAACTGTTTATTTCCAACTCTCAAAGGAATAAAATGGAATTAGGTGTTCAGTGTCCTCATATTTGTGATCAGTATAACAGACTAGATTTTTGGGCAAATTTTAACAGCAAAATCAGGAATAATATACTCATCCATTTTCTTTTTGCCTAAAAGATGGAAAATGCATTAGTATAATAACTGAATTCTGATAAAGTCCAGAATCAAATAGCACATATCTACTTATTCTTGCCCAATGTCTGCATTGTTATAATTAAGCTCACATTAATTCATTGTAGTTGGAGCCCTCCTCACTGAAGGTTATGTGCCTTAATCTACCATGGTGATATAATGCAGTTTAGTAGATGGATTTTTTTAAATTTCCCTGTACAGGGCTGAAAAAAGCACACTCAAATTTGTCTAAGAGAGAACTAGCTCTTAGGTATCCCTGTTTGTCATCCTTAATCACCTTAATCACCATGTCATGTTGGCTCAGTGTCTGCATTAGTGTCTGATTATTATTCTTTTAATAATCTATATAAGCCAGTGTTTTTCAACCACTGTGCCGCGGCACACTAGTGTGCCGTGACATAGTGTAAGGTGTGCCATGGGAAAATTACTTTATATATAGTCAATATAGGCACAGAATTAAAATTTTTAAACATTTTCTAATGGTGGTGTGCCTCCTGATTTTTTTCATGAAAAAAGTGTGCCTTTGCACAAAAAAGGTTGAAAAACACTGATATAAGCAACTGTTGAACCATTGAAATGAGCACAAAAAAAAGTGCTACAGCCATAGGACAAAAATATGTCTCAAAATTGATATAGATAGGAATTGTGTCATACTGAGAAATGTTTCCTTGTCAGATGAAGCACTTGTGAACAAATGAATTTTTTAGGCACTCTTGCTGATGGCTTCCTATTTTACGCCTTCCTTTAACTTCATATATCAAAGGAAAATAACAAAATCCACAGACTATTGTGGATCATTAATTAGCTTCCAAAGAATTGTCTGGTTCCAAAATTTGGTGTAGCTACACTATCAAGTTAACCTCCTTGATGCTTCCACTCCTTTGATATTTCCCAAAGCAGAGCTACAATTTCATTAAAGACAATCATATGAGCCCATGACCTTCAATTGACCCATTAAAATACCCATTAAAAAAAGACACAACTGCCTACTGACAATTCATTGCAGTGAAATAACAAAAGCAGGCTGAAATCCAGATCCACCATGCTTACATATAAAACAGATTGTAGCAAATATAAAACTGGAAACAGTTACAAAATTTAATAAGATATTTGCCCAAGAATAAATTTGCTTGTATCAAGGAAGTCAGCACTAGGATATTACAAATATTATTAACAGAATTTTACACAATTTGGGAGGGGAGATCCGAAATCCCTCTAACATCAATGAGAGTTGGGAGTAAGAAAGAATATAAGAGTTCAGTTTTTTAAGAAAGAATATACTGTAAAATAATGATCTAGCTTCTTAATTTGAGTACCCCTTAATACATATTCAGTATTTTATAATTTATTCTTGATTAACAATTTTATAAATTTGATAATATTTACTAGCATTGTTAACTGTTCTGGTCAACTGATTTATACATATTTGATATTGACTTTCTCAATATCAAAGAGATCAATCATGAAATTCAGAAAAATTTAGGCACAATTATTTAAAATTGTTAAAATTCTTTCAATAAAATAACCTTTTCTGCCCTCACAATTCTGTACAAAGTCAGCCAATGAGTTTCACAGCTGAACAGAAATTTCAGCATGGTATATATACTCTTTATCTTCAAACATTATTTGGACACCAATTTGCCATTCTTCTCTAATAACACTTTAAGAAGCAAATTGCAGACTGAATACCTATGCCTTTATTCAGAAAGTGTGTTTATTTTAACGTTATAGACTGTAGCTTTGATTATGTTTAGTCATAAAATATTTGCAGTTCAAATATTAATGTTCCAGTAATGCAAATATATATATATACTTGGTTTCTTTTATTTAAAGAAACCAAACACTTCTAGCTGTGCGGCCACATTAAGACAAAACAATATATTGTTAATGCAAAAAGTATCATAAAAACAGAAAAAACAGAGTTCTAAAATAAAAATGAAAACATAAAAAACAGTTTAATTCATTTTCAAAGTATCTATATTCAGTGTAAACCTATGAGTTAAACTTTTAGATCAAAGTGCTATTGCTATTGCTATCTATAGACAATAGTTCAGCTTTTCCAGACTGGCATAACTGCTTCTAGCTATGTAATATTAGAAATTTAGAGAGATGGAATAAATCATTATAATCCTCTTTGCAGAGGACATGTCTCAGATAATCTTTATAATCTACTTTTATTTATCTATCCATGTACTGCCTACAACAAGAAGAATATTATTTATTACAACTATACTTGCACAATCTTGTTTGGCTATATTAATATTTGTTTAAATCTCATAGCACAAATGAGTCAGGAATAGTTTTAACCTTCTACCAATGAAACTTAAAAGAAGTTTCTGTATAAAAAATATGAATTCAAATAAAAGTGCAGAGTTCCATCTCTTCTAGAGATGTAAAACATATTTGTCCTGTAGTCCCTAATGAGACATTCCTGGAAATGGAATAGGTGCAATAATAGTGGGGAAGAGGAGAAGGAGTCACATCTCAGGAGAACTAACTGAAAACACAAAAGAATACAAAATCTTGGATTCTTGTATAACAAAATTGAATTGTCGTCTTAATGTATAACAAAATGCTACAGTTTCGCTGTATTTTTCTCTCAGATGCATGTACTAGTTTAAAGTGAGCTAAAACGTTCAATAGCTGTCATTTTTTAAAAAAGAAAGGAGTAGTTAACTTTCATATTTTTAATAGTACAAAATTCTATATTAATCTGACAATATAAACTAAAATAAATAGATCTTTAATTTTATCAAAGAAAAACAAATAATAGGGCTAAGATGGGTAGCCAATAAAACAAACACACACACACAGAGACACAAACACACATACACACACATTCAGTACGTAAATATTTTATTTAATCACTAAGTCTGTGAATTAGATTTGATGTAAATTATATGTCCTATTTTTTTCTGGCACCATTCTGAGGTTTTTTAATAGTTCTCTTTACTCTGTCAATCAATTTAACTGTTTCAGAGCTTTTTATCAAGGGTCTAAAATAGATATCATGCCCTGCATAATTCTGTGAGCTCTAATGACTCAATATTATTATTTCGTTCTGATTTCTCTTTTCCAGCATACTGTAACTCAGTTCATGAAGCTACATTATTATTTTTGTTAAACCAAACATATAATATGAACTTATAACTGCCACACATTTTGAAGAATATCAAAATTAATATCACGGGTAATCCTCGACTTATGACAGGTCACTTAACAACCATTTGAAGTTACAACAAGCACCCCAATAGTTACTTAAGAGCTAGTCCTGAAGTTACATCCCTGCAGTTTGCCCTTATGATAGATGGAGAGACACTGCAGCATACACACAATCTACCTATCTCCCCCTCCCCTCCCCCCTGTATCCTGCCGTGCCAGGTTCCCACAGGCACTGGGCTTTTTTGTTTTTTGCCATCCCACTGGGTTCCACAAACTCCTCCCCACCCCCAGTCGCCATTTGCTCATTTATGTTTTGAAGATATCAAGCTCAGGAACTTATGGTAGGAAAGGGGGACAGGACAGTCTGATGCTGGACCACACGACACAATCAAGGAGAAGTCCTGCTGGTTTTCCTTTCATAGTTTCAGCTTCCCCAATCTTAGTTGCTAATGCTGGGGGACTAAGACTAGCATTGAAAGGAAAATCATTTTCCTCACTACTACTAGCCTTAGCTAGTACTAAGTAGGGCATTAGTAGGGCTATCATAGCTAATACTGGGGGGAGCTAAGACTAGCACTGAAAGAAAAACTGGCAGGTCCTCTCCTGCTGAGACTAGCCTTACTTCCCTGAGTATTAGTAGCACTAGCATAGTGGAGTTAAGACTAGCAATGAAAGAAAACCAGCAGAAGTTCTTCTCTTCAATGGTGCCACATGGCCCAGCAACAGAGCGGCCTGTCCTCCTTCCCTAGCCAGGCCTCCTGAGCTCTGAGGATCTTTAAAAGGTAAGTGCTCAATTGTGATGGGGTGGGGTAGGAAGGAGGCCCATAAGTCTGTAAGGATCCAAAGCAGGGAGAAAAACATGGGGTATTTCAGGTGGAAGCCTTGGGAGGCCCAATGTAAATGGGCCTGTGCCTACACTAGGTCTCTCAGGCTGTCCCCCACACCTGAGACATCCCGTGCTCCACTTAACATGTTTCTTTAACAAGTGCATTGGGAAGAGCACTGATTGGGGGGGGGGGTTGTTGCATTGTATTTGTATTTATTTGGTTTGTATGCCGCCCAATCTCAGAAGACTCAGGGCGGCTTACAGGTAAAAAGGGAAAAGGAAGGACATACAGAAAATACAAACAACATTAAAATTCGACAACATTCATGACTTAAGATGGGGCTGGAAAAAAATCAACAGCCGCAGGTCTGCCAGAACAGCCAGGTCTTTGTCGCTTTGCGGAAGGCCGAAGGGTAGTGAGAGTCCAGATCTCAGAGGGGACATCGTTCCATAGGGCCGGAGCAGCCACAGAGAAGGCCCTCCCCTGGGGAGTTGCCAGCCGACATTGACCAGCAGATGGAATCCGGAGGAGGCCTAATCTGTGGGATCTAATAGGTCTCTGGGAGGTAACTGGCAGGGGGCGGTCTCTCAAGTAACCAGGTCCAATACCATGTAGGGCTTTAAAAGTAACGACTAGCACCTTGAAGCGTGTCCGGAGACCAATAGGAAGCCAGTGCAGCTCGCGGAGAATAGGTGTAACGTGGGTGAACTAAGTGCACCCACAATTGCTCACGCGGCTGCATTCTGGACTAACTGAAGTCTTCAAACACTCTTTAGGGGCAGCCCCATGTAGAGCGCATTACAGTAATCCAGTCTTGCGGTGACAAGGGCGTGGGTGACTATCCGAAGGGCCTCCCGGTCCAGATAGGGTCGCAATTGATGCACCAGGTGAACCTGGGCAAAGGCCCCCCTCGTCACAGTCGACAAGTGATGTTCTAACGTCAGCTGTGGATCCAGGAGGACCCCCAAATTGTGAACCCTCTCTGAGGGGCATATAATTTCACCCCCCAGGCTGAGAGATGGAATAGCTGGACCATCCTTGGGAGGGAGCATCAATAGCCACTCAGTCTTGTCGGGATTGAGTGCAAGCTTGTTCGTTCCCATCCAGACCCTGACAGCCTCCAAGCACTGGCACATCACTTCAACCGCTTCGCTGAGTTGGCACGGGGCAGACAGATACAGCTGGGTATCGTCCGCATATTGGTGGTATTTAATCCCATGCCGGCGTATGATCTCACCCAGTGGCTTCATGTAGATGTTAAATAGGAGGGGGGACAGGACCGAACCCTGCGGCACCCCATAATTGAGGGGCCTAGGGGTCGATCTCTGCCTTCCAACTAACACTGACTGCGACCTGTCCGAGAGGTAGGAGGAGAACCACCGAAGAACGGTCCTCCCACTCCCTTTGTTACTTCAGGCAGTTCAGTTAACATTTTTCCAAATTTCCAACCCTAGTAGTTAGGCTTTATTATGATCATAACTCAATGATTACCTGTATATTATGGTTAAAACATATTTTTCTGATCTAACAAGAGTTTCATATGGCTTTAATTATGTAAAAGGGTATATTGATAACTAAATTGCTTCTGACCATGAATAAGTTTCTCTGCTCAACGCACAGGGATTACCAGATCAGGGTGTGATTCATACTGGAGCACAGCATGGTTAAAGATTGTTTTAGCCTTTTCAATATAACTTGAATTTTTGTTTCATATTCTATTGATAGTAAAGGATTTAATTATTTCAGTAGGCTCTTTTTTGGCCATACAAATAGTCACACTATGTTCAGTAGGTGAAAGATTAGAGTAGGGGAAAGAAAGATTAAGCACTCTTATCCTGGAGGACTTATATACTGGCAACCAGTGGAAAAACAACATTAACAAGAATGTGCTCAAGATAACACAAACCTAAGCTAATGTATATTTTGGCAACCAAAAACAGTTCAGGTAAATTAAAGTAAAAGTATTCTTTGAATCAAGATTGGTTCCTGTTGATTGTATGAACAATATGTAGGGAATTTTGACAACAGCTGGACAGCAAATTCCCATTCCTTTCTTCCAGGAACTTTTTCCCCTATACCAGTGATGGCGAACCTCTTTCTTATGGCGTGTCAAAACTGTGTGTGCGCACTATCATGCACCCACACTATTACACCAATTCAATCATCCCCACTCACCTGTGCGTGTGCATGCCCCCCCCCAGGCTCCAGAGGCTTTCCTGAAGCCTGGGAAGGCGAAAACAGTCTCCTCTGGCCCTCCGGAAGACTGAAAATCAGCTGATCGTCACGCACATGTGTGCTGAACCTGACAACTGGCATGCCAGCAAATATGGCTGTATGTGCCACCTTGGCGTGCATGCCATAGGTTCGCCATCACGGCCCTATACTAATATTTTCAGGTAATCTCCTACCCTTCTGATCAATACATCTTCTCTAAGTCAGCTGAAGTTATCCAGATGCTGTCACTGAAAGTTCAGCCAACATGATTTCATGAGATTTGATCAAATAGTGCATTCCATAAAAGGGAGAGAATGCATACATTCTTACTTTGTAACAATTTTTTTCCCTTTTGTAATTTTATAAATCTTGATATATTGTATAATTTCAATGAAGATTTCAATGCAGTGTAGTCATTGGAGAAGTATATAGGATGAGAGAGGTTTAGGTGAAAAACAATCAGCTCAATAGGTATTTTAGATGTAAAAGTTGGTTACCACATTGATAAATTCAAGGGGTTATTGTGTAAATAGCTAGTTGCAAATTATTTATTGTTTCATTTGAAGTCTCAACCTGTTACAAATGGAACATTGCTTCTAAATCAAAAATACTTTAGTCCATCTCAATAAATCTCACAAAAAGAACTTTGTGAAAATTACGCTTGCAAAAGAAAAACCACTACTTTTAATGTAGCAGCTACCTAAGAGGCTGACATTAGGCAAACCACCATCATTTTTGTAAAACCTACCTCCCATATATCACCTTGAAGAATAAACTAGCTATAATCTCTCTCTGGTTCCAATTATACTTTTAGTCAGACCCATCACCTTTCTTTTGGTTGAATGTAACACAGACTTGATTGCATGCCATGTGTAGTTTTATTAAGTGATCAGAGTCAAAGCCCCAGATTCAGTTATATCTGCTGTTTTGTATTCTAGATTAGAAGAAGCAATAGAAAAAGGAGGTGTTTTACTCGCTGCTTGAAGCAGTTCTTGCTGCAATTGCTTTGAAATGCAAATGGAAGAATGATCCTTTGCATCTTAAATGCCACTCATGTACATTTATTTCTGCTTTAGCAGTCTATAAAAGATAAACAGCTGTAGAGACTCAAGCATGAAAACTTTTAAAAATAGTTCCTAATGCTAAAACTAGCACATTTCATTTTACAAAGAAACAGGGAAATAGAGGAGTATTTTAAGACTAGAGAAATAGTGTCAGAAAGAACAGACTATCTTTCTTTCTCAACAGGACAGAGGCCTCATAGACAACTCCTATGGTTATATTTTAAATAAGGTGACCAGACATCCCGATTTTTGCGGGATGGTCACGCTTTTGCACAATTTGTCCCGTGTCCCGGAGCGTTCTTAAAAAGTCCCGATTTTTGTGACCGGACCCGGAAGTAAGCCTGCCCCGCCGCCAGCCCTGTATACCCATCCCAGCCGGCCAGTATTTTGTCCCTTCTGTCTCCCCGTTGCTCAGAAAAGCAACTCTGGGAAGGTCCTTTGCTAGCAGGCAGGTTCCAGGACGCCTGCCGTCACCAAAGGACCTTCCCGGAGTTGCTTTTCCGAGCAACGGGGAGACATTCTCCCTCTGCCTCATTCACTCTTTCGGGCAGCAGAGAACGAAAGAAAACTGCATAGCTGAGGACAAAGGAGCCTGCAGCCTCCTTCATTCAAACGTTCAGGCAGCGGGGATGGGGGGGGGGCTTTCTCGCATGCCTTCTTTCTCTGAAGCCGCACCGGATTTAGCAAACCGGGCAGCATGTGCCCTTGGGATTGTGCAGCAGCCAAAGATCGCCTGGTTAAAAAGGAGGAAGAGGAGGCTCCACTAGTCCGGAGCCCATTCGTGGGGGCAGGGATCCAAACACACACACACAGGGAGGGAGGAGAGACAGAGAGAGGGAGACAGAGACACACAGAGAATGACAGAGAGAGAGACAGAGGGAGGGAGGGAGATAGAGGCAAAGAGCCACAGAGAGAGAGAGAGACAAACAGATACAGAGAGAGAGAGAGGGAGAGGGAGGGAGTGTTTATGCACAGAAGGGGGATTTAAAACTTCAGAGTGAATCCAGGAAGAGGGAAGAGATGGAGGACTGTCTTTTAGCTCCGATTTCTGAGCCCCCAGCTGTTAGTGACGGAGGAGGAGGAGGACGAAGGAAGGGGTTGCATTTTTGTCAGGCTGAAAGAAAGCTCATTCTGTGGCATTTTAAAGAAGTCCCGTTCTTTTTTTTTAAACAGAAAAGAAAAATCTGCAAAAAGCCAGGGAATGTTTCTTGTAAAGCATCATGGTCACAGAGAATGCAAATGAAGGTGCTTATCTCCCCGCCCGGCTGTCCATGTATTCAAATCGGAGTCACGCTGAGTCCCATTGAGAGGGCGGAGGGACGCTGTGCTTTTTTTTGTTTTGTTTTACCTATGTTCTCACAACCATGCAAAGGTGGGTTTTGTGCTGCAAGGATCTTTCTTTCTTTCCCTGTCTGCGGTTCCGATTGCAGTTGCTTCGGATTAAAGCACCGTTTCTCATTCCTTGCAAAGGGTAGGGCTGCCTCTCCTTGCAGCACCCTCGGTTGCAAAATGTTCCCCTGATTTGGTTTATAAGTTCGCAGCAATGCGATCCAACAAATAGGAAAGTTTTAATAAGATTTTCTGACTTTATTTGGTCTCTGCTGCCCCCCCCAACCCCTCCCAAGGAGAGAGTGGGAAGGAGAGGAAGGAAGGGGGGGAGGAGAGGAAGAAGGGAGGGGGGAGAAGATGGAAGGAGAAAAGATGGAAGAAAGGAGAAAGAATAGAAGGAGGAAGGAGAAGGAGGAAGATGGAAGAAGAAAGGAAGAAAAAGAAGAAGGGAGGGAGAAAAGAGGGAAGGAGGTAGGAAGAAAAGGGGAAGAGAGGGAAAGAGAGGGAAAGAGCAGAAAGACAAAGAGGATGAAGTTGATAGGCAAGAGGAAGGAGGAAGGAAGAAAGAAAAAGGGAGGGAGAGAGGAAAGAAGAAAAGGTGGAACTAGAAAGGAAAGAAGGGAGGAAGGGAGGAAAGAGGAAGACAGGGAAAGAGCAGAAAGACAGAGAAGGTGAAAGTAGATAGGCAGAAGGAAGGAAGAAGGAAGAAATAGGAAGGAGGGAAGGTGAAAGGATGGAAGGAGGAAGGAACAGAAGCGAAGAGGAAGAGAGAAATGGAAAGAGCAGAAAGACAGAGAAGGTAGATAGGCAAAAGAAAGGAAGCTGAAAGAATGGAAGGAGGAAGGAAGAGAAAAGGAGGAAGGGAGTGAGTGAGGAAAGAAGAGAGGATGGAAGGAGAAAGGAAGAAAGAGAGGGAAAGAGCAGAAGACGGATAAGTGAAGGTAGATAAGCAAAAGGAATGAAGGAAGAAGTGAGGTGTCTTGAGGAGGGGGAAAACATTTAGTGACCAAAGTTACAATGGCATTGAAAAAAGTGACTGATGACCATTTTTCACACTTAGCAACCGTTGCGACCATTTTTCACACTTAGCGACCGTTGCAGCATCCTCATGGTCATGTGATCAAAATTTTGTTTGGCAACTGATTTGTATTTATGATGGTTTCAGTGTCCTGGGGTGACCTTTTGACAAAATATAAAATTTTTAATCAACCTCCCCCCCCCCCCCGTCAATGGTGTCCCTCTTTACCAATCTGAAATCTGGTCACCTTAATTTTAAAGGAATTACCAGGGATCTAATCATAGGTGCTTCATTTGTCATCTTGTTTGACTGCCTCCTCTAGCAACCATTAAGTGCTAGAAATACCTACCCTCCTATGCAACTAAAATGCATAACCAAATATAGTCTTAAATTATCAATGGTAAAGGCTTTGCCCTTTTGACTAACATTATATACTATCTCTTATGACTTCTGATTTAACCCAGAAGCTAGAGAAGGCCTCCAAATCTAATCCTCATGGAAGAAATGAGCAGGATTATATCTTCCCTACTTCCATGTCCCTCTGTGACACTCTGAAAAGAAGCCTATCCATAATCTCTGTAAGAGCAGAGGATTTTCTTTATGCAATTAGCAGCCCGACTGCACCATTTCTGAAAGACTGGAAAAAAGATTCCCATAGATATAGCTGAACAAGAAAAGGCACACATATATAACTCTGACTAACAAGACTGATTATAACATTAAGTAGATTGAAGCAAAAGCACAATTTTAGGAGAGAAGTAGTATCATATTTGTTATTTTACTATTTTTCATCATTAACATTAATGTTCACTAATTTATTAATATATACATTTAAAATCTTGCATCATTACAAGATTTGTCAGTTTTTCAGAAGCCACATATTATATATTAACTTCATTAGAATGTGTGTGTACACACAGACATATACACACATACACAAAATTCCTCTTAATAGCCAAGCTTATATTTCCATTAATATTATCTTTTCCCACAATTAATGAATACTAAAGATAATTTAGAAGTTACCTACTTTAAAAGAAATGAAGCTTCATATATTAAATATACAATAGTGAATCTTATACTTTATGATATTTTTACTTAAATTATACATTTTAATCATTTATTTTATCAGGAATGTTATCAGATATTCAAGAAGATATGTGTAGTGCAAATGAAGGAAATAGATTTTAAGTTATATGTTAGACAATATGCATGGAGATATAAGTATAAATTATAATTACGTTTTTTTGATAATTAGTACAATTTTGAAATTATTACTGAAGCAATTGTTTTCAATACTTTAATAACATAAATGTTTACATTATTTTTAAAAATGATTTATGAACACTGGAACTAATAGCTAATATCTTGTAAAAACTTTCCTTTCTTTAACTATATACTATATTAAAAACATTTTTTAAAGTTTCTTATCTGAAGACAGAAAGAATAAATTACACAATTGCATGAGTTCAATCTGGAATAGCAAATTTTCATGATTGATTTAGTGATTAGGTGCCATCAAATTTTTCTTGACTTAGGGACAACACAGATAGATGTGCTCCAGGATGATCTACCCTCAACCTGGTCCTTCAGGTTTTCTAATGCTGCACCCATTACCACTATACCATAATAGAACATTTATAGTGGTCAGCCTTACTGATCATCATTTTTTTCTCTTCTTTTACATTTGCAATAATTATAGACTTCTCCTGAAAGGTTTTTGCACAATATGTTCAAAATATGGTAATTTGAATCTGGTATTGTACCTCAGATGAGAGCTCCTGGCTGATTTGCTTGTGGGATGTTTTGTTTGTTTGTTTGTTTTGATTTGTTTCCTTGGCTATTCTTGGTATTCTCAAAAGTGTTCTCCAACATGAAAGTTCAAAAGCATTAGTACTGTTTCTATCCTGCTTCCCCAAAGTCCAATTTTCTTTCTTTTTAAACTCTTTATTGAAATTTTTTTTTAAAGATAAATGAGCAAAAAGGAAAAGTCAGGAAAAATCAAGATTAAAGTACAAAAAGTAAACAGAATAGAAAAATAATAATTTCATTGGTTGGCATGTAGTTAAAATACATCAAATTCTTACTCTAAAGTTCACAATACTTTATGTCCTTGATGGCGAACCTATGGCAAGTGTGCCACAGATGGCACATACAGAGCCCTCTCTGCAGGCACATGAGCCATCGCCCCAGCTCAGCTTCATCGCACATGCATGTGCATCTCTTACTGGCCAGGTGGTTTTAGGGTCTCTGTCATGCCTGCACGAGGGACAGGGTGCATTCGGAAGACATGCATGTATGCGTGGGAGGTCATGTGTGCATGCAAGGGGGAGCATGGGGTGGTGGCACGCCCCCCCTCTGGTGGCCCATTTTTCATCCCAGGAGGCTGCAGGAGGCCCAAAATGAGGTGTGGTGTGTGTGGCACCCCACCCCCCGGGACCAAATTAGTCAAAATCTTTAATCAAAGCTGTCAATTTGCCATCTCTGCCAGTTCCACCAGCTTCAACATCCACTCTTCCATTATCTCATAGTTAACCATGCTATAAACAATTTTTTAATTGAATCATGATTATGAAGCGTTCACATTAATTTTGGCTGGTAGATTTAAAAAGATTTTATTAGAGTTTATTCATGAAGATCAGTGTGGATTTTTATCTAAAGGAATAATAAGAAAACAGTTCCAGATATAATAGTATATTTAAAACAACACAATGAAAAACAAGCCAAGTTAATCTTCTTAGATGCAGAGAAATCTTTTGATAATTTGAAAGCTGCCCCTTTTGTTTAAAGTTCTGAAAGGCATGGAATTTGGTGAGAATTTTAGTCAAGGAATTACTTTTCATATAGTTTGTTGTAATGTGCTCTGCATGTAACTGACTTCGAAGATTACTCTGAAGCTTTCCCTAGTAGAAAATGCAGTAGTCTATTTGCTGGTGACTGAAAGATGCTACATACATATATTTCTGTTGCTGCAGACTCTGTATTACTTGTCAATAGGCCTCTAGGTACAATTCAAAGTGCAGGTTTTGACTACTTCAAGATTGTTATATCATTCAATAATCTTGTCTTAGTGGGATTGTTGAAGGTTTCTTCAAAGGAAGATTTGAAGGACAGTAAGAAACTTGTGTTTTTTGTTGTGTTACCAACCATTTGGAACAGCCTTCTACAGGAATCTAGATCAGCAGCCCCCAACTTTTTGGCACCAGGGACCAGTTTTGTGGAAGATGATTTTTCCATGGACTGGGAGAAGGGAGATTTTGGTTTCATTTGCTCTTCTGTGGCTCACCTCCAGCTGTGCGACCTAGTTCCCAACAGGCCACGGACCAGTAGTGATCTATGGCCTAGGAGTTGGGCACCCCTGAACTAGATGACACCTTTTCTCTTGAACTCAAGTGATTTCTGAAAGTTTTTGCCAAGTCTTTTTTAGCCAATTAAAAAATTGGATAAAACATTCGGTTACTTTTTTCTGCAAGTTCTTCTTTAGCTGTATAAATTTATTTCATCTTTGTTCTGTGTGTCTTCCACTTTAAATAATTATGGATTTCACTTTTCTCTGGGATGTGTACAACTTCTAACACTAAATACTTTTGAGTAGGACTACGTAACTATTATGATCAAATGGTATTTTATGAATAATCAAGACACACCTCATATTTTTCAGATGAGGATGTTATTACAGCACAGTGAAGTTATTATGGGCAAACTCCCTTCAACCTTTAATACTTGGATGCTGTCGTAATGGCATGAGCCATGGGGATTTCAGGTTTTTTTCTTAAAAAATTGCAGTGTGAAAATTAAAACACAATAGAAGTAGAGATGAATTGCTAAGAGAATGCATGACATTTACTTGCTGCAGTGGTGTGTGTGTGTGTGTGTGTGTGTGTGTGTGTGTGTGTGTCTTTGTCTGTTTTATCTACAAGGAATATATTAAGCTTCAGTCAATAAGGCTTGCTGGAATTTCCAACAGATCTACATTTTCAACATTCTTATTTACTTCCAAGATTAATTTGAAGCTATTATTTCTATATCAATTAGAAGACACAATTTTGTGACCTAACATATAGGATTTCTTACGTGGTAATTACAGATAATTATACAAAAGTATATGTGTTGAATTGTGTTGTTGTAAACATTGTTAAATATGGATTATACAGTATTTAAAGAGTTTTTGAATGTTTTCTATTTTTATGTAGGGGCTCCCTGAGACTTCAAAATTATTTCAAGTGTTCTATTAGGGTGAAAAGGTTGAGAAAGGCTGATTTATAGGATTAAAGTATATTAATGTGTGATGGATAAATCCCTATCAGTTCTGAAAAGTAGTATGTTTATAAAATGATTCCCACTCTAAGATTATGTATTTGAAACCTGTCGCATAAATTTTAAGTTCTTTTTGTCTAAGACATCAGGGCAAAGAAACACATACATATGTATATAAAAACAATAAAACTTACGATAAATTTAACATATACTATACTTCTAGTTATATTTTAGACACTAAAACTTAGAGATTTATTATTTAAATAATCCCATAGTTTTCCCAAAATTTTATGAATGTTTTACATGCAGGGTAACATTTTTTTTATGATAATCCAAAAATATTTTCTTAAACAACACACCAGACCTTGTAATTTGGTCATTCTAAAGTACGGATAGATTATACGAAATTGTGTAGACCTCTGACTCCTTTCTCCTAACTCAATAGGTATTGTTAAACAAAGCATTGCTGAATTAAATAGTTTTTAGCATGGTTAATTATGAGATGAATTAATTCAACTTAAAAAAAAAAGTTAATTTGTTCTGTACTATTGTCCCATCAGTGATAGAAGTGGTAATGAACTGCTGCATTACTATAAGGACAAGAGCTTAAAACATGTATTATAAAGTAGCTGACCTATCTACTTAACATAGATCTACTATGATGTAAGTTCAATGGAACTTGCTCCAAGGTAAATGTTTAGGATTATACTGTATGATTGTTTCATTTCCCTCCCCCACCACATTACAACCTGGAGGAGCTAGTCATATCAATGATTAAGCTCCAGGCTACATTATTTACAAATACTGCCAGAGGCAATTGCCTGCCGCAGCCCATCAGTTTGCCAGAAGACTTTTTCTTATCTATTAATCTGTAGTAAGACAGCATATTATAAAGAGAGAATTTTAAGTTATGATAGCTTTTTGAAGTGGCTAAGATGCTGAGCCTTTCGATCAGAAAGGTCAGCAGTTCAGCAGTTCAAATCCCTAGTGCCACATAACGGAGTGAGCTCCCATTACTTATCCCAGCTTCTGTCAACCTAGCAGTTCGAAAGCATGTAAAAATGCAAGTATAAAAATAAGAACCACCTTTGGTGGGAAGATAACAGCGCTCCCTGCACTTTTGCCATAGTCATGCCGGCCACATGACCATGGAGACATTTCAGACAACACTGGCTCTTTGGCTTTGAAATGGAGATGATCACCATCCTCTAGAATCGAGAACAAGCACATATGTGCGAGGGGAACCTTTACCTTTAGCTTTTTGAATCCCTAACTATTAACCTACGAATTGGGTTGTAATAAACACTTCCAAATCTCTGACCCTTGCTGCCTCACAAATTTCAGTGTTTCTATTGGATGGCCACAATATTTGTAGGGGATGAATAGATAAATATTTATTTATTTATTTATTTATTTATTTATTTATTTATTTATTTATTTATTTATTTATTTATTTATTTATTTATTATTTCAGTTTGTATGCCGCCCTATTCCCGAGGGACTCAGGGCTGCTAACAATCAGAAAGGGAAGGGAATACAAATAAGAAAATAAAAGACAAACAATTTAAAATACCACAACAGTCGCAACCTCGGATGGGGCTGGAAATTCAACAGCCCCAGGCCTGCCGGAACAACCAGGTCTTAGTGGCTTTGCGGAAAGCCGGAAGGGTGGTGAGGGTTCAGATCTCAACGGGGAGATCGTTCCAGAGAGCTGGAGCAGCCACAGAAAAAGCTCTTCCCCGGGGAGTTGCCAGTTGACACTGGACGGCGGATGGAATTCGAAGGAGGCCTAGTTTGTGGGATCTAATAGGTCTTAGGGAGGTAATTGGCAGGAGGCGGTCCCTCAAGTACCCAGGTCCGATACCATGTAGGGCTTTAAAAGTAATGACTGGGTGATGGTGGCATAAAAACGATTGCAATAAGTTTTAAATTAAAAAAAAAACTCTCATGAAAATATGGCAGTGAAGTGGACTGACACAAGAAAGCGGCTACTAAAAATTGACTCATTGATCAGAATCCACATTTTCCTAGAAGTCTGTCCTCTATCTTATTAATGCTGTTATACTACCTGAGACTTCTCAGGAAACAACAACTGAATGAAAAAAAATGCTGGTGACCTTCTACCACTGCACTATAGAGTCTATTTTAACTTACTACACCTGTGTATGGTTTGCTAATTGCACAGTGGCAGATAGAACAGCACTCTAGAGGGTTAACATCAATTGCACAGAGGATCATTGGTTGCCCTCTTCCCTCCTTGGAAGAGCTTTATAGCTCCCGCTGCCTTAAAAAAATTCAAAACATTCTTAACTATCCATCTCATCCTGGGCAGCCTTTTTTTTAACTATTACCATCTGGCAGACGGTACATGACAATAAAACAAGGACAAATAGGCTGAAAAACAGCTTCTATCCCAGAGCAGTAACTATACTGAATTCTACTGTATAGTGTAATACTAGTGCAGTATCAGAGGTTTTCAATTCAATTGTACAGAATGCGAAAGTTGTGTGTTTTTGTTTTATTTTTATAGTTTTCTTATGTATGATGTACACTAAATATGACATTTAATTCCATTGTATGAGGTTCAATGACAATAAAGTAAACTAAATTCTGGTAAGAGAGAAATTCCCTTAGGAATGGGCTCCAACGTGAGTCCGAAAGCTCGGAAGACTAAACAGGACTGACCCAGATTGAATCCTGCAACATTATCCTGGGACATGTATATATGCCTTCATTCGTTGAAGTCAACTTTTCAGGTCTCTGTTTATGGTTTAAGGTTTAAGGTTTTATTGGGATTTATATGCCGCCCTTTTCCCTGAGGGGACTCAGGGCGGCTTACAACCACAGGGGAGGGGAAGTGCAAGGTCAAAACAAACACTTTGTGAACAAAAGAAAAAATAATAAAACACAACTTTCATTCAGCAATCAAACACTCGGGCGGGTAATTGGAAGCCTATCCCCAGGCCTGCTGGGAGAGCCAGATCTTGAGGGCTGCGCGGAAGGTCTGGATCGTGGTGAGGGTGCGGATCTCCATGGGGAGCTCGTTCCATAGGGTCGGGGCAGCAACAGAAAAGGCTCTCCTCCGTGTGGTCGCCAGTCGACATTGACTGGCAGATGGAATTCGGAGGAGGCCCAGTCTGTGCGATCTGATTGGTCGATTTAGGGAGGTAATCGGCAGAAGGCGGTCTCTCAAGTACCCAGATCCACTACCATGGAGTGCTTTAAAGATGGTCATCATTATCCTGAAGCGCACCCGGAGACCAACAGGCAGCCAGTGCAGCTCGCGGAGGACAGGTGTAACGTGGGCGAACCGAGGTGCGCCCACTATCACTCGCGCGGCTGCATTTTGGACTAGCTGTAGTCGCCGGATGCACTTCAGGGGCAACCCCATGTAGAGCCCATTGCAGTATTCCAGTCTAGAGATCACAAGGGCTCGAGTGACTGTTGTGAGGGCCCCCCGATCTAGGTAGGGCCGCAACTGGCGGACCAGGCGAACCTGGGCAAATGCCCCCCTGGTCACAGCTGACAGCTGATGGTCAAAAGTCAGCTCTGTCCTGTGTACAAGTTTATTGTCCTCATTCATACATCATAAATGTTTTCTTTTGGCCAGTTTGGCATTAACAGCATTAATTAACAGAGATGAGTCCCACCACTGTTGTATCATCTGTAAATTGAATAATAGTATTACTGGTGTGAGTGGGAATGCAGTCATGTACATAAAGAGTATAGAGTAAGGGATTCAACATACAAAACCCTGTGGTGTACCAGTATTAACAATAAGGGCTAAGGAAGTATGGTTACCTAATCTGACCCTCTGAGAGTGACCAGACAGGAAATCCATATTCCAAAGGCAAATTGAATAAGAAAGCCCAAGATCCATAGGTTTAGACACTAGTCTATGTAGAAGAATTGTGTTACATGCAGAACTAAAATCTACAAAAAGCATCATCACATAGCCCTCCCCCCCACTTTTCCAGATAAGTCAGAGCAGTGTGAAGAGTGATGGCTATAGCATCTTCTGTAGATCTATTTGTTCTCTATGCAAACTGGTGTTTATCAAATATATGCGGAAGACCAGAAGTGATGTGCTGACAGACCAATTTCTCAAAGCACTTCATGATGATAGGAATGAGTGCTACTGGTCTGTAATCATTGTGGTTATTGATAGGGAACTTCTTTGGCAGCAGAACAATGGTGGAAACCTTCAAACAAGATGGAATAGTGGACTGGGATAAAGACTAGTTGAAGATTCTGGTAAAGACTGCAGCCAACTGTCTCTAAGTACTTGGCCAGAGATACTGTCAGGATCAGCAGCCTTTCTAGGGTCCACAGCCCTCAGAATGCTCAACTCCTGTTCCTCCACAATGAGGTGGGGGTTACAATGGGCTGGTAGCTGTATTTTAGCTGTCTCTGATGTCTCCATTTCAAAGCGAGCAAAGAAATGATTCAGGTCCTCTGCCAACAAAGCATTCCCCACAGCAGGGATGACATTGGTCAGATGATGGTTGGTGATTTGTTGAATCCCAAAATACAATACAATACAATACAATACAATACAATACAATACAATACAATACAATACAATAGCAGAGTTGGAAGGTCTTCTAGTCCAACCCCCTGCCTAGGCAGGAAACCCTATACCGTTTCAGACAGATGGCTATCCAACATTTTCTTAAAGACTTGCAGTGTTGGGGCATTCACAACGTCTGGAGGCAAGCTGTTCCACTGATTAATTATTCTAACTGTCAGGAAATTTCTCCTCAGTTCTAAGTTGCTTCTCTCCTTAATTAGTTTCCACCCATTGCTTCTTGTTCTACCCTCAGGTGCCTTGGAGAATAGTTTGACTCCTTCTTCTTTGTGGCAACCCCTGAGATATTGGAACACTGCTATCATGTCTCCCCTAGTCCTTCCTTCTCTTAAACTAGACATGCCCAGTTCCTGCAACCAACTAAATGTTTTAGTCTCCAGTCCCCTAATCATCTTTGTTGCTCTTCTCTGCACTCTTTCGAGAGTCTCCACATCTTTTCTACATCATGGTGACCAGAACTGAATGCAGTATTCCAAGTGTGGCCTTACCAAGGCATTATAAAGTGGTATTAACACTTCACCTGATCTTGATTCTATCCCTCTATTTATGCAGCCTAGAACTGTGTTGGCTTTTTTGGCAGCTGCTGCACACTGCTGGCTCATATTTAAATGGTTGTCCACTAGGACTCCAAGATCCCTTTCACAGTTACTACTATTGAGCAAGGTACCACCTATACTGTACCTGTGCATTTCATTTTTGTTGCCTAAATATATAACCTTACTCTTTTCACCATTGAATTTCATTTTATTAGATAGTGCCCAATGTTCAAGTTTGTCAAGATCCTTCTGTATCTTGAGCCTATCTTCTGGAGTGTTAGCTATTCCTGCCAGCTTGGTGTCATCTGCAAATTTGATGAGTTCCCCATTTATTCCCATCATTGATGAAGATGTTGAAGAGTACTGGGCCTAAAACAGAGCCTTGGGGTACTCCACTGCATACTTCCCTCCATGTAGATGCAGGACTACACGTTGAGTGCGCTTGGTCAGCCAGTTACGAATCCATCTGGTGGTGATACTGTCTAACCCACATTCTTCTACTTTATCTAGTAGTAGGTTATGGTCTACCAAAATGTGTGTTTTGGGCTATTTTTTGTGTAGTATTTATGTGGTGCCTAGTTGTGTGTGGCTTTTTGATTGTGGATTGGAGTGTTGATGGTCAGTTATTAAGCCATTGGCTGTTGTTTCCTTGTGCTTCCAAGTCCTCTAGTTATGAAATATATGATAAGCTGGTAGTAAATCTGCACTCCTGTTGATTGACAAGGGGCCCCTTTCCCAGGCTTCAATCATTTCCCTGGCTATTTTTGTACCACTCAGCCAACAATCTTAGTAGCTGTAAAATACATTGAATGTCCTTGTTCATTGTAATGGGAGACTACCAATTAGTTCATATTGCCTTGTCTGACTGCTTGCTTGTGTTCTTGCGATCTGGTGGTTCGCTTCTAGTGGTTAGTTGCCTGAAAGGTTAATCCTGTTACACCTATCAATTCTCCGTACAGCATAAGCATGAACTGAAGAGGAAAGTTAAACATTCCATCATCTTCACAAAGCCAGCCTATTATTTTAAGATTTTAGCATATGTACCTGGTATTGTGTCATAGATATAGAATGGAAGGTTTGCTGGTATATAATCTACCTTATTGCCCAAACAGTCAGTCATCTTCCTGAGCTAGTAGAATGATTCAGGGGCAGTGCCAGAAAGCCTAAGGGACTTTTTGGAAGCTTTACCATTCATATCAAATCTGCTTCATCATTGGAATTTTAAAGGTACTATTTGTTTGCGATTTGCAACTTTCTGCCACATTCACCACTGATTTTGGTTGTGAGAAGGTGACAGGAAATTTCCTCCTCACCTAAAGATAGTGGAATTCAGTTAATAACCGCAACCTGGACTACAGGGATTGCTGTCAATAAACAACATGATTATTCTTTACAATTGCATTGCTAATGATAGAAATTTTGGTTGCAACTGCCATTGTAATTCAAGGACTACCTGTAGAATAGCAAATAGCATTTAGATTTATATACTGCTGCACAGTGCTTTACAGCCCTCTCTAAGTGGTTTACAGAGTCAGCCTCTTGCTCCCACCAATCGGCTCCTTATTTTACTGACCTCAGAAGGATGGAGGCTGAGTCAATCTTGAGCCGCTCAGAATCGAACTCCTGGAGTGAGTAATGAGCTAGCCTGCAGTGCTGCATTTTAACCACTGTGCCACCACAGCCCTATGTACCAGAACATAGAACTGGTAGGGTACCTTTAGGAGGTAGCATATGCTCATTGCTATGATTCTGACATTCTGTGTAACTATTATGCTTTACAGCTTCATCATACTTTATAACCATATTCTTAAATAAGGCACTTCAAAAAGTTGTTAACTATGTAATTTAACATTTATTTGATGCTTGTGAATCAATGCAAAGAATGAATGTCATGGTTCTGAAACTTGTTATTCCCTTGTTTCAAATAATAGCTCAGAAAATATCAAGTGATGGGACCATGTTGCACACAGCTGACATAAATCTTCATTAACTGGTTGGTACCATGGTATAATTGCCCTTCTTTTGTAGCAACACTAGAATATCACACACAATTCTAAAAGAAAACCACAATCAGGGCTTTGTGAAGCATCTTGATGCTAAAGATTGCTTTTGCTGTTTTGTATTTGTATTTTCTTCATGTTCAATAGCATTAGGATAAAGGTGAGCACAGTTTTAGGTTTCTTAATATGGGTATGCATTTCAAGTAACAAAATTTATTACAATAAATGTTTCGAATTATATAACTATTTTTCCACTTCTATATTTGTACTTTGTAAAACATGCATAAAAGAGGTTATGGCATTTCTAACTACAGAAATAAATGTAGCTTTTATGTTACTTATTTAATGATCCTTTTACTTTCATAAGGCCCACAAAACAAAAAGAGTACCATCAGCTGTTCACTATAGTTGTTGCCCAGAAAATAAATCCCTCTTTCTATCGAGGGCAGTACTGTTGTAGGGACAAAATGTAAGGAGGATTAAAAATAGAGTGGCAGCTGCAGAATGACTTGATATAATGCTGTAGAACAAGTTAGTAAGAAATGAATGAGATCTGAAAAACATTTAACATACAAAAATGTTACAGAATCTTGTTAAAAACTAATGGTTGTAATAGTTTTAGGGGTGCAGAACTATGTAACTATGGCTTAATTGTAAAAAGTAAGGAACAGATCCTTGCCATCATTTTTCTTTCCAGCATACAATAACATGAACATCTGGAGAGCATTATATTAGGGAAAAGTGGAGTATATCTAATCTTTCAAAATGTTGCATTTTCAGATCAGTTGAAAATCCAAATTTGTTTAATAACTAAAGCATATAAAGAAGTTACATAAAAATGGATTCCGCTAAGGTTACAGAGGAATTTGTTGTCATGTTCTGTTGAGTTGTAGCCAATTCCTGGTGACCCCATGGATAAAACATTCCTAAGCCATCCTTTATTTCACACATTATACAATTCTCACATATTATGCTTCTGGTATTCTGCCTATGCCCTCACGCAATGTGAGTCTCTTCTTTAATTTCACAACATATGGACAGACTTAACCATAGTTTCAACTGGGAAACTTTGATACCCTAAAGCAGGGGTGTCAAACTCGCGGTCTGCAGGCCAGATGCGTCACCTACTGGCCATCCCCACTGCCGTTTTAGCAAAGGGGAAAAAGGTTGCAAGACGTCATTACGACGATAATGTGTCATTGTCAGTTTGACACCCCTGTTCTAAACCATTCCAAATCCAAAAACGTAGAGAATTTCTGGAAGCCTGGCACAAATTGGTGACACAATAGACACATAGACACAAATAACATTTACATACTATACAAAAGAGACAATCAGCAAGCCACAAAAATGAACAAAAAGACCAAAACACCGCCCCACCAGCAACCAACACCAGATGATCAACACCAAGATTAACATCAGACCAACAATCAACAAGTAAACAATACTCCAATCAAGAAACTGCCAATCAAACTAACAGTAAACGATACTCCAAGACCACTGACAGGGCAAGCCACAGAAATATAAATTGAGAGCAAATCCCACTCCTTACTAGCACTGATGATGTTACCTAGTTTGAGTAAGAAAATAGCCAAGCTCAGAGGGTACCAAGGACTACATATTTCAACTCTGAGTTACAAATACTCCTCCTTTATCAGTCTGATGTGTATTTCTGTGATTAGTAGTTGGTAGCCTGATCCATAGTTATCAAATTTAAATGTTCCATACCAATTTGTTCTTTAAATGACCCATGTCTGTACTTTGTCATTTTGATGTATGTATTAGTATAGGATCCAAATTGCTGTTTATTTATTTATCAAATTTAGAAACTGCCCATATCCCTCACACTCTAAGCAATGACAAATGCTATGACAGCTTTTCACTTTATTTCTAATTCCCAAAGTAACACTGTTGTCACTTACCTCTTTCAATTTATCTAGCTCATTTTGCAATGCCTGTTTGGATATATCCACCTCAATGATTTGTTGACGAAGAACTTCATTTTCATCCTCTGCTTTAGCACGCTTTTCCTCCACATTTTCCAATTCATGGTGCAGCCTAACAGATACATCTTTGGCTACCTGTTTTTTTTTAAAGAACATAAGCATACTTAATAATTTAAAAAGAATAAATAACCCAACAGATTACATTAATTAAGAATAGCTAAAGAAGTAAGAGCTGGTTCCCTCTTCTTCTACAATCCATACTATCTAAATGATTGCTTGAATCTACAAAGCACTGTGGCATTAGTACATAGTCATGGAAAAATATCAACAAATATGTGTTTTTATCTTTTTCACTGGTTGAAGTGTTATGAAAGAAACAAGTGTTCGTCCTGGTAAAGGAAAAACTCTTCCAAATCCAATATAAGAAAATAGAGATCATAACATATATGACCAATTATTGTATATTTATTTCTTTGTCCTTTTAAATAAATCCATTATCCAGATGATTTACATGTTATTTCAATTCTTTCAATTCTTCTGTTTCATTCTGAAGTGAAAAATGAAAATTTAAAAATGCTAGCTATAAAAATACAATTATGTACTAATAATCATATATTATGATTATTATTGTTATTATCCACAATATTCTTAAATGAATGATCACACAATATTTTTAAGTTAATGTAAACTACAAGGTTACAGTTCTTTATGTATTAAAAATCAATATCATATTCAGTATGACATAATAAATAATACAAAATTTGGTTTCCATTTTTTTCAATTAAGAAAAGATTTGCATTATTACAGGTAAAGTACCTATCACAGTATAGTAGAAAGGAACCTTATTATATAGTTGTAGTTTTTTGTTCTTCTAATAATGGTTATTCAGCACAATTTGGAGCAATGAAAAAGTATTTATTCAAGCAGTAGAAAACTAAGTCCAGTTCTGAGCCATTTTATGATACAGTCCTTCAAAATGCACATAATGGAAGGAGTGGTGGGATTCAGCCGGTTTGGGCGAACCAGATGTTAAATTTCTGGCTGGCCCCGCCCCTTCCTGCCCTGTCACTTCCAGGAATCCCCACACGCC
Source organism: Thamnophis elegans (assembly GCF_009769535.1). Taxonomy (NCBI): domain Eukaryota; kingdom Metazoa; phylum Chordata; class Lepidosauria; order Squamata; family Natricidae; genus Thamnophis; species Thamnophis elegans. Next base: position 25,199,323 of record NC_045548.1, read on the forward strand.
CCATTTTAAGGTAAGCGCAGGGAGGCCTATGAGGCTTAAAATGGGACATGAGGGTGCGGCATGGGTCCCCTGTGGCCGAGTTTTGCTCCCAGGAGGGTACAGGGAACCCTACTAGACCCAAAACAGGGTGCAGGGGTGTGTGGCACATCCCCTTGCACCCCATTTTGCTCCCAGGAGCAAAGAGGCCTAGTAGTCCCAAAATGGGGGGGTGGGTGCAGCCATAGGGGTCATTTGGATATCTACTTATTCTTTCAGAGTTATGAGATTGGGGTGGTATAAAAATCAAGTTAATAAATAAATTGACTCATTTACAATACAAAGAACCATTTGATTCCCACATATAAAATGCAATTCCCTTTTCTAGTTCTGAGATGTCAAGATGACATACATTTTGCAATTAGGGAGAAAACTTTATTCGTGACTTAAATACCACTAGGTCTAAGTTCTTCACTCACCTTTAGATCTTGTTCTAAGCTTCTGATTAGTTCTCCATCCACCTGACCCGTCTGTGCAACTTTCAAGCTTTTTTGTTCAGCTTTCCTGAGACGATACTGCAAGATACGACAGTTCTTGTTGGCACGATCCAGCTCTCGCCGAAGTTCTTGTAGTTGGTAAACATCTTCTTCAAGATAGCTGTCACGCATCTCTTCCATTTCAGCCCGCAGTTCATCCAGTTCATCCTGTCATAGGACAAAACAGTGAGAGAACTCTATAGGGTTGCTTAGTCCCCACTGAAAGTCATGTGATTTTTGTTAGATTTGCACCTAGCATTTATAGCTGCTGCTCTATCTCTATTTATTGTGCAGACTGTAGGAAAAATCCTGTTGGAATTATATTAAAAGCATGTTGAAACAATTGATAATTTCCTTCTTAAGAAATAATGAAAACAACAACTCTTTAGAGCAGAGCAGAAGTGTCAAACATGCAGGCTGCACAAGGTCCACAAAAGTCCCGAGTGTGGCTGAACCAGATTAAAATGCAGCTTGGTAACATTTAAGAAAATACAACAAAAGTACAACCAAATATAAACATTGCATTTTAAAACTAAATAATTAATTTAGTCACCAATCACCAAAACTCTGGGCTTGCAACTTGCCAAGAGTCCTGCACCCGCTCCCTGCCTCAGCTTAATAGCAGCAGCAAAGATTGTTGCCGTAGCACAGGCTGAGAAGGAACATCACGACAGGAGTTCTCTCTCAGTCTGCTCTGCAGCAACCTCAGGCATCCTGGGCTGCTGCAATTAAGCTGAGGCAGCAAGATTGTGCTTTCCCTAGACAGCAGGTAGCCAATCAGTCTTGAACTAGTAGCTGACCTGCTCCAGACCTCAGAGCCCCCAGGGGATGAAAACAGATCAAATTAATTTCTCTACTCCTTTCAAAAAAAGTTCACTTAGTACAGTGTTTCTCAACCTTGGTGACTTTAAGTCCTGTGGACTTCAACTCCCAGAATCCCCCAGCTATGCTGGCTGGGGGATTCTGGGAGTTGAAGTTCACAGGACTTAAAGTCGGCAAGGTTGAAAAACACTGACGTAGTATCTATTCAGGCTGCGTGACATCCATGTTCAAAATTTAAATGTTTAAATTAATACTAATTAAAATTTAACCAAGTTCGGAATACATCCAGGGAGGAAGGAAAGAATGGGGAAAAAATGAAAGAGAAGGATGATTCAAATGCTTTTTGTTTAATGTTTTCCTTTTTATTTTTCTTTCCATTACTATACCAAATTCCAGAAGGAAGGGAGGGAGGGAGGATTAAATGCTTAGAAAATATTGATTGCAGTTATAAGTGACTATGACTTTATATTATAATCTGTGGACATGTACATTTGGTGCAGTAGTTAAAGTGTTAGATTAGAAACTTGGAGATGATGAAGTCTAGTTCTGCCTTTGTGCGACCGTAAGGCAGTTACCATACTTTTCTCATCCTTGGGAAGAAAAGAACTCCCAAGTCATTTCTGAAATATGCTGTCAAGAAAAGTGCAGGAAGCAGTTGCCAAAAATCCAAATTGATTTGGATTTGCATGTCATATACTATAATACTTTCTACATTTTGAACTTTCTAACAAATACATAAAAAAATTAAATTTAAAATGTCATTATTATATATATTTGAAATTTACTCCTTGCACTGTGTTCTTGTACTGTGGTGCACAAACATGTACTTGGTTTAGAGAAAGCTGCACAAAATATTTTTTCCACATATGAGATGTCAGAAAGTAGAAGGAACATAGCAGGGAGGTGATAAGTGAAAGTAGGAGGTGTGAAAATGATTTGTGTGATAATTTGGCAGTAGCCCAGAAAGAAGCTCAGAATGGAGTGGAAAAGATTCCACGCCACACACACAAATATTGAATATAAATTGTCATTTTTTTTAATAATACTTCTTTCTTATGTGTTAATTAAATTTATTTTCCATCCAGTTGTTGTGTTGATGCAAGAAAGAAAAAAAGAAAGAAAGAAAGAAAGAAAGAAAGAAAGAAAGAAGAAAGAAAGGTGATTTTCAATGTCAAAACGCAACCTCGAGGGATCCTTATGTACTGTATGTTCAATAGTCAGTATTTCTGACACTACTGGCTAAGAAAAATACTGATTGATTATATGCTATCAAATCAGTGTCGACTCTTATTGGCCACACAGATAGATTTGTCCCTAACCTGATCCTTAGATCTTCCATCTTCCATAGCCAGTGTAACAGAGTCTACACACCTACTATTAGTTATCCTCTTTCTCTTTCCTTCCACCTTTCTCACCATTAGAGCCTTTTCCAGAGAGTTACCATAGTTTTCAGGGTATAAGATGCACTGGAGTATAAGATGCACAAGGTTTTGAAGAGGATTTTTTTTAAAAAAAAAGTTTTTGCACTCTGCAAATCTGCCAAAAACAGCCCGTTTTTTGTGTGAAATAAAGGGCATGGATAGCCTTTAGAAAGCTTATAGAGTGCTCCTGGGAGCTGGGGGGGGAATGGGCCATTTCACTTATTTCTGCCCTCCCCAGCCCCCATGAGCTCTCTGAAAGCCTTCTAAAAGCTATGCACGGCCAGGTTGGTGAAGGGGGCAGGGTTTTGTGAGGCAAAAAATGCTGTATTCAGTGTATAAGATGCACCCAGATTTTCAGCCTTTTTTTTTTTTTAGGGAAGAAGGTGTGTTTTATACTCCAAAAAACACGGTATGTCTTTGCATAATGTGTCTGAAGTAGGATAATTTAAACAGTCATTTATGTGCTTCAAGTGGGAATTGCTTGGTTTGATTTGTACAATGATCCATTTGCACAATGTTTGATTTATTGGTTTATCAATGAAGTTCAGGATTTCAAAATGATTCCTCATGTTCTCTTTGAAAATGATGGGTTCAAAATGTTATAATGGAAACTGGTTGGCTTTCTTATATTTCTTTAACTTGGGTCTTGCACCTGAGCAGTTCATGATCTATTCCACAGAAGCATCTGTCCATGCCTTTGATGCTATAACTAAGCTTTTATCTCTTTTAGTAATAATAAAAATAATAAAATCAACTTGTTTATTAAGCAAAGCAGTAACTAAGTGAACCAGCAACTGTGCTTATTATCTTACTTCAACTTTCCTTTACTTTTAAGACCTGTGAAGGTGGTAAATATGAGAATTGGTGGCAAGATTACTTTTTCATCACTGTTAAACTGTGAACAGTTGCTAAATGAGTCTGTCACTAAATGAAGATTACCTGTATAATCAAATTGATTTCTATATACTCTATCAAATGGCCTTATATAGAGGTGTCATTTGGTTATTTGAAGAAAATGTTAAGGTTCCAAAAATTGGCATGGCCAAAATTAATTAAGTCGGACCCCTGTTTTATTTCAGATTTTTAAGCCATGCAATCCAACTACATTTTCCTCTTTAATGTTTCCAACTTTGGCATTGCAGTCTCCAATCACAAGCAGCATATTTTGCTTTCATGTTCTGTCATTTTCAAGTTGAATTTAATCATAAAACTCATCAATCTCCTCTTCTTCTGCATCAGTAATTAGAGCACAAACATGGACTGTCATATTAAAGAACTGCCCACAAACTCTGATTCTATTTAGTTACTGATTGCATTGTAGCCAAGAACTGATCTTTCTAGATATTTCTTAATTATAAAAGCAACCATGTTCTTTCTTTTCTGTGTCCTGAATAATAAACAGTGTCAGATTTTCTGACTATATCTAATCCCAATCAATGTCAATTTGCCAAAATCTAAACAACCTGTAGTCATTTCATTTCATGTTTCATTGTGTTGAGCTTTCTTCTGTCTCTGCTTCTTATGTTCCATTATTCCACTGTAATTCTCTCTTTACAGAAGAAACATACAATATATCCATGGAAAATATGGAAGCATTTCCAAACTGAAAACAATTACTATGTCATTGTTGTTTTAGTTATTATGTACTAACCCACACACATGTACATACATAAACACATGCATACATATTTATGAATTAAAAAAATACTTAAGGTATGACTGAACTGTAAGGTATTTCAGCAAGGCACGCTACTCTAGATTGTCCTATATACCCTAACAAAGCAGAATTTAATATATGTTATGGGCTTTTGTGTTGAGTCAGACTTTGAATTGTAGAAAAAGGAGCCAGTGGGATCTCAGTTATCTGCAGATGAGGCTCAGAAAGAGAAAAATATGCTAGAAGATGAGCCTGGCATTCTGGAGCAGTCAGATAACCATTACAGAAGCACAGTAGCAGGCTGAATCAACTAATTCAGAGACTGAGCAGGAAGCATTACTTCTGCACATGCAGAAATATCAAGTAAATAGAACAACAATATTCAATAGGCTGCTTGAAAGAAATATCCGTGATTCAGGAGAATAAGCATGTGTGACCAGATCTATAAAAGAAATGCTTAGGAGGCAGGTTTCTGTTGGCAAATAGCTTGGAAAATTTGAATAAGCACCCTTTAAGTGCTTGCAAACAATAGGTCCTATAAGCCTGAAGTCTGTTTACCTTCGTTGTAGTAAATATGTCTTCTGTATGAGTCACATTGATAAGGATTAATATTATTTTCCCTCGTTACTTATTATAACTAAGGTTGGATAACTGGTGGGGGGAGAAACATATGTCAATTGTTTTCTGGAATTGGGCTCCAATTAACAGCTTGCTAAAAATGGCTGTCAGAAGAAAACAGCATGGTGTTATTTTGAGGATCAGATTTTATATGAATACAGCAAACGTGTAAAAAAAAAGATCAAACAAATTGTAATAGGTGGCATAAACCAAACAAGTGTCCAGAAGTTTCTGCCGGATTAGTAAACACACGCAAGGGGCCATAACCTAATATCTTCTAACTGTAGTACAGAAGCCTTGAAGGAACAGATGATTAAAACTCTTGCCAAACACAATTTTCTTCCTCTTGAAGTTAGAATGTCAAGGAGGAACTTGCTGGCTGATCTTTGTCCTCTGAGTCTCCCTGGGAGCAAAGGTGACTAAGGGAGAAAAATTTAAAAACCCATTCCAAATTGTGGAATGTGAATCTTCAAGTATCTTAGAAAACAAAAGTAATCATACACAGGTATTAAGTACAATAAATAATCAGTGCATTTCTTTTACTTTGTTTTAAATAGGTTCAAAACTTTGCCCAATTCCCTTCTCAGCTATTTTCTCTGATATTCCATTATAATTTTGAATAATTGCGTACTATCTCTTTATTTACACCTGCTCTTCAAATTTAAACATTTTTCTCTAACCTAGCATGCGTAGTGAATTTCCTTTGCTGTTGTGAGTTGTCTAATTACACTGTATACTATTTTAAGTTTAAAAATGTTGCTAGATATCTGCAAATTGACTAGCCATTCCTAGGCTTAAACTACTGCTTTATTGTTCAACAAAAGGGAAGGCATGTTTTTCTATTCTTTTGCGCCTACATTTAGGGGAGATACAGGAAAGGTGGTAAAGAAAGCAAATATTACTGAGAGCTACCAGTGTCACATTGATTCTGGGTTGTCCTAATTAAATGGGACAGTAGCGTACTAACAAGCTTTAGTTAGTAATGATTTATGCATAGCACTATACAGTATGGGTTGCTTGCAAGAGTAGTTCATTAAACATGGGGCATCTATTTCTAGAATAGGTGTAGACAACTCCATGGGCAACCCTTACTTTGTACTTTTATTCTAGAAAAAGAAATAATTCTGTTTCATGGAAAAATAATTACATGTATGTTTTCGGACATGCTTAGTTAACAAGAACTTCTTGCCAAGGCATAAATATAAATTGCTTGGAATAATAGCAATAGCATTTAGACTTATATAACACTTCACAGTGCTTTACAGCCTTCTCTAAGCAGTTTACAAAGTCAGCATATTGCCCCCCCAACAATCTGGGTCTTCATTTTACCAACCTCGGAAGGATAGAAGGCTGCATCAAACTTGAGCCTGGTGAGATTTGAGCTGCCAAATTGCAGGCAGCCAGCAGTCAACAGATGTAGCCTGCACTACTGTATTCTAATCACTGCACCATCACAGCTCTATAATATAGTTATTTCCCAGTTTATTCTTGAGGTCACGATATACACTTTAAATAAATATTGCATAATAAATATTGCATAATAAATCCATTGATTCATACATCTATGATACAAGGCTTCTTGTCTCAGTTTTTCTAAATTTCAAACACTGACTTATCCTGTAATGGGATTTGTTTGATTTTGATATGCTGTATTGTATACACCCAACTATTCTTTTGTGAGCTTGATTTTTGGAATGCTGCTTGCTGCACATTGTTTTACTTATGCAAGTTTTTGATTAAAATGCTATTGTGATAGTTCAGTAATTGGGTAGAAATGCTATCTTAACTCTCTAACACAACTCCCTAATTCTGTGAAGAATATGGGTAGTTTCTAAATGAAATAAATAAATAATACATGCATGCATACATACGTACATAATTTTCAAGTGTATCTTTAAAACAGAGCAGTAGTGATAAGAGCTATAGCTATGAAAAGATGGAAGCAAATTGCAATTGGGTTACCACACAACAACTTGTCTCCATGACAGTCTAGCCTTGTTAGAAACTCCGTTAGGAAGCAATCTCTGGTCACCTGAGTAGTGCTCCTGGTTCCTGTAGACTTCAAAGAAACGTCTTCAAAAAAAAACAACCCAAGAAAGTCCAGTTGCCTCCTGAAAAAGCACCTTTGTTAACCATGACCTGGATGATTGAGAATCTCTATAGACTTTTAACTATACAATTTGGGATGGACACCCTTGGAATGGTGTGGGAGTAGGAATGGATTTCCAGAGAAAAAAAATAGCAGCCTACAGGACCAGAAGCACTACTCAGGTGACCCCAAGGACACAGATAAACCTCCAAGTGCTTCAATGACTCTCTAAAAGGATGCAAATGACCAGCTGTTTGCAAGGAGTATAAATCCTTCCATTCCCCACTATCCTATTAGAGTTGAAGAAGTTTCTTGGAACGTCTTCAAAGAAAAGTCCAGAAAGTCCAGTTGCCTCCTGAAAAAGCATCTTTGGGGCAACCATGACTTGGATGACTGAGAATCTATACAGACAGATGTTTAGCTTGGATTTACAATTTTTATTCACCTATTGAATCCTTCGCAAGAATGTAGGATAGGAAAATGTTGCTGTTTAATGAGGTTAAAGATATTGTTAAAAAGGTAAGCTGTTCCAAATAAAGCTGCCTTTTGACTGGTGGTGATTTTTCAGTGCCAATAATGCTTAAGTGCTGCTCCAGATGTTTTGGGATTGCATCCAAAGCTTTCTTTTGCTACATTTGTTCTACATCTATTTGCAGGTTTTTGTATTTTGGGTTATTCTCCTGTTCTTTCTCTTCTCTTCTGCAATCATTATCTACAATTATGATATCAGATTCCAAACATTTTGAGGAATTGCTTCACCACATTAATGTTAGTCGACAACGTGATTCGATTTTTTTTTAAAAAATAGGATGGTGTATAAATTTAGCCACAATAGTTTATCATTTTACTTGTTTATATGCAGCATTATGGAAATAGTGTTTAATTAAACATGTTGAAAACTATTCAAACATTATCTTAAATCTATTAAATATTTCTCTGCTAAGCAGCTTCAAATTAAAATTCTTAAAGTCTACTAGGGACTGGTATTAAACATTTAAATATAAAAGAAATTATTAGTTGGGCAGTAACTACATGTGGTTGCTAGCTTCACAAATAAACTGTAAGTGAAATTAGGTCACTTTTATTTATATTCTTGCAGCAGGCATCTAACTTTCGGGATCCATGTTTAGAAATAGCTGTTTAGCTGTTTTTTTCCACTCATAAGCATGTTTCATTATGACATTAAGGCCCCTGACACTGTAGAAAGAGAGAAAAATAAAAATTATGACTGAAATTTCACATATTTTGGTGAATAGAGGTGCAGTTCAGTGGTGGGATTCAAAAAGTTTTATTAGTGGTTCTGTGGGCGTGACTTTGTGGGCGTGGCATGGATTTGCAGACATGGTTGGTGGGCGTGGCAGGGGAAGGATACTGTAAAATCTCCATTCCCTCCCCACTCCGGGGGAAGGTTACTGCAAAATCTCCATTTCCTTCCAATCAGCTGGGACTTAGGAGGCAGAGAATAGATGTGGGCAGGCCCAGCCAGGGGTTGTATTTACTGGTTCTCCGAACTACTCAAAAATTCCGCTACTGGTTGTCCAGAACTGGTCAGAACTTACTGAATACCACCTCTGGTACAGTTCTGTTCTATGTTGTCTTAAAATCCTATTGAATTCAATTAAGCTTACTCTCTGCTTTAGTCCATAGTCTTGCTAGATATAGAAGGCAATCACAAAAATAAATTACAGTTCCATTTAATCAGATATACAGTATATAGTGTTCCATATTAAGCTTTGCAGTTATAAATGGTAGTTGTAAAACTGTAGGAACTGGCAACTTCTTTGCTTTGTTTCCCTTATGAACCAAGTTCAAGCAGCTTGGCAGAATAAGAGAAAGAGATGTATAAACAATGGTCAGCAAAAAGCTTAATATTAAAACAACCGAAAGTGCTGCCATGCTCTAAACACAGCTTGCTTTCCTTGAAGTTAATTTCATGAAACTCAAGAGTATATATATTGAGTTAAACATAAACTCTAACACTAAATATGTGTGAAAATAAACATGAAACTTGCATTAACTTGCATTAACTTCTTTTTTTTAATTTCCTTTGTCTTAATATATTTTAGACTGTATTTGTTAAAAACCTATACCGTGTATGGGCTATGGGAAGTCAGGGTGGGAAGGGAGGTGGGGTGTTAGGGGGGAGGGGGAGGGGGATATATAGTATGTGTTAGATTTTAAAGTAACGTGATTGCACTTGTATACTGTTGCTCTTTAATTTCACTGTAAAAATAGGACAAGCTGAATATATTAATAGATAGTAGAAATACACCGAAGGGAGGAGTAGAAGAAAGAGGGGTAGAGAGGGTGGGAGAGAGGATGGGAGGGAGGGGGAGAAGGAAGGGAGGGAGTGTATCAGGAGAGAGGAGTGGTAGAGGGGGAGGGGAAGTAGGGTAGAGGGGAATGATGGAGGGAAGAAGGAAAGTTGGAGGGGGGCGAAAGAAAAGGTGTATGGAGGGTCGAAGAGGTACATTGGGTTTCTATTTTGGGGGGTATTGTTGACAAGAGGAATGGCTGTGTTTATTGTTTAATGTTATATGGCCCCGGTTATGCACAGTATATATGTGACTGTACGAAATGAAAATGGAAAAATAAAAACACATTTACAACAGAAAAATGCACTGTAATCCTAATTACATATGCTTTTTTAAAGTGTTTACAAATATTTGCAGTAGAAATGGCTCTGCTATAGAAGTTGTTAACTTGTGTAGAAGCATGGATGGTAGGAACATGTCATCCTTATACCACTAGACTTCTTGGTAGTTTCTGAAATGTCAAATGTCCTCTGGATTGCTGCTGTGGATGGGAGGCACCATTTAAAGTACAGATAATACTTTACTAAATGAACTTTCAAGTTGCAAACTTTTGTTGATTCGAACATCTGTCTGCAACTGGAAGTTGGGCAAAGGAGTAGTTTTTGACAAGCTGCATCTATATGCAACATGCCAGAAACCAATCCCTTCACTCCCTCAGGGCCCTTTAGACAGGTGCAGTACAATTCTCACCCCACACAAATGGTAGCCTCACAGCAAATATTAACAGCTCCAGCAAATCCTTGGGTAGCAGCAGGAGAAGGCCAGAAAAAAAAATTGGGAGAAGGTAGAAAAGGGCCAAGTTTTACATATGTGGCATGCCAAGTTCTTTGTGACCAGCAGCTGCCTCACTAAGTGTAAGACCACACATGCTTGGTCAACAGCAGCAAGAAGACAGCAAAAGTCAACTAGGGTAGTTTGTGCTCCAGAATGGGGGACCAAAAGGGCAAAGATGAGTGAGATAGGCAGGTTAGAGGAGTTGAAGTGTCCCAATGGTCATAAATGCCATTGCGAAGAACCCAAATTCTGATCACATGATCATGGGCCGCTACAATGGCCATAATTTTGGGGAGCAGTTGTTGCTATAGTTTCAACTTGTTGCTCAATGAATGGTTGAGAACTCTCTGTATCGCTCTTTGAGATATATTGTAATCTGGTTGCAACTCAGGGATCTGTTATTATCTCTAAAGCCATATGGCTTGGGTCTGACTATTTAAGATATTATTACACCAAGTAAATTCTACTTGCTCATGTTTATAAGGTTTATAAATTTATGTTTATAAATTTTATAAACTGCATACAACATCTAGACTAAGACAATTTTAGTTGTTCCTGTGATTTAAATGGCTTCAAAAGACAGTCTCACCAAGGAGAACTACAGATGACAATCACTGTCACTTTATACAAATAATCTACTCAGCTTCCTCTGGACAATGGGATGTTTCAGTAGAGCCACAGCTGTGACTAACAAGACACACAGACCCCAGGCATTGTTTACCAACCTGAACTTCCCCTTTAGCAGCTGACTGCCCCAGCATTTGCAATGAGTTTGTTAGGTGAGATTAAATCTTCCTCACAATTAAATAGATTACAGCGCCAGAAGAGTGAAATAGTAATTTTCTCAGTTCTTTACAAAAAAACTTGTCCAGTCAATCCTGATCAGTCTTATCCTATGAAGCTTCTACAATACACTGCAAATGTAATTTTTCTATGTAGTATTTGGTGACTTCATTTTGACTAAAATAGCTCAGATGGTTATATATTCTTAATAACATAAATCTCAGTCACGAGTCAAGGAAGTGAATATCAAACTATTTAATCAAGTGCCTTTCAAATCTCTCAAATAACAAATATCATTTAAATACCTTGTACAACTGTGCACTTAGAAATACAAAGTGATAAAATTCACTATGCTTTAAACAAAAGGTTGCACCAGCATTCATTCATTCATTCATTCATTCATTCATTCATTCATTCATTCATTCATTCATTCATTCATTCTTCCTATTTCTTAACCACTCCTCTCCCTCAGAGAGGAGTTCTGGGTGGTGTACAATTTAATAAATAAAATTAACATTAAAATCAGAATAAATTTAAAAAGTTTTAAAATGATAAAAATAACATGAAATTTTTAAAGACCAAGAGATTGACCAGGATGGTCCACAATGTGATGGGGTGAATCTGCTTTTGTAGGTAAACTGACTCTATGCCATTTAGAGCTTCATAGGTAATGAAGAACATCTTGAATTGGACCCAGAACCAAACTGGCACTCAGTGTGGTTCACAGAGCAAAGCTGCTATATGTGCCCTTCTTTGGGTACCCAGTGTGGCTCGTGTGGCCACATTCTGCACCAGCTGAAGCTTCCAGTTACTTTTCAAGAGTATTCCCATGTTGCAAAAGTCCAGTTGGGACATGACCAGGGCATGAGAGGACTGGACACCCATTTGGAGACAACGTAGATATTTTGCAGCAATTTCATTTACTATTCATAATCCTGACCCTCTATCTACCGTGTTTTCCCCAAAATAAGACAGGGTCTTATTTTCTTTTGACCCACAAAATATGGCTTGGGCCTTATTTTTCAGGGGAGGGCTTATGGTTTTGGGCTTGCTGGGCGGCTGCTCTCTTGCAAGTGGGCTCCCAAAGAGCCAGGCACAACCTCAGGGTTGAACAGCTGTGTTGCGCTGTCACAGCAGCGCAACACAGCAGCCATGAAGTGACCACACTCATGAGCAGCCACCTGATAAATCCCCTTTCCAAACAGGCACAGTGCCATTCATTGATCTAGGGGTATCACCAAGCCGTGTGAGTGCCTGTTAGCCGCTTCCTGGCTCCCACAACTTGGTGCCTTCGGAATGCCCCTAGGTCAGTGAGTGGAGGTCTGCACGGCTGGAGAGGGGGGGGTTGCACAAGCGGCTGTTCCACTCTCTGCTCGCATACCTTCCAGCCTCATGATGCCCTGGTCCAACTCTCCCTGCAGAGCCAGGGCACCTCCGTTGCTGCCATCCTCTGCCGCCACCACCATCCCAGCATGGCTTTTTCTGTGGCTTCCAAACCACAGAGGTAGGATGCCAAGTCTTCTGGCAGTGGCCGCTCTGGGAGTATGCTCTATGGTTGTGGGCAGGCTGCCAGCAGAGCGTACTCCACTCGCAAGAGAGCAGCCGCCTGACAACTCCATTCTCCAGATGGGCACAGTGCCGCTCACCAACCTAGTGGTATCCTGAAGGCACCAAGCAATGTGAGCACCTTTGCCCCCCCCCGGTTCCCGCGGCTTGGTGCCTTCGGGATATTGCTAGGTCAGTGAGTGGTGCTCTGCCTGCCCAGAGGGGGGGTTGTCCAGGGGGCTTATTTTCAGGGGAGGGCTTATATTTCTGCCCATCTGAAAAATGTGGCATGACCTTATTTTCAAGACATGTCATATTTTCGTGGAAACACGGTATCTACTTTCTGTAACAAAAGGTGAATATTGGTTGGAGACTGAACTCTTTCCTTCCTATCTGAAGACAGAGAACAGGAGCTATACTGCCCACAAAAGTCCTTTAAATAATACAATGCAGCAAGGAAGTAGAGAAAGAATATTTATGTTTGTAACCATGTTTACAGGAAGTACTTTATTGATCTTTTTCACTAGTTTTATTCAATTGTGTAGCATTACACTGGACCTCTTAGATCTGGATAAAAATAGAACAGACAAGGCTACTGTTTCACGTCTTGTCTGGCCATAAACTAATCCAGACTTGTAAAGTATCCATAAGAATGATGATCAGGATGACACTATCAGACACCTTCTATAAATAATCATAGTCCTTTTTGTTATTATTTAGCCTTTCCTTGCAAGCTTTATCTATTTATAATCCATTAGTTTGGCCTCAATTCTGACATGAGCCTTCAATCATCAGAACTCCCATAAATTATATTAGCATGAGGCTTCAGACAGAAGGTTTTGTTAATGCAGACTTGAAATACAATATTCATAAAGGGGCGAGTCAAGTGGCACAGTATTTGTGGTTACCAAATCAGCTCAGTTTCTTTTATTTATAGATCTTTCTGAGCATAACTTCACTGCTGTGCCAGAGGATCAGACTTTGCTGAAGTTCCAGCTCATAAAAACCAGGAGCATTTTAAATAATAACTTCTATATATGGATGATAAATTTTAATATTAAGAGAAATGAGCAATAGGTTTTTTTTTTGATATTGTTATCCATTTATCATAGGTTCTTGCACCTTAATAACGAACTGATAAGTCTTGCTCTAGAAGTAAAGTCTCCTTCAAGTCAAGCTTAACTCTTTGAGATTTGATGAACAAGATACCTGGTTTTTCTTGATAGAAATACATAAATGGTTTCAGCTTCCCTGTTTAGCCCTGCAACCTGGGATTACTTCATGGGTTTTCCTTCAAATATTAACCAGGTCAAGCATAGCTTAGCTTTTGAGATCCTGCAAAGGTTTTTTTTTTTTTATGAAACGAATATGCAAATCAGACAGAGTAGTGCCAGTGGTATGTTTTCCACTTAAAACTAAGAAACAGCATTTAGACTTATATACCAGGGAATGGAAAATTTGCTATAACCAACTCGCCACAGCCAACTCAAGTTGCCATGGAACAACTCATTGGAGGACAATTTAACAATTCTATTTCAGTATTTAAAATAAATTAAAAATATTTTAATTTTTGCCATTTACATTTCATCCTGTCCTTCCTTTTGTCTCCTTTCTTTAATGATTCTATTCCACCATTTCTTTGATATTAGTGTACCTTTTGTCCCACATGTTGTCCCGCAGTGAGTTGGCTGTGGTGAGTTGGCCATGGTGAGTTGGCTGTGGCAAATTTAGACCCAATATAGACCCTATGTACCACCCCACAGCACTTTATAGCACCCTCTGATTGATTTACACTATACGCATTACTTGCATGTTGTTCCCAACAATCTGGGTCCTCATTTTATTGACATTGGAAGGATGAAAGGATGAGACAACCTTGAATCCTGTCTGAATTCTATGCTATGGGAAGAGTTTGCCTGCAAGACTGCACTTTAAGCACCACACCACCAGTGGTTAAATAGAGAAGTTGAATTTTAGTTAGCTAAAAACAAGTACAGTAAGCATGTATTGTCTTCGTGACATCTAAAAAAAATAAAAAAAGTTTACACTCCCCAGCTATATTGTTTATTTCTTTATATCTAGGTTAGCCACAACTCTAATACTTTATCACAGATTATCTGAATTATGCTGTATTTTCATTTAAGCAATGCTGAGAGTGGGAAAGAACCAACTAGGATGGTATTCCATTTCACTTCTTCTCAAATAGCTACAACTGACACTGGCATTGTTATTCATCTCTGCCACCATCCTTCTCTAGGTACTCACATTCAAAACCCTAATACTGAACAGCAATATTCTTGTCGCCATAGTGTTCATATATTTCTATGTCCTCTGTCAGATCTTATTCTATTTGGAAAGTATCTGCTAATTATCTATGATTTTACTTGCTGATCCAGTCTGTCCACAAATTCTAGTTCTCTGAGGGGGTGTCCACATTCTAGATTTAAGATTAAAATTCCTGTGGTTTAACTAATCTAGCTAAAAGCAGAGAGAGACTACCAGTGACCAGAAGACATGGAAGACAGTAGACCCACTTGAATATAATAGTAATATATAATTAGTTATGTGAATAAATTTAAGTAAGTTACAAATCCTGATAACATCCCTATCTCTGCCAGCAGTAGGAACAATTGGAAAGACGAATTCTGACATATTTATTTTTACTTTCTCTTAAAACTGGCATTATGTCTAAACATTATACCATAGTCATTTTAATTATGGTTTAATAAAATTCAGTTCCCTAATCCCTAACTTAAGTTGGTTTCCATTAATTAACCATATTCAAGTTTTACTGAGGCTTCATTTAGTGAATCTGAAACTGTACATTGGAAAAAAATCTACCAATCTCCTTCTCAGTGTTGGAAGAAATGTCCATCTGCGTTCAGTTCCAAGACACTGGAAACATAGAGATTTCTTGGAAAAATGGTTTTTAATGGTGGACAGGACCACATGGTTTGAGGTCCTGGGGGAAAAGGGCAGAGATGCTGAGAGTGTCCTGGTTTTATGCCCTCTCTGGGCTTTTGAATTTGCGCTTGGATTCTGATTGGTTGTCAGACTCCCAAGGGGCCATGCAGGGCCAACTCTGTAGGCTGTCCTGAGTCCCAGGCTTGGCTGAGTTTTGCTGGATGATGTAATCTTTACAGGTGCCATGTGGTGAAATGGGTAGAGGGCTAATCCTATCATACCCTGAGGGCCATGTCTTAATCCCATCACCCTGAAGCTGAAGGGGGGGCAGGGAGCTGCAGGAAGCTGCTTTGTCTTTAAAACATGTTTTTCCTTTTCTCATCCAGGGAAAAATAATATTTCTTAAAATATTTCATTCTTCTAAGAGAGGGGTGAGTGCTAACTTTCTACACCAGGTAGACCTGACAGGAACAAATTCTATTTTATTGTAAGGCTATATTAACAGAATCTTGTGAGTCTCAAGGTACAAATCTCTCCCAATTTCTTTTTACAGCCTGAATAAGTTAGGGGAGATCCTTTCTACATTTCTTTGTCTTTCCTTTTTTGCAGCTGTGGAGTTTTCCCTCCATTCATCTGAACCTTTCCCCACCCCCATCCCTTAAGGTCATTCCCACGTATCATTACACATAGTGACTATTAAGGAAGATAACATAACACATGAACCCAGGAGCACAAGCATAGCTTCACATACTGCACTTCATCTTTGTTTTTTTAGCTTAGGCTTAGTAAAACACACAAAATCATCCATTGTGGTTTAAAAACCATAATATATGACTTAGCTTTATATATCTAAAACCAGCCAACTGCTTATTCAACGAACGTAGTTCAGAGGCAGGCAATCTTTTTGAAAGTAGGGGCAGCAAAAGTACAGGGAGACAGAATGTTGTCCTTTTTAAGGGGATGTTTTTTCCTAATGAATATGCTTATGAATTCCACCTGAAATTTACTTTTGTGTACATTTTTAAATAAAAAAATGTGCCATTAAAACAGTGGTTTTGATTGCATAACCTTATAATAGTCTCCAGTTAAACTTTGGTCCAGTTGCCATGATTTAATCTTTTAAGATAGATTTGTCTACATGTTGCCCATAGGTATTTATTTTAATCAAAATGATGAAAAATGTATCATGAAGTAGCAACACAAGCCCTGCCATTTTCTACCTGCATCATAAATAAGAAGTAGAATTTGTGTCATACTACACATTTAATCATTCCCCCACTGAATATGCTTACATTATTGCTCAGTTGCCTAGCTCTGGCTTAGCATGATGCATAACTAAGTCATAGACTCATTTATTTAATATATAGTTTATAAGTACATCTAAAGAAAATCACATATACTTGGCATACTTCTTAATTCTGGAATTCTTAATCCCAACCCTTTAACTAATATATTCTATTTGTAAAGATCTTCCTAAATGGTTCATCTTGCCAATCAATTTGTGTTCAATAATTGTTGTGCCTCTCATTATGGTGCACAGTCCTCACCTTTAACAAAACTTATTCCAGGACTCAAACTAACTTTTTTTTTTTGTGAAACAAAAGACTACATATTTTCACCTGGATTATTTGTTTTCACAGCTTGAACAATTTTTGCTTCTATCATTTATGATGTGGTGGTCAGCATATGACATACGGTAGGATACACACACACACAAACACACACACAAACACACACACACACACACACACACACACATGGGCACGTTGAAACAAATGCATATGTAAGATTTCATGGGTTAAGAAAACCTGAGAATTTCCTTTTCTAACTTCCTGATCCACATCCCATTTATTTCTGGATAGGATATCATAACAACACAGGCACTGAAAAAGGCTTGCAAAAAACAACATACACTGAGGCAGGATTATCACCCTTTTTCTGTTGGAATTTCTGTCTCTTTATCAGCTGCCTGGAAGGCAGACATTTAGCTGAGGCAAATTTCCTATCATTTAATACCCATAGCAGGAAAGGCCTTTGCTGTTTGATGCCAAGCAGCTGTTATATGACATAATATAAAAATGTTGACAATTCTACATTCAGAAAGTCTTTCAGTTATGTGTTGGCTCTCAGCTGTCAGTTCTTTCATAAACAATGGTTTATTAAATGTTCTTAAATGGCAAAAATAAAATTATCTAAATAGTAAAATAATAAAGTAGTAACATAGATATGAAAAATAATCACGCAAACAATCCATGTAAATCCTTCCATCTATCCATCCTCCCTTCCTTTCTTTCTTTTTTTCTTTCTATCAAACTTCTTAACCAATCCATATAAATTAGGTGTTATTTATTTATTTATCAATCAATCAATTAATCAATCAATCAAACTTCTTTACTGCCTATCTCTCTCATAGAGGGGCTCTGGGCAGTCTACAATTTAATTAATATAATAAAACATAAACTGAATAATTTAAGATTATTTTTTTTAAAAAAAATACAAAATAACATTATAAAATTACCAAAAATAGAGTGTTCCAATATGGGGAGCCTAGGAGTTATTAACACAGACCCCACACAAGGCTACATAGCCAGGTTTTGCCCCTTTTGTGGAAGGCCAAGAGACTTAGTACAGTATTGCCTTTAACTGCCATTTCTATTATGCTACTGTATTGAATCACCTGGAAAAAGATGATTGATACCATACTAATAAATAATTAAAACTTCAGTAATAAACAAGAATTTAAAACTTCAGTGCAATTATATACAGCTCTCATTTCTATTTCACTGACGTCAACAGGCCTTGTTTATACTGTATGCTGATGGGTAAATTGTATTACTGTATAAGTAAAACACAAGGCAAGCTTGGAATATGCAACTTGAATTTCAAAACAAAACAAGAGGTTGTTTTACATTGACATAACTGATAACTCGCTTCTAGTAAAAATACATTGATGGAATTATGAACCATCTGAGACTGAATCTGTACATAAGAAACTTGAATTAGGTGGCAATTCTGGGCACATCAAGGAGTTTCATTGGAATTTCTCTTAAGTAAACATGCATAGGCTAATGTTTCCAATTTCTTTCCTGTTGTTTTCTTATTAATATCAAAAATATAATTTTCATAAATGATAAACCATGAAACTATATAGTAGTCAGATGTCTGTTTTCTTAAACAACTCTGTCTGAACTCCTGTAACAATTCAAAGCAGAATTTGAAGAAACTGAAATTTCTTGTACTTAATCTCATACTCTCAATCCCCCTTGCAAAGTCCAAGTACCAATGCCTAACCCTATCACTGAGATAGATTGATAGCCCATCTTACTTCTCAAAAAGCCATTTTCCTTTGCCCACATAAACATATTCAGTCATCAACAATTCTATTCAACTCTTCAAACTCTTATCTACAGTGTTTCTTTTTTCTGGAATTAAAATGTTTCATAAAGAAAATCCAAGCCTTTCTCTATTCATCTGCATGATTCTAAAGAAGGTTTCTCCAAACTGGTATCTCCAGGTACATCAGATTTCAACCCCAATAATTCTCAGCTCAGCTACTATGAAATCCAACAACTCTGGAAGGCACCAGTTGGGAAGTGCAAAGCTGTTTCAGAATTCAAGCGACACTTTAAAGAAGTTTGCATGTCTTTATGTAAAAAAAGTTTGATGTGATCCAATTTCAGTTGCACCAAACCAAATAATGTCAGGATGTTTATTCATTAAAGTAACAGAGTAGCAGCAGGGAAAGCCAGGTTCTAATTCACCTCAGACATAAAAAAAGCACAACCAGCGATTTGGTTAAAATGTTGTAGGGAAAAACAGAAGAAAGGAGCTCTATGCATATCACCCTGAATTCCTGGATGAAAGAGTATCAAGGTTTATAAGTAAATAAATACAATATCTGCAATAGGAAAACACTGTGGATCTGTCAGCTTCAAATGCCTTTCCTCTGTAGAATAAATAAGGTGAAAGCATTGGTGAAGAATTATGCATCCACGTCCAAATCATGGCTCTGTAGGGACTTCAACACAAAAACCTTATTTTTCATAAAGCAAAGGATTGGCACAGAACTGTTGTCCCAAAGGTGCTTTTTCAAGAGGCAACTGCACTAGAAAGTCCAGCTGTCTCTTGAAAAAGCACCTTTGGGACAACCATGACCTGGATGACTGAGAATCTCCACAGACTTCAAAGCAAGGAAGGGCAATGTCCTATGAGCAAGGGGGAAATACTGGAACTTCTGGTGTCCAAATACAATTGTATGACTTGAATAATTGGCTTAGGGAGTTCCTTCATTTAAAAAAAGGTGGCCTTTTCCCAGCAACTAGTCTATGTCTCCAGCCCCCCTCCCCTTTCAGGCCCAGACTTCCCCCTCCCTCCTGCCTCCAGCCATTTACCTTGAGGTAATCGTTTTCTGAGCGCAGATCTTCTATCTCTCTCAGCAGCTCTTCTTGGTCTGCCACTAGCTGCCTTTCATAGCAGGGCACCACCATTGGGATTTTGCCGTCCAAGCGCAGGCTCCCAGCACTTTTGGCGGCCGCTTTCTCCGGATCTCTCCCCCAGATCCCCTCCTCGCTTTGGACGCCCGAAGGGGCCGGCGCCGTGGCCGGCCGTTTGCTCGATGGCTCCAAAGAAGGCAAGGAGTGCTGGGGGCCTCCGCCTGGCCCTGAGGGAAGAGGGGGAGGTGGCGGCGGCGGCTCGCGCTCCCGATCGCTGGAGCCGGTGCCGGACTCGCCATCGCTGTTGGCGGCCTGAGTCAATCTCTGTTCATCGGAGAGAGGCTCGGAGGGGCAGTCCGAGAGGTCCGAGCTGCTGTCCGTGTGGCTGATCCTGGCGGCCGAGGCTGGGGACAAGGCACCTGGCTGAGCCAAGGAAACGCACCGCCTTCCCTTCTTGTTCTTGCCAGACGGGTGGCTGCCTTCACCGCCGACCTGTCTCGCGATGGCCTTTCCGCCCGCCTGGTCCTGGGCCCGGGCTGCTTTCTTGCTGGAAAGGACGGATTTGGCGGTACCGACTTTGCCAGGCGCGCCGGCCCCCAAAGGCGCCGATCCCGCCTTTGCGCCTTGGGCGCAGCTGCGGCGGGAGAGGCGGCACTGGGGTGCCAAAAGCCCCGGCGATTGCGGACGGGGTCCCCCCAGCTGGGGCTGCGGCTTGCCCGACAAGCTGGGCGACTTGGGAGGCGCGGGCGGAGGCTTGGCCGAAGATGCCCGGGCGTGGAGATCCTTGAGGAAAGGTCTGGCGGGGGAGGGAGCTCGATGGAGCCGTTTCTTCTCGGCGAAAGAATGGTGGGGAGTCTGCGGCGAGGGCGGCAGCGACTTGAGAGGCTCGATGAGGCTGGTGTCGTTTAAAGTCTCCATAGTCCCGGCTGGTAGAGGAACAGCCAGGGAGTGGCGGACACTTGAGGCTCCTCCAATCTTTCCCAAGAGCAGGAATGAGCGGAGCGGAGACGACGGTAGCCCTGGCGAAGCTCAGCAGCAACCGCGGCTTCCTCAGGTTTTCCCGGTTGCTCTCTCATCACTCCTACTTCTTTCTCACCACAAAGCTCACACTTTTCCCCTTGGCGCTATTGTGATTCAACGACACTTCTCATCCTCCCTGTGCCCGTCTCCCCCTCCCCGCGCCGAGGAACACAAAACCACAGTCGGTAGCAAAGCTTACTTCTGTTCTCTCTCGCTCTCTCTCCCTCTCTCTCTGGATGCTCTGGCTCTACAAAGCGTTGCAGCCTGCAACACCGATTCCCTTCCCGCCTCCTCCCATGGAGGCGACTGTTTTCCGGATATCTCCTCCGCTTCGCTAGCTCGCAGACCATCGCTCATTCATCCCCCTGGAGTCCTCCTCCTCCTCCTCTTCCCGTATCTTCCGATCTTTCCAAGCTTCTTCCTTCTCGCTTTCGCTCCTGAAATAGAAAAAAAAAACTGCAAACGCCGCTGTCTCCCGTATTGACGCTGCCCCTTCTGTGCGCATGATCCTCCCCTTCTGACATCCAGCCAAACTGCTCTCGGCGCAAGCCGCTTATTCCCCCCTAGGGATCTTTGCGTGCTTTTTATTATTATTATTATTGTTATTATTATTATTTTGGGGGCTCCTGTGCCAATTAAGTCTATTATAAATTAAGTCTATTACAAATCCCTTTCTTAACGGTTGCTGCTTGGCATAAACAAGCCCTTCACGGGATCAGCAGCATCCTCTGTGTACCTAACTGGAACACATGCTGACACAATAACAAGTTTTATGTTTGGATGGAGGGCAATCAGGTAACATTACCGAACATTCACCATTGTGCTGCACAGATAGGGGGAGGTTCACACTGGTGTTCTTACACTCAGACTTGCCTTAATGTTTTATTTTCCTGAAGTGGGTTGCTAGAGTTTGTTTCCCCTTATCTATGCTGATTGTTGTTTTCTGTTATCCTTGTAACTTTTAGAAATGTTTTGGAATTATCCATTTTCCTATTTCTGATATTATTTCTATATTGGATCCAAGGAACATTTTCTTCAATGTTGAGAATGAAGTACTGTATATTGCAGGGCTCTCCAAACTTGCTGGCTAGAGAATTCTGGGAGTTGAAGTCCACATGTCAGCCTCTGCTTCGCTGCTGCTTTTCTGCTGCCATTGAAACGGGGAGGGGGGGCATGGTATTTGGGAAGAGAATCATTCTATACTGGAGGACTGTTTAATTAGGGAGTTATTCTCACCATCTCTTTGCGCATGTGGAAGGAAGGGAGTTTCCCGCCAAGGCCAACTGTCCAGCATTCCATCCTGATAATGATTTTTGAAGATGTCTCCCACCTGACAGTTGGGTGAAATATGATTGGACTATGGACTGGGGTACCAAGGGGAGGGGAATGAATCTTGTATTGATATCTATTGCTTTCGCACCTTTTTATTCAGATTCAGCTTTGCTTTGCTTCTTTTCGTTTGTAGCCAGTAAAAGTACACTTAATTCTGAAATATGGAGTTGAGTGGTTTCTTTCTTGGTTATTAAATGAAGGGGCAGACTTAAAGTTGCCAAGTTTGAAGACCTCTGTTATATTGTCTTAGTAGTAAAGTTGCATTTAGGCATAAATCAAGTAAATCAATGTTACTACAGTATGTAGAGGATAAAAATAAGAACTGAACACATTTTATGAAAACTATTTAAAGTATTTTATAATTCAAAATCTGAACAACCACTCTGCTCTTTTTACATAGCTATTTATTAACATACGAGGTTTTTAAAAAAATCAGAAGTAGGGCAGCCAATGAAGAATTCAAACAAGAAAATTTCACATTAAACTTTTATAGAAGATGGTAGACTAGAGTTGGTAATAGCTTTCAGCTTTTTTTAACAAATGACAGGAAGAAGCTAATAAAATAATGGAAGTGAAATAAAATGAAAGGTAGATATTTCTGGCATTATGTTATATGAGACAATAAAGTAGCACTCGAATGGAAAATTTAAAGTCATTTAAATTGTACTTATTTTGCCTTGTGTGTTGTCTTGGCTGCTTAAGAAGAATAAAATTATATGTATTTTATGATTTCTAAAAATAAATACATTATAAAATTATTTCTTATTATGTAAGTGATATACAATAGGTGAAGCAACCTGTTTCTAGTATTAGATTTTTAGGAACATTAAAGGCCAATAGATTATACTATTTATTTTTAGTCAAATAGGCATTATTTCTGTCTCAGTGAAGGTGCTTCTAAACCTGCTAGCAATAATAATAAAAGCAAAGGCAAATATTAAGAATATTTATCTGATCCAAAGCACTATAAATAGCCTAACCTGAAAATAACAATATGATTTAACTAAAGCTATTATCTCAATTGGTGGCCTATCGGTATAATTTCATAGCTTTCTACCTAGGAGGATAGATGATGCAGTGTCACCAACAGCAAACCATTCTCTTGGATGTACCCTGACTTTTTAGGGAGTTTTATGCAGAAAAACTGTTTTATAACTGCAGTATAAAAGTAAGCATGTATAATATAGGTAGTTGCAAAGCATGTAGGATTTTTTAACATTTATTTATGATTTATAAGACTGCCTAACTTAATTCTAGGCATCGTACAAATTAAAAACAGATAAACACCTAAAACAAAAACTAAACATAATAATCATCACTAGGAAATATAACCTACTCTGATTAAAAGAGGTGGGAACAACGGATATATCCAAGAATTTGGGTGGCGGAACCATTTCTTAGAGATTGTTCAAAGGGTAGGGCAATCTGAATCTCTAAGGAGATATTATTCTAAAGGGCCGGCACCATGACAGAAAAGGTGTGCTTCCTATATCTCATTAGATGACATTGCTATTGTTGCTTAGTTTAGGGTCTATAGTTAAAAGAAAAAAAAGTTTACTTAAACACAGCCAATTTTCTATGACTTAACCTTTGCTTCTTTTCTATGTCTTGAGCTTTGCTTCTTGATCAGAGATTCCAGGATCTTTTTTTTTTTTTTTTAACAAACAGGCTTCACAACCAGAAAAAGATTGCAGAACTCTGACTTCATGGATAAAATGTAAAATACTGAGAGCTTCTGCACCAGAGACAAATTCCTTATGTGTCTAATCACACGTGGACAAATACAGTATTCAATTCAATTCAGTTTGGTTCAATTCAATTCAAATGAACCTCTGTTGGATTTTATACGGCAAGTGTGAAATGATGGAGTAAATCCAGTCCCGCAAGCAGGTCCTATGTCATGAAGAGTTTAAAAAATAACAACTAGCACCTTGAATTGCACTTTGAAGCTCACTGGTACCCAATGCAATTTGCATAGCAACGATGAGGATACAAAGGTGCACTCAAAACTGCTCAAGCTGCTGCCATCTGGACCGTCTGTAGCTTCTAAGGCAGTGTTTCTCAACCTTGTCAACTTGAAGATGTCTGGACTTCAACTACCAGAATTCCCCAGCCAGCATTCGCTGGCTGGGGAATTCTGGTAGTTGAAGTCCAGACATCTTCAAGTTGACAAGGTTGAGAAACACTGTTCTAAGGAGTCCTCTGAGGAAATTCCATGTAGAGCAGGTTGTAATAAACCCCATGCAAGATGATTAAGCCATGCCCATGGAAAGAAACTTGTGACCCAGGAAAGAGTGCAGTTGGCACACCAAATAAAACAGCCACATCTGCTGTCTTTGAGTAGGAGCTATTAGCCCAGGAAGTCCCCAAAATTGTGTACCAATTCTCTATGGTGAAAACTCATTCAGAATCAAATATGGAAAACCTCCAGAAGGGAAAGAAGCATACACCCATGGCCACTGGATTTTCTCAAGGTTCATTTTAAGCCTGTTCCTTGCCATGCAGACCCAAATAGTCTGCATTTGAGCACTAAGAAAAGCTCTTGACAGTATCAGGTAGTGTATTATACATATACTGATAATACCTGCCATTCCTCCACCAATTGGCAGATGAACTATTTTTTTCATGTAGGTGTAACCAACCACTGAGGCACCCCATCAACCAGGGACTTTAAGTTCAATTTTTTTCCCACCGTCAACATTATATAACAAGCCAAGGAGAAAGGAAAAGAACCAGTAGAACAAAATTCCTCACACTGCTAAAACATCCGAGCCAATCCAAAAGAGGGCAGATAATCCACTATCTTCAGGAATCTCTGAAGCTCTATTTCTCAACATCCTTACCACAAAAGGTGAATATTGTCAAACCACTGAGCCAGCGATGACTTCCTGAGAACAGGGATACTCTTGCCTCTTTCAAGGCAAGAGAAACCACACCTCATCAAGGATGAATTTAGCTGAGACATCATAATAATGAAGATTATAATTGCAAAGAAGCTGAAGAAAGAGTGGACCATTTAGTTAGCTGCTGTAAGAAAATCACACAGACGGACTACCAACAACAATATGACAAAGAAGCAACAATTATGCATTGGAAGGTCTGCAAGAAGTACCATTTGCCTGCAAGCAAGAACTGATGTAGCCATAAAATAGTCAAAGTAATTGAAAATGAAGAAGCTAAAGTACTCTGGGACTTTAGAATTCAAACAGACAAGCATTTACCACATAATATTCAGACAATTGTCAATAAGAAAGACAACAGAAGTCTGGATAGAAGATGTGGTATTAACTGGAGACAACAGAAAAGGAGAAAGAACTGGAGAAGGTAACAAAATACAAAGATTTGCAAATATAAATATAACAACTGTGACAAAAGAAAGCAACAGTAATACCAATAGTAATAAGCACCTTGGATGTAATCCCAAAACAATTGGAGCACTATTGACAAAGTCACCATCAGTCAATTGCAAATGGTAGCTTTAATTGGTACAGCTTACATCCTATGATGATACTGTTAACACCATCAACCATCAATCATCTTTTTAGCCTTTTCCTTGGCAAGGATTCCATAGGTGGATAAAATTGTGAAACTCTAAAAATTTGACTGTGCAACAAACTAAGAATAATAATAATTATTATTATTAATTACAGTCAAATAAAAGATTTGATGATGATGATAATGATTATTAAGATCAAACCTCTTATTTTAGAAGAACTGAAACCTCAGATGTGGTACCTACCATATATAGAATTTAATTCCTTTTTTAAAAAAATGCTTGCAGAAATAAAGTGCGCTTGTTTTTCTCTGGGAAAAACAAAACAAGCTTAATTTTAAATATTTATGAGCAACTGGCATATTTGCAAAATTTGTTTCTTTTACTGTAAAAATGCTCTCTGTGTTCATAATTTGGCTCTATTTATCAGTGATAATTTATGAATTACTCCAGGAGTACTGCAGTTACTGTGAGCACACAGCTTATTTTCTGGGAAAATTCCTTGTATTAAGAATACTTATTTTTCATCATAAAAGTAATCCCAATTCAAGAGGAATGATGGACTAAAGCTGGCCAAAGAGCTGAGGGAAGATCATTTTCAGGTCAGTCTTTAGTAGTGGTGGGATTGAATTTTTTTTTTACTACCGTTCTGTGGGTGTGGCTTGGTGGATGTGGCAGGGGAAGTGGCTTGGTGGGCATGTCAGGGGAAGGATACTGCAAAAACCCCATTCCCTCCCCACCCCACTAACCTGCTTTCCAGCTCTTTTCTTCAGGGCAGCAAAAGAAGATCAGCTGGGAGGCAGCGGGGGCAGGACCAACCTATGTGGCGGCTCTCCAAACTGGTTCCACCACAAAACCGCGTTCGACTAAACCGCGCTCAACAAAACTGCATAGCTGACGTCATCAACAGGGCGACAACAGCGTGGAGACAGAAGCACGCTGTAAACACTAAACCTAAAATTAACACCTAAACCTAAACCTAACCCCCCTAAACCTAACCCTAAACCTAACCCTAAACCTAACCCTTAACCTAACCCTAAACCTAATCCTAACCCTTAACCTAACCCTAAACCTAACCCTAACCCTTAACCTAACCCTAAACCTAACCCTAACCCTAACCCTTAACCTAACCCTAAAGCTAACCCTAAACCTAACCCTTACCTTAAGTTGAATCGGCTTGCTTTCAAAGCGCTATTTAAAGCGCCCTTCTTTCTCCACGCTCGCTGTTGTCGCCCTGTTGATGACATCAGCGACGCGGTTTAATCAGGCACGGCTTAGTCGAGCGCGGTTTTGTCGTGCCACGCTCCAAACTACTCAAAATTTCCTCTACCGGTTCTCCAGAACCTGTCGGAACTGGCTGAATACCACTTCTGGTCTTTAGCATTGGCATGAATATTATGAAGTAAATGTCCCCCTGCCCCATCCCCACTCTGCAGATACTGCAATCGGGAC
This sequence comes from Thamnophis elegans, assembly GCF_009769535.1. NCBI lineage: Eukaryota > Metazoa > Chordata > Lepidosauria > Squamata > Natricidae > Thamnophis > Thamnophis elegans. The sequence continues at coordinate 25,226,493 of NC_045548.1, forward strand.
CGTACACATTAAATTTGTAGATGTAATTAGAAGGCATTTTATTCAACTCACTTTCTCAATGAAAAGTCACTTTGAATTGGCCAATCAAATCAGATGCCTTCCAATTACATAATGCCATGCAAATAATATTTTATTGTTTTAAAAATCTGAACCGAATTGATAGATTCCATCAGAAAGCCAGATTGATTTTCCGCATTGGTTTGAATCATCTCATTGGATGTAGTCAATTGCAAGCAATTCTTGTGGAAATCTTTTGAGTTAATCATAATCATGAACATTGCTTGTCTGCATATGGATATTATTAAAGTTTGAAGAAAAATGGTATCAGTGTCCATGATACTTAAATATGCTTCATTTCATTCAAGATATTAATTTGCTTCTAAAATATGTACACAGTTACAAAGAACTAAACTACAGGTAGTGGCAAAGCTACATAAATTAAAAAATGAAACTGATTTTAAATAGCATTTTTAGGTTTCTCAAATACAAGTCAATGTGTGATTTCAAAGTCTGGGCCTTTCAATGAATCAACATTATTTTGGGGGATTAAAAGAATTCGCGGGTCATAGATTCCTTCATGATGCTCTTATACAAATTGTAAAAGTTTGAATCATTGAAGTTTTATTCAATGATTTTCTTTTACCATGGCATATAGGAATGATTGTGCTATAAATAATCAATAATCAGGAAAAATAGAATGTAACTTGCAAGATCTACCAGTACCAAGTACCGGTAATTAATTCCTACTATGTGCAATTTGAAGAAAACAATCCTATAATGTTTACTAGGTATTTATATGTCAATTGATAATTCTCTTAGTTGCCTTGATTTAAATAAATGAATTAAGTTAATGAACCAATTAAAACTGAGCAGTTGTTTTGCTTGGACAGAGATATCCTTGTCAACGTTTATTCCAAAATTTAATGGTTTAATGAATTTCTGAATGTTCCAATCAATTAACTGTCGCTATAAATCAATTATGATTTTTTTTATTTATTTGTGTCCTGCCTTTATTATTTTTACAAATAAGGCAGCGAACATAGCCAGCACACCTTTTGTTTTCCCCACAACAACAACAATCCTGTGAGATGGGTTGGACTGAAAAACAGTGACTGGCCCAATGTCATTCAGCTGGCTTTCATAGCTAAGCTGGGATTTGAACTCATGATCTCCTGCTTTCTAACTTGGTGTCCTAACCATTAGGCAAAACGAGCTCTATATCAAATAGTGCATGAAAACTTTTATATTAAAAAATTGTTTGCGTTTTGCTTACAAGCAGTATCATTTCAGATTGGCTTTGCAAAGAAAAATAAACCTGAAATAAAACACATAACTGATTGCTACTGAGAAATCAACATATTGTGGTCAACAAAATAGCTTTAGGTCAATAAAACTGCAGGCTAACAATTTACCAATGTTAACAATAATTATTCTCATGTAACATAACATTCACGTGTGCCCCTAACACAATGCCAGATGTTTGATAATTCAGTTGGGGGGGGAAGGGCTGTATAAGGGAATTAAAAAGGAACTTCACCAATATCTGTTTTTCTAAGATAAAATACTTGAATTTAAATCTTCAAATTCAGCAGTTTAATCAAATATCTGAGTAAATATCTGAGTAAGAGTCATGAAGAAATTCCCTAAAAAGTAATTTTGAATTTATAATCCACACCAAGACTTGGACTAAAGTTATACTTTCTAATCCTTTTTCTTTCATCATATGTTCCAAATTCCTCTGGTAATTCAGAAGTGGGTTGCTCCCGGTTCGGCTTGTATCAGGCGAACCGGTAGTGGCGGCAGTGGAAGGCTCCACCCACTCGCCTGGATGCTTCTGCACATGTGCAGAAGCAGTGAGAGAGAGAGAGAGAGCGCACGGACGATCACAAGCGAACCAGTAACGCTGGGATTTGCAACTCACCTCTGGGGTCATTGTGTACACTTAGAATTTGAGAGCATGCAATGGGCATTCCTATGGAATATACAGGGTTCTTGCATTCAGAAAATCTAAATAGGTCTATGGATTTATCAAGTTCCACAGCTATTTGGAGCACAGTCTCTTCTCATGAAGAGGGAGTCATTTCCCATAGGCTACAAGTTATCCTTCCTCTTGATTCTGAATGATAATTGTCCTACAGTACATGATAAAAAGCTCCTATACTAGTTGTACACAGATGGAAATCTTTCAGATCTGAAGCCAGATCTCTGAACAAATCAAAGAAAGTCTTATAAGAAACAGCAATAGCAATAGCATATAATCTTATAGCTCTTTGCAGTGTTCTCTGGGCAGTTTACAATATAAGCATAATTTGCATATTGCCTCAACAATCTGAGTCCTCATTTTACTGATCTTGGAAGGATGGAATTTTGAATCGACCTTGAGCCGGATTGAACTCCAGGCTGTGGGCAGAGTTTGCCTGCAATACTGCACTTTAATCACTGCACCACCAGAAAATAAGAATGTTGTTTGTGTAGAATAATATTTGTAAGGGGATGCTATTGTTTCCTATATATTTGTTGTGTCATCAGCTTTAGCCACCTTGTGAACCACTGCAATTCAGTGTAACCTAGGATCACTATAAATACGGTAGGAATGTTGTAAAATGAAAGAAACTATATATTTTGTCTCAGTTGGATTTGTATAAGAAGAGGAGCTAAATTGGGGTCTGTACTTCAGTATGCTATATTACCAAGGACATCATATTAAGCCATTATATACAGTATACTATAAATAGAGGTGAAGAAATAGCATTTCAGTTGTGTGTATGTGTGTGTATTGTATTTTGTGTTTAGCATTGGAAGGTGCTTCAAATATATGGATTAAAGGTGAAACAGATTCTTATTTTTGAATATTGTAGAGGTTGAGAACTTTCTGGCAGCTGAAGGTTTATAAGAAGGTGCCAAGATATGCAGAGTGAATAGGCTGTGAGCTGAAGTGTGCACTGTACATTTGCACATTCCTAGGATCTGAGATGTTGGAGCTGAGAGGTTTTTATATGGTAACTGTGATATCGTTTTAGAAAATGAGGTGCTTAATTTCATGCTTCCTCATGTTACTTCCACAAGACATTTGAATATTAACTTTCTGATCAGTTTTGAAGTAGTTTTCCATCAGAAATTAACTACAGATAGTCCTCAACTTATGGACACAGTCCAAAAATTTTGTTGTTAAGATCATTTTGCTCTATTTTACTACCTTTCTTGCCACAATTATTAAGTGAATCACTGCAGTTATTAAGTTAGTAACATGGCTGTTAAGCAAATTGGGCTTCCCCATTGATTTTGTTTGTCAGAAGGTTGCAAAATATGATCACATGACCCTGGGGCACTGCAGCCAACATAAATAGTCATTTGCCAAGTGTATGAATTTTGATCACATGATCATGGGGATGATGCAATGACATAACTCCAAACACTCACTCAACAAGTGTTTTAAGTCAAGGACTCCCTGTAATAAGTATGTATGTATGTATGTATGTATGTATGTATGTATGTATGTATGTATAAATAAATAAATAAATAAATAAATAAATAAATAATAAATAAATAAATAAATGGTTTAAAAAGAAAAACCAACAACAACAACAACTAAAATTTGTCTTAGGAAGTATAGTATCTTTATTTTCAGAAAACTCTGTTTACCAACAAACAGCAACTCCTTGCCTCTGGCTTTATATCAGTACATCTAGAAAAAAAAAAGTTGATATTACAATCTTCACTGAATCTTTGAACCAGGAGTAACACTCCTGGAAGATCTTCTGATCTGCTCTTTTTAGCTTAAGAGCTAAAATAACTTGCCCATTCAGTAGTTCAGATTAAGTATTCCACAGTTAGTATTCATTTGTGAAGTAAATGTGCACTAGATTGGAAAGAGCTTGGGAAGATGCAACTGATCAGTTGTCCATCTCTTGTCTTTGCTGACAGTTGCCCTCTGTTAAGTAGGGGTCAGTAGAGCTGTAGAATCAATAGAACCGGGATGGTCAGCCTGCAGTCCCAAATCCATTTTGCTGTTTTTAGAGCCACAACAAGCTTTAGCAGCAAAGTTGCTATTTTTGGCAGTGTGGTATTTTACACATTTCTTCCACATCAGGATTGAAGTAATGTATTTGACTATGCAAAGCTTAATGCTCCTTCTCTGTCCTCAAGTCTTGCAAAAGTTCTTCCCTTTTCCCAGATGAAAACAAATCCATTTTTTTGCTGTTCCAATCTATATTGATGTCAGCCATAAGGTCATAAGCTACTTTTTTTTAGAAGCATTTGAGTTTTACATATTTATTAATCAATAAAATCAAGGTCTGTTGTGCTTGTACTGAAGAAAGCATCTTACGTTCTGCAGAGAAAAAATAGTTCATCTTGCTTTGATGAATGCATCAAAGTTGCATTTGAACATCTTCTGTTTTTTAAAATCATTTTTATAATAAAAGATCTTGGGTCAAGCACCTGATTTATTTGGAATAATGCCTTGGATCAGATCAAAGGCTGAATACTTTAATACTTTGGCACTGTATTTCCAGGTGATAAATATAAAAAGTGCAAAAGAAAAACAGTAATCCTCCAATGACACTTGTCTACAATGTAGTGAGTATATAGCTTGTAGAAAAATGTAAATGTGCTGTCCGCCTCAAAATAACACAACACAACTAGCAGTCTAAACTGCTGGCAAAAGTTATACTTAAATATTTGCAAAATGTAAAGGGGTGTACTCACTTCTGTGATATACTGTACATAGCAGAATATCTTTGAGCCCAATTGTTGCTGTTGTTCTTGTGGTCTATGTACCCATACTTGTAGATTTATAAGCAGATAAGTGAAGCAAGTGAAATAGATCTGAGTTCTATCCACTTATCCTTGAATACAAACTTTGCTGACAGTCTGGACCTCATAAAATTAGCACTGGTGTTAACAGCTTAAAGTTGCTTTGATTTTTTTTTTAGAACGGAGTGACTGAGTTTAGTGGCAGAACCCTCTCTTATTTTCAATCCTAAAAGAACCCTTAGCGGAGTATAGAAATAGCTGCCCAGTGCTGAAACAACATAGACATTTGTGACTTCTGCTAAAAAAATGAAACAGATACTTCTATTGATTTATTGAACCTGTTGTTCAACCAAAATTTGCTCCCTTACAATTTAAGCCCATTGTTTATTATATTTTGTTTGGGAAGAATGTTAAATAATTCTACCCCATATTCTACATAACAACCCTTCAAATAAATGAAGACAATCATTATATCTTCCTTCAATCTTCTCTTCTGGAAGTGACCCATATACTGTGTTTCCAAATGACTATGTCAGCTTCTGCTTTGCTGTTGCTTCAGCTGCCATGAAACGGGAAGGGGGGGGCGTGTATGTGGGAGGGATTTAATTGATGTGCTGGAGGAATGCTGGAGGAATGTTCTAGGATGTACCAGTCGTTGGGATTGCGCATGCGTACGTGTTTCCCGCCTGCATCAACGGCCTACACATTCCATCTTCGGCCTGTCTTTTTGAAGTTATCTCACACCTGACATTTGAAGGACTTATGATTGGACTGGAGATTTGATCCTAAGGGGAGGGGAATGGGCTTTCCTATATATCAATTGCTTTCGCACCATATTATTCAGATTTTGCTTCACTACTGCTCACTTACCATTTATAATTAGTAAAAGTACTTTGGATTTCCAACCCATGGAGTCTCTTAGCCTTCTTTCCTAATTATGGAGTGGAGTGGGGCGTGACAAGAAGCAAAATCTGAATATATCCCTTTCCAGGAGATTTACGTCTACCGAGAAGGGAAATAATGTCTTCTCCGACCAGAGAAGAGGAGGGCGCTGTTGGAGGGGCGGATTCCAGTGAACTAGGACCTCCCGACCTTTCTTTACACCAGCCCAGCCCGTCTGACCGACCTTTGCACGAAGATTTATTTCAACTGCAAATTTCCAGTCAGCCTGAACCTTCCCCCCCACCCCGCTGGTCAACTTCAGTGGGGCAAAGAGAGATAGAGACAAGCTGGAATGCTGGGCTCACCCAAAGACCACATCAACAAACTTCGCTGGAGCCAGGTGCCGTGAGAAAACCTCAGGCGAGTGAGTTCCCTGACTATTGGAGCCAAAGGTACTATGGGGAAAGAAGAGGGGGCGATGAAGGAGAATGGAGAAGCTATCAGCACCAGGGGCCGATGAGAAAACCCCATCGGAGTGAATTACCTGATTATTGGGGTCAAACATTTTTGGAGGAGAGAAGGGGGGAGGAGGAAAGAGACTGGAGAAATTGGCAACGTTACCCACACCAGGATTCTCCCCCACCCCCCCCTCGGCCCGTGTCTCCCCCTGCGGCTAGAGGTTTTGCTGATCAAAGAGGACCTCCCCCCCAGCCTCCCCCCCGAAGACATCGAATGGCTAAAATCCCTCCCTTGCCTGTACGTTTTAAGGGGGATTCTACTAGCCTTCCCTCCTTTCTTATGCAGGTGTTTAACTACATGGAAATTTATGGCCGGGACTTTGAATCTGACACTTTAAGGGTCAGAATGATTCTTTTATCTTTGGATGGTGAGGCGGCTACATGGTCGACTGCTTTGCACATGTCTGGCTCTCCCCTCTTGGGGAATTTCAACCGTTTTATGGAGGCTTTCCGCCAACGTTTTGATGACCCGTTAACTGAGAAGCGGAACAAATTGAAGTTTTTAACCTTCGACCAAGACGATAGACCTGTCGCCCAATACATCCAGGAATTTCAGTGTCTTTCCCAATACATGAGAGGCTGGGGGGAGGATGCGCTTCTGGACAGATTTGCTGAAGGGTTGAATGCCGACATTTATCAACAATGTGTCAATCGTAACCTGCCAAGACGTTTAATCACTTGGTTTGAGCATGCTGCAGACGCCGAGCTTGACTTGATCCGTCTGCGTTATGCCACAGAAGAAAGAAGGAAGCGGAAAGAGAGGGCTGCCAGGTCCCTCCCCCCTCCTACTACTCAATCGTTTTCCAAACGACGAGGCGACACGAGGGGGCCCCCTTCTGGCTCCTCCAGACCTTTAACATGCTTTCGCTGTGGCAAGCTTGGGCACACCGCCCCCGAATGCCGGGCTAAATTGCCCCTCTCTGCCCAACCCCCTCCCAGACGTGAGGAAAAGCCTGCCAGAGGCTCTGAAAAGAAGAAGAAGGAAACGGCGTTCGCTGGGGAAACCAACCCCCCTCCTTTTGCCCAACCATTAAAGGATGACGCAGATGCTAACTCCTCTTCTTCTGAGGACTCTGATGACGACACATCGCCTCGCTGGGTGAGTTAAAACAAGGGGCCCCTTCTAATCCCTATTGAATTGAAAGTCCCTCCTGAAGGGACCCCTGCCACCCTCCTAGCTTTACTTGATTCCGGCTGTTCCCGATCCATGATCAATCCAGCCATGGTAGAAAAATTGGGCATCAAATTGCGCACTTTGAAAACCCCCATTGTGTTTTGCCAAATAGATGGATCGATTGCGGGGGGGGGGCGCCCATTTTTTTACTGAGCCTTTGGAAATGAGAATGGGTACCCATACTGAATTAATCTCTTTTGTGGTCGCGCCTGGCATGGACAGGCCACTCATTTTGGGCATCCCATGGCTCCGGAAGTGGAACCCTCACATAAATTGGCGGACAGGCCGCTTGCGTGTTCGCTCGAAGGTGCCTCCAGTGGGGGAGGGCTCTCCGGACCAACCTGAAGTCACTAACGTTCCTGAAGTCGCCGCTAGAGGGCAGGAGAGGATTGCAGGAGAGGACAAAATCCCGAAAGAATATTTGGATCTTAAGGACGTCTTCAGCGAGCAATCTTCGGACATTCTACCCCCCCACAGGCCTACTGATTGCTCCATTGACATTTTGCCCGGGGTCAAACTCCCAAAACCCCGCATTTACTCCATGTCACCCAGGGAAATGGAGGAGATGCGTTCTTTCATTGACAAAAATTTGAAACGTGGTTTCATTGAACCGGCCCGACCCAAAGTGGCTGCCCCTGTACTGTTTCGTGAAAAGAAAGATGGGTCTCTTCGTTTATGCTGTGATTTTCGCAACCTTAACGCGATCTGTACTCAAAACCTCTACCCACTCCCATTGATGAGGGACTTGTTGGCGCAACTGGGGAAGGGCCGCATCTTCACAAAATTGGACCTGCGAGAAGCTTACTATAGAGTACGCATTAAGGAAGGGGACGAATGGAAGACCGCATTCAACTGCCCTCTTGGTTGTTTCCAGTTCCGAGTTATGCCTTTTGGCCTACAGGGGGCTCCTGCTGTGTTCATGCAATTTATTAATGAGATCCTGCACGATCATCTCTATAAGGGCGTTATCGTATATCTGGACGATATCCTCATTTATACCCGCTCTTACGACCACCACGTCAATCTGGTGCGCACTGTTTTGAAAAAACTCCGTGCTGCCAACCTGTATGCCAAATTGTCTAAGTGCGAGTTTCACCAAACGACTATTGACTATCTGGGCTACCGTATCTCCTCTGATGGCGTTGAAATGGACCCTGAAAAAGTGAAGGCGGTCACTGAATGGGACGCACCCAAAACTCGTAAACAATTGCAAAAATTTTTGGGTTTCGCTAATTTCTACCGTCAATTTATTCCCTCTTTTGCCAACATTGCTCTCCCTATTACTAATTTGCTCAAGACTAAAGGCGACCCGAAGCCTAAACCCAATAAGCCTTTGGACTGGACCATGGAATGCCAGGCGGCATTCGAAAAGCTTAAATGCCTTTTTGCCGCTGAACCAGTTCTTAAACATCCTGATCTCAACCAGCCGTTCGTCGTCCAGGCTGATGCCAGTGATGTCGCCGTTGGGGCCGTTCTGCTACAAGCCAATGACCAAGGTAACTTACAGCCTTGCGCGTACACCTCACGTAAACTCACTGACACGGAGCGGCGCTGGGCGGTTTGGGAGAAAGAGGCTTTTGCGGTCCGTTGGGCCCTCGCTACTTGGCGCCATTTCCTCAAAGGCTCTAAACACCCATTTGAGGTGTGGACTGACCACAAGAACTTGGAAGCGTTGCGCACACCTCGTCGCCTCTCCCCCAAACAGATGCGTTGGGCACAATATTTTAACCGTTTCAATTTCACTCTAAAGTATATCCCGGGCGGGAAGAACTTCATGGCCGATGCTTTGTCCCGGTTACCTCAGTATAATTGTTCCAAACTGAGTATCGTCCAACCGCTCTTGGCGGCTCCGGTACTCACACGTCAACAGACCAAAGCTCAAAAGGAAGTGCCTCACGATCTACTTTCTGACCTCAAAGCGGCTCTTCCTCAAGACGACTGGTTCCTGGCCCATCGGGACGAGTGCACCATGAGGGACGATCTACCGTGGATTGGTGCTAAATTATACATCCCCGCTTCCCTACGACTTGTCGTCCTTCGTCGCGCTCATGACTCCAGGATGGCGGGTCATTTTGGGTTCGTAAAAACTTTGCACCTCGTAAAGAGACAATTCTGGTGGCCCTCTTTAAAAAAGGACATTGAACTTTATGTGGCCAGTTGCCCGGTTTGCGCTACCGCCAAAAAGCCGCCGGGAAAACCGCAGGGACTTCTATAGTCCGTCGCCCGCCCGGTTGCCCCTTGGAAGGAGATTTCTATGGACTTTATTGTTGAGCTTCCCGAGAGCCAGGGGCACACCGTCATCTGGGTGGTCACTGATTTGTTTTCCAAGCAAGTTCATTTCGTGCCTTGCCACAAAATTCCTTCCGCTAAGGCGTTGGCTAAACTATTCCTTTCCCACATCTACCGATTACATGGGGTTCCCGACCGTATTATCTCCGATCGTGGAGTCCAATTCACATCTAAATTTTGGAAGGAGTTCCTCGCTCGCATTGGTTCCGCCCAAGGCCTTAGCTCCGCCTACCATCCTCAGACTAATGGCGGCTGTGAACGTACTAATTCCGTCCTTGAACAATATTTACGTTGTTTCATCAATTATCAACAGGACGATTGGGTTGACTTGTTACCACATGCTGAAGTAGCCTATAACAATTCGGTTCACTCCAGCACGGGTTTCACCCCTTTCCGGGTCGTTTACGGCCAGGATTTTGTTCCTATTCCCGAACTGCCTACGGCCCAGCCTCAGGTTCCTTCCGTTGCAGACTGGAGTGAACGTCTCAGTCGCCTTTGGCCCCTGACTCTTTCCACCTTGGACGCTGCCCATAAGGCTCATAAGAAGCAAGCTGATAAGAAACGCTCTCAGCCCTATGAGTACCACGTTGGAGATTTAGTGTTTTTGTCCACGAAATTCTTGCATACTACACAAAAATCTAAGAAATTGGGACCCAAGTATGTTGGCCCTTTCCCCATTGTGAAAATTATCAATCCTGTTTCTGTTCGTTTGCAATTACCCAAGCATCTCAACCGTATCCACCCAGTGTTCCACATCAACCTCATCAAACCTGTTCGGGTGTCCAACCTACGGCCCACCGATGACCCTCCACCTGCTCCGTTACTTATTGATGGAGAACATCATTTTGAAGTTCGTGACATTCTTGATTCCCGTAGGCACCGTAATCGCATCCAATACCTTGTGGCTTGGAAACATTTTCCCCCCTCCCACACGGAATGGGTTGATAAGTCCCACGTTCGTGCCCCCCACTTACTCCAGAAATTTTATGCTTCTTATCCCGACAAGCCTTGACTCTTCTCCCCTCCCTCTTTCATTTGTTTTGTTATTTGTCTGTTTTGTTTGTTTTTTTTCTTCCAGGCCTGACAGCCTTTTTCCGGGGGACGGCCGGATGTCAGCTTCTGCTTTGCTGTTGCTTCAGCTGCCATGAAACGGGAAGGGGGGGGCGTGTATGTGGGAGGGATTTAATTGATGTGCTGGAGGAATGCTGGAGGAATGTTCTAGGATGTACCAGTCGTTGGGATTGCGCATGCGTACGTGTTTCCCGCCTGCATCAACGGCCTACACATTCCATCTTCGGCCTGTCTTTTTGAAGTTATCTCACACCTGACATTTGAAGGACTTATGATTGGACTGGAGCTTTGATCCTAAGGGGAGGGGAACGGGCTTTCCTATATATCAATTGCTTTCGCACCATATTATTCAGATTTTGCTTCACTACTGCTCACTTACCATTTATAATTAGTAAAAGTACTTTGGATTTCCAACCCATGGAGTCTCTTAGCCTTCTTTCCTAATTATGGAGTGGAGTGGGGCGTGAGATTATAGGTGAGGCATTAGGAGGTGATATTTGCAGGAAACGGGGTACTTGAGAGACCGCCCAAAGACCCATTAGATCACACAGGGTTGGCCTCCTCCGGGTTCCGTCTACTAGCCAATGCCATCTGGCTACTACCCGGGGGAGGGCCTTCTCTGTGGCAGCGCCGGCCCTTTGGAACGAACTCCCCGCAGAGATTCGGACCCTCACCTCTCTCCAGGCCTTCCGAAAAGCCGTTAAAACCTGGCTGTGTCGGCAGGCCTGGGGTTGATGAGTTCCCTTCCCCTCTCGATTGTGTGTCTGTTGGTTATTTTAAAGGTTTGTATTTGTAGTTCTTGTGTTTCCCTTCCCCTCTTGGGTTTGTGAGCCGCCCTGAGTCCCGTTGGGAATAGGGCGGCATATAAATAAAACGAAACCTGAAACCTGAAACAACCGTTCGAATTAGTAGTTAAGAAAATCTATCCGTGTATTCTAGCCGTGTCTGTTCATTTAGACTATCTGCATTGCTTCGTTTAAATTATCTGGGTTGCTGCAGAGCTACTGTATTGAACGTGAGTTGCCTGGGCCCTCAGCCAAAGGATTCATTATCTCAGTAATTGAGCAGTGGCAAACAGCCAAGCCTGTGTTCTGGTGTATTCACAGGCCAGGGGGTCAGAACAGTCTTGTATACCAGTAAATACCATAGTATATAAACATATGAGGCCTAGGAATTATAGTTACTCTTGTCTTTTCAGAAGGTTCCAAACACATTTCAGGTTGTGAAAGTCTGTGTGTCAAAAAAGGTATCCTTATGTGACAGAAAAAGCAATAGAACTTCAATTATGTGGCTACAATTGCCATCTTGATTTTTGATTTCATCCACCTGATGCCTCTGGAAAGTCTGTTATTTATATTCCAGAATACAGAAGTCCCTATGTAGATATATATAGTATATACAGCACAGTAGACAATACATTTATTTAGCTCCAGAAATGGAATGCTTTCTTACACACATACGCATGCACATACACAAAGTTGGCAATCGCTACACCGATTTTTCTTATGTTTACCTTAGAATAAGTATAATGTGCAGAGATGCAAAATCTTCTTGGCTTACAATATTCATGGATTGAGCAAGATTGCATGGAAAAAACCTCAAACTGAATCTAAACATATCTTCACTTGTTGACATTCTCACTATTATTTTTCCATTTCTTTCTCTTCAGTAAGAATGATAAGGAACAGCATTTGAAAATACGATGGAGCATTTTAAAAGACCAAGCTTTTCCTATCATCTTTGTCTTTCATCCTTAGCAACATTCTGTAGCCTGGGCTTTTTTGCTCCTTTCCCAGGCAGCTGCATAACAGGTAAATAGAGATCCTATGTAATCAGTTCCACCTACTAATCTTGTGCTCTGTTCTTGTGACTCATGCTTCACAAAATAACAAAGCAGCTGGATGAAATGGATGCCTTTCTATTATACATGAGCAGAATGAGCCTCTTCTTGCTCATGCAAAAGACCGAACTTTACTTAGAAAGAAATTATATGCTTCTATCCAGGCATGTATGTCTATGCAAGCTGGAAAAAGTGATATGTATTTGTTTATTCTGCCATAAACATACTTCTTTTATAACTTCACTCAAAAATAGAGACATTGCTACCATTTGAACATCAATGGCTTTTGTTGTGGTAGTAGTTCTTCTTCAGAGAGTACGTAAAACATTTTTACTTTGAGAAATATATGTAGTTCAGTGAGAACCAATTTGGTCCAGTGGTTAAGGCATCAGTTAAGAAACTAGAAGATTATAAATCTGGATTCCCAGAAGGGAGGGGTTACGTTTCAGAGGCGAAAAAGACAGAGAAACATAGTTGAGAGAAAGAATGTGAAAATGGCTCTTCCCAGAATTTTATCTATAGTGATGCAAATAATTGCTTTAGTTTGAAGATATTTTGTCTATAAGTATAATCTTTATTGTCATTGTACTTAAATACAACGAAATTGGTTTTAACCTCACTGCAAAATTGTAGCAGAAATGAAAAAAGAAAGGAAAAAAAACTAGCGTGTGCATGGAGTGATTGTGGTTGTATTTAAAAGTCTTACAGCCCAAGGATAGAAACTATCTTTAAACCTATTTGTTTGGCTGGCTATACTTTGATGTCTTCTGCCTGATGGTAGAAGAGCAAAGAGACACTGACCAGGGTGTGAATCATCTCTGAGTACTTTCTTTACTCTGCTAAAGCAGATAAATCTGACAATGTCATCCAGTGGTGTCAGAGGGCAACCAATGGTTTCTTGTGCCGAATTGTCACTTTCTATAGTGCCTTCCTGTCCACCGCTGTTAAACCAGCATACCATACTGTAATACAATATGTGAGGACACTTTCTATGGTGGACCGATAGAAAGAGGTCATCAGCCATTGTTCCACCTGATTTTTTTGCAGGACTCTAAGGAATTGAAGTCTTTTTAGGGCCTTTCCAATCACCAGAGACGTGTTGTTTTTCCAGGTGAGATAATAATAAGTGAGAAATAATAAAGGAAACAGCTCAGAAATAACTCTACAATGTTGCTCTTGATTCTTGGGGCTTGGCAGAACCAGACATGGTTGAATTGAAGGAAAATACCCTTATTTAAACATATCAATAGGTATATAAAACAGCTCTATGTCACTTTTATTGACCTTATCTGTGCTTTAATTCTCTTGATGGGTCTCATTTTGGGGAGAAACTAGCCAGGACAGTTATCTATAAGCACTTTCTCAAACTAATATTTGAATTACATAGTAACATTACAGCCAGAATAAGAATAAGCCTTGTCAGACCCTGTTTTATTGGAGAGGAGTTAAACAGGGCTGTTTAATTGCTGCCTTATTATTTAACTTACATGTCAATGATAGTGCAGTGTCCATTAAGACACAATGTTTTTCTCCCTCTCACTTAATGGACAGAAAATGTCTATGTTAATATATGCTGATGTCAGGGTCCTTATTTCCTGTATAACACATTATTAGCCAGCTTAAATATTTATTGTGGAAGGGAAAAAATGATAAGTTATAATAAAACAAAGGTAGTAGCCTTTGGCAAAAGTAATACTAAACAGACAATCAATGCCCAACAAATTGAGCAATACTTCTTTTAAATATCTAGGCATCACCTTACCTAAGTCCCTTTTATAGAAAACACATTTAACTACTCCCTTAGCAACTGCCCACCATACAGTAAACACTATTCTGAATTGCTCTATTTCTAAAGGAGGACAACTATAGCCTCTGTGCTTAAAATATTCCAAGGCCAAGATGTCCCTTGGGGCTAAAGGTTGGTGTTTCTTTTATGGATTTTCAAAAACAAGGTCAGTCCACATTTGGCCAAGAAATAATAACGGCTGGTTGCATGAATAGGTCATTGAACAACCATAGCTATTTGGACCAGCCTGTAAAGATATAAAACTCTCATATGTTGGCTAGTCTTATCATAGGGGAGTTCTTACCATTCAAGGATCTAAAAGCACACCATGGAAATGTGCTTACTCTAGAAAAAGATACAAATCCATTGCTTTATTGCTCTTATGTATTTTCCTGCTCATTAGCATGTTAAACTTGTACAAACAATATTTGACAACCAGTTTTCAGAATATACCAACTCAGTATCCCATAAAGCATAACTTTTTTATTTTTGATAGATGATTTTAGAGTTCCATGTTTCCCTTAAAATATGACCTACCCCCAAAACAAGCCCTAGCCCGGTTTTCATGCCTGTGCCTAATATAAGCCCGACCCCAAAAATAAACCCTAGAAAAGCCCTAATCACTGTCTGGTTGTATGAGGTGGGGCAAGGCGCATGAGTAAAATTCAAGCTAGGGTGGGGGTGGTGTATGGAGCTGCCCCATGAGCACCATACCTGCTTACCTTAGAACCGCCACAGCCGGGCCTCCCACACCCAACACCTGTTGTGCCACTGCCTGACTTCTTCTATGGCTGCTTGTGTCCGCTCATGACCGAATGCCACATGGTACATCATGCCAGTGCCACCAGTGCATGTCGCACTGGTGCTACTGCTTGCGCAACAATGTTGCAACACACCACATAGCCTCCTGCCACAAGCCACGGCACTAGGGCAATGCACCACATGGCCTCCTGCTGTGAGCAGCAGCAGTGGTGCAACATGCCATGCTGCGTCCTGCCGTGAGCGGCAGCACTGATGCGATGTGCCATATGGCATCCGGCCACAAGCAGATGCA
Organism: Thamnophis elegans; assembly: GCF_009769535.1. Taxonomy (NCBI): domain Eukaryota; kingdom Metazoa; phylum Chordata; class Lepidosauria; order Squamata; family Natricidae; genus Thamnophis; species Thamnophis elegans. The sequence continues at coordinate 25,241,862 of NC_045548.1, forward strand.
AGTGGCCACAGAAGTTCTTATTTCCTGTATATTATTAGTCAGATTAAATATTAAGAGGATCCACCCCCAAATAAAACCTGGTGCTTATTTAAATAAGCCCGGGTGTTATTTTCAGGAAAACATGTGTGTGTGTTTAGAAGAGCACAGGTTCTGTTTCATTGCACCGGAGTCTTTAATGTAATAAAGAATTTGTTACATCCTGTTTAACTCTAGATACAGATACTGTAAAACTGTGGCATTTATACATTGTGACAGATGAAGCTAAGAACATGCTGCTTTTAAAAGTTTTTCTTCATCAAATATTCTAGAAGGACCATTGGACTTACCTGAACGGTCGTTTTCAGGGCGCTCCGAAGGAGAGTCCAAGCAAGGGTTAAATACAGCCAAACTGCCCAGAACTGAATTGAGACTTTAAGCCACGCCTCTGGTGCAGATTATCTTCAAATTTTTTCAATGAAGACGTGGAACCGTTGCGCACTGAGAAGTCCAACAATTGAATCCAACAATCACAACAATAAACAAGTCCAACTAGAACATCCAAACTTAACTTGATAATAGCAGTGCCAGACCCCTGGGTGGGGTGGACTCTCCTTCACAGAGCCCTGAAAATGGCCCTTCAGGTAAGTCCAATGGTCCTTTTCCAGGGTGCTGCTCAGGACAGTCCAAGCAAGGGACATACCCAAGCTAAATGTCACTAGGGCGGGAAGCAGAAGCAGTCAGGGTCTGGAATGAATGCTATGTAGCACACACCTCCCAAAGACCCCTTCCGCTGAAGCAAACTTGTCTAGCTTATAATTCCGCACAAACGGAGACAAGGAAGTCCAGGTGGCCGCTCTGCAAATTTCCTCAATCGGAGCCCGAGTCACCCAGGCTGCCGTGGTGGCAGCGCTCCTAGTAGAATGTGCCGTGATGCGACTGGGCACCGGTTTAGACTGCAGGACATGAGCGAGGGTGATGCAGGCCCTAAGCCACCCACCAATGGTAGACGAAGACACCTTCCTGCCCTGAGACGACGGCTGTAAATGAATAGTGACTCAGAATGCTGAAAACTGGCAGTACGCTTGATGTATCTGCGGAGTGTCCTGCATACATCCAGCTTGTGCAAGTGTTTCTCACGGGGATGTCTGGGATGCGAAGAGAAGTCAGATGACCTCCTGAGCTCGGTGGAACCAGGAATTAATCTTAGGAATGAAGGATGGATCCAGTCTGAGGATCACTCTGTCTTGTTAAATCAGGCACAAGTCCTCACAGACAAACAAGGCAGCCAGCTCAGAAATACGTCTAGCAATCAGAAAGGCGGTTTTAAATGTTAAATGCTTCATGCTGGCCATCCGGAGGGGCTCGAACGGAGACTCGACAAGGGCACATAAGACCACGGCAAGGTCCCAAGTCAGATATCTGGGAACCGCCAGGGGACTCAGATTAGCAGCCCCCCTGAGAAAACTGCGGATGGTGGGATGACGTCCGAGGGAATACCGACCGTCGGGAGCCAGTATGGTGGAAAGCGCCGCCACCTGACGGTAGAGAGTGTTAAGCGCCAAAGCCTTGTCAAGGCGGGTCTTGCAGGAAGTCCAGAATGACAGGAACCGAAGCTGAGGGAGCCGAAATGAGAACACCAGCCGATGAAGGCCCTCCAGGTAGCGTCATAGATCCGAGTCGTGGAAGGATGACGTGATGTCTGGATGGTACAGATCACCTTGGTGGAGTGCCAGATGGCTAGTTATAGCCACTGGGGCTCCGGATGTTGAAGGGCCCCCTGACTGAGAGAGATCTCGTGCGGTGGAATCCGCCATGGATCTTCAACGGAGAGACTCACCAGGTTGGTGAACCAGGTTCTCCTGGGCCAGAAGGGAGCTACCACCAGGATCTCCGCTGCCTCCGCCAGGATCTTCCGGATGACTCGGGGAAGCAGAGGCAATGGTGGGAAGGCGTAGAGCAGTTCCTGTGGCCAAGGGCAGTGCAGGGCGTTGACCCCCTCGGCCCTCGGGTTGCGAAATCTTGTGAAAAACCTGGGAAGGTGCGAGTTGGCTGCCGTGGCAAACAGGTCCACTTGGGGGCAACCGAACCTCTGAACTATGCACTGGAACAGCTGCGGATGTAGGCACCACTCCGAGTGGTTGACCGTGGCTTTGCTCAGACAGTCCGCTTGGATGTTGGTCGTACTGGAGATGTGCTCCGCCTGTATGGACAGATGTTCCTCCACCCACCGACCTAGGTCGTTGGCCTCTGACATCAGGGACCTGGAGTACGTGCCCCCTTGGCGGTTGATGTACGCCTTCATCGCGACATTGTCCGTCAACACCCTCACGTGACGTCCCCGAATGCCAGCCTAAAACCGAATCAGGGCCAACCGGACCGCTCTCAGCTCCAGCCAGTTGATGCTGTGCAATGCTTCGGTGGAGGACCACCTGCCCTGAGCGAGCTGATTGCGGAAATGGGCCCCCCAACCGTACAGACTGGCACCTGTCGTGATGGTCAGCCAGGCCTCAACCAGAGAAGGGCAGCCCTGGAAAGGAAGGAAACTGAGGCGGACATTTTAATCGCCCATGCAGCTGCCTGATATGTTTTATTGCAGGCATTTTCAGATTTCTTATCCACAGCCTTGAGGCCCTCCAAGAGATCAGGTGGAAGCACAGAAGTTGAGGTCAGAGCTGTCACAGGAGGATCTATAGGGGGCAGCTTAAGCAAATCCTCCAGGCGGGCATCCACTGTACACAGCTTCCTATCATTGCTGCTAGGGGTAGCCATGGTAGCTGCTGGAGCCCACTGCTTCTGAACCAAGTTAAGAAAGAGTTTGGGGATAGGCACGATCTCCTGGGCCATCACAGGCTCCTCAAATAGGTCCCCATATAAATCATCTGGGTCAGCAGATGCCTGAACTGGTGGTGTAGACCCCATACGGGTGGCTAACTTAGCCTTATCCAAAATGGTTTTGAAATTGGCAATTTTAAATAGGCCCAAAAATGTAGTTTTTTCAGTGGCACCACCTTCCTCCCCAGAAAACTCAGCCTCCTGCCTAGGAAGAATATCCTCCCCCTCAGCCAGTCCGAATCATCGGAACCCAAGGAGGAATGAGGGGAATGCGATATACGTGGGGGAGATGCGGCCCTGGTAACAGACTGAGGCTGGAGATGTTTAGTTTTGCGGGTACGTTTGCCCTTTTGTAACATGCCCGCTTCTATGCCCTGGGAGATGGCCCTATTAATAACCTCCTGCATCTCAACCGAAAGGTTGGGCCCTAGATCCTCCATGGGAAGAACCCTGGGGTCGGGCCTAGGAAGTGGGTGTTGTGGGGCCAAGGGGCCCGGAGCAGGACCTTCCTCCAAATCCGAAGGCCAAGCGAAAAGGTCAGCCTGATCTGCCATTGAAGGCCCAGGAGAAACTGCCATGGCCATAGAGGCCGTGGGCAAAAACTCCTGGCTCTCTTCCTCACTATCTGAAACAGGTTGTGCTTGAGCTGGTGGAACCTCCATGGAGGGCTCCTCAGGAGTCACCAAATGAGAGGTTTGTGCCTGGTGCTGGGCCTTGGAGAATTGCTTTTCAAGGGCCTTTTGGCGACGCAACGCACCTTTGTCTGGGCCCGATCCCTGCTTAGGCCCAGGCCTGGAGTATGGTTTAGATCCCCTGATGGTCTCCCTGGCAGCCATGCCGGCCTGCCTGGAGAAAGCACTAGATGAGCCCCCTATTTGGTTGGGGTCTTCTGGTACCTGATCAGCCATGTGATAACGTTGGGCCTAGCTGATGAAACAGGGACTACCTCCACTCACCACCTTGCAAAGCCCTTCACAGACCAACAAAATGCTCGGAGAGGTAGAAGGTCGCAGCACCAATTTCCAGTCACCTGGTACTATGCGCGAGCATTAACAGCTGCCAGCACCTGCAGGAACAGTAGGTCTGTGACCGGTAGGCCCCAATCCTTGCCGCTCTGGTAAGAGGAAGCAGGCCAAATTGCCAGCCAGGCCGGACAAAGAAGGCACCACATGGCTCCTGCCGTGAGTCAGGCTGCAGGCAGCTACAGCACGTGGTTCAAAGTGAAATTGAAACCGCAAGTGGCTCCAAAATGGCGGCCAGAACTTTCTGATGCTTTTAAAGCTTGCCGCCAAGTCAATCAAGAGCCTCAAGGAGCCGCACCGCACGCTGGCCTCCAGGAGGCATGGATGATGGCAACGAGAGCCTCAGCGGGGAAATTCCTCCCCATAGCGGGGGTCGCGGCAGCGCTGGCATTAGCACTCCAACCCGCGCGCTTCCCCAACAGCTGCCTGTGTCGGTAGTGGCACCTGGATAGTAAACAGGACACTGGGGGGACAAGGAGTGAGAATCAGAAGGTAAATTACTGGGAAAAGTAAAGAATCTCACTAAGCCTGCTCATACTTCAAATGCAAACTACTTACAATTTAATCTCGAAGAGAGTCCAAGCAATACTGTTAGAACGAAGAGAAACTCTAAACGCGTCCACTGGGCTAGCTGAATTGAAAAAAACTGAAGATAATCAGCACCAGAGGCGTGGCTTAACGTTTCAATTCAGTTCTGGGCAGTTTGGCTGTATTTAACCCTTGCTTGGGCTCTCCTGAGCAGCGCCCTGGAAAAATGTTATCTACTTTATCTTCCAAAAATAGAAGCCTATTTCAGAGATGGCTGACCATGCTGAAATATATCAGTCTGGCTTAAGTGATATGGTTCATTTTTTGAAAACAACTTTCTGGCAGAGCTATTGATTATTATTGCTAAAGTGCTACCCATTGTCCTATTTCAGGATTTCTCTGGGCATTCCTTTTTCTTTTCCAGCCCAGTTGTGCCTGTTCCAAACTTATGCATGTATCAAATAGATCATGCTATCTCATCCTACTCTCTTTTCAAATGACACTTCTTTATTAGCGCAAGCTGTACCTGCTACCACAATCCTAGTGTCAAGGTTCCGACTAATGAAGCCAAGCAATCAGAACTCTGAGACTTGGTTCCTTCTAAACGGTCTTCTTTATTGAGTACATCATATTAAATATAAAACCAATTCTAAATATTTCCCATGGTTTCAGTAAAATTAAAATAGGAAATAAACCCACCCCAAGTGTCACAGGTCACGTTGGCCAATTAGGTCAATTGGTAGGCTCTCCAGGCACTCTTTCCCCAACCTTATGCGTTACCCGTGGAGATGACCTTGGTTCCCATGAGAAAGCTCTCTGTTGTATCTAGTAAGGTATTCCGACCTCCTATACAAACACCACCTGAAACGTTTAGAAATATTACACAACATTACACAACTGTGACACAAGCATAAATATTTAAACAGCCTTGGAGGATCCATTTTAGTCAACTGATTTTCTATTTACTACTGTGCTTTGAGGTACCTTAAAGGTTTTTTGCATGGACAGGATCAGTAACTCTTAAACATATGTGATTTATACTTTAGTTACCAAACTGAATGCCTCCTGTGTGTGAGTGCTTCAGATTATCTATTTAGATTACATCAAAGGAGGCAACCTAGTAATCTCAAAATTGGTCAATTTGTCAGACCCAACTAGCATGTCTAATGGAGACTGTGGAAATTATAGTTAAAAAATAACTGCAGAACAATGCCTCCTCATTTATGTTACTCAATAAACAAGCTGGTTTTCTGTGTTTTGATCCCAATTGTTAAATTCTATATTAAGTTTTAGAAAAAAGGTAGTTATTTTTTAAAATGACTTTTTAAATCCCATCTTTGTTATTTTTATAAATAATTCAAGATGACAAACATCTTCTTCCTATTTTCTCCACAATTGCAACCTTGTGAGTTGAGCTACGAGTGATTGGCCTAGTCACCCAGTTGGCTTTTCCTGCCTAAGGCAGAACTAAAACTCAATTTCCTGATTTAAGAAAGCAGTTGAGCAGACAGACCAGAAGCAAATAACTGACATGAACTTAAAACCTCTACGAATAAAGAGATTAAATGATGATGGTGGTAATTAAGAAATCTAGTGAAATATTGTGAAGAAAGCATTGGCAGCTATACAATTCTGGGCAAAAGCAACATTCTGTTTCCTTTCAGAGACCTTATGTGTTACTTAGGAATTTCCCCCAGGAAAAACTTTCCTGTCATCTTATAGCAAATACCACCTCTGGTGAAAGTAAAATACATGAAATTCTGAGAGCTACTCAGGTCAATAACATAGTGAGACACACCTAGTTCTAAAGAAGGCAATGAAGAAAATCAGAACACCACAAAGTCCTTTGGAGAAAAACATAATATGTATGTTTGCATTAAGAAGAGTTACCAAATTGGGATGATGTAGCATTCTTTTAAAAAGGTGCCACGTAGGCCACAACTTTACTGTATTTTCCATTAACAAAATACAAATATGAAATCATGGTCTTAAATTACAAGAATGTAGATTCTGAAAATGCTAAGATAAAATCCTGTCATTAAGAATAATTGGGGTAGTAAGACTTATTGTGTAGAGAAGTGGCAATTCCCATCACTGGGAATCTTCAAACAAGGTGGGATAGATGGTGGAAATTTCATACATTCAGGAAGTGCACTTTAATGGTTTTTCAATTATGTGATGATTTCTTATTTACATCCTAATCAATGGTAGGTTTTCTAATTTTCCAGAACTACTGTTAAAAATGGCCCTAGACCTTAAGCCTTAGCTTGGATCATCATTCACTTTTTGTTCCCAAGTAGATCACATTAATGGAACTTCATTAATTATGTTTACCCTAATGTCTGGAAGTGCAAGCTTGCCCTTTTGCATTTATTTGGGGGCAACAATTCTGTTTTTGTATTAAACCTGTAATAAAGAAGAAAATTGCAGTTCAAAGCATCAGTTAAGAAATGTGCAATACACAATAAGCAAAATAGTTTATATAAAGTAAAGCAGTGACACCTGATGGGCTTTCCCTATTACTACAGGTTTTACCCAAGGCCTTTTAAAGTCTTATTAGATATGGATCATCACCTGATCATCACCTGAAGGCTACTAGGCATCAAAAATATATAAATTCCTCCATGGAATATATTAGAAGAAACAGTGTTGGTAAGATATAAACAGGTATACAGATTTGTTTTCTTATACTTTTATTCAAGAATTGAAAGCCAACAACACATTTTAAATACAGGGAAAAATCACCTAAACGTTTATCAAGTTTAAATGTATTGTCCATAAGTCTGTTTTCATTGTTATCACCTATAATACAAGTTTACAGTGGTACAAAAATGGCAAACTTCATCTAATCATCATGGTAAAAAGCCTTAAAGTATCTGTATGAAGAATGACACTTGTATAGGCACATTGTGGTAGAAGAAATACATTTCAATTGTGCATTTTTTTATTATTTGGACCTAAATGATTTAAATGAGGTGTACTGAGTTCAATAAAAACTATTTTGTAGCTTTTTTATGTCTCAGAAATCTGAAGAAAAAATTTCAGAAAAGTCAGAATTCAGACTAATTGCTTAGTATATACAACTGAAGTCCATGCATTGATAAAACTCTTGCTACAGTATCTTAAAGTACTGTAACAAATCCTGCAGGATAGCAGCTTGATTAGGGTTTTAGTCCTAAACACTGATAATGAATTGAATTGCATTGAATTCAATGGAATTCACAACTGAGAAAGCATGCGTAAGATTTGTTGCAAGTCAATACATCCACATATACAGGTTTAACCAAGTATAATTTTATCAATTTCTCTCAAAATTGGATCTTCAGGAGGACAGTAATTGAGATTTGGCATTCCAGTAAGAGATGCAGTTCCACTGTTATTCATAAATACAAAAGTTTATTGGCACATCATTAGTATAGAACGACAATGCTTTTCAATACCACAACATTAAAGACTTATCAAGTTATTCAAATACAAAACTACTGGTTTACAACAACTAAGGTATACAGTGCAGATTTAATAAAGATATACCAAAAGATACAGTTCACAAATTCATTATAACCAAAATAAAAACAAAAAAACCCCAATTCCTCTTTAGCTTAGAATTTTTGATTATATCTATATACTCTGTGTGTGTATGTATATATGTGTGTGTGTATGTATGTGTGTGTATACACACACATCCCTACATACACACACACACACATATATATCTCACCTCCAATTTATTTCAGACAAATAAACATACATTATTCCTTATAGCATAGGAAATGGTTTAAAAATAACTTGAAACGAATTTATCTATGACAGAAGAAATAACTCTTAAACCTTTTTTAAAAAATAATTTGCAAATATTTTTCTGCTTTATACAGTATCTGACTGCTCATTAATTTATGTTTGGTCAAAGTGCCAATTCATCCTTTAAAAACTACACAGAACACAGTGCCTTGGTATACACAAACAAATGGTCTAGGGTGAAAGTTAATAAATAAAGAAATCCTGCTGACACTATTTGCCTGTGTGTTCAGAATTCAATCCTTCTGCTCTACAACCCCTCTTCACTTCTGTAGTACCTGCCTGAAATCACCTGTTGAAATGATTGGAGGCCTACTATGATACTTGATGGGTTGCACTCAAACCTATCGATCCCTAACCTAGAATAAACCCGTGAGCCCAGTGACCAAGAACTTACTTCTGAATTATCATATACGTAAGTATTTTACCAGCAATTTATTTGAATTTATAAGGGATAATGCTGCTTTAGAAAGCTTTATGTATGTCGAGTTGAATTTAAAACATTTTCTTTAAAAAAGCTATCAAAGCTTTTTGCTGATAAGCAGAGATTCTGTTTATTGAGGACTATATTGAGGACTATTACAACGTTTATGTTGAGAATAATTGAGTATGCATTTAATTTCTTATATCCTAGGTTTGGGAGTACTGTACTGTTTCCCACCAAATTGTACAATATTTATAGGGCTGAGAAAAGAGAAGTGAAAAAAGGTGTGGAAAGAGCAATACTTAACCAGTTACAGCCTTATCTTATCTAGTTTGCATATCTGCATATTTACAAATTAGTGTGTAATTCTGACTCTGAATCAAAGTGCAACAAACAACTGCCATATGATTGTAGTACAGAATGAAACAGCTCCCCCCACTTTTTTTTCCCACTCTGGAGCAAGCAATAGCAAGTCAGCAACAACGGACATGAGGTCTTGGAGGAGGCAGTTCTGGTGGAATCTCTGGTTCTGGTTGTAGGGACAGGATGCTGTTGGACAATTCGTTTCTTATTACATCCAAGGGCATCTTAAATGAACACCAAAAACACACATGTCAGCAGCATCTTACACAGAATTCTACTGAAAGCAATATACTTACATCTGTAAGTAAAAGTAGTCCTCAACTTACAATAGTTCATTTAGTGACAAAAGCACAGAAAAAGTGACTTATGACCATTTTTCACACTTGTAGCATCCGCATGGTCACATGATCAAAATTCAGACACTTGGAAACTGGCATGTATTTAGGATGGTTGCAATGTCCTGGGGTCATGTGATCAAGTTTTGTAAACTTCCGACAAGCAAAGTCAACAGGGAAGCCAGATTCATTTAATAACTATGTTACTAACTTAGAAATGGCAGTGATTCACTTAACAAATGTGGCAAGAAAGTTCATAAAATGGGCAAAACTCACTTATCAACTAACTTACTTAGCAACAGAAATTTTGTGCTCAATTGTGGTTGTAAGTCTAGAACTATCTGTATATTCTCTCTACATCAATGTCTCTCACTCACATGAAGATGAATGGCTGGGGAATTCTGGGAAATTGACCGTTGGCTTACCTGAATGGTCGTTCTCTAGGCGCTGCGGGAGTGTCCAAGCACAGGTTAACATCAGCTTGCTGCCCAAGGACTGAGTTTAATATTTTTGTAGCTCTGCCTCCTGCTCTCCTGAGAGGCTCTGTTTCAAAAAACGAAAGAGAGTCCAAAAAGGTCGTAGATGGAGATGCAGAATGTCCCCCACTGGAGTACAGAACCCTGTGGGCACTTATTCGGGCGGGGTTGGACACTCCCGCAGCGCCTAGAGAACGACCATTCATATAAGCCAATGGTCATTCTCCTAGGCGCTGCCTGGAGTGTCCAAGCACGGGACATGCCAAAGCTATGCCGTCCCGGGGAGGGAAGAAGAATTGCCCAAGCCCGTGGGAGTCGCAATGACCTGCTGCAGAACTCTTCTCCCAAAGGATGCTTCAGCGGAGGCAAAGACATCAAGTCTGTAATTCTTGATGAATGGAGATGAACTGGACCACGTAGCGGCTCAACATATCTCCTCAATGGATGCTTGCGTAGCCCAGGCAGCCGAAGTTGCGGCGCTCCTCATTGAGTGCGCTGTGACGCGAGGAGGGACCGACCTGGCCTGCTGTTCATAGGCTATCTTGATGCAAGCATGTATCCATCGTCCTATGGTGGAAGAGGTGACTTTCCTGCCCATAGAAGCTGGTTGGAAAGATATGAAGAATCACTCCACTTTGCGGAAGGAAGCTGTCCGTTTCATGTAAATATGGACCGCTCGACGGACATCAAGATTATGCCACTGCCACTCTCTTGGATGTCTGGGGCCCGGACAAAAGTCTGGGAGAACAATTTCCTGTGACCTATGGAAAACGCTGTTAACTTTTGGCACAAAGGCTGGGTCCAATCTGAGGACTACTCTGTCCGAATGCACAATGCAAAGGTCACCCCTGACTGAGACGGCGGCCATCTCGGATATCGTGCGGGCCGAGGTGATGGCAACCAGGAAGGCCGTTTTAAGGGTCAGATGTCGGAGACCAACTGTTCAAAGGGAGGTGCCGGCAGAGCTTTTAGCACGACCGACAAGTCCCAGGTTGGGTACCTGTGGATGACAGGAGGACAGAGATTGGTAGCTCCCTTGAGGAAGCTATGGACCTGCAGATGTCTGGTAAGTGGCAATTGAGAGTCCATGGACAGGATGGTGGCCAGAGCTGCAATCTGACGCCTGAGAGTGTTAGGGGCGAGGCCTTTGTCCAAACCCTCCTGGTTTTTCCTGAGATCCGGGGGGGCGGAGCCTGTTGCCGAGGAGGGCTCAACCGAGCTCCTCTCAGAGATCTGGTCTGTATATCTAAATAAGATCATAGATATCACCCCTTTTTGGCTAAGAAAGGGGCAGGGAGTAGCTCTGTGTGCTAGGGTCTATTCGTAATTCACAGCCTTTCTCTTTTTTTTTGGCTGTGGACAGAGATTAGATCCAGCGTGAGTGGAGCTTTTATCTCCAGCCAGTTCTTCTCAGCTGCCTTTTTTGCAGCCCCAGATAGGCGAGCCCCCCCCCCCAGGACAAAGCAAAGTTGTTTGAAGCTAGGATTAATACGGGCGGGTCCCACCCCTGTGAGATTTATGCTTTTATTACTATCTTAAACACCAGCACCATTTGTCTTAGAGGCTTCTTTGTTTAAACGGACTTCAAAATGGCGATTTCTCCCCGTTGGTGACTGATAGGGGATGTACTCAGCCGGTCTTACCTTCCTGCAGACTGCTCCTTAACAAAATAAATTTTTTTTTTTTGGAAACAGAGGGGAGCGAAAGCGCTGTTTATTTGTTTATTTATAATGGCACCCAGGTCAAAATCGAAGCGTCTCTCTACAAATGTGCCTAAAGAATCTAAAGAATCTATACTGGAATCGCAGCCCTTGTCTCCTACGCCCTCTACTGGAGAATTTTTAACACAGGAATTTTTCTTTCAAACGCTTAATGATTTTAAACAAGAAATTAAGGAATTTGTATTGGAGCTATATGATGATTTAAAGTCTAAAATTGACCAAATGAAGGCGAATACGTTTGCAGCCGTGTCTGCCCTGTCAGATTATTCTGCTGAAATAGAGAATAAATTGGAAAGCTTGGAGGAGGCTAATTTTAATTTGACTACTAATATTCAAATATTACAACAAAAAATTAGAGACACTCAAGAACAGCTCGTGATGATAAACTTTAATAAGAAGGCATTCGCAATAAGAGTCAGAGGATTCCGCGAAAAGGAGCGAGAGAATCTGAAACAGACCTTTGTTGAAGCCTTCAGCCATGCGGTGGGAAGCCCGGGACTTAACTTTGATTGGCAGATTCGGAAAATCTATCGCCAGAACTCGTTGGTAGCGGAACAGCGACAGCTCCCGAGGGACATAATTATATATTTTTCCACAAAAGAATCCAGAAATGCGATTATGCAAAAGTTTCATAATAATAGTCTGCGAGTTGATGACCAGGACTTGATTGTCTTCAAAGAAATACCTTTCCAGATGTTGAGAGCAAGAAGAGACTATGCTTTTTTAACTAAAGAGCTTAGAAATCAACAGATTCAATATAGATGGGAGGCCCCAGCCGGCATTACGGTCACATTTGAGAATCAAAGACTTCGTCTTAACTCTGTTTCGGAGGCTCGAGATTTCTATTACAAGACTTTGAAGGCGGGACTTCCTGATTCACTTGGAAAAGAGGAGAGACAAGCCGAAGGAGAAGGCAAGCAACAGACCACATGGCTGCAAGATGGAGGGGGTAGCCTTTCCTCCCTCGGAGAAGCAGAAAAGCGGAGATCGAGGATTTAGACATTTTAAAATATTTGCCAAAGTTGTGGACTGAATGGGGGTTTGCGACCTCTCTCCGGTAGAAAAAGCGGAACTTATTGGTGGGGTGATACTGATTGTATATATGTAAAATGAATGCGGAATGATTTATGTTGTTTAAATTCTGTTAGAAGGGATTACTTTAAAACAGAAGGTAAACTGATTCTTGTTGAAAGTATTATTTGAATATGTGGAATGATCCATGCTACTTAATTTTTATTAGAAGGGAAAGCTTGGTGAAATTATTTTGAGTTAGATTTTAAATTAATGTCTGCATAAATTTGATAGTGGTAAATATCAGAGAAGCAAGGGATGAGGGTAAAATGCATGCGGAATGATTTACGTATATTGGTGGGGTGATATTGAATGTATATATGTAAAAGGATGCAAAATGATTTATGTTGTTTAAATTCTGTTAGAAGGGAAAGCTGGACGAGATTATTTTTTAAAACAGAAGGTTAACTGATTCTTGTTGAAAGTATTATTTGAATATGTGGAATGATCCATGCTATTTAATTCTTATTAGAAGGAAAGTTTGGTGAAATTATTTTGAGCTAGATCTTAAACTAATGTCTGCATAAATTTGATAGTGGTAAATATCAGACAAGCAAGGGATGAGGGTAAAATGCATGCGGAATGATTTACGTTGTTTAAATCCTATTAGAAGGGAAAGCCGGTCGGGATCATCTTAAGATAGAATGTAAACTGATTTTTGTGTAAAGTAATACTTGATCCACGCTGCTTAAATTTTACTAAGAAGGGAAGGTTTGGTTAGATTATTTTGAATTACTGTTTGAAAATAAGGTTAAGAAAGATTATTTACGCTGTTTAAATCCTATTAGAAGGGAAAGTTTGATTATTCTTCTGTAAAGTAATATTTGAATATGTGGAATGATCCACGCTGCTTAAATTTTACTAGAAGGGATTATTTTTGAGCTAGATTGTATATTGATGTCTATACAAATTTGTATAAATGTTTATCTGAGTACAAGGTTAAGGAAGAGGAACGGGAGAGTCTACAGGAGGTTGGGGTAAATCACAAAGAAGTAAGAGACGAGAATAAAATATAGATAGAATGACTTATACTATTTAAGCATAGATAAAGATGGGGGGCTGAGCTTAACACAAAGAGTTCTTTTTCTTTTTTTTCCTTTTTCTTTTTTCTTTTCTTTCTTTTTTCTTGTTTTTCTTTCCTTTAATATATTACTTTTATTTTTAATCCATACGAACACAAGATACTTTAGATAGAAGGCAGTGCCAGGTGTGGGCCCTGGGAAGTCAGGAGGATTAGGGATGGGGATTTATGGGGGGTGGGTGGGTGGGTGTTAACATAGTCTCAATAAGAACAAGAATGCACTTATATACGGTTGTTGTTTTTTTTCCTTTTTTTTTCTCTTTTCTTTCTTTATATTTTTTTTCCTTGGTTTATTTTACTTCTTATCAGATTAAACAACACTTGAATAAAGGCATACACCAAGGAGGGAGGTAGAGGGAAAGAAGAGGGAGGAGTAAGGAAGGAGTAAGGGGAATGTAAGGAGGGCATGTTGGGAGTAAGGGGAGAAGGAAGGTTTGAGGGGAAAGGGAAGTAGGAGGGGAGTGTTAGAGGGAGGAAAGGAAAGTTGGAGGGGGTAGATGGGGTGTATGGAGGATGGAAGTGTCAGGTGGGGTTGTGAATGATGAGTTGTGTTTTCTTTTTTTTTTCTTTTTTTTATTCTTTTTTTTTTTCTTATAGCAAATACCCTGTATATAAGTGATTGTAAAATGGAATGTGAAAATGAATAAAATATATTTTAAATAAATAAATAAAAAAAGTAAACAAACCCTCCTGCAGGAAATCCAGGATCTGCGGAATGGTGGCAGAAGAGGCCACAATCTGATGAGTGTCACACCAGCGAGAGAAGGAAGCCCAAGTAGCCTCATAGATTCTGACAGTGGAGGGCCGCCTGGAGGCCTGGATGGTATGGATGACTTTGTCGGAGAACCTGCTGAGTCTCAGGATGTCCTCCACAAGTGCCACACGGCCAGCTGCAGCCACTGGGGCTCCGGATGACGAATGGCTCCCTGGCTGAGAGAGATCTGATCCTGAGGTATGCGCCAAGGTGGAGTGACAGACAAACTGACCAGATTGGCGAACCAGCACTTCCACTCTCTCTCACAGGATCTTCCTGACCACCAGGGGAATCAGAGGACAAGGCGGAAATGCGTGCAAGAGTCCTGATGGCCACGGTGACCAAAGAGCGTCTGTCCGCTCTGCCCCAGGGCAACGGAACCTGGTGAAGTACCGGAGAAGCTGGGTGTTGGCTCAAGTCACGAACAAGTTGACCTGTGGGCGGCCAAACCTCCGCGCCAACTGGCAGAATAAGGCTGGATGAAGATGCCATTCTCAGCTCTGGATAGTGGTCCTGCTCAACCAGTCTGTCGTCACGTTGTCCTCCCCTGAAATGTGGTCTGCCTGGAGGGAGGTCAGGAACCTTTATGCCCAGCGGCCTAGCGCCTCCGCTTCCGACATCAGGACCAGAGACCGCGTGCTGCCCTGATGGTTGATATGTTCCTTTGTGGTGATGTTGTCTGTTAGGATCAGCACGTTGTGGCCCTCGATCTGACCATGGAAATGGCACATGGCTAGCCTGGTGGCCTGGAGCTCCAGCCAGTTGATGTTGTGGGCGAGCTCCGCCTGCGACCACCGGCCCTGGACCACCTGAGTCTGGAGGTGAGCGCCCCAGCCGAAGAGGCTGGCGTCCGTCGTTATGACCAGGTGCTCTGGTTCCTTGAAGCAGCAGCCCTTCAGAACAGCATCTGTCTGCCACCACCTGAGGGATCGTAGAAGGTAGACGCACTCTCCTCTTGGAGTTGCTGGCCTTGCACCTCTGGAGCAGCAGCCGAAACCACTGGAGCTCTCGCGTATGCAGTCGTGCCCACGGAACCACTGAGATGCACAACACGAGTTTCCCCAGCAGCTGGGAGAGGGAAACTATCGATGCTGACCCCGGCGACAAGATGGACCTCACCAGAGACCTGATGCTGTCTATTCTCTCCTGTGTGAGGAAGACCTTGCAGTCCCTGGAGTCGATCACCGTACCGAGGTGTTGAATTCTGCAGGTGGGGGTCAGATGGCTCTTGGCGAGGTTGACTGAGAACCCGTGTAGTTGGAGGACTCAGATGATGGTGTCCAGGTCTCTCTGGGCCTGCCCCCTGGACGACGAGTGTATGAGGATGTCGTCCAGGTAGCATTCCAGTCGTACCGGGATAGACCGTAGATGCGCAGCGATGGCGGCTAGCAGCTTGGTGAAGGTCCGAGGGGCCGATGATAGCCCGAAGGGGAGCGCCCTGTACTGGAAGTGCTGGTTGGCAAACTGGAACCTCAGGAACTTGCAATGCGCTGGGTGGATCGGAACATGCAGATACGCCTCCTTCAGATCTATCGAGATCAAGAGGTCGTCCTGCCTGACGCAGCCCAGGATGGTCTGAAGGGACTGCATCTTGAAGGGACTGCATCTTGAAGCGCTTGTACGCCAGATACTTGTTGAGTTTCTTGAGGTCCAGTATTGCCCTTACCCCCCCCCCCCCCGGAGGATTTGGGAAGCAGCAACAGGATGGAGTAGAAACCTCTGCCTTCCTGGCCCTCGGGAACCTTCTCTATAGCCGCTATCTCTAACAAGTGATCTATCTCCGCCCTCATGAGCTGGAACTTGTGGGCCGACCTGGGAGTGGGGCAAAGGACAAAGGTCCTTGGAAGGAAGAAAAGGAATTCCAGGGTCAAGCCGTGACGGACCGTGTTCAGAATCCAGGTGTCCGTCGTGGTCTCCTCGCACTGGTTGGCGTAAAGCTAGAGACGGCCGCCAATGGGAGGATCCCGCTGACGGTCACTTTGACTTAGGGAAGGGACAGTTGGAATACCCCCTGCGGAATGGTTTGCGGAAGCCCTGCTGTCTGTTCCTATCTCTGAAGGACCGCGGGTAGGCCCGATTGCCCCCCCTCCCTCGGAGGAGGTGGAAGGTTCAGGACTTTGAAAGGAACTGCGGCAAAAGGGCTGCCCCTTGCGGTCCGGCTGCTTGGTGACAGGGGACAGAACCTTGCGCTTGTCCTTGGACTCCGTTAGAAAGGGGTCCAAGGTCTCTCCGAACAATTTTCGTCCCTTAAACGGAGCGGAAGCTAGTTTCCAGTTGGCTTTCACGTCCGCCTGCCAGTGGCGAAGCCATAGCAGACGGCGTGAAGTTACGTTGGAGGCCAGTACTCTAGAAGAGAACCTGGTGGCGGCAAGGGAGGCGTTGGCAGAATATTCTACGGCTGCTATGATTTTATTAACATCCTGCCTAGCTCTGGTATCGCCCGCAGGGAGGCCGGCCAACAACTTACGTAACCAGAACAGAGCCGCTCTACCAAAATATGAAGAGGACGCTGAAGCCTTCATGGCCCATGATGTGGCCTGGTGGGTCTTATGGGAGACCCACCCAGAGACTCTGCCCTCTTGTCTTCTGCCTTCAAGCCCTCCAGTAAATCAGCCGGAAGGGCAGAATTAGATGTGAGGGAGACAATGGGGTCATCTACCTGGGGAAGCTTTAGCAACTCCTCCAGCGGGGCCTCCATGGAATAGAGCTTCTTGTCCGTACCACTAGGATTGGCTATGGTGCCCGGCTGGGCCCACTGACGCTGAATGATGTCTAAAAACAGCTGAGGAGCTGGGACCAGATCCAGAGGAGGGGAAGCCTCCTTGAAAAGTCCCGCACCTGGGTCCTGGGGCCCAATGGGGTCCTTGGTACCCTGAGCCGAAGGCACCTTATTAGCTGGTGCCAGCAGACCCATTTGGGGTGCCGCCACCCTAGCCTTGGTTAGGATAGCCCTAAACATGGAGGGGTTGAAAAGACCCAAAGAGGCAGGGGGTGGAATTCTCATCTTCTGAGAGCCTTGCAGGAGTCAGGCCAGATGGTAATTGAAGGCTCTGGGCAGGTGGAGCTGGAATGAGTCTTGCAGGAGTCAGGCCAGATGGTAATTGAAGGCTCTGAGCAGGTGGAGCTGGAATAATGGCCCCGGCTGAGGAAAGGCCGGAAGCCTGCAGATCTGCGCTTTAGCAAGGGAGAATGGCCTGATTGAAGCCAGAAAACCCCCGCAGCCGCTTGGAACAGTCCAGGGGAGAGGAGAGCCTGCCTGGCAAGCCAAAACTAGGTTCTTGCATTAAGTGCTCTCCGTGCCGATCTGCGAGTGAGGACAGGCAGCGCGGTCATGGTCAGAGCCTCAGAGAAAAAGCGCACCAAATTGGATTCAAAATGGTGGCCGCAACACACGCGTGCGCCTGGAGCAACATCGGGTGAAGCTGGAGAGCCTAATGCTCCATGCTGAGGACCCTACCTCCCTATCCCTCACCTGGGCTCATTAGCAGCAGCTAACGAGCCTCCCCACGGCAACCAGGAGCCTTTACAATAGAGAAAGTAGGGCGACTGAGTTTTTTGAAACTGAGCCTCTCAGGAGAGCAGGAGGCGGAGCTACAAAAATATTAAACTCAGTCCTTGGGCAGCAAGCTGATGTTAACCCGTGCTTGGACACTTCAAGCAGCGCCTAGGAGAACACACATCTTCAAGTGGCCAAGGTCGATATTGCTTTATATCTATTTTCAAGTTCAAATGGTCATGAATGCCATGCAAAGACTGGTTAATTAGCCTGAGAATGGCAGCATTTTAGTTTTCATACATTGATACAAGTCGCTTTTAAATAAAAAATGAAGAAAACAGAAAAAAAATCATTGTATATCATTAAACATAAATTAATTAAATAGAAAAACAATTTTTACTGTGCAACAGGGATATTTTCTTAATCATGTCACTTTGGCCATTATCTGACAGCATTTCTACCTGACAGCATTTCTATCTGACATCAGATTCTGAAGACTCAAAAAAACTTGAAGAGCCTTATGTAGTACCTAAGCTGTAAATATGAGACACCTAATCTAGAATGCAAGCATAATATTGCTTTCACAATCTAGTCTACATTTGTACCTTAAATTTAGATTATGTTAATTTTTTAAGTTATATTAAAGGAGTATCCATACAATTTCATATTCCTTATATACATTAACATTCAACCACATTAATTATCATAGGAAACATTTTTATTTCTGCCAACTGAAGCAAGCAAAAATAATTCAGAAATTAAAAACTCCTAAAATTGTTTCATAAATATATTTTAAACCGTCAACATATTTAAGGCTGCAATCTTACATACAATTATCTCTGATTAAATTTCACTGAACTCTAGGTTTACTTATGTTAAATATCATAGGAAGTTAACTTCTTACAGTACAAAGATCATTTACCTTTTTTAAAATGTCATCAACTAGTTTTAAAAATATTTCATCCACATTAAAATTATCCTTGGCACTAGCTTCACAAAAACGCATCCCAGTTATCTGCTGAGCAAACTATTAGGGGGAAAAAATAAAGGTTTATATTATTGTGTCAATTCAGTCTCAAAAATCAAATCATCTTTCAACGAATTGAAAAAATAATCCTAAAACTTACTGTATATTACAATAACTTTAGGTAATTTTAACTATAAATAGTTAATTTATATTCATTTTTTAAAAAAAATAGTTAACATTGAAAATATGCTGATCTAGTCTTTAAAAATTTTATTTTTACTGTCATTATGGTAATTTCTAGTCCTAGCAAATCTTTATTTTCTTGCAAATTCCTCAGTGTCAGAAATCCTCTGAAAAATGACACTATTTTTTACACATCGAGATTTGGAAACTGACATAAGAGATATAGATTCCTGATGTAAATTAATCAGAAATCCTTAGTGATCACATTACTGGTTTATTCTGTATATCACTTGTAAGACCTTCGTCCTAAGAAACACTTAAGGCAAAAAAATGGAAATAGATTTGATATTACAAATATATTCAGTGTTAAGCTTCTGTGAACTTCACATTTCCATAAGAATGAATGTTGACTTTTATCTTCACCTACTTTTTCTCCTTGTTGCCGACTAATCTCTCTGTCCACTTCACAGTCTAACTTATTTCCAACCAATAGTAACTCTGCATCTTCGGAGGCATACTGGAAAGAAAAAAAGAAATAAAACCCACAAAGTTATGCACTCGATTGTTTCCAGATGAGGCTCTAGTTTTCATATAAGAGTGAAGATATTAGACCATAGTATGTTCTTCATAAGTCACACTGTTGATCTGTGAACATATTATCATGAAAGATTATGCTTTATTTTGGTGGCTTGTTGATGCATATTGTTTTTAATACAAATTTACTATTATTATGTAACTATAAAGTAATTGAAAAACTGATAGAAAAATAATATAGTAAATACTTTTAGATAGGCAAGGCTTTGTCTCAATACTTACAACTATAACTACGTAAAAAGCTGCCAAACTTAGTGGTATTTTTTTGTTTGTTTTATGTTTAGAGGTCAGCCTGTTCAATACCTTGCTACCACTTAATGCTTAAATATCAATCAATGAAATGTAAAAGTCATAATGTAAAAGTCATAAATATTTTCTATTTTTAAAAGGTCATATAACTCATTTGTGTAATTTAATTTTGTATAAATTTAAATTTTAATGTTTAACAATGTGGAAATACCTGATTATGCAATACTGTAGAGAACTTATAGTTAACACTCAAAAGATCTAGAATAGATAATAGCCACATTGCAATAGGAGAACTCTTCAGAACTGCACTGCCACGTTTAGTATTGACATTAAACCTATTTTAAGGACCAAAATTAGTCCTGTTGGTTTTGGGAGACTGAAGCTTACCTTATCAATCATTTTCATCCATTTTGGCAAATCATCAAATGTCTCCTTCTTTGTGATGTCATATACCAATATTATTCCCTTGGCACTTCTGTAATAAGCTGAGGTAATGCTGTTGAATCTTTCTTGACCTGCTGTGTCCCTAAGAAGCAGCAGCAAATGCAGATACAAATATTTTATCAGTTTACAGATCATCTCAAATTTCTACAATAAACAAAACTTTATATCTTAAAGTTTGCATTGTTCCTACCAAACAGGCAAGAGTTAAAAAAGAAAGAAAAAGAAAAAAAGAAACCTCCCCCAAATCACTTCTTGTAAAGAAATGTGCATGCAGAATTATTTCTATGTATGTATTCAGTGAGTGATTGCAGTGGTAAATTCATACAAGACAACTATGTGACTGTGGATTCAAGCATGCAATATGATGACCATAAATCTTGTTATTAGTGGCCTAGCTTCTACTTTAGAATCTCACCAACTATGGCTAGACATATATTGTGGGATATTGAAAAACAACAACACAAGAGCATAAGCCAGGTGAAAGTTCAAAGAAATGAGACATGGAGTTACATAATCTCAGGGTTTTAGTGAGATAAGATGTCACTTTATGGCTTCCTCTGATAGTACAAGGCAGAGAGAAGTATCCAGACATGCTCCATTTGCTCATGGGCAACATTGATGGCAAGAGATAGGCCTTGAGCATATGTTTCATGTTCCTTCATAGTCAAATCACTTATCTCAAAAGAAACACATTTTCTCATAATTAAATCCTCATGGTTCCAATGAAAGATTCAAAGCCATTGTATGTTAAGGTTCATAAGAGAGTTTGTTTTTAGAATTTCAATCCTGCTTGAAATAGAATAACTATTAGTTTTCATCAAGGTATAGCTACCATTTTTAATAAAAGGATTTAGGAACACTGGTACAGGTTTTATTCATGTGGAACAGAAAGTCCTTTCAGTTTGTCATACTGTTTTAAGTTTTCTAGGAAGAGGTGAATACTTATTAAGGTTATTCTTTTAGTTTTCTTTGGCAACAATGCTGTAATTGCTAACTTTACTATAACAACACTGTCACTCTAAATGGTTCCAGATGGAGCAATTGTGAATAAATATCCTTCATTTTCTTTTTATTCCTAATTGCCCCACCCCATTATGTAAGCATCCCAGAGTCACTTAGGTAGTGTGTGTGTGTGTGTGAGAGAGAGAGATAAATTGAATAAATAGATAAAATAAAGTTGAAATTATCCTGTAAGCTGTAAAAAATTTTAAATAAAATTCCTTACATAACATATGCATACTTTAATTTGAATACTTTGAGTTCTTAAAGGAAGGAAGCGCTAATCTTGTTCCAATCAGTTGCCTTAAACAAAGCACATTTACACACACACACACACACACACACACACACATATATATATGTTTTATTTGTGCTGATAAATAAATAAAGGCAGTTAGCTTCCTCCCATAATTGGGGCTTACCAGGGGTTGTAAAAATCTAATATATATATATGTGTGTGTGTGTGTGTGTGTGTATGTGTGTGTGTGCTGTATGTGTGGTGTGTGTGTGTGTATATGTATGTATGTGTGTATATATATATATATATATCTTTTACATTAATAAACTCAAATATCAATGTACCATAAGTACCTTCAGACAGGGCATTTAATACTTTTAGGGTGCATATTTTATGAATATTGGAATAATTAAATATTATCTATTCAAAAACCTATGCCTTTATTAATCTCTTTTTCCTGAACGGGGAAAGTTAGATTTTTTTGTATAATACTAGTCTTTCAAGTGGCATTCTCATTTATCGACATAATTTTTTTTTATGAGGAGGGCTTGCAATTCTGGTACTTTTTTCTAAGATCCTGACCAGGAAAAGCAAATACTACCTTATTAGCACCTTTTTATAAAACACATTACAATTTTCATTTTTGTCTTATAGGGAAAAGAGTATGACTCTACATACTTGACAAAGAAAAAGGCAGTGTAGGGGAGCTTGGTATGCAGGACCGAGAAGCTGTATTTTATCTACATTTTCTAGATGTCAGAAGGTAGATTTGGCATACGGTGAAGAGCTTTTGCCACGATATGATTAGGAAAGGATTTACATAGCTTCAGTATCAGGAATATCTTTCAAAGTAAGTTCTTCTAAGATAATAGACTTGATCAAAATTCCCCAAATATTGCATTTTCTTATCTAAGACAGAATGCAAAATATGCCAAACTACATTCTTAGGTCACAACAAATAATCCATTAAATGATGTCAGAAAACGTACAAATGGTTGAAGGCTTGAAGTTTATAAGAAGGCATTAATTCCCTGAAACTATTAAATTCCTTAAAGACAAATTATTCTTGATATTAATATTAAAACAGATATTTAAGGAAATCAATTTTATTGGCCTGGAAACATGGGGGAGGGGCAAAGGAGGCCTAAACATCTCTTTCAGTCAGAAACCGACATGTCACCAACTCTGAACTGCAGTGTCTTCCCAAGGCCCTTTTCTGGGGCTTAAGAGCATGAGTGCTGAAAACTAAGCTAGGAAAAACACACAAAAACCATAAAGTATGTTCTAACATAGGCATAAAGAACTCCTTATTTTCCTCAAATACAGGCCCGCTCCCATATATGGCCCCACCCATCTTGTTATCAACACTCCTCCCATGACTATTGGTAGCCCCTAGCAATTGGTAGCCCCATATGACAGTTCTGAGATTCATTAAACTCAATGCACATACAAAAATGTTTCTGTATGCACAGCAAGATTATTCCTCCCCATCTGTCTTTCTTAACAAGATTGGGTTGAAGGTTCTTTCAACCAACAGGATAAATGTTTAGAGACAAAATAGCTACAGTAGAAGACAAGCCATAAACACTTCAGTATGCATATACTGAAGACTTAATAGTACCAAAGAACACAAACAGCAGTACTATATAAAAAAATCCACAGAAGACAATGCTACACCTCAGATATATTTCTGAGATCAGAGTACAAGATCTACTGATCAGAGGTGGCCTCCCCCACAAGCCCCTTGCCTTGTTCCTCAAAAGCTCACAAAAGATGTACCCATCTTCTAGGAATTCCAAAAAGGGTGTTTAACTGGAATCCCCAAAGGGACGCTCTGCAGTCAGGCACCCTGTTTTGTTCTGGGGTTTGTTTATTTTTTTGCTTGTTTAGCATTGCAGTTAGTCGTGGCAATTTGTCTGGGGAAAGGATATTTTATTATTTAAGAGCTTTCGCATTCTGAAAAGAATGCACACTTTTTGCTATTTTGAATCTTTGACTCAAATCTGTTGCATCTTCTCAGTCTTTGTTTCTAATGTAATTTCTAACCTTTTTCCCCTGGAAAGGGTGGAGAGATTTGAATGACATGGAACACAGAGAAGATTGAATGACACAGAGGGTTTGATTTTCTTTTCATAAGCTTCAAGGAAAAGCTTTACATACATAGTCTGAATATTAAACAACTAAATAGGCAAACAACATTAGCAAATTTTATTATATATTAATATGCTCTACATGGGACAGCCCTTGAAGAGCATTCGGAGACTTCAGCTTGTCCAGAATGCAGCCGCGCGAGCAATTGTGGGTGCACCTCGGTACACCCATGTTACACCTATCCTCCGCGAGCTGCACTGGCTGCCTGTTGGTCTCCGGACGCGCTTCAAGGTGCTAGTCGTTACTTTTAAAGCCCTACATGGTATCGGACCTGGGTACTTGAGAGACCGCCTCCTGCCAATTACCTCCATACAACCAATTAGATCCCACAGATTAGGCCTCCTCCGAATACCATCAGTTAGCCAATGTTGACTGTCGACCCCTCGGGGGAGGGCCTTCTCTGTGGCTGCTCCGGCCCTCTGGAACGATCTCCCTGTGGAGATTCGGACCCTCACCACCCTTCTGGCTTTTTGCAAAGCCGTCAAGACCTGGCTGTTCCGGCAGGCCTGGGGCTGATGAGTTCCCAGCCCCACTTGAATTGCTATGATTGTTGTGTAGCTTTTAATCTGTTTTTTGTATCTTGTTTTTGTCTTGTTTGTTTTTTGTATCTCCCCCTTCCCCACTTGTTTGTTAGCCGCCCTGAGTCCCTCGGGAATAGGGTGGCATACAATTATAATAAACATACAAACATACATACATAAAGTATAGGAAATCTCATATGAGCTTTATTTTCAACGAAATGCTATTCCATTTATTTAAGCCCTAAATTTAATGTATTTTAAAAAAATCTTTATTGGACTATTTAAAGAAATACTATGCATGGAGAATTTCAGAACTCAAAGGGTCTCTATTGTGTGCTAGTAGAGATTTAACACCCAGTAGCTTTTCAAAAGCTAAACTGTTCTGTATCACTCTAACCAAGCCACAATAATTGGTTAACTTTACTGCAAAAGACAGTGGCACATTAAAAAAATCTACATTACCTCATTATTAGCTTCAGTACAAACCATCATGGCTAACCATCATTCTGGCTCAAGTACCAATTCTGTGGCCTTAGGATTCCAGATGGGAACACAGATGAGGAATGAAGTCATGCCAATAATTTTCAAGTATTAGAGTAACGGATGATACGAAAGATGCAACAGCAATTAACTCAGATGAAAGCAAAACAAACACAAGGTGCGACAAACAGACTTGATGGTGACCTGCCAAGAGGAGTTAGTAAACTGAATTGACTGTATCTGTGCAAGAGAAGTATCACTAAACTGTTTCCATGGTATTATCCACACAACCACTGCATCCCCCTCACCCCTACCAGGCTGTTAACATATCTACTGGTTATTACTACTATTAATTATGCAAGAAGTACTATTAATAAACTGGGCTAATAACATTAGCTAGCTTGTCTAAATAAAGCTGAATTAATCTCTCACAACAGCTATTTTCACACCGCTGAATAATTTTGCGATAAGTAATGTGCTAGTTTAAAATTTTATCAGAATGAAATAACATCAAAATTGCTTATGACAATCATCACACATATTTTGGTGATAAGGAATTAAAAACTATATTTTTTTTCCTTATTAGAAATCACCAATCACAGAGAACAGTATTTTTTTCATTTCATTTAATTTCATATCATAGATGGGAAAGACTTTCCTAACGTTATTCAAGTTTAATATGTGAATAAACTACCAATCAAATAATATTTTTATTCAAAAAATGATGCTGGAATCGCTGTACTATAATTGTTCCTTTTGAATGTATGTTTTTCTATAAGAAAGTTAGACAACTCAACTCAGTTTTTTTAAAAGCCAAAAAACAATTGCTAATTGATCAAGTACGAAATCATTGAAATATATTCTCCTTATTTAACTGATCTTTTTAAAGTTGCTGAAGTTTGAAGTTGTACAGCATATACATTTAATAATTTTTAAGCAACTTAAAAAACAATTTAATGAATTATTAATTATTGTAAACTGATTTGGCTAAATATAGGAACACAACAGTTCGATAAATAATATATGTCCATTTCAAATTGGTATTTCTACTTTCTGATCACTATTTCACAAATTGCTTGTTCCTATGCTGTGTGAGAGAAAAAATTCAGCAGCAAGTGAATTAAAAGTTAATTATATTAGGCAGCATACCACAACCATGCAAGAAAACAAAACTTAAAAGAACATTCTGCTGGTTGCATTTTTGTTTTACTTACCAGATTTGTAATCTAATTTTCTTTCCTCTTAGCTCTACTGTTTTGATTTTAAAATCAACACCTATAAATAAAATATAGTAAATAAAAGAGGAAGAATAAGCAGCAAATGCAAATACAAGTATGATAATATTTTGCTTGTTCATATGTAAGCAAGCTGAACATGAAGACTTGTACTATCTGGGAGATAAAAGATAGATATTGTATATGGATCTTAAGCACTGCAAAACTGAAAATGCTTTCAATAAGTATAACAATTTCGATGTTATGATTACTTAACTTAAACTAGACATGCCTCATACCTTGACCAGTTTTATAGGAACCATCTGAAACTTTACATTAAAAAATGCTTCTTGTTTGATCTAACTTAGTGGAAGGAAAAATCATGCTAGAAAAATCAAGGCTGATTTCTTAATGAAAGGAATTTTGTTCAATTTTAGTGTGCTCATAAAATTTATATGGCATTCTGATATATTGTTTCACTATTGTAAATAAAAACCCCAAAACCTCAAAAAATTATTTTCCATTAAGTCCATATATCATATATATTCCCCAAGTATTATAACAGTATATTGAAATCTGATCTTGAGAATACACTACAAATGGATGAGATAACTGGTAAGCCATGAGTGCCATATCACTGGCTTCACACAATATTTATTAGAAATACATTAGACTCACAGAAAACATTATTCATTTACAAAGTAAAGATATACTACATACAGACAATATTCTCTAATGTACATAAAATATGACACAAACGGTTTTTAATGAAATATTGATCAAGATCTGCATAGCATTCAAGTTGTTTTATGTGCTCCGGGGGAAGGGGAACGAGCAAAACCCGGCCCGTTTTTCACAAAAACGGACCTGTTTTTTGTCAAAAAATTTGCATGCGTAGCTTTATGGAGGCTTATAGAGTGCTGCTGGAGGCTAGAGGGGGCAAAAAACGGGCTGTTTTTTCCTCATTTCTGCCCTCCCCAGCCCCCAGGAGCTCTCTGAAAGCCTCCATAAGGATATACACAGCCATTTTGGTGAAGGGGCGGGGCTTCGGGAGGCAAAAAAATGCTGAATTCAGTGTATAAGACACATCCAGATTTTCAGCCTCTTTTTTGAGGAAAAAAGGTGCATCTTATACTCCGAAAAATATGGTACTTACATTCTCCCCCAATCTAGAGGCTTTATCTCTAAGTCACAGGAAGGAAAATTAAGTGTAGAGACAATTATTAGCAGGTACTCTTTGGCACTGTTAATGTATTAGGAGAGGATCCCCAAGGGTTGCTTACAAAAACATAAAAGCAGCACTTTGTGTTCTTGAAGAAGACAGGTGAGAATTATGATAGGCAGAGAAGAAAATGCACAGGAAAGCAATTAAAGGGGTTGGCAATTCCTATTTATTTACATGATAGAAGGTTATGTTTCTTCACAAAGGCCATCCTTTTGAGTGATATGCCAAAAATCACATTCAGAAGTGATCTCTTTGCATCCATTAGAGCAATGGTTCTCAACCTGTGGGTTGGGACCCCTTTGGGGGTCGAACAACCCTTTCACAGGGGTCGCCTAAGAATATAGGAAAACACATATTTTCGAAAAAATATGGAAAACATAAAATAATTTTATGGTTGGGGGTCATCACAACATGAGCAACTGTATTAAAGGGTCACAGCATTAGGAAGGTTGAGCCCCTCTGCATTAGAGTATATTACCAGATAGCAATGCATAGAACTGCAATCAATGTAAGCTATGTCAATTGGGGAACAAGTAGGCCAAAGGGCAGAAAAGCAAATGCAGAATTAGAGGTGGCCCAGCATAACAAAATCACGTTAGAAAGATGGCCTTCATAATGCTGCAATAGACTGTAAAATCAAAATCATGTTTTATCAGTGCTGTTTACAGCTGTGCAACTCTGCAAGTCACACCAATCAGCATAGAGTTCAGTGTTTTCTGAAAAATGCTAGGATAAAATCATAAATAACATTGGTGTGAAATTCTCACAGTAATTTTCCTACAACCTAGTAGATATATCTTGCAAGTCATATAATCATTGAAAATAATAAGAATCTGTTTATTATTCAAAACCAACAGTGAAGTTAATCATAAAATAAAATCATCTCTATTTTGCTTCTTCTTATGCTACTTTAGATGTTTATAACTCGACACTGATTTCGATTCTTATTTCAAAACCAGCATTTATTTACTATACTATATATTTTGAAGGCTGTCACAAATGGTCCAATCCAGAATAAATGTGTTGCCTCTCAGTTCAGAAGCTGAAAATCCTGCTAGTATTTGAACTCCCTCATGTCTCTAGGGCTGACTGAAAGAGCTACCTGCTGAAGGATGTCAGCTGTCCTCATATAAGGAAGAGAACTTCTTTCACCTAGTATAGAAACAAAACTTAATTTATCAAAATTTGAGCTCAGTTCCTGCATTCTTCAGGAGAATGCACAGAAGGGACAATCTTCAGCGGGGTACGGGAATGGAACTGAGATCTTTAGAATCTGTTTCTCCACTTGGCCAATGGAGTTTAGCTCCTCTCTACACACTGAAAGAAACACATTTGGTGGGGAGCAGAAACCAGCAAAGATTGCAAATGTGATCACATGATTGTAGGATGCTTGGCAACCAATCCAAGCACATAGATCATGATCATGTGACTGCAGGGGAAAAAAGTTTTTAAAATAGCCAGGTTGTTTCCAAGGCTGTTGCAACTTCAACCAGTCATTAAATAACCAGTCTTAACGTATGACTACCTATAAGTACAGTAGTAAAGCCTTTATATCTATTGTCTAAGAAGTGAGTACTTGGTTTGTTGAAATCCAGAGGTTTTGTCCATTATGTTTTCACCATTGCTTTGTAATGGCATTAGACCAAGTTATATTTAAGATACTAAGGTTGATTTCAAACTTATATTTTGGGGACATTAGTGTCTTATATTTTGGGGACATTAGCCAAAGTAACATTATTTTACCTATAATATAACTATATTCTGATTTAAGTTACATGGTTTATAGCAATTAATCCAACATTAAATAAAAAGAAAAACCATCTTTTAATCCTAAAAAAGGAAAACAAATCAAGTGTGAACTATTACATTTAAAAATCTAATGAATATAGTATATGCAAATTGTGCATTGCACATTGTGATGATTTTACTTTATAGGTTATAGAGCACAGTCCCCAACCTTTCTGGCTTAGTGGAGGCAGCACGTAGAGGGGATGGTTTTGGGCATGTGAACGCTGCTTTTCAAATGCAGCTTCGTGTGCATGCTCACTCATCACTTCTACCATTTGGTTCCGAAGGGGCTCAGTAGAACTTTACTAAAGTGCTGTTGGAAGCTGAATTCTGTCATTAAATGTTACCAATATATTCTCTCTCCTTTCAACTGCTAAAATCTTGGTGGCAATCTTATACTATTATCTGACTGTAGCAGTAGACTAGTCAAGACAAGCTACTGATGATTAATAGACAAAATGGTTTGGGAAGTAGAAAACCACTACTTAGGATAGTGTACTATCTGAGGAGTTGGGAGTATGCAGCTTTGAAATGTTGTTTATTTGATACTACTACTGCAATTTGTTTAGGAAAGTATTTGCTCAACATATCAGCTGAATCTATTCTTGAAAAAGATAAATGAAACAGATCAAATAAACATGTTATTTACAACAAACTTCTGAACTGCCCTTCAACTCAGAAAGGAGACAATGTAAATTTGTCCAAAAACTTACATGTGAGTTGTATATTCATATAGAGCAGTGATGGCAAACCTATGACACGCGTGTCAGTGCTGACACGCGTAGCCATTTGGGGTGACACACACAGGA
The DNA here is from genome assembly GCF_009769535.1 of Thamnophis elegans. Classification (NCBI taxonomy): domain Eukaryota; kingdom Metazoa; phylum Chordata; class Lepidosauria; order Squamata; family Natricidae; genus Thamnophis; species Thamnophis elegans. The sequence continues at coordinate 25,271,601 of NC_045548.1, forward strand.
TTTCATGCGATTCATCCTCGGCTCCTGCACGGCCGCCGAGGATGAAAGAATCTGTGCTGGAGGAACGGGGGGGCGGGACGTGTGATCTCCCCCGCCCACACTCACTTACTGTATCGCCGCCGCCCCTTTCTGAGTGCAGGGGCTGCTGGTAAGGCGTGCGTGCCGTGCGCGCACACACATCATCAGCGCGGCGAGGGAGGACCCGCAGGAGAGGAGCGCGCGAACAGTGCGCGCCTCTCTCCAGTAAGGCCGGCACAGAGAGTCTACTCCTGGGACTGTCGGTTACGACCGCACCACAGCAGGGAACAGCGGAGTGCCAACGGGAACTGTGAGCGCCATTAGCAGCAACTATTGGGGTGCCATGGACTTGTAATTGCCCACAATAACTGAGATAAGTGAGGGGGAGGTTGTGTTAGCTTGTTAGGCTAGTTAACCCCTAATTGGCTATCTATAATTCTATCTGCTGTCACTGGCCCACTGATGGAGCACCCAAAAAATAAAAAACAAAGGTTAAGTAAAGGGAGTGGTAGTGGCAGTGGCCAACCCTTTCAAGAGACATGGAGCGAGATGTATGGCATTATAGAAAAAAATGGCAGATCATTTTGCGTTCTATGTACTGAAACGGTAGTAAACAGAACGTGGAATATAAATAGACATTTTGAAACTAATCATTCCCAGCTCTTGGAAAAAGTGAGGATGAAAGGAGGGAATACATTTCCAAGAAGCTACACCTTTATAAGAGCCAATCTAACTCCATCCTTAAATTTATGAAAGGCTCTACAAATTTAAACTCTGCAAGTTTGAGCATTGCTCACTCCATAGCTCAGCATGCAAAAGCGCTTAACAAAGAAGTTACTAAGCAGGTATGTTAAATAATTTGTTTTTGGTTTATTAAATACAATTATATATTGCAATTATACATTTTTGTAGTTTAAACTATAAATTGCGCAAAATTATGTTTTTGTCGAAGTGACACACAACGCGAGTTATGCTTGATTTTTTGCCGATTTTTGACACACCACGCCAAAAAGGTTGCCCATCACTGATATAGAGGCTTAGGATTATGCAGTAAACTAAGCTACATAATACTAAGTAACTAAGTAATCAACCAACAAATCAAGTAACCAACCAAAGTATGAATATGTGAGATAAAGAAATAGTTTATCATTTTGGCCGACTGTGTGGCATAATAGCTATTTTCATACTGTAAAGCACAAGAAAGGAAGATGAGAAATGGATTTGAATTTTCTGTTCCAGATTTTAAGAGCATTTTGTACATTATGTAGGAAATATCAGATACTAAAACACCAAAAAACAAATACAAAATTTAAAAAAATTATATGAGTCAGAGCTATTCATTAACTTCTGCAATCTTTGTTTCCAGTTTCTAAAGTTAGTATACATATGAGTGTTGGTAAGTTACTATTAAAAGTAACATGTATTGCAACCTGGTACATGTTTACACAGAAGTAAGTCCTCCTGATTGCAACGAGATATGCTTCAAGGTATAGGACCAAAGCCAAAGTAACATTATTATACTTATAATATAACTATATTCTGATTTAAGTTACATGGTTTATAGCAATTAATCCAACATTAAATAAAAAGAAAAACCATCTTTTAATCCTAAAAAAAAAAAAATCAAGTGTGAACTATTACGTTTAAAAATCTAATGGATATAGTATATGCAAATCATATGTATCAAAATATATTTCAGTGAGTCTTGAATAAATCCATTTAAATGTATATCGACCTATCATTAACATGAGTAAAATGAGAAACATATAGAAAGATTCCCTGTAATTTTATATAGTGGACAGTCCTATAAAGTTTCACAAGAATACAAACATCATTGAACTTGAGTTAAATATTACATGATTGCTGTAAGATTCTACTATAGTAAATGAATTAATAGGAATAAAGAATGCAGACAGTTAAAACATGCTACCAGCCACATTAAAGCCAAATCCCCCTATTCTCAAGTTCCAGCTGCATTTTTTTCACAACTATGAAATGGCCTGTGAAATAAACAAACAATAAACATGTTTATTTCACAAATATTTTAGGAAAGATAAATCTGATCTGGTCTGATCAAGGTAATTAATTTCTTAATTTGTCTATTCCAATAAGAATAACCTATCTATTTACATGTACAATGAACTGCTAAAATTATGTATGTGGTTTTTGTAGTGTACTTCACAACAGTGGTTTTCAAGACATATTAGGAAATGTTTCTTTTAAGAGGTCACTACTGTCAGTATAATTTTTACGAAAAGCAACTTGCTCATCAACATCAGTTTTCATGTGTTGATTAGGAAACCCACAGATGTAACAAATGCATTCCATTAACTCAAATTCTTTCCAGTTCAAATTAAGCATACAATCCAAGAGGTTTACCAAGAGACAAAAGAAATGTGTGGTATTATTAGAAGCAGAAATTCTATAAATTACTAAAAGTAATCCATAAAGGTTTCACTCAAAAGAATTGTATTAAAATACTAAAGTTGCAGTCCTAACTACACCTTGCAGTAAATCCTATTGCAAACAGTGAAATTTACTTCTGAAAAAATATGCATAGCACTGCCAAAGACAACCTGTTTTTCCTTAGGAAAAACATAATAAACCATAGAGGAGTATTTCAAATGGTTGATAATTTTAAAATATTTCTCTGACCTGTTTCTATGTTGTCAAATGTAGTACAGGTTTTTCTGGATACCAAGCCAATCTTATACTTTAAAGTCTCCCCCCATCCCGCCTTGTTCCAATGAGAAAAAGCTACCATGCTGCAGTTAAGCACAACAATCTAGAAAGGTACAAGCTAGATCACAGTTGGCCATGGCCATTTATATCCAAATGGTCAAAACAAGTTTCAGAATGTGCCCACCATAGCAGTGGACAGACACTGTATTGTGATTATTTAAGATCTATTGATGCTTGGTTAAAAAAACTTTATAGTTTTCTTTTAGGGTGCCTTTAAATCGGAAATTGTCTGGACAAGTTTGCTACAGTTTTCTTGGCAAGATTTTGGAAGAAGCTTGCCATTGCCTTCTTCTTAGGGATCAGTGTGAGTGACTGGCCCAAGGTCACCCAGCTTGCTTTGTGCCTAAAATGGAACTAGAACTCAACTCCCAGTTTCTAGTCTGGTGCTTTAACCCCTTCATGAAACAGGCACTCTAGTCTTCTAAATAGCCAAACTTAATCACAGAAATAAATTTTGGGAGAATTTTTTTTTTTAAATGAAAGAACAATTCTTGTGATTTTAATCGAGCATTGTGGGTTCTTACAGCTTACACTTTTATGAAGCAAAAGAATGTTAGTTCTGATGAGTGCTGGGCACATAACCCAGATGTAAGTGCACAAAAAAGTATATAAAGGGACTGATGTCTTGGCAACCTTATTTTTTCATTTCTTCCCCGATGAATCAAGAAATACTGCCTCCCCATCCCGTGAAAATAAAAAAAAACACTCGATCTGGACATGTTTTAAGATATATGACTTTTCACTCCCAGAATTTTGCAGCTGGGGAATCCCTGGGAGTTAGAAGTTACACATATTTATTTCTAAAAGTAGAATTCCCCCGACGTACATCCTGCAAGTTATTGTCGTCATGCTAAGCATTTCTGATTGGGTCACCCGCGCGTGTGGAAGCGAGGGAAGAGGGTTTCTGGCCAGGCGTTGTTAGGGATATTAGGGAAAAGAAAAGGCGGAAGAGTCCGAAGAGCAAAAATTCAACACTTGCCCAGCCCTGAACGGCGCCCTCGGCTGCCTTCCCGACCCCCCCCCCCTCCATTTCCCCGCATCCGCCTCTCCCCCGACCTGGCGCCGTCCACCTCCCCAAGGCAAGGTCTCTTCCCGGCCACTCTCGTACCTACGGTGGACTTGCAGGCCTCGCAGAAAGTGTCGTCCGTGAAGCGCTCCATCAGGCTGGTCTTGCCGACGCCCCGCGAACCGATGATGATCACCTGCAGCTTGAAGTCGGCCGGCCGCGGCGGCTGTTTCCTGCGGCGGGCCTGAGGCCCCGACAGCGCCGGGGAGACCCCGGCCGAGCCCAGCCCTCCGCCGCCGCCGCCGCCGAGCCCCGGCCCCCTCCGCTGAAGTCCAGAGCCCGGCTCCATCCACTCATATGCGGCTCGCGCGGCCCACTCCCCGCCACCTCAGTCAGGGCCCGGCCCGAGACCGGTTGCCCTCGCCCACCGTGCGCGACACCTTGGCCCGGCCTGAGAAGAGGAGAAGAAACAGCAAAAGAAAACCCAGCTCCAGCCAGCTGGTGCAACCTCCCGGAAGTGAAGCTAGAGGCGGTCCTAGATAGTGGGTGGCAAGGTGCGCCCCCTTGCGGCTAGGAGGACTGCAGGTGGAAACGGGAACACTCTTCTTATTTTATCCGCCCATTTGATCGCCTGAATCATTAGTAGTCAGGAAGAATAGGAAGATCGTGTTCCCCTCAAGTTTCCCATATTCTGTGGCTGGGAGTACAGTTCTTATGTTTTTAAAATCTCTGTCCTTTTAAATCACCATAAAGTAGTCTTTATCTTCAAGCACCACTGCCCCGTTAGTAATGGGCAAAGCTGACAGGGAAGACTTATCGACTTTTCAGCCATTACTGCATTTTAAAAATTAATCTTAATGGTCATCACTTTCTTGCCATCCCTATAGAGATTAGGAACTGTATTCTAGACCACCACTTTGGGTTTTGGCATTGCAAACTATTTCCCAGGGCTTCCTACACTCAGAAATGGTTTGCAATGCCAAAACCCAAGTGGTGGTCTGGAACACAGTTCCTAATCTATGTAGGGATGGCAAGAAAGTCAAGGTGGCAGCTGCAACTAGGGAATGCCAACTGTACCCCCCTTTTATGTGTGTACTACAAAAAGGCAGGACATGATTGCACAATCATAGTTGCCATCTTGACTTTTTTGAAACCTACTGTGGAAGCCCCTTCAACAAAACTTATAGTACTCTGTTTCCCTGAAAATAAGACCTCCCTGGATAATAAGCCCAATTGGGCTTTTGAGCTCTTGTGCTAAAATAAGCCCTCCCCTGAAAATAAACCCTCCCCAAAAATATTGCAACACAACAGCAGCCATGAGGTGACTACGCTTCCTGTCTCCTGCACCTCAAAAATAATAAGACATCCCCGAAAATAAGGCCAAATGAGGTACATCTTATAGAGATAATTGTGTTTATTTAAAAGTTTATTGAAGTCATTTGTGGCTGAAAACTACAGTATTCCAAGTAGAAATGCTGTTGGAGGTTAGTGCCTTCCTTGCAGGATATCATTGTTCAATTCAAAAGCATTTAATTCTTTGTTATCATCTAGGAATAAATTGGATATTCCCAATATAATGGTTATACTCTAAGTCTAATGTCATAAAAAGGGGGCATCTATGGTGGAAGATGTATCAGAGAATCTCTGACAGATGGCCATCCAAGCTTCTGTTCAAACTCATCAGGTGGCAGCCTGTTCCACTGGTAATAGCTCATATAATCTGATGTCTAGCCTGAACCCCATTCCTGTAGTTTTAGATCTGTCAGTTTTTTGGAACCCTGACAAGATCATTTGGTTGAAATCCTGCTTTCTGGAGTAATGGGGACTAAATCCACACATTTCTGGTTGTTACTTTTTCATCCTTAGTAATTTATGTGTAGTTACATCCATATCTTTTAACGCTTCCTCACCCCTATCCTAAACCAAGCAATGGTTTCTATACCCTTTACTTTGGTAACCTTCCTCTAAACTTCATCCAATTTGACATTGTTTCTTATCAATTATAGTATCCAGGATTGGGCACAATACTCCCAAAGATGTCTGACCATGGCCAAGTAGATTGGAAAAACTACTACTTCTGATTTGAATTCTATGTTGCAATTATTGCTTCCTGATAAAGAGTTTGCCTTTTTAGTAGCTGAATCACACTATTGGCTCATGTGTATCCAGGGACGTGCAGTCATTAGAGGCAAGGGAGGCGGAGCCTCCCCAGTCTCCCGAGAGAAAGGAAAGACTTTTAAATATATTTTTTTAATGAATTAAAGCCAGGATAGTTGCTACCAGATTTCAAGTCACAGTGGCTTGGTGTCTGCTCTCAGTGTTAACTAGGAGGAGGCCAGAGAATTCGGGGCCTCTTTTGCTTAAGGAATTTTTCGCCTTTTAAAAGTTAAGGCGGAGTTAAAAAGCAAAAGATTTAATATGCAAAAGAGGCACTGATTCTCCCGCCTCCTGATCTGGGAGCAGCGAATCATGTCTTGCACTTGAGTGACTGCGCAAGTGCAAGGGTGATTCTGGAGAGGTTTTTCTTTCACCAGCCACCATTTCTTCTGCAGCCAGCCCAGCACCGAGCGGGGAGGACGAGGAGGAGAAGAGCGGTGAGCCCTTGTGGCTGGCTGGGGAGGGACTCACCGCTCTTCTCCTCCCAGCCAGCCAGCCAGCCACCCCCACCCGACCTGCTCCCTGCCTGGCCGGCCAGCCGGCACAAAGACAAACCGCTCTTCTCCTCCTAGCCAGCCAGCTACCCACCCCCACCCGACCTGCTCCTTGCCTGGCGGGCCGGCCGGCATAAAAACAAACCGCTCTTCTCCTCCCAGCCAGCCAGCCACCCGACCTGCTCCCAAGAATGTCAGTGGGACGGACGAGACGGGAGGCGAGGCGGCAGAGCGCGGCAGCGGCGAGGAGCAACACCCCCGCCGCTGTGTCCGACAGGCATCTCACGTTTATGTCCATCATAAACGAGAGACACCTGTCGGACACAGCGGTGGGAACGTTGCTTCTCGCCGCTGCCACGCTCTTGCCTCACCAACGGTATCCCTCACCGCACGTCACTGTGTGTATCCTATTTAACAATTTAATTTGTTGAATAAACAATAAAAGCCAAAAGAGTTGACTCCAATTATCTTCCATTTTCTGGACAATAAATTATAGCCAAAACTATAATTCTTGCTTATTGACTATGGTTTGAAGTTTAGAGTGGTGCTGAAAAAAATAACTATGACCAATGCCTGCATTTATGACCTTTGCAGGGTCTCTCAGTCACATGATTGCTGTTACAGTCAGTATTCATTGACCTCTTGTCCAACATGTTTTTCTCTCCAATATCCCTTGGAGAGTAATTAGTTTGCAGAGAAAGGGATTAGAAGAGAGTAAACAAGCACCCAATAGGGAATACACAGGTTGTTTGCAAACTGCATTCACAACTGGCAGCATTGTTTTTGGTATGTACTCACTTTATATGCCTACTTACTCTCTTGTAATCCCTTCTTTTCCAATGAATATAAATATAAACATTAATTCTCTTCTTGCTAATTATCCCACCATCGGTTGAGTATTCCAGAGGGTGGGGGAATGAGTGGGAAAAATAAAAGCTGGAAAGTGTGGAACTGGTTAGTTCTTGTCTGTCAGGTATCCCTATGCTGCTGAGTTAAGCATTCCAAAGGGTAGGGGAGTAGGGGAGAGAAAAGTAAGTAATGGTCACATGATTTCTCACTTAGCAATTTCTTTACTTAGCAAGGGAGTTGCTTTCCCAATTGTGATGCTTAAATAAGGCTTACCTCTAATAGCCTCCACTGCTGCCTGAAATTGACAAGATTTTAACTAATTACATGCCGAAGGCTTTTGCTGCCTAATCAACTCTAGCACATTGAAAAGCCAGTCTTTATGAAACTGTCAAAAATGATTTTATATACATATATCTCACCCTTTTTTGCAACTTTTTTTTCAGTGTAATTTTTGTTGCTAATGCCAAGAAACTTAAACAGTGCCCCCCACCCACCCCCACAACTTGGCCTCCTTTGCTTTTTCACATATCTAATAATCCTAGGATGGTCATTATAATTTTCTTGTTTCACATCCCTTTTGGATTACTTTACATATAATTTATTTCACTCTCTATTTTTTAATATTTATTTTCTCAAAAAAGAAGGGTGCATTTTGATACTACTTTATATTTTATACTGTAAATCAGCATAGTTCCTCTCTGGGGCCAAAATCACCATAGTTCTTCTCTGGATGATTGACATAGATTTATGACAGTTGCAGTTTTCTGGAGTCATGTGATTCCCGTTCGCGGCCCTCTGACAAGCAAAGAATGGGGAAAACAGATTCACTCAACAACCATGATACTAATTTAATTGCAATGATTTGCTTAACAAATGTGGCAAGAAAAATTGTAAAATGGGCCAAAACTCAATAAATTTCTCACTTAACAACATAAATTTTGGGCTCAATTGTGGTTGTGCATTGAGGACTAGCTGCACTTATCTTCAGTGTTACTTCATTCTGCTGTAGCATTAAATTTCATATAGAACAAGCTTGTTCTTTGAGAATTGTGGAATTGTTATATAACTGTCTACCTTTAGAAAAGTTTCTCTTGAGTTAAACTCAGCTCCTATAATTTTATTGATGTGTCGTAATTTTCTTAGCAGTAGTATGGAAATTGTCATTGTTGCTTTTGGACAATTTTTAATATTTTCCTATTAAATATACAGTACTGAGATTCCCAGGTGGGTTCCCCTCCAATTATTAGCCAGGTTCAACCCTGCTCATCTTTTTGAGAGCAGGCAAAAACAGCCAGGTTACATCCCTACAAATTGAAAGCTAAATGGGAAAAACAACAGTTTCAAAAATAACCTGGCAGTTTTTGAATATGTTTATGGTTTCTCCAGGAACTGAGCTAGACTCAAAGAAGATTATATCTTGTAAAAGGAATTATAGGGAAAACACTGAAATAGTTTAATCAGCAGAAGCATGTCTGCTTGGTTCAGCAACAAGTATTATTAAATTCAGTGAGGCTCCTTCTAGCCTCCTTCAAGCCAATTCGCTCAAAATCTGCACCTCTGTACTGAGACTTCAATTCCCCAAATTCTCACGCAGGCATTTAAATCTGTTGTTTAGGAATTCTGGGCGCTGTAGTCTCCATTCTGCCAGGTTGGAAAATGCATTGATACTACTGAATGTATTTACTGTAGGATCCAATTATGCTCTGCAGAGTTGTGCATACTGTATGGGAGAAGTTCTGGTAGATGGGACGGAGCAAGCCGGAGGGGGTGTGTGGGGCTTACAGGGCCGTCTGGAGAGGTGAGCTTCCCAGAAGCTGGTCTCCCGCACCCCACGCCCTCCCCTCCAGCTGGGTGAAGCTGCCGAGCTTTTTGCCACCAGCGATTCTCAGTACTGCTGGAAGAAAGAGGCGGACATGGAGTTTGGCCACCTCCATTGCCCGATCCTTGCTGGCCCCGCAGTGCCCACTGGTTCCCCTTTACCCACACCACCTCCACCACGCCCCTGCCTGGGACAACCACCGCCGCTCGTGGCTCTGCCAACCTCTCGCCCTCCCCTCATCCTGGGCTCTCCTCATGATCTCTCATCTTGTGTCTGAAGGGGCGGGGTCCCTGGCCACCCGCAGCCTGTCGCCCTTTCGCCTCCCTCCACTCGTCCCCTCCTGAGAAAGGAAGGAAGGAGGGAGAGAGAAGGAGATCGAGAAAGGGATAGAGATAGGAAAGGAGGCAAGAAATGAAGGAAAGAAGGAAGGTGATAGGAATAAGAAGGAAAGAGGGAAGGAAAGGAAGGAACAAGATGAGAAGGAGGAGGAGACAGAGGAACGAAGGAAGGAAGGAAGGCTCCGCAGAGGCAGATCTACAGAGATCTACTGCACATGGGAGAAGTTCTGGCACATGGGACGGAGCGAGCTGGAGGGGGGGTGGGGCTTACAGGGCCGTCCGGAGAGGCGAGCTTCCTGGAGGCTGGTCTCCCGCACCCCACGCCCTCCTCTCCAGCCGGGCGACGCCACTGAGCTCTTTGCCACCAGCGATTCTTGGAGCTGCTGGAAGAAAGAGGCGGGCATGGAGTTTGTCTGCCCCCCCCCAACTCCACCTTGCCTGGTCACACCCCCTTGCCCTGCGGAGGGCTTGCCCGGAAAATAAGATGCCTGGAGCGTCGGTGCCAGCAGGCAGGCAGGCAGGCAGGGTGCAGAGGGAGGGAAGCGCCGCTGCAGGTAGCTCGAGGAGGCACGCCTTGTCACAAGCGGCTCTCCAGCCACCTGGAAGGAAACAGCGAGTCGAAGGGTGGGCTGTTGCCCCGCGAGACTGCTTCGTTTCTGGCGGGTAGTTCTAAGCGAGGCGGCAAGAAAACCATGTGCAATTCAGTAAGGCTTACTCCTTAATATATTAGTTCAGGACTTACAGCTTAATGACGTTGGTTTTTCCATATTATATCTTTTCAATTTACTACTGCATAGCAACGTTGTGAGCTATAGTGCAGAATCCCGATGCTATCGCAAGTAGGATAAGTCTTCCCTTGAATATCTAGGCTTTCTGTTTTCCAAAAGCATTGAACTGAGAGATTAAATATTTGTCTCAATGGATTGGGATGAGTGACATTCTCGTTCCTACAGAGACGGCTATTCTTTAGGCAAAGCTACACCGCTTTTTGTCCTCCTTCGGAAGCCGTCTCTCATGATGTTTGTGAGCCAATCAAGAGTGTGGCTTTGAAAACCTACGGCGTGATCTTGCTGCGCGGGAGCGAGTGTCTCTCCCTGAATATGGAGGACGTAGTAGGCAACTTGTATGTATCCTAGAAAATCAGTAAGACCCTCTGGCGGCCCCTATCTGCCACGGCCTTGCAGCCTCTTTACATTGGTAAAAATAATTTTTTTTAAAAAAATCAGGACTTTTTAAGAATGCGGCGGGATGCGGGACAAATTGTAGAAAAGTGTGCCTGTCCCGCTGAAAGTGGGACGTCTGGTCACCTTATCTTAGTGTGCCTTTAAAAACAGCACCCTACCAAGACATTAATACATGATAGTTTTTATTGTAAAGTTGTGAAAGATTATTGTCTGTTTCCTTAACATGAAGACACTGTTACAATCACAAAAAGCTGGAACATTTTTTAAAACTTTAATTTTCAACCATAGCTCTAGCTTCTTTCCTTAAGGAAAAAAAAATAGTTGAAGAAAAGCTCCAGATATCCTCTTCTAAGAACATTTTGTCCACAAGACACAGAGTTGTGATTATTTTATTGGGAAAAACATTTTTAAAAACCAATAGCTTTAAAAAAAATCCAACTGTTGCCATTTTTGTGATAAATTAAACCACCTTTTCACAGTACTGAGGATCTGGGGAGAAAAGCTGACAGAATATCTGCAGTTATAAGATTAAGAATGAAATATCATTTGCAAAACTTTTGATACCACCACTGAGAATTAAAGACAAGCTGAAAAGTGGAATAAGCGTAGGATGACATTATATGAGAGGCACCTTAAGCAAAAAGGTGCAGGGATCTTTTTGTTTGGACTTGCTCATAAAGATGTTTGTAGAACTTGATCCACAAATGGCAATAGGATTAAGGAGGTTTTGTTATTGGAGAGACACAGGCTGATAGATGGAAGAATACAATTCAAAATTAGCTAAACCTAATTAACTTTATTTGTAATAGACATAGTTGAATAATAATTGATAATGGTAGTAATGTATATAATGTGGAGTTGATATGATAAATAATAATTGGTTATGAGAAGGGGAGGTTAGAAATATTTTTGGATCATATTCAAAGGTTATTAATCACAATAATTATCACTATTAAAAAATGAAATAAAACTATATACAGTTAAATGTTAAGTAATATGGGGAAAATGTTATGATATACGATATAATTACATAAAGAAAGGAGAATGATAATAAACAATATAGATGGAGGATGGAATTTTTGGTATTAAATATTATGGATGTTTAGCTAAAACAGGATATGAGGATTTGATGTTAATGGAGGATTTTATAAACAAGTAAATGAAATCCTAGCACGTGGTTATGGATTAAATCTTTGGCATAGTTAAGGATGAAAGATGTTTAAACAACTGTAGTCAACTAAAAGTGGAGGTATGATGATGTCAATATGGTAAACATTTGAGTTAAGATATTTGAATTAATATGAATTAATGGAAGAGATGCACCAAAACATGTTGTAACCAGCTGATATACTTTTTATAATATATACCTGTGGTTTTTTTTTGTTGTTTTTTATTTTTTATTTTTTTTCCCTGCCTTGTCTTTTGTTTTTTGTCTTTTTTGTGTTTTGATTTTTTTTTCTCCACTGGTGTGGGCATGTGTTGTTTATGTAACAAAATAAAAAAAATTAATTAAAAAAAAAGAGTGAAACCATTTGAACTTTTAAAATGACATCACGTAAATAGGATTCAGAAACAACAGCAGAATTGTGCTCCTTTGTTTGTCTTCCCAGAAGTATAGTAATTTTTTATTGTCATTTGGAGTTATATATCAAGCTTCTGAGGGAACAATATAAATACATTGTAGCATAATATATATGTTCATCACAGATTTCAGTTTATATCCTTTACAAAAATATTATATTTCACCAATGAAGTATAGACAAAGAACATATGGCCTCACTTTTAATGTATTCCTTCCAGATCCATCTGTCTTTCAAAATTACCTTGTTTTGCTGAGTTTACATTGTAATAATAACTTATTTTTAAGTTTATTTAGAGCTATTATGGAACTAGCTTACATATAAACAAAGCTGCTTCTTATAGTCATCTTAGCCTGTTTATATAGTGGTTAAGATTCATTAAATTAGGGCAAATATTTGTAGGCTTCAATACTGAATTATAGCTCTCACAATTCTTCAGAATAGGATATATGGATGTGGGAGCTGTAGCTTGGGAATATCTAGAAAGCCAGAGGTTCCTAACCACTGCAGAAGACAAACTTTCACAACACTGTATACACAGGTAGTTCTTGACTTACAACCACAATTGAGCCCAAAATTTCTTTTGTTAAGCAAGATAGTTGTTGAGTGAACTTTGCCACATTTCCTAAACTTTCTTGCCACAGTTGTTAAGTGAATCACTGCAGTTGTTAAATTGAATCTGACTTCTACATTGACTTTGCTTGTCAGAAGGTGCAAAAGGCGATCGCATGACCCTGAAACACTGGAATAGTCATAAATATATGCCAGCTGCCAAGCGTCTGAATTTTGACCACATGATCATGGGGATGCTGCATAGGTCAGAAGTGTGAAAAACATCATAAGTCATTTTTTTTTTAGTGTTGCTGTAACTTTGAACGGTCAGTAAATGAAATGAAATGCACATTTCTGAAAGCACTCCATTTATGGAATTCTGTAATTTGTATGAATTTTTAATGGACAGAATATGTAAATAATTTAAAATATTTTTTTCTGGAAACCATCCAATTTACACTACCTGTATTTTTTGGAGTATAAAATGCACCTTTTTCCCTCAAAAAAGGGGCTAAAAATCTGGGTGTGTCTTATACACCAAATACAGCATTTTTTGCCTCCCGAAGCCCCCACGCCTTCACCAAAATGCCCGTGCATAGTCTTATGGAGGCTTTCAAACAGCTCCTGGGGGCTGGGGAGGGCAGAAATGAGCAAAAATGGGCCATTTTTGCCCCCCAGTCCCCAGCAGCACTCTATAAACCTCTATAAGGCTATGCATGCAATTTTTTGGACAAAAATGGGCCTGTTTTTGTGAAAAAACGGGCCATTTTTTGCTCATTTTGCCCCCCTAGGAGCACTCTGCAAGCCCCACCCCCCCAGGCTATTCATGCCTCTTTTTTTGGAAAAAAAATGGACCCGTTTTTGCAAAAATCAGGCCATTTTTGGGAGGTTTGCAGAATGCAAAAACTTTTTTTTCCTTTTGGAAAGCTCTTTAACTGATTGATGAGAATTACATTGATCAAGTGTTTGCCAGCAGAAACAAAGTCTTAGGTGCTACAGATTGTCAGCGATTTCCTTCTCTAGCACATGGATAAATATACCTGGAGAAATCTTCCTACCTAGCTACTGTATTTCTCTCTCTCTCCCTCTATCTACCTACCTACCTACTCTCTCTCTCCCTACCTATCTACTATATTTCTCTCTCTCTATTTCTCTCTCTCTATCCCTCTCCCTACCAACTTACCTACTCTCTCTTTCTCCCTACCTACCTACTGTATTTGTCTCTCTCCTTCTATCTACCTACCTACCTACTCTCTCTCTCTCCCTACCTATCGAGGTGGCGCAGTGGTTAAATGCAGCACTGCAGGCTACTTCAGCTGACTGCAGTTCTGCAGTTCGGCTGTTCAAATCTCACCGGCTCAGGGTTGACTCAGCCCTCCATCCTTCCGAGGTTGGTTAAATGAGGACCCGGAGTGTTGTTGGGGGCAATATGCTGACTCTGTAAACCACTTAGAGAGGGCTGAAAGCCCTATGAAGTGGTATGTAAGTCTAACTGCTATTGCTATTGCTATACTATATGTTTTTTTCTCTCTCTATTTCTCTCTCTCTATCCCTCTACCTACCAACCTATCTATTCTCTCTCCCTACCTATCTACTATATTTTCTCTCTCTCTCTCTCTTTCTCTCTCTCTATCCCTCTACCTACCAACCTACCTAATCTCTCTCTCCCTACCTATCTATTGTGTTTCTCTCTCTCTATTTCTCTCTCTCTATCCCTCTACCTACCTACCTACCTACCTACCTACCTACCTACACACACACACTCTCTCCCGACTGTATTTCTCTCTCTTTCTCTCCCTCTCTATCCCTCTATCGACCTACCTACTTTTTAAAAAAAAATTGCCTCTTCAAAACCTGGGTGTGTCTTATACTCCGGTGCATCGTATACTCTGAAAAATATGGCAATTATGGTTTTTTAAAACTGTTTAAGCAGCCACACATATACACAACTTTACAACGAATTGTCATAAACCTATGAAACAATCTTCTGTTATAAATTTACAATGCTAGTAGAGCATGGTGCTTAAATTGTGAGGTTTTCTTTTCCTTTTAAATATATTAAATATACTACATAACACTGATGTTTATGTAACTTATTGTTGTGGTTGAAAAACTGATTCAAACATAAACTCATATTCTTTCTATTAATGTAACCCTCTGCTTCAGAGCTTCTTTGAAGAAAAGGAAGTTAATTAGCATTTAATTAATGGAGCGTATACTATATTATGTTTAGAGGTGGGTTTCACATATGTTTTCCACCGGTTCGCCCTGCATGCACACACGCTCGCTTCGTGAACATGCACGCCTTCCACGCATGTGCTTTGCTTGCACGCTTTGCTTGCACACATATGCATGGCTTAGAAAACGTGGCTAAATAGGATGGCATAGAGTCGGGGTGGGTGGGCAGGGGCAGGCCCACCGCCACCCGCAGGTTGCCACTACCAGTTCACCTGAATTGATCCGAATTGGCTGAATACCACCTCTGATTGTGTTGCTTCGTTAAAACCCAATTTGACTGGGGAAAAAAAGGTATATTATGGATTTCAATCTTGTGTGGAATGAGCAGGAGTCCAAATTAAATGGATACACTTTACTATCATTTATACAGAAATAGAGAATGAGAAACAGGCTGGAAGAAGGTCAGTAGGAAGAGTTCTGTTTTGTGAAACAACTGCAACAAGAATTAAGTTGGGCAAATAATTGACTGAAAGTTGATAAATGTAGAGACTTGGTACAACTTTATTAACAGCTGAGTATTAAGCTGGAAGTATGTTGGAGCTCAGCTGCAGCGGCTCCACTACAAACTAGCTAACATTTTGTATTATTCATGAGTTATGAAATATTCAGATATTAGCTGCAGCATTGGATTAGGGCATGCATCCTCCCGTTGACACAACGAGTATTGTTTTTCACTGCTTTGGTTCAGGCCACACCAGTGTACTTTTCAATAAGATTAAGAAAAAAAGAAAATAGAGACTTTCCTCAAAAGTTATGGAAATTGTTTTAATAAAGTTTAACAGTTGCGTAAAATACTGTCTTGGTGATTTTACAAAGTTATGCACAAAAGCAGGGGTGTCAAACTCGATTTCATTGAGGGCTGCATCAGGATTGTGTTTGACTTTGGGTGGCTGGGGTGGGCATGGCCAGCTCAACATCACTCGTGTCGGCACCTGTGGTGACCCAAGCATTCTGCCTCAGAAAATGGGCTCCTCAGTTCCATTTTTGGCTTTGATAGCCTCCTGCAATCCTCTGCCAGTGAAAATGGAGTTTGGGAGGGCCACACATGAACAGCCCATTTTCTTTGGCAGATCCACCGTGGGCCGATCCTTCACTGTTTCCAGGGCGCCCCACGGGCCAGATCTAAGCACCCCACAGGCCAGATCCGGTCCACCGGCCTTGAGTTTGATACCCCTGAACTAAAGACTGCTTGTTTTCAAATAATATATTTTTATTTAAACATATTTGTTAATCATTTGGAAGTTCATAGTTCATTAATTTGGTTACATGGAAGCAAAGAGTTAAGAGTTTCCTATCTCTCTGCAGGCCAGCTGGATTTTTGTAGTTCAGATATGGTAGGACCCGTCCTGCACTGATTTATATCATGCTTTTCTGTCCTTACATCAATATAGAAGTTTATTTCTAATTAAATCCCAGAAGCATACTTTTAATTATGTCTGTTGCCGATCTAAGGCTAATAATATCCGACAGCTTTTAATTCTAAAAGTGTAGAGCTGATTTTGTGTTCATCATTAAAATATTTCAACCAATCCCATCTACTTGCCTGCACAAAGAGCCTTCCTGCAAAATACCATTTGATTATAAAGAAGATAGAATCTTTTTATTTGTCTGGAGAAAGGCAATAAGGAAACACGTTCTTTATATTTTCAACCTTGTTTTGGTAACGGATAGTTCTTTTCTAGTATTACATTTGAATTATATGAATTTCAGTGGAAACTCTTCCTTTAGCATCTTCAAATTCATAATGTATAATTATTTAAGTTTCAGTATTCCAATGGTAACAATACATCTTTGAAAATGTTGTATAATTGTAGCGAAAGTTTACAATTTTTAATGTTTTACAGCCTGATCTTTAACTAATAGACATGAACATAAATAAAATATGATTTAGAGGTCAGTGTGCTTGCTGTGTTCTAGGACGTTAGAAGAAAATAATTGCTCTGCTGGTCAAGGAGCTTGGTCCAATAACTTTGATGCATATCAACCAGCTGTCCCAGGGATATTAATGAGCAGTGCACGTTGGCAGCACTGATTTGTAATTATTTGAATATAGCAGTTTGTAGTAGAGCGATGCAAAGCATTTCAAAAATGTACTTTGGGAGCATGGAATAAAACTCTTTTCTCTGGATCATTAAAGCAGATGAGCCTTATGCAAGGCTTGCACAGTGGCATTGTACACAATTCCTGGCTGTGTGTGTGTGTGTGTGTGTGTGTGTGTGTGTATACACATACACATACACATACACATACACACACACACACACACACACACACACATACATATATACATACCACGGGTGGGTTTCAACCGGGGGTGGGTTTCAACCGGTTCGCGGCGGTCCCTGCGAACCGGTTGATCGCCGAACCCGGAAGTAAGTAACTTCTGGGAACGGCGAAGGGCCCCCTCTGCGCCCACGCGCGCCCGCACGCCCGCACCCGCTTCTTACCCGGTTTTGACAAATTCTGTGCTTCCACGCATGCACAGGACGCATACAGCGCCTGCGCGATCCTCCAGGAGCAGCTGGAGCATTGCACAGACGCTAGTACGCATGCGTGTGCCACATGCGTGCATGCGTGCATCGCACGCATGCGCGAGGACGCCACACGCGTGCGCGAGGACGCCGCCGGCCTCGTTCCAACCGAACCGGTTGGAACGGGGCGAGAAACCCACCCCTGATACATACATACATACATACATACATACATACATACATACATACATATCCATCTGCTTTGCTGTCTTCCTGGTAATGTGGTTTACACACGAACACATACTGTACATTGATTTGAAGAGATGTGCTTAGTTCATGTTCCCACCTACTGCTAAAGATCTTGTTTGAATGCATGGCATAGCCTCAAATTCTAACAGTATTCTAACTACGTAGTTCTCCTTGGAAAATATCTTTCTGGCTAATAATCATTAGAAATTCTTCTCTTTACCCCCCCCCCCCACTTTTTTTTAACGTGTTCAATACAGTTCTCCTAATTTCCAATCTTATATTACTACTATGGTTGCAAAGGTTTATGGATCTTTATAACTAAAAATATCCCATTATTTGCGGTATTATCAGTAAACATATACTGGAGCCACTTTCACAAAATCCAAAGCAAAGCATTTATTCTGGAAACGTCATGAAGGAGCTGAACAGCTAAAGGTTTGAGTTTTTCACCGTTTGGAAGTAAATGAGTCTTAATACCAGTCAATAATTTTCTTCAGAGCCCTTGTTCAGCCATCAGAGAACATGTGGCTATGTCAGGGAAAAGTTCTTTCCAATTACTGTACTGTTCTTTGGCACCAGATCTTTGAATGTCTTTTTCCTAAGGTCTTTAACTACTACCCAATATTGACTTGCTGGGGGTTTTTTGGTTGCTCTTTTTTTTCTTCTAATCTTACTGCTGAATTCTTCTAATTATACTGTTTGTTCATTGCTCCACTGGAAGATTTAAAATGAAATATATGCATATACATATAATATGCATACAGTGCATTCAGAAAGTACTCAGATCTGCTTCATTCTTGTCAATTTTGTTGTGCTGCAGCCTGATTCTACACTTGGTGAAATTCATTAATCTCAGTTCCCCATAATGATACATACATTTGAATGCAGTGTATTCCTGCCACACTGTGCCCTTTTGTGTAACGCAACCTTATGCCAAGTGCAGAAAAAAGAAAGTTAGTGCAAAAGACTGTGCAACAAACAATAATGTATTGAAGTTAAATATTGCCTGACTCTCAATGACTCTAGGCAGCTCCCAAACAGTCAAAGAAATTAAAACAAAGAAAAGAAAATATGATACTGTTAGAAGAAATGTCCTTCTGGGTTCAGTTCCAATGGGCAGAAAGACACTGGAAACATGGTAGCTGATTGGAAAGATGGTTTAGTGGTGAACAGCACTCCATGGCTTCAGGTCCTGGGCAAAATGGCACACGGAATGGGGAGAGAGATTTATACCCTCTGTTGAGATTTGAATTTTAGCTTGTATTTTGATTGGTTGTCAGACTCCCATGGGGCCATGCAGGGATAACTCTGTAGGTTGTGTTTTTGAGTCCCAAGCTTGGTTGAGCCTTGCTCGGTGATGATGGGATTTGGGATTCCTAATATGGCTCTGCCTGAAGGAGCTAGATCTTTGTTATGCAGCCCAGGCCCAGGACTTAATGGCCCATTGACAAAGGTGTGGGGGGGGGGGGCGGAGCAGGGAGGGCTGAGTTTCTGCCTCCCTTTGGGGAAAATATTCTGCCCTTTTAATATTTCCTAAAATATTTCAATTTTCTAGGGGAGAGGTGGGTGCTAACTTCCTACAATACATTTAAACAAACTTATTTTTAATTTTTTAAAAAAATGAAAACACTCATTGTTGGAGATGATAAATTACAGTGCTATTTGTATCTTGGAATATAGCAACTATAAACAAAAAAACAAGAAAAAATCTTTTAAAAAGATTCTTTTCTAAAGTTTTGGGCAGACCACAAAATCGGTTGGTGTGCTACAAATGAAGCAAGCCTTCTCTGCCTAGAATACGCCAGATCACAAGATTGCAGTACAAAATATTATAGTTTCCAAGAACACTCAAGAGAAAAAGTATCTTTTCACACATCTTCAGCATTCCACATAACACCTTAATCTGTACAGAAAAACGAAGACATGCACACAGAGATAGATAAGAAAAAGCTAGTGTAATTCCTGGCTATATTTTTTACCTATTTTGTCAGAAATAGAAGATTTTTTAATAGATGTTTAATTATTGGGGCACCTCCCAGTTCTTAAAGATTCCATTATATTAATTTTGAGGCTGATAAATGGAAAACTTTGTCTGCAGTTTCCTTGAATGCTGCCCTTAGTTTTAAAAAAGAGCCGAATTTTTATGCCAGCAGATGAAGGGGTAATCTGCAATGGGAATATGAATTTTCTGTCTGACCTATAGCTTGTATGAGGTGATATGTATTTTGCCTGAGATTAGGAAGCAAGCCCCCCCCCCTATATTCACATTATTTCTTCTCGATGTATTCACTCTTTCTTCATTCATATATTTGTTTTCTCTGTACATTATGATCAAACAACCTTCTTTCATACTGCTCATTCTTGAATTCAGTGCACATTATTCAGTATCCAATTGTACTTGACCCGATCTCTTGCTTTACCATAATACTCCTGCCATATCTGACGCCTGTTGCCAATACACAGCTGCTTTGACATTCAATTCTTGTAACAGCTCACTGTCTTTCTAACAACATTGGCACACCTTTACATTTCTACATATCCATTTCCTAACTTTAGTGAATTATTATATAATTTACAATTGTTCATTCAATTTTCTCCATCAAATAAAACTGCTTTGATATTTGTTATATTAATCTTGAATTAATACTCCTTGGTACATCATATAATTTAATGTATGCTGCAAATTTTTCATTTTCTCAGCCAAAAATTCAGTATTATCTGCTTACAAAGATAGCTATTCCAGTCTTCATGACAAAGTTACAATCTTCCAATGGATAAGCACTGCCATATGCTAGATTTTACAATACAGGCTCATCCAGATGTATGGACTTCAGTCCCCAAAGTTCCAAAATCAGCATTGTTTTTAGACAATTCTGAAAAATGAAGTCCATGTAGCTATAGAGAACTAAGCTTGCAAAGCTACCATATTAATAATACAAATTATTAATGCACAGCGTTATTAACCTGTAGATGGAATAGTATAAGCTAAAGTGGGCTGGTTGACCAAGGGCAGCACAATAATTTGCAAATGGTACTTCCTGGTGTTATTGCACACAGCTGCCATTTAATTAACACCCTGTTGGAACACAGGACAGAGAAATCCAACACTCTTCTCCTTTGAAATAATCACATCTACTAAGTAATTATGCATTGAGGCCTATGATGCATTTATTTTGAATTTAATTAAACTTGGAATGACATTCTTATCTAGACCTGAATTCTACCTATTGAAATTGAATGTATTAATAGCAAAAAGCTTAAACAGCAGGGCAGACAATCTAATTGCCAGATCACATCATATGAAAAAATGATGGAGAGGAACATTAATATAAAAATTTGAGGATGGCTTTGTTCCCATTGACTTTAGCTGGGCCAAACACATCATGTGCTGTTTTCTGATGACATTAATCAATCTGTAAATTTCATTGAATATATCATTTTGAGTCAAACTGGTTGAAATATTTCTTAGCCACCTTTCATTGACATGCTAATCCATCCTCTTTTTATTATTTTCTAAGTAACAAAGAATTGCATGGGTGACCAATCATGCATAAATCTATTTATGATGAAGCAGGGTTTGGATATACATTTTGAAGTTTCTTTTTTTAAAATCACTATTATTATACCACAAGATGGCCCCCTAACTACAAGTATACAATCTAAAATGAATTCTACAGCTGTTTGGAAACATACCAACGATTATTCATTCTGATACCATAAATGCAAAATGTTATCATTATTGCAATTTTTACCAATGACAACTTTAATATTTGTAACACATTTCTTTATTTAGAGTGTACTATACAGCAATGAACTGAGAATATACTAAATATTTGACAGATTTCCCCCCCACCCATTACCAATCTCAGTTGCTGCAATTTTTTCCTGAATAGATTTTTCCAGTCCACATATGCACATATAAATTCATTCATATATCAGACTTCAACTATTTATAGTACTTTTTTCACAGTTTAATGGTAAATTCATTACTGGAAGACTGATTAATATCATCTAAGGATGGCACAGAATGTGTTTTGCTCAGCTAAAGTCAGTGGAAACAGTTCCGAATGCCAAGAACACTCAGGCAGCCTTTGAATCTGGACAACATGACTCTGGATGAACACCACACTGCAGTCGGGAGAAATTAACTGTTTGCTACCATCTGGTGGTCATCAGGTCAATAGTAGATAGTCCTTGGGAGAAAAAAAAAGAGATTTAACAAAGCACCTAGACCAGAGGTCTTCAAACATGGCAACTTTAAAACTTGTGGACTTCAACTCCCAAAATTCTGGGAGTTGAAGTCCACAAGTTTTAAAGTTGCCAAGTTTGGGAACCCTGACCTAGTCATACGAGCACTTCCCCAACATACATTCTGTGGTAGTAGGAGGCAGCTTTTGTTGGCGACATTTCAATTTCAGCTAGGAAAAACCACAAATGTCTTAGAGCGTTATACCTGCAGACATAAGGACAAAAATGTAGATACCTGGTAAGGTTGCAGCTCTGGGGACAACAAAATTTAAGGTGACAGGCTAAATGGCTTCAGAGCAGGAAGATAGCACAGTAAAAGAAGTTGATAAGCCCAGGTTTCTTCCACAACACAGTACTTGCAATCTGCATTTAAAGGAGGAAGAAACTTACCATTTTCAATCCACCATGAGTAGATTTGGATAACATAGAAGAGGTGAAAGCAAATGGAATGCCTATGAGTCAGGAACTAGTGAATTCCATGACTTATTAACTGCTGTTATATGGATCAGCTAATGCACCTGACTAGCAACAATGCCACTTTGTGAACTGTATGACAAAGAGTTCAGGCAAACATTTTTGTAGTTAGTAGTTTAGACTGTAGAGGCAAACCAGGGGGAGTTGGCAGTAAAGGAAGCCAGCACAGCTATTGAATTATTTTCATTCCCAAACCTGTACCTTCTCCTCAAAAAGAAAAGAAGGGAAACAAAGAGTAACTAAGAATCTAAAAAAGGTAAAGGTTCCCCTTGTACATATGTGCTAGTTGTTCCTGACTCTAGGGGGAGATGCTCATCTCCATTTCAAAGCCGAAGAATCAGCACTGTCTGAAGATGTCTCTGTAGTCAAGTGGCCAACATGATTAAACGCCGAAGGCTCACGGAATGCTGTTACCTTTCCACCAAAGGTGGTTCCTATTTTTCTACTTGCATTTTTACCAGCTTTCAAACTGCTAGGTTGACAGAAGCTAGGACCAGTAATGGGAGTTCACTCCGTTATGTGGAATTAGGGAGCAAACAGCCGAACTGCTGACCTTTCTGACCGACAAGCTCAGCGGCTTAGCCACTGAGCCACCATGTCCCTAACTGAGCATCTAGAACAGCACAAGTACAGCAAAATAAGTTTGCATGCATCGAAGCTTGCTCCAAATAAACATCTAGCACAATTATTAAAAGATGCCAATATTATAATAGCAAATAGAAGCACCAGCTCACTGCAAGAAATAAACCAACTGATATTCAGTTATAACTTCAGCCATGCTGCCCATTTGGATGCAAAATCAACAAAGAAGAAAAAAAAGCCAATCAGTTCACCACCTAAATGGAGGATCAGGACTAGATAGATAAAAACTGCAAATCTGTTCTAAAATCTGACTAATTATAATAAATAACAGCCACCCCTTGGATAGTCCAATTGATCCTTGGGTTAATACAGACAACTTTGGGGCCCCCTCTCCTTTGGCCCTGAACAAATGTGATTATAGCCCGACGAAGCAAACTTCCAATTTTTAAATGCATCAATACTGTTAGGTTTGAACTTCAGTACAAATTAATCTCTTCATAACAAACTGACTTCTTGGAACAATGCTTTCTTTTCAGGACCCACTTGCGTTTTAGAAGCATTTTATCCTCTTAATTTGCCAATAAATGCCCCACCTACTGGCAGTTTTCATTATGCCTTTCAAATCTGATGTGCTTGTCTTTCTTTCATCATTTTCCTGACAACGAAAACCAGATTTTCCTCTGAACAATGTCTGCATAATGCTGGGAACCTGTGCTGCAGCCACATGGAAGTGATCTGACTTCCATTGGAGGGAATTCATGCCACACTTCCAAATTCTTTGCTTAGCTTAACTATTTCATCTCCATTTCATGTACAGCATCTGCAATTGTCCTTTTCGTCCCTTTCACCCTTGTGAAAATATTCAGTAGTTTGAGTAAGCATTGTTTGAATTGATCTTCCTTTGTTCCTCAACTTTCTCAGCTCTATAAAAGGGATTCTCTGTAATGCAGACTCAGCATCATATCAGAAATTTTGAAGTCATTTGAATTAGCTCTGTATGAAGGTTTGTTGCTCTGCTGCTATTCCATGCCGAGGTGGCGCAGTGGTTAAATGCAGCACTGCAGGCTACTGCTAGATCAGCAGTTCAGCGGTTCAAATCTCACCGGCTCAGGGTTGACTCAGCCTTCCATCCTTCCGAGGTGGGTAAAATGAGGACCCGGATTGTTGGGGGCAATATGCTGACTCTCTGTAAACCGCTTAGAGAGGGCTGAAAGCCCTATGAAGCGGTATATAAGTCTACTGCTATTGCTATTGCTAATGCCCTGTGATTCAGCCACTCAGAAGGGCTTCTCCATGCTACATATAACCAGAGGTGGTATTCAACAAGTTCTGACAGATTCTGGAGAACTGCTAATGGAAATTTTGAGTACTTCAGAGGTCTGGTAAATAGGCTGGCCCTGCCCACACTGCCTCCCAGCCTCCCAGCTGATCTTCTTTTGTTGCCCTGAACAGGAGCTGGAAAGCAGGTTAATGGGTTGGGGAGGGAATAGGGATTTTGCAGTATCCTTCCCCTGCCACGCCCACAAAGCTACACCACGTCCACAAAGCCATGCTCACAAAGCCACGCCCACAAAGCCACACCCACAGAACTGGTAGTAAAAAATTTTGAATCCCACCACTGTACATAAGCATGACAATGGAGCTTCTATGACTATGACTGTTTTCTTCCATTCTTTATGATCAATACAAGCAAGGAAAAAAATTATAACATGCTTCCCCCTCTCCCCCCCCAGCATGGTCAACCAGATTCAAATTTTTTATGGAATTCTTAACAAAAATTAAATTTAAAAATAAAAGCAATGAAATCAATATGCATCAGAATATATTTATTGAATATGAATTGAATGAAATCCTAAAACCTCTGCGATCTAACTTTACAATAAGATTTAGACCAAAACAGCCCCACCATATACTGACTTCCCAAACTGCTATTTTCTAACCAACATCTAACCTTACTAATTATCATCAGTCTGCTTGTGTAAATAAGTAAGTATTCAAATACCTTCTTAAACATAACTCACCATGGGTGGAAGTGAAGAAGGAATGTAAAAGAATTCCATAAAAGGAATCTCAGGTTGTCACATATACATAAACAAGATGGAGTAATATGGGGAAAGAGAATTAAAAGAAGTTCCTGTGCTGTTGATCAAATTATAGAGAAGAACTGACAGAAAATCAAGCATAGTTCTTGTATGGTGATCATTTACTTGAAATGCATAGATTTCCATAATTGTTATAAACTCAGTTGGAGAAGAGGCAGAAGATAAACAGAGGCCAAACATCTCAAATACTCTTCTATTGCTCTTTATGCAGTAAGCAGTCAATGGCTTTTTCTCATATCTAAAAAAAAATCATAGTTCTTGGATGGTGAGCAGTGAGTTAGTTTAATTTTGTAGGGGAATCTTGAAGGCTTTTTGGGGGGGACTTCACCACCTGATACATTGCGAAGCATATCCAAGGAACTTGCAACAACTACTATGAACATTGATTAATTGATAACAATTGCAAATTGTAGACTAGCAAAAATATAGATAAGCCCTTGATTATAGCAGCATGAAAACTGACACAGTTTTGAAAAAAAGAAAATTCAGAAATATTCCAGATTCATTTATAGATGCTTAGGAAACATGAGCTTGTGGTCTGGAAAGCTTCTCCCCATTTTTCATGGCTATACAATTCAAAATACTTTGGCTGAAATGAGATCTATAACCGTTCAAATCCAATTTTATGACTTTTTGTTTTTGTCAATTAATTTCTCTTCCCACCAAAAAAGAGGGATAATAAGGGACTGGTAATAGCTGTAAATATCAGATCAGATCAATATTAGCATTCTTGCTCTGAAAACTGTAGTTAAAGAACGACTCTAAAATGCCTCTCAAATATTTTACATTCAGTCAAAGCGTCTATTAACATGTTTCTTCTGTTTCAGGAAAAACCCTGTTTTAAGACATCCCAGTTATTTGGAACAGTTTAGCAACGACAAATACATTTCTCAGGAATGAATAGACGTGCTAAACCTCTTATATAAAAATTTGTCAGTCACCCACAATGGAATTTTATCTGCTTCAGTTTTTACTTCTCAAATAAATATAAATCAGCACCGCATTCTGACTTCTGAAATTCTTTGTTTTGTTTCTATGAAATGAAATCACGTGGCACCCAGCTGAAGGGCCTACAGTAAATGCTTTAACTAGAGGCAGACTAATAGCAGCTGGATAATTTCCAAGCTTTTCCAAGCCTTTCCAAGCCTTGGAAAGTAAGGGGGGGGGGGGAATCCAGATGCTGTTTTTTTTTTCATAGGCCAAGAACAGCTACTTTTATAGCATGCACAAAAATATTTTAACAGGCAGAAACATTCCCTGGAATATACTACAGGTAGTCCTTTATTTATGACCACAACTGAGCCCTGAATTTCTGTTGCTAAGTGAGATATTTGTTAAATGAATTTTGCCCCATTTTACAACCTTTCTTGCTACAGTTCAGTTGCTTTGGCCTGAAGTAAGCTTCTTGTGCAACCATGTTGCCATACTGCCGCCTGACGCCAATTCAGAGCGCAAATCTCTGACCTACAAGGGAACTGTTGCACTTCCTCTGGGTCTGATGAGACGCTGCCCCTTCTTCACCACCACCACCCCGGGGAGATTCCGATCCAAAAAAGATCTCAGCATTGATTTGTCAGACAGAGTTCACGTGAGGCTCTTCAGAGCTCACCCTCCCCCACGTCTGTCCAGCTGAAGAACCTCTGGTTGACTCAATCACTGCAGTTGTTAAGTTAGTAACCCAGTTGTTAAGTGAATCTGGTACCCCACTGACTTGTCAGAGGGTCGCAAAAGATGATCACATGACCCCTGGGACATTGCAACTATCATAAATACTGCCAAGTACACAAAATTTGACCATGTGAACATGGGGATGCTGCAATGGTCGTAAGTGTAAAAAAAAACAGTCATAAGTCATTTTTTTCAGTGCCTTTGTAACTCTGAACAATCATTAAATTAAGGAGTAGCTGTACTAGTGGGCTGATGCTCAGAAACGCACAGACTGAGGAGTGCTTTGGGAAATGGGCATGGTTAAGGTGAGAATAGGAAAGGTTTACAGTCTTTTTGATATTTTTCTCTCTTAAAATTTCCCAGATAAGAAAAAGTGGGCCAAAATTATGCTGATGAAATGTGCAAGTAAAATAACTGAACTAGATGTAAAATAACTGAACACAATGTTTAGTTTTTTAAAAATCATCTGTAGCTGTGGTGGGATTCAATTTTTTTACTACCGGTTCTGTGGGTGTGGCTTTGTGGATGTGGCAAGGGAAGGATACTGCAAAATCTGCATTCCCTCCTCACTCTTAAAATTTCTACTACCGGTTCTCCAGAACCTGTCAGAAATGGCTGAATACCACCTCTGGTCTGTAGGGAATTTAAGGCTATGAATGAGTTCAGTTTATCTTGTACTTGTCATTACCTTTAATTTTGGAAAAAGAGAAAGAAAAATGTGTTGCTAGACTCTGGTCACTTTAGTGGCAGGAAGTCCTGGGGGTTGTGAATAAGATATTGAATGGGGATTATATTGACTTAGAATTTTATAAACATCAGGATAAAAAACTGTACACAGTATGTAAATACAAACACACGCACACACGTTGGTGGGGTTATCTAGGTTACAGAAAAATGAGTAGATTATGGAGATTGCATTTTTAAAAATTAGCCATGTCTTACACACATTTTTGTGAAAATGACTTACATGGCCTGACTTTTGAATTATAAATCAATTTTCATTAATGAAAGCATCCTTATATTCTAATGGTAATTTTCAGAAAGTGATCCTAGGATCCACACTGTTAAGTATATCTCCTTTTGGAGACTAGAGTTGAGTAGCAGAAGGTAGCAAGGAATGTGCTGTTGAATAGTCACACTATCAATCACAGCCGCCGAAGTTAAAACAAGAATAACTTTACTTGCGTTAACAAAAATAAAGTAGGATAAACATTCTCCAAAACAAGCGATAAGTAGTC
The DNA here is from genome assembly GCF_009769535.1 of Thamnophis elegans. Taxonomy (NCBI): domain Eukaryota; kingdom Metazoa; phylum Chordata; class Lepidosauria; order Squamata; family Natricidae; genus Thamnophis; species Thamnophis elegans. The sequence continues at coordinate 25,299,610 of NC_045548.1, forward strand.
TTGAATTATATACACAGTCTATGATACAACACTTTGGTTTACAGATGTTCAACTCATGATTCACCATGTAAACAGGTAACTAAGATACAGAGTAGCCACCATCCAATATACAGTATTCAACTCGAATAACAAACACGGAGAACATACAGGAATAACCAGGAACAAACAGTAGTAGTTCCTACTCCCTCTTATGGCTGATTAAAGCAACAGCATCCAATCACATCTCACTTGAACATTTAAAGTGACAAATACATTATTTCAATCATGGCTTTTATGTATGTATGTATGTATGTATGTATGTATGTATATTATTTATCAGCACAAATAAAAAAACACACACATATATATATGTATGTATATGTATGTATATATATATATGTGTGTATGTATGTATATATATGTGTGTGTGTGTGTGTGTGTGTGTGTGTGTGTGTATATATATATATATATATATATATATATATATATATATATATATATATATATATATATATATATTAAAGTCACAACCCCTGGTATGCCTAAATATGGGAGGAAGTTCACTACTTCCATTATTTATCAGCACAAATATAACAAACAAACATACATACATACATACATACATACATACATACATACATACATATATATATATATATATATATATATATATATATATATATTGCCAACCCAAGACTAGGATTACATCCCTAACACATACCTTTATCTTTGCAGTTGCCATATTTTGTGGATTTTTAATTGTTTCTCAGACAGTGGAGTATAAATGCACTTTCTGAAAGCTGATGAGAGAGAGAGAGAGAGACAGACAGACAGACAGACAGACAGACAGACAGACATTTTTAGAAAATCTGGACATGTTAAAATGGTCCATCCAAACTAGCCTTTGGATGGGTAGACACAGCAACTGCCAACATCTGCATTTCAGACCCATGTTGTTTGGAGAGTATCTGCTCAGTGGAAGGTTGCTCTAAATATTCCCATGGAAAAACTTTTTGCTGCAGTCAAAAATCTCTGAAGGAATCTCTGTGTGCAGAAAGGTTCAGATATCTAGCCTCTAGTTTTATTCTGAGACCAAAGAAATAATCACAGGATAACTGAATGGATCCAGTTTAGTTCAGACACAAGGCAGATGAAGAGGAGGAAGTGTTGAGATGGACCATATGTTACAGATCACAGCTCCCCACAGTTCTAGTTGTGTCTGCTGTCTGGATATGATTTGCAAGTTCTTAACTTTTGGAGTAATTATTCCCATCCTCGGTATCAGTGAATTTCCCAGCAGCACGCTTTGTAAGATACTTCAAAAGTATCTATAAAGGTCTTTTTTTGGATGGGGGAGCAAAATACACCCTCATATTTCCTGTCTTTCCAATTTTACTGTGTAAGGTTAAAAAATAATATTTTTCACCACCAGCTGGTATCTCAAGTATTCTTGTAACTGTTTCAGATTTGATTATGTTTAGCCGGGATTTCAGTGTATGAGAAGGGGGAAAAACTTTCCCACTAACTAGGGTTTAGGTCACAAAGAAAAACCCTGTAAAAGATCACTTGGAAAGCCTCAGTAATTGCTTTGTTTCCAGTTTCGGTCTTTTTCCATAGCAGCCCATTGGTTCCTTTTCCATGATTTTTTTTTTTTTACTGCATTTCAGAAAGTGCATTGGTTCCCTTCCTGAAATAGGTAACTTTTTGGGGGGGCTAAACTCCACATCTACCTCCATGATTCTACTACTGAATGACACCCTTCTCTTTAGCTGGTCTTGTGTCTTGGGGTAGTGTCTCATGGGTTCCTGTCAAGGATGGGTTCCGGCCAGCACTACTGCCAGTTTGCTTTTGTGCGCACATGCCTTGATGTGCACTGCGTGTGCAGTGCAATTAAAATTGTTCTGCGCATGCGCAGAACTGAAAAACAAGATGGTGGTGCCAACAGCACCAACTGGGGAACTGGTTTAGAGGTGTGGCGGGCCTGAGTCACTGCCGGTTCCAGTGACCCAGGCTGTCAAATCACTACCAGTTTGGCCAAACCAGTCTGAACAGGTAGGAACCCACCATTGGTTCTTTTCAGGGAAAACTCAGCTTCTTAGTTGCCAATAGCCTATATTGTCTTTATCCTTAGTCAAAGATTGGTTTGTTGGCATGGTCAACCTTGTAACAGCTGACATTAAATCAATGTGCATATTGTGCTGCATTGCAAAGTAAAGTTTGATTTGTTATCCTCAAACACCTGCAATTATACACATTCCTAATGTAAGTACAATTGAATAAAATGGCCTTTGGGGCTACAGAATTTTATACCTATATAGTTACACACTAATTTACAACACAATCATATTCTTAGAATCAGGGAGTGGCTGTTACTATATAGTTCTTCCAGATGAATGTATCCTTTTAATAATAAGAGATGGCATGTTGCATTCAGATAATGACTAGGTTTTACCATCAGAATAAGCAGTAAAGCAAGAATTGCAATCACTAGTACACATCTCTACTGAGGACTGATTCTAGACTGGAGATGGCGAAACTTCCTGTCCTTGTGTGCCGAAAATGTGTGCACATGCAATAGCGCATGTGCATGCCCCACACCCACAATTCAATGTGCCCTCCCACCTGTGCATGTGTGTGTGACCCCTCAATGCACGCGTGTTCAAACCCCCCATGCATGCGCCCTCTGGAGGCTGAAAATATGCTCCATTTTTGGCACCAAGAGGCTTCAGGGAGGGCCTCCAGAGCCCAGGGGAGAGCATTTTTGCCCTCCCAGAGGCTCGAGGAAAGCCTCTGGAGCCTGGGCAGGGAAAAAAGCGAAACTTCTGGAAGTTCCAAATATTCCGTTTTTGGCCTCCCAGGCTCCAGGAAAGCCTCTGGAAGGCAAAACCGGCCTCCTCCAGCCCCCCCGGAGACCCTCCAGAATCCAGAAACAGTCCATTTCTGAAATTCTGGTAGGCCCGGAAGTTCCGTTTTTCACCCTCCCCAAGTTCCGGAGGCTTTCCTGGAGCCTGGGAAGGACAAAAATGCCTTCCCCTGGCCCTCAGGAGAGGTAAAAAATCAGTTGGCTGGCATGCGTATGCGTGCTAGAGCTGGCATAGGACAATGGCTCACATGCTTGCAGAGTTGGCTTCGTGTGCCACCTGTGGCACAGTTCTAAACAATTGTCTGTAGACTCTTACAGAAGATGCTTTCAGTATGTCTGATAATTTTTTAGATATTTGTATCACCATTTTCATACAGAACTCAAGGTGGTATACTAATATTCTTTCTTCCTATTTTCTCCACCTCAACAATCCTAACCATTGACATTGTTTGAGTTGCTGTATCTTGCTTGCTCTCTGAGGTCCAATGCAAACCACTAATTTATTGACAGTATTTCTTCTTTTAATGTCATGCTGTATTGAAAAACCTGATCAAGATTCAACATTATTTTCCTATTTTTATTACAGATAGGAACCTTGTTCATCTTGAGGAATTTAATTTTTAAGTTCAGTTCTGATTGTCATAAATTTTCTTTAAAAATATTTGTGCTACTTTAATCAAAAAGTATATAGCTTTAATTTCTTATAAACAAGTGGAATAGATGTAAAGCATGGTAAGTCTAGACTTATAGAACCATGGGGAATTTGCTTCTCCAGTTGGCAAAACATAAATTATAGAACACAAGCTGGAGGCTATTCTATTTATCTATTTCACAATCAGCAATGGATTTTTCTTTAAGTACATTGTATGCTATTCCTTTTCTGGGCAAGTAACATAATGCAATGTGGAAAAGGAACAAGAAATAGTAAGCTGAAGAAATTATAGTCATGAGATGAAAGGGAGAAGAGAAAACTAGTTTATACCAACACCATTTGTTGTTCCTCATTATTCCTTATTTTCTATCCTTGCAAATGCCTTCACTTCTGTGCACAGCTCCATTGTCTGTTCTTTAAGCTTCTCATCCTTCTGTTTTAGAAGATTTCATTAACATCTAACCATATGTTTCTTTGTCTTCTTCTTTTCATCAATCCATTCATTCTTCTTTCCTACATTCGTTGTGCTGTTCAATTTTCTTTCATTCTCTTAACATGCCCAAACCACCTCATAGTACATATTTCATACTGATCTCTCACTTTTGCATTCAATTCACATTCATTCATCATCAGTTTATTTTCACTGCATTGAAGTCACTTCTAAGATTCTTGAACATAACCCATTCCAGTGGGGGATTCAACCAATGTAACAACAGGTTCTCTGAGCGTGTGCCAATCGCACGCATTTGAAACAAACTTTACAATTTACCTTCTAGTGCAGCCCTGTTGAGTAAAACAACTGAGGTATGGCAATCCGCTCTGCCGTGCCTATCAGCTGGGCTTCAAACAAAGGAAATATTGGTCAGTGATCCATATTTCTATATCTATATTGATCGGCGGAGCCAACCGGTTCGCTCTCAGCTGGTCGTTGGAGTTACAGGTTCATCCAAACCAGTCCAAACCGGTAGAATCCCACCCCTGAACTACTACTACATTTAACAAAGAGAACAGAAGTATGATCTTATATCCAGCCATTTTGCTTCTTTCAATAAACATTTATTTTTGCAACACCATTTGCACAATGGTATCTTAAAATGTCTCCAGTTTATCATCTTCATAAACATTCTAGCAAGGTACACAAATTTATCCATGTGCTCTGTTTTTTCACCATTTATGTATAATTATTTTCAATCTGGTCTTTTCCAAATGTATAGGAATAAATACTGTCTCTGTCAGCCAGTGTGGTCTGTTCTAATATTAGTCCAGCTTTTCTTGTATGTTCTAAAAAAATTATCCAATAAAACCTGGGTCCCCCCCCGCCCCCCAGTATGCAACCTGCAATTTTGTGGGCTATAATGATTTGCAGATTTGGAAAATGCCATTCATATTCTTGTAACTGCTAAAGCAATTTCCTATTTGGTAGGTCTTGGAACATTTCAAGATGTTTATAGATCAAAACAGAAAATGAAGCTCCCTCCCTGCGACAAGAAGAGCCTTGGCACAAGATGGGACTAATTTCCTCTGACTGCAAAGATTAAGGATACTTTTTTTTGGGGAAGACAAAGAAAATCTTTTTTGACAGATGAACTTTGCTGTGACACTGAGAGGGTGGGCTCTGGTCCCATTCATTTTCTCAGTAGATGTGATTTCCTCACAGTTATTTGTGGCAGGCAAGAACAGCCAAAAGAAAGATGCCAATTCTTGTTGGGAATTATTTTGATGGCTAGGTCAGTCCAAATTTCTTGGAAGGAAAACTGCCTCTTTACAAAGGAAAAATATCTCTCCCTGCCAGGGAAAAGAGGAAAATATTTTTTTTAGTTAGTCCCTCTCTCCTGCCATCAACAACACAATCCTTTCCTCGCTTACTTGGATCTTCTAGGCTTTGATGGCAATTTTATTTTCCCAAAGTTACTGGTACTTTCATATATATATATATATATGTATGTGTATGTGTATGTGTATGTGTATGTGTATGTGTATGTGTATGTGTATGTGTATGTGTATGTGTATGTGTATGTGTATGTGTATGTGTATGTGTATGTGTATGTGTATGTGTATGTGTATGTGTATGTGTATGTGTATGTGTATGTGTATGTGTATGTGTATGTGTATATATGTTTTCTGAGGTTTTCGCAGATGACGAATGAGACTTCGTCAAAATGTCGCCAAGACACCTCCAATTCTACGCGGGAGAAAACCCGAATAACCAAAGAACCAAAGACCTACACACACACACACACACACACACACACACGTGTGTGTTTGTGTGTGTAGTATTTGTGCTGATAAATAAATAAAGGGAGACAAATACTACACAAATGTAACAAAGGCAACAGTAAAATATTGGGCTTTCTGTCTGGATGGTCTCTTGTGACGAGCTGATGGACAGAGAATGGAAGCAGTGAACTTCCTCCCATAATTGGGGCATACCAGGGGTTGTGACTTTAAATATATATATATATTTAACTATATATACACACACACACAAAACACACACACACACATATATATATTCATATGTATGTATATGTATATGTATATGTATATGTATATGTATATGTATATGTATATGTATATGTATATATATATATATGTGTGTGTGTGTGTGTGTGTGTTGCATTTGTGCTGATAAATAAATAAAGAGAGACTAGTATAGGTCTGTTTCAAGCTATTTAGCTCTCATCAGCTAGCCATACCCTTACTGGGATTTGAACATGTGCTGTATTACATATTAAGCAGTTGTGTTAACCACTAAGCCACAAGGTTCTCCTCCTTTATCAGCTGAGCCAGGGAAATAGGTATGTATTTAGTGTCACAACCCCTGGTATGCCCAAATATGGGAGGAAGCATACTGCTTCCTTTTTCTGTCTATCGGCTCATCGCAAGAGACCATCATGACAGAAAGCCATTATTTTTACTGTTTTATTTACCAGCACAAATGCAACACAAATGTAACAAAGGCAACAGTAAAAATAATGGCTTTCTGTCGTGATGGTCTCTTGTGATGAGCCGATAGACAGAAAAAGGAAGCAGTATGCTTCCTCCCATATTTGGGCATACCAGGGGTTGTGACACTAAATACATACATACATACATACATACATACATACGTGTGTGTATGTATGTATGTATGTATATATACATACATGTAAGTGTGTGTGTATGTGTGTGTGTGTGTGTGTGTGTGTGTGTGTGTGTGTGTGTATATATATATATATATATATATATATATATATATATATATATATATATATATATATATATATATATATATATAAATAAATAAATATAGGGCTATCTAGGAACAAAAATCCAAATGCTCTAGAGGTAACAGTAAAGAAAACTATACAGATTTTAAATTCTCACTCAGTTTGCTAACAAGTAAATTTCACTATAAAGTTAGCATAGCAAGGATTATAATCTAAAAATTAAGTTATTAGTCCAGTTCCCTAAGGATCCCCAAGTCTTTGTTCCCTTTTTCCTAATTATGATCTGCTTATTTTAAATGGGTTTACCAGATCAGTGTTGGAAATCATAAATTTAACACTTAATTCACATGAAAATTTGAGAAATACAGTATAATAATTATAGCAAATGGTTAGTACATCTCATTTGTCACATGTTGCAGCACATGCTGAGTATAAATAGATCATTTAAAATTATTTTATTCTCCTTTATTATTTTTAAAATAATTCAAGGTGGTGAGCATACCTAATATTCCTTCTTCCTTCTGTTTTCCTCACTTCCCCTGTGAAGTGGGTTGGGTTGTGAGAGAGTAAATGGCCAAAGTCATTCAGCTGGCTTCCATGCTTGAAATCTCGGTCTCCTGGTTTCTAATGGTGCCTTAATCACTAGACTAAATACTCTTTCCTATCCAAATGTATTCAATTTGTTAGTTCAATTCATCCAAATTGTTTTTTATAGTATATTTTATTTTCATTTTCATACACTCACATGTATACACCATACAGTATTAAACAATAATTACATCAGTTCCTCTTGTCAACAATGCCCCAGAAAATAAAAGCGCAATATACCTCTTCCATTCTCCATACACCTCTTTCTTCCACCACCCTCCAACTTTCTATCTTCCCTCCATCATCCCCCTCTACCCTACTTCCCCTTGCCCTCTACCACTCCTCTCTCCAGATCCGCTCCCCCCTTCCTTTTTGCCTTCCCCCCACCCTCTCTCCCTTCCCTCTCTACCCATCTTTCTTCTTTCCTACTCCTCCTCCCCTTGGTGTATTTCCACTATATGTTAATGTACTTGGCTTATTCTATTTTTAAAGAAAAATTAAAGAAAAACAGTATACATGTGAAGTCACATTGCATTGAGATCTAACACATCGTGTCTAGCCTAATATATATCCCTCCCTCCCCCCCACCCTCCCCCTGACCCCCACCTCCTTCTCCCCCCGACTTCCCAGAACCCGTACACGGTATAGATTTTTAACAAACACAGTCTAAAATCTATTGAGAAAAAAGAAATAAAGAAATTAATAACATCTCTACATTGATCTTAGCTTCTTCTTGCTAAGCTAACTTTAAACAATTTAAATCATTCCCGATCTTAAGCATAGGCTAACTGGAATTTCTTGGTCCCGTATTTATTTTGTATATAGTAAATCCATTTTTTCCAGCCTCATTTATATCTCTCATTTGAGTGATCTTTAAGATATGCCGATATTTTAGCCATCTCGGCTAAATTTGTAACTTTCAATGTCCATTCTTGAGTTGTAGGCAGGTCTTCCTTCTTCCAGTATTGCGCCACCAACAGTCTTGCTGCCGTTATTAAGTTCAGGATCAAGTTAGTCTCTACCGCTGTAAAGTCAGTACTTATACCTAACAAAAATAACTGAGGAGTAAACTTTATCCTTCTTTTAAAGATATTTTGCAAAATCCACCATATTTTTATCCAAAATGCCTTAACCTTTTGGCAAGTCCACCATATATGGAAATAGGTAGCATCGAGAGAACCACATCTCCAACATTTGGGTTGTAAATTCGGATACATAGAAACCAGCTTTTTAGGATCTAAATGCCATCTATAGAACATCTTGTAAAAATTTTCTCTCAGGTTTTGAGCTTGTGTAAATTTCACATTTCTTACCCAAGTTTTTTCCCATGTATCCAACATTATTGGTTCTTCAATATTTTGAGCCCACTTCTTTACCATACAATCTTTAACTAACTCTGTTTCCGAATCTATCTGTATTAATACATTATATATCCTCTTTATATGCATTAGACTTTGATCTCTTATTTGTTTAAATAAGTTTCCCTCAATTTGGACAAAACCAATTTTTTGATTTATTTTCCACCTGGCCTGTAATTGCCCATACTGGAACCATGTTTGAACTGCCTTCTCCTCTTTTAATACCTCTAAGGATTTTAATTGTAGTGCCCCTCCTTCCAAAATAAGAAGCTGTCTATAAGTAATTCTATCCTGTTTTTGTGCTATATTTATATTTTCAATTGCATGTCTAGGAATTGCCCACATAGGTATCTTATCATTTAATTTATGTTGATATTTTTTCCAAACCCGCAGTAAAGCATTTCTTAAAATATGACTTTTAAAGCTTTTGTCCAGTTTTTTGTTAAATAACAAGTAAGCATGCCAACCATATACCAGATCATATCCCTCAAGGTTCAGTGTCCTATCATTAGTTAAATTAATCCAATCACTAATTACGGACAACACCACTGCATCATAGTATAGTTTTAAATTGGGTAGTTTCAAGCCCCCCCCCCTCGCGTACATCTTGCATTATTTTCAGCTTTACTCTCAGCTTCTTTCCTGCCCATACAAATTTATTGATATGCTTCTGCCATTCTAAAAGATTCGCATCTTTTTTAAGTATAGGTAACATTTGGAAAAGAAATAAAAATTTTGGTAAGATATTCATTTTCACTGCCGCGATTCTTCCCAGCAAAGATAAGTGTAACTTCTCCCATTTTTTCATCTCTATCTCTATATTATGCCAGAGTGGTTCATAATTATACTTGTATAATTTCCCATTTGAGATTGAAATATTAACTCCAATATTTTCGTTTTCCCTAAGTTTATTTTAAAACCAGACACTTGACCATATTGATTAATCGTATTCATTAAAACCATACTGGATTCCTGCGGTTGTTCCAATATTATGACCAAATCATCCGCAAAAGCCCACACTCTGTATTCTTGCTGCCTAACCTTAATTCCTTTTAGGCCCTCCAACCCCCGTATTTTATTCAATAATACTTCCAAAGTTATAATAAACAATAGTGGGGACAAAGGACAGCCCTGTCTTGTACCCTTTCCAATTTGAAAGGATTCTGTTAAACTTCCATTGACTATAATTTGAGCTGTTTGCTGTTGATATATTGCTTTGATTGCTTGTATAAAACTATATCCTATCTGCATTTTTTGCAATATCTTCAGCAAAAATTGCCAATTAACTCGATCAAAGGCTTTCTCAGGATCCAGAAATATGAACGCAGCAGGGATTTGATTGTTCTTTCCCAAGTATTCTAATGCATTAATAATTAATCTAACATTACTTTTCATCTGTCTCCCTTGTATAAAACCTGTTTGATCAGTGTGTATCAATTGTTGGATAACCAGCATTAACCTATTTGCTAGTATTTTAGTAAAAATTTTGTAGTCTACATTAAGTAATGAAATAGGTCTGTAGTTTTTTGGTTGAGTAGTATCTTGATCTTCTTTGGGTATCAAAGATACAAAGGCTGTCTTCCATGAAGGAGGTATCTTACCTTCCATTTGAATCTTATTAAATAATTCTCTAAGAAATTCTACCATTTCCAACTGTACGTTTTTATAGTAAGCCGCTGTCAAGCCATCTGTGCCTGGTGCCTTCCCTGACTTAAACTGTTTAATTACCTGTAAGATTTCCCCCGAGGTTATTGGTTGATTCAATTTTTGCCTGTGTTGTTCTTTAACTAAGGGTATTTTTTTCTTTATCTAAGTATTTGTCTATATCTAAACCATTAATTTTATCCCCCTTATACAACTCTGTAAAAAATTCCCGAAATGCCTTTTGAATCTCATCCTGTTGAAACACCTCCTTCCCTTTGTAGATCAATTTAGATATATTTTGAATTTTCTTTTTTTTCCTAATCTGATAAGCTAACCACCTGCCAGGTTTATTTGCATTACAAAAAGTATTATGTGGTGGCTACCTGGTCAGAGATCAACATATCAAATTGGGATTTTAATATGGTGATTGCTTCCTTGACCTTTGTGTCGCCTGGATTCATTGTTAATTCCAGCTCTTTCCTCTTAATTTCCTCCTCCAACTCTGTTCGTTTTGCCCCTTGTTTATGTCTATGTGATTTATTTATATTTATCAATACTCCTCTCATATACGCTTTCCTTGCATCCCATACAAATTCCATAGGTGTACCCTTATTCATGTTAAAAACAAAGTATTCAGTTAGCAATTTTTTACAATCATTGATATACTTTTCATATCATTCAATCTCCAAAACCTTCTTGTCTGTACCACCCCTCCCAATTCCATCCAGACTGGGTTATGATCTGAAAGGACCCTAGCCGCAATCTTTGTCTTCTTCACCCTAGAAAACAAATCATTAGTGGCTAATATGAAATCAATCCTAGAGAAGGATTGATGCCTATCAGAAAAAAAGGTAAAATTATATTCCTCTGCATTTCTTTCTCGCCAGATATCTCTCAGTTCAAAGTCGTCCATCATATCAAAAAAGGATTTGGGTAGCTTTGCTCGCATCTTGATGTTTGGACGAGAAATCTTCTTGTCTCTCTTGGTATCTATAACGCCATTCCAGTCACCCAGTAGTATACAAGACCTATAATCCCACTGTGCTAATTTAGCATGAAGATTTCTATAGAATCCATCTTGCTGTTGTTTAGGAGCATAAATTCCCAGAAGCAATGTCTTTTTCCCTTCTAGGATTAGATCTAACGCGATGTATCTTCCATCGGGGTCTGCTTCAATTAATTCAACTTTCATATCTTTTCTTAGGTATACAACTATACCATTTTTCTTTTCCATAGCAGAAGTTACAAAATGTTGACCAAGTTTTGGGTTGATCAGATATTTTTGATCGGGTGCTTTAATATGAGTTTCTTGCAAACAAATTATGTCATTCTTAAACTGTTTAAGATAGTGAAATATTTTCTTTCTCTTCTGTGGAGAATTCAGTCCATTGACATTCCATGTTAAAATCTTAGTTGTCATCTTTGGTTACCTGAAGCTTTTTTAAAGCTTCCTGCATGGCCTGTTTAACCTTTGGCCTAGCTCCTCCCATGGCTTCTGGACTTGTTACTGTAGCTCCTTGATTGATGGCCGGTGATTGTTGAGGTTGTTGCCTTTTAGCTTGTTTTTCCATTCGTCTAGTAGTCATACGGCTAGGTCTTTGTTCCATGACACCTTGCACTTCTAGGGGGGAGATATGGTCCATCTTATCTGGTAGTTGTGTGGTTTGCTGTCTGTCTTGTCCTTCTTGTGGTCTTTCTCCAGGTCCAGATGGTACATGGTGTCCAGCCTTCAAAATATTGTAATAAAAATCTCATGCTTTCCATACAGAGTTGAGACGATGTCTTTGCCTGTCAAATGTAAATATAATACCAAATGGTGCGTCCCATCTGTACTGTATCTGACGGTTTCTGAGTTCTTCCACTAAAAAAGCATAGTCCCTCCTGGCTCTTAGCATTTGAGGTGGTATCTCTTTCAAAACAGTCAAATCTGACCCCCAATTTGGAGCTTGGTGTTATAAGATTCTTGTAATATCGTGTTTCTTAGCTCTCTTGTAGTGAAATGTATAACTATATCTCGAGGAAGCTGCTTCTGCTTTGCCACCCAAGAGTTAACACAATAAACTTTATCGATTTGCCAGTCAAACTTAGACCCTGGTCTTCCCACCAGACAATCAAAAGCTTCTGAAAAAATCTGTTTCAGGTTCTCCTGTTTATCCTCACGCAGCCCCCTTACTCTTAATGCCAGCTCCATTTGTCTGTACTATATCATAATAATTTCTTTTTCAGCATTTTCAACTTTTTGTTCCACCACCTCTGTTTTCGATGTCAAGTTGGTATTAGCTTCGTTAAGATCCTCTAGACTATCTTCAATTCCAGAAACATGTTCTGTCAGCACAGTTACAAGCCCCAGCACATCATCTTTAATTTTAGCAACCCTGGCATCAATTTTATCATACAAGTCCTGCTTAAGTTCTTTTATCTCCTCTTTTATCTCCTCTTTAAAATCTTTAAGGTTATCTTCGACTTTGATAGTCAAGCTGTTAAAAGTTTCCAAGAAAAATTCTTTCGTTAGAAAGTCTCCAGTAGGGGGCATAGAGAGTGGAGGCTGCGACTTTGTACCAGGTATTGGCGATGTGCTTCTGGCGGCTGGAGGGGGTTCAGATTAGGATTTAGTTTTGAGGCCATTCCAAGTTTTATCTTCAAGCAATTAATCAAACTCTACTGGCCCGCTATGCAGCTATGGAAAGAGGTATTAAATCACCCCTTTATTAACTCCATAGGACTTCGCAAAAGGTTTCAGAAAAAAAGCATTGTAACGAAAGAGCTCAGCATATTCATCGCCATTTTAAGCGTCTCTGTATTAGAAATATATATTAGCAAGATTGATAAAAGAGAGTCTTGTAAAAATGAAACTAATTAGTAAAGAATCTGCTGGCCGGCTATGAGGCAAAGTGAGTCACTCCCTTCCTTTGAAGTTTTATAGCTGTTCTTTACAAGAAGATTAAGAAGATAAACATTGTTACGGAGAATTCATCGTCGCCATTTTAAAAACTTTTTTAAATAGCCAAGTTAACGAAGGAAGATCTTGTAAAAATTAAGCTAGGATTTAAATAAACAAATGAAGTTCTTGCATACGAGCTCTGCTTGTATTGAAATCAGATAGTTCAAATGTTGTTCTAAGCGGGAGGATTCTTACTTCGTGCTGCGAAAAGCAGCTGGAGATTCCGGCACGGAGACGGTTCTGCCTTTGGCTGGCCCCCCTCTCTTCGCAGACATAAAAGCTGCAAAGATCAAAAGGGCACTTTGCCCAGCTGGACCTCTCTCCTTCCCTTCTTGCCTGAACGATAAGGTACCTGTCAGATGTCTGATAGACGATCATCTAAACAGATAATGCGACCAGGAACTCGGGAGCAGCTATGTTAAGCTGCTTCCATCAGCAAGTCCCGCCCAGGAAGTCATTCATCCAAATTGTTAAAGGGACCATTTCTTGGAGAACAATAATTTTATTCCGATTTTGATTTTAAAGTCTTCTTGTTGTTTTGTTTACTGTTAGGAGACTTCATTTGACTAATAGCAGCCTTTTTGAACCAGGAGGATCATTAGACTAGGGACAAGTTATCTGTGTTGTTACAAAATGGCTGCCATTGACGTGTGGGGGGGGGTGTCTCTCTCTTCACAAAATTGTATCATAATAGGTATGACCTGGCAGTGCTATTGGATTAGTAAATTATAAATTGCATAGCTAGAATTTGTTGAAAAACTCTTTTAGATGCAAGATCTGCCACTCGATAATTCCATAACTATAAGTTGTATTTTAGCTTAGCGTTTGTAATGTTATGTAAATGATAAAGGTTGTGCATAGAGAAAGTCTGTTGTGAAGCAACAGGTTGTTTTGCTAATTAGACTTTTTTGTTGTGTTTAAACAAAGGCTAACTCTGTAGGTCTTGAGAGACAAAATATGTGCAGGGGCAGGAATGCGGGAAAATGATATTGCCTGTGAAGCCTGTCATATTGAACAATGTTCTTATTTCTGGTGTTGAAATGTAGGCAGATATATTTAAAGCAGGTGACATGTTTGGAACAAATGCTGCCAATTCTGCATACACAAAAGTAAGGCACCAGTAGAATCCAGGAAGGAGAAAAAAGAGCAGGAAACCTTAATAAAAAACAAGTCAACTGATCCATATGATAACACAAGTTTTGGATTTCCTACTAACAAGTAGGAGTTAATGACAGTTTAATTCATCTGAATCCAGCTGCAAGCATCCCCTAGATAGGGAATATTTTACAAATATATCCACACATATACAAAAATGAAATTCAAGGAAGCATAGGCAACCATTGTAAGGGCAAAAGAGTGATAAAACACCGTGATGTTGTAAGGCAGACTGCCTTTCATGAAATCATGATGCAAGTACAAAAGGATTCAGCTTGTGTTGCGATATCCAGGCACACATGTTGTTATTTTGATATAATTTCATTATAGCTTGGAATGGATGCCATTGAAGGGAACTGCATGCACAGAACAATTTTTCTTGTAATGAATGCATAGCTCTAAAAAAATGACACACAAGCACCATGGGTGGCAACTTTCATGATGACTACCATCAAAAACCTCTCTACTGGAGAAAAGGAATACAAGCAGCAGGTAGATGCTTTCATGTAACAAGCATATTGGAAATGAATGTAAGAGCATGGCTATATGCACACAAAATTGTCACCTGCTGCCATCTGGAATGTCTAGCCAAGTTTCAAACTACAATTCTTATAAAAGTGTTTAGGGAACAAAAGTAAAGATTCCCGGCCCTCTATACATTTGGATCCATGCTCATGCTATTGTTTCTCTTCTCATCCAGTGTATTATTACTATTGTAATACTATTGTACTATTAGTGTTGTACAATATTTTGAATTTGATTATTAAGGAATTGTCAAGACTCTGACTAATGAACCCAAGCAAATCAGAATGCTGAGACTTGGCTCCTTCTAAAAGGTCTTCTTTAATGAGTACATCATATTGCCACAGCTTCAAAACCAAATCTAAACCTTTCCCATGGTTACAGTGTAATTAAACTAGGAAATAACCCCATCCCCAAGTGTCGCAGGTCATGTTGACCAATTAGGTTAATTGGCGGGCTCTTCAGGCACTCCCTCCACAACCTTTTTGGTTGCCAATAGAGATTACCTTGGTTTTAATAAGAAACTCTTTGTTGTGTCTAGTAATGCATTCCAACCATCCCCCCCTCCCCGTTTCTCCTCTGTATGGCAACTGAGAAACAGAAAGATGGCTGCTGCCAGGTTCAGTTCGAAGTTGATAGGAATACTTTGAAACATATAGGAGTGCAAAATATAATTCCTGCCAGTGACTTGTTAAAACTATCCTATTTTTTTCTGGGATGATCCAGTTTTTGTCACACAATCCTGAAAAGAGAAGCACTTACTTTAATGAGTTTACATTTGCATATTAAAGCATGACTTCTGAAAGTTACATTATATAAAGCTGCATGGCTAGCTACACCACTTTCCTATATGTTGAGAAATAGTGCTGCAGAGGCAAAGTAAAATTAAGTAAAAATATATATCTGATCAGTTCTGTTCTCTGGAAGGCATGTTTACCCATAAATATCCAGTTCAATCTCAGTGTTGATGCAGAAATCAAGTTACTTATTTTTATCTTTGATTTTCTCCAAGCTTCTGTTTTGCTTTTCTTTTGAATGCCTGCCATGTTCTTCAAAGGGAAGCCCTGAGTATGAGAATGAATAAATAAAAATAGCCTTTCCTCCATTAACAGTGCAATTCTGTGCAATTTTCTTTTCAGACCTGATAGGGACCATAGCTTCCAATTCTCAGAATTACCAGCTTCCGAGCACTAAAAGAAAAGTAACAATAACTGCACTGACCTGTTGTTGTATATTCTATAGAGAAAAGGAAATACTATATCTTCATCACTACCAACACCCCAGTGGCAAAAAAGAAAGAAAGAAAGAAAGAAAGAAAGAAAGAAAGAAAGAAAGAAAGAAAGATGAAACTGTTTATATTTCTCCCTTTATGGCCTTAGTCCATGTTGAATACATTTGTTTGCAACTATTTTCCCCCAAAATCCTGTTGAGTCTCTTGGGTGGAAGGTTAAAACATGTTCACAGAATTAGGAAAACAGACTTTCTGCAAATTCCTGACAGATACACTCCTTCTCTCCTTCCTTCCTCTGTCCCTTAACTAGTTTTACTAGTTTCAGATAAATTGACTGAGCTATGAAGCAGAGTCAACCTCATGGGATCATAGAAGTTCAGGGACATTAGAACGTCTGTGTGTGTGTGTGTGTGTGTGTGAGAGAGAGAGAGAGAGGGGGGGGGAGAGGGAGAGAGAGAGAGAGATTGATTCTCCATTTCATTGGCTTTAGGTGGCACCAAGCTCCAAAATGACTGGATGGTTTACGGCAGTGGTAGTCAACCTTTTTCTACCTACCGCCCACTAATGGATCTTTCTTGATGGAAAAATTTCCTTACCACCCACCTGTTTTTGCGCAAGTGAGGAATATTTTTTAGAAAGGAGAGTGTTTTTTTAAAAAAAGAAATGTACGTACATTTATCTTTTTTTGTGTTGCATTTGTGCTGATAAATAAATAAAGGGAGATTAGTATAGATCTATTTCAAGCTATTTAGCTCTCATCAGCTAGCCATACCCTTACTGGGAATCGAACCTGGGCTGTGTTACATATTAGACAGTTATATTAGCCACTAAGCCACAGGCTGTCTTCCTTTATCAGCTTTATCTTTATCTTTTTATTTCTACTTTATGCATGTTTATAATGTTTTTAACTTTATAAAGTTTAATTAGAAAACAATAAAGTAAATTGAAATTAGCTTTACTAGTGATTAATGAGATCTTTGAGGCTGATGCTATGAGACTAAATATTTGATATCTGGTTCGATTTTTGTAAGGAACAAATGAAGGTCTCCTCTTTCGCTGATATTCAGACGGTTTCTCTGTTTGCTCATAATATGATTAACAGCATTAAAGCCTGATTCTACAAGGTATGTGGTAGCTTCTGCCTGTCCCTGCTATCAGTTTCCATTTCTCCCCTTCCTCTTCACACGTGTTTGCTTGTTTGCGTGCACGCACTCTCCTACCTTTTCTTTCTCCTATTTTGCAACTGCTCTGCTCCGCTTCTGCCTGTCCCTGCTATCAGTTTCCACTCCTCCCCTTCCTCTTCACACGTGTTTGCTTGTTTGCGTGCACGCACTCTCCTGCCTATAACTTTTCTTTCTCCTATTTTGTAACTGCTCTGCTCTGCTTCTGCCTGTCCCTGCTATTAGTTTCCACTCCTCCCCTTCCTCTTCCCACGTGTTTGCTTGTTTGAGTGCACGGGCACTTTGGTTTAGTGATGTGTGCGCTCGCGCCTGCCACTCGCTCAAAAGGAGGTTTTAACCTCCAAAGTCCCTACCATCCACCTGGAATCCCGAAACGCCCACTAGTAGGTGATAGGGACCAGGTTGACGACCCATGGTTTACGGTATCAAATGGTATAATACTATATAAATAACAAAGATGGCATCCAATGACTCAGTAGAAAACATGTACAAATCTCATTCAACAAAGGGGCTTCTGTGTTTCAGCTCACAATTCTATATCTCCAGAGAAAAAGCAGAACACCCTGTTTATTAAGTTGAAATATATTCATCTATATTAGTAGATTTTGAATTGATTTTGAAATATACATCTGTGATAAACCAGCCTTCATTCCTTCCCTGGACATTTGTGAAAGAAGTACAGATTCACTCATCTGGAGGGACTGAACTCTACATATTTAATAGTGGAGTCTTGCCTCCTCCTGCCCCTAATGGCTCATCTATATTTTATAGGGTAGCTAAATATCATTAATATACACAACATGGTATATATTTCTTCTCCAATATTTCATTTATAAACCTTATTGTTAACGGAATTAGGAATATTCTAATCTAGTTGTAATTTCTCAACCTTGGCAATTTGCAGATGTGTGAATTCCAACTCCCAAATTCCCTTGCTAGGTGGAGAATTCTGAGAGTTGGAATCCACACATGAAAGCTGCCGAACTTGAGAAACAGTTTATATAGTTCTTACTGTAGAACCAATGTGCAACATTTTTCTCTATCCCTTTCACTCTTCACTCAGATAGGGCAACATATTTGCAGCTGGGAAGTGTAAGATTTTCCTCTGTTCCCTCTTCCACGAAAGACCTGCTTCATCAGACATGTTTTTAGACTAGATAGGAAAAGCTAATTTCTAATGTGTGCTACACAAGTCTGCAGTTGTGAAGCTTTGCAACACTTTTATTTCAAAACCTGCGCTCCTGTGCATTTACCTGGTTTATTTTTTTTAAAAAACATAAACATTCAATTTTTTAAGTGCAGCACGATACTAAAGGCTGTGTTTTATTTATAATGCAAACGATAAAAAAAAATGTGGTGATTTTTCAAACTCCATCTCCTTCTTTTACTGTTCCCCTATCTACTAATGTAGGATGTTACATGACATTGTAAATTCAACAAACTCAAATATATTTTATACATGAATAAATTCATTTATTAATGCATCTGACAAAGTGAGTTGTCAGAACTCGCTTACAAGAACTGGTGCCTTTTAATAGTGTTTGTTAGGAAAGGTGCTGACAGGCTTGAGTTTTTTTGCCATTATGGATTCACATGGCTCTCCTCCTACCTACATTATAAACAATTGATATTGGATTGTATATTTTTTTTAAACATACTAGAGCAGGGGTTAGCAAACCTAAACACTCAAGGAGCCATTTGGACCTGTTTCCCACAGAAAGAAACACCGGGAGCCACAAAGGTCCTAACCAGAAGCCCCTGTTCAATTCTGGAGCTGACCGGAAGTTCAGTTCCCCCACCATAGAGTCTCCTCCTAGCGCGCCATACTTTTTCCTCTACCTGCCATAACTGAAAGCCCTATTAATTGTGGAGACAACTGGAAACCCTCCCCTTGCCATAGAGTTTTCTCCTGGCGCACTGTGCTTCTCTCCTCTGCCCCCACCGGAGGCTCCTCTCAAAACTGTGGCGCTGACCAGTGACGGAGCCGCAGCAGAGGAGGAAGAGCCACATGCTTCTCCAGAGCCGCAGTTTGCTGACCCGAACTAGAGCAATTTTGTGTGTGTGTATGTGTCTGTGTGTTAAGAAAATTATCTCAAAGGACCTCAGTGCTAGTTCTGGTTTAAGGGAATAAAGGAATCATCTGAAAGGTTATATTTGGTCAGCTTGAATTCTTCCCTGGGAGAATTTATTTCCGAGGGATATTATGTGTATGGGTGGGGTAGTAGAAACTGTGGGGCTTGTTCCAAAAAGTCAAGATGGCGCCCATAACCCTATGACCAGAACTCTGATCCTTTTTCATGTGCATTGGAAGCCTGGTGAATAAAAATCAGGCAAGGCTGCAGGTAGCAAGGCAAGAATTTCATAAATGGGTAGGACCAAGTCTCCTTTTTGTTAACTTTCTGCTTAATAGCAGTTTGGGTGTCTTCCAAAGGGGAAAAGAAGGAACAGGGCTTTTCCACCTCTGCATTTTATGCTTTGGGTCTCAACCATGCTACCATCTTGAATTTACAACCAGTTGCTAAGTAAATATTCAAAGTTATGGCAGATCCTAAAAACGAAACGTGGTACCCGTTTTTAAAGTTCCAACATCTCACCCTTTTTCACATGACCCCATTTTTGGCATTTGGCAACCAGCTCACATGTTGTCACATGATTATGATTCAAAATGATTTTGCTAGACTGCTCTTTATTTCAGTTTCAGACCAAAACCACCCCATAGTGGGTTCATTTAATGATTGCAGTGTGTTTGCTTTACAACTGCGGTGTTTGCTTGATGATCACTTCAAAAAAAGAATGTAAAATTGGGGGCACTCACATAGTGGCCCACTTTACCATCAATAAGACTTACGACTGAGACTGTGGGCTTAATTATGGTTGCAAATTGAGGACTACCTGTAAACACACTTGGTTTCCTTCATTAAAAACTTTCCTGGAAATTAGGGAAAGCTTATGAAATTCTGTTTCTAAACTATTAAAAAGGAGTGGCAGGTTTTTCCATGGTTTGCCTCTAACATGCTAGCTTTCCTGCTGAAGTCTGCCAAGATGTCTTCTCCAAAGTACATCCAATAAAAGCGTGCTCAGACTCACAGTCTGATCCAGGTTCGGTCAATAAAGCTGCATTCAGGTGGAGGGGGAAGAGAGGAAGACTGTTTCTCTTTAGCACTCAACCACAAGAAAGACAATAGATAGCTTTGGCATTAAGCGCTGTGTGCCTTTGATACAAATTAAAGCTGTTCTCAGCAAAGGTCAATTCCCTTTAAGTATAACTTGGCAGGTACTTTGCAGGCATTTGATGCAACACCTACAAGGACTAAAGGACACGAAGTTAGAACTTGGATAATTAAGCCTTCAAGGAGTTTCTTCCTCTTCTCAGGTAGAAAAGCAACGCCTGCCTTGTGTCTCCAATAATTTCAAGCCCAGGTAGATCTATATTTTATATTCATTGCTACAACTTTACAAATCAAGATTGCCATGGGATGTAATAAAGAACCAGTTTAATAAAGTACATTATTCTCTTTTACATGAATTGTGAACAGAATCCATTTAGATAATAGCACTGCTTCAGGATGATTATAATTATATTAAGTGAAGACCACCAGGTTTTAAGTTTTTGGTTCTTTAACTATCATCACTCATAGGCAATGAATAAAGGGCACATCACAATGATCTTATACTATTACATTCTGTTATATAGGTCTCTGAATGTAATTTAGGCAATAAAAATGCACTTTTCTCATCAAAAGTGCACTCTGGGTTTATTTAGATCAAGTACATTTAGTATTTCTCTACTTTTTTCAATAGTGATTTTCAGATTGCAGGCCAAGTATAGTTAATAAGCAGTTTCTAGTTGCCTGAGTTCTTTCTTTATGATTATTTTTTAAACTAAACTTTGATGGGCAGACCATCAAACAAGCACTATTTCCAACAGAGGATTTCCTTGATAAGTGTTCCAAAAATGCTCAGAGCTATGTTGGCATTCTTCAATAGCTGTTTTGGGGGCTTTGTCTTTTGGTTGGCATTTTGCTAACACTAGGCTGAAGGATTTGTTTTGTTTTTAAAAAACAACAACAGGAACAGAACCTGTTGAAAAAAAGCTGAAAGTACTGCCTATTTATGGAATTGTTATAAATTCTTGCCTGCCACCCTGCCTATTTTTACTTGCACTGTGCATCCAATACACTTGAAAAGGAAGCAGAGTTTTGGTTCAGATAGTTGTGGACACCATCTTGTCTTTTTGGACAACACCCCACAGATGCCCCTATCCCACAAATATAATAATACAAGGAGCACTAGATTGGTCTCTTTAAAGCTTCTGAAGAATGGGACTTAAATCTAAACAAACAAACATTATTTTAAGTCACTGAAAGCTGAGATTCTGCACAGGAAGTACCTTTAAGATAATGTAAATGTGATATCGTGATTTAGATAGTAAGAGGCGTGGTGTGAATTTAATATATACAGTACGTGTGCAGGCTATCAGAATTATGTATTCAGGACACAAGATAGCAGTCAAGGGCACCAACCAGTTGGCAACATAGATCAGCATTCTGTCAACCAACTTCAGTGAGTTACACATACTGATAGAAAATAAACTGAGGTTCAAGATAATTGTTCTCATTTAGACATGGTTAGAAACCATGTGGAATAGCTCAGGTATGTATCCTTCAAATAATGCAGGCTCTTGCAATGTGAGAAGGCTCCATGTGAGTGGCTCCCAAAGAGTAACAACCATGATATATTATACATGCAGAATCAGCTGGTTGGACTGATGTGAATGCTCAGAATTTTCCTCCCTCCTCTACTACACCCTCTCTTGTCTTTAATTGCTGTTCTGTCACTGATACTAAAATGTAGCTGCTATAAGGCCCAAACTGGTTCGTCATGGATTATAGACTCCTTTAGGGTGGAGCACTATGCTAGCCCTGAACATTCATATTTTGAGCAGCTTTGGATAATAGAATAGGCAAATGTATACATTTAGTAATAAATTAAAAAAATTAAAAAATAGGGGGCGAACACCGTGGTAAGCAAAGGAGCAAAAATAGAAAGAGTTGTTTGTCTGCTTTAGAAAGCCAGTTGGGTTTAGTGGTTAAACTACCAGGTTAGAAACCAGGAAACTGTGAGTTCTAGGCCTGCCTTGGGCATGAAAGCCAGCTGGGTGATTTTGGGCCAGGCACTCTCTCTCAACCCACATCAGGTTTGGGCAAGAAGCCTATCAGTCAATATATGTCACAATCATCAAATCAATACTCAGCTGATCTAAAAAAACGGAGAGAAAAGAAGTTGTCTCTACCTACCTAAAACACTAGTAAGAAAAAAATAAGTGATTTGCTATATCTACTGCTGTCAATCTGAATGAGCAGTTGTTTCTAAACCAGTTTTCTTAGTTTCAAGTCAACTAACACTATCAATTTCTGTAATTGGAGACCACAGAATAGGTTTGGGAGATTCGTGCATGCAAGATATGCTCTAATGCTGAGTCATAAATATAAAGAATCAAAGTTCTATTTAGTGTATGCTATATTGAATAGAAAATGTGGAAACCTTTAGCTTTTCCTGAAGGCAAATGTGGGCCATAAAATGCTATATATTAAATTAGATTTTATAAAATATGTACTTTATTAAGCTGAAAATCCAGACAGGATAAACAAATGTTTACAATATAATACAATAAGCATTTCCAAGATTTAATAAAAATGATTGTCAGTCATTGTGCTTCACAAAAGATTTCTTTTTAATGAATAAATAATTTGATGAAATAAAAAATATTTACAATATAAACAAACGGGAAAAGCTTTGGATATAGTAATCTGATCCTCCTGTATTTTTTCCATTTTCTTAATGGATGTATATCAAATCACTTCTTCTGAAACAATACAAGTTGGACAGAAAATTGAAGTCAGCAAGATTAATGTGGTCTGTGGGCATAGCTTTTAGTTCAATTCAAGCTACGCGTGCTTTGTTTATTAGGAGCAAATACAATACAAATATAACTAAAATACAGTATCAAAATGCTAGGCAGCATTCTCCACAGAACAAAAATGTACACTAGTCTTTAACAATAACAAGGATCACTGGCAACAAAAAAATAGTACAACAGAAAGGTACAAACATTGTCATTAAGAATAGAATTGTGCTCTTGGATTGATCAGATGACTAGGCAGGTATAGTAGGCTCTTCGATGGGTTTGCATGATAGTGGTGTCCAGTCCCAGAGTGTGTTGGTGTGGGAGTGTGGGACTGTGACTCAAGCAACAGCCATACTATAGGAAATGGGCAGTGCAAGCATTTTTGGAAAGACTCTCTTGGGCTCTTAAAAAGAGCCAATACAAAGCAATTAAAGTGTAACACTGAGAAGTTCTCATCTCATACACACAGATATCATGAAGCAACTCGCTTGGACTGTGCTAGTGAAACATTTTGCCTCAACGTTACTTGCAGTATCAGCCAGAATTCAAGTACTCCAAAGCCACTTCATAGCAGAATTTATATTGATCCTGAAGAGACAAAACAAGAAAAGGGAAGAAGTTAGTTGTAGGGGGGAGTTAAAGAAAGTCAAGTTGTATAGTGAATTAATTACAAATATTTAATGAAAAAGTTTTCTGTGTAGATTTTTTTTGAATCTATTAGACAGGGCCACTGTGACCCTATCTGGAAAACATATGTGCGTTGGTAATAAGATCATAGAGATATACAACGTTGTCTGCCATATGCAGAATACTTAGATTAAAAAGATGTGCCTTGTAAGAAATGAAAGAAAATAACAAATTCAGCATCACGTAATACTTTGTTTCACTATATAAAGAGACTTTTTAGTAAACTGTCAAATGATGGCAGTGGAATTTCTTCATGACTAAAGGACAGACACAACTTCTTATAGTAATGATGAACAAAATAGACTGTATCCTGACATACTGAATTGTTATATAAGCTTGTGCATACTTGCACCTACATAAAACACCAATGGCCTTTCAGCCTTTCTACATTTCAAGTAGTTTCACAAAGTACAACACAAGGAAATAATTGCTCCTGGTCCTTTGTTTCTGAACTCTTTTAATCTTTCTGCAAGATAGAAGAACCATAATTAAATGCAATATGCTAAATGTCAAACTGAAATTCACAGTCTTGATAAATATTAGGAGATTAAGCTATTTATAAAATATATAATTTGAAAATCCGACACTTCATTTTACATGACTATTATTTCTGCCATACAAAGTCGGTTCTCCTTTTGGGTTGCCCTGCCAGAAAAGAAAATTAATAAGGGTGTTCTGTTTAAAGTTGTTACATTTGCACAAAAAGTCTAACACACCTTGAACAAGACTCAAGAAGTAGCATAAAAATACTTTTATAAGTCAAGTGATTTCATTATCCCCTTTAGGAAACAACAGGCTTGCTTTTATGAACAGTACTCCACATAAATCACCAAAATGTCACTATGCTTTACGAGAACTGGTATAATTTTCTACTTAGTGGTACAGTTTAAAAAAACCCTACCAGAAGGTCCACCATATTTGGCTTATTATTCCTCAAAGTCTTCAGCATGGAATACATCAACGGCCCTTGGTGTTGTAGCATTTCACAAACAATACTGATTGCACAAATGTCCCACTGCGGCCACCACCATTTCTGTAAGAAAAACAGCAAAATGACTTGATTATTTTTTAGATTTTGTTATTATAGATTCTTTTTCACCTGCTAAATAAGCTTATTTTATTCAATTATATACAACCAATGAGCGTTCATGTTGTCTAAATAGTCTATTCCCTATATTCACAGACTGGATTCGCTGTATAATAATAAGCTAAGCAGAATATTTATTGCTCGTGATGTTTCTAGCTATAGTCTTTGGGATCTTAGAATTCTCATCTTCCCAACTTTTAGGCTTAAGGACAAAAATATTTTATCCAACTTTGTTAGGCTAAGTTACAAATTATATTAGGAATTGTGTTAACAATACAACTTTATTTAGAAGATTTAGAAGATTTATGAGCACCTAGAAATGAACAATTGATCACTTGAAGTGATATTGATCACTTGAAGCTAGCGTGGGTTTGTTAAAACAGATCATACCAGACTTACTGTCTAGGTGTCCCTTAACATAAGAATTTCAATTTCAATGATTGCACAGTGTTTTTTTTTTCTCCTTCTGCTGCTAATGTATCTAAAAAGATTTTAGGTACATTAGCAGCAGAAGGAGCAAAAAGTGTGCAGATGGATTCAAAGTTGGCTGACCGACTGCATTCAGCATGTAATTCTCAATGTACTACGTCTACATGGAGGGAAGCATACGGTGGGGTGCCTCAAGGTTCTGTCTTGAGCCCAGTGCTCATCAGCATCTCCATAAATTATCTGAGATGAGAGATAGATGGGGAACTTAAAATATTTGAGGTCAACAACAAGCTAGGGGAAATTGCCGACACTTTGTAAGATAGACTCAAAATTCAGAAGGATCTTGATAACTTGAACATTGGGCCCTATATCCATATCCTTAGATATATATAATCTATTTTAAAATTGAATAGCACTCTCTCACCAGAGGGACAGATACCACAGCAACTATCTCCTGTTTACAATGCAGTCCTTTAACAGTGGCAAGAAGGTTCCACACCGATTTACACTCTTAATTCAGATGATTCTGAGGATGCAGATAAACCACCAAGTGGCTTCAACAACTCTCTGAAAGAGACCAATCTTCAGAGTGCTAATGGACAGATAACTGCGAAGAATATAAATCCTTAAATCCAGTTTATTTATACTAATAATTATATTATAGATATTGATTGGAGAAACTGTATCTATCCCAAGAATATCAGAACCCAAAGCAGTTTATTGCAAAAATGTGTTGCATGAGTTTAGATGCATGAATAAATTCAGCATTTATAATGCTTTATCTCTGGTTATTTTAGTTTTCTAGAGATTCATCTCGTTCTAGAAACCCTGTTATTTCTACAGCTATTCTAATCAGTATCCTTTAGACGGCACTTCATTGAAATAATAAACCTTAATAATACCAGAGTGCAGACTAGTTAGCTTGCAACTCTTTAAAGACAACATTCACAAATGGTTGATTTTCAAAGGAACTACAATATGGCACATCTGTCACATCCAGACAGCATGAAAAGAATGTTCCCTGCTGCCAAAATGTGGATAATATGTGCCATTCTTTCCGCATCTAATTAAACCAAAGTCATTTAAAAGGATTATGTTGGAGCTTTTTCCCCCTTCCTATCTACCTCAAAGTCCCATGCACGTGTGCAAACACATGAGAGGTAGTACAACCATTTAATATCCTGAGTAATCAAGAGAGATAATATAAATTTGCATTTGAAAAAGACCTCCCAGATGTGCATCTCAAAGCATTAATGAGCTAAACCTCCCAAAATAAAATATAATTTTATTCAACAGGTGAGAAAACTAGAAAACTGTGTGATAAAACTACTGGACCTGATCAGCGGAAAAGAGGGGTAATTTTAACAAAATCTAGATAGTAGCTAATTTTAAATTTTAAAAAACCTTATAGTTTAGACAGAAAATATAGTCTGATGTATCAGAGGTGGTATTTAGCTGGCTCTTTCTGGTTCGGACGAACTGGTAGTAGTGGCTGCAGGAGGCTCCACCCACCCACCCCGATGTAATGCGGGAACACTGCGCATGCACAGAAAGCAGTGCGCATGCGCAGATGCAGTGTGTGGGCAAGTTCATATTTGCGAACCGGTAGGGAAGGTAAGTGAATCCCACCACTGGACTGTATATGAATGTGACAGAGAAAAAGATGGAGAAGCACAAAGAAAGTGAAGAAATACATAAATTAACATATTATGCTAAGCCACGGTTTGACCACTATTTACTGAATAATCCACAATTGGCTAGGTTCTCACAATTATTACCCTCAAAAATCAAATGGGTGAGTTAACACAAACATACCAAACAAAATTAGCATTCTGATTTATCTTATACTAAGGTTAGGAAGAAGTGAGGAAGGTTAAAGAAGAGAGTTGAAATATTGCAGTTTAGCCATAGTCTGGTTGTCATGGAAAATAGTTTTATAAGTGGTGGTCCAAACTACGTAATATATCAATACATAATTTCCCATTATGTACCTATTTTTTTGTAAGGCTCAATTCTGGTGACTGCACAGGCAAACAAAAGTATTCTCTATCTTGATCTATCCTTAGCAGCAACAATAATTCTTCCAAGGAAATTCTTTTAATCTTGGCCCATCTTATCTTTCTTATTATATTTCTTCTTCATTTCTCAGCAGGCCAAGTGTAGTCATTTTTTCTAGTCCTTCGTCCACTTCTATCACATCCCCAAAGTAGATGAATTCTCCTTGCCCAAAAGATCATTTTAACTTTAATAGTTCTGAACTTTGTCGTCACAGAAATGTCCTTATCCTATGTGAACTTGTCTGTTTGTCACAGCCTTTCTCCCTAAGATTGATGTCCCTTTTATTCCACTAACATACTTCGTCCTTTATTCTTAAGCCCAAGAAAAACCAAATTATCTATCACCTTCATCATCTAAAGTTAATCAGATGTCAGCTAACCAATCTTGTCTGCATCTGACTGTTAACTGTGCTGATGTCCATTTAATGCTACCAAATGACACTGCAAGAATAAAAACTGATATTTTTTCCATCTGAAATTCCAATCCAAGCTATGGAAAGCTATGGAAAAAGCAATGTTCTATCTCATACAGAACATTGATTCTGTGATGCCTGTATGCTTCAGATTTTCCATTCAGTACAGTATCCCCACCCTCTTATTTTTCACCAAGGATTATCAACCTATTGCTTGCCTGACCACTGGTAGCAAAGAGAGCTTTGGTTCATCTGGGCTGCCATCTACCATAATCTTCTATCTTCCTTTAATCTAATTTGTGTCTATTAGATCCTTCCTGATTATCTCAGCATTTCTATAACCACTGAGGGTTTTTCTATTATTTTCTGAACAGAGAACATTTCATTTTTTTATTGTTTTCCTCTTTTTGTTGACATTCTCAAATAAGGTATTTTCTTTGTCCTTTCTTACTAGAACTAGAAGTCCTTATTCATGCTCTGAAAGCTCTTTGGATCTTCTCATCTTTGAAATTTTTACATTGTTTTTACTTCAATTTCACAATGTCTCATTTCTTTGTACAGCTCCTTAGACTCTCTAGTGCATAATGATTCATTGTCTGAATCTGTTCCTTACATTGATCTTATATTCTTACTGCATACTGCCCACATCAAATCTTGTTAACCCAGTTGGTTTCTTTCTCTTCTCTTTCCCTATATATTTGACAGCAATAAATCATGGTCTCTTCCAACAGATCAATAGATTGCACTTCTCATTCTTCCATTTCCTATTATGTGTCAGTTTGATTGCAGTGTTGTGCATCCAGTAATGTCCATATGTAGACTCTGTATTTATGTTGCTTGAAATGGATTTGACAATAAATAAAGAATTCTCTTTGCAAAAGTATATATTATTTTTTGTGCTTACACTATGGAATCTATTCCTGAATTCAAATTCTGGTTTTAATATCTTTATTAACCTCTCAGGGTGTATTTTGTTTTCTGTACAGAGAAAACTGATATGATTCTAGTGGTCCCTTCCAATTTCATGATATCATGAGTTACCTTCCAGCCAATCCTGAGGTCCCTTCTCATGCAGTACAAATAATATACAATTTGCTGCAGCAGGAAGAAGATGGGATGAAATAGTGGCAGAAATGTTATCCTCTTCCTTACAAAGGAGCATGATGAAATCATCACCATTTTGCATCAAGCAATGTTAATAATGTTACCTCTGGGAAACATATAAAAAGAGCAGAAAGACTATAGTCTATCTAATTTAGTTCTCTGTGTGGCAGTATTCAGAATTTATTACCTGCATGAACAATTATGACAAACGGATTGCTATGAGTTTGTTAAATTGCTCCAGGGCTGTAAATTAGGAACTCTTCAGTCTGAAATTACTTTGCAATACTTTTACTAGGTGAGTTTGGGGGCTCTCTAATTCCCCCTCCCATCCTATAAGCTCATCTGTACTAAGGACACTTACAGCTCTAAACTTTACAGAGTTGTAGTATTGAATTAGATAAAATCTAATCAAATTAAAAACTCAGCTTCATAAGAGTCGCTGTATTGATCACCTTAAGAGGTTTTATCACTTACAAGCAATGGACAATGTAACGCCCTATCTCCATATATTCTTCTTGCCATTGTCGACTGACGTATGAGTTTCAAAAAAAGAACGTTTAGATACGGGTGGTCTCTGTACATAGGCCACTAGGAACTGAAATTGCTGTACCATTCGGTAGCCATCCTGAGGCTGTGGGGACCCAACCAACAGGTGAAAGAAAAAAAGACAGCGTTATTTATTCTGATTCAAATAATCTATGCCTTACAACCTTACACTGTTATAGAAGATTGTTCTTACAATGTAAAGAAATTTACATTTCAAAGTATGATTTGAATCTCGATTTAAGATGATGATATTTAAACAGCTGAAAAATACAGATATGCTGAAGTGAAACAATGTAGCTGCAAGAGCAAATATATGATTAATATTATAGCAATCACAAGTTGAATTGCAATTAATTCTAAGTGTTGCTCTTTTATATGCTGTCATGTCAAATTTCTGAAATAAACGTTCACTTGATGACTTATTGTTAACATGCTAAATACAGACCAATTCGTTCAGAAAACTCCCCTTGCCTTGGCAGATCTTGGGAAAACTGTACTTATCTGTTGAAAATTTCTACTAAGTATAATAAAGGGAAGGAAAGAGGAAAAAAACATGTTTTTCAATTTTCATTCTATTGGACAGACCTGTGATTTGAAAAAAAGTCTTCAGGATTATTGATTGTTTAGTCTGTAATTAATGTTCAAAAAGTGTAAAATATAAATGATGTATCCTTAATTCTGGAAAAAAATAAATAACAAGTAAAAGACTGGTAAAGTTGCTTATTGAGTGTCTTCTTCGTATTGTT
This sequence comes from Thamnophis elegans, assembly GCF_009769535.1. NCBI lineage: Eukaryota > Metazoa > Chordata > Lepidosauria > Squamata > Natricidae > Thamnophis > Thamnophis elegans. Next base: position 25,329,910 of record NC_045548.1, read on the forward strand.
TTTATTAGGCAGTTAACACTGATCAGATATAATCTAGAATTTCTAAATTATCCAAATCCTGGCAATATTTGCTCAACTGAAGCTTCTAGGCTGGTTTATAATAGAATATGACATAGTCTACATTATAGATTGAATATTTTAGAACAAAGGGACTTTATATGGAATGCTTCATCAAATAATAAACTTAAAAATAAACAACCCAAACCTATATTTCTATCCTATAAGAAAAATAAGCAAATAAGATCCTTACTCTTGATGCCTTATAAATTCGGAAATTCGCTGATTATATCTTCTTCTAAATCAGCAGAAACAAATTATACTTGAATAGGGCCATGTCGATGAACACCATTTTCAGGCAATATTGTGGACATAACTGTAGAAGAAAGAGATTAATTCATGTGTAATTGTATATAGGATGACTATGTATACTCCAATGTATTTTTTATGTGCCCATATGAGCTCCCGGATCACAGAAAACTAAAATTTATACAAAATGTCACGTCTTTTAACTGTCTGAAAAATAAGATATTTCCAAAGATAAAAGGCTATAATGCAATATATAAGTTTATATATTGATGGAACTTTGCAGTCCTTCAAGAAAAGACCAACATTTTAAAGGCCTATGAAGCGGTATATAAGTCTAACTGCTATTGCTATTAATTTTGCAATTATATCTTTTTAGAAAGAAAAATGCAGAAACAATTCTCAGCCTCTAAGAATATAATCTACTTTACTACATAGACTCCAGTGAAGTTTGTAGTACACGTCTTGTTTATACAAATATGAAATACATACATTGCAGGAGAAAACTTTTATAGAGGACACATATAATTTTACTTTTATTTATTTATTAACAGACTTGTTTTAACAACAATGGTTAGGTTATTTAGAAAACAAAAATATAAATAAATTGAATTGAATTATTAATAATTACAATTTCAGACCAAATGGAAAGAAGAACAATTATTTCGAACAATTATTTTCAAATTATTTCTAAATGTCTGATGGAACAGAACTTTCAATTTCTTTTAAAAAAAGAACTGGGAAACACATGCAAGGAATTCTCTGTGGAAAATATTCTGCTGCTCTGGGATATCACAAAAAAATTCCTTCCTTTGCTGGTTATCATGAGTGTGAAATACATCTGTTTTTCATTTCCCAGTCTTTAATTGTAACACTACTGGATATCACCAAACCTTAGTTGACTTCCATTTACATAAATATCTCCTTTTCCACTTTGACAATTTGTTCCAACAGTATACTGTGTAGTGTAGTAATCACAGGGGATCAAAGAGATACTCTGGACCATTTACATAGCAGGTAATAATGTAGGCTGAGCCCCTCTTAATCCGTCCTGAATCTTCACTTTCCAATATTCCAGACATCAATTTAGAAATGGGCTCAGTCATACCGTTAAGGCCAAGCAAGCAAAACAAAACCCAGAGAACCATTGAAGGATTGTATTTGGGGTTTAATTTATATCTTCCCTCTCTATTCATTTGGACATGCAAGGCTAGCCATCAATATAATGAATGCTACAAAAATAAAAAATGGAAAGAAGTTACTTTAAAATCTTGCAAAGAAGTAACAATTAAAAACCTGGTGAAAATTACATATTGTGGCTGATGCTCTGGAGTAAAAGAGAAGGTGCATTAACTGCATTTCCTGAGAGAAGGCACTCCCCACCCTGGGAATAACAGGAAAATGCCCTCTATTTCATGCTGGACAGACTGGGGATATTTTCAGACTGTAACACTTGAGGAAGTTTGCATCAGGAGATGTAGACCTTAGTCATTTTGGCCTTTAAATGTCAGTAACAACATCTTATATGCTGCCTAAGAAGCAATTAACAAGCATCACAAGTCTTCTGGTATCAGCATAACATAATTCCAGTGTTTTACATTGAACAGAAATGTAATTGATGCATTTTTCACCCACTAAAATTTCTGGGTACTCTTCAAAGTCATTGCCATATGAAACGTATTGGAATAATCAAAACTGACTTGCTCAGATAGGAACAACTCTTTTCTTAATATGGAATATTTCTTGGCAAAATTTAGAATCCATGCACATGAAAGAAATCTTATAGTTTCTTGCACGTGCATGGTCTGCTAGTATCAAAATACAGAAGTCTTACTGGTATTTTAAAACATTATGCAAACTATGGTATTCTATTTTCAAGCTAGTAATAGGAAGAAAATTGAAAAGCCATAAAATGTGGGAAAAGGAGCTTTCAGCTGCATGGAGAAAATTTGTAAAAATTATATTTGAAAATTAAAGTATTTGGATTTTAAACATTTTACTATATGCAAACATTCTGAAAAGAATTGCTTGCATAATTTTACATGCAACTTCAATCATGTGTCTACTTGTTTGCCTCCTTTCTAGATTAAAGACTCCCAAATATTACAATCTTTCCTCACATGGAAACTGTTCTAGCTGCTTCATCATCTTAGCTGCCTTCCTTTGAACCTTCTCCAGCTCGACTGTATTCCTTTTGAGGTGTGGTGGTCAGAACTGCACACAAATATTATGATATTGGCATCTCTAGTTTCAATTCCATTTCTTATTATCTCTACATACAATTAAGTCTTTTTAATAGTGTATACAAGCTATGTTGAGAAGTTCATTAAATTTACCCTTACTCCAAGATTATTTAGCTCTGATTCCATTAGTTTGTGTCAGTAGTCAAAATTTTTGGCTCCAATGTGCATCACTATATACTGCCTTACATTGGATCTGCCATTTTGACATCTACTCCCCTAAAAGAATCCTTTGGACAGACTCTTATTGTTTTTACCAATTTGAACAATTTACTGTCACCAGCAACATAGCTGTTCCACTAGTCACACCTGTTTCCAGGTGAATTATAAATATGTTAAAAAGTACTAGAAAGGAGTGTCTTTATTCTAGTCCTGTGCTGCTTTGCTTAATTCATGATTTGGCTGATGGATTAGAAAATGAGATTTTCACATTTTTGGATGACACAAAGCTAGGAGGTTAGCAAACACTTTGTGGGACTATCAAAATTCAAGAGGACACTGACAAGTTGAAACAATAGGCAGATATTAGTAAGATGATACAACAAATGTAAAGTCTTATATTTGAGTAGGAAAACCAAAAGCATGAGAATAGAACAGGAAGAGGACATACTGAACAAAACTACATGTGAATTACAAGAATCCAGTCTCATAGTTGTTCATAAGATACATATGCACCAATAGTATTATGCATTGGCAAAAAAAGGTTATCCTTTGCTGTAGCAAATAATTAGAGTGTCAAGAAGAAGTTATTGTTCTTTTCTAATGCTGCATTAGAATCACACCTTACATATTGTATCCTGTTTTAGGCATCATGTTTTTGAAAGGATATTGACAAACTAGAACATGTCCAGAAGAAAGTAATCAAAATGATAAGTGGCCTGGATGGAAAAATTACGAGGAAAGGTTGGAAGCACTGGGTATGTTTAAGGAAGACTACAGGGAGACCTGACAGCTGTTTTTAAAGAGCTGTCATGTAGAAGACAGGAAGGAATAGTTCAGAGTTATTTCACAAGACAAGGTAAGACATAACAAGTTTAAATACAAAGAAGTAGATTTTCTATGGACTTATTTTTTCCACTAAAGGTAAGAATCATTGAATAATGGTACAGACTATCCTGGGAGGGGCCAGCAGTTTTAAATTGAAGGCTTATAACAGAGGCTTCATGGCCATCTGTTGAGAAGTCAGTAGCAGTGTAGCACTTTCCTGCAGAAAGTTAGACAAGGTGATTTTTCAAACCCTACATTCTAGGAATCTACCTAGCCAACTCAAAAAAGGTTTCAGTGTTGTGGCCCACATGGGATACCTTCCTTCAATTTGTACACCAGAGCTACTTTTCCCTGCCAAAGGCTGTAAACAATTATGAGCAAGGAGGGTTTGAAGTAACCAATCACACAAATAAACTGTGTGTTATTTTATGGAATTGTAATGGAAAGATAAAGGACAATCATTTCTTCAGAAGAAGTGTACTCAAACAACAAGGTAATATCTTGTGTATTTTTTTGTAAAAAATATTTGAATGAAATGTGTGTTTTCCCACTTCACCCTATGTACCCTAATTAACATTTTGGAACAGATATTAGTTAGGAAACCAGGTTTAGTTGCCAACAGACAGCAGGCCTCCAAGTTTTAAAAGGTAACAAAGGAAGACCAATGGAAAGTTTAAAAGTTTCTCTGCCTTTGAATATTTAAAACATGGCTGAGAAGTCAAATGCACTTTTAGTAGCAACTAAGCACTTGATCCTACAAGCCGTTCCTTGTTCACTCTGAAAATAACTCAACAACACCCAAGATCTTTTGCCTTTCATGCATTTCCCTGGAGACCAGTGATTGTGGTTGGGTACAAAAATATGCCTGAAATTTATAATTACTTGCAGAAGGGGTGTTACTTGTGAACTTTAAAACAATAATGACAACAATATTTCAAATGTTAAGAAAACTATTTTTCCTTATTTATGATAAATATAGCATACATTAGAGCAGATTCAGCTGTTAATGTTCTCCTCTTTAACCAAAACATTTAATTAAGCAGTACAATAAATAATTTAAGTCAGAAATTTTAGAAAACTGGGCAGTTTTACTTTAGTATGGGCACCCATTTTTCAACTCCAGCAGTATTTGTAAGAGAGTTTCATCTTTCAGTTTCCAGGAACTGACTGACTACTTTTGATGTAGAGTTTGCTGCCACTTCAGCTGGAAAGAGACAGGAAGAACACAGCAAAATAACGCATGTAAGGCTCAAAGGAAGTGTGGTATTTCAGGAAGTCATGCCAGCGCCATTTAGTCCTAAGTGCAGATGGCTATTGAGCAACACTGATGACAAGCCATCATCTATGTCACCCTTTGTCTGGAGACATAATTGTCTCTTTCCCAGTAGCATAAGCTAGTGCATTTTCTTAAACTGACATCCAGCATCCCAGGAAAATGTCTCCATGAGGATATGCAATTAATGGCACTGCTCCTATTAAAGAAAAGGGCTGACAGTCAGCGATCCTCTTTTTTTTTCTGAAAGAAAAGTAATTATAAAGAGCAAGATTTCAGCATCACAAAAATAGATCTTGCATCTATGCGGCACAGTAAATAATGGTTGATTTGGACTAGTAAACCAAGGATTCATATTCCCACTCGAGAATAAAATTTTATAGCTACTCGACTAAGTGCTAGTCTACAAAATATTTCACGACTCCCAATGCCTTTACTGTTGATAGTTGAACTTAAAAGGAAAAGCCATTTATCACTTCATTTTTAGTTCTAAGTTTGGTTGCTATAACTATTGTGATTAGTTGAATCTTTTTTATTTAATCTTGGTGCAAAGCTCTCATGTACTCCTTGATTTATATTGTTAGAACTTGCAAATATTTGCACTTTCAGCTATTAAGAATATTATGTTCTGGGTTTCCCATTTTTCCACAGCTTGATATGGTCTACATAACTGAAGGCCTTTCTGTAATCAGTGAGTTACCATATTGATAACTTTTTGGAGATTTCCAGGACTGTAAACTACACTGGGAAGCTGCAAAAGAACATATTGGAAAGCCACCTTCTATCCTGTTTTATCAAGAGAAGTCCCTTAAAGTTAAACTCAAATTGAAAGAGACATTACATATGAAGAAAGTAATTTTACTAAATTCACGTCTTTGACTTACTTGTGCTGGATCCACATCATTCAGCATCACTATTGATGTGCAATGGTAGTCTAGAACCAGTCTCCAGAAGTCTTTGACAGTATTTGGTAAAGGATGCTGAGTGACTATAAAATGAAGGCTGTTTATAACTCTGAAAAATAAGCAGTATATTTTAATGGAGGATTAAAGTCAGGATTAAAGCTACAGTAAGAAAGTAAATATAAGAAAAAAATGAATATTAATAATATTTTCTTCAAAAAATGATATTCTATATATTATGGAAATAGAAGAAAAAGCTTCTGCTGAACTGGCATGGAGGCACTTACAGCTGTTCAGACTCGGAACAGAATTGCTTTTAAATCCCAGTCTTCCAATGGAACTTGGAGATAGTGAAGTTATACAGATATAGTCTTAAACCTGCACCAGAGGTTCCTGTCCCTGGTGACATGTGTACATTAGCAGAATGCCATAAAACACAAGGGACAAGGAATGGGAAGCAAGACTTATTTTAGGAATAGATAAATGGTAGGTACTAGGGCGATGGGTTAAAAAAAACACCAAGATAGTAACTGTGATCACACTTGCTTCTTTGTAAAATATGTCAATCCATATAAAAAAGGGGCAGTGTTTTAATCGCACTGTTGTGTCTGCCATGTTACTTTGTATGGCCTGAGGTATACTATTTGACAACTCCTGGGTGAAGAGGAAACAGTTATGAAATAAGGCTGACATCTCTAGCCTGGTTTCCTCCAGATGTATACAACAGCTGTGTGTCTTAAGGTCTATGACAATGGTGGGTTGCAGGTGGTACGCCCCGGTATGGGCATACCGGTGCCTGCAGGGAGCACCGGGTACCGTTCCGGTATGGTGCTCCGGAGGGCCCCCTGAGCTCCTTTCCTGTATTTGAATTCTTTGGTGCTTCCGCGCACGCACACGGCGCGTACAGCGCCTGCTTGACGCTCTGCCAAGCAGCTGAAGCGTCGCAGAGGCATCACAGAAGGATGCATGCGCACGCTGTGCATGTGTGCATGTGGCAGACGCTGGGCCCTGTTGCACCATACCGGTTGCACCGGAATCCGGAACCCACCACTGGTCTACGATTGTAGGGCGGCAGGTTGAAGGATTCATTAAAAGTGGCTACTGAAGGCAAGGGCTTTGCTAACTGCAATATATATAATGTACAATATATGTTGGATATTGTAGGCAATGTCAATCACTAGTATAATCACTAATATGATACTCCCACCTTTTGAGCATACAATCTTTCCACGTATCTTTATTATAAATGATGTACCTGCTAACTGTGAAACTAGTATTAGAAAAGATTGCTTTCATAGAATAGTTGAGAATGTCTTTGTTCTTTTCTGAAGTCTGCATTTTGGCATGTCTGTATACATGTGTGACAGCCTTAATTACTGCTGTTCTAAAATGTCAGAGATACTCCACAAATCTCTAAAGAGTGTAAAACATATTTAAGTGTCCTTTTACTTAAGTGATGTAAGTGTATTAAAACTTTCATATCTGCATTTAATGTGGATAGCGGTAAAAGTATCCTTAGCAAATGTTCATTCAGTTAGAAAAGAATCAATTGACTGAAGTAATGGCCCGTGTATTATCTACGCCAGCAGGCTTTTTCCCTCTATTCATTACTATGAAAATGAAAACTAAAATTTTCTCCCTATATTATTATGCTGACTAGCTACCTTAAAATCTCATTTTATATGTGTGCGTGATACTGTATGCATACAAACACACACACACACACACACACACACACACACACAAACTTTGAAATAAGCCCAAACAAGAATGTATATATTTAGACTTAGCTTCATAATGAGCTCCTCTTCACAGTTAATATGCATACATTACATATGAAGCATACTGATTAAATTCAAATTGCATGAATCTGTTTTGTTATTTATTTAGATTTGTTGAATGAACTGAACCACTGGTAGTATGTTTTAAGGACACATCTGCATGGTTCTTGGCAACAATATAAATGCGGTTTGCCATTGCCTCTCAATAGATTTTTTTCTGGCTTCCCTGCTCAGTCTTCTTCTTCATCTTTTGATATTTTCCTGTTCTTTTATCCATGCACTGATGAAGTCTGACTCTATTGAGCTTTTTTGTGATCAGCCCAGGTCAACTAAGTATTGCAACTGGCTAATGTAATATATGAAACTTGATATATGATTCTGACCTGTTAAAAACATTTATGCAATATGAAGTTGGCTGAACTATGATCTTCTCTCAACAAATATTTTCATACCTTAGCAGTTATATAACTTATACTGAACGTATTGGAATGTTTAAGATTTTTAAAGTAAACCCAGAAAGCATATCGAAAGATTTGAGCCCTTTATGTGGTCAAGCTTCTTACAATTTTCCAGGTCCTTTGATATCAGGCAGATACCTCTTTAGCTAAGAAAACCAAGACAAGAGCTTACATCCATCAGTGCAGCATTAATGTAATTACTGCTTTCTCCATCTATTGTGATAAGGAAAGGCAAACATCTGTCTGGAGGAAGAACATCCATACACCGATTCTTCTCATGATTCCGGGGTAAAAGTGCTATGCTGCAATCTTCTACTCGAAGGGTTGGGGTCACCATGTTTAGAGTCTACCAAAATAAGATAAAATGAATTTGACAGAAAGTTACTCAACAATAAATATGTCTTCAGGGTTACATTGATTTCCAGGGAATTAAATTTGAAGAGAATTTATGCTTCATAGAGTAATATAAAAAAATTAAGCTAGCTAAATTTTGCCCTACAATAAAATGTTTGTGCAATATTTGGCTTTTGAAATGTGCTTCAATCATTGACTTACCCTAAATTCTTCTTTGATCTGACTTGAATTGGTTTGAGGATCAAGTTTATTCATTTCATAATAGACTGATCTAACTTGTGAAGCTAGAACCGAGGTATCTCCACATAGACAGGCTTCCAGTATTGCATCATGTATAAATACATACTGTTCCTAGAGAAATAAAAAAAAAATCAGACAGTTGGAATAATGTTCCATAGCCAAATCTAACACACACTCATTCTATCTGGCATAATTCCAACCAAATTTTTAAAACTGTTCAGTCTGTTTTCTTATTACAAGTCTAAGAAAATAAGAATTTTAAATGCCTGAACTTGACGTCCATGACCTAGAGGCAAAAAATGGTAAAACCCAAAATATTGGGTCCAACCACGTCTAGCTTTTTGAGGTTGGCTATATTCTGCTACTTTGTTGAGCATAATATCTAGACAATCAGGGCAAGGAAACTCTCGGAAGTGTTGTAGGACACCTGGCATTTAAATTTCAATATGTGACAAAACAAGAGGCATTTTCATTCTATCCAATACGACAACTGAAAATGAGAGAATGCTTAGAATACCTCTGTTTGCACCATGTTAACTCTTCGAGATCGAAGTTCTCTGACACAGTTGAATATATCTACAACTCCTTCTCTTTCTGCCATGTCTAACATAATGTCAATGACAATAAAACATCCAGTTCTGCCAGCACCTGCACTGTAAACACAAAAGCACAATTATTATTATTTTAACAATAGCAATTCCTTTCACCAAAATGGAAATATTATGTCTTTCTTGAGTGACATTAAAAAAAAAAAAGATCACAAGAGCGCCAGCCACATACTTTAGTGTCCTGGTGAAAGCACCAAGCTAGAAACCAGGAGACTGAAAGTTCTAGTCCTGCCTTAAGCACAAAGCCAGCTTGATGACTTTGGGCCAGCAAATCTAGGAAAAGAAATCCACTGAGAATGAATAAAATCTTCTCAAAAAGTCAATTTTAAAGAGTTTTTAAAATCACCATAGTTGAAGAGAAGACACCCTTTTCTTGGAAAAAAACAACTTTATGTTGCAAAACATTTAACTATCCAACTATCATCTTAACTATCATCTTCTGAAGCTTGTATCTGCCTTATGGAAAATCCCAGTTGGAATTAATAAGGAAATTCCTTTCCAATTGAAATAAGAACAATAAAGTATTCTTCAGGATTACAGTAATATTAAATCTCCTCTCCAGGCCTGGAATGATCCTGTTAATTATCAATGCTGCTTGCTTTTAAAAATCCATCTGTCTAATCCTAAAATGTATTTAACCACACATTTGTTTGGTTAACAGTGTTGCATTGTTATATTGGGCATGCACCTTTTATGAATGGTGGCTCAAATAAGTAGCTGGTGTGCCAATGACTGTGAAATGCCATCCTGGACAAATATATTCCAGAAGCTTTTGGAAGGACTCTGTAACATTTAAATTGGGTCTAAATCTAATCATATTTTTCAATCTGTTGCAGTTGAGGAAGATACATTCATAAAACAATATTATACATCATTATTTCCTGTTCATGAATGGTATTTCATAAACTGTAACAATTAAAATATGACATACAAATTAATTGCACCCAGATAGCTCCAGCTGTACTAAATTTAAAAAGGATAAAAAGTGACCAACACCTTTCTCAAGTAAAGAAGCCAAAACAGGTCCTACTAACCTGCAGTGTACAACTAGTGGGCCGGCATTAGGTGGGCTTTTCGATTTGACCTGCCGGACGAATCCGAGAAGACCCGTAGCATGGTATGGTACACCATGATCTGGCCAGCCAGTGAAGTGGAACTGTCTGATTTCTCTGATTTCATGGGCGCTCTCTGTTATTTGGTTACAAGAGAAAAAAAAGAAAAAGGAAAAGCAGCAATAGTGAGCATTTTCAAATGACATAGAAAGAACATGCTCCATTTACCCCTTTTTTAAAATTTGAGGACTTTTGGAGTTTACCCCAATCTTCTACCTTATTTACTACCAGAAAAGAGATTGGCATGATGAGGAATAACAACAGGCCCAAGATAAAATACACATTGCTTTCTCTGTCATTGCTTTGTCATTTTGATTATGTAAAGCACCCAGAATCTGGAACTGGACATTCTTTAAATCAGTGCAACAAAGAAATAGGCCAATCAGTTAAAGACAGTCAGCCCTTAGCCAGAAACAATTTTTGAACAAGAATTTAACTTAAAGGTGTTTTAATTTTAACAAGACCATGACTAGACACATTGAAAAAACTCACCTTTTCTACTGCAAATGTTCGAATCACATATTCAGCGAGAAGCTCTGTCTCTATTAAGGTAACTTTAATGTCTTTATATATCTCAGTGTCATCTGGCCAGTATTTACAGCACTTGACCTTTCAGAAATACAAAAGAAAATCAAGGCTTGTTATTTTTCAGTTTGAAGCATTCCTTTAAGCTTTTTGTATTGATTTGCGCTACACAGGCTAATGAGACATAAAACAATCACACTGTCTACATAAGGAATGGACCATAATATTGAAAAAAAATGCATCTTCTTCCAACAAAAATTCTGGGAGTTGAAGACAGGAGTTGGTTTTTTTTCAAAACGGGGGAAAATGTGTACATGTGCATGCACACACAAAGACCTTTCTGTTTGTGCAGTCTGTTTCTTTCAACACTATCACTACTGAAAAAAATATGGCAGTATTGGTCCCAATTGGATTAGCAGGCGAGAAAGTTGAGCCTGTAGTGCAGTGTTTCTCAATCTTGGCAGCTTTAAGAATTCCCCAGCCGGGGAGTTTGAAGTCCACACATCTTAAAGTTGCCAAGGTTGAAAAACACTGCTGTACTGTATTGAATTTTGCTGGTGTGCACTTTTGTCTTTGATCATTTCTCTTCTCAAATGCACCTGAGGAGTCATGTGATTGTCTGATGAAAAGTCCCAAAATCATTACTTCTGATCATATTTGTCTACTTTGGGCATTTTATTGTGAATTTTGTAACATTTCCTAAAACTCCCTTTGAAAGAATTTCACACAATTCTGCTGTCAGAAAGCCAAAATCACAAGGAACACATGTGGAGGCTCACTGTTTCTCTGCTGTATGTCTGCTTGAAAATCAAGACCTGAAATCGCAATCTTGATTTAAGGTTTCATAGTGGTTTCTCTCTCGTTGACAATATGTTTTCCCCTGCTTTGCTCAGAAGAAGTTACACTTCCCATTACCATCAGATTGGTGCAAAATCTATTGGTGACCCAATTTATTATGGTCTATCTCTTCCATAGGTAAAGTCTGATTAATACCAGTTTATTCAAGACCCATATAAAAAAAGGAAACAGCTGCATGAGAGGGATTCAGTCTAACTTTAGCACAATTGCTTTGAGATGACTGCTTGCTAATTTCCATTGTGTTTTAACAATGTTAAAAATGGCTAAATTCCTCACAGAACTGTGACTTCCCTGTGTGTGTGTGTATATATGTGTGTACACATACTGTAGTGCACTGTGGAATTCCATCCTCCCCCCCCCATGTAATGACGAGGTTAGCCAGTGGCTGGCCATTGGCAGATAAACAGAAGAAAGCAGGAGGTAATTAGTTCTTCCTTATACAAAGGAACAATAGATCGTTTTAAGAAAAATGATCTGCAAAGCACTTGCTACTTTTGCAATGTCTTTACTTTTGTAGGTGCAACTAATCTTGGGTGGTAATTATGAAAGCGAAAGTCCAATACTAGAATGTAAATAAATTATTAATGCAAATGTTCGTATTTCAAGGAGCATGGAACACCTTTATGTGATCTATGTGGCAAATCATACTGTATTAGACACTTCATTCAAATTTCCTGCATATTGTCCATATGTGCAAAATGATGGAGCAGCTTTTACATAGGTATATGTCACTATCTTTGCATATTTTACACATAAGAAAATGGCAGATGAGATATTATGCATGCACAGAAGCATACAGCATACAGTACAGATTCAGTCCACTGCATCTGAAGTCTGTAAAATCAAGATCTGTTAAATTGAAGGTTTATTGTGATAAATTAGTGGAAGAGACTTGAATGCTTAACAGGTTTGCGAGATTACAAAATTGGATGGAACAGTTAACAAGTAAACCTTAGAAGAAATTCAAAAAGGTCTTAATAGGTTAAAGAAATGGGCTGAAAATAAACAACAAAATTTAATTGGAGACAAACAGGTGGTGTTTTTTTTTCCTGAAACAGAAATGAAAATGTACAGACACAGAATGGTAAATATGTGGTTTGGTAAGAGTATTTATTTAAAAAGATATAAAGATAAAAACTCCAAATCAGGCTTAACTTTGGTGACACATACTGTTACCCTTGTTGGCAGTGACAAGGAAGAGATTCCCCCCCCCCCCCAGAATATCTTTCTACTTCCCATGGATCTGCAGTTCATATGAGCCATCACAGTGCTCAACAGGTTCAATCCTGCTCCGAAAGTTATTGTCTAATTGATTGTTTAAAACTCCCCAACTTTCTAGTAGAGTAGTTCAACAATAGAAACCATTATCAAAAAGGTATGTGGGTTCCTGTTTGTTACAAGCAGAGTAATTCCCCCTGCCTGGAGCAGTGTGTGGTGTGTGTCTGTGTGTGTGTGTGTGTGTGTATGTGTGTGTATGTATGTATGTATATATATATGTGTGTGTGTGTGTGTATGTGTACACACACACACACACATATACTGCTCCAGGCAGGGGACAGGAACACACATACTTTTTGGATAATGGTTTCTGCAGTCTATATATAGACTGCAGTTAGGGCTATCTCTAAGGTTGGTGCTACATCTGCTTCACCACAAATCCGATTGATGTACGGATTTATTTGGATAGCCCCAATAGTTTTGGATCAGATTGGGCATAGGAAGACAGCTGCCTTTGGTGTGCCTTCTAATTTATTTCTTATTTACAGTGATCGGCAGTGTCTTTCCAGACTTTCAGATGAAAGTCTCCCCTGTGCTCTTCAAGGGATTAATAACGGGGTCATCTACATGCAAAGCAGATGCTCTGCCACTGATTTAGTTGTTTCTCCCTCTTGTCATTATGTTATAGGAAGAGCTATTGCTCAATGGTAGAATGTAGAGAGACTTGTAAAAAGGTCCCTAAAACATGTCTGATGGAGAAAGGCTTGGGAGAAAAAGGATTTAGTTACTTACTCAGGCTTACAGGCCATTTTTTATTGCAAACAACATTAAGTACTTGTTGTGGCATCAGAGAAGATTGGTGAGCAGGAAATGATGTGGACCCTTTTTCCTCGTTGCATATATAAGGGCAGGAAGGGTTACTTAGCCAGCAGAGGCAGCATGCGTAATTAAAGAAAATTTGTATTGATGAATTAATTCCTCGGCATGCATGCTTAGAAGTTACTTAGCAAGCTTTGTAAATTGCACCATTCTGCTGTAAATCGCTCTCACCTTTGAGCCTTTTATGTGTATTCCTACTTGTAACAATTAAGAGAAAAAGTACAGCAGCAGTTCCGTGATCTGACACCTCCAGAGACGAGAAGGAGCAGCAGCAGCTGCAGTAGAAAAGGTGTTTCCCATAAAAATATTTTTACCAAAGGATCAAATGATTCCCAAGTTACTGACAAAATGTCATCAATCCATCCTCAGGTGTTGTACTGCTAGAGATGATGCCTTATTTAACATTCCCCTGAAACTAGATCCTCTATCTGTGATCAAGTCTATGATAAGATCTATGATGATCAAGCCATCTCCAAGTTTTATTGTTTATATTACTGTCTCTTAAAAAGGGTATAAAAAGCTGCTGAAAGTTTGAATCTTGGTGCAGAACTAAAGTCCTCAGAAAAAAAAGGTGCTTTGCAATTAGGCTCTAGCACTGGGAGTTCTCAGCGAGAGGAGAGATACAGTTTGGAATATTTTTTTTATTTCTTGGTAATCTCTTAATATTTATTCACTAAAATCTTTTAAATATTTTGCCTGGTTTAAGCTATTATCTCTGGATACTGAAGAATTCACAGTATTATCTCTGACCTAACCACCAGGTGGCAACACAATGCTGTACAGAGTTACAATATAGTAAACAAGGAAGATATAAACAATAAGCAATAACATAAAGCAACTAAGGGATGCCTTCCTGTTCATCGCACTGAGAAATAGCATTTTTAGTAAAAAAATCTCTGTTGGGTGGGAACCTACCATTCTCACACTTCCTGAAGGTTTTGTGAAATACAAGGTCTCGGTGGCTTTTCTAAGTATTAAGCTGATTGCTGTGATCTCGCCCTTGGTGGAATACTGTTTCAAAGAAAAGGGGTACTGCTAAACAGGCACATTCTTCAAGGGGAGGAACTTGAGGAGTGCCCTCCCTATTGGATTTTTTTTTTTTCACAGGCAGAAGCCACTAGGAGAAGCAGTAGATATCCAAGTCCTAAGTCATTTTTGAAGTGACAAGAAGCACCCTGAATTTTATTGCAAGTCACTTGTAACTAGCACAGCTCTTGGATAAATGGTATTGCCTGAATGGAGAGATGCCCTTAATTTCTTGAGCAGCTGCTACTTTCTGGACCAATTGTGGCTTCTGGGTGGCCTTCAAAGGTAACTTTATGTAGAGCGAGTTGCAAGAGTCGCAATGAAAAGTGATGAAGATGTTAAGTGACTGTGAGCAGGGTCTCTTCATCGAGAAACACTTGTATTTAGTGCCAAGATTCAAGTTGTGTAAAGACCTTCTTAGCCATAGCTGCCATTGATCCTCAAGCAGGAACCTAAGTAGCCCCAATTATGAACAGTTTAAGCGAGGGAGAATGGATTTGTCCAGAATCAAAGATGGAGTATTATTGATATCGATTGGTTTTTGAACCCATGGCCATTCAGTTTTGTGGAAATTAACTTTCCCATCCATACTCACAGCCTCTGAGCACAGAGGATAGCACTTCTGTCTCCTGCTTGACCCAAAACTGAGATATACAAGTAGATATAATTGGCATCCTCATGACTCCTAGTTTGTGCTGATGGAATCTCTTCAAGTGACTTCATGCAGAATTATAAGGGTAATAGCATTCACTTTGCAACGGAAGGCCTTAGGTTTGATCTATTTGCTCCCATCCCCAAAGAAATCTTTGAAGAATGTACTACTGCAAATGCAAACCCTGGAGGGTATCCAGAAGGCTATCCTGATCAATGGTATTGAAGGCAGCTCAGAAATCAAGTAGGGCCTGGATAGTTGAATTCTCCTCTCCACCCCATTCTTACTATAGTAATCTACAAAGACAACAGATCAAAACAACCCCTTTCCCCCAAGGTACATTGGGGGGAGGGGCAGACAAGATGTCCACTACCTCTTGTTTAAGTGGACCAGATTCAGATGTATAATACATAAAGACATTATACAAATTAGATTTTAATTTTGAATTTCCTGGGATTTTTCAGATCTAATTTGCACATTTAATTTACCTTACATAAATTGGACCATCATATTGCTTGACGAAAGGGGGTAAAGAGAAACTGATTTCCCCACCCTTTATGGCCTCAGTAGCCTCCACAATTTCCTGAAAATGAACTTCTAGAAGGTTATCAGACTCTGATAAATAGGATTCAGTAGTTTGTTGCTAACTGGGAAGAAGTACCACAGGCACAGATGTTATCTTCCAAATTTATACTATATTTCTAGAGGTCAATACACTTTCCACTTGATTTATGGCTCTTTGCCACAGAGAAGCAGGTTCAATAAGAGGACCAGGCCATGATTGATGCTTCCACTGAACTATATAGCTATGTGAATCTGATAATCTACTCCTTCTATCTAACTGGTCCTACTCTTTCAGCCTTATAAAAAAATAAAAAGTAGTGTTTATATCAACAGTCTTAAGGGTATACCAACCATAGCTTTTAAAATCTTGCAGATATCAGAATATTTGCGGGGCCACCTCTTCCCAATGGTATCTGCCTGTCACACATGTTCTAGTCTGATGGGACACTTAGGGTTCCTCCTTTGAAACATAATCCTTCATGATGGGAATCAGAAGATGTGCCTTTTCTGTTGCAATGCTGACCCTCTGGAATGATATTCTCTCTACCGTTGGACCTGATCCTGTTGCTTTCAGGATGGCACTAAAAACTGTTTTCTGGGTACTGGAACTTGGTCTCCCATTAATGTTGGATTTTAATTGGGATTTTTCATCTAGTTTTTTTCTTTATTGCACATTAGCCAGAGACACAATAAGTGGGATGGCCATTTGCTGTAAATCATTTAAATCTATATAAATAAAAATGTAATGGTTGTTTGTACAAAATCGCTAATCTCCGAAAATTCTTCACCAATTGCTTTGAAATTTTGACACAACATTGCATTCAAATATGCGAATGTTTTAAAATACGTATACATAGAGGTCACACCTGTGACAGGTAAAAACATGATTTTTTTGTAAAAACATGCTTTTTTGAAAACCAGCGCCATCGGATGTAAAAGCAACACGCGCTATACTAAATATTTCATGATTCCATTTCAATGTTTCCATTGCATTGTTATATTGAATTTTCATAGATTTTGATTTATTTTCATTTTGATTTAATTATTTTGTGTGACATTGCGTTGGAATTGAGCTGTGTCATTTACCATAGCGTTCATTTAGTGAGTATAGTATATTCGGAACAGTTCGGCCTCTGTCCAGCTTCGTCCCGACAGTCCCTTTATATGTGTGGCTGGGCTGCGGCCGCACCCTTTCCCCTCCTCCTCTGACAAGTTTCGGCCATTTCCGCCAAGGGGAGCCGAAGCCCTTCAGCTCCCCCTCCCTCTCTCCCTCCTGCCGGGCCTTTGCTGTCTGCGGCGGGGCACCACCTGCGCCATCCTTCAGCTGCCTCCTCCTGCCCTTAAGCCAGCTTACCCCCGGCCAGCCCAGCGGAGCTCCAGAGGAGGCGGAGTGTCTCCTCAGCCTGGCCCGCCGCGCGCACTCTCCACCCCCCCCAGCAAACCAGCTACGGCCTCGCCAAGGCGACTCCGATGGGACGGCGGCAGCGGTGTCAACCTGAGGTGCAGTGGGGCTGGGGCGGCCCCTGGGTGCCCCATGAGGCAGCACTTCTCCTCCTCCGAGATCCTGGACATCTCACTCTCCCGGGCCACTGACTTGGGGGAGCCTGAGCGCATCCTCCTCCGAGATGCTCAACAACTCCATGAGGCCGACAGCCCTGGCGCCGTCTCCCCCAACCATCCTCGCCCGGCTCAGCAGCCCCGAGTCCTGACCAATGGCAGCACCCACCCGCCGCCCCAGTATGCCCAGACTGGGCCACAGCAACGCGTGGCCGGGTACAGCTAGTATACAAATAAATGAATAAAATAATTGTAATGCAATATTTACATTTTATGTACAACTTCAGCACATCTACATTTTGATATATAAATGTTAGCAAAATATTGATTTACTGTTGTCATTGAAGTGTTGGGAAAGATTTTCATTTCCATTTATATCTACAGGTAAGATGAATAAGGAAAATGATATTAAATCTGGTTAAGAGTTTGGCACCAATATGTATAAAACATTGCTAATGTTACTTAATTCAAATTTGAACAATATATGGCATTAGTTGATAAAGAAATTTAGGATTCAGAAATATGTATTACTTTAGAGAACTACACTCATTTACTGAAATAAATACTTGCTAGTCACTTAATCTTAAAACTGATCTTCAAGACACTTTTGATGTAAGATAACATTATATATTATACCCAGTATTATGAAGATGTTGGAAATTTAAATGATAAATAATGGACATGGCAAAAGGAATGTAATGTATGATACGAGGGGGATAAGACAAACAAAGATTGGAAGATTATAATCATTGGTAATATTCTAAAACAGCATTTCTCAAGTTATCGTCCTGATGTTCTGGAATACATAGCTCATAGTTATCTTTTTTTCTACAGCTTTTATACCATATGTTCACCTATCAGAATGTTTTACATGAAGATTGTAGAGTAAAGGTGACATGGCATGCAATATAACCATAAAAAGTCCAAAATAATGAACACCGTTAACTCAAGGCATAAGCGTATATTAACACTCTACATGGGGCTGCCCTTGAAAAGCATCCAGAAGCTCCAGTTGATTCAAAATGCAGCAGCCCACATGGTTTAGGATTCAGGAATCAGTATGTCTGGTCGTCACTAAGTGAGCCTTTACTAACTTTTTAAACTGAGGAACATGAGATTGTTTTTATAAATTTACCACTGTCTCTCTTATAATAAATTCCAAGTGGAAATGTTTTTGGAAATTATTTTAGAACTTCAACTAATGTCAAAGATGGAGCCCAACTTTACTCAGTGTAATCTTATTATTTTCTATTCGCTGTACAATTGAATTGTAGTGAAATGACTACTGAACTTAATATTTAGAAGGCTTACAATCCTGCATTCCGCTACTAATTTTTTTAATAAAAAAATCTTAGCGTTTTTTTGATTCCCAAACTTAACCAGTATCAAAAGTGCATTACATCTGCGCTACTGTATGAAGATATTGGTTTTGCCCGGAAGTGTAGGATCCCATTATTTAAGATATATTTCAAAATCTAAGTTCAAAATTTTATCATAGGTCATGAATCACAACATTTAATCAATGTTTATGATATACTGGACTATAATCTAACTAAATAAATTGATGTTTACCTCTGGTAAACAAAAGTTTCAGTTTTTATATGCAATTTCAACCCAAGCTGTAATCTTCATTAAAATGTTTGTGTCTGTCTCTTCCACATTCAAATCCAAATTTCTAATATTGCTCTCATAACTATTATTAGGAAAGAAATAAGCTCATTCTTTTTGAGGACCATATACACAATTAGCAGCACAAATTATTTAAGTATCTATATATTTGAATATATAACTTATGAGAGAATTGAAATATATGGTGATATTGCCAAAAACAATCTGTGACATAAGTTTCTCTTGTGATTTTGAAATGAGATTGAATCTTATATATATAATCATGAGAACCCAAATATGCAGATTGATAAACAGATTAAGTTGATTGCTATGAAGCAATAGGCTATCAAGCATTCAATAACATTCTTTAATGAATTCTTAAAAGCAACATGGCTTCAGAAATGGCCATATATTAAAATGCAATCAAATAAAAACCAACCCATCCAGGTTGTAGAAAAAAACAGATGAATTTCAGCATTGCTTTTGAAATGATAATCTGAATACCTTCCTTATCTCTTACCAAGTCAGACTTAATAAAATACTTTTCCAATTCTACAGGTAATTCTCGATTTACAACCTTTCATTTACAGAACATTCAAAGTTGCGACACTGAAAAAAGTTACTTGTTTTTGAAATTTAACAATTGTTGCAGTATCCCCATAGTCACAGCATCAGATGCTTGGCAACTGGCATGTATTTATGACAGTTGTACTGTCTCAATGTCATGTGATCACCATTTGCAACCTTCCCAGTTAGCTTCTGACAAGCAAAGTCAACAATCAAAGTCAGATTTGCTTAACAACTTCACGATTCACTTAACAACTGCAGTGATTCACTTAACAACTGTGGCAAAAAAGGTCATAAAATGGAGTTCAACTCTCTTAACTGCCTTACTTAGCAATCAAAATTTTGGGGTCAACTGGGAACATAAGTCGAACATTTGAATAAATACAACATAATGTGATCATTATGAAGTGATCATAATATAAATAGAATAAATTTATAATGATGATCAAGGAAAGCAATTAGTATATTTTAAAGCTCCATATGTTATAAATATGGTGCTAATATTGTACCAAATGGTAGCTAAATTAATATTGTAGTAGATAATGTAATTAAAATTAACTTTCTGGTTATCTATAGTATGCTTGATATGGTAGCTGATTTGAAGTAATTTGTGTATGTGCTAATTTTTGGAAAGTTAAAATTATTTATTATTTGTAATACTTTTTAAGGTGAATTGATCCAAGAAATGAAAATATTTAAAGCATTATGCACCATGAATGTTGGCTTACAGGAAAAAGTGCACTTGTTTTGGGTTTGAAGTTTCTGGATTCAAAAGTACTTTGAATACGGAAAGGAAAGGGACTTGCCATTTGATTTACAACACAAATCATTTACAGTCACAGTACTGTATATTAGATTTTTAATCTCAGTTCTCCAAACTGTCTTTACAGTGACTGTGAGTAATGACTACATTTTGGTACAGTAAGTGACCAAAGAAACTAGCTGAGTGTACAGTAAAAAAAACTGCTGAGTGTATGAAAGAGTACATAACAATATATCTGATATCACCAAGCTCAGTATTAGCTGAATAGTTTGTACTAGGAATCATAGAGTGGAGAGGGCCATTTAGGCTCACTGCAAGAACTCAAGGTAAAGCATTCCAGACAGATAGCTGCCTAACCCCTATTAAAAGTACATAACAACTGGACTATGCTTTGGACAAATCTGTTGAAGTATTGATGATTTCACTTCCAGCTGGGTGGCTCACGTTGACAAGGAGAGAACCATCAATTCTCAGGGCAGACCAAACTGTTATATAAACATTAAACAGATATTTCTGACTGGTGGAGAAGAATGGCGGAAACTCCATTGACTTGAGAAAGTGGTTGGAAAAGGTAAAAGGTAAAAATATAAACTCTGAAACTAACACATATGTAACAGGTACTCTGATCTAGTGGTTAAGATCCTGGGTTGGAATAGCAATGGCACTTAGATTTATACACTGCTTCACAGCGCTTTACAGCCCTCTCTAAGCAGTTTACAGAGTCCACATACTGCCCTCAACACTCTGGGTTCTCATTTTATTGACCTTGGAAGAATGGAAGGCTGACTCTACCTTGAGCCGTGGGACTCAAACTGCCAAACTGCTGACAGCCAGCAGTCCAGAAGTAGCCTGCAGTACTGCATTCTAACTACTGCACCACTGTGGTCCCTGGAAACTGGAAAACTGTGAGTTTTAGTCCCATCTTAAGCATAGAAGCCAACTAGATGACTGAGCCAGTTATTTTCTCTGAGTTCTAAAGAGGTCTTCACAAGATCACTTTAGAAAATATCTACATACATCCATCCCCCACCCATCCTATTTAATCAAAGGAAAAACTGCAGGGACTTTTCCTGTAATCACCAAGAGATAGATTTCATTTGATGAACCATAACAACACTGTAGATGAAAATCTGAAATAAATCTGTCTTCCCCAACTAGTGTCCTTTAAATATTCTAGATTATAAACCTCATAATTCTCTTTGGTCTTTATAACGAGGAAATGTAGAAATTGTTATACACTGCAGATGAATATTATCAACTTTGGAAGACTACAACTGACATATAGAACTTAAAACAAGACTAAAACAAAACAAGACTAAAACAAAACAAACAGCTTAATGTTGAAATAAAATAAATAGTATGGCATCTTAGCAAAACCAACAAAATTTCCAAATGTTTGGCAATAACTATTCTAATTTATTCAGTATTGGATATACCCAACCTTAAATACAGTCAACTAGTCTACAGTACTTCAAACATAATACTACTTTGACTTATCAGATCTGAGCTGCAGAAACAGAAATGACCACTACATAAAAGTAAACAGATAAGAGATTTCTTGTCTCCATCTAGCAATTGTTTCAGCTTTATAAAGCTCAGATTTGTTCGCCTTAATTTAGATTAACTGGCATAATTCATAGAAGGGCAACAAGAATGGTCAGAGGATTGTAGGCAGAGTGCTCTGGGAAAACATGGAAACTAGGTGTATGTAGCCTTGCAAAAAGAAGAATGACAGAGAATGTTATGGCAATCCTGAATGGGTAGAAAGAACACCAAAATCTCAGGATTTTTAAGTTTCAGGAAAAAATATTTCAGCTGAAGGTTAGAAAATATCTTCTAAGAATAAAATCAGCAAATAGAAATCAGGAGTTCATGAAGCAGTCTTAGGCAAGACACTATTTTAGACTTTGGAATGAAGGTAGCAGAAAGCTAGCAACCCATTCATGTTCTATGATATATTTATTTATTTTAAAGGATAACTTAAAAATCTCTCTCTGTGTGTGAGTGAATGAGAGAGAGACAGAGACGGAGAGAGAGAGGGACAGAGACAGGGAGGGAGGGAGGGAGGGAGGGAGAGAAAGAGAGAGAGAGAGAGAGAGAGAGAGAGAGAGAGAGAGAGAGAGAACAATGATAACTACGATGAAATATGAAAGAAAAGAGCTTAAATGGTGATGTCACAATTATTTTGGCCTAATTGTGACTAGCTGCAGTGGCCTATGTCATCTTCAAGGCCAAAACATCAAATTAAACCATGGGAAATATAGGATAGATACATGCCAGAATATTTCAGTGACTTTTTGTATGCAGTAAAGATTCTAATCTAGCTAAGCCATGCTGTATACTGGAGTGTATTCGGATAAGTATGATTCTAGTACAAATGAACAGAACATGTATAATGATATCACAATGCACACTTCATTATTTTGGTGTCATTATAGTTAGGAACAATCATCTTTCCTTATTCAAATATTTATTCATAAATATTCAAAATGTTATTTTATGGGGTGTATGCCCAATGTAGAAAAGACAATGACACCACTTTGCCTACGGACAGTAACATGTAAATTCTGGATTCCCTCATTACCTGAGAACCTTCAGGGATTATGCAGTCCTCAAACTAAATGTTTGGCTTTTGAAATGGATTCCTATTCAATAGATTAAGGCTTCAAGATTCAATTCCACACCGATTTTATATTTTCTAAAACAGCAACTTTTTGGCGAAAAGCATTTATAAGAAAACTGACTAGGGCTTTTTCAGCATTACAAAGGATACTGTGTGCACATATTTCGTGCTATCTCGCTCAGTGAGGCAACTAAGGTTGATCTGGGAACATCTTTATTAAATGATTACAAAAGATCTGCCTAGCTTCCTAGGGAACAATGGCCAATTATTCACCTTAAGGATACCTTTCTTGGTATGCATGATGGAATAAAGCCAACTTCTGCTTCCTGGATATAGATTTAATAAGAAGATATTTTATTTGACTGATAAAACATATTGTTTATTTACTGATTTGCCAGATTAAAGATGATTTTAAACTGTTGAGCTTTATAAAGCATCCTCTTTTCAGCAATATCATGTCTACATAATTTCCATTGGGAAGCAGATTATATATTGTTTTTCAAAAAAGGTCATCACTATGATAAATGAATAAAGAAAATGGGTATATTTATCATTATTTGTTGTTCCATTTGTGCATAGTTAAACAGCTGCTTAAATGTTTTATTGTGAAATGATTGTATTGTCTTCAGTCAGCATATAAAGAAATATATGCCTGAGGGAGAACTCTGGTTACAATCTGAACTGTGATAATTATTTCTGTTGCAGAAACGCCCATCCCATTGTTCAATGTTTGCAGTATAATCCAAATCTTTCAGAAAAATCTCACTGGGGTTTAATGCAGCTACTTCTTATTTTGAAAACATCATACAAAGACAAATGTTACTAGAGAAGACCCTGAAGTTTGAAAACAAGGGTTAAATGCTATCACTGATGGCACAAACAGGAGCGTGTAAGAAGTGAAAGAAGCAATTCCCAATGGTCCTGACAAAATTACATCTATTGGGTCACAAAGAGTTAACACTGGCTAATTAACTAAAGAACAACAATAACAATTCCAGGTAAATCATCCATGGCATAATTCTAAGTGTGCCTACTTGAAAGTAAACATTTAGCCTTGAGATGCAATTGTGTATAAATGATGAATTTGCATAAATGATGAACAGGTAACTGCTAAAATGTATGAACTCTGTTAAGATTTTAAATGGAAGAAGAGCAAGAGGGCATGGTAAAATTGATCCTGAAATTCACATTATCTTATAACTCGAGAGAATGTTTAAAAATCATGTGCCGTTGATATATGTCACCAGAGAAACTATCTACAATGTATAAGGGTATTCCTAATTGTTGTTGGAAAAGTAAAAAGAAGGAAGGGACAGTTTACCATGCATGACAAATTTGTTGAAAAGTGGGTGGTGGTGATACAAATATCTATGATGATGCAGACTTTTAAAGATTAGCATTCAGATGAAACCTGTATTTTTCTTTCTAGGACTTAGAGATAGTCAATTAGAAAAGGTTTTGAATGATTATTCTATATGCTAAGGGATATCTATATATATATATACATACACACATATACACCTACATACATACACACACACACACACCATACATACACACTGCTCAAAAAATAAAGGGAACACAAAAATAAGACATCCTAGATCTGAATGAAGAAATATTCTTATTAAATACTTTGTTCATTACATAGTTGACTGTGCTGACAACAAAATCACACCAAAATTATCAGTGGAAATCAAATTTGCAACCCATGGAGGTCTGGATTTGGGTTACACTCAAAATTAAAGTGGACAAAAACACTACAGCTGATCCAACTTTGATGTAATGTCCTTAAAACAAGTCAAAATGAGGCTCAATAGTGTGTGTGGCCTCCATGTGCCTGTATGACCTCCCTACAACGACTGGGCATGCTCCTGATGAGGTGGCGGATAGTATCCTCCCACACCTGGACTAAAGCATCCCCCAACTCCTGGACAGTCTATGGTGCAATGTGGGTTGGTGGATGGAGCGAGACATGATGTCCCAGATGTGGTCAATTGGATTCAGGTCTGCGGAATGGGCGGGGCAGTCCATAGCATCAATGCCTTCGTCTTGCAGGAACTGCTGACACACTCCAGCCACATGAGGTCTAGCATTGTCTTGCATTAAGAGGAACCCAGGGCCAACCGCACCAGCATATGGTCTCACAAGGGGTCTGAGGATCTCATCTCGGTACCTAATGGCAGTCAGGCTACCTCTGGCAAGCCCCCTAAAGAATATACCACCCCACACCATTACTGACCCACTGCCAAATTGGTCATGCTGGAGGATGTTGCATGCAGCAGAACGTTCTCCATGGCGTCTCCAGACCCTGTCACATCTGTCACATGTGCTCAGTGTGAACCTGCTTTCATCTGTGAAGAGCACAGAACGCCAGTGGCAAATTTGCCAATCTTGGTGTTCTCTGGCAAATGCCAAACGTCCTGCACGGTGTTGGGCTGTAAGCACAACCCCCACCTGTGGACGTCGGGCCCTCATACCATCCTCATGGAGTCTGTTTCTGACAATTTGAGCAGCCACATGCACATTTGTGGTCCGCTGGAGGTCATTTTGCAGGGCTCTGGCAATGCTCCTTCTGTCCCTCCTTGCACAAAGGTGGAGGTAGCAGTCCTGATGCTGGGTTGTTGCCCTCCTACGGCCTCCTCCATGTCTCCTGATGTACTGGCCTGTCTCCTGGTAGCGCCTCCATGCTCTGGACACACTACGCTGACAGACACAGCAAACCTTCCTGCCACAGCTCACATTGATGTGCCATCTTGGATGAGCTGCACTACCTGAGCTACTTGTGTGGGTTATAGACTCCATCTCATGCTACCACTAGAGTGAAAACACCGCCAACATTCAAAAGTGACCAAACCATCAGCCAGAAAGCATAGGAACTGAGAAGTGGTCTGTGGTCACCACCTGCAGAACCACTCCTTTATTGGGGATGTCTTGCTAATTGCCTATGCTTTCCACCTGTTGTCTATTCCATGTGCACAACAGCATGTGAAACTGATTGTCAATCAGTGTTGCTACCTAAGTGGACAGTTTGATTTCACAGATGTGTGATGACTTGGCATTACATTGTGTTGTTTAAGTGTTCCCTTTATTTTTTGAGCAGTATATATATGGAAGAATGCAGAAATACTCACCATGGAAGACTTGATTGTGAAGATTTCAGAACTTGCTAAACTGACTTAGATAAGGATAAGAGAACGAACAATAACGACTTTTACCATAGCACACAAATCAACTAAGTCCTCCAAATTATCCTAAGTAAACCAAAACCAAGCACCACTAGAAAGAAAAACAGAAGTCATCTATAGCATATAATGTAAGGATTGTAAGAAAAACAGGCAGAAGATTACAAGATCCCATCTGTAACACCAACTACCAGTCAGAAGACATGATGAAACTCCTTAGTGGCACAACATGGACAGACTCAACCATGGTTTCATCTAGGAAACTGTGAATATGAAGCCAAGTTAAAAAACACAGAGAATTCCAGGGGGTCGGGCAGACAAGCAAATTGGCCATCAATCAGCATACACAGATAAACAACATCTACATACCACTCAAAATACACAATAAAAAACCCAAAAGAAAAAAAGACCCAACCAGCAACCCATATGGGCAGAAATTAACACTAGATTAATACTAGAGTAACAATCAACTTAACAATACTCCAATCAAGGAACTACCAATGCATACAAACAAGGTAACAGTAAACAACAGTCTAATCGAGGAACCATCAGAACACTCCTACCACACTGACAGGACAAGTCACTAGTATAATAATAAGAGCAACCCATAGTGCCTTATAACATTGATGGTGATATCTAATTTGGTAACCAGGAAACTTCTGCTCAGAAAGTTATTTCTATTGGAACCATTTTATAAAACACCAGAGACTTCACAATTTACTGATTACTATGGGTTGAATGAAATAACAGTGTTCCATGTGCCTTCAATTTAGTCATTCCAACTACATGACCACAGAGATGTCTTTGGACGGCGCTGGCTGTTTGGCTTTGAAATGGAGATGAGCACCACCCGCTAAAGTCAAGAACGACTAGCACATATGTGTGAGGGGAACTTTACCTTATGGATTGAATATGGGGAAGAGGAAACTGTTTCAATTATTTCTATAACTGCTGTAAAGAAGATCAGAAGTTATTTCTTTAAGGTTTTTTTTTGTTTCTTTTGCTTTCTATTATTGTCAACATTTTTTGTCTTCATCTATCCTACTTTTCATATTTTTGTGTTTAGCTTTGTAAAAACATAACAATCATTAAATAAAACATGTAAATACATATTACCAACAGACATTATGGGACTCCAAAAACAGCTTGCTTTTTGCCAAAGGGAATGCTATATCACACATGAAATTTGATTTGTAATTGACATGAAATTTATACATATTTTGTTAGATTTATAACCTGCCTTTTCCTTCAAAAGTGCTTTGATATAGCATTCCCTTTGTAAACATAGTTTACAAAGCATTGCCTCCTCCAATTTTTCCTCACAACAATGACTTTGCAAAGTAGCCTGAACTAAGAAAGTATGATTCAATAAGGACTTTATATGGCTTGGCTTAAACTTAAACCTGCATTTCCTCAGTTCTAGACTGATACCTTATCCAGTACAACCCCCTACCCCCAAAAACAAAACCTGAGCATATATTTCACTGCATACACGTCTGTAAGTGCATGTGTGTAAATATAATGAGGTAATTATGATGGCTCTACATAGAATTAATTTCTTTTTGCCCTCAACTAATAACATGCAGGTAGGCCAAATTAATTTATCTTTGTGCAATCAATGAATAACGTTTCTGAAATCATTCCTGTAGAAGCAAGTGGACAAAATTGCTTATCCATTCAAAGACTGAGTAAGAACCAGTGCCAAGTTTAGATTCTATTCCTACTGAATTAAGGATGAGTGAGATGTGGAGCAATCTATCACCAGGTAGAGCTCATGTTTGAGGTGCTCAGACCGATAAATCAGGCCAAACTAAATCCTCTGGAAGTCAGACTGGAATCTGATCTTTTGGTGTAGTAGTTTCTTTGCTAAATATTGTTAAGAGTTCTTTCATTTGATTGGGTAGTGATTCACATTATAGACCCAACCCCTGCTTCAGATAGCTTTTCTTTAAAGACCTGCTCATTAATCTTTCTTTTAAGTATGCCAAAACAGCATGAGGTTTCGGTAAGTCAACTCTAACATTTATCATCTTTAAATAATTTTTCATGGCAACTCACAGCTACCTTAAATTACAATGCACTGTTTGCATTTTTTTTAGAACTCAGTCACATTCTAATGAGGTCGTCATAAAACTGGCTAAATATGTTTAGAAATCATTAGTGTAAATTACTAGAGCAAAATATTCCTAGGGGTGCTCGGCTGATTTCTGTCACAGGACCTGAAGCAGATGGATACGTATAATAGCAGAAGAATGCAAGAAACGGGGGTGGCAGAGCAGGGGGCTTGGTTCACTTGCTTCTTTTTCTGTCTCTATGCAACCAGCAGGATAAATGTGAGCAACTCAATAACATGCTACCAGATAAAGAGCTAAACGTCCCTTAGGTAGGTTCATTAAAGGAGGAAAACAATCAAAAACATTTTGCTGCAATTGAAATACCAGGTGCAGGGCAGCCCTACAAGAGCCAGGATAACTGACAAGGGTCCCTTGCTGGCACCCGGGAGAGCTTAAAGGATGCTGGGCTTTTGACAAGTCTGGCTCAGATAATGACAGGTATTGGCAGATGTATCTGGCCTCTGCTAGAGGCAAAGGATGTTGCTGAATCATCTCTAGCAGGTGCCTGCATAAGGGAAAACCTCTTGGTGGCTCTTCTGCGTGCAATTAAAAACCACACTGATGCAGAGAGCTCCAGGGCAAAAGCTGTAGCTGAGTTAATGACTACCCAGGCTGGGTAAACAAACACACATCCACCCCTAAATGAATAATTCATGAATGATTATCAAAAAAACGTTATGTGGAAAATATGTTAAATAGGTATCATTTTTTTCCCCTGGAAAAATAATATGATTTTACTCTGTTGCTTTTGGATTCAAATAGGATAGGTGGTCTCCTAACAAATCTAAAAGTCAAATAACAACTGTAGCAGGGCGCGTTATGAGGAGCCCCAATGGGGGTGGGGGGGAGAGAAGAACCCTTCAAAGTCAAGAAGAGCAATGAGTCTGGCTTTGCAGGAACCTGGCCTATTCTCAAAACAGGAATTGCTACATAATCTTCCCCAAATCCATCCAAATTACTAGGTTGAGATGCTGAGAAATAGCACAGCCTTATGTGCCTAGGCACTAATAGAAGGAGAAACACAGGTTGTGCATTAATTCAACTGTTAATAACAATTGCTTAACAAAAAAATGGGAAATAAATACCTGGAGATCAGTTTTTTTATAGTAAATTCACTAAAAATTACAAGTGCAATGCAAAGTAAACAATAGAAAGTGTGGATAATTAAAAAAGAAAAATTAAGATAGTAAAGAAAAAGAAAATAAATATAAAAAGAAATTATTCCCCTCTTCACCCCAAATATAAACAATTTTAATAATTTATCACCTTTTATTAAAGTACAACAATGAACTTTTTCCCCATATCGAAATTCTTATCTATAAAAAAATCCTTAAACCTCATCTTTCCAGTCCTGATATCAGCAAAAGTTCATTAAAGGTTAGCAGAGATAATAACGTTTTATGAGGGGGGGGGGTCCTTGGTGCTTTCTAAGCTTGTCTGTTTTCTTGCAGACGTTTCATTACCCTAACTAGGAAACATCATCAGTGGTGGAGGAATATCTGCAAGAAAACAAGCAAGCTCAGAGAGCACCAAGATGCCTTAACCATTAGACTAGGGCTATCAAACTCCTGGCCCACAGGCTGGATGCATCTTGCACTGGCCACACCATGCCCGGTTTAGTGAAGTGGAAAAAAGTCCCAATATGTCATGTGAAGCTGCCATGACGATGTGAGTTTGACACTCCTGCATTAGACCAAACTGTCTCTCATATTGCTTAGAGGGTTTTTATTTGTTTGTTTGTACTTTTGCTATTTCGAGGCACAATATCTCAAACTGGACTCTTCGATTGAAAAGAATGTTCTAGCCTACTCTTTCTTGTGTAATAGATAACATTTGTAAGAGCTATTACGTGAATTACAGGTTAGAATAGAATAACTTTGTCACTTTGAATGTAGACTAATTGGCATACATTAAAATAAAATTTCATTGTATACAGCTGTCAAAGGGTCACGACTTCCATATACACTACATAAACATGACAAAATAAATAAATAAACAAATGCAAAATTATGCATATACCCACATATATCATATGACACAGAGACCCAACACAGTCTAGTTGGGATGTATACATGTACATGGTGATAAAAACGAACCTTGTGAGTTTACCAGATGGATGGCATAGGGAACAAAGCTGTTACAGAATCTGGTAGCCCTGCTAGAAATACTTTGAAATCTCCTCCCAGGGGGGAGCAACAGAAACAGACTGTCAAGTGGCTGTGTGGGGTCTCTAACAATGCTTTGAGCTCTAAGCATATAGTGCTTATAAGCAGTATATTGAATAAAGGGAAGCGAGCTTCCTATAATCTTCTCAGCTGTCCTGACCACTCTCTGTATGGACTTTCTTTCTGAGGCACTGCTGCCACCAAACCAAACAATGATGCAGTTTGTTAAAACATTATAAATGACGCCTCTGTAAAAAGTGACCAGGACAGAAGGAGAAAGGTGTGCTCTCCTCATCCGACGCAGGAAATACAGACACTGATTTGCATGCTCCATTAAGGATGACATGTGGAAACCACAATCTGGATGAGGCTAGTCATACTTCATCCTAACTAAACAAGAATATTACTATTTAGTCTATACTGTACTGTACCATATCACACTATATTACATTACACTATACTATACTAATAAAATAAAAACAAAATATGACAGATCTAATCTAGAATAAATGGATTCTATTTTCAAAATCTTGACATTTCCAAAAGAGAAAAATGGGATTAAGGGACAAGGTAATATTTAATTCATAGCATGTAATAGCTTGTTCTTTTTTTGTTATTCAAAAGCAAAGGTAAATTCTCCAATCTGAATCGGGATTCCACATCGGATGGTATCAATCCTCTGTTTTGCTGTAATTCTGATTCATTCTTGATTTTGAATTATTCGGGGGGGGGGAATCCCTGTCAAACTACTTCTAAATAGTTACATGATTTTACTTAATAAAAAAAGAGTGTTACTTTCAATTGATTTTAATATGTTGGAGTGTTGGTTAAACAAGTGAAAATCCTGTTAAAGCTTAAAGTTTCCTACCATACAATGAATCTCATTGAAACTAGTGCTCACTATATCTATCTATTGGAACAAACATTCCTAGGATTTTCATCTGACTAGAAATTTCTTGGAGTTGCAGTGTTAACATACCTCCAGGACATTAAGTTGAGGAAAACTAAATTACTTCTTGTGTTCATTTTTCAAGGTATAAAGATGCTTTGTAAAGTAGATGCTACAATATCAGATGAAGATATCTGGATGTCTGCAGTAATACTACTTAAAGATGGAAATAATTGATGCTATAGCACTAGAATGAGAAAATACATGTAGGACTTTGATTTTGAAAGGGTAAAATACAGGCGTTGGACCAATAAATCTTTTTATACTTGTTTAAAATATTATTTGAAAGTAAATTATTTCATTGTGGAATGATCAATCCTGAATAAGCATTACAATGAAATGAAATCAGATTATTTTGGTAAAAATACAAATTCTAGAATGTTTTCTGTGACATATTGTGTTCTACTAAACTGATTTCTTTATTTAGACTTTTATTTAAATATCTCTCAATATGGCTTGGTGCCAAGATATTTGGACAACTGCCTTCTTCAACCAATGTTGACTTGTCTTAGAAGCTACTTGTAGTTCCTTTAAGTATTAAGATTTGTAATCCTGCCTTTATTATTTCTATGTAAGTAATTCAAGGTAGTGAGCATACTTAATATTCCTTTCTTCTCTTCCTTTCCCACAGCAAAAAAAACAATTGGATTTGGATGTGAGAGAGTGACTAGCCCAGTTACACAGTCAGCTTTCATGGGACTAGAACTCAGAGCCTCATTATTTCTAGCCTGGTGTCTTAACCACTAGTTAAGTTAATGTGGTAGAGCCGTGATGGCGAACCTATGGCACGTGTGCCCAAAGTGGCATATGAAGCCTTGCCTGTTTGTCTTCCAGGTGTGTGCACGACAATCAGCTGTCCTTTGGGTGCATGGCAGTGTCGAAAACGGTGTGCGCATGCACGCTGGCTAGCTGATTGTCAGGTGCGCATGCACATGCATGCCAGAACCTGGAAGTTCTGCTTTTCTGGAGCATGGTCCTGACAAGCATACATGATGTTTCCCCGTGAACCTTTCGGCACTCAAAGCCAAAAAGGTTTGCCATCACTGTGATAGAGGCTCAAAGGTTTTGCTTTTCAAACTTTAGCACTCTTTTTATGGACTCCCTCCAGAAATTAGACTAGCCTTTCTTCTGTAATTTTAACAACTCTAAAAAAAAAGTTTTCTGGAAGTTGGTACAAATAATGCCCTTCTGGAAACTGCTGTGGGATAGTTTGGGATGATATTGTCTTGTTTTAATTGCTATGACTTACAGTTTTCTTACTGGGGGCATTTAAACATTATATCGTTGGTGGATGTTTTATTGCTGTTAATTGCAGAAAGTCCTTGCAGATTCTGGCTGTATTACAAATGTAATAAAGGAAAGACTAACAAATATATTCCATTTTTGGAATGTGCCTATCAAACAGATGCAATAAGTATGGACTGTTTTAAAGCAATGAATTTGTTTTAAATTTCAATATTAAGAGGGAAAGTTAATGTATTGATTTACTGGGAATTAGACTATTTTTGTCACTTCAAGTATCTGCATCTTTAGTAACAAGATGCAGTAACAGTCCTTAATTATAGTCACAAATCTTATTGCTTTGTCTAAAAGATGGTCTTTTACCTTGATTTGTGAGTAGTTCAGGATGTTACATGTCTAAACAATAGGATTTAAACTCACAGTAAGCCATGAGAAATATCCACTTTTAAACCCAGAATGTAACCTGAATTTATAATAAAGGAATAGGGAAATGACATGACTACTTATATTATTGAGCAATTAATTGATCACTCTAAAGTCCATGCATCTATTCTTCAAAGAAAATTATAAACTACTCTGATTTCAAGAAATTAAAACATGTATCACAAGTATTTTAGTGACCCATGCTTAATTAATCATTTAAAATAAGTGGTTTTTTAAATTGTCTTTTGAAAATAAGACAAACATAAACTAATATACTTCGAACATGCATTCATTGCTTCTCTTGTTATTTCAATAGCTAAAGAAGCTAAACATAGCTTCACAAAGTAACGTAAAGCAACGTGGTCATCACATATAGAAGTTATATCACACACATTAATTATTAGACAGAATGATCAAGATGGTTTCTATTAATTATTTATTAATTAAACAGTGTTTCAGAACCCTTGAGGGAACAATTTTTTTTCTTTATTTGAAGTGTGTTTTCTTCTTTTTTCTACATGTTGGAACAAACTTACATAATTTTTTCTGTACCCCACCAAATATCTCAGATTAAAATATATCATTGGAAAATAGGCCCTTTTGGAAATGAGTGTTTGTTTAAAAACTCAATTAAGTATTATCCTCCCCCCCCCAGGAATTACATTAGCAGACATAAATCTTATTTACTTCATTTAATAATGTAACATAAGCTGAATGATCAGCCATATTATCTAAAAAGACAGAATATCATTTAATAATTGTAATTAATAATTATTAATGAAATCAAGATTCACTAAAATTTTGAATTGCGACTTAGGTTTTGTTTTCTTTAAAAAAAAACACCAGTATTTGGGATAGGGGGAGAAGTGGATTAATTCACTTTGCCTACCACAAATTCTTTACAATGTAATATATATATATACTTTCCTCAATGCAGCTAGTAAGTTTCAGAAGAATGACATATAATAAACACCCAAATCCCACTCAACATCCTTCAGGAAAATGAAGAATTAAGGGATTAAATAACATATCACAAATATTTTGTCTCTGGATGAGAATTCCATCTTCCTGAAAATTATCTGATCTTTTAACTGTGCCACTGTGTTTGTTTGAATATATTTATCAAGTGTCAAATCCTGAGTAATCGTACCACAAAAATGTTGTGTTATGGCTGAAATAATAAGGAAAAATTATTACCAATTTCGTTGTATTTAAGTACAATGAAAACAAAGATTATACTTGTTTAACTATTTGATTTCTTTCTGTACACTGCTGAGAATTCCACTTTGTGACCTCCAGTCTTATATAATCAGTGTCTGAAATTGGGTTTTCTCCCTACCCCTGGAGCTGCTTTTATAAATGAAAAGATTGCCTTTCTACCCTGAAGGTTCTTTACATCTAAAAAGAAATCTTTGCTTCTTGCTTAATTTAGAGTAGACAGGAAGGGTGAAACTGATTAGAAATAGCCAGGAGTAAGTTTGTCTAGATATAAACTAATAAGGACAGGTCAACAGGTAAAAAAAGC
This sequence comes from Thamnophis elegans, assembly GCF_009769535.1. Taxonomy (NCBI): domain Eukaryota; kingdom Metazoa; phylum Chordata; class Lepidosauria; order Squamata; family Natricidae; genus Thamnophis; species Thamnophis elegans. The sequence goes on from NC_045548.1 coordinate 25,364,608, forward strand.
ACCTACCCAGGAAGCACAACATATCATAAAAGATTGGAAATAATGGGCCTAATGTCATCATTTTCACCAGCGTAAATACATCCTTTTCTAATACTTCTATATCTCCCAACAACTGAACTCTCCGAGTAACTCAGGATGATCTTCAGCCAACACGTGTGTAGACTTTAAACCCAAGCATATACTAAGGTAGAATCTTGTCCACCCCAAAGATAAAGCACCTAGATACAAACTGAGCAATGTGATACGTATATGCAGTGAGACATGTGCAGATCTTTACATTGGGGAAACAAAACAACCACTTCATAAACACATGGCTCAACATAGAAGAACAAACCCATCAGGGCTAGATTCAGCAGTCCATCTTCATTTAAAAGTCAAAGTCTTGTTTTGAAGACAGAAAAGTCCATATTTTGGACAGAGATAATCATTGGTTTGAAAGAGGGGTCAAAGAGGCCATCTATGTCAAAATTGAACAGCCCTCTCTCAATAGAGTGGAAGGGGTATGACATCATCTATCTCCAGTGTACAACACAGTCATTTCAGCAGTTCCAAGAAGGCTCCACACCATTTACACTATTCAGGTGACCCTGAGGATACAGATAAATTTCAAAGTGGCCTCAATGATTCTATAAAAGATGCAAATGACCAGCTGTCTGCAAGGAATATAAATCTTTCCATTCCCATCATCCGGTCAGAGCTGAAAAAGCTTTTTGGATGAGAAGCAAAATGTCTTAAAAGATAAACAAGAAAGGCCAGTTGCCTCTTGAAAAAGCACCTTTGGGACAACCATGACCTGGATGACTGAGAATCTCCATAGACATCTCCCTGACAATTATTGTATGTTAACCCAAACCAGTTGGATATATTTCGCCTCTGTTCCAGAAAATAGCAGCAATTGAAAGATCTAAGAGCAACTCCGCAAGAATTCCTATTATTAAATTCTTGTTTTCTATTGTTCTCTACTCCTCTTCTTCTGCAATTTGAAACCTAACAATTGTTGTCTCAAAAAATGTGTGATCTTTCTCCTTAGGGTTATGCTTCTTCTTCTTTTTGCCTTCCCTGACAGTAGGTTAGTCATAGATATGGAATTGTATCCCTGAGATTTTGCTAAACAGCAAATCTCACTTGCCCCTCTTTCATGACCAATGGTAGCGAACTTGGGGAATAGTCATTCAACAATATTTGGAAGTACAGGGTTTCTATGCTTTTGAAGTAAATTAATTATATAATCGTTGGGAAGACTTTTTAAAACAGATTACACAATTAAATAAACTTCTTTGTAGTGATCATGTTGCTTATTATTTGCAAATAGAATACATAGATAACGCACACATATAGTTTATAAAATACTCTTACCCTCCCAACTTCCACGAGATTTGTCACCATGACTATACTTGCTGTGTTTTCATGCCAAACCATTCTCCAGAAATCATATTGTCTCTTGCATTGGTCCTGCAACAAATAAATCCAAAGATCATTTTCAGCATACCTGAAAAGTGGAACACTATACTTTCATAATATTAGGAATGTATTTTTCTAAAGCACCGAAACTGATAAAGTAGCTTTCTGCAGGCATTGGAAACCTCCAGTTTTCCATGTGGACCACCGGCTTCTTTCTTCAAACACTGTCTGTCCTTCCAAGATAGCAAAAAGCCTTTTTCACTAATCAGCAAGAAATTAGATATAAGAGCTTTTTCCTTTCCTGCACTGCAATCAAAACTTCAAAGGCCCTCTTTGGTGCCAATGGAGTCTAATTGGCACATGGAGGGATATTTTTGAGAGCTGTTGCTCGAAGAATCAGCTAATCATCCCTTCTCTAAACATTATAACTCCCCATTGAAAAGTCATCTCATTGATTCCGCAATCACATTTTTAAAGCCTCATTTGGTCCTAGTGAAGGCTTTTAAAGAGGTGTGCTTTGGATGGGGGAAAGAGCCTGCTACATATAGTCTCTCCATGTGTATCTTCTGCCTAAAAAATCAATGCATATGTGTGTGAATAAAGATTTGAATGTAGAATAGAGGGCTATATGTGAATGGCTGTAGATATTCGCCTTGGGAGGCCATATCGGGTGGCACTTCTGTTCACTCAGATAATCTCAACCTGCTTACCCAAAGCAAATTCAATTATACTAACTTTGAGGATAGAAAAGAAATGCAGCTGATTAATTTAGGATGCTATATGTTTAATAAGCCTCTGTTGTCATTTGGTTTTATGCACTCTTTATTCTTAATAGGAAGAGTTGGCTACTGAGGTTATTTTCTCTAATTAACAAGGCTATGAGGATAAAAGAAAAAGTATTCCCTCCATCTTTCAAGGCAAAACTTTATAATGGCATTCTTTCTCTCAATGGAAATATATTAAAGAACATGATAGCATTTTATGAACTAAAATTTGTAAAATAAACCGATTCCAGCTATTTAAAAGCAGATGAGAACATCCGGCCTTTAAAGATCTAATTAAAAACAGTCATGGAGTCACATAAGGATTGTGTGGAAAAGACTGGAGCCTCCCCTGGCTTATCATTGCTGCATTCTAACCTAATGGAATAGTATTCTTGTGGCTGACCTTGGAAATAACACACCTCAGAAAGGTATAGGTGGATAGACAAATGGCATCATCACAAATTATTTAGAGCTCAGAAGCATTCTAAATTGGGCCTAGAAATACTCTGGCAACTGATGTACAATTGCTGTTATAATTCCTAATTGCCTAAACTCTGCCAATAATTGAATACTTTTGTCCTGCAGCAGCTTCCTAACTGTCTTTAAAGGCAGCCCACCTAATGCATGTTATAATAAACTAGCCTCAATGGAAGCACCCTGAAATGAGTAGCAAGAATGTTGATTTTCGCCAATCATTCTCTATTCTAATTCTGGGGGCAGAAACGCCAGGCTGTTTCTGCCCCAGATCAGACCAGAAGCCAGATTGGAATGGATCCAAAAATTCAGTATCATTTCATATCTCCTGGGTTCAGAGCTAATTTTCTCCATTATCTTAGTCGAGAAAGATGCACAACATACTGGATAATATTTATCCATAATTTAGAATTCTATATTTTAAGCAAATGTTTAACTACAGCTTCCTTAAATGTGGTGGGAACTTACTGTCCCTGATTAACCATCTCTAAGGGCCAGATGGTATGCTTAGCCTGGAAAGATTTTTAATTACTTGGAAGGGTATGGTTCCAAAGATTTTAACTAATTTATCCACATCATCAGGCTCACATGAGGAAATAAGTTTTTGACACCAGAAAATTTTCAACTGATTGTATTTCCAGTTTTAATATTTCTCTTGAGTTTGCACTGTTGATCTAATTAGTCCAATTCCCAAATTGCTCTTTCTAAAAGTGACAGATTTTTGGAGACAGTTTATTATTTTAATAACTATAGAGAAAATTGCTTAAATGCCAGGCTTGACAATTTTATTTGCAGTTCATCTTAATGAGGGAAGTGAGCTGGGGAGAAATAGTACCTCTGGCAGTACCCTGTTATTTTGGTGTGTTCAATTCACATATGGCCAATGCATAGAAGTTTCAATTAAATACTACACACAGAGAGAATGCACAGATATTACCCATAAGCTGATCTAAGGACTGTGTAAGTAATTATTTTGTATAGTACATATGCTAAGGGAAACCTCTGCTGATCATTTTGTTTTTTCCACACAACCAATATCCTAACCCGTGTATTAATTATTTGCAGTATACATTTAGAAAGTCATTTTAAAGATTTCTTGTTTGAGAAATATTCTATGAGCGTATCCTTTATTCTACTCTTCTAATTTGTGATCTACTTCCTTCTAAAACACGCTACTAGGATTATAGGTGTTATGTAAGAAAGCTGATTAATTAAATACTTTTGGAACTAATTTCAGAGTGATGATGTGTCTTTCTTTTTCAAAAGGCACATTTCAGAAGAGTCTATTCAGGAATTAAAGACAATGTCACTTCAGTAAGAAATTTATTGTGTGTTCTTTTTCTTCATTATATTTGTTAGGAGCCACAATTTATTTCAGTAACTTGACTACTGAGCAGCCTTCACAAATAAGTTGCTGCTTTAAAAAATCATTTTGCTCTTTGCACTTTTCTGCATACATACTCATATTTGTTTAGGTGTCCAGAAGTCTATCATATTCTTTGCTTATGTGTGCAGGATTATTCAGAACTTCAATGTAATGTAAATTAATGTTTTTGCCCTAAATGCCTGAAATCTCTACAAGTTTAGAGATCGAGTGCTCTTTATCTCCTTTACCTATTTATTGCGTGTGAAAAGTAAGAAATGTTCAGTTTTGATTTTAAATAAGCCATTATATTTGAATCTGAGAAAACCAATTTTTAGACAATAAAGCAGAGATCTTAACTCTGTTTGATTCTGATTTCTTTTCACTAAGCATAGTCCAAACAAGTGAGAATTCCTGAGTTTAAACTGGGCGATCCATGGTATATTTAAATTGAAAGGTTATTATCTGTTCTTTTGAGGATACAACCAAAATTGGAATATTGGTGCATCCATGTAGTAGAAAAGTCTAGTTCCCTTTTACATCTGACATGTTGCCAAATATGTATGAAATGCAATCCTAAACTTGGAAATAGACTAGTCTCAGTTGAAGCAATCTTTGGCTATTTTTTTTAAACACCTTTAATTAGGTTAGATACTTCACTGCAAATGAAATACAGTATAACTTTTCAATCATTGCTAAGTCACTGGCATCTTCTGACAATTAAAGTACTCCAGGGCACTTAGTGCTCTCTGAGCTCGTTTGTTTTTGCAGACATTTCATTACCCAACTAGGTAACATCATCAATGTTTGAAGGGAGACTGATAATATTACTAGTTGGGTAATGAAATGTCTGCAATAAAACAAGATGTTTAGAGAGCACCAAAGACTCTTCAGTTTAACCTTAGTTACTCTTCTATTGATATTTAAAGTACCTTAATAGAGAATGTAATGCAGAAGTTATGAATACACGCTTACAAGAAAGTGCACAACAAAGAATAAATATCTTTCAACAAAAGCATAGCTTGTATGACACATGAAATATTCTGGAAAGGTTACTACATTTTTCAAGTCAGGAGGGTTTTCTGCCTATCTGTGAAGATCTGGGAGGAAAACAATCTTTCCAGATCTCTGCCCCTAGGAATATGTAGGGATCTCGATGCCATTTCCCTTTCCTGGAATGACATTCCCCTGAGGTAAGATCAGCTCCACTTCAACTGGCTTTGGAATTTCAAAGGCAATTAAGACTTCCCTTTTTCAACATGAGTTTGGAATTGGATGTATTTGAATTTGATTCTGTAAGGAGAGTGTTGGTATGTGTATTTCTAAGCCTAGGCGCTTTTTTGAAATATAAGATTTTAAATCCTATTGCTGTGTTAAGATATGTCAACCGCTTAGAGTTGGTTATGACTGGGGCAGTATACAAATTCAGTTAATAATCAATCTATCAATCCAGTTCACATATACAATTTTAGAGTCAAACTATGATTTTGATGAACTTGATACAGTACTTAAAATGTGAACTTGACTCTTTAGGGCAAATATAGTCTGCCACCTTTGTTCCTGTATTTTTTTCTCTTTCAGGTAGCCCTGCTTAGAGAAAATGGTATATATATTATTGCCATTTATTAAAATCCCACTATCTATGCATAGTCATTACAATCTTCTTCACAATACTACATAGTTGGTAATTTATCCATGAGAATTAAGGCATCAGGCTAGAAAACAGGAGATTGTGAGTTGTAGTCCCACCTTAAGGCATGAAAGCCAGCTAGGTGACTTTGAGACAGCCACTCTCTTTCAGCCCAACCCATTTAATTGAACTGATGTTGTGGGAAAAATAGGAAGAGGAAGGAATATTAAGTATGTTCATCACTTTGAATTATTTATAAAAAACAACTTGATCATTTTTTAACATTTTAAAATCATAACTATGTACATCTGGTGAGAAGTTGCAACTGTAATCCCCTTTGAATGAAATGTTTTTCGGAAACAGAGGGTGCAAATAACCTACATCTGTTAATTACATATGAAGAGGAACCCACTTGTTTCAAGAGCAAGAACATTAAAAAAATACTATTAAACTTTTATTTACAAAACTCACCTAGATGGCCAGTTAACAATAACTCATTAAAGTAATTTGATAAATTCATTTGACATTTGAAAATACAAAGAAAATAAAAGGTTGCAAGGTTCAAGATTTTTCTAGAACCTCCTGTCCTTTGTCTCTGGGTCTTCTGCAAAAGGAGCAGATCTATTAGAATTAGATAACTATTCTTCACAAAATCACTATCAATAATTGGGAGCAGTCAGGGCAGGTACATTTTCTTATAAGGAATTATTATTTATTGAAAAAACTATCCATTCTTAAGGATATGAATTAGCTACTTCTGCAATGTAACACTACACAATGAAATATTGATAAGGAGTCTCTGTGAGGCATGGACTCAGATAAGCAAATGTTCACACTAAGAAACGAATTTGTCTCCTGCAAACACCACTCCCCTTTGGTCCTATTTATTTCCTATGGGAGTGCCATTCAGTGTCTACTTGTGCCTTTACTCCCAAGTTGACCTCTTTTCCTTAATTGTTCCCTTCTCCTGATAGCTTTGCACATGTGCACATCGGGAACAGGCTCCAGCTGTTTCTTCTGCCTCACTTATTTATGACTCCAAAGGTAGCTGATAACTGTTGGATGGTCCTGGCCCCATCTCTGCCTCTGACACAGAGCACTCATCAGAGCCTTCACCAGACTCCAGGACTGGACCATATTCCTCCCCAACTCCTCATTGTCCGAGTCTGCCCCCAGCTCAGCTGGCTGCTGGCGGGCCACGACATGCTTCTGAATGACACATCATAGTTTATGGTACTGCACTTGACATCTGTCACCTAAGCATGTTTAAAAATGTACTTCTTGTATATTTTATAATAACTCCAATGCTCTGCAAAGATATGCAAATTTCTTTGCATATCATTTATGGTAAGTCCTGTTTAAATTAGTGGAAATTAAGCCTGCATGACTGGGCACTAAATTGTGTCATTAATCTTTAGCAAATAGTCTTTTCTGTGTAGATTTATATTTTGGGGAAATATATGTCATAGATCATGCTACAAAATAGATCCTAACAATTAGCATGGAAGGTGGGGAAAGATGTAAATGATGAAATATAATTTTGCAAGGCTAGGAATCCTAATAGCTTGGGAAGGAACTGGATCAAAGTTTCCTTCCAAGATAATCCATCATTCTTTTTTCCTTTCTCAAATTATATTTTAGCTATGCCAGTTTGAAGGTTTAGATCACAATCTGATAGGGATGAATGATGAGGGGAATTGTCTTCTTTAAAATGTCATTTGCATTGCCTCCTCACTCAGATTTCCTAAGCCAGACAATTAAGTAATTAAAATTATATAAGGAAGGAGATTTTAATGAAGAACTTTTAATCTATTTATTCTGAATTATACTGGAAATCCAGCAAAGTCCTTTTGTACTCAGAATATTCATGGAAAAAAGAAAGGTAGCTATCGGTCGTTGAAAGTAATTCTCTTCTATCCTATTTTTCTTTTCTACTTGACATTTTTCAAATTATTTTCTGACATCTGAATAAATTATGACTCTGTCACTTGTCTTGACACAGAATTGAAAAGCATTAAAGGGCAGGTAGGGGCATAGGATTTATTGTTATCAAAAGCCGAACAATTTTATTCCAGAGACTTAGAATGGAAGGAAAGAGACACTAGAAACACTGTAGAAGCCAAGTCTAGCGTATAGTCCACCAAGCCCTGCATCAGGGCTTACATAGAAAAGACTGAGGAGTCTGTGTTAGGAATATAATCTAACAGTTGGGTTGGCAATATATAAATCATGTAACAATGCTATACCTGTTTCTTTAAATCATACTGTAAAATGTGATTGGTTGTTGTTTGCCTCAATCGGCCATAAGAGGGAGCCAGAATGACTGTTAGCTCTCTGTTAGATGCTGGGCTGATCTGATCTGAGTGTTTTGGAAGCTGGCTATTAGAAAGTGCCGTGAGCTATTGTAAGTTTTGCAACCGCTAGCAAACTTTGAGTACCAAACTGTTTGTATGATTATGGACTATGTTATTTAGATCATCCCATAACTGAAAGACATTGTTGACTGACTGTGACTGGACTGTTTGATGGACCTCTTATACCTCTATTTCCACGAAAGTAAAAGCCTATTTAAACTGCAGTGTCTCTGTATGCTGGTTGGTGTGTTCTCCAACACAATTCTCACAACGCTTCTCTGAACGTACTTGCTCTCCCAACGGGGAGCTTACCTAACAGTCGTCAGAATGCCACTAAAATAAACAGCAAGGCCTAATATCAGTTATGCTTAAGCTTATTCTCAAATATTTTATGGGGACATACATTATTTTCATGCTATGAATCCAGTGGCAAACCTTCTAACAATGAAGTCTAATGCTTAGTATAAAGATTCTTCAGCAAAGAAAAATGATAAACATGACTGGTGAGGGTTTTTTTTTGGCTCCTCTGAAAAGGAAGTAAAAGTGTAAGACTTTGTTAGAATTGCACACCTCTCTAGGATTGTTAGTTGTTTTTAATACCTCTTTCACATAATATTTAGTAGGCCTAGGCAAATCAGCTCTGATTTGATTCTAATTGGGGATCTGAATTCAAAGAAAGCATGATTGATTTGAGCTTATGAAATGAGTTGAAGGCCAAACGGATTTGATCGCACTGATTACTTTCAAAATTCTGCTAACAAAGATTCAAGTATGCTATGTAATGGGGAACATCAAATCCTTAGCTGGTCATTTGTTTTGACAGAAATGGATAATATTAGCAGGGATGGCATACCCTTTATTATGAAACATCCCTACCTCCAAGTATCATTCACTGCGTCAGTGTTTCACTGCAATACATTCTTTAGTATTTTCTTTGTACCTTTTAAGATTGATATAATAGGATGAGGAAAGGATAGCATGAAAATCTCTAAAATGTCCAGCAAACACCTAATATGCTGAATGAATGCAGCAAGTCTCCTTAGAACTAAAAATGTTTTAAAATGGCTTAAAACTTCCACTTCCTCTGCTAGGAGAGAGATTTTGCATGACACTGAAGAATGACCACTGATTTGCCCTAGTAGAAATGCAAAGCTTTCTACTAGGGCACTAGATTTTCTGTGACATTTTTTCTCAATAGAATATTTAATATTTTACAAAAATAACTCTTCTTAACTAATTAAAGCAACTATTCTCTTACTTTGATTCCTTCCAGAAAATAGGGTATTTTTCTTAGCAAAATTCTTGCAGAATTTTTAAGTGCACAATAAAGTAGGGCCAAGTCTTAATTGAAATGCTTCATAGAATAATCCTTATTAATGCCAACTCCAATATAGTATGTTTGCTTGAGGTTCCGTCAGTTATGTTCTAAACTGAAGTTTTTTATCCTTATGCTTTCATAGTCTCTGTAAAAATTATGTGGACTGGAGGCATGGTGCTACAAAGTAAATTTTCTCCTTTCTTTCTCCCTCTTCTCTACATTGGTTTGATTGATAGTGAAAGGTAGATACATATCTTGGCAAGATAGGTATCTGAGAAGAGAATCTGAAAAATAATGGAAGAATCTGGATGTAAGATCACTGTGAGAGGAATGAAGAATGGAGAGAAAAGCAGAAATACAGAAGGGCTATCTATAGACAGTAGTAATATGGTGACTGGATACTAAAACAGAAATATTTAAATAGGAATATTTTTAGGTATTACCCCTAAAAAAACTGGGTGGAAATATCTGTCCATCTTATAGGGCGAATGTTGCTGAAGTCCCACCTACCCGCCGGCCCCCACCCGCCGGCCCCCAACCTCTGCCTCCCAGCAATTTGACTCCTTGAAGCAAACAGCCTGGTCAGCTTCAGCACAACCTGATTTAGCATGAACAGCTGATTGGCGGTTGGATTGGCCTCCTGGAATACCACCCAACAACTGTTCCAGGCTCTGGGGATCGCTGCCACTGCCTATTGACACCTCCATGTGCCCCATTTTTGGGCTCCCTGTGTCCTGTTTTGGCCCGTTCTAAACGCCGGCAACGATCAGCAACATTGGTGATCCCCACCATTTGGAACGGGCTGCAAATGGAGCCTGCAGAGACCAAAAACAGGATATGTGGAGGCCAAAAATGGGGCACATGGAAGCGGCGATAAGCAGAGGCAATGATGAGTAGTGACGACGGTGATCCCTGCAGCCTGGAACAGATGATGAGTGGTAATCTGGGAGGCAGATCCAGCCACCAATCAGCTGCTCATGCTAAATCAGGCTGTGCTGAAGCTGACCAGGCTGTTTACTGCAAGGAGGCAAATTGCTGGGAGCCACAGGTAGATATTTTTTTCTTGTTTTCCTCCTCTAAAGCTAATGTGTCCAGAGCATCTTATAATCCCAAAAATACGGTACATTTTTCACTAGTTACTATCTGGAGAGGCTAACAGTGTAAAAAAAAAACTATTATGGCATCTTAGTGTGGCGAATTGCAACTTCGAATTGCAGCTGCCAACAAAATACATTAGAAACAGAGCTCAAAATGTCATTTGATTTTCTGAGGCCAAAAAATACATGACGCAGTAACCAAAATAACAGCATCTAAGTCATTTAATTAAAAGTTCAAAAATGTGATTCTTCTTAATGTAACCTTATGGAATACTAAAACTGTTAATGCACAATCTCTATGGAGAGTTTTCACAGCATGTGAGTCAATTAGTATGCAAAACTGTGGAACCAGTATTCTGATTGGATAATTACCATGAACAATATATATATATATTGTTCATAGTACCGGGCATAAAGTCAACATTTGGGATTTTAAGAAATCCATTCTAGATGTTTTTCTTGTTAAATTAAATTTTCTTATATAATTTAAATGTGAAGATAATGTCTGAAAGAACTTGTATTTTACACACTGAAAAAAGAATATTCCTCAAGATTGAATTTTAACAAAATCTAAATCTTGGTTTAATCCCTTTGCATATTAAACTATGGAACTGCTAGAATGATCTCCCCAAACCTTAATTTCAGTAGGAGTTGTACATAAGAACCTTCTTTGTCATTGCGTCTGCCCTTTGGAATATCTCATCCCCAAGTGAGGTCAACTCCTTATCATACTCCCTCCTCATCTTTTTAGCTAGATTGATTTTTTATAATATTGTATTTATATTACATAACATGACATAAACATAGCTTTTAATATTGTAAACTGCTTAGAGTTATCATGCGATAAGATGGGCAGCTAGTAAATTTTACAAATAAATAAATATATAAATAAGTAGTAATGGTATTTTGGTATTTTGTGTGATTAAATAAATGCTTCTATAATGGGATAAAAGCATTCCCTAAAACAATGATTCTTGGTCAGTAGCATATTACAATACTGTTTGCCATACTGTAGCCGTTAGCAGCAGCACTTAGACTTATATACCGCTTCTTAGTGCTTTATAGCACTCTCTAAGTGGTTTACAGAGTCAGCATATTTTCCCCAACAATCTGGCACCTCATTTTACTGACCTTATAAAGATGGAAGCCTGAGTCAACCTTGAGCCGGTGACAATTGAACTGCTGACAGTCAGCAGAATTAACCTGCAATACTGCATTCTAAACACTGCGCCACCACAGCTCTTATAAATAACTAAAGTACTAATTATTTCGTTAATGCTTACTATAAATAGTAAATGTAACAATATACATTTCATTTTCAGAAAAAAGTGGCTTTTTGGGGATTTTCAATGAGGATGTGGCAAACTGAAGCCGTCCTTATAGAAGCAGAGAGATTGTGGCTGTCCCAAATTTGGATATTATTTGAAGGACTAAAGACCAAGATTGTTGGTAGCGAAAGAAAAATATAAAATCAGTTTATTTGGTCTTGGCTGAAATAGATAGGTTGCTAACTCTGGCAATCTTTAATCATTTTTTTTCCTGACTAGGACTAGATGATGATATTTTATAGATAAGAGTTATAACAGAAGAGGGTCATTTGTCATTTTAAATTTATCTGATTAAGTTTAAAACAATTATGTTGTTACCTCTGTAACTTTTATTTGATTTTTTACAGATTGGATTTGAATGATGAGGTTTGAGGAATTTTAAAAGTAAAAAAAACCCAGATATGCGTGAAAGGAATGAATTCAAGTAAGTTTATTAGATCAAGTTTATAGATCTGTTGTTATTTTTGGTAACTACTAATTGATTTTAACTGATTAAGATGAATGATGAGTTTTTAAAGATCTGTTTATAGGTAATGAAGGCATGAGATGAAGAAATTATTTTATTTTAAAGAGATGTGACTTGTTAAAGTTCTTTATACAGGTAGTCCTCGAATTACAACCACAAGCGAGTCCAAAATTTATGTTGCTAAGTGAAACATTTGTTAAGTGAGTTTTGCCCCATTTTACAAAATTTCTTGCCACAATTGTTAAGTCAGTCATTGGACTTGTTAAAGTTAGTAACATCATTGTTAAGTGATCACTTGATCCAGGACACTGCAACTGTCATAAGTATGAGTTAGTGTGAAAAATGATCATAAGTCACTTTTTTCAGTGCCATTGTAACTTTGAATGTCACTAAATGGGACATTCGAGGACTACCTGTACTTGCTCAGTTGAAGGGGAAAATTACTTTATTTTCTCTCTCTACCTTTTTTGCTTTTTTCTTCACAATATTTTTACTTTTTAATTTTTTTATAAAATATTATTTTACTATTATAATCTGTATTAGTTTTATATGTCCAATGTAATTTTCAGTGAAATTATATAGAAAAAAAGAAAAAGTGTCCTTTTTCTTTCTATTAAATGACACCCTGGTCTTTGACAAAGTGATTGATAGGACTTATGACCTAAATGATTAGACCTACAATGATTTCACAGCATATTCAGATACAAAATGAGAAGAAATAAGCATGAAGGACACTAAAGAGAATTTAAAACTGAAATTATGACGCTAAAAATGAGTTAAGCTCCTGTTGTAGGAGACATTGCTTGTTTTATTTATGTGGTTTATTAAGTATCATTAAACTTGAGCATTATTTGTATGAAATATGCAGTTATAGCTTAATGCAACCTTAGGATATTTATGGTTAGCTTCTAATGAGGATGAATAGAGAGCTGGGCAAAGGTAAAAACTCTTATAATTTAAGAAGTCCTTAAAATGATTATGTTTTATCACTTATTAAAATAATGCATGGTTGAAGAATAGAGCCAAAGTATATAGTTAAAATTATATCATAATGGATAAACATTTCATCATACTTTTGTTTAAATAATTTATATCATAGTTAAAATTATATCATAATGGATAAACATTTCATCATACTTTTGTTTAAATAATTTAATTATTTCATGTCATTATTTAAGTCAAATTATTATATGCTTAATAATAGTCCTGTTTTTTTTTCATTATATGAAAAAATATCCAATGATTAAAAGAGGGTGAATATATTTAGAATGACTTTCTTTTACAACTTGAGTAACTAATCTGCAATCTAAGACATTTGGGCAATGGTACAGAAACTGATGATCCAGAGGCGCTACCACCATAACATCTCAGATGCTATTTTCAGAGACCTCCAAAGAAAAAAGTCTGATAAAAATATAATTTTAACATAACACAAATGAAGAATTGTTAAAAACCTGACTGATGAATGATCATGTAATTACAAAATTAATTCAAATATAAATAAAACAAAATCAAATTTAGCTTTTGTATTGGCCAAGTAAAGATCAGCCAAGTAAAAATTACACCTTATTAGATAGGCCTCCAGATTATATACTGATAGAACAAAACAAAATTAATCACGTAAATTAAACACACACACAATGTGGGTCAGAAGCAATGGTGGGTTCCGGATCCCGTCGCAACCGGTATGCTGTGACGGGGCTGGGCGTCTACCTCGGGCATGTGTGCTGTGCATGAATGTGCACTCACCACCCTGCGATGCACCAGCTGCTTGGCGGAGGTCGTGCAGATGCCGTACGCTGCGTGTGCATGCACAAATGACCCAGTTGGCTTAAATACAGGTAAGGTACGTGGGTGGGCCCTCCAAAACACTGTTCCCATACGATGGCTGCTGCTCCCAGCTGCCACCACTGTGCCAGTACTGGGGCGCACTGCCCAGAACCCATCACTGGTTAGGAGGCCTGAGACAATAACTACAGACCCTTCATACCCTGGTTATAAACTTTTTCAATACCTCCTCTCGGGGCACTGCTATGCTATAGGGCATTGCATGCCAAAACAACTAGACACAGGGACAGTTTCCCCCCCTTGTTTCCACTGAATTTCAACTATATGATTTCAAGAGAGCGAGAATCTACTAGATAAATTTTTGATTTTTACCTAAGCATGTTAAAATTTCTGCAAAATTAATGTTTCATGAATGTGTCTATGAATGATGTACAACTCTTTCTAATGTTTAAATAAAAATTTACTTGTAAGAGAAATGATGGTTGAAAATCATGCTCTATTGCTAAATTGTGAGGGTTAATTAAGCCACTCAACATTAATACATATGTTTTACTAAACTGATCAATAATAAATATGCTTATGTCCTCATTGTAAGCCTTTGTCTTTGTGGGATGATTGATCTGTATTAAACTAAAGAGCTTTGTTTAAACTTGTCTCAATTTTCCTTAAGAATCACAGATTTTTTTTTCTTTTTAGTTGGGATGAAACTAACTATTAATACCTGCAAATGAAATAAATAGTTAGTAGACAGAATGATGCAGTTGTCTGCTAGTGGCAACACTAGCTTATAAAATAAATACAATTGTTTTTGAAAAATAACCCATCTTTTATTCATTTTCTGTGGGAGGAGATGGAAACTATTATTCTGGGAACCAGTTGTCTTTATTACATAAACTCATTGAAGAATAAGACAGCATTAATTTAATAAAAGTGTAAACCAGATCTTTTCAAGGGAATAAAGGAATCTCTACAGATGTTAACAGTTGTTTTCAATAATAAAGACTTGAATTTAAATGAATTTATAAAGTGTTTTCACATATGTAAACAAGCCTCTTGTGGATCTTTAATTTTGCAAATTCCTGAAATTCTTCTGTTTGTTAAGCTTTTATCATCTTTAAAAATTATCCTCCTCTCTCTCTAGATGCAAGCAAGAGAAAAATGCTAAGGAATGTGCTTAGCTACAAGACTGAACAGTTGTAATTAACAATGGTGAAATCGGATAATCAATCAATCAATCAATCAATCAATTTCATGGTTTGTATCTTTGAATACAGAATGTTTCTGAGACAGCTGTATCTCAACTAATCCCTGAAGCGCAATTATCATTTTGAGTAGCACAGTGTAACAGAAAGTAGAAATAAAGCTATGTGCTCATTACAAGGAACTAGGAGATCTCTTTTTTATTACATAATAGATGAACAGAAACTAATCTGGTAAATTCAAGATCTCTCTCTTTCTCCTGGCTATTCACCTGCAAGTTTGATCTATTATGCTTTATTCTCCAATCTACAGGAATGTAATACCTTCAAATGAGGTTGATCTGTGGAATTGTTGCTGCTCTCTGAGCTTGGTTGTTTTCTTTCAATCATTTGATTATCCAACTAGAAAACTTCATCAGTGCTAAAAGGGAATGGAGCTTGGCACCACTCCCTTCTAGCACTGATGATGTAACCTAGTTGGGTAATGAAACATATGTGAGAAAAACAACCAAGCTCAGAGAGCACCAAAGATTCTACTTCTAAATATCAACTGTAATGTTAGTTTGCTGAACCCCCGCCCCTCTGGTATTTTGTTTAATAAAACATTTTCAGATGGGGGAGTAATGTTTAAAGATTAGAACACTTGATGAACTGTAAGTTTAATATATTATGATCTACTACAATTTAAATGAATGTAAAATATTTACAGGGATGTTAATTATTTTAAAAGAAAAACAAACTTGATCAAATAAATCATAAATGTATGGTTACTTACCTTGAGTAGCAATATAGTGATTTGGTCGATGATAGCCCTGAAATATTTCAAATATTTTGTGACTAGCTTTATCACAAGTACAAGATGAGAAATATAAAAATTATCATATAGAAATTATTTTCGTATAAACCTCTAGAGATCTTAGTAGCAAGCACTGCTTTAAATTTAATAGTAAATAAATAATTGAAATAGTAAATAAATGAAACATGATCTCAATGTGAAAAATAATATTGAAATTAATAGTTGTCAGTGGAACTGTGCAAAATAATATTTTAGTAGCTACCATTGCAGTTTAGAAACATGTAAATGATATAACAATCTATTGTATTGGACAATGTTCACAATCACAATATAAATTGTCTATATCAGTGCTAGCCAACCTCATCCCTACCGCCCACTAGTGGGTGTTCCAGCTTTCATGGTGGGCGGTAGGGGTTTGCGGTAACTCTGCTTTATAAATTTTATAAAGTAAAATTACTTCCCTACTTTATAAATCACCATTACTGTGGAACTGGTGGGCGTTAGAAAATTTTAGTACTAAGAGAGATACAAAAGTAGGTAGGTATAAAAAGGTTGACTACCCCTGGCCTATATGCAGTGTACTCACAAGAAGATTAATTGTTGCATCACCAAACATAAACTCCTATTTGAGTTCCATTTTTTGAATACATTCAATGTTTTTGAAGGAGAAAAGATATGCTTCAGACTGTACATCTACATATAGTTTTATAATTTATGTATTTGCATAATTACAAATGCATATATAACTGCAAATGAATATATAACTAAAATCTGGTCTACCTAAAGGTCATCTTTATTGACTTACACATATCTGTAAGAATTACTGAATGCAATGTTATTCACAGCAGTATCCTACTAATTATATGACTAAAGTTAATACTAGATGTTCACAATCTTTTGCAATTAAATCCTTATGAAATGTTTTCAAATTATCATGGTTCACAAGTGGAAAAATCATTTTACTGAATGCATGCATTTGGACTGGTTGTTCAAATCAAGTTGGGAAAAAAGATAAAACAATTTTTTCCCCTAAAAGTCATAAACATTATAAATATATATTGTGTGAGCAGACTACCTTAATAATTTAGATTTTAGAGAACACCAAATAATTGATATTTATTTGGGTCTAGAAGAAATTGTATTTTAAAAATTATTAAATATAATATTTATTTATATTTATACAAAGATGTATATGTATGTATGTATGATGTGTGTATGTGTATATATATACACACACATACATATACATACATACATGCATGTACATGTGTACGTGTATGTGTACGTACACGTACACACATACACACACACACACGCACACACACACACATATATATGTATATGTATGTATGTGTGTGTTGTATTTGTGCTGATAAATAAATAAAGGGAGACTAGTATAGATCTATTTCAAGCTATTTAGTTCTCATCAGCTAGCCATACCCTTACTGGGATTAGAACCTGTGCTGTATTACATCAAGCTATTTAGCTCTCATCAGCTAGCCATACCCTTACTGGGATTAGAACCTTTGCTGTATTACATCAGCACAGGTTCTAATCCCAGTAAGAGTATGGCTAGCTGATGAGAGCTAAATAGCTTGAAATAGATCTATACTAGTCTCCCTTTATTTATTTATCAGCACAAATACAACGCAAATGTAACAAAGGCAACAGTAAAAATATTGGGTTTCTGTCTGGATGGTCTCTTGTGAGAAGAGACAGAGAATGGAAGCAGTAGACTTCCTCCCATATTTGGGCATACCAGGGGTTGTGACACTAAATACATACATACATACATACATACATACATACATACATACATGAATTGCCATTAAATGAAGTGATTTAAAGTGTCTTATCATTAATAATTTACTAGAGAGACTCCAAACTATATTAATTGTCTTATTATTAGAGTAGCTTTAGTGTTATACAGCAAGAAGAAAACAGTTAAGAAACATTAAATAATGATTTAGCTGAAGCACTACATCTTATCTTGGTAAATAAACTATTGAATTAATAATTGAATTACAATTTAGTTTCAAACGAATTAGTTCAAAACTGGATCCAGACTCAGTTACATTTGAGAATATAGCCATTTAAATAAATTGACTTTAATTAGTCACTTCAGAGGATACTTTCTAAGTATGATTAGGATACTTCCAGATGCCCAATTTTTCCATTACCTGAGTTGTCCAATTTCCCACTTGCAACCAAACAGAGTTTGGCCAGGACCAAACCAGGACCCTTTACTGTGAGCCTATAGTTTGCACAGTCAATCAATATACAGTAGATGTTTCATGACCAATAACCAAACAGAGATGTCTCAGCCAATTTGTGCTCAATCACTAGGAAGCAACCAAGTCTCTCTGCCACTTAACAAGAATACTATGGACAGCTGATGTTTCTATAAGGTTTCTTGAAAATGGAAATCTTGTTTGCAAAAGTCTTGCGGATGAGTAACAATACTCAGGTACAAATGCAATGGTGATTGGTAAGCAATGGTGCAAACTGATTATGAATTAATCTGCTATGAGTGAACTTGTAGCAATTTTTTAAAGTAGGTATCCAACATAAACAATAATGTTGAGACTGTTTAATTAAAAGTGAAATAACTCCTTCTAATATAACATCAATATTCAGAAATATATAGCACATACCAAAAATCAAACCCCATAGGCCATTCACAATGTTTTATTAATTAATTTTTTTCAGATAAAATCTTACTCTACTAAATGCTTAAAGTTCATAGGTCTTTGTGGTGTGATTGTGGTACAACCTGTATATATTATACTCATGTGTATGCTAAGGTAGCATGAAAGTGTCAATTTTAGAAAAATGATAAGGTTTTATACCATTAAGGTATAAAAAGTCAAGGTAAAATATAAATTCAGATTATTACATTTTGGAACAATACATTATATGCAAAAAATATTTGAATCACTTTGTAGGCTGGGACTTAAAATGGCATTGTTGCTTAATATTCACTCCTACTTTTATTTCATTGAGTCCCTCCACCTACTGTCTCTTAAAGAATTTATTCTAATGTAAAACATTAAGTTAACATGATGGAGGATGAACAAAGAAGCAATGTTAAATAATTAATCAATATACATATTTAATGAGATGTCTTGTTTGCATCAGAAGTTCTAGTTAACAGATGCAGATCCCATTCTGAAGGTTGCTTAAAAGTAGATGGATGATTGCAAGCTGCTGCATTAAAAATTATGGAGTTTGATCATGTCAATCCTGCAAACAGCTTCTTTTTAAAATTGGAATTACTATATTCCAAACTTTGACGAAAAACTATAATTAATGGGACATATAAAACTTAGGAGAAAAAGTAGCCAGATGAAATTATTGGGAACTTTTTATTCCATAATAACAGTGGTGGGTTTCCATTTTTTTTTACTACCAGTTTGCTCATGCATGTCACTCTTCTGCACATGAGCAGAAGTCTCCTGGCGGGTGGGAGGAGCCTCCTGCTACCGCCATCACTAACAGTTCACCCGATCCGTGCCGAACCGGGAGCAACCCACAGCTGCATAATGCAACTTTAGGAAATAAACAATTTAATTTTCATATGAGCAAATCTTTGGTAGTTCTATATATATTATCTAGTTTTAAAAAGGCATAAAACAAATAATATTTGAACAAGCTGTTATATTTGTTATAATAGTATACTTACATCAATATAATTTCCATTAATATAGTCTGAGTTTAAATCCCCTTCGACAGGCTGCAGTCTCACTCGAGAATGATCATCTAAAAAAATCCCACAAAAATAAATTAAATAATTTGTATTCTGCTCAGTAGTCATAAAATAACACTGATTAGTTATATTTGTATTGGAAGGAATACCAACTTACTTGTAAATATATATTTTGATCCCTAATACTATCATTAGTTTCAAAAGGCTGGTTTTGCTTTTAACAGATCTTAGACTGAACTGCTAAGTTAATTGTAATTCTTACTATTTCCCCCCCTCATCTTTGTGGATCACAGCATTTCTTTCATTGCAATATCTCACGAAGATGTTTTGAGAGTTTCTTGAATTAGTACTCTACTTGTATATACCACATAAATATTGGTTTAGTAGAAAAAAGATGGGATATGGAACAAAATAGGAAGCAGAGAATAATAAATGATATTGCTAGGGACATGGCTGTCTGTTCCTGAAATGATGTTAGTCAAGTTCTTCACATAAAGTATAAAAGATGCAGATAGTATCCTATTTTTTCATTCTTTAAATCTTGTTTTCTTTGGGAATTTTGAAAAAGGAAAAAATGCATTGAAAAATATAGACCTAAATTGAAATGTATATAGAAATGAATGACAAATACAGACAAAAATTCAGGCAATTGCCAGTTGTTTTCAAAGTATGCTTCCCAACTTCCATTTTGTCACATTTATGTGTTGATAGTTAGTTAGCTGTTTAGACAGACAGACAGACAGACTTTATATACCCACATTCCAAAAGGCAAATTCAGGAATTAATAACACCTGGTTAAATTTATTTGCTATCTCATATTGTCTTTGTGTATATATGTATATTCTTTAAATAGTTACCCTACTAATTGCAAACAGTTAGTTTCTTCAATTTATAAGGAATAAAAAGTCCATGATTTATGTAATTCATTTAAAGTGAATTAATATAGTGATTTTATTTGGTTTTTATTTGATTAAGCAATCTTACAATCCTGCAGCAATTAAATGCATAATTAATGATATATTGCCAAAGAAAAACATACTTACTTTCCTGTTAGTCCACTGATTTAGTATTATGACATTTCATTCTTGCTTACATATAATTCATAATTCTATCAACTCATATCAAATTCCCTTTCAGTTGTATTTTACACATGGTAAGGGAGTGACATAAATCTAAAAGAAGTTTTTGATTGTTTAGATGAAAATGTGTTGGTGAGTTAGTGAAGGATATAAAAGGGATGACAGGTTCTGAATGTGGGATAAACCATTTTTGGTATTACCAAAGACCTTGGGAAAAAAGAAAAGATGTTCAAAAAAACCCCAAACAAACAAACAGTGAAAGTGGAATGACTGCAAGAAGAAAAAGCATGAATCCAATTTTAAAAAGTATTAGAAGAGAGATTAGCTTCCCAACAGAGTGAACAGACAGTAGTTATAAGGAAATATGGAAGCAGCTTGAAATACAGTGAAAAGTTATGTTACAAACTCACAGAAGTATGTGAATTACATTAATGGGAAGTATGATATAGTTTGTTTTGTGGACAAATTGAAAGAGACTGAAAGTATAAGAGAATGGTTGCTGCAAGAAATGAAGAGAGAAATATATTGTACAATGTTTATAGAGAAAACAGATATTGTAGTTCTATAAAAGGAGCCCAACGAGGCCAAGGAATGGTTAAAAGAGGCAGAGAAAATGCAAAGTAATATTGATGGCGTCTCCAGCATAGTGAATGGAATTAGAAATAAAAATAATGAAATGATCTGAGATGAAACTGAAGTGAAAGAGTGTTGGAGAGAGCATTTACAGGACTGGATTATTGGATGCTCACTTGCGCGAGCGGAGGGCTCCTTTGCTCACGCTCAAAGGTCCAGATGTCTTCCGCTCAAGCACTCACCGCTTGCATGAGTAGACCTTTGCATGGGAGCACAAATGCCTGCCACTTGCATGAGTGTAGCTTCATGTATGAGTGCAAGCACCCTTCACTCATGTTCCAAATGGACCTGTGTGGTGCATGGGCACCTGCCACTCACATGCCACCCCTTGCCACCAAGCTGGAAAGGTTGGGGACCACTGGAGTGCAGGCTATAGCAATGAACAACATTTAGGAAGTGCAGTTCAACTGGTAGATGTGTTGACCGATTTTATTTGCGTACTAGAGTAATTAAGAAATGCTGAATGAAAGAAGCGTTATTGTGCTGATTTAGTAAATGTTCATATTGTTCAGGACTTAGGCAAGAAGTTCCCTTAGTTGTTTAGTGTATTTATGGGGGAAAAAGGATAAGGGATGCCTACAATAACATTACAGCATATTGGTGAGGGGCATGTTTCTATGTGTATTACAGTAAGCAGATCATTTCCATGTTATTGGCAGATAACCCAAAATATCTGTACAAATATAAAGATAATTATATGATACAACAGAAGTAGCCATCATACACTTCATATAGTAAATGTTGTTTTATCTTCCTATTTTATCCACATATCCTTCCAGAGCTAGGCTCAAGAGACAATGCTACTCACTGAGTGCCACAGTTGACATCAGTATTCTAGCCACAAACATTTGTTAATTCCTTTATTTTGCTGTTTTTTGAACTCTTACACATTCATTCATTCATTCTAATAAGTAGAGCTCCTTTTTTTGCTCCATATACATAGTGCTACATATCAGTGGGCAGTGTTGTCAGTTACTAAAAGGAGTTTGCACAGTAGTACATTATACTGCCAACACTTACATGCAATGATATTCCCATATCTATTCTTCATGCGGTTCTCATCTTTTTTAGCAGAGTCCCATGGTGCAGACTGTCCTTCAAAGAAACTCTGTTTAAAAAAAAAAAGGCAGGGGAAGGAATGGCACATTAAGGGAAAGAATGTGCAGCAACGTTACGGAGAAACTCACACAAAAATGTAAATTATTAGGTGATAGACTATTAGAATTTAGAAACTATCATAACATAAAATATTAATTAGAGATATGCTCCTATAAAAATGATTTGGAAGAAGTGCTCCCAATCATCCAAAAGACAACAACTCTCTCCAATTTATTAAAACAGTCCTTTTCTTTTCATTTTTCTGTGTGAGCCTGATAAAAGCAGTCATTTCATTCAAGTTAATAGGGCTCTTAAGAGAGCTCACACAGAAATCTAAGAACAAGAGCAGTTGCTTTAATAAACAATTGAGAGGTGCTGTGTTCGCAGTGTCACAAAAATACTTGAATGACTTTTTAGGTGTGCATAGTCCTAATATGTTAAATCTCTCTCCTTGACAAATACAATCTTCATAAACCTTCAAGCAGAGACAACAGAAGCAAAGGCAGATAGATTGATTTAGGAATGTTGAATATTTACAAAATCATCATGAACAAAAGAGACGGAATTAGTGAGATCAATTATATAACAGCTTGTAAAATAAGCATCCTCAACCTGTTGCCTTTGAGATAAATTGAATTATAAAAGCTCAGCCTACTGTTATTGTTTAATATTATTTTTGTATGTGGTTAAATTGTATGTTCTAAGCAACCCACAGCCAATGTGGGAACAGATACTCTCTCTATGT
Organism: Thamnophis elegans; assembly: GCF_009769535.1. NCBI lineage: Eukaryota > Metazoa > Chordata > Lepidosauria > Squamata > Natricidae > Thamnophis > Thamnophis elegans. The sequence continues at coordinate 25,387,847 of NC_045548.1, forward strand.
GAGAGAAGATGCATTTATTCTTCATGGTATAATTTTCATCTCCCTTCCCATACCCCGAAGATCTTTAACTTTGCAGAATTCTGGGGCTTTGATGCAGGATTTCTATTCCTGCTCTTAAGGATGACTTCCTTTCAGGTACTTTGGTCATCAATCATGGCCTCCTTTGGGTGGTTCTGCCAAATGAAGTTAGGTAGAAGTCTATCAGAGAGAAAGCTATTTCTAGGACTTCTGGTCAAACTCTTTTTCTCTAATCTTTCTACGGCTGCTTATCTGCTCCCTATATGTTTCTCAGAAATCTAAGATATTGATTTTCTTCCAGGTTTTTGATTTTATTTAAATGCCTGTATTGTTTTGCAATTTTGACTATAGAAATCTATATTTCATCTCCTGTTTTCTTATACATTTATTAGTTCTAGATTAAAGGGTTAGTTTTATTCTTCTAATAAGTTTATAATTTACCCTAGGGACTCTTATGATTGGGCAGATTTTCAATACACAATAATACAAATATAACCATATGTCCTGAAGTGCTGCTTAAAATTGTCTTAAATAAAGCATACACAATGAGGCAGGCCTATTATGTGTGACCTCTAATACATTTACATAATTGCAGTTCCATTATTAAATATTCCTTTACAAAGAAAACTGACTTTTTTATCATTTTGTATAGCAATAGCAATAGACTTATATACCGCTTCATAGGGCTTTCAGCCCTCTCTAAGCCCCCAACAATCTGGGTCCTCATTTTACCCACCTCGGAAGGATGGAAGGCTGAGTCAGCCTTGAGCCGGTGAGATTTGAACCGCTGATCTAGCAGTAGCCTGCAGTGCTGCATTTAACCACTGCGCCACCTTGGCTCTTGTATACTTATGCTTTCATTCCAAAGAACTGTTCTAGATTTAAAACACTTTGCATTCAACATCTCTTATAATGCTTATAGGTATAAATCCTTTTTGAATATTCTAGAAATGGGGGAGGGGGGAACACCTCTGCAAAATCTACTTGATCCTGAAGGTTTCCATACCAATTCAGAGTTCATTAGTGATTTGGCACAGTCTTCATATGGAAGAGCAATTGTTATCTTTTTTTGTTTATATCCCATTTTTAATTGGATGAACATGTTGACCCGAGGAAGCAAATGCTTTCAAATAAAAATTGCCCCCTTCTTACCAATATCATTAAATGGAATGTGCTAGCATTTTTTACCCAGCACTAGGATTCATAAAAATATTGAATGTCAAGAGGAAGACAGATTAAATCAAGTTGGTTTAAACTTAGCAATTGTGACCAGTAAGCAAAGTTGCTCTCTGATGGAAGTGGAAGCACTTTGCTTCTTTATTAAGCAAACAACTCATTAACAACAATTAATTGTGAAATTTGTTTTAAAGGAAAAATAATAATAGGGAGATATCAGCTTTTTTACAGGTAGAAGTTGTAAACTGCTTCATAACAGCATTAGGTGTATTTCATGATTTGATATGCCTAAAATTGCTGCCTGTATGCCACTGCATATAAAAGAAACAAAATGCACATGGTGGTGGGTACTGTTCAAATGTGCTATTATCTGCTTATCTGATATGCTATAAATTTATACTTTCTCTTTCAAGAAAAAAATAAATTGTGATCGAATCTTGTTCATTTAAAAATTAACATTCTAAGCGAGGAGTGTCAAACTCGTGTTGTCACATGATGCATCATGACTTTTTCCCGCTTCATTAAACCAGGTGTGGCTAGTGCGTGATGCACCTAGGCCAAGCATTTGACACCCCTGCTCTAAGCCATAGTACAAAGTATATTTTAACTGTAAATTTCTTGTTACTTAGATAACAAGATCTGTTTATTTGATATTTTAAATGTCAGTTCTATTGCCATAATTCCATCCATCTAACCATACAAACACACACGCACACACGTGTGTGTGTGTCTGTGTATTCAAGTTACCCTTGAATTTTGGTAACTTCATGAATGGGTCCATGCAGTTCATTTGGCAGCAGATCAGAAGTGGCGTGCTTGACTTCTTCAGTTATATTTTTAAACTACCGTGTGCAAGGTTGAGAAACAGTGACAAGCTGTCACCCATGTGGCCTTTGTGTACAAGGGAGGATTCCACCCTTAGATATCCCTACTCCTAATCCAATGTATTAACCATACTGGTTTTCCTAATCAATAACACACAATAATATATGAAATCAGCTCGTTGTCACCTAAATAATATGAATAAATAAAATCACTGGACAGGTTCTTTTAGGCACAATTGCTGAGTAAATCACAGCAAGGCTGGCACCACAGGATATTATTTACAAACTACTCAATGCGGCTTTCACTTTATTCAAGGTTATTAACCACAGAATCATACCTTTCTGGGGGGAAAATGCAGCTTGCTCTAACAATCAGAATAAGTGAGGGGCAGTGCTGACTCCCTTTTTTGATGAAAGGAGAGGCTGAATTTACACAGCATGCTCAACTGAGCTAAAATAGATTTAAACAGTTTGTAAATCAGGGTGGTGGAAATACAGCCACTTATACTAGCACGTTGGGTATGAGCCAGATAGCTGCATTAAGACATGTTACGGTTTGTTTATATAGGTGTAGTATATTAAGTGAATGAATACAGCAATTGGGATTTGTTACATAGAGGTCAATGTTTCTGCATGCTTTGAACTCGATCACTGTGTCTTTTCTCTGAAATTTCTCAAAAGAGCATTATCTAATTCTCTGCCTAGAGCTTTCTAGAATATCTTGTCCCGATTTAATTCATTTCCCTATCAATCCTTTATGTGTCCAAACACCATCATGGACTCTGACATAAAGTAAAGAAATAATGTCCATATGTAGATGCTGACTCATTAGAAGATTGCTACTATCTGGTTTATGTATGCAACCATTTAGGTCAAGTCAGGGGTGATACTCAGCAGGACCATTTACTGCATGATAAAAAATCAACCTTGGTTTTTATTATGCAATTAAGAAATACTATCCATCGTTGTATCACTGCCGCTTGTTTATATTTATAAAATCGAGTTCATAAAGTTTAACTTCAAACTTTTCTTACTTTTTCTTTGCTTCTAATCTTAATTCCACTTTTCCACACTTCTCTCCAGGAGCAAGATGCATTCACAATGCAGTTAAAAAACTTTAAAAAAATGCCTTGACTGTTGTTTAAATACGTGCCATATTCTAAAATGGTGGAAAGAGTACCAATTCTGCAGATACATATAGTGGAGAAAACGTATTAGCTAAAGAGGAACACAAGAGATACATAAAATATTTGATCCCTCGACTTACTATTAAAGAAAATAAAAGCAAAACATGTTTTGCTTTATGTATAGACATAATGCATGGTAGTTTAAAGTTTGAGAGGTCCTAATCTGGCCAAAGAAAAAGCTGGACTATTTAAATTTTTGCTGGGATAAATCTGGAGAAGTTTTAAAGAACAAGTAGGGCAAAAATGATGCACCTTTTTTGTTTCTCCTTTATTCCTCTGCATAGTGTCTGTGCCAGACCACCTGTCAATTTTCCTGGTGCCTGTCTTCTTACCTTCTGTAAGCCACTGTGATGCTTGAATCTGAGTTGCATACCAATGTAGCCTGCCACCCCATCCTTTCTGCCTCTTCTTTCCTACTGCCACCCTGAAAGCACCAATCAACCTACCTAATTAACCCAATCAACCACTTAAATATGAGCCATTAATTTGCTACAGCTGCAAAAAAAGTAAATGCAGTTCTTGACTGCATTAACAGAGGGATAAAATCAAGATCACGTGAGGTGTTAGTACTACTTTATAATGCCTTGGTAAGACCACACTTGAAAAACTGCATCCAGTTTTGATCACCATGGTTCAAAAATATGTTGATACTCTAGAAAGAGTGCAGAGAGGAGCAACAAAAATGATTAGGGGACTGGGGGCTGAAACATGTGAAGAACAGTTGTAGGAACTGAATATGTCTAGTCTGATGAAAAGAAAGGCTAGGGTGAGTCCAGATAACAATCTTCCGATATCTAAGAGGCTGTCACAAAAGAGAGAGAGTCAATCTATTCTCCAAAGTACCTGAAAGCAGGACAAGAAGTAATGGATGGACAGAAATCCAATCTAGAACTAAGGAGAAATTTCCTGACAGTGAGAACAATTAATCAGTGGAATGGCTTGCCTTCAGAAGTTGTGAGCACCCCATCGTTAGAGGTTTTGAAGAAAAGATTGGATAGCCATTTGTCCAGAATGATATAGGGTTTCCTGCTTGAACAGGTAGTTGACTAGACGACTTTCAAGGTCGCTTCCAATTCTGTTATTCTGAGAGTGTAGTTCCAAGTAGTTCCAGCCAAATAACCAAAGAGAAACTGGGAAAGGCAGAGTAATCCCAACACATTTGCGCAGCCTGCATAAGGACACTTATTTATTATTTATTTATTTTCTTTCATAAGTTCAATATGATATATGAACTTTTTACTTGTGATTTCTGAAAGGTTTTGTCCCTAAATTAAAAACTTGAATAGCAAAAAATAGTCTTCCCTATTTAATTAGAATTACTACAAAAAGGAAACTTAATAGAATTCTAGCACCTTTTCTTCCTTTTAAATTCAAGATAGGTTTTTTAAGAAGCATAATTTTTATATGGAACTTATTTTTCATTTATCTGAAGAATATACTAGGAACGACGATTACAATTCTAATTTAGCAATATACTTCTTGGCAAAGTAATTAGCTATAACTTTAAATAATGTGTCTTCAAAATTTATCTCTAAGACAATGAATAGAATGGCTAGATAAGATTTTATAATTCTCCTCTTATAGAAATCCCTTAGGTACAATATGTACATTTATAGTGTAATTAATGTACAGAGTATATTATTTCCAACTTGTGTAGCAAAATTTAGGCTTGTTTGTTTCTCTTATGAAATAAAAATGCTACCAGGAGAGTTTAAACAAATGCTTGCTTTGCAATATATGTTGCCTTTTCACAAATAAATTCCATTTTCTATTCTTTATAGCCTGTAATTAAAGTGTTGTTCCTGACTATATCTCATATATTCTACAGCAAGTCAGTGAACCTTGGAAACACCCATAATAGAGGAAAGTCTATAATATTACACCATAAAATGAAAGCTCTCCATGAATATCAACTACTTTGCATTTTCAAAACTATCTCCGAATGCAACGCATAAGGAAATGAAACATCCCAATAGACGAGCATATTTTTTGTGTGTGCAAGATACATGCCTGGAGAATCAATAACCTCTTCCAGATTACCCTGCTCTTTCCTCATCAATTTTCTCAGGATATAATTACACATATCAACTGTACCACCCAGGACACTACAAGTACAAAATAATACCAAGATATTTAAAGCTAGAGGTACCATTTCCCATGAACAGATATATTATTAGCTAGAAGAGTACATATGTCAGAATTATATACTGTATCAGGTATTGAGGTCTTTCATGCAGTATAGATACAATTTTCAAAGACAATTCACTTGTATAAGCCACAACTAAAATTACAGGTGAATATAGACTGGGCATTACATAACAAATTGTCCTAATTATTCTCAATATTTTATTTATCAAAATGCAAATAAAACCCTAAATTTCAAGGAGGGACTTTTAGCTCATTCAGATTTTAGATAAAAACCCATCTATAGTTTCTTATTCAATACACCAGCTTAAGAATGCTTCAAACAAAATGTAATAGAGATTATATTCCAATTCTTGTTTCTCTAAGCAGATCAAAGAGCAGAAGAATTCTGAGAACTGCTGAACTAGAAAGGCAGTAACCTGAACCAAAACAGCACAGTGATGCTACTACAGAGGCATAGACTTTGTTTAATAAGATTCCTTACAATGTGAATCGTGCACTCGACTTGCAAGTGTGGACACAAGCAGGTACAAAGTGTATAATTACTGAAAGCAAATTGATGAGATTGATCCTAGTTCCACCAAAACATCGCAGGATGTGCTTTACCATCTCTGCTTTTTTCCTCATTATATAGTAACACTACTAAACCCAGCACACGCTGTATTAGATTTATTTTCTAATATTTCTAGCATTTATACGAAGCTTAGAGGTATGCTTGAAAATGGCAGTAGTGCAGAATGCTAATATTTTATTCTGGAACATGACTGGTTATCAGTTAATTTTTGTTAATTAAAAGCATTTTTATTAGTAGATCAAGTTGTATGGGGACCACCAATATAGTTTCAATAATAAATCTTATGGTCATGCAGTACTATGAGATTTATGCTTTTTTATCACTTTATGCTTTCCTGGTCACATCACACTTGGAATATTGTGTCCAGTGCTGCTTGTCACAAGACATGAAGGACATGGAGAAAAACCCAGAAATAGCAATAGGGATGCTGAAAATCTGGGAGATTAAATCCCATGGAGAACAATTAAAGGAAGTGAGTATGTTTACTCTAATGAAGCGAAGGTTAATGTGAAATATGACATCACTTTTCAAATATGTGAAGGACTGCTATATGGAAGAGGGTGGGGATTTATTTTCTATAGGTTCGAAGGGTAGGGCAAGAATGAGTAGATGTTTTATAGATGGAGGTCCAAACTTGAAATAAGGAAGAATTTCCTGCTTGTGATAGCTATGAAGCAGTGGAACAAACTGCCTCCTGGACTCATACGATTCCAGTCCTAGAAGTTTATCTGGCATGGTATCAGGAGTCCTTGATCATTTACCTGCAATGTTATTAGGAGATCCCCCTTGAGTAGGTAGTTGCAGTTAAAGTCCTCAAAGCTACTTTCCAACCCTATGTTTCTATGAAGATTAAGCAGAGTTTAGAAAAAAATATTTTTTATTCTAAAAACATCATTCTTATGTGAAGATTAAATAAAGATACATGTAGGAAATCATCATCATCAATTTATATCTTGCCTTTCTATCCAGAAATATGAAAAGAATGCACTAGAATAGGAAGCAATACTCTACAATTTTGTTGCAGGACTCTCATATAGCAATGAACCTGAACTTGCTGAATACAGTACTGATTTCCATTATTTGATATTCTGTTTGGCAGTGCAAATGAATTCCCCTCTGTTAAAATTTTACAGCATATCCAATGCATTAAATCATATTTGGCTCAAGCACTATATTAACCCCAGTATCAGTCTCTGCTGGAGGATTGCAAATAATGAAGAATCCCAAGCCGGCTTCCTTGATAATCCATGGTAATAGTAAATCACCACGACTATTTTATATTTAATTTCTTGGCTGAGTTTGTCCAAGGCTTAGCTGTTTGTCCTCCTTATGTCTTCCTTTGCTAGATTAAGGAGCTTTCTAATACACTGGGCTTTGTCTGAAATAAATTGCTTCGTACGTTATCACAAGTCCTCTGATATATTAATCAGAGTGCAAGTCTATTTTGAAATTCCTCTTTTCTCAAAACTGGGTTGATCCAGGGACGTGTATAAATATCACATAGATGTGGTGCCCAGTGGAGAGTTATGGATAGAGGGATCAAGAGAAAAATGAGCTAGAAATATGAGGTAAAAAGAGTGAATTCTAACAAGAATATTTTAAAATCCATGACAACTATGCCTATCAATGTGAATTATATTGTATATAATTATTCACATTAATTTAAATTCAAATATATTCATGTGCCTGTGACAGGAATGACTTGTTAAGCTTAGAAATATGTTCAAATACATCATCCAAGCAAAATTTTCTTCCAAATAGCCATTTGGTGACATGGTTCACTTGTCTTTGCTAGTTTTCAGCTGCTGCTTGACTTCATTTCTTTCCTTCATGGAAGGCTTAGAAAAATTTGGAATACTGCTTCAAATGCACATAGTGCTTTTAGTTCTAGGGCAGCGATGGTGAACCTTTTTTGGCTTGTGTACCATAAGGGGGGAGCGCAGGTGGGTAGTGTGCGGGCATACCGTACCCATAATGCAATGTGCGACCTCCCCCAGTGCGCATGAGAGGCACTCCCCCATTTATTGCATGCTTTTTTCACCCTCCCCAGGCTCCAGAGGCTTTATAGGAGCCTGGGGAGGGTGAAAACAGCCTCCCCGCCCCCTGGAGTCCCTCCGGAGGCTTCAGGGACCTTCAGAGGGCATAGAAGGAGCCTACGAGGAAACCAGAAGTGACTTCTGGTTTGCTCGTTGGATCGGTTTAAGCCCTCCGGAGGCTTCAGGGACCTTCAGGCGGCTTCCCTGAAGCCTCCAGAGGGCTTAAACCGACTCTACAAGCAAACCGGTTGCTCGTAGGGTTGTTTTTAGTCCTCCGGAGGCTTCAGGGAAGCCTCCTAAAGTTCCCTGAAGCCTCTGGAGGGCTTAAACTGACCCTACAAGGAAACCAGAAGTCCATCCCCGAACTTCCGGTTTGCCCATAGGGCTGTTTTTTGGCGCTCCGGAGGCTTCAGGGAAGTCCCTGAAGCCTCCGGAGGGCCTCCAAGGGGAGGGGCAGGAGAGGCTCTTTTCACCCTCCCCAGGTTCCTATAAAGCCTCTGGAGCCAATTCAGCTGGCCAGTGTGCGCATGTGCGCTGGCCAGCCAACAGGGCAATGCCTCGCATGCCCTAACAAATAGGTCCACGTGCCACCTGTGGCACGTGTGCCACCGGTTCGCCATCCTGGTTCTAGGGCACTATCTGTACATTAGAGGGTGAGATTGGTTGTGACTCTTCAAGGCCTATGTCTCTAAGATCCCCCGAATGGTTATTTTTCCAGGTGATCCCGCCCCCTGAAAGTCTACTGGGACCTGTGTAAAGATTTTTTAAAAATCTTTATAAGTACTGTTCCTTCTTTAGGATTTTTATTTTTCATTCTGGACTTCTGGGGGAGCAATAGCAGAATGAGCATGGCTTCACAAAAGCAGAAACAACTATGACAGAAATAGAGTTTGCTCCTTAGAATTTTTCTCGAGATCAAGAAGAGGATAAGGATGGCCTACAGGTTTGCTGTAGAATCTCCTTCTGAAGAGACCATAAAACAATGAATTCCAGCGTGTTGAGAGCTCTGGGAACACAGAGAATAGTCATCCTGCCTAAGCCATAACTTGCCACCTTTGAAAGAGCTGTTGGTTTGCCTACTTCCTCTCTTAACTGTCTTAGGAACATACTTATTATTGATTTCTTTGAAGTTAAGAAGGGCAAACTTTACTACATTGCTGGAAAGCCTTCTACCCTGGATGTGTTCTTCTAGAGTTCCAATGTTAGTTTAAGGATTAAATGAAAAGATTTATGTTGTGGAAAACAGCAAAAGTTGAATAAGTGGATTTTAGAAAGTTATAGGCTAGATAGACTTGAAAGAATATTTCCTGTGGGGTGTTTAAAAATTATATGTGTATGTCCATGTGCATGTATATGTATATAATATATAATATATAATATGTAATATAACATATAACATATAATATATAATATATTGAATTTAACTGTAAGAAATCCTCCCATGGGAAAATTTTGTTGATTGGAAAATAAACAGATGATAAGAGGGGACTTGATATTTGACTAGAGGAAACCGGAGAGAACAAAAAATTACTTTTAAAAGGGAGTAATTGGTAAAGCCATTAATAAAATGGAGCAATACTATTTGACTGTAAAAGAAATCAAGGCTGTTTGGGAACAATATACACAAAGATTACTTATGAGAATGTTTGATACAATAATAGAGGATATAGAAGAACAACAGATTGTTAGATAAAACAGGCACTGAAACTGATTCAAAGGTGGATTTGCAGATTAGTGGTGGGTTGCAGACGGTACGCCCCGGTACGGGCATACCGGTGCCTGCCGGGAACACAGAGTACCATTCTGGTATGGTGCTCTGGAGGGCCCACCATCCTGCCCGCCTTACCTGTATTTGAGCTCTTGGGCGCTTCTGCGCACACAGCGTATGACTCCTGCGCAATGCTCCACCGAGCAGCTGGAGCATCGCGGAGGCGGAGCGTCGCAGGAAGTAAGGATTTCAATCCCGAGTTACAAAAAAATGCTGGATTGTAGAAAAAAAATGTTTGGATCTGCAGATAGTCTTTAGTAATGCCAGTGTACAAGTGTGATATGAAAAAAGATGCCTAAAAAGATTTGCAAATCAAACCAGCTAATGTCTTAAAAATTAAAGGGGACATACAAATAATAAATCAGAAGAGTGACTTGGAATTCCTTCTTATTTCAGACTTACAAAAGGAATGTGTAAAATCAAGGAAACTCTGAGAGGAGACAAACATTATTTGATGGCATGAAAGATTAAGTTTTTAAAGAGAAAGCCAAAGTTTTACAAAATGAATCTGTTTGATCAAGGTTTACACACACACACACTGTGGTTTCTGTTAGCTGTTAATGAGATATTTTTTTGACCAGGACTGAATAACGGGGCTTTAAAGATCTGTTTATAAATGGGAAAAGATGTATTTTGCTTTATTTCTTAAAGAAAGCAATAAGTTTGGATTTAAAAAATGGAAGTTTTTGATTAAGATTAAAATATGCATGTTAATATCTTTGGCAACTGTTAGTAGTATTTTATTGATTAGGGTTGAATAATGACTTTTTGTAATTGTATTACTGATAAGAAAGAAGTTATGGGAAGAAGAAATATTTTTTTTGAAAAAACCTGAAATATTAGAGAAAGTGTAAATTATTCAAATTATTTATATTTGTCTGGAGGAAATCTATATAATTTTTATATCTCTTCTCTTTCTTTTTCTCTTTCCACTATTCTTTTGTATATTTTTCTTAGTTTATATGTTTTCTTTTTTTTTGAAAATTTATTAATTTCATATATACATTCACAATTATATGATCTCATAACTGTTATTAATAATATGTATTTATAACAATTTTCCCCTACAGTTGACAATATACTTGAAATTGCTTTCTTACCATCCCATAACTCCATCTTATCTTACAACATTCCTACTTCTTCTTCCTTCCCTCCCTCCTTCCTTCCCTCCTTTCTTTCTTTATGTTTTTTAATCTTAGTATTTGTAAACTTTAATTATTGCTAAAAAGATAATTCTGAATTCTGAAAGAAAGTTATCATACATACGCTTGATGCATATGCATATCAAATTTATTTTAAAAATTTTAGAATTTAAATTTAAACCATTAAATTTTTTATTTTTACTTTGACTTTGTAAATGTAATAATAACTCTGTGAAAAACTTTGGTACCCTGTGATCATAAGCAAACAGTATTTTGTTAATAGAATTATCAACATTTTGTTGATAATTTCATATGCTTTGAAAGAAATTTTATTGAATTCAATGGTAAGTTGTTTAACCTGCTTTGAGGTAGCATATAACAGCAGTTGTGGAGAGCAATATTGTTTAAAGTCTAGAATTTTTAGATTTTTTAAAAAACACCCCTTAGCTAAGGAGCAGCTAATTAATCTAAAAATATGTTTCAGAATTGAAATGTTCTTTCACAAGTCTTTTAATAACAGGAGAAAGTAAAGAGGCTCTATAACAAAATTAATTTGGCAAATAAAAAAACCGTCTAATAAATTGTCTTTATCTACTGTAAGCTAAAAATAGGACCTGTCTTATTGTGTTGGTATAGTGTTGGTCATAAATTTCAAGGCAGTTTCATGAAATCTCCAAGAAAGGAAAAATGAGGTATACTCTGTAATTCTATTCTGTACCTTCTTCAGTCTTATTAAAAGCAGTTCATATCTATTTCTTTCTAACGCTTTCTTGATTTTTATCTTTCTATCACTGTTGCTTGTTATTCTCTAGTCTGATCGTTCACAGTTACATTAACACAGATAGACAAATGATCACATATACATATATTTCCGATGGGGACAAAGGGTTTTTCAGGGAACTACGATGATACTATATAGATAATTCTTGATAATACAACAGTAATTAGGAGCAGAATTTCCATCACTAAATAATCCAATCATTTACCGTGACAGCATTGTTTAATGACAGCAATCCCTGCAGACCTGGTTGCTGTTATTAATTAAATCCCATGTTTGTTAGCATGGCAACTTTTTTCTGGCTTACCACAACCAGGTTATTGGGGAAGCTGGAAGGAAGTTGCAAGTAAGGAGGCAGGTGGCTGCAGCTGGGTGGAAGAAGATGTGAGAGGGTGAAAAAGAGTGAAAGGAGGCATATCAGGGGTTGTGGAGGGTGTCTGGGAGTACAAGAAAAGCATGCCGGATGTGTGTATCAAAGGTTATGGAGGATGCTCAAGGATACAAGGAAGGCAAGGTGGTTGAGGATAGTGTGTGATTTTTTTTTTAATTTATTTTATTAATATTTGTAGGCCGCCCTTTTCCCTGAGGGGACTCAGGGCGGCTCACATAAAATCGGGGAGGGGGAATACAGACGTTAAGATAGAGACATATAATAAAATAGTCAACAACATACATTCATCATTCGGGAGGGGTAACTATCCTTGTCCCCAGGCCTGACGGGCGAGCCAGTTCTTAAGGGCTATGCGGAAGGCCTGGACGGTGGAGAGGGTGCGAATCTCTACGGGGAGCTCGTTCCAAAGGGTCGGGGCTACTACTGAGAAGGCCCTCCTCCTTGTAGTTGCCAGCCGACACTGGCTGGCCGATGGGATGCGGAGGAGGCCTAATCTATGTGATCTTATTGGTCGCAGGGATGTAATTGGCAGAAGGCGGTCTCTCAAGTATCCAGATCCACTGCCATGTAGGGCTTTATGGGTGACTAATAGCACCTTGAAGCACATCCGGAGATCAACAGGTAGCCAGCGCAGCTCGCGGAGGATAGGTGTTATGCGGGTGAACCGAGGTGCACCCACAATCACTCGCGCGGCCGCGTTCTGTACTAGCTGAAGTCGCCGGATGCTCTTCAAGGGCAGCCCCATGTAGAGCACATTGCAGTATTCCAGCCTAGAGGTCACAAGGGCCCGGGTGACTGTTGTGAGAGCCTCCCGATTCAGGTAGGGTCGCAACTGGCGCACCAGGCGAACCTGGGCGAATGCCCCCCTGGTCACAGCCATTAAATGGTGGTCAAACGATAGCTGTGGATCCAGGAGGACTCCTAAGTTGCGAACCCTCTCTGAGGGGTATAGAGTTTGACCCCCCAGCCTGAGTGATGGAATATTGGTCGAATCTTTGGGAGGGAAACACAACAGCCACTCGGTCTTTTCTGGGTTGAGTACAAGCTTGTTAACCCTCATCCAGTCCATAACAGCTTCAAGGCCCCGGTTCATCACGTCTGCCGCTTCATTGAGTTGGCACGGGGCGGACAGATACAATTGAGTATCGTCCGCATATTGATGGTATCTAATCCCGTGCCTGCGAATGATCTCTCCCAGCGGTTTCATGTAGATGTTGAATAGTAGGGGGGATAAGACCGAGCCCTGAGGCACCCCATAAGTTAGGGGCCTAGGGGACGATCTCTGCCCCCCCACTAACACCGACTGCGACCTGTCCGAGAGGTAGGAGGAGAACCACCGCAACACGGTGCCTCCCACTCCCACCTCCCGCAGTCGTCGCAGAAGGATACCATGGTCGATGGTATCGAAAGCCGCTGAGAGGTCAAGGAGGACCAGGATGGAGGAGTGTCCTCCATCTCTGGCTCTCCAGAGATCATCGATCAATGCGACCAAAGCGGTTTCTGTGCTGTAACCGGGTCTGAAGCCTGACTGGAAGGGGTCTAGATAGTTTGCTTCCTCCAAGGACCGCTGGAGCTGGAAGGCCACCACCTTCTCGACAACCTTCCCCAGGAAGGGGAGGTTGGAAACTGGACGATAGTTATTAAGGATAGCTGGATCCAAAGATGGCTTCTTCAGGAGGGGTCTCACCACCGCCGCTTTCAGTGCGGCGGGGAAGTTCCCCTCCCGAAGCGAGGCGGTCACAACCGCCTGGATCCAGCCTCGTGTCACCTCACTGCAGTTAATAACCAGCCATGAGGGACACGGATCCAGTACACAGGTGGAGGTACTTACAGCCCTCATGGCCTTGTCCACATCCCCGGGGGTAACGTCCTGAAACTCAACCCAGAGCTGTTCTAGTTGGTCCTCCTGTGCCTCGGCTGGAACTGCAGGGGTGGAGTCCAAGTCCGACTGAAACCGAGCAATTTTGTCCGCTAAGAATTGGGCATAATCTTCAGCTCTGCCCTGCAAGGGTTCCCCCGCTTCCCTTTTATTCAATAGGGAGCGGGTTATCCTAAACAGGGCGGCTGGGCGAGACTCAGCGGACGCAACCAAGGTGGCTATGTGAGATCTTTTTGCAGCCCTAAGTGCCCTGGTGTATTCCTTGGTGCAGGTGGTTACCATTGCTCGGTTCGATTCGGACTTATCGGACCTCCAACGGTGCTCTAGGCATCTCCTCCGGCGCTTCATCTCCCGGAGTTCCTCGGTGAACCAAGGAGGTCTCCGGGATCCGCCGCCTCGGAGGGGCCGCAGTGGCGCAATCCGGTCGAGGGCCTCCGATGCTGCCGAGTGCCACGCAGCAACCAGAGTCTCTACCGGACTGTGGGCGAAAGTGTCAGGAATAACCCCAAGCTCTGTCTGGAACCTTGACGGTTCCATAAGGCGCCTGGGGCGGAACCACCTGGTCGGTTCCTCCTCCCTACAGTGGGGGTTTGGCCTCCGGAAGTCGAGCCTCAGTAGGCAGTGGTCTGACCACGACAGGGGTATGATGTCGTTCCCCCTCAGACCAAGATCACAAATCCACTGCTCCGAGAGAAATACGAGGTCAAGCATGTGCCCCGCCGAATGGGTTGGGCCTCGAATTACTTGGGTCAAGCCCATGGCTGTCATGGAAGCCATGAACTCCTGCGCCCCCTCAGAGTTTTCACCGAGCGACGGCAAATTAAAGTCCCCCAGGACCATCAACCTAGGGAACTCAATTGCCAGCTCGGCTACCGACTCGAGGAGCGAGGGGAGGGCTGCTGCAACGCTGTTGGGAGGCAGGTACGTTAGCAGCAGACCCACTTGACCCTTGAGGTCCAACTTTAACAGCAAAGACTCACACCCGACAATCTCCGGAGCAGGGACCCTACGAGGAACTAACGACTCCCGTATAACAGCGGCCACACCCCCACCCCTTCCCTGGGCTCTCGGCTGGTGTAGCACCTGAAATCCTTCTGGGCACAGCTCTACAAGGGGGACTCCTCCCTCCGGGCCCAGCCAGGTTTCAGTAATACATGCCAGGTCTGCCCTCTCGTCTAAAATTAGGTCCCGGACGAGAGGAGCTTTATGTACGACAGACCTGGCATTTAGCGACAACAGCCTGAGACCAGGGTCCTGACTACTCACGCCATCTGGTCTCGGAGTGGGACTCCTAGGGCCGGAAGGAGGGATCTCTGTAATGTAGCGAACCCTCCTTCCCCAGTAATGGCCTGCCCTAAAGTCCCCGCCGTATCTGCCCCTCCCTGTTACGACCGTAATACCCCGACCCTCTCCCGTGTCTCTAGTCCCCTCAACTGTGATGTGGTACAGGACAATGCAATGGAGGGACAGGGAGGAACAGGAGTGTGTGCAAGGTGTGAAGGATGCATGAGGGTATGAGACACATGACAAGAGTTGGGGAGGGTGTATGTGGGTGCAAGAAAGGCATGGCGAGGTTTGAGGAGGATGCACAAGGGTGGAAGAAAAGCATGGTGAGACTAGAGAGATCTATGAGGAGGGCACAATGAGGGTCAAGGAGCTGTACAATGCTGCAAGGGAGGCCTAGTGAGAGAATACACCTTGGTGTGTGTGTGAAAATACATGAGTGACAGGAAAAGTGTAGTGGGGCTCGGGGAGGGTGCACAAGTGTAAGAGAGCTATGTCAGCAACTTGAGTGGCAGGATGAGCACACAAGGATTAGAGAAGGGTGCACAGGTGGAAGAGAGCTATGTCGGCAAATTGCAACCTTCCTTGTCAGTTTCCTTATTGACTTTGTGGGAAACTGGAAGGGAAAGTTGCAAATAGATTATCATTGCAACTGGTCAAAAGTGTGAGCTGAATGCCAAGTGCCCAGATTATGATCATTGCTGAAGAAATGATTGTAAATTGAGGACTATCTATTAATTGTATCAACTAAATAGCAAGCTAGGAATGATAATCATCTTCCTCTTAGAATGTTTCCCAGCTACCTGATTTTCCAGAAACATTATGTTTCTTCTCTTAATAGCTAAAATTCTGCTTATCCTGAGTGAGAGGGAGGGAGGAAATGACTCCTGTTCTTTTCAAGAAAGCCATCTACACCAATCATAGTAGAGTAGGTTTTTTTCATTTTCAAAGCTTTGTCTTTAAATTGTGTTGCAGGCCAATTCTCATGGGTTGGGACATGATGATAGTTTGTCTCCTTGTGGTGTACCTGGGTTAGCACGATAGTGTGAACCAAATGACTAGCAACAATCGGCATCTAGACTACACTGAAAAATTGGCAGTTGGCAGTCAGATGTCTTTGTAGAACTCCTGGCTCTCTAAATACATGGGAACGTGTAAACAAAACGGATCTTCTAAAGCCCAAAGAGTGAAAGAGCACCATCAAGAAAGTGCTCTCAGCCTTTCGACGGCTGGCTCCATCACACACTGAATTCACCCACCCTGGACATTAACAACTGAACCACTATAAGTCCATGTATTTGCTGTATGCTAAATAAATAAATAAATCTCATGGGCTTTCTGGGGGAAACAAGTTTAAACAAAGTTGTCAGGTTCCTTGATCATGATGCTGTCCTACAACAAAGGGTTCTTGTGAAGAAATGAAGTAGTGACAGATCTGGTGTATTCATAAATCCAAGCAGACAATTAATTTTTTTAATCTTATCAACTTTATAATCTTATATCAACTTTATCTGAATCTATCCTGGGGAATTATGAGGACAAGAACTGAATCATATTCAGCTGACACTTACTCAGAGACAACTGCTGACTCTAGCAAGTCAGAGCTGTTTTCACAGTTTTAAACATAAGGAGAAAAGCATATTGGCTTAATCCAACATTCTATCCATCCAAGTGTCACTTCAATAATATTTTTAAACCACTGATTTGGCATAGATTTGGCATGAATATGTGAGTGATGGCTTTGCAAAAGCAAAGAAGTATAACAAAAACTCATATAGACACACAAACACATCCAGAGACAGAATGCATGTGTTAATGAATATTATCTTAGTGGGGAGAAGGAACACAAAATAACTTAAAAGTTATTTCAGGGCATTTATAAATATTTAAAATGTCTTTAATATAGGAATTAGTAAAACTCTCACTCTTATGGATATCAGATAATATTTTATTCTTTTACTAGCTTCTTTACTTATTTTGGTCTGTGTCCGACTTGGTCTATTCAAATATTATTCCCTCCATCATCCTCAAGTGTGACACATTAAACCTTCATTTCTACTAGCCAGGGAAGTTTTGTAATATTTAACATGTATGCTTTTAAATGGAAGACAATATTGCATAACTCTAGGTGTTCAACTACTAAGTGGATTCAGATTAACAATTAGGTGAGCCATTTTAAATATAACTCCATTTATTTAAAAATATTCAGGTGTTAACTGGCTAATAGACCACCTATGGTCTATTAATTGTATTCATCTATTCCAAATTCTATTTCTAGTGTAAAATTATAATTCAAGATATAACTACAGTATTCTTCTCAAACTAGAAAGGCTAGAAAGCATGAGACAGGGAGTTCTAGTCCTACTAAAATCATGAAAGCCAGTTGGGTGACTTTGGGCCAGTCACTCTCTCTCAGCCCAACCCACCACATAGGATTGTTGTTACTGTAGGGAAAATAGGAGGAGGAAGATGTGTTGGATGTTTGCTGCCCCAACTTATTTGTTAAAATAATAAAGGCAGGGTATAAAAAAAACCCAACCAAACAAATAAAATCAATTAGTTTGTCTAATCCTGTCAGCTTCTCATGGGTAAGCCTAGAATTAGAAACATTATGGTCAATGATTCAAATATGAACCTCTTTTTTAAACATGTTTATTGACAGATTAAGGAAACCTCAATGGGAATGATTAAAAGACACAACTCTCCAATGAAAATGCTTATAGTTAAGACTAAGGGAACTATTTGGAAAGAATTCTGGCAATTGTTAAGGCTAAAATATAAGCCCCAGTGGATACTTCTGGATGGGAGAAATAGTACCTACCTCTTCCTTGCTCTTGCAACAGACTGTCATTGTCCCAAACTATTTGTTTCTGATTAGTCAGAGCTAGTTCTCACAAATGTCTTGTTAAAGCATTACATTCTAAAGTGATCTTAGCATTCCAGATAAGTAAAATACACTATATTGCCAAAAGTATTCGCTCATCTGCCTTTACTCGCATATGAATTTACTGTGACATCCCATTCCTAATCCATAGGGTTCAATATGACGTTGGTCCACCCATTGCAACTGTAACAGCTTCAACTCTTCTGGGAAGACTGTCCACAAGGTTTAGGAGTGTGTTTATGGGAATTTTTGACCATTCTTCCAGAAGAGCATTTGTGAGGTCACACACTGATGTTGGACGAGTTTACATTGCCTATCGCTTTGTGGGTGAGTTGCTGTTGTTCCCAAACACTTCCAGTTTCTTATAATACAGCTGACAGTTGATTGTGGAATATTTAGGAGCGAGGAAATTTTACGATTTGTTGCACAGGTGGCATCCTATCACAGTTCCACGCTGGAATTCACTGAGCTCCTGAAAGCAACCCATTCTTTCACATATGTTTGTAAAAACATCTGCATGCCTAGGTACTTGATTTTATACACCTGTGGCCATGGAAGTGATTGGAACACCTGATTCTGATTATTTGGATGGGTGAGCGAATACTTTTGGCAATATAGTGTAGAATAAAGGGCAACACCTAATTTAAAATATTATTTTCATAAATGCAGCCTATTTTTTTGCTGCATGACGAACACTTCAACTGATTGTACTCTATAATAGACAAAGCATCTCTCACACTTTATCTCTGCACTGAGTTCTGAAGTACATTGTACAAATTTCATCATTTATTTCAAAATCAGTGCCCTAGATTTGCTACCCTACCTTGTCTATCAAGCTAACTGGGAACTGTACTTCTTTTTCCAGATGCATGTATGAATGGACTGGACTTTCTGAGTTCAGTTTGCCTTCTTTCTCATATGAACTTTCCTACCGATTAGGGATATTAAGTTTAGCTGAAGCTATGTTGTGCTAGGATAAACTTCACTGTTTTAAGTAATGTTTTTAATAATGCTTTTAAAACAAGCCTTTAGTGCCCTCTGAGCTTGGCTGTATATTTGCAGGCTTTTCATTACCCAATGAAATGGGTAATGTCATAATGTTACCTAGTTGGGTAATGAAAAATCTACAAGCAAACAAATACGCTCACAGAGCACCAAGGATTCGAGGTTTAATTGTGGTTATTAAGTGATAACTGCAGTACTGTAAGTTCCCTATACTTGCAACAGAAAATCCTCTGAAAAACAAGTACCTTTCTTTAATAAGAATTTAGTGAGTATATAGACTGAAATAAATATTAGATTTGTTTTAAAAAAATGTTTCTTAAGTTTTATATATTTTTGAAACATAATCAACCTTTTAAGGGGAAACTATTATATAGGAACACTAGAATGAAGTTGAAATAAAACAGATGAACTCTAGCTAATTTTATTTAACTGCTAAAGTATTTGAAAACTTTTTATCTAGTGAAAAAGCAATATTATAATTATAAAAATGGTAAGAAAAATATCTAATTAATTGTAGATAATTTAAAATGGCCACCAAAGTTATAGGAGTATTCCTGAATGTCACATTTGAAAAAGAAATCTGATATAAAATTTAATATATGTGTAAACTAGTTATGGACTATAATTCTTCCAATGGCCTTCTAAAACATTTAAAATTCATATTTTAAAAAATATATAAACCTTTAACATTTAAGTCATGGATGTTTGTTAAATAAGAATAAATTTCTTATTGACTAGGTAAGAATATACTTTTTCATTTTAATTTGTTTTCATATTGTGCTGATTAGTCTTCTTGATACTCATACATTAATTTGATGTTAATAATTATTTGAAGTCTTCAAATGAAGTAAATCATTCAAGTATGTAGGATTAAATTAACATTATTCTGAGAATATGTTCTTAATTTATTTAATTTTATAATGCTTGTAAATCTCTTATCTACTTATTTAGTGCTTTAATTTTTCCTCTTGTTCCTTGACTCTGCTTTTTTGCTTTCTAAATGTTTAATAAATATTTTAAAAATCAGTATAAAATGTAGACCAGGCATTTGTAATAATAAGAGCAATTTGCATAATTTATTAGTAAAGAAATGTATGCTTAATTGTTTTAAGGGATATAAAATCTGTGCTACTTTTTTTTAACAGTAACAAAATATACATAGAACCTTTTAGATGTATTGTCTATGAAAAATTCAGCATCCAGTTAATTACACATATATTTTAGACTAACCTTTTTTATTCTACATTTTTCTGATTACTTATTATCACCGTTCTTATATTCTATATTAGGAGTCTCCAAACTTGGCAATTTTAAGACTTGCAGATTTCAATTCCCAGAATTCCCCAGCCATCCATCTTACGGTGTTGGCAAACAATATTCAAAATGGTAAACTAGGTAAACTCTAGAGTTTACCAAAATGGTAAACTCTAAAACTAGGAGAGTTACTTCCAAATCTAATTTCAGGCATGAAAACTTACTGGGTGACTTAAGGTCAGTCAGCATCATCCTGTCCAATCTAATTTCTAGAGTTGTTGTGGGGGAAAATTAGATGAGGAAGTGTTAGATATCCTGCCTCCAGTAAGATATAAATTCAATAAATGTATGAATAAATAAATAAATAAATACAGAATATTTATCGCATATTTATAGCAGAAGCATATCACTTCTGTCAGCTCAAGGGCTACATCACATTTTCCATGATATATCAAGGGCAGGATCTGTATTCTGAGGAATTTTAAAATGGAAACATGAGTAAAATGTAAACTATTGCAAATCTCTGGTTTGTAATGCTGTAGAAATGTAGACAACTGATCAATCACTCAATAAAGTGCTTTAAGCCTATGCAAACCTGAAAGCAGTTATTTGACTGCTTAACCCTCACCCCTTGCCCTCAAACTCCAAAGAAAATGAAAAATAAAGGTCGAAAATGTTTGGCGCATTTACTCTAGGGTAGTTCTAAGATGTTGGCCATTTTGATTATCTACCCACCTGGTTTATATCCTAAATATTTAGCAGCTCTTTCTGAATAAACATTGAAAAGAAATTGCTTTAAAGATCCAGGCAGAATCTAATTCAATTTATAAAATAACAATACCATCAATAAATCTTTACTTTTATATCATTATTTATGTTCAGGATGTAGCTTGATAACTACCGTATTTATCGGCGTATAACACGCAGTTTTAAAACTAAAATTGCAAGCTTAAACCCTGCCTGCGTGTTATACGCCGATACTGCGTGTTATACGCCGGGTCCCAAACTGCCTGCTCCAGCTGATTCACCGGCGCCCATGATACTCATAGAAGTGCAGCATCCATTTCATGGCAGCGTCGGCGGCTCTCCAGCTACCCTGCCTGATATAACCCCTACCTTGCAGCAGTGGCGGCAGCTCTCCAGCCACCTGCTGTTCGCTTTAACCCCATCATTGAACAAGCGGCGGCTGGAGAGCCGCCCGCTGCCTGATTTAACCCCATCCTAGCAGCAGCGGCTCGCAGCGGCCAGAGATTTTTAGAGATTTTTTTTAGAGATTTTATTAATATTTGTAGGCCGCCCTTTTCCCTGAGGGGACTCAGGGCGGCTCACATAAAATCGGGGAAGGGGAGATACAGACATTAAGATAAGACATATAATAAAATAATAAACAACATACATTCATCATTCGGGAGGGGAACTATCCTTGTCCCCAGGCCTGACGGGCGAGCCAGTTCTTCAAGGCTGTGCGGAAGGCCTGGACGGTGGCGAGGGTGCGAATCTCTACGGGGAGCTCGTTCCAAAGGGTCGGGGCTACTACTGAGAAGGCCCTCCTCCTTGTAGTTGCCAGCCGACACTGGCTGGCCGATGGTATACGGAGGAGGCCTAATCTATGTGATCTTATTGGTCGCAGGGATGTAATTGGCAGAAGGCGGTCTCTCAAGTATCCAGATCCACTGCCATGTAGGGCTTTATGGGTGACTAATAGCACCTTGAAGCGCATCCGGAGATCGACAGGTAGCCAGCGCAGCTCGCGGAGGATAGGTGTTATGCGGGTGAACCGAGGTGCACCCACAATCACTCGCGCGGCCGCATTCTGTACTAGCTGAAGTCGCCGGATGCTCTTCAAGGGCAGCCCCATGTAGAGCACGTTGCAGTATTCCAGCCTAGAGGTCACAAGGGCCCGGGTGACTGTTGTGAGAGCCTCCCGATTCAGGTAGGGTCGCAACTGGCGCACCAGGCGAACCTGGGCGAATGCCCCCCTGGTCACAGCCATTAAATGGTGGTCAAACGATAGCTGTGAGAGAGAGAGCCGTCCGCTGCCTGTATTTTTTCTCCATCATTGCGGGTGCTTACCTTCCCGCCCGCCTGCTCTCTGGTCCCAAGTGTACGCGCCGGCATTCTCCCAATCAGCTGTGAGTCCGCAGCCGCCCGCGCTGCTGTTACTTCTGCCGTACTTCTGACGAGTGACGTCCCTGACGTTACGCTGAGGACGTTACTCGTCAGCGCAATTAAAGGGGGAAATGAACCGCATGTCTGACGGTAACTTTTATTGTTTAAACAGCCATAGGTAAAATACTGTATATCCCTGATGGAATCAAGACAGAAGCGTTCAGCATATACAGCTGCTTTCAAGTTAAAAGTTGTAGAATATGCCAAGCAACATGGGAATAGGGCTGCAGCAAGGCATTTTGGAGAGCCACCAACAGAATGCACAATACGAGAGTGGCGAAAAAATGTCGAAAAAATCAAGATGTTACCAAAATCAAAATGTGCTTTGCGCAGTGGCATAACGAAATGGCCACAACTAGAAAGTAAAGTGAAGGAATTCGTCCTGAACCAAAGAAAAGCAGGCATTGCTTTATCAACAAAAATGCTGACTTTTGAAGCTGTGAAAATCAGCAAAGAGCTGCAAATCCAGGATTTTAAAGGGACAACGTCATGGTGCCAAAGATTTATGAAGAGGCATGACCTTCGGATGCGAACAAGAACAAGGATTGCCCAGCGTATGCCAGATGATTATGAGGAAAAGATAATACAGTTTCATAGATTTATTATCAATGCAAGAAAAAGACAAAATTTTGAAATGGGTCAAATCGGCAACATGGACGAAGTTCCCCTCACTTTCGATGTTCCTTCATGTTCCTTCAAATAAAACTGTGGATTCAAAAGGTACTAAAACAGTAACAATTAAAACTTCAGGGCATGAAAAAAATCGTTACACTCTTGTTCTTGCCTGCACTGCAGATGGAAATAAGCTGCCTCCATTGGTAATTTTTAAAAGAAAAACGTTACCAAAGGAGAGAATTCCTAGTGGCGTACAAGTGCATGTTCATCCAAAAGAATGGATAGATGAAGAAGGCATGAAGCTTTGGATTAAAAATGTGTGGGGGAAGCGCCCAGGTGCTTTGTTAAAGAAGCCATGCTTATTGGTATTGGACGCATTTAGATCTCATCTTACAGAAAGAACAAAGGCGGAGTTTCAAAAGTTCAAAACTGATATAGCAGTTATTCCAGGCGGACTGACCTCACAATTACAGCCATTAGATGTTTGCATTAACAAGCCCTTCAAAGCTTTTATGCGTGAAGAGTGGAATAAATACATGTGTGATGAAACTCAACATGAAGTTACAAATTCTGGGCGAATGAAAAGACCTAGCATTTCAAAAGTGTGTCAGTGGGTGAAAACATCATGGGACGCAGTCAAAGAAGATATTGTTATCAACTCTTTTAAGAAATGTGGCATAAGCAATGCTTTGGATGGGGAAGAAGACGAACTGATCTATGAAGACAGTGAAAGCAGTGAAAGCAGTGCTCAGTTTGATTTTGAGGATACAAGTGAAGATGAGGAAGAGGTTTTTGGTTTTCCAAAAAGCAGTGATTCTGATTAAGTTTTTTTGCTCAAAGAGGTGTTTTTTCATTTCATATTTGCCTTTTAAGAGGAGTTAATGTTATAATTCATGTTCTAATGTTATAAATTTTAATCCAACATTAAGTTCCGAGCTTCCAAGTCATTTATTTTTAATGAAAAAAATTTTTACTCAAATTTTTGTGTTAAAATGGGGGGTGCGTGTTATACGCCGGTGCGTGTTATACGCCGATAAATACGGTAGTTAATATAATTAACTCCATTAATGCTCAACTTATGACCATAATTGATCTCATAACTATGGCCATAAGTCATGCCATCATTAAATGGGTCACATGGCACCTGATTTTACAACTTTTTTTGAGGAGACTATTAAGCAAATACGAAGGTTTCAAGTTTATACCTCAATTTTTAAGGAAATCTATTCTCCTCACTGGATGTTTTTTTCCAGAAATTGGAAGAAAATATTAATTTCTGGCAAAAAAAGGAGTCCCGATGGATTTTACTCCACTAATCATTGCCAACTGCAGAAGGCAGTGCTCACCTCTGTCTCAAGGCCATTGAGCCAGTTACTGTTCAAAGACATTTCCACAGTGATGTGGCTAGCATGACATCATGGAGCACTGTTAATTTCTGACAAAATTGATTGTAAACTGTGCTCACAGGACCACAGAAAACTGCAAATGACTGTAAATGCAGGCTGGTCGTTGAGATCCCAAAATGTGATTGCATGACTACAGGGATTGGGTGGCTGGATCTACAAATCCAGATTGTAACTCGCTCTGGGGAGGACCATCGTAACTCAAATAGTTGCTGAGTGACTGGTCATTAAGTCGAGGTCTACTGTATTGTTTTTCTTGTCCATTTTTCACTAGTTCATCCAATTATGCCTTGAAGATAACTTACAAATTAATACTCTACAAGGTTATTTTGAGGCAATCTCCATAGTTCAGAGAAAATAACTTCTAAGTAAGCATGCATAAGATTTCCAGCTTTTTATATTTGCAATTCACCCAATTTAATTCTTGTAAAATTAAAATTAATATTATTCTAGAGTTGCTTTGCCTGTATGTCAGAAAGTGTTTAGGATGGGTAAAACTAAGATCGACAAACTCCCCTGCAGGATGGTGAATGATTTCTCTGCATGGTGACTTATGGAAACCTAATTCAATGTAATATGATATTGAGTATAAACTGAGCAGGCAATGAAAAAATATGTCATTTGAATATCAAGTTAAATATAATAAAATCAAATTAGATGTATTTCTTATCTCTGTCAGTTGGCATTTATCCAGCAAAAGGCAATAACTCCTAAAATACTTCAGGATATGCTGATAACTAATATTCCTACTAATGAGTTTAGTTTAAGAATAGGAACAGACCCTTTCCAGATAAGGAAAGGTCAGGAGATGGCTCACTGATGCTCCAAAAATCTACTCCTCAGACCCACTAGTCTGAGAAGCATGAAGAACTTTCAGTCTTGTGGGTCTGAGAAATAGACTTTTGGAGTAGCATTGTCTGTGGAGGTAGCATAGTCTGTAAAAAGATATTAGATTTGCAAAAGTTCCCATTTGGAAGACAATTACTTCAAAGTTAAAGAGAGATCTTTGATGCAGCAGAGCTATCTAGCCATCAAGCAAATGATCCTTTATCCTCAAATTAAAGAAAAGAGCAAAGGAATAATTTAAAGGATTTAAAAATAATAAAAGGTAAAAAATTAGCCAAGAATTAAAATAAGAAAGTTTAAAATGGACTACTTAAATTTTAAATACATGAGGGAGGGAGTCACTTTCTTAAATATCTTTTTCCTTTTTCTATTTTCTGTACTTTTTATTTTTTCATTATATTTATACCTTTTGTTTTTGTTTTTATTTTTCATCTTAATCTTATTTTGTATTGCATTTTGCTATTGTTAGTCTTTAGTAAACATTATTTTAAATAGTTACGAACATTCAAATAAGCATGCTTACACTAGTAAGGACATCTGTTAGAATGATTGAAAGGAAAGAATCCTGCTAACTTCTTTTCCTTCTCCTTAAAGAAAATTGACCTCCATTCAAAGAAAAAGAAAGAGATTTTCCAGGACATAGAATATCCCAAGAATCCTATTGCTTAATGTCAAAGGCTCCTAGAGTAGTCACCTTGCACAATGTAGCACCTCCTCCATGGGGCCTAGAAGCAGACCATCATTCCCCTTTATGAAGCTTTATGGAAGGAGCACATGGCTATAGACTAAATTAAAATGATCTTTTCAAACTTTGCATAGAGCTCATGTTTTGTTTGTTGACTTCAATCTGTTAGCTTCTGCAGGAAACAAATTGGAAATAATACATATACCTTTATGTTCCTTACTGTCTTCTCTTCATCATTACATCATTCAATCTAAATGACTTGTCAGGGAATTTATCTGCAATTTTTAAAAAAGCTGGAAGAAGAGCAACATAGCACAGTATGTGTTGTATGGAGTTGACTTACCTCATATTCTTCTTTGAATCCATAGCCTTCTGCACATTTCATCTGAGTGATATGTTGCAATAAATCTGCAACACGAATGGCTGGATGAAGCTGGCCTGTCTGATATGGCACATCTACAGGGTCTCGTTTTTTGTAGGTATGTGACTGGACCAGGCTACTTGTGTCACTTCCGACTGTATGAGTTTCATCTAGGGAAAGAAGATGCAATAAAGTATCGGACTACTTTCAGTTGACATATTAAGTTAACGATACATTTTGAACCTGGCTTTTAACACCATCATCATCTTTCATTGTCTAGGTGGGCTAAATTGTAACTACTGTGTAGTTTATTCATGGAGAGATCACAAGGTATTGGGAAGAGACAGAGGTCTATTAGTTTACAATAAAAATGTGTAGACCATATTTTATTATTTTATTTGCTCATTTACACCTATCAGTAAATTGGGAAATTTATTTTTTTAGGATACTGATTTCTAAATAGTTCAGAAATTTCAGACTGAAACTTCATCAAGTCCTAGTCTAATAAGTAATTAAATATTTACTGGAGGAGGATACTATTTATTATTTTTCACAATATTTCTGGACTCATGTTAGTGGAAAGCAAAATGTTTAAAAATGCATAAAATGATATGGGTTGTTAAGTAAGAGAAAAATGGAAATGGAGATTGGATACATTAGGAAAGAAAATATATAGAATAACTATGAGGAACCTTTTGATTGGAGATAATGCTTGACTGAAATTAGCATGCTGCAAATTTAGATAAATATATGACAAGGTCTATCACATCAAGCATGAAATGTTATATGTCATCTTACATGCAGGGCAACATACAACATGACCCCACTGGACTGATCCAAACGGATGTGAAGCAAATCATCTCCCACCCTCCGCAGCATTGATGGGGCAATGGGAAACTTACCATTTATTGGCACTTTAAAGAAGATACATATCAGGAAAAAAAGAGAAGGAGGAGAAGAAAAAAGGAAACAGGCCATAAGCAACAGTACTACAATAATAATTGCAAGGTATTTTTATGGTTGTAAACCTTCAGTTTAGTTTCCTGTCAGACAAACTGAATATTTTATTAACATAAAGGGCTGAACAACCAGAAAAATGTTCTTTTTCTTTTACTGAATCATGTTGGTGCCTTAATTTAATGTGACAAGAAAAGAACACCCTCAAGTGAGAATGAAATGTTTTCGTTTTTCTCTCATTGTAAAAAATTACCTTCACAAAGCTATTTATTAAAAATTAAAATAAACAAGTGTATCGCCTTCTAAAATTATGGGCTACTTGTAAATTCTTAAGTAGGGTCATTTTATTACATGGGACAAAAGCAGATTAAATGACAGCCTATATGTGGTTTGCTGACTGGAACATTAAGGCCGGATAGGTGATGCAGGTTTTTACAGACTTGACCTTCTATATGAAAAAAATACCCACTATTGTTTGTGTTTTAATGATCCCTATAAATTTTAAATTATGTGACAAAACAGAGAGACAGATTATGAAATCTTTTTGCTGTAAGAGTTGTGTCTAATGTAACATTTTCTAGATGTTGAATGGCTCTTCTAAGAACTACAGTTCTAACACTTCTGATGGTGACAGAGTGAGAAGATAATATGAGAACAGAACACCCTCACTTAGCACCTCCTTATGGGTCATCAGTATAAAGCTCCTCTCAATATTCATGAACCAGTATTTGTAGTGATTATTTATTACTAACAACAGATTGATAGCCCTGACCCATATTCAAAGAATCCTTTAACTCACTGGGAAAAACTAGAGAGGTATACAGACCTCTGAATATTCACCAGTGGGATACATTATTTATCTATCTATCTTACATTACTAGACTAAATGGTATATGAAAGGGACAGTTGAAAGACATGATTTTCACTGTTCTTATCTAGTAGATCTTAACCTGTAGCTCCACAGCAATATAATTTTCAGAGATTGGTTTTAATCCTAACTTCTCTTGTTTTGAACTGGACATATTTGATTTTAATAAAATGTGGCTTTCTCTTTTCTCCAAAGTCCATCTTTTAAAAATCAGCTTTTCCTTTGGAATCTGAATTTTGAATGAATTTTAGAAGCTGCATTAAATAAATGGAGGAATTGGTGGAAATTCCCCCTTCATTTGTGAATGAAGAAAGAATTTAAGAATCAAATCATTTCCTTTGTTTCCATGGCAATA
Source organism: Thamnophis elegans (assembly GCF_009769535.1). Taxonomy (NCBI): domain Eukaryota; kingdom Metazoa; phylum Chordata; class Lepidosauria; order Squamata; family Natricidae; genus Thamnophis; species Thamnophis elegans. Next base: position 25,416,451 of record NC_045548.1, read on the forward strand.
TAACCTGGGGTCCCAGTCACATTTCAGAAATTATCCAGCCATTCATAAAAACAAAAATATTTTTAGATTCATCTATAAACTCTAATCTCTTAATTAGTACTACACAAATATCTGGAGCCTTTAAATGATGTATAGGAACTGCATCCCCTACACAAGAAAGAGAGACGGAGAGAAAAGAGTGGATGGGGGAGGACCTAAATCAGGATTAAAACTAAGCTTAATGTGAATTGATTTATTACATGTGGACTCAATACTATGATTATTTCCAAAGTATTAAAGTATTTTCCCTTCTATTACATTTGAAATTATTATGAGATAAGAATATTTTAGAGAGGCACTGGGAGCCTTAATTACATTTGGGGTGGGGGAGGCTTGCAAGGTGAATATCCCTGTTCTTAAGAGCAGACAGACGATCTACACTGGATAAAAATCAGAATATAGGCATAGAGTTCTATACATAATAAAGAAAAGAACACCAACATTGCTAAAATTATTTTGGCCTGGTGGATTGCACTGCTCCTGCAAGCAGTTAGTGACTTGTTTAATCCTAACTCTGAATATATAGAATAGCAAATGTATGCCATATACACATGGCAGTTTCTCCCAGATTCCAGGTGGGCCAATCTAATACAAATACTGATATACAGAGTTCCCTTTAGCTCCTCTTCAACAAAACTGGGATGCATGGCATTAGGATGCATGGTATGAAAGGCGATATACAAGTGTTGTTACAATATGTTGTTGCTGAAATGGCACCTGAATATTACAAGGTGGCTGAGACACAAAAAGACAAAATAAATAAGAAAATAAGTAAAGAAAGAAACATAGGGTTGGAAATTGGTTTATGAAATTTCAAAATAAAGTATGTAGAGACTTTATTGTTTTTGTTTTAGGTTATTATATTATAGTTAAGTAGCAGGATCCACTGTAGGGCTGCAAAATGAGTCAATACAACTTTTGTATTTATGTTGCATATCCATACAAAGCCCATTACAATTATTTCTGTTAGACATCCCTCTATATATTAGAAACATACATTTTCATAAAGAAGTACATATGGATTTTTGAAATAAAGATTTGATTATCCCATCTGCATGCAGTTGGATACTACAGTTATCAATTTCCTTTAGAAAGTGCATATTGAAATGAAATTCTAAATTGCATTGCCAATATGTGAAACGTAGTTAATGGCCTTCTGGTTGCTCAGAAAGTTACCAATTCTTAGATCTACTTATTTTTTGCTGTATTTCAGAACAAGATTCCAATATGGTAAGAAACTGACCGAAATATCATTAGCCTAGTTACTGATTTCAGTTCAAGTGAAGAGCATCTTTGATGGGAAGCTAACTCTAATAGTGAGATTTCTATGAAAAACACTATCCAAGAATTGCTACTTCAAAAAGATGTGTAATCATAGTCAAGTTCTTTCACAGGAAAAATTGCATGTTAATAATCATTTTAATGTAACAGAAGCAAAAATTATTAAATACAGGGGAAGTGATTTAAATCTGATTTAAATGTATTTCATTTCCCTCATTATTTTTTTAAATGGGTTATCTACTGACCTATTCAAGAACTGAATGGACTTCTTTGGTTTGAAAAAGCTTGCATTATTATGAGTTAAACAGAAAACATTCCTTTCAGGACCTCTTTTGTGATGTGTAGTCCCCCGGGGTGGAACTGACAATTTTCAACACAAACCAAGACATTCATTTATTTGGTAGTCATCTGAACAAACTGTGATTTGCTGGGAATACATACGAATTATTGAAACTAAACACTTCTCGCAAAAGAAAAAAAGAGAGTATCTCTCTTTCCAAGTCCTGTGCTTAATTATAGTCCTAACAATAAATCCTAGCTTGGTACTAGATGTGTAAAGTAAGCCGCAAAGAATTTAGAGTTTGGAGGTATAATTAATGCATATAAATAAACAGTGATACATTACTTTGATATTATAATTGATTACTATTTTTAGGCATTTAGAAGTGTCAGGATAGAAACTGAAATAATTCTAAAAGGAAAGACCAAAAGTTTCTTTTAAAAAAATTATACAAAATAGTTCTTGGAAAACATTTCATTAACTGGTGCTATAAAAAATACAGTATCTTGACATGCACTTTTGTTAAAGAGTTTGCTTAGTAATTTTCTCCTTTCTATTAAAGAAAAAGTAGTTTCTAACAACTGTAAGGTTCAGCCAAAGATACAAATATATTCAACAATAAAGTATATAGGAAATTCCATTAAAATCTTATTATTTATTCAGAAGAGGGAGCTTCAGACTTTAGATATGTATAGCACCTTTCTGCTTTTAATGTAGCAGCCTATCTTGTTTTAATACTTCTGTGTGAGCCTTGAAAAACTTAATCTGCTTTAAGATTTTTATACTTTTTAAATAGAGGTACCCTTTTTTCAGGCTTATACTGAAAGTTGAAAAGTATGTACTGGTATGTTTTTGAACGACTAGGAGTGAGATTCTGTTTTGTGCTAATTAAGAGTTATATGGTTTAACAGTAACAGGTTTTTTGTTTATTGAAAATGTCATAACATTTACAACTTGCTGGAGAAAATCTGTAAAAATCACTGTAAATTTCATTTGCATACCTATTATTGTATTATTGTGATGACTGCAGGTTCCTCACAGTAAGTTATAAGAAACCATTTATAATTTCTTTGCCAATTATAATTAGATTACAACATTTCTTATATTATTAAGAGGTGGATAGGGGGAAACCACAGATTGAGTAAAGCACAATGAATTATCTTTGCTTTTGTTTATGACAAAAGAAAAGAAAAATCACTTTTGACTTCAGTAGTTTAAAAACAATTTAGGATATGGTTTTATAGATTCTTGTACCAGTGTTTTTAAGGCCAAAATATTTCTGTTAGATGAATGGATTTTAAATCTGCTTTCTCTTTTTTTAAAGCCCATGTATTCAATAGTTTTATAGTAGAGTCAACAAACTGGAATTCATAAGATTAAATTATGCACCAATAAGAACAAGGAAAAAAGCAGCAGCAATTTAAATACTGGAATGAAATTCTTATTACATGCTATTGTATTGTTTTGCTTGGTTTAGATTATGATTAGTATAGTAGTAGTACAAAGCACAGCCCATTTTTGTTATTATTTCATGTGTAGTAGCATTTCATGTTATTTTTGTTATCTTAGCATGGTTAACTCATTTCCCTTCATTCTCTTTTTATTGGACAATTAGTAGTTTTCAATTTCCTAAAAGAAAGGTAAAAATATGCTTCTTGTCTCAGAATTCTACTACAGTATTTCCACCTGGATGGGATGTGGTACATTATATGTTATTATTGTGATAATCCCATTTATTTGTGATACACAAATTAAATAGAAAGTGGAAAATATTTACTATGCTATAGAGTTCATAAATCATATTTAACACTAATTTATTTATAGACTAAATTAAAATTATGCTGAATTTTTGACTACCACACTTGCATTGTTTGATTTACCCATTACTTTATAAATATGACCAATAACTAAAAATATTCAATCTCCCTCGTCTACTAAATCATCTATGATAATAAAAGCCTAGTATGATAACTTTTATCTGAATGTTAAATGCAGAATAGTTTGCACATTTTGAATAGAATATTACACCTGTGTAAGTACAATGTTTTACTACCTAGGTTGAACTTGTATTGTTTCTGCAACAGACATTGATAAAGGGAAATGTTCTCACCTAAAATTGCAGTTGGCACAAATGGATCTGTCATACATCATAAGCAGGTCAATGCAGAAAAGGTAAAAAGAGAAAGAAAAGTAAATAACGAGCCAATGTTCCAAAAAATTTTTTGGTCAGAAAGCCATGAGTTATAAGCAATAGAGATTTTACACTTTGAAAGTAGTTTTGCAGAAGTGCAATTGCAACATCTTTATTTGCTATAGCAGCCCAACTTTTTCAGGGTTCTCCATAAAGAAAAGAAGAAAACAAGTTGGTTACTTTAAGAGTCACCATGGTTTAAAAATTAGATTCTTAAAGGAATGGCATCTTTTTGGAAGTTCATCCACATTGCTTTAATGCTTTAGCTTTTAGTTAAAGTCTTAAAGTCTTCAAGCCAAGTCTGCAGTATTTTTTTAGAGTCACTTTCCAAAGTGTGAAAAACTCTAATAAGAAAGTTGTTATTTCATGCAAATGGTATTTAGCTCTTTTAAAAGGATTTTTATATATGGGCAATCACAAGAATATATTGTGATATTCATATATGTGTTTAAACTTTGGTCATGTTCAATATTTCATCTGTACTTAAAACACTGATAGTGGAGATATGATGGCTATATGTGTGCATAAGAGATACACTTAAGCTTCTTATTCTCTGTGGTAGCCATTACCCGCTATACTTCAAGGAAGTGAGTACTCTTCTGATTCTCTCTCTATAGCTGGCTGGGGGATTCTGGGCATTGAAGTCCACACATCTTAAAGTGACCAAGTTGAGAAACAGTGCTCTATAGAACATTGCCTAAATTAGGGAAACAGCTCACAGTTTCTAAGAGATTGTTATAAAAGTAAACTATTTACAGTATTTAGAAACCAATGAAATAGTTGGTTACCTGGATAATATGAATTGGGAACAGTTGTACTCAGGGTGTTTGTTTTCATTGTAAACGAAGAGGGCGATGATACAGCTGGAAAGAGAACTCTATGCAGTTAATCTAAACAAAATATTAGCAAACAATAGCTTATTTATATCACACCCCTAGATCATGAATCTTGTTAAATCTTATATGGAAAATGATATTGTGGAAAAAAATGTTACATAAAAAATTAGCAAGAGCGTTTTTATAACTTGGCATTATTTTAATATTTTGTGTTTTCTTAGATGTTTCTTTCATTTTCTTGCATGCTTTGAAAGGTGCTTTCTGAAAGTAAGAATTCTATGACCTAGTTTTATATATATCTATATCTTGCCACACTATCATCTATCATAAAATGGAGATGTAATATGGATTTCTCTCCAACGATATTGGAAGGGACAGTGTAGGAAAGAACCACAAGCTGCTAAAGGCAACTTTGGGAAAGAACTTAGTCCAAAAATGCTTTAAATTGGGCTAGAATCTTATGCCCATTAGCTTAATTGAACTGAACTAAAGGACTTTTAATATGTATCCTTTTTCGGAATGGTGTGGCTGTTAGGAAAAGGTTTCTGCTGCAGCCATATGATCCAAGAAAAAGAGGGGATTCCTTTAATTAGTTGCAAGCAAGTGCTGTATTCATGCATCTGCGTATTCCAAGGCATCCTTTTCACAATACAATAAAGTATTTCACAGTCCTAACAGACACTTTTGAATTCCCTTCCGTGGAACTATTGCCCTATAGCAGTGATGGCTAATTTTTTTGCTTTTGCATGCCGAAAGCGCGCCTGCACCCATAATGCAATGTATGTGTGCTCTTGCTCCTTTGACCCCACGCACTCCCCTGCCCCACGTATAAATGCACATCCCCTGCATGCGCCCCGCCCCTTGCGCATGCGTGGCAGAAGCCCGAAGACCAGCTAGCTGGCAGGAAGTGCCCACACATGTGCAGTGGAGCTGGGCTGGGGCGACGGCTGGCGTGCCTGCAGTGCGTGCCACTTACGTTCGCCATCACGGCCCTATAGTTTATATGCATTTTATATTTTCACTCATGGAAGAATTTTTCCTTTAAAAAATAGTAATAAAAATACTTTTGTATAGCTTATGTCATGTTCTAAAAGTAGCATAGCAACTAAAGAGTTCGCAAGAGGACTCTAATTCATTTCCTGGGATCTTCAGTTGAATAGATTTCAAATAGCAAAGCTGAGATCTGTTTAAAGATTATTGTCTGAGACCTGAGAAATCTGCTGTCAGACAGAATAGATCAGCTTTACCTTAACACATACTCTTGATGAGTTGGGGAGGCATTACTCAGAATCCTATGGAAGTTGCAGTCTCTACATCTTGGATTGTACTATTTGGGAAGTTTGAAATAGTCCATATTGACAAGATGGACAAATTGTCTGATCCTAGATAGGGCAGCTTGCTATATTCATAGCTTTAATTTTTCTGAGACAAAATATCACAGCAGCATGGAATCTCAATTAAATACCATTATAGTCTTAGGAACCTGGATCAATCTGACTCCAAATCAATTTACTGAATTCTCTTAAGGTAGGATCTCTGAAATTTGTCAGCTGTAGCTAAAGAGCCACCATTTGTACATATTATGATATTTCTTGAAAATGGTCACCAATATATGGACAATATCAGAAGCATTATATAATAAATGAGGCAATTGAATGTAACACGTGCTGCACTGATATCTGTGGTTTTTTGTTTGGAAGCAAGGGAAAGGCAAAAATATAAAATTTTCTTCCTCAAAGATTCAATTTCATCTTCTTGCTATATGATGTGAAATGTTCCACGGTGAGAACTTGGAGCCCATGGATTGAGTAACAAGCATTTAAGAGCCTTTCACTTCCCTTTGCTATTTGCTCTGCAGAAATTAAAATGACTTTCACTTACATCTCCCATTTAGATTGTGTGTATCCATGAAAGAGAAAGCTTCATCACAGTTGGTACCTTGTTCAGCATAGCTTTTATCCATTGAGTTCACCATCACTGTCATTTCTTGTCGTGTGTTACTCAATGTCTCCTTTCGCTTTTTGGCCAGTTTTCTTAAGAAGGAAACATTAAGAAAAGGAGACGATGCTTCAATAAACAAGAATTCATCATTTTATAATTTATAAATTCACTTCTGCTAAAAAGCCCCCCCCCCGATACACATACACACACACACACACACACACACACACACAGACACACACAAACATTTCCACTGTGAATTAATGAAAAAAGGCAATACATACAATTAGAATCATAAAATACACAATTAAAGAGTTATATGTAGTATATAGAGATGAAGGAAAAATAATGGATGCCTGAAAAAGGTTTATGGATGCCTGAGCACAAGGGTATATCCTTAGGACACTAGGCTTCCTTTGTGTTATTAACTCCTTGGATTCTAAAACTGGACTGGAAAACCTGTTTGGTTTGCCAGCCTGCCTTTGAAGGGCTAGCAAACTGTAAGTCAGCCACTCTAGGAAATCCCTGATATCAGGGTGACTGTAACAGTGGGCAATTGAATCCAGACTTTGGATGTAAGGTCTAAGACAACACGTTCCGACAGTCTTCAACTTATGACCAAAATTGAGACCAAAATTGCTGAGAAATTTGCTAAGTGAGTTTTGTCTCATTCTACGACTTTTCTTGACACATTTGTTAAGTGAATCACTGCATTTGTTAAATTAGTAACACCATTGTTAAGCGAATCTGGCTTTTCCATTGACTTTGCTTGTCAGAATGTCACAAAAAGTCATCACCTGGCCCCGGGACACTGCAACTTTCATAAATATGAACCAGTTGTCAAGGATCCAAACATGACCATGAGGATGCTGCAACAGTCATAAGTGTGAAAAATGGTCATAAGTCACTTCTTTTCAATGCTGTTGTAACTTTGAACAGCCACTAAATGAACTGTTGTTAAGTTGAAGACTAACTGTATTTCAAAAACCTGAGCGTCTGATTTTGGTGTGATTCCTTGAGAGGCACTGCAATCAGTGTAATCTGTTTTCTGATTGGATGATGCAAAAGTGTGTAAACTGATTATCAGATTCCCTAGGCCTACAAAGATCAGGTGTATTAAACATTACACTCACAACATATGCAGGTGTGAAACATAAGGCTAAAGCCATCACAGCCTAGGATACAGATCAGTGGTGGGTTTCAAAAATTTTTGGAACCTACTCTGTGGGTATGGCCTCCTTTGTGGGAGTGGCTTGCCAGCCATGTGAAGGTAAGTAGCTTACTACTTACTACTTGTATTTCAAAGGGAATAAATACATATTTAATTTTACACATGTTAACAGCTGTTGGAATTGTGTTTGCACAACAGTGGAAAAAACAAAGATATGAAAATGAATAAATATTAGAATGTGCAGGAATGAATAAATTGACAATTAAAATCAAGAAGGCTTCGAATACTTTTTCACGTGGGATTTGTTTTATCAATTGCTAACTAACAGAAACAGCAATTAGAAATCTAAAAGTATGAAAGAAAACACCAATTATGTAAGGAAAGGTCACTAAAATGTATAAGGAAATATTATTAGTACTTGATCATTATTAATGTGTAGATAACTGCAGGACATTACACACCCACACACATAAACTATGACAGTGCCAGGAAAGCGCCAAAAAATAACAATTTCCCCCCAAAAGACTGCAGATGAAACCAGTTTTTTCCCTAACCCTAAGAACAGGAAAGACAAAGCCACTGGAATAAAAACCATCAAGGCATTGTGGGAAATTATAAAGGACAGTGCCAGGAAGCTCACAGAACCAGCAACCACCTCACAATTACCTAAACAACCAGGTATCACACAGAAACACACAAAATATGGCAAAGCTGCCTTGCACCAACTTGGCCTGCCCATAGAAAAGCAGCCACCTTGAGACACATAAATCATGCACCAACCAGTACACTTAAAAGCAACATATTGCATCACAAATAAAACATTTGTAAAAAGGAATAACATTTCTTGTAACAAACATTATATAAACAATAAATAAATAAAAATTCCCTAAAAATAATTAATAGCCACCAAGTTCAGAGAACACCAAAGGATCCCACAGTCCCTTCTTATCTTTTTCCTTTTTGTCCTATCTTTCTCCTCCTTCCCCCTCAACCCCACTCCCTTCTAGCACTGATGATGTTACCTAGTTTGGTAATGAAATGTCTGTAAGAAAACCACCAAGCACAGAGAGCACCCACGACCCCTCACTACAACCTGGAGCTATCAAGAGTCTCTTCTGTTGGAGAGCCTTGATGCAAGGGAAAATTGAAAGCTTTAATTTTAATTCAGTTTTAGCATTTTAATCATCTTTGCCTCTTTCAAATTTTATATGCTTTTTTTTTAGGTTTTAATATTTTATTTGTACACTGTCCGGAATTCCTTTGTGAGGGAGATGGTTGGTTTCAAAATTTGATCAAATAAATAAACCAAAACAGGGGCTGAGAGAAAATATGGAGGTGTGGTGCTGTCCCTAAAAAACCATCCCTGCAGTGTTTCATCCTCATGGATTTTTAGCCTTCAATTGTTAATTTTAATGCTTGTCTATTAGCTTTTATTGCATTGTAAACTGTCCCAAATCAGTTAAGCTAGTGAGATGGGAGGTATATAAATTTAATAAATAGACTAACTCAGTTATGGACAGGCAGAACAAATTGGAAGTCTCTAAATGATGGATTACAATTGGTGCTTCTCACACAAGTCATTCCTCTTTACCCTTTCAAGAATATTTATTTTTTTTAAAAAAAACTTTGGTGGGGATGTTGTCTTTGCATATAATCTGGCTTTTATTTTACTTGCAAGTACATATAGGTTCCTTCTGATAAAGACATGTCAGCTTCTGCTTTGCTACTGCTTCGGCTGCCATTGAAACGGGGGAGGGGGGCATGGTATTTGGGAGGGGAGTCATTGTTATGCTGGAGGAAGTTTCTAGACACTGAACTGACCACCTTACTGCGCATGTGGAGGAGGAGTGTTTCCCGCCAAGGCCAACGGTCCAGCATTCCATCCTGATGATGCCTTTCGAAGTTATCTCACACCTGACATTTGGGAGAATTATGATTGGACTATGCACGGGTATGCCAAGGGGAGGGGAATGAATTATACAATATATTATTCGCTTTCGCGCCTAATTAACCAGGCTTAGCTTTGCAACTGTTCATTTATGATTAGTAAAAGTACACTTGATTTCAATACAAATGGAGTCCAGTGGTTTCCTTTCCTGATTACTGAATGAAGTGCTGCTGACAATAAGCTAAGTCTCATCTTTCACCCATCCCAGAGCTAAAACCTACCGAGGGGGGTGCCCTCACAAGAAGAAAAGAAATGTCTTTGCATGTGAGTGACCAAAAGGAAGAAGAGGGGGCAATGGCAGGACCATCTTTAACCAAAAGGCTGGCCGGACTAAGAGCGGAAGAGCCTGCTGTTTGTCCCAGATGAACTTTGAGTGTGGGACAAAAAGAGGAGTCTGAGGAATTGGATGCTGGAGTCACGAGAAGGAGACCAAAGAAAAAATCAGCGGATTGGGGTGACTCTGGGGAAGAGGATTACAAGCTTTCCCACGCCATGAGACTCCTCGAAGAAGCTTGGACTGAACGCAGAAGCCGTGAGAGAGCAGTGGAAAGGGAGCCAGCTGAAGATCTTGAGCAACGGTACTCGATGCATAGTTTAAGGGAGGGTGAAGAAGCCGAGGGGGGTTGGGTGCAAGAAAACCCAGAACCAGCCTCTCCCCCTCCAGCTAGGGCCGCTCAAAGAGCAGGGGGGCCCCCCAGGCGACACCAAATGGCAAAAGTCCCTCCCTTAACCGTAAAATACGATGGAGACCCTAAAACTCTAGGGCTTTTTATAATTCAGGTCTGGAATTATATGGAAATCTATGGACCTGATTTAGAGACAGATGAAATGAAAGTGAGAATGGTGTTGATGTCCTTAGAGAAGAAGGCAGCCGAATGGATGGTTGGCCTACACAAATGCAATTCCCCTCTCCTGAGGAATTTTATTGACTTTATGGCAGCCATGAAGAGGAGGTTTGATGACCCATTGACCGAAAGATGCGGGCGCCTGAAATTTATGCCTCTGAAGCAGGGAAATAAATCGGCGCCAGATTATGTCCAGGAATTTCAACAGTTGTCAGCCTATATGAGGGGGTGGTCGGAAGGCGCTTTGCTGGATCAGTTCGCTGAGGGATTGAATGAAAAAATATACCAACAGTGCATAAACAGATGCATTCCCCGCCGTGTAACTGCTTGGTATGAACACGCGGCAGACGTTGAGTTGGATTTAGCCAGGCTGCAATGCATGAAGGAGGGAGAGGCGGAGAAATCCCCCCCCAGCATCTCCAAAAGCTCCCCTCCGCCCCAGGAGTGAGGGAAAAGGGGGTTTCACAGGCAAAACCAAGCCTTTCACGTGCTTCCGCTGTGGAAAGGAAGGCCATCGTGCCGTGAATTGCTGCGTAAAATTGGCTCAGACCGCTCCACCCCTCCCCACAAAGAGGGAAGAGCAATAAAGGCCCCGAGCAAGAAGAGAGAAGCTTCATTTGCCACTGAAAATGTTCCCCAGCATTTCCGACCGGAGGAGGAGGGAGGCGTTAGCTCCAGCTTGTCTGACGAATCGGATGAGGAGCAGTCTCATTGTTGGGTAAGTACCAGAAGGGCCCCATGCTTATCCCAATTGAACTAAGAGTGCCATCTTTTAACATTCTGAATTTGCAAAACATGCCAATCTCTTGCAGGAGCACGAGTCACGCAAGAGCTAAACAATCTTATCATTAGTCCTGGTTTTCATGTGTCCCACTAAACCACAATAGGGTTGATTGGATTCTGGTTGAGTAATATAAACTCCAATTTGGGATACCTGAAACACGATTTGCAATCTGTGGATTGACCCCAGGATCCCAAGTTCTGTAGCCCCCAAAGTTTCTTTTTTAATTATTTGAATTATTAGCCGGCCAACTCCAATGGACTTTCCTGTCCAATATCCCTCCTCCCTCCCTCTTTTGCCCACTGTGTGTACATTACAGGCCCCGATCAAGGCAAGGAGTGAACCAGTGAACCCATCCAGATATAGAACATGGGAACACAGTGGAGCCTTAAGGGGAAACTCCGTTTTGCAAAAACCCCGTTCCACGACATTTTCTGCCAAACCCTGTGGGAAAAATCCTCCCAAGCCGCTTCTCCCTCCGCATTAGCCCCGTGGAAACCAGTCAACTCCGCAGCCTCAAAAAGAGAAGGGGGGGCGGATTTTTCACCAAAAAGGATCCTGGCGAAAGCCTAACGGGCGGGAAACGGTAGCACTGCAGCCAAACTGACCTGGAACAAGAAGTGATTGCTTCCTCCACCCACTTCTTCGAACGGCAGGCCTCGGTGGTGGTTAAGGCATCTATTTTTAAACACGGATCTTTCCTCGCTACTTTATGAGGTTGTGTCCGGACTTGCTTTCTGGGGCAACGGGCAGTAGTTTGTGCGGAACGGCCAGCGCAAAATACCATCCGTTTCCCCGTGCTCAGAAAAGGAAGCCCAGGTAAGTCCTTTGCTAGCAGGCAGGTTCTAGGACCTGTGCCGCCACCAAAGGACCTTCCCGGAGTTGCTTTTCTGAGCACAGGGAGACAGAAGGGACAAAATACTGTCCGGTTCCCCGTGCTCAGAAAAGGAAGCCCGGGTAAGTCCTTTGCTAGCAGGCAGGTTCTAGGACACGTGCCGCTACCAAAGGACCTTCCCGGAGTTGCTTTTCTGAGCACGGGGAAACAGAAGGGACAAAATACCGTCTATTTCCCCATGTTCAGAAAAGCAACTCCGGGAAGGTCCTTTGGTGGCAGCAGGTGTCCTAGAACCTGCCTACTAGCAAAGGACCTTCCCGGAGTTGCTTTTCTGAGCACAGGGAGACAGAAGGGACAAAATGCCATCCGTTTCCCGGTGCCCAGAAAAACAACTCCGGGAAGGTTCTTTGGTTGTGGCAGGCGTCCTAGAACCTGCCTGCTAGCAAAGGACCTTCCCAGAGTTGCTTTTCTGAGCACAGAGAACAGAAGGGACAAAATACCGTCTGGGTATACAGGGCCGGGGCAGGTGTTCCGGAACTTACTTCCAGGTCCGGTGACCAACCGGTTCACGATAACCAGTGCGGACCGGTAGCAACCCACCACTGATACAGATACTAGATATGTTAATAACTGATTCAGCTTCATTAAGTGCAGGGCAAAAAACCCCATTGAAATATGGGAAAAGCAGGAAAAAGAAACAGTGAGTTTAAATAGCTGTTAGTATCAGAGGCAAACTGTACTCTCACAACTGTCTGAGGATAGTCAATGATCAATAGGCTTAGTTCTAAAATTTCTTATCTAGTTGTGCCATATTATGTGTCTGAGAGACAAGTTTGAGTCTAATAGCCAAGTTAAGCTGCGTGAAGTTGAGGGGCTAAGATTTATTGCTGAACCCTGCTTTGGTAGACTGAAGCTAAGGCTGCCAAGATGAGAAAAATCTGTTCAGTTATATTAAGAGAATAAATCTGAAAATAAAACAGACACCTCCCCCCCCCCACACACAAAAAGCTATATAAAGTCCTTACTAAGACTCTGAAAATATTTAAGAGTCAAGTCTGTTTTTTCTTCTTCTACCACATTAAAATTGTGATTTTTGTGGATAGTTTCTGAAAATTAAAGCATGTTCAATGCTCTGAAGAACTTTGGAGCTGAAGGTTTATTTATTTGTAAGGTTTATATAATATTGTCAATCTGATCAGCTTTTAATGGTATATTTCAGAGCATCAGTAACAATGGGTGGAATGAAATTTTACTGAACATAATGACAGTGTTTCAGGGGAAGACTGTGAGAACTATCAATCAAATGGTATTATACAGATATGTTTGCACAGTTGATAAACTGAAATTTTCTACCTTTCTTGCATGGAAAACAGCACTATACATTAGAAGCAGAAATAATGATAATCATTAATGTGGAGGATTTTGAGAGTGGTTTGGATACATCCATGGAGGACGGATCTATCAAATGTTCTCACTCAAGGTTGAATGTCACCTTGATGGGGACAATATACAAGAGAACAATGATTGGAAAGCAATCAATCAGAATGCCAGAAAGTCTGTTGGTCACTTTGAGAGTCATAATATTAGATTAAGATAGTCGTCAGCTTGACCCAGCTTGTGTTTTTCAGGTCATACTTCCTGTTATCTCAGGTGGAGATTTTCTCACCGTCTTCTGACCCTTATAACCGAAGGTTCTGGAATCCAAATATGTTCTCCGCATATTGTACTTGAGCCGCCGGTTCTTTTTCTTAGCTATGATTCATTGCTCATAAACCGATTTTCCACTTTCTATATTATAAATTTCTGCCCTGCAGTAAAATATCCCTCATGTGTCTACTCAAATATTTCAACTATGGGTTAAGAGGAAATGTTCTTTTTGTGGTCTTAGTAATTATAGCAAGAATGGAACTTCCAATTTTGTGTGAATATATAAAGCAGGGCTTATAATTGCAACTATTATTCCTTTTCTTCTATGTAATGATAATATAATTTTCTTTGCAAAGTTTGAACTTAGGAACAGATCCAAATAAACAAGTTTAGTACATATCAGTGGGATGTCTGAGGCATGTCAGTATACTGAGTATCTTTAAACCACTGTCAGATCAAACGTGGCAACAACTGACCCAATTTCTTTTTCCCACTCCACACATTCACTGAATGTGGAAAGAAGTTTAGTTGTCTGTATTATTATGAAACTGAAAAACCAATAACATTCCCCCAATATTCCATATTCTTTCAGAGTTCTCTATCTATTATGTTTTGACCTTTCAAAGATGCTTCTCTCAAAAGGCCCTGATCATTTTTAGTATGAAGCTTCATATAGTTCGAGATAGCTTATTATATTGCACAGCCTCTATAGTCAGAGTATCTCAAAAATGAAAAAATAATGAAAGGTTTCAGGGTCATTATACGATTGACAAGACCAATTACTAGAGACTTTAAAAAAACCCAACTTATTATTTTGACATCTAAATTTGCTATTCTTGTTTAATGATATGTTTACTTATGACTTACCCAAGTCATAAGTAAACATAAATGTAACCCTTGCAACATGTTACTTTTAGCTGCCCCTTTCAAAGGGCCTGTACCAGGTTAAGGTATAATTTGGCCAGAAACGGAACCTAGTGGTATAATCATATACACGAAAGCATTAATTTGAATTACTAGTTTACTCTTCAACTGAATGATGATGTAAGACTATTAAATTTCCTCTCTTTATTTTCTCTGCTACTTAACTAAGATATATAACAGGTTTATATATTACACCAGAATAATACCTACAGTTGCTCTATGAGTTCATAATATTTAATTACAAGTTATAAGTCAGTAAGCACATTCTAGATGCAGCACTATAGAGATTTAAAAAAAAATAAAAATCTAATATAAAAAAGAAGAAAGTATTATTTCAACAATAGTGTATTTTTCCCATTAGAGAGGAGAATTATTCCCCTTATTTAAAAATCTTATCTGATATTTGATAAGCTTTCCTTTCTGTATTTTTGGGATATCACAAGAGCATAGTAAATAGTGAATATATGGCAACACTGGTCAACTTTGGGACTACTGAGTGAATATATGACAAATGATAATACAGACATGATATTTTCCATATAGACATATTCTATTAACATCATCTTGAGACTAATTATCACTTGAGGAAGGAAAATACTAATAATTAAATAATCCCCTTCATAATCAAGTCAAGCTTTTAGTTGCAGAGCCTGAAACATGAATGGAGTAATGAGCTGCCAATGTCAATTCCTTTTAAAACTTCCATAGTTAAATAGTAGATCTTTTAAAGCTATTTCAAATACAGCGAGGAGGGCTTTCCTGTTAAAGACCAAAGCTCATTGAAGATCCTCATTTCAATCAAGAACTTAAGACACTATAACACGTATTGTGATAACAGTTCAGTAATCAGGATTAGAGTATAGGCAATCCTTGAGTATGACAGCAGTTGGAACCAGGACTGCTGTTGCTAAGTGATGCAGTTATAAAACGCAATGACATGTGACTGCATCACTTAGTGATAGCAATACAGGCAGTCCCAGATGCCAAGACATGCAGGTCATTAAGTGGGAAGCAGCAGGAGTTCTAAGTAAGGAACAAGGATGCTGCAGGTGGAGGGGGAAGGCCCTCCTGGTACAGGCTGTGTACAAGTTGGACAAGGGGTGTGTGTACTGCAGTAAGACACAAGCAGAGGGAGGATACAAAAGGAAGCATGATTTGTGTGTGACCATAAGATGACTCAGGAAGGAGGGTGCAGGATGTATGAGAATACAGAAAGGTCTTAGAAGGAAGGTACATGGTGTGTATGAACACAGGGAGAGTGCAGGCAAATGTAGTGTGTGTGTGTGTGTGTGAGAGAGAGAGAGAGGGGGGGGAGCCTTGAAAGGGGAGTGCAAGGTGCATGTGAGCGGGTTGTGGGATGCATGCAGACACCTGGAAGCCCAGGAAGGGTTGTGTGAAGTGTGAGTGAATGAACGGAGGTCTGGGAAAGGGGGTGCAAAGTGCATGTGAGCGGGTTGTGTGCGACTGAAGGGGGAAAGGAGGGCATGGTGGGTTTGAGCGGGTATGAGCAAAAAAGGCATGGCAGAGACTTACCCGAATGAGTTGAGACCTTACCTCCCAACTTCCCAATTGACATTGCTTGTGAGAAGCTGCTTGTGGGAAGCCAGGAGGGAAGGCCACAAATGGTGATCATGGGACACTGCAGATGGTCATAAGTGTGTTGGTTGCCTGTGCCCAAATTTCGTTCACACAACAACAGGGGCACTGCAACAGTCAGAATTTTGAAAATCAGTTGCAAGTTCCTCCTTCAGCATTAACTTTGAATGTTGCTGAACCAATGATTGTAGTTTGAGGACTGTCTGTAATATCTCTTAAAGCGTCACCACAACTAAATATTTTCATGTTAGGTTAATGTATAACTTTCCAATAGGTAGCTTTAAAAATAAACATTTGCAAAGTATGGTTCTCTGTCTTGGTGCTAATCAGGAAGAAAGAAGAAAAAGTTCTTCTGAAGCCTTAAAAATGTGTTTGTCGATATGTAAAGTAACAAAAAATATACACTGAAAAAAAGTTCCTATTCCCCAGCTACAGTAGATTTGACAGACAAATTTTATCAGCAAACTAATTGCTAATCAGCTTCAAGTCAGTTTCACAATCACTGTTAAAAGCCACCTAGTTTGATTTTTGCAGCTTATTAGGGCTGCCTAGCACTTCATATCTGATTTCAAAAGGCTGCTTTAGAATGAACTACAACACTGCCTGAAACAGCCATTTTCAAATTACTTTGGAGGGATGGGAAAAGGAAACAGCCCTATGTGGAAATGCCCTGATACAAATATAAATGCATTACATGTTATCAGTAATTGTGCAAATGCTGTGTAACAAATATAGTTTTTTTTTTGGGGGGGGGGGAAAGACCTACAGAGTAGTATTCACTTATCTATATGCAAGTATCTATAGGTACTGAATTAAAGGAGATTGATTTCTAAATAAGGCTTGGAACATGATGGTTTTCAAAGAACAACAATATTATTTTGCTACAAAAATGATGAAATCGGTTTGGGAAGTACCGCAGTATTTTTTAATATTTATATTTTAAATTTAAGCTTTCCTACACATATAAAAATAGAATGTATGTTATCTTTTACTGTGCCCCACTTTAGTATTTTCGATAATAAAGGCAGTTTCTAAATATAAGATCATGCACTTGGAAAAAAGAATCGCTCAATTCAAACATGCTTGGGATAAAAACGTCTGTCATCCGACAAATTTTTAAAAAAATAAAATAACAAAGCAAAATTAATGAAAAAGAAAAAGAAAAAGAAAGAAAGAAAACAACAAAAGCAACTAAACAAAAATCCCCCCCCTCCCAACAAAGGATACTCATTGGGCCACTGGGTCTTTTTCTGTCTACGGTTTTCTGTTTCTAAGAACTTTAGTCTTAAGATAGACATTGGCGAAGACTATACAGGAATAGGTTTCATAGTAATTCTTAGTATTTCCACACACTGAATTAATATTTGCTACAAAACAATAATTTTAGGGATATAAAATAAAGGCAATGAATTATATTATTCAAAGATATTAAGAAGCAGAATCTTGCTATAATAGAAGTTGTAGCAAACTCATAAGTCTAATGAAAACATCTCACAGTAATACAATAATCAAGAACTCTCAGAGTACTGTCATGGTTCAAATCAATATACAGGGTCCAAAAAAGTATGTCAGATAAAATGAGCAAAAGAGTAGATATACATTGTATATCATGACTGCAGATTAGAGACAAAAGACTAACCCTTCATTTCATGATGTATTTCCAATAGCAACTCTCATAACTTAAAAGACCACAAAGCAATCAGCCTGATGGCAGCATGAGAAAAACATTTAACTAGCTTCAGCCCATACTACGCTTGACATGCCATATGTAGCAGTCATCCTATTGCTCTTGGTACATTCTGTCACCAAAGCAAACAGCTTAATATCCAACTGGCAATGTCTGTCATGCCATCATTTATATTTGCATAGAGCACTAAAAATTGGGAGTGAACCTCCAGGACTTTCTATTCCTTTTTCCTAAACTTTAGGATTCAAACAAGGTTGAATGGTGCTTTGGAGCACTCGGAATAGTCACATGGATCCTGTCTACAATTTTTTTTTAAAGCAGATACATCTTTTCAGAGATTGCACGGTTGCTCTCTGAAGTTGCAGGTCAATCCTGAGAATAATTATGTATGGTTTAAGGTGTTACACAGAGTTTCTACATGCTTCAAAGCACTTTTTTTGCTTTCAAATCCAAAGTACTAAAGTATACTGCAGGCACACTACTGTTATATTGCTGCTGCCCTGAGAACTTAGTTGGACAAGCAGGGATAAATTAAGCTCCACCCTATTTAGCTATTTAGGTTTGATGATACACACTTAGTTACATGGTATCCTCGACTTACAACCACAATTGGGACCAGAATTTCTGTTGTTAAGGAAGATGGCTGTTAAGTGAGTCATGCCCAATTTTATTACCTTTTTTGCTATAATTGTTGAGTGAAATTTGTTAAAGAATCACATGGTCATTAAGTGAATCCAGATTGCCCCATTGACTTTGCTTGTTGGAAGCCGATTGAGAAGGTCACATGACTCTGGGATACTGCAACCATTGCCAAGCACCCTAATTATGATCACATGACCTTGGGGATGCTGCAATGTTCATAAGGGCAAAGACAGGTCATAAGTCACTTTCTTCAGTTCCATTTTAGCTTTGAATGGTCATTAAACGAACAGTTGTAAGTCAAGGCCTACCTGTAGCATTCTCAAACAAACACTTCTGGGATTATTGCTCTTTCATACCAACCCAATAATGACCAGTGGAATAAGATGCAATGGGAAACTGAAAGAGGAATTGTCAGGAAAAGATCAGAAGCAGCGGTTGTATTCAGCCAGTCCTAGCCGGTTCTGGCAAACCTGTAGCGGACATTTTGAGTAGTTTGGAGAATCGACAAATACCACCTCTGACTGGTCCCTCTATTCCCTGCCTCCTGAGTCCCAGCTGATCAGCTGGGTCTTCTTTTGTTGCCCTTCACAGGAGGATGAAGCTGGAAAGCAGGTTAGTGGGGTGGGGAGGGAGTGGGGATTTTACAGTACCTTCCCCTGGAGTGGGGAGGGAATGGGCATTTTGCAGTATTGTTCCCCTGCTATGCCCACCAAGCCACACCCACCAAGCCACACCATGTCCACCAAGCCATGCCACAGAACTGGTAGTAAAAATTTTTGAATCCCACCACTGATCAAAAGGCAGAGTACATGTCTCCTTCTCCCTTCCCTCTCTAGCTATTTCTCTCTCACTTCATCCCAGCTGCCCTGGAAAAAGCCAGAGATAATAGCAGTGAAACAGAAATCAAATCAAAAAAACAGCCACAAACCTAACATGACCCAATTGATACAGGAAGTTAGTTTCCAATAACAACTATATAACAACCATGTTGTATAAAATAGCCCTGAGAAAAATGTGTCAATGTTCCAGATACTACCACAGCCTCACAAAACCAAATCGTGTAGTGGTTAATCTATTGTTTATTCAAAGCCACTGGCAGAAGTTAATAGACAGCTATAAACTAATTGAGTGTGTCTGTGTTATCTCCTCATTCATCTCACTTTTTCAATTTAGCTTTGTTAGTGTTCCATATGGTGCAGCATTCCTGCTGCTTGGATCAGCCACGCTCCACAAAAATGCCCTGCTAACAACAGGAAGCTAATAGTTGAACGGTTCCTCTAAATCTGTTTGACAAAGCTGACATTTAACACACCATGTCACATTGTCAGTAATCTGCAATTTACCCGTAGGCAGACAGTGGATGCTCAATTTATTTACCTCTCATATTTAAGAGCATAATTAATATTGCATTCTGAAACAAAAATGAGAACTTGACAAAGATTGTAATTTAAATTGTCCATTATAGCATGAGCTAAAATAAAACATTCGCTATATGCATCATTGTAAAAATGATATGTATAGCTGTAATTTAATCTTTTAGACTTAATAACACAAACCAAATTCTGCTGTAAGTTTAATGAGTTAAAAAGCACAAATCCTTCTATTATTTTGTTCTTTGAACACTTTAAAGATCCCATTCAATATTATACATTATTGAGGGAGATTACCTAAATTATTATCATTCTAATTGGGTGCAATTTGCAGAGACACAACTAAAGCAATATCCATGCGATTTGTTACATTACCATGAAAATGATAAGAAAATAGAGCTTTACATAGTAGGATTTTTAAAAAACAAGACACTAAAATGGTTCCTTTACTAGGATAAACATTTTGCTCTCATGAAAGTGGAAATGGGAAGAAAATAAAACAAATTCTTTATGATAGATAATAATTCAGTTTACAACTTAATCAATGGTGATTAAGTGTTATCAGATGAAATAAATATATTATTTACAAAACCAAGTAATTTCACAACAAGAATTGACACAATAAAAAGCTTATTTATTTCTTTCAGTGGGTAGTGCTTATTAGGTAAAACCTCTTGCATGATATAAAACCAGATACATCTTATCTAAAAAGTTAGGCAATTTACAGGTTTCTAATTAACTTGTGTTTTTGTACCAGCTACATATATATTCAGGGTAGATCTCAAGGCAAACAAGAGCTTTGCCACTGCAAACTACATTTTAAATCATATAATGCATCCCTCCCCCCTTAAACAGCACAATTTGCCCCCATGCCTGAATTCTGGAACAAATCATAATGAAGTACTGTTGTGTTTTACCAATCAGTTTGTGCTGGCTTGACTGACAGATTGAAGAGTTCTCTATTTCCTTACTTAGCAACCTCAAATCATAACTGCAATCACACTGCAAATAATGCAGTATAGTATAATGAAAAACAACATATAGAATTAAATATATTTTCCCACTCTGCCAAGCCTCCAAGAAGCAATTCATGCCTACAATAATTCCAATGAGTCAAGATTTCTGTCTGCTAGGTATATATATATATACAAATGAAGTGTTCCATGCAAAATCAAGTAACAAAAGAGCTATATATAAACTACAATAGTAGTAGTTTAGTTAAACTACCTTTTGGAAAAACAAATGATTACTTAGATCTTTGTTTTAAACTGATTTGAACTAGATTTCTGGCTTCATAACCAAATAACTGATTAAAGTTGTTATTATATAGAATAGCTCTAGGCAACCACACTGGCTTATTAAACATAGAAGACCTTGGTAAAAAATGCTCCTCCTCACACCCCACACATCCCCAGGCATGTTGTGTTATGTACAGGAAGAGAACATCTGAAACAGAGAGAGAGAATTAAGTTTTGGGAATGAATAGCCTAAAAATATTTTTTGAGTTCCTCTGAAGACACACCTCCAGAGAATACAGATTTGGCAAAGAGATTGCTCTTTCTCTCATAATCTCATGCTACTCATGTGGAGTTACTTGGCTAGATCTCAATTAAACTTCAACAGTTATTACTAACTTCAGACCATTTCAGATATCTTATGTGGGATTCTCCAAGGTAGAATGCTCTTCCAAAAGTGATCTCATCAGCCTGAAGTTCTAGAAGAGAAAGTAGCTCCTTTAATAATATAAAAAGCCGGTACATCTTGACTGGCCTAAGACTACAACCTAAAAGGACAGAAGACCAGAAGAAAAAAGGGATGGGGAATGAAAAGGCAACCAAGAAATTTAGCTACAACTCTTTCATAATTTTTACAATGACCAGAACATTTTTCAGGCATTTGGCTGAGTACATGAGAGCTTGAGAATGGACAAAGGACAAAGCACTAGCTACATATTGTACTTGAATGCAAGTATATTTCTTTATGAACCAAAACCCTAATAAAGCAAGAAACCATATACACTTAATTGTACACTTTATTTGAAATGAGCTTGTGGTAATTATCTTTGGATTTCTTTGCTGACTCTTAAGGCCTGAGAGATTAGAAGATGGGACTTCATCACTTTCAAGCTTTTACATATTCAAGTGACTAGCTGAATATAGTTGAAATAATTTCTGTTATCCTAAATCACTGAGAAAAACAAGCATTTTCTAAAATATTGTTTTGATAATTTGGACTATGGATTATTTTTAATTACCTCCTAAAAATCAGCCAATTATTGATTGACTTGATTTTCTTTTACAACCAAAGACCAAAGGTATGCATGTTTAGTTCTATTTCAAGGATATCAAGCTTTATAGTAATACAGACTTCATCTGGAAGGAAACCAGAATTGAAGTAATCCAATTGGAACTGAAATTAAGTGAAAATAAAGTAAATGTATTTTTTTTTGTTGATGTTTTCATATTCTTCTCCAAATTTTGGGTAAATGTTACCCTATCAAATATTTCCATGTCAAAATATCCCTCGGTGAGTAAAAAAGAAGCTTTCCCATAATTAATGATGAATAGGATCAAAAGGAAAAATTTAAAAGTAGAACAATTCTTAAATTAATCTTCAAAAATTATGGAGAAGTGTGTGGTATTGAAAGATCAGTTACTGAAATTGTGGAACAAAACAGTGGTATAGAGCTCTTTTCCCTTGCATGTGTAAGAAATATCTCTACCATACAGAAAAGTGTGTAATTTGTGTGTGTAATTTAGCAAGCTTTGTACTGCAAGTTCCTCCACATATTAGAAGTTACTTAGCCAGCTTTATGAATTGCTTCATTATAGTGTAATCACTCTTGTTAGCTTTTTATTTATATTTCTACATATAACATCAAATAAAATAGTATAAACTCTCTTCTAAATGGAGTAAGAAAGCTGTGACCTCTCTCACAGTCATATTCTTAAAAGATGGTTACTTGTTTGGTTTTCTCTGAATAGAAATGTCCTTGAAGGGTCTGCTACCCTTCTTGATAAGTCTGCCAAATCAAAGGGACTTGGAGGGATCTATCTTTCTCCTGGTTGCCATTTTATCCTGGTTTGAGTCTAATTTTTTTGAATCCTAAAGAATCTATTGGCTCCTTCTGACTTGGAAATTCTTGTTAAAGAACTTCTAGAGAATATACAGAGGAAGACTGTCTCAGTATGTGTAGCTAGGATCTTTTTTTAAACATTACTTTTTGATCCAGTATAGTGACAAACAATCCACCTTTTCTTCTGTGCATGTGCAACATATTTAATATTTAAAAAAACATATGATGAATAATTAAATTATATCCTATGGAAAATTCATTTAAATCTTAAACCAAACATTAAATAGATCTTCTAAACAGAACTATGAGCCATGGTGGCACAGTGATTAGAATGCAGTATTGCAGATTAACTTTGCTGACTGCCAGCAGTTCGATTTCCACCTGCTCAAGACTGACTCAGCCTTCCATCCTTCTGAAATGGTAAAATTCGGACTCAGATTGTTGGGGAAAATATTCCAACTCTGTAAAACTGCATAGAGAGTGCTGTAAAGCAAGGTGAAGTGGTATATAAGTCTACTTTCTATTGCTATTACTCAGTAAGTGTTTGCAAACAAACCAATAATAATGGTCATGATACCTTTTATTTTTCTTAAACCGTTACTCATCAGCCCAGCAAAATATACATGAATATTCCCCCCCACACCACCACAAACTCTTGTGCCTAAATGTGTAAATATATACACATTTTCAAGACTGTATCTTATGATACACTTTTATGTCTGATAGACACCAATGCAAGCTCCATTTTGGGAAATTTGTTTCCCAAACCAGACACAGCTGCTAAGCCATTATAAACCTGATGATTGCTTTTCATACAAGAGTAGCAAGTCAAGAGAAATTGCTGTACCAAGAAAATGATAGCTTGCTATTTTTTTAAGTTGATTTTTCGAATGGAAAATCAAAGTAGACAGATAAAAGATTTCTTTTTGTCATTTGCTGATTGTCTTAATTATACTTTCTGCTTTCTTTTCAGTCTCACAAAATGTAATCTTTTCTCAGTAAAACTGAGCACTCTATTTTATCTAATAATTTTATAGATAATGAGTCTTTGATATCACAGGACTTCTAAATATATAATTAAGAGAATCTTACAACCTGTTATTAGTCTGTTATTATTTTAAATAATAAATATAAAATACTACCTTGGTAGGATACATTGAAATTATTTAGTTAAAAGTTTCAAAACTGACGGTGTTTACTGACTGATTTTCTTACAAATCTTCTTTTTCCAGTAAAACAGCTTTCTAAGCACAGAAGACTGTCAACAAAGTCACTCTCTAAAATTTGAAAACCATTATGCACATAACATTAGATGTATTTATGCATACAATACATATGTGAAGAGATG
Organism: Thamnophis elegans; assembly: GCF_009769535.1. Taxonomy (NCBI): domain Eukaryota; kingdom Metazoa; phylum Chordata; class Lepidosauria; order Squamata; family Natricidae; genus Thamnophis; species Thamnophis elegans. The sequence goes on from NC_045548.1 coordinate 25,440,889, forward strand.
AAAAGATAAGCAATTATATATGAAATGGGAAAACATTTCAAAAGATTTGTTCTGAACTGAAAGCTGAAATATTTATTTTGGTCATGTCAATTTATTTTGAAATGCTTTTATAATAAATGATGCTGTATTCTGCATCCCATAATCTGAAGAGAAGCATAATGAAAACATGATAAACTGGAATATGATATTCTTTTGTATCAAATGTTTGTTTTTTAACTAAGTATCTCTTAGTGAAAATACTTTTTAAAAATGGTACTCTATATACTGAAAAACTCCAGCAAGCATTTCTGCCTTTTAGCGGCCAGAATTATTTATTTACCTACAAACAGCCTGCATATTCCTCAAAACCATGGTTTGACACAGACTGCAAAGCAGCCTGAAAAGATTAATAATTAGCTAACTATAATCTATGTAAGGCAAATAATAATACCATGTTTTCCCGGAAATAAGACAGTGTCTTATTTTCTTTTGACCCCCGAAATAAGCACTTGGTCTTATTTTCAGAGAGGTCTTATTATTTTTGAGATGCAGGAGGCGACAAGCATGGTCATCTCATGGCTGCTGCTGCGTTGCATTATTTCCAAGAGGGCTTAATTTGGGGGGAAGAGCTTATTTTAGCACGTGCGCTCAAAAGCCCGATTGGGATTATTATCTGGGGAGGTCTTATTTTTAGGGAAGCAGGGTAACATTACAGCACACAATCTCCTTAACCTGAAACAATAATACAAGCAATTAATTAGGCAAAAGAAACTGGAGGACATGTAAGCATTATGGACTTTTCTCTTTAGTCAATCAAAATAAACAATTCATCTCTTTTCTGGCGTATCACTGCAGGACACCGTGGACCTGGCCTCCATTAGTGGGAACACTTGCCAGAAATGTGATAAAAATCACTACAGGAACAATTTAGTGACTCTTCAAAGTTACAACGGCACTGAAAAAATGACTTATGAAAAAAATGACTTTGACACTTAGAATCATTGCAGCAACTCCATGGCCATGTTATCAAAATTTGGGTGATTGGGAAATAGCATGTATTTATGACAGTTGCGTGTCCCGGGATCATGTGTTCACCATTTGTAACCTTTCCAGTTGGCTTCTGACAAGCAAAGTCAATGGGGAATGCTTAACAACTGCATGGTTCGCTTAACAACTACAGTGATTTGCTTAAGAAATTGGCAAAAAAGCTTATAAAATGGGGTGCAATTCATTTAATAATTAATAATCGCAACAGAAATTTTGAGCTCAATTGTGATCATTTGCTGAGGACTACTTCAATGTTGTGGTCAATTGTTGAGTACAGGGAACTTTCTTGTATCAGGGGAAGACAGTTCAATGTCTAAGAGATCCCTATATGTTAACATTTTGGCAACCAGGAAAACCCAGGGGGGATATGGATCTAATTTCTCAACTTAAATCAGCGAAGCACCAGGCACATATTTTATTACACCAGAAGTAAGTAAAAATAATATAGCATATAATAATATGAGCTGCTATATACAATCATTCTTCAGAGTGATTGACAAAACTGGCCTATACATAAGGGTTGGGGTCTAGTGTTCATTGGACCTATGCATAAGAAAGGGAGTAAGACCGACACTCACAATTATTGACCTATAATTCTCCTTACTATTAAAAGTAAAGTTTAAACTTCCATTTCTGTGAAAGCTTAGCGATTGAATGAAACAAGAAGGATTATTGTCAGAAGAACAAGCTGGTTTTAAGAAAAAACGTTCAACAATTGACCAATGTCTTATACTTCAATATCTCATCAAGAAATACATCTCCTGGAATATTGTTTCACTTTATGCAGCCTTTGTTCATCTTAAGGCAGCATTTGATTCTATATTTCAGACTAAGCTATGGAACAAACTATATAATACCACTATTTATTGCTGTTGTTTCTTATTTGTGCACTGAATGAAGAAGCAAAGCTTAAAGAAAGATGTACCTTTCAAGGACACCTGACAACACCCAATCCAACTATCAAGGGAGTAAAACAATGCTGTATATTGGCACCTCACACTTTTTATATAAATGATGTGGTAGATTGACTGAAAAATCCAAACTTCTATCCACCCAAATTATAATCCAAAATCCAAAAATCCATCAACCCCATACAGTATTACTATACTGTTATATGCAAATGATGCAATAACCCTCTTGAGGACGCCAATCGGACTCAAGAAAGCTTTGAGCACTTTCACATCTACTCTAAAACTAAAATAATAGGATTTCTAACTTGGGTGAAAAAGTGTTCCTGGACAATCAACATTCATGCCATTGGAGAAATGCATGGTGATGCCTTGGAGATAATATTTCAGACTACTGGAAATAAAAGGGCCTGTGCAAACTATGCTTCACACAGTTCATATAGGAGCACAATAGATATTTTAAGATTTCATCATTCCATAGGTCAATATATAGCCACAGGAACTAACCCACACACAACTTGGAACCCCATCTGATCTTGTACCATTGGAATTTGTTCAATCTAAATTTTTAAGATCAATTTTCCCAGCTCCCTTACTTTGCTTCTAATACTTCACTATGAATGGAGGCTGGAACGGTGAGAGGGGAGATGAGAATATGGTGGGCTATATTATTCTACTGGTTGAAGCTGACTTTTTACCCTGTAGGTTTACCTCTAATACCTACATTAGAAAACCGATTTCGAAGTAGATGTAAACAATTTACAATAACCTCTGTCCTGGGATTTCACACCATGTTCAGCTTCATTCAGTTTCATTGAGCGCTAAACAAGCAAGGATCATACTTTGGCAATGTCTGTTGAACATATACCATTAAATGGGCATTGATAATACCCATCAGCTTTCTATTGCAGATAGCAGGAGATATACTCTGGGATATATACTCTATGTGTCTTACGCAGTTTAACATCACAAATCAGAGAAGGTCTTTTACCTTAATCCAATATAATAATCTCAGCACTTCTGTCTGGAAAATCTAAAAAGAGCCTATATTCATTTTTAGTATGCCCTCGTGACTCAAGACAGGTAGAAACTATCAAAGATATTCTTCTGTGCTGCCTGTTTTATTCAGAACCTCAAAATACTCTTCATTTACTTCATTTCTGACTAGCAAAATAGAATACAGTAATTATCAGTATAAGCAACTTCAACTCTCTGACATCAACCCTGAAATAACACACTGGGTTGCTAGGTTTGTGTGGTGGCATGCAAAATCAGGTAAAGAATAATTAAGAGCAATTGAACCTGCTTGAGTATGGATAGTCAGAAATGGCTCAGGCTCAGCATTAACCATTGGCTTTGGAGTCAGCATTCTACGGCAGCTATTGTGCTACATTTTTCTCAGGTTTGACAAAGGTCTATAACAATTCTTAAATCCCTTTTGGATTGTTTTATTTACAACAGAGATGTGTGTATGTGTATTTGTATAGTATTTGAACTTTATACTGCCAATCCAAGTTTATATTAATCAGATTCCTAATTTTAATTTCTTGTTGTATATGTATAGCCTTTTAGCAATTTGATTTAACATTATATTTTAGCCAATTTTTTGTCTGCATGTACTTTTAAAAACTAATCTGGCATTATCAATTTAATTTTAGATTTTTGAATATTTGAGTACCAGTTTTCTTGTGCTGGTTAATTAATACAGTAAAGTTAAGTAAATCAATTATTTTATTCTATTTGTGTGTCACCTTTCCATCTAATGAGTTATCTTATATTATGAAAATATAGAATACATTTGAAAAAACTAATACAAAAAATAGCTAATAAAAACTTTAAGAAAAATGTTTTAATAGGTTTTCTGCATCAAGCAACACATAAACAAACAACTTAATGAAGTAAGAAGTAGAAAAAAATCCCAATCAACTGTTAACAAAAACAGAAAAATCAGATTACAAACTGCACACAGAAGCCAGGAAAGAAGATCACAAAAGGCATTTCCCCCCAAATATAAAATTAGGTTTTATTTTACTGTCTGTAACTCTCACATGCATTTCTGTGTTGTTTTTTTCATGTATTTTCAAATGAAAAAAGGGAGGTTTTGTACCAGTATATTGAGGCTAGAGTGTGTACTTCTGCACAGTACACTTGAACTTGCTGGATCAGCAGATACAAATCCTTGCAGTGTAGAATCAGCCCTTTTTTGGTAAATGAGCTACATACCTTTCAGTCTTTAAAAAAATAACAACTGACACAGTCATTATGTGCCTTCTGCTTGAACAGACACCTATTTTTAAATGATCAGCTATAGTTTAATTTTTTTTCCTGAACCTGCGATTTCTCTGCCATAGTCAGCCAAAAATAATGCTCTATCATCCACTATATTTTAAACTCCACAAGTCGTACTTTGTATATTTGATGGTTCATTATGGGTTTTGTTGTTACTGTTGTTTCAAAAGTATAAATTGTCAACAGCATTCATCTAGCATCACGTTAATTTTTAATTCTGAAAAAACACAAGCCATTCTGTTGTGTACTTCTAAAAGTCATGAAGATCATAAAGAGCTTTTCTGGATTGGAAAGAACACATATTGTATTGTACAATGTTTTAATGTACATGTGATATCCATTGGGAACTGAACTAATGAGGTTTGAATGCAAAAAAATCAATTAATTTTGAATGAAACTTGATCTTTTAATACTCTGATTTATCATCCATTTTTTGTGTATTTTCAGGCTTTGATTATGGACTAAACAATAGATGCCTGTTGTCTTGATGAACCAGTTGTACATAGGCAGATGTTATTCTGTAACTCTAGTTTTCATTTGATTCCTATTTCCAACCTAATGTCTTTTCATTTAAATTGTATCTCCATGTTCCTGTTCTTTTCCCACATAGTCAACCATTTTTTTGTTCTTTGCCTTTTGTTTTCCTATTTAAATTGAGACATTCTGTTATTTGTGGTTTTAGTTAAATTCATATTCTCTGTTCATCTGGGTATTCTGATGTAGGCTTAGGGATATGTGAAAGTTTTGCTTAACTTTCATCATTAAAGCTCAGTGGCTCCCAAACTTTTGGGCACCAGGGACTAGTTTTGTGGCGAAAAATGTTTCCATTGACTGCTGGAGCATGTTTTCATGAGTTATCTAAATTCCGTGCATACACAGATGAAGCTTTGCTTGCCTGGCCTGGTTTCTAATGGGCACGGACCAATACCAGTCCATCATCTCGGGGCTGAGGACTCCTACTATAGCTGACAGACAGTAACACTGACAATACAAGTCTTCTCATCAATACCCACAGGTTGGCGAAACATTTCCCAAGAGACATCTCTGATCCCACAGATTTGGACAATTTTCATAGTTTTCACCATTCCCTTTTTGGGAAAGCTAGTTGATAAGGTGTTGGGTTATAGTTCCAATAGATCAAGCGGATTGTCTGGATGTTTTTAGGCAGGTTTCAAATTGGGATCTGGTGCCAAGTTGGCTTCTCTCGGTTTGTGAACGCGAACAAGAACAATCACTAGAACAGGAACGGAACGTTGACTTCTGCAACCAGGGCGTGGCACCAGCAGTCTCTTTATACTCAGGAGAGAATCCCAATGAGCAACAGCTGCTCACAATCATCTCCTGTAAGTACTCAGTTGTTCCTTCCGTTGAGTAACCCTTCGGCGGGGTGCATCCTGCAACAACTCCCAAGTGTTTCCCTGAACACTCCCTCTGATCCAATACTCTGCCGCCACTGGTGGCCAACGGCTCCTGCCGGGCCACAACACTTATGTTATATGTTTTCACAGAGGAATGGGAAAAGTAGCTCTTTTTATAGCATACAATTAATTAAACTATGGACTTTATAGCCATCAAATAGTACAATGGGCATCAGTGGTGATTTTAAAAGATAACAGGATATTTTCATCATTGATCAGGCTATCAGTGGCTCTCAGCCTTGACTATTTATTCCCCTGGGGACAAACATGCCTTGAATGGCAGCTGCAGGGAAGGACTTGTTTTATTGATTAATTGATTGATATTGTGTATTTGGGTCCATATTAACTCCTGCCTGGAGGCTTGCCATTGCAAGGGCCGAGAGAGACCAGCTCAAGATCATTTAGCAGAACTTTGTGCCCAAGGCAGACTAGAACTTTTCTATAGAACCCTAGAATCCATCTTATTAGAATATGGTTGGCTACCATCTGGCATTAAATGAGTCATTGGTATGATCCAGTATTTTTTTCTGTTATGATATTACAGATATTACTTTCTCTTCCTTTTGTATATATACTATTTGAAATTATCTATAAGTTTTGATTTTTACTGATCAGTCTCCCATAATTCTTATTTTTTTACAATTAATATTATTTACTAAAATTGCAGAATACAAAAGAAAAAATCTATACTATATACATTGAAGAAAAATATGTTATAATTAAAATGAAGTAATGTAACAGAACCTAATTAATAAAAGTACTATATCTATGATATGAAATTAATTCAATCATCAATCTTGTCATCGAATGTAGGTTATAAACATAGACACAATATATGACATCATCACTGGAGTTTCAGGAAAGTTTTAAGTAAAGTTAATGATGGAAAATGACCTTCCCTATCAAATGCTTTTTATGTCTCATTATAGCATCCTTCATTGGTAAAGCTATTAAGCTGCAAACCACTTACTTTCATTTTTTAATTTTTCTTTCCCTCAAAGCTCATTCTGACAATAAGGTATTACCTTTCTTTTGAACACTCACTAAAAAGCTATTATGCTTTCAAAAGAAATCTTCCTTCTCTTTATAGTTCAATAGGAAAAAAATACCTTTCCATTGCAGATAACTATGGGTATTAAAAAAAACATCCCCAAACCCCCATCCCCCACCAATCCAGGACTAGTTCACTCCAAAATGCCAAGATTCAATTGTCCTTTCTATCATTTTCAAATCTACACAAAGAAAATACAGTGCATCCAAGCTATCATAAATAGTTATCATACAAAACTGTCATATTTTTAGTAAATGACTCTTGATGGACTTCTGACAGAATAGTAAGAGATGGGGACCAATGAAAGTAATTCCTCTGGAATTACCATATGCACATATTGAGCACACATATGGAACTTTTTAAAATACATATACAAATTTCTTTCTCATTCTATGGGTGGTATATATAGTCTTCAATCTCATGGGTGGTATATATAGTCCTCAATCTCTACCAGAGGCCTAGATGTTCAAGGTCTCTCCACAGTATCTTAGTGGTTCCTAAGCACTACACTTTTTTGCATAGACAGTTCTGATGGAATGGTTCATGGGATCTGTTAGAGCCACTCTTCAATTTTAGGAGTCTAGCCCCATATGTTCCTACCACCATTGGAATGCAAGCTACTTAATTCTGCTGGTCAGTGTGTGCTGTTCCTGTCTGCATCTTATACTATGCCATTATGTGTTTGACTGTCTCAGAGATCTCTTTGCATTCTGCACATTGAGTCCTGTTTGGTGTGGTACAGTCCTGCTTCTGTAGATCTGATGCTTAGTGCCTGTTCTTGTGCTGCTATGATCAATGCCTCAGTGCTGTCTTTTAGACCAGCTCTTTCCAGGCACCAATAGGATTTCCTAATATCTTGTCAACTCAGTTATTTGCTGATCATATATTCCATGTAGAGTCTTATCTTGCCATGACCTTCTGTGTTTGATATTCCACTAGCTTGGTGTCATCTGTAATTTTCTGAATTCCCCTTCTATTCCCTCATCTTAAATCATTAATTAAGATATTGAAGAGTACTGGGCCTAAGACAGAGCCTTGGATACCCCACTACATACTTCCCTCCATGTAGATGCAATTTCATTAAGGACTACATGTTGAATATGTCAGGTCAGCCACTTACAAATCCATCTGGTGGTGATACTGCCTAACCCACATTTTTCTATCTTATCAAGTAGTAGATTGTGATCTACTTTATCAAATGCCTTACTGAAGTCCAAGTAAATTATATCCACAGCATTTCTCTGGCTCACTAATTTTGTCACATAGTCAAAGAATGCAATAAGATTTGTCTGGCATGATCAGTTTCTGACAAGTTCGTGTTGCCTTCTAGTTTTGAGTTGGCTTACCTCTAAGTGTTCAGAGATTTGTTGCTTATCTTATTATTACATTTATTATATTATACAGTATATGATAATCTTATATTATGTATGACAATATGTTCAGTTTTGTTTGTTTGTTTGTCTCTACACAATTCTTAGTATTACCATTTGAATGATACTTCAGCTTCCCAAAATTTTCTCTCTGAAGTATGAAGCAAATTGAAATTTGTATCATTTGTATCTTATAGAATAATTCTGGTTTTGGAAAGCCCATCTAAACTAATTATGGGATACCTAAAGCTTTGTTTTCAAAATTAAGAATTAATATTAGGTGAATGCTATATAGTTGTATCAAAAAAAGGTCACTAGAAAAATGAAGTTGACAGGACATTATAAAAAATGAAAAAGAGAAAAGTGATCAATGTATGACATGGAAGCATAATTTCATTTTCAGTATTAAATTAATAAGACCTGGATTTACTTAAAACAATAAAATGATATTCCTCATATCTAGAGGTCCCACCTGAATACAATGTACTGGACTAGTATTATTCATTGTTTAAAGAAAGGACATCAGAAAACTGATATTTGTTGATTTTTCTCTTTATGCTGATGTCTCGCAGTGCTCCATATAGTATTTCAGTTTTCCAGAACAATTTTTCAAAAGGCTGGTAAAATGGAAAGCAAATCTGTTAAGCAATTTAGTCCTGACAATATAGATTTTGGCAGACACCCCTTCCCCCCCATCTAGAAATAATTTAAAGCAATTTCAGCCAAAATGATCATTCTTGAACAGGTTTTTTTTTCTTACAGTAGTGTGAAAAGTTCACCCTTGGGATTATACATTTTTACAGAATGGATAGCCTCTGTTGGACTTGCTCTGTAGTGGTTGCTTAACTTCCTGTGAGAGATATTTATAGGCTTAATATGATATAAACATTCTCTTCTTACTATAGCAACAAGTACATAATTGCTATGATAGTCAAGCCATTTCCCTCCTATCTATAAAGTTTCTAATTTATTTCTTTAACCAGCAATTTCTGCCTTGTGTATTTTGTAACTCACTGAAATATCTTCCTCATGCTGCTGCTTATTTGATTGGGAGAGTGTTAATTGCAAAGTGCAATGTAAAAATCTCATTATATTCATCCATATTTTTTTTGCATTATCTTCCTTGATATTCCCATGTAACATAGGGCTTTTAACATTCTGCAACTTTTTTGTCTTCTTTAAATATTTATTTAAAGCTTTGTCTGCATAGCAAATATCATTTACTTTCTCAGTCCAGCTATAATTTTATTTCTCAAAAGCCCTTTTTTGGACTTGGTCATTGTTTTTTTTAATAATGATTTTTATTAAAGTTTACAAATACCAAAATAAAAAATGATACACGCTAAGGAAATATAAAAAGTAAAATAAAATTAAAAGTGCAGTGAAAAATTTTTTTTAAAGGAAAATAAAAAAATAAAAAGAAAACAGATATTATATAGAAATAACTTTTCCCTTCAACACAAGTACAATGTATCAACTTCTCTGAGACTATAGCAAAAAATCTTCCATATTTCATCTTTTAGCTATAAGTAAATTTAAAGCTTGTCATTGAGTCTAATCAACAAAAGTCCATTAAGAGTTACCATAAATAACCAACATATATTAACCTTAATCAAATAAACCTTATTCCTTTCAACAAATATCCCTTTCTCTGAAAATACAAAAAAAGATATCTTCTTCACATATTTTATCTTTAAACAAATCTTTAAAGCCTCTTTTGGTTCTGTACAAGAAAAATCCATTAAGAGCTGCCAGAAGCAATAATACACATATATAATCCAACTTTATATTCCTTCTATTTGCTTTTTAGAATTCTGATGTCTTAGTGTTCCAAAAGTGGATTTCCTTTCATTTTTCTGTCTCTTTTCAGAAACTCCTTCATGAGTATAACACATCTCTTGTGTAAATCCAAGATAAGAAAGTTATGTACGTCACTCTTCTGATTTGTTATTTATGTCCATGTAATTATTAAGACTTCAATTTCACCTGTAAATCCAGTGATATCATTTTCCACATTGTTGCATGTAATTTTTATTTCCACATTTAAAACAGCCTCAGCCTCAATCTTCTCTTTTATTTCTCTTTTAAATCCATTTTCATGATAGCAGATAGTCTTAAAAGTAACTTCTGAGTACACTGTCCCCAAATATCCTTATTCTTCCTAAGTTAAAATATTTTGCTCTATTTTGTGTTAATGGCTCTCTTCTCTTTTAATTATAATCTGTTGTTTGTTCTGATTCCTTCCAGGCCCCAAGTTTTCAAAAGATCTTGATATCCTAAAAGCCATTGGCAAGCAAATTTAGAAGTAAAGAAAGGATTCTGGTGTCCTTCTGAAGGCTCCAGATCACAGCTTGGACAAGGATGGCTTTCCCTCGCCTCGCAGAGTTCTAAAACCCACCAGAGACTTCTGTCTTATGGTCTCTTCTTCGTGAGTCACTATATGGAGTTCTTCTAGGAATAGAAGGCAATTCCAAGGACCTGAGGTGTTCACTGGCTCTTTGTTCTGCTGCAGTTGTAAGCTTTGCTCTTCAGTTCACCATTAATTCCTCAGAAGCCATAGATTTGCTTATTGTCAAAAGCTGAGGTAAAATATTCCCAGCTGTTGGCTGGAAATATTTTAATCTGTGAGACTCCTCATAGGAACGTATCTAAGTATTTTTTTAGATTGGAATATAGATGGCTACTACTTTCCACATTTCTAAAAAGCAATGCAATTTCTTTTCAAGAAATAGAAGAATTTTTTCAAGAAAGTTTTGCTCATTTGGTTTACAGAATTATTATGGTTCTGAAAATCCCAATAACCCTTTGATAACAAATTGGCAGGGCAAAAATTAGTGTTAATGAATATCTAGATCTATATTTAGATCTTTATATATTCCATATAGTACTTTTATTGTTTACAGTGACTAATTTCTTCCCAAGTCAGGAAATCTTTTAACTCTGCTTATCCATATGTTTAGTCTGTCTACGTTATACACAACATTTATAAGCCATACATATTTTAAGTACAAAAAGTTATTAAATTCCTTTAGTGACAGGTACTAAAACAAACAAACAGATAATACATAAATAACATAGAAAAATGAAAACTGTTTTTGTAGCATGTCCATCTGAATGCAGAAATATATAGTTCTGGATGCACTCTTTTAATTATGACATTAAAAGATTATTTGGGTAATCTTACTATCTGAACAATATTACAGATGTTGACTGAAAACTGGACTTTGTCAGAATTACACCCAATACTTACTTTTAATTAGCCTTTGGTAGCTGGAAAAACAGTTTAATCCACTCAATTTGTTTTGCTGCTTTAATTCCAGCTGCATTTAGTATTTGATTGATCTATTGCAGATCAATTCCATTTAAGAAAGCTGTATAAATCAATTATAGATTCTATGTTTTTACTTTAGAATTCTAACTTGTTTAAGCACATTGAATATTTTTAATTAAAAGATGAAATAAGAACTTCTTAAAGAAGCAAACAAGCAAAACCTTTATTTCTTCAAACTTATATTGTTCTATCTGCAATGTCTTGCAGAGTATTGCTGACAAGGAAACAATCACAGCAGGCATATAGATCAATACTTAGTCAGAAGATCAAACCAAGAAAAGAATAAGAAATTCCAGCATAAATGATAAATAAAATGATATATTTCAGCAACATCAAGGATTCAAAGGGAAAAAACAAACACACAAGGAGCATGAGAATACATAAAAATGGATGACAATTATTGATGCTTGAAACCAGCAAAATAGAGTTTGATATATTTGGAGAGAACAAGAAAAGCTTCCAGCATTTGATTCCAGAAATTTCATGAATGGTGCTTATTTTCCCAAGTTCTCAAGTTTTACTTCTGGTTTTGCTATCTCATGACAATGTGATACCAAGGACTGGGTGGTTTGCCAAATTCCTCCAAGTATAAGACATTATGTGATCAGCTGTGCTACCAAGGACTGGGCGATTTGGCAAATTCCTCCAAGTATAAGACATTAAGTGATCAGCTGTCTGATCTATATCCCTCATTCTATCTAGAAATAGAATCTACTTTTGTTCTTGGTAAATCTGAATAGTTTACTCTAGTTCTTCAGATGCTTGATCTGAGAAAGACACCTGTGATGCATATCTACAATTCTTGATAGATTGGTTCCCTAATACCCGTGAAAGGATTTCTGTTCACTTGAACCTCCTTTTGAGAAAAACAAGATGTAAATTGATTTATGAGGATTCCTTGATCCACCTATATTTCTTGAAAGGTGAAGCAATCTATGGAACAACATCATAATAGTGCTGAGGTCTGCAGGGAGAAATGCATTAAAATAATTCCACTGGGCTGTTTCTGCATTACAAAATTAAGCTAGACTCTCATTCATTCTGCAATCAGCTGAGACCCTCAGATCCACCTTTCTGTATTCTTAAATTACTGGTTGATATGCAGAAACCGATCACTGGAGAACAGGACTAGAAACACTGCACACAGATTACAATATAAATTATTTGGAATATTCAGTGAGGTATTCATTATGCTTCTATTTTTTTTCAAGCTTCGATGCTGCTTAAAACTGCAATAATTAGCTTAAGCAAATATTTTAGGGGCTTTATTTTCTTTGTCAGGTAACAAGCTTTTTTTCAATTCCATTTCCTTAGACAAGTATGTATCTCTGTAAAAATTAATGCAAATATCTATAATGAAATTATTTACATTTATGAATTAATTCTAAATGTCTGTTTCTGCTAAAGCAAGATGAAAAGCTGCTTTCTTTCTCTCTCTCTCTCTCTCTGCATGTGCTTTAAATTCTGACCAAAAGAAAGAAAAGATGGAAAGTTTTTATAGACACTACTTGCATACACTCCCAGAACAGAAAATTGAAAGAGAAGAACATGCTGCTAAAATTATACATGAACTTCTATTTAATTACCATAAATATTGCAGAAAGAGAATTTTTTTTAGGTAGGCATCCTATAAAAATGTAATTTCAATCGTAATGACAAGTAATATATCTTCCTTTTATATTAGGGTTGAAAAGGAGAGCATTTGCCCTATATGGATTTTGTGGTTTAAATTTGCTACAGTTGTATTCCTTAAATAGACAAAATAATTTACAGTGAAATTGTATACAAGGTGCAGTTTTTAAAATTTGCATTCTAGTTTTCAAGCCATTTAATTCTTCACAGATATGACAGCGTGCTGAAAATATTTTATTATTTAGGTATTTTAAGTATCTGTAATAATGATTTTCTAAGCTTATTTTTTACAGCTAATGTTTAATAGGTTTGACATTATTTTGAAGCAAGTAAGAATACTTATTTTTGATTTACATATAACTTTAACTTTCTATATGAAAATAAAACCCATTCACATTCAGCAGCTCAAAATATTCAGAACTACAAAATAATACTGCAGTATCATATAACTCATGATACTCACCAAGAGTAGATCTATCATTTAAATTCAGAAAATGGTTGTGAACTTTCTATGCAAATATAGTGATACATCAAATCAGTATTCTATAATTTATTGAACCTTTAACTTTTGAAAAATTCAATTAAAAGTATTTATAATAAAACTGGGTGTCATAATTATGACTAAATGTTCATTCTATTGTAAAATTCATGGTAACCTTGAACAGATTACAATCACTTTAACAAACCTATTATAGAAAGTGATTGTGAAATTAGAACACAATAGTACTGTATTAAAAAGGATAGTATAATATATGTATATTAGCAAGCTAATTTGATGCTAGTTAAGTTGTGAAATTAACATTATTTTAACAATAAGGATATGATGCATTTTATTTATCAATATTTTTTATATTTATTAATATGGATTTACAATTTGAATAGCATTTTAAAGCGTAAATATTATCCAAAGGGAAGAACACAATTAATCAAGATTAGGTAGTTTGAAGTAAATAGTAACCTTTTATTTATTGTTGAGGTTAATTTATTGTCTTAAGGATCACTAGTTTGAACTCATTTGCTTGATTGTCTGACAGTATAACCCTACCAATCACCAAAAAATCCATAAATAATGTTGCAGTAACCAATTACATTAAGTGACCTTTTCTATCTTATATTAATCCCACAGCTACATGACTAATTAGAAAAACAGAGCAGAACACCACAATATTATCCTTACTGCAGTTATAACTAAGATGCCAATCATTCAATTACTAACAGTGCAAAATTAATACCATGTTTATTCAGATGCAAGTTGTACTGTTGCAGGTAAATGGGGAATGAAGATTTTTCTTTATCACTTGCATTTAGAGTGGTAAATTGTTCTGAATCATGTTAGATAGCCAAAGCATTGTGTGCTTTGTTACACTTGTATTGTATTTGCATATTTAGAAATATCCAAGATAGCTTATTCTGTGCAAGCTAGAAACCCCTACATTTGAAGCATTTGCTGTAAACTTTAGATTTTATTTTCTTTGGATTAGAATAATCGATTTTATCAATTTAGTAAATCATTTAATCAGATTATCAGTTTTGAAATAACTTTGAAATAATGTGAAAAAGTTATTTCAAAATATATATTCTAATTTATGCTACACCAAGGTACACATAAAGGCAAAATATAAGTAGATCTTATAACTGATTAAACATTTACAAAAACCCTCCAACTTCTTGAAATAGATCACTGAATTAAGTATTTATTCTATTTGATCATATTTTAAAGCTGAGGATTTATTATATTGCTTGATACATATTTTTGCCAATACCTCAAAAGTCAATAATAAAGCTAACAATGGGCTTTTGTCTTTCTTTTTTTTCTTTTTGTTTGTTTGGGCATTGATGATTTATTACTATATGATACTGGGTATGTATAGTATACATGTGATTGTATGTTATGAAAATGGAAATAAAAATATGTTTTTTTTTAAAAAAATAATGCTTATTAATTTATCTGTAATATAGCATAATAAAACTAATCTACTCAAACCTCTGATACCATATTTGGTTGAATATGACTTAATTATACTATAAGCTGTCCCAAAGGTGCTTTTTCAAGAGACAACTGGACTTGCTTTTCCTTTGAAGATGTTTTGCTTCTCATCCAAGAAATTTCTTCAACTCTTCAGCATATATATGAAATATTACATATGAGGAATAAGCAGTTTGAGCTTTATCCCTGAAGAGTACCACAGACAGTGGTGGAATGGAATAAGTTTTGTAAAATCTAATTGGCAGGTTTTTTGTATCAATAAATTATGATGACTGTTTGGCCCCAAAGTTGGTAAGAATAAAACAATATTCTTGATAATGAAATAAATGTTGTTTGTGTTGATTCTGTCAAAATAAGTAGCAAATATTTACAATATAAAATTATATTTTTTTTAAAAAAATGTACAGGAATTATTATGAAACACCTGAATGATAGAATTCAGGTGATTTGAGACATTAATGGGACATTCCCATCAACATATCTTCCAGGCTTTTTCAGTAATGTGAAATTCTTGTTTGAACAGCTGTTGTACTCAAAGTGTACAAACCTGAGTCTAATAGCTTTGAATGCAACAGACGTGTTGACTGACACTGAATAAAAAAAGCAACTGGCCCTGATTTCTCATAGGTTGGACACGTTTTGAATTTTATTCAGACAAAAATCAGAAAGCCTATTTGAAGATTATCAAGCTAATAAAACATTTATAACAGGGATTATGCTATTGTGTCATTTTGTGCCGAGAACAAAATAGAGCATATTTTCTTCTTTGTGCACATGTCTAGTGATTGCTATCTTCATTCTTGCAAAATATCCTCTACTAAATTTAGCATATATCCATAGGATGAAAACTAGTAACGTGAAAGTCAGTGCATGCAGCAGAACTTTCTCGTGGAATTCTCTACCTTCATATTTCTTAGCAATCCTCCAGTGTTTTTGGAGCATTCTCAATCCTTGGCAAGCCAATTGTGAGGGCTTGCAAAGGATTATATGGGTATGGAAGAATAATTTTCTCCTCATCCCTGTAATGTAACTAGATTAATCAGCAACGGAATTGGATTTCAGATCCCTTCAATATCAGGAGGATAAAGCAATTAACTGTTTCCCTCAATTCTCCTTCTTTAACAGGCACTTTTTGTTAGAAATAAGATCAGGTATGGATAAAAACTTTTACTCTTTCAGAAACTCAACACTGCATTTAGGAACTGCATAACAGCAGAAACTTCAACAATGTAATAATTCTAGAGAAGCTATTTTATCATAGACAAGAAATAAGCGTATGCATAGAACAACTACATGAGACATATTTATTGCCTACCTCAGGCTTTAAATCTTAAGCTATTTTCTCTTGAGTACATGAGCTTTGGGCTTTTTCCTGCCATTGAGATTGCTTTGTTTATGCAATGGTTTTATCTGGCTGCATCTCTAACTTCTAATTTCCTTGTCCTATTGGGCTTGCTGCAGATTACGTGGCCAATGAGGCAGTTTGGGCTGTATTAAAAAGAAATTGTTTAATGGGGGGTATGGTTATGTACATCACTTGCTGCTTCCCATGACCTTTCAGTATATTAAATATTTGCTGGGAATCCAAAATACACTGCACCTCATTTTCCCCCCCTTCTCCTGATCTAGATAAGGTAGTAATCATGCAGATGTATGCATTGAACAAGGGGAATACTTAAGGATCTGTGGATCAGTGGAAAACTGGATGTGTTTACAGTGTAGCTGAAACTTGTAGGCAAAAGGCAGCACGATTGATTTGTGTAAATATGGGAAATAGTTCAATAAATATGGAACAAATAAATATGGAATAAATATGGAAGTTTTTTAGGTAGTAGTATGAAAGGAAGAAACCTGGTAGAAAGCCAGCATATGGCAGTAATGAGAGGAATTTCTTGACATTGATAGAATAGCACTTATATGAGGCTCTGATATAGTACAACTGATTCTTGAGGAGACATTTTACATATTCTCGGGTTCAGATCATGGGCTCTCTTGGGAGTATAACAGGCAAATCTTGCTCTCAAGCTTCAGATCAAGAATAGCTATACATTTATACTCTTCCAGAAACAAACCCCTGCGTATGTAGTGGAGTGCAGAGATGGCTTTGAAGAAAATATGCAGCAACTATTAGTAAAACATAGATTTAGCCCTGGAAAGGAGTAGAGTGTGAGAAAGAAACTTAAACTCCCCTGCCTTGATTTTCTTTGGTATAAGAGGAAGGGAAAGAAAAGTCTGTCAAACTTTCAAAAGTCTGTTTCTGTAGCCTATATCAATAAAGTAGAATTCTAATATTTCTTATGGTGTCTGTTTCTTGATTTGGTCTATCTCAAAGGGTTGACCTCATTTAGGAACCAGACAACAACATCAAGGACTCAGCACTCCTACATAAACTGTTTTATTGTAGAAAAAAAAGATTTTTGTATCTGCAGAAGACAGAAATCAAGACCTCAACATACTGTACGGTATTTCTCTGACCCACATTTAAAGACTTAAGCTTTCTTCCTCCCCCCCCCACTCAAAAAAATCCTTGTTGACCCTCAACTGACTTTTTCCTATTCTTTTCCCAGGCTTGATACTGAAATGTATCCATTCCACATTCATACTGATCTGATCAGTGCCTAACCAGTTTTAATCCTGAGCTTATGGTTATTCCTTACCACAGGAAATTAGTACATTTCCTTGTCTTTCTTCTAGAGTAAACACAATTTGATGACATTTAGTCTCCTCTTGAGTACAAACTTTAATTTTGAAATAGGACTGTATTCACCTCCATGATATAAGGGCAAGAAAAATATAATAGGAGATAAGAGTGATAAAGAAACATTTCAAACAAAGTCTGATTACTTGGTGGGAAATATGAAGCAATTCTGACAATATCTCAGATCAAATCTGACTAAATCACTAAAGCTCATGAACAAGATTTTCAAATTAATTTTCTTTATCTATTGCTTTCCTTTAGCTACTTACTGATTTTGTGTGTATTTACCTCATTCCTCATAGTTGTGTGCTTGGAATAGTTCAATATTTCATTATATCACTCAGAAAACTAACAGTTCAACTCATTATTAAACTACTGTCCTTTTCCATAGCTTTTTAAATTGCACCCATTATTTTTCCAAAGAAAATACAACTGATAAACAAATACAACATTTACACTGAAATCATTCTTGAATTTCTACTCCGTAATTTAGAGATTACTTGGGTAAGCCAGAACAAGAAAATTCCATATACCGTTGACTTTCAATTCACTGCATAAATTACCATATTTTTCGGAGTATAAGATGCACCAGAGTATAAGACGCACCAAGGTTTTATATATATATCTTTTATTTCATTTTCATTTTCATTTTATACAATCACTTATATACTGTGCATAAAAAAAAAAAGAAAAAGGGAAAAAAAAAAACCCCACATAACACTTCATTCCCCCATACACCCTCTCTTCTCCCCCTCCAACTTTCCTTTCACCCCTCCAGCATTCCCCTCTTCTACTTCCCTACCCCCTCAGACATCTCCCCCTCCCTCCATTTCACCCTCCATACATTCCCTCTCATTCCCTCTTTACTTCTCCCTTCTCTTTCCCTCTTCTCCTCACTTTGGTGTATCCATACAATTCAATTTGTTTTTAACAATAAAAGTAGAAAAAGAAAATAAGAAAAAAAAAAGAAAAACGAGCCGCAGTACACAAGTGAATTCTTATTGTTCTAAGGATTGAAACTGTAATTCCACCCTCCCCCCTCCCCCCTATAATCCCCCCTCCCTAACCCCCTTACGGCTTCGCAGGTCCCATGCCCGGCATAATTCTTTAACAAGCATTTGAGTATAATAAGGCCAGCTAACTTTAAAATTAAAAAAAATAAAATAAAAATAAAGCCAAAAAGAAAAAGGAAAAATAGTAGAAAATAAGAAATAAAAAACACCCACACTCACACACAAAAAGAAGAAAGAAACAAAAAGGGTCAATAAACCCACTACGTTAACACAGCTTCCCATTATCTGTAAATCTTAAACAATGTGACTCATTCCAAATTTCGATTATTTTGCTACTTGCAGGGTTTCAAACTGTATTAGGGCCAGGTAAGTTGATCAATTAGAATTCCCCAACTAAAAGTCTCCTTGCTTTGCCTATCTATTCAGACCTTTAATTTATCTCTTTTTTATCCAAATATCCAAACCTTTCTATAACACCATTAAACTCAAATACTTCTTTCATTTTTCATTTCCAACACCTCCCTTTCTATCCTTACCCACCTCCACATATAAATTTTTTACCTTCCACCCTGCCTTTATCCATATCCACATATATATTTTATCCACATTCATTGCTCCTCCCATGTTTACTCCACTTTCCTGAAGATTCTCCGACCAATCTTTCTTAACTTTATATTGATATAGCAACTCAAACAAACATCAGCTTGCGTTCTAGCCCCAGGTAATCTAATTAAACTTTCGCTGCCCTTCCCTCTCCCACGCACCTCCCAACTCCGTTCGTCCCAAACCGCAACTCAAAAAGATCACAATTTCCGCTCTCCTCGCCTAAGAAAATAGTTCATGCACAATTTGAGTTAGAGTTCAGACAAAACTTCTGTACAATATATGTCCACAATCAGCAACGCTTCTTTCAGTCTCCATGTCTCATCATCGATATGCCACTTTTCCATTTTATCCCAGACAGAAATCATAAAACTTTAAAAACATCGCTTAGTCTTTATTCTTTAGTCTTCTGCCCTTCCGGAGGAGAAAAACAACACCCTCCGCCTTGTAGCCACGTGTCTCGCTGTTTGTCTTCTCCTTCTCCTTGTCTCTCTCCAGGTCCGGATGAATCAGGAAGTCCCGCCTTCAGGGTCTCGTAGTAAAATTTTCGGGCTTCACCGACGGAGTTAATGCGGTGTTTTTGGTTGCCAAATGTAACTGTAATACCAGCTGGGACTTCCCATTTGTATGGAATCTGAGAATTTCTGAGTTCTTCGGTTAAGAAAGCGTACTGTCTTCTTGTTCTTAATATTTGAAATGGTATCTCTTTAAAAACAATCAAGTCCTCCCCATCAATTATCAACCTCTTTCCGTAAAGCCTCTGTATTATCTCATTTCTAGATTCCCTTGTAGTAAAGTATATAATTATGTCCCTCGGAAGCTGTCGCTGTTTTGCTACCCAGGAATTCTGGCGGTAAATTCTTTGAATCTGCCAATCAAAGTTAAGTCCCGGACTTCCCACCAAGCGACTGAAAGCCTCAAAGAATGTCTGTTTCAAATTCTCCTGTTGGTTTTCACGCAGTCCTCTAACTCGTATAGCAAAGGCAGCCTTGTTATAATTTATCATGACAAGTTCTTTTTGGGCAGATTCAATTTCCTGTTCTAACATTTGGATTTTTGATATCAGATTAAGATTAGTTTCTTCCAAAAGTTCCAATTTGTCTTCCGTTTCAGCAATATAATCTGTCATGACTGTCATTACTCCGATCATATCCTGCTTTGCCTGAGCAATTTTAGCATCAAATTGATCACATAAATCCGATATCAGTTGATTAATCTCCTGTCTGAAATCATTAAGCGTTTTGAGAAGGAATTCTTGTGTTAGCAAATCTCCCGTGGAGGGTGTAGGAGACAAGGGTAGCGACTTCATAGCAGTTTTTGGAGATATGTTATTAAGGAAGCGCTTCTGTTTAGGTTTGGGAGCCATTCCAGAATAAGAATAAAAGACAAGCAATCAAGCGAGCCAAAAATCAAAGTCTGTGCTCCCCTCAGTTAATCTTTTAGCAATTAGTACGGAGAAGCCTTCAGGAGGGTAGGGCTTACTAGGTACGTCACATCAAACACAAAAGCTACGAGATCGCCATCTTGTGACGCAGCTAAAAAAGAAAGGGAGCCTTTTGCGAAATTGAAGCTGGTATTTTAAATAGTAATAGAAGAAATTCCTCGGGAATGGTCCCCGCCCGGATTGGCTTTTAAATAGCTTAGCTTTGTCCTGGGGGGGGAGGCAATCTGCCTAGGCTGCAAAAAAGGCAGCGCGGAAAACTGGCCGGAGTAAAGGCTCAGCTAATGTTGAATCTCTTCTCCATTCACAGCAAAAAAAAGCTATGAATTACAAAGAGACTGACCTCCTCTCTGCCCCTTTCTGCCAGAAAGGGGAGATATCTATAGATCTTATAAGATATACGAACCAGAGTCCTGGCAGGAGCTTTTTTGAGCTCCCGACGGCGGCAGCTCCTCCCCTCGAAGCCTCAACGCACCAAGGTTTTGAAGAGGCAAATTTTAAAAAAAGTAGATAGGTAGATAGAGGGATAGAGAGGGGGGGGGAGAGAGAAATACAGTAAGGTAGGGGGAGAGAGAGTAGTTAGGTAGGTAGGTAGATAAAGGGAGAGAGAGAGAGAGAGGGAGGGAGAGAGAGAGAGAGAAATACAGTAGGTAGGTGGGGAGAGAGAGTAGGTAGGTATGTAGATGTTTCCAGGTTTATGTATCCATGTGCTGAAGAAGGAAATTGCTGACAATCTGTAGCACCTAACTTTGTTTCTGCTGGCACAGCACTTGATCAATGTAATTCTCATCAATCAGTTAAAGAACTTTACAAAAGGGGAAAAAAGGTTTTTGCACTCTGCAAACCTCCCCAAAACAGCCTGTTTTTCGCAAAAATGGGCCCGTTTTTTTAAAAAGACATGAATAGCCGGGGGGGGGGGCTTACAGAGTGCTCCTGGGGAGCAAAAATGAGCAAAAAACGACCTGTTTTTTTTCAAAAACGGCCCCAGTTTTTGTCAAAAAAATTGCATGCGTAGCCTTGTGGAGGCATATAGAGTGCCGTGGGGGGGGAAATGACCCATTTTTTGATCATTTCTGACCTCCCCAGCCCCCAGGAGCTCTCCATAAGGGTATGCATAACCATTTTGGTGAATGGGCGGGGCTTTGGGTGGCAAAAAATGCTGTATTTGATATATAAGTCGCACCCAGATTTTCAGCCCCTTTTTTGAGGGTAAAAAAGTGCGTCTTATACTCCAAAAATACGGTAGTTCACACACAGGAATTATTTTTGTGTTCCCATAAATATGAACACTGTAAGTGCCAGTTTATAACATGAAGACTTAAACACATGCAAATATTATGATTAAAACATGCCATTAAATAATGAAATATGTTATAGTTCAAAATCTATAAACTATTTTTTCTCATTTAAGATTGTTGAAAAGTTGTAAAAATTATTTTAATGTTCTTACAAAAACATTACTTATCATTTCTTACATAAAATTCAGATTTTCATAGATGTATATATGTCTAATATCTAAGGACCAAAAATCATTTATTTATTCATTTGTTCAATTTTTATTCCTATGTTCAATCAAATACACAGAATATCTTACAGTTGTAAAAAAATACTCTGAAGCTCAAGATAGCATTTCTTCCTTTTTTAAAAAAAATTGCAACAACAATCTATTGAAATATTCTGGGAAAACTAAGCTTATATTTTCAAGATAAACTTGAACCTGGGTTCCCTGGTCCTTTTCCACTTATCCACTATTTCATCATAACATATAAACAATCCTTGTGAATTTAAATCTCAAGAGAATATTTGTAAGCAAAATCCTGTAAATGGTTTGAAAAATTCCAAGATGCAGTCTTTACTGTTTTCTGTTATCTTATTTATCAAAATGGTTATCACTTTTGTAAGACTTGCACACCTTGGTTTCTTTAAAACATACTGAACTTCAGCAAGATAATTATTATTTCACATGGCAATGATTATGGAATTTGAAATCCAAACTATAAAAAGACACAGCATTAGAGAAGACTGCTTGATGTTATATGATCCAACAGCATCCCAGCAATACTGTAGTTGTTATGAACAAGATTAAAAATGTAATGGGTGTTACTATAAATGATTTCACATTTTTCAGGAAGGACAAAAAAATAGAGAATGTTACATCCCATCCCTCACTTGGATTCTCATTCTAAATAGGATTGGAATTACTGGTGCAAATGTTTTAATTAAAAATATTGAGTCTTATTTTTAAGAGTATCTTTTAGTAATTGTATTTTCTCTAATAGTGTTAAATGGGAAAAAAAGTACAATACTTAACATATAGTACGTGGCAAAGGAACATAAAGGGAAATGGATTTCATTGCAATGACATGTAAATGTTTTGTTCCAACAAAGTTGAAAAGTGTTTTGAGTTTCACAAGAGAATGGGAATTATTAGAATATACTATTCATGCACAGAAGGACAACATGGCAGAAAGCATGACTCTGATGATGCACAAGTAAGTTACTTACAGGTAATAAGTGTAGGAGTGATAGCTTCTTCTGCCATGATGGTGGAAGGATTTTAGGCAGTGTAGGAAAAGATGAAATGGAAGGAAAGAAAAGCCAAATATTAATGTATGAAAAAATCGAGATGAAGCTAGAACTGGAGAAACAAATGAAAAGATAGCAAGAATGCATCTCATACCATGCACCACATCTGGAAAAGACAGATGATATATTCACTGTTCATAACAGCTTTAGCAGTAAATTCATCACAGAGATTTTTTTAGTAGCCATCAATAACAATTATATGTCTTTCACATGCATATAAGACATAAATACAGAGACACACAAATAATTCATGTTATAATATTTCCAGGAGAAATAACAGTAGACATTTAAAAACATAATAATTAAGACATTTGGAAAAAGAGAAAAGATGTTTTTATTTTGCCAGCTCTTTCTAAATCTGCATTTTTTAAAAGATTACCTGTTTCTCGAATTTTAGGCTTTTTTTTTTAAATAAAGGCGATTATTCACATTTTAGCATGGCATCCATGTCTTATTTTGAACTTCAGAAAATCATATTTTCCTTTTAACTAAAGTCTTTCAACAAAAGGCTGAATTAGGGAGTAAATTTGAAAATTCTTAAATTGAAAATTTTACGAAAGATAGAAACTGAGTTTGAAACCCATACATTTGCCATTTAAGAAATGGCATTAAGGATTAATGTCTCAATCATTTAATTCACAAGTCTAATTAATGTTTTTATTGTATGATTTCTTGCTTTCTGATGCCTCCCATATACCAGATGAATGTTTGTTTCTTTCTGTATCTTATAAAAAAGACTTGAACCTCCCCTTAATAAATGCTTGTTGCTTTGTTTAAAATACATGTCATTTCTGCAGTTCCTTGCTAAAGTTCCAATAATATATTTTTTCAAGCATAGATTTTCTTCAATGAGGCTACGAGCAATGATAACAGCTTTATCAATATTGTAGTGAATGTGAATGGCTACAAATGGTCAGCTATTTTCATTACCCATAATTCCTTCAACATTAAAGAAAATATTAAATGTTGAGTAGCTTGCAGGTATTGGCCAATACTAAAAGCCAGAAAGATGTGATGGGGCAATCAAGGCCAATGGCAGGTGTCAGCCTGGTAGGTCGGATGGAGCTATAGCACTTATTTAACCTGTGAGGGCTTTTTAAAAAAACAACACAGCTCTATCTAGACCAAAATAGCTGATAAGTATAGAAACAAAAATGAGGCTATGCACTATTGATTCTTCAAA
Source organism: Thamnophis elegans (assembly GCF_009769535.1). NCBI lineage: Eukaryota > Metazoa > Chordata > Lepidosauria > Squamata > Natricidae > Thamnophis > Thamnophis elegans. The sequence goes on from NC_045548.1 coordinate 25,465,425, forward strand.
GAACAGCAGAAATGTTTCAGATATATTTTTTTCTAAAAACTAAGTAAGGTACAATTAATTATCTTAACTTGCTGCAAGGACAGGTAACAGAAATATATGAGTCAGTAAAATAATATACTGTGCTTATAATAAACAAGCAGTGTGTTTTACTGACTTATAAAATAAAGCAAAACAATCCACAGTTCACCATAAATAGGCCTGACAAAGGATTACATATAATGTCCTAGGCATCCCATTGAAAATAAGGATTTTATCACTCATTTATTTTGCATATAGAAATGTTTCCTGATTTTACATTCTTATTTTTCAGTATTGTTTATGCCCAATAAATTACTTCCTTGTGTAATTAACCATGTGTAATTAAATGTTAACATTCTATTTAAAGGGCAGGATTTTAAAAGTGAAAGTTGTTCTTACATATTTACTATATTTTTGAACTCCTTTGTCCATGCTGCTGTGTACGACAGAAATATTAAGAGTCTAAATCTTGAATATAATTGCATTTTCTTTTCCTTTTAAACTTCCAAGACACAGCATTCTCAAATATTGATTATAGAAACAGGAAAGTACAATTATTGTTGCTACCATACCATACCAATTATTGCAGCAATAAATATAATTAATCAGCGGGAAATTGTTAAGTGTTTGGATAAAGAACTTTTTCAAAATTATATTGAGATGTATCATTCTGCATTGAAATGATTGAGAAATCAGCTGTTTTAAATTCAGGAAATGTTTTACACTACCACTTGATATCAGAAAACTGAACGCTGCAGTAACTCCTCTACCCTTATTTTAAGGAATGATGAATTTTTTATGGCAATGAATACTTCACAGATGTCAAACTATGGATTAAAATGTATAGAAGAAAATACCGTTCCTCTTATTGCTACATAACCACAGGTAGTCCTGAACTTACAACAGTTTGGTTAGTGATAACTCAAAGTTACAACGGCACTGAAAAAAAGTGATTTACAACCATTTTTCACACTTACAACCATTGCAGCATCTCCATTGTCATGTGATAAAAAACCACATTGTTGGCAACTAACTCATATTTATGATGGTTGCAGTCAAATGATCACCTTTTGCAACCTTCTGTCAAGCAAGGTCAATGGAGAAGTCAGATTCACTTAATAAACATGTTAATAACTTAGCAACTTCAGTGATTCACTTAACAACTAAGACAAGAAAGCTCATGAAATGAGGAAAACTCACTTAACTGTCTCACTTAGCAACATAAATTTTGGGCTCAATTGTGGTTGTAAGTTGAGGACTACCTCTACTTAATTTCAGCAAATTCAGTTAGTTAGTTAGTTAGTTTATTAGACTTGTATGCCGCCCTATTCCCAGGGGGACTCAGGGCAGCTAACAAACTAAAGGGGATAGGGGTAGTACAAAAAAGACAAACAAGACAAAAAGCAAAATACAAAAACAGATTAAAACACCACAACAGCCACAACAATTCGAGTGGGGTTGGGAACTCATCAGCCCCAGGCCTGCTGGAACAGCCAGGTCTTGACGGCTTTGCGGAAAGCCTGAAGGGTGGTAAGGGTCTGAATCTCCACGGGGAGATTGTTCCAGAGGGCTGGAGCAACCACAGAGAAGGCCCTCCCCCGGGTGGTCGACAGTCGACACTGGCTAGCTGATGGAACCCGGAGGATGCCTAATCTGTGGGATCTAATTGGTCGCAGGGAGGTAATTGGCAGGAGGCGGTCTCTCAAGTACCCAGGTCCGATACCATGCAGGGCTTTAAAAGTAACGACTAGCACCTTGAAGCGCATACGGAGTCCAATAGGCAACCAGTGCAGCTTGCGGAGGATAGGTGTAATGTGGGTGTACCGGGATGCACCCACAATTGCTCGCGCGGCTGCATTCTGGATAAGCTGAAGTCTCTGAATGCTCTTCAAGGGCTGCCCCATGCAGAGCGCATTACAGTAGTCCAGTCTTGAGGTCACAAGGGCGTGAGTGACTGTTCTGAGGGCCTCCCGGTTCAGGTAGGGGCGCAATTGGTGCACCAGAGGGACCTGTCCCCCTGGTCACAGCCGACAGATGGTGTTCTAAAGTCAGCTGTGGGTCCAGAAGGACTCCCAAATTGCGAACCCTGTCTGAGGGGCGTATAATTTCACCCCCCAGCCTGAGAGATGGAATACAAGGCCAATTTTTGGGAGGGAAAAACACAAGACACTCGGTCTTGTCAGGATTGAGTGCAAGCTTGTTTACACCCATCCAGACCCTAACAGCTTCCAGGCACTGACACATCACGTCAACCGCTTCACTGAGTTGGCACGGGGCGGACAGATACAACTGTGTATCGTCCGCATATTGGTGGTATTTTGTCCCGTGCTGCCGAATGATCTCACCCAGTGGCTTCATGTAGATGTTAAACAGGAGGGGGGACAGGACCGAACCCTGTGGCACCCCATACTTAAGGGGCCTAGGGGTCGACCTCTGCCCTCCAACCAACCCCGACTGCGACCTGTCCGACAGGTAGGAGGAGAACCACCGAAGAACAGTGCCTCCCACTCCCACCTCTCGCAACCGTCGCAGAAGGCACGACCCCCGTCCCTGGCTCGCCAGAGATCATCGATCAGTGCGACCAAAGCAGTTTCTGTGCTGTAGCCAGGCCTGAAACCAGACTGAAAGGAGTCTAGATAATCGGTTTCATCCAAGGACCGCCGGAGTTGAGAGGCCACCACTTTCTCAACAACCTTCCCAACGAAGGGGAGGTTGGAGACTGGACGGTAGTTACTTAGAATGGCTGGATCCAAAGACGACTTCTTCAGGAGGGGTCTCACCACCGCCGCCTTTAGAAGGGGCGGGAAGGACCCCTCCCGAAGAGAGGCGACAATTATCGTCTGGATCCTGCCCCATGTCACCTCCCTGCTGTTCGCAACCAGCCAGGAGGGGCACGGGTCCAGCACACAAGTGGAGGCACTCACAGCTCCCATGGCCTTGTCCACTTCCTCAGGTGTGACAAGTTGAAAATCAATCCATAAATTCTGCTCAAGACCCTCCCCCGGTACCTTGGCTGGCTCTGAGCAATTGGAGTCCAGGTCTGTCCGAAGCCGGGCAACTTTATCCGCAAGAAATTGGACAAATTCCTCAGCTCTACCTTGTAACGGGTCCCCCGCATCCCTCCCTTTCAAGAGGGAGCGGGCTATCCTGAACAGGGCGGCTGGGCACGACTCAGCGGACGCAATCAGAGTGGCAAAATAAGCATTTTTTGATGTCCGAATTGCCAGGAGATAGGCTCTGATGCAGGTTTTCAACAGTGCTCGGTCTGACTCGGTCTTACTGGACCTCCAGCGGCGCTCTAGGCATCTCTTTTGGCGTTTCATCTCCCGGAGTTCCTCAGTAAACCAAGGAGCCCTCCTGGATCCACTACCTCGGAGAGGCCGTAAAGGCGCAATCCGGTTACATCGTGCCACAGGAAAGAGAATGCTTTACCTCTCTAAAATATTGCAACTTTGAAATGCTCCAGAAACTTTTATGGAGAAAATGGTCCCGTTGTTAAATTAAAAATCATTGCAGGCTGCAAAGGAATACCTGGCATGCCAATTAGCTGTGCAGTGGCTAAGAAGCAGCAGAAGCAGCACTGGAAATTTTAGCGGTGGTGAGGCTTGGAGATGTTCAAAGTGCTGGGCAGTGGGCCCTTTGAGAAAAGAGCTGCAAATTTATCTACTTTTTGAAAAATGTTGGTAAGCACACAAGTCTGCTTAGTGAGCCAAACATTGTGCAGGCCTGTTCTATTGACTCCATAGTAGTAGAATAAAAATCTTTTCATCTTTCTCTATTTTTCCTACTTTGTTTTCTGTTACTGTTGTTTGAAAATATTATTTTATTGCTTTCTGATCGGAAAACATAGACTTAAATATCATTTGTATAAACCCTTTCCCTGCCCCTTACTCATTTGCAATAATGATCCAATTTGGGGTTTAGATAGAGGCAGCTGGTGATATGGCATTATGCCATATTAACATGCTTTTACAAATGTGAATTGTTCTTCCTATCAAAAGATTGATGAAAAAAGGAGTTGGGTTTGCATAATCCACACAAATCTACTAAAACCGAATGTTTTCTGTCGTATTTGCTGATTTGAAATTTCAGTTTTGCTATGCATCATGGGGATGCTTTTCTTTTTAAAAAAGTCAAATTCCACTGTTCATGTCAGATGAACTGTTTTAAAGCAGGTGGCATCTAATCTGGTGGAGCACATTTCTAAGATGTTATAAGCTACATGGAAATAAATAATCTGTTTATGTACAATGAAGAAAAACAGCATTTCAATGTTTTACAGTGCTAACTTAATATAACCTTAGCATATCCGGTTGTCTTAGTTCTTTCTGAGTTAGTGGACCAACCACGGGAGCAGTGGTTGCGCAAATGGAGCTTTGTGTACCCGCCTGCTGCTTGCATGGCCAGATTGCCAACTGGCCATGGACTGATATCAGTCTATGGACCAAGGGTTGGGACCTGTGTTCTACTTAATGGTTCAGCTTATAAAAAGATAGGAGTTCAAATTTAAAGATCACAAGTGTGATTATATTCTTTACTTAAAGAATGGTATGGCATGGTTCCAACGAAGTATCACAAGTTGTGGAGACTTGCCTATAGGAGTCTTTGGTTCTAACATTATCAGTACCTCACACATGAAGAAAAAATGAATAAACATCAAATTAACAATAATTAAAACATAACAAAATGTGGATGTTATGGTGAATTGGCAAACCCTAACTATTCATAAAACTTAATGGGATGAGAACTCACTGACTGATGAAGAAAGAGTTTGAAATGATCATAGACAATTCAATGGAAGGTTCAACACAGAGTGCATCTGTTGTAAAAAAGGCCAACATGATAATAAGGCTAACAAGGAACAGTATTAAAAAGAGAAATGCTAATATTTAACAACATATAAATCAATATTTATGAATACATGAATCAAAATACAGTATGATCAGGAAACTGGAACATCTTCCTATGAGGAAAAGTCAAGACAATTGAGGTTTTTGTCTAAAAAAGCGGCAAATAAGAGAGACTGAGGTGTGCAAAATTATGCATGGTAGAATAAAGTCAACAAGCTGAAGCTATTCTCCACTTCCCAAACTACTAGAACCAGAGTGCAACCAATGAAACTGAATCCTCGAAGAATCAGGACAGACCAAAAAACAATTTTTAAACACAAAAAGCTTGTCGTAGCTTCTACATAAATCAATGGGAAAATAAAACATGACTTTACAATTAAGGGAACATGTGTTCACTTTTCTATTTTAGCTTATATCAGCAAAGTTCACTCATTTATTCTAGAAGAATAACTCATCAGATGACATGAGAAAAGCCTGTTCCTCAGATTCTTCTCATACTATGGTAGCTATAGATAACTGAAAGAACAAGTTCTACTGAAAGCACCTTTTATGTGGTGCTTTTATCTAATGTTGCTATATTACACAGGACAGCCCTACATCCCAGTGGCTCTATACTAAAATAACGCTGTAATGAGTTTTTACGACTATTAAAAGTAGATAATAGCTTCTTGGCTGTTGACAAAGATAAGTTTTATAATAAACTTAAACCTAGAGAGACTTGGCTGATTTTCTACTTAATATTGCTGTTTTTATGTAATTTATAAGCAGCTAAGAAATTTGAATGTCGGCAACAAAAGGATTTTAGTAAATAGATACTAGCTTACTGTATACAGAGGTTGGTAAGATGATTTTTATTTATTTGTTAAATTCTATGCTATCCAACTCACTAATACAGTAACTCTGGCCTCCAATATAATAAAAGTTAAAAAATGCTAAAAACAATTAAAATTAGAATAAAAAGATTAACAACCAAGACGATGGACAGCTTGGGGTGAAAAACTTCTCTACCTCATTGGCCATACTCAATATAGCAGGCTCCCTTCTTTGGCCAATGAGATTTGAAGTGAGTCCTTTCTGCTGGAATGAGTTGGGCAGGTTAGTCCCATCAGGTTAAGGGAGGTCCTCAGACACCTTGAACCCATGCCATAAAGGGCATATTGATGCTACCTCATCATCCCATAGTGCTGGAGGATTTCAGCAAGTGGTTTCATGTTAATATACTTCAAAGTTCTAATTCTGTTATTAATTCTGTTGTTCAGTGTGGGTCAGCTCTGCTACTATCAACAGTCTAGTAATAGAATCCTTTTATACTTTAAAGTTTATGTATTTTTATTGTTTTGATTAAACGTCAGGTAGTGATATCTCATAGTTACTATGACAAATAAGCACGCTTTTATTTTAACTAATGGTGACATTCATCTATGATATGAAAAAGGAAGCTAAACAATCATAGAAATATTGTTTCACTAGCTGTGTAATTTTATGTTATGGTTCCGTCTTGTTTTAAACTATTAAGATAGATCAAATGGAGTTTGATGTCCCATAAACTTATTCATAATTCATCTGTCACCCAAATGCTTGCTACAATTATTATAGAATTATCATATATTTCTAAACAATATATGTAATTATGATGATATACCAGCCAGAAAACCTACAGAAATAATGATGATGATGATGATGACGACAACAACAACAACAACCAACCAACCTGTCATGGCTTGGATAGACTATAAGAAAGCATTTGATTCAGTTCCCCATAGCTGGATCAAGAAATGCCTGCATCAGCAGCAACATACAAAAATTCATGGAAACTTCAATGAACCTCTGGAAAACGAAGCTTATAGCTAATGAAGAAGTATTGGGTGAAGTGGAAATTAAATGAGGCGATTCCCTTTCACCCCTACTTTTTATACTCTCAATGCAACCACTGACAATCATTTTGAAGAAGATGAACTATGGATACGAACTTGCAAAGAAAGGACTGAAAATTTTGCACTTGGTGTACATGGATGATTTGAAGCTGTTTGGTAAAACAAAAGCTGAACTGACTTTATTAATTGAAAGCACAAAAGAATTTAGCCAAGACATTGGTATGCAGTTTGGAATTGTTAAATGTGCAACAATGGCAACCAAAGCAGGCAAGGTCATAGAAGATGATGGAATAGACTTGAGAATGAAGAAATGATAAAGGCAATAAAACCAAAAGAAGGCTATAAGTATTTGGGGATTTTAGAGGCCTCTCACTTAATGCATAATAAAGTCAAGGAATTAACTTCAGCCAAATACATTCGACGAATTCGCAAGATATTAAAGTCCAAATTGAGTGGAGGAAACATCATAAAAGCCATAAATACCTGGGCTATACCTGTGATCCAATACTCTGCAGGAATAATTGACTGGACCCAGATGGAGTTGGACAATTTGGACAGAAAAACAAGGAAGCTTATGACAATGAATCATATTTTGCACCCTAAAAGTGATGTTGACTGATTATATCTACCAAGAGCAGAGGGTGGTCAAGGACTTCTACAAGTAAAACAGACTGTGGAAGAAAAAAAATACAGCTTGAATGATTACATCCAGAAAAGTGAAGAACCAATGATTAATGATTAAGGAGGCCTTTTAAAGCTAACTAAGTCAAAAGCTGAATATAAGAAAGAAATAATTGAGAAACGAGTTGAAAATTGGAAAAACAAAGCTATGCATAGTCAATACTTGAAAAGTATTGAAGACAAAGCTGACCAAAAGCTAACTGGGAACTCGTTAAGATCAGGAGCTCTGAAAAAAGAAACAGAAGGCTTTATTTTGGCAGCTCAAGAACAAGCCTTAGCCACAAACTAAATGAAGGCAAAAATTCAACATGTTACCATCAACAGCAAATGTCACCTCTGTAATGAGAAAGTCGAGGCAGTTGACCACTTGATCAGTGGGTGCAGCAAAACTTCACAAACTACCTACAATGCCATGCCTGCGTTGCTAAGATCATTCACTGGAAATTGTGCCAAAAGTTTGGATTTGAGTACAGCAAAAACCACTGGGACCATCAGGTTGAGAAAGTTTTAGAGAATGAGAAAGTCAAGATCTTGTGGGACTTCAGAATTCAGACTGACAGGCACTTGGCTCACAACACACCTGACATAACAATAGTTGAAAAGAAAAAAGTATGGTTCATTGACATTGCAATACCTGGAGATGCACAAATTGAAGATAAACAGCAAGAAAAAATCACAAAGTACTGGGACTTGCAAATTGAAGTTGAGCGACTGTGAAAAAAGAAATCGTTGTTGTCCCGATTGTAATTGGAGCCCTTGGCGCAAAACTCAAAGGGCTACCTTGCTATTTGGAAATTTTAAATTTGTCAGACTTGAACATTCTGATTCTACAAAAAACCGCCCTACTTGGAACAGCTTTTATCCTCCGACGTTACCTTAACAATTCCTAGGTCCTTGGTTAGGACTTGAGCTGTTGAGCTACCAACCAGCCCCAAAGGCTATGAATCTCACCAAAGATTAACCACATAATAATAATAATAATAATAATAATAATAATAATAATAATAATAATAATAATTATGGCGAGAGTACACCAACAGAGTTAGGAAAATTTTAAAATCTAAATTGAATGGTGGAAATACAATCAAGGCCATAAATACCTGGGCAATACCAGTTATAAGATACACAGCTGGCATAGTTAACTGGACACAAGCTGATTTGGACCTTTTGGACCGAAAAACCAGGAAACTAATGACAATACACTACAGTTTACATCCACGTGGTGATACTGATAGACTATATCTGCCCCGAAAATCAGGTGGCAGAGGATTATTACAAGTGAAGCAAACAGTTGAAGAAGAAAAACATGCACTGGCTGATTATTTAAAAGACACTCAAGAACATCTATTAATCGAAGTAAAGAACAAAAATCTACTGAAGGCCCAACAGACAAAACAAGAATACAGAAAAGATGTGATAAAATCAAGAATGGAGAGTTGGCAGAACAAAGCACTGCATGGTCAATTTCTGGAAAAAATAAAAGATAAAGTGGACAGTGAACAAACTTGGTTATGGTTAAAACAGGTACATTAAAGAAAGAAACAGAGTCACTAATCCTGGCTGCGCAAGAACAAGCTATCCGCACAAATGCCATTAAGGCCAAAATCGAAAAATCCTCTGATGATGCCAAATGCAGACTTTGCAAAGAAGCTGACGAAACTGTTGATCACATACTCAGCTGCTGTAAAAAAATTGCGCAGACTGATTATAAATTGCGGCACAATTCAGTAGCACAAATGATCCATTGGAATTTGTGCAAAAATTATAATATTAAAACAGCAACAAACTGGTGGGAACATCAGCCTGAAAAAGTCACAGAAAATCAGATGGCCAAGATCTTGTGGGATTTCCGTATACAAACCGACAAAATACTGGCGCATAATACACCAGACATCACACTGGTTGAGAAAAATAAGGTCACAATCATAGACATCGCAATACCAGGTGATAGCAGGGTCGCCGAGAAGGAACATGAAAAAATCGCAAGATACCAGGACTTAAAAATCGAAATTCAACCACTATGGCACAAACCAGCAGTGGTAATTCCAGTGGTAATTGGCACACTGGGTGCTATTCCAAAAGCACTGGAATTACATTTAAAACAGTTAAAAATTGACAAAATCACCATCAGTCAAATGCAAAAAGCCGCACTGCTTGGATCTGCACGCATATTACGAAAATACGTTACGACGTCCTAGGCCCCTGGGTGGGGCCCGACTAGTAACCAATGCCAAATCCGGCGAAACAACTGGCCGCTGTGATACAATTGTACAACAACAACAACAACAACAACAACAACAACAACAACAACAACAATAATAATAGAACTCTGCCATTGCCGGTCCCAAGCCCGGATGAGAAAGGAGGAGGGTTGGGGTCAGGTTGGCATCTGGTCCCGTAAAAAAACCCCCGCCAACCCATACAATATGGTGAAAAAAACAAATAAGAATTCCATACCGCATCGGTCGTCGCGCGGGTTAACAAGGGCCACGGCGGATGTTGGGGTCCCTGGACATCCGTCGACAAATGGGCTACAAGTGGACCAGCCAACAAAACGACAAAAATATAGTGCAGATGAAAACCGTGCCATAATGGCCTGTTACTACAACTCAGAGCCAGAAAAAAGAGGCTATTTAAAGCGAATGTATGAATTATGGAAACAACAATATCCAGATTCAAATGTTAGTGAACAACGACTAGCAGATCAAAGACGATTTATTATACGGAATAAAGTGTTTAGTGAAGTTGAACATGAGGAAATTCAGGCAAATTGCAAAACCCAAAAAACAATATCACAAGCGGAAATAACTGATATTCAAGACACAACTAAAGACATTATAGTAGAACTCCCAGAAGAAGCTCTCGGGGAGGAAATAACATCACCACCACTAGAACCAGTTATCACTGAACCAACTGATGAACTAACTCAAAAACAAAAAGAATTGAAGGATAAGATCATGGAGCATTTTCTGCTTAATGAAGAAAGGCAACGTTTACCATCACTAAAAACTGTGCCTAAGAAAATTTTGGCCCCTATCATAAAAATGGTTAATGCAGTGTTTTCAACAATTGAACCGGGATCCATCTTGGAAACAAACCAGTTAATGTACAGCGCAGCTGTAACAGTCACTAATGAACTAGGCATTAAAATTAAAGTACCTAGTCACACAACAGAAAAAGCATCAAAGTCAAAGTGGAAAATCCGTTTAGAATAAAAAAATCAAAAAATTAAGGGCAGATGCTAGTAACTTAAAGAACATGCATGAGCAACGGCTTAAAAACAACAAAATCATAGATCGGCTAATCAGAAGATATAGATTGGATACAAGAAACATCAATGAAGCTGTAGAGATTGTAAAACAGCAGATAACAGCAACAGCTAGAAAAATTGAAAGATATGAGGCACGAATCATCCAATATAAACAAAATCAGCAATTTCGATCAGACCAACGGCGTTTTTATCAAAGTCTTAATGTGAATGGTGACACCAAAAGTGAAAAACCAGAAAAACAGGCCACAGTTGAATTCTGGAAAGAATTGTGGGAAAATGCAAAGGACTACAACAAGGAAGCAAAGTGGATACATGACTTTGAGAAAAGCATTGGCAACAAACAAATGCAAATATTAGAAATAACAACTGAGATGGTCAAAAACCGAGTTAAAAAGGTAAAGAATTGGACATCACCTGGAAAGGACCAATTACATGGTTTCTGGCTCAAATATCTGACCAGTTTACATGCAATATTGGCCAGGCAACTGAAGGAAATTTTACAAAAGGGCCAAATTGATGAATGGTTGACAACTGGAAAAACATACTTGATTCAGAAAGATGCAACTAAAGGAACAACACCTGAAAACTACAGACCAATAACATGCTTGCCAACAACCTTCAAATTACTCACAGGCATTATTGCAGATAACATGATGGATTATTTGGAAACAAACAACATCTTGCCAGTAGAGCAAAAAGGCAACAAAAGAAGGAGCAGGGGCACAAATGGTCAGCTTCTAATTGATAAAATGATATTAGAAAATTGTAAGAACAGAAAAACGAACTTGAATATGGTCTGGATTGATTACAAAAAGGCATTTGACTCACTGCCACATAGTTGGATCATAAAATGCTTAGAAACAACTGGCATTAGCAAAAATATTACATCCTTTACTGAAAAGGCGATGAAACAATGGAGAACTGAGTTGGCAGTAGGGAATGAGATCTACGGAATGGTTATCAAGCGAGGAATTTTCCAGGGTGATTCACTTTCACCTCTTCTCTTCATCATCGCAATGATCCCACTATCAGTAATCTTAAAAAAAATGAAATTAGGCTACCAAACAGCCAAAGAAGCTGAAAAAATTTCGCATTTACTATATATGGATGATTTGAAACTCTATGGAAAGTCAGAAATAGAAATCCAATCATTGACAAACACAGTCCGAGTATTCAGCACCGATATTTCAATGCAGTTTGGCATGGAAAAATGCGCCACTGTATCCATAAAAAGGGGCAAAATCACTGCATGTGAGGGAATTGAAATGCCCAATGGCCAATTAATTAAATGCAAAGAAAATGAAGCCTACAAATACTTAGGCATTCTGCAGTTGGATAACATCAAGCATGGAGAAGTAAAAACTATTGTCAGGCGAGAGTACACCAACAGAGTTAGGAAAATTTTGCAATCTAAATTGAATGGTGGAAATACAATCAAGGCCATAAATACCTGGACAATACCAGTTATAAGATACACAGCTGGTATAGTTAACTGGACACAAGCTGATTTGGACCTTTTGGACCGAAAAACCAGGAAACTAATGACAATGCACTACAGTTTACATCCACGTGGTGATACTGATAGACTATATCTGCCCCAAAAATCAGGTGGCAGAGGATTATTACAAGTGAAGCAAACAGTTGAAGAAGAAAAACATGCACTGGCTGATTATTTAAAAGAAAGTCAAGAACATCTATTAATCGAAGTAAAGAACAAAAATCTACTGAAGGCCCAACAGACAAAACAAGAATACAGAAAAGATGTGATAAAATCAAGAATGGAGAGTTGGCAGAACAAAGCACTGCATGGCCAATTTCTGGAAAAAATAAAAGATAAAGTGGACAGTGAACAAACTTGGTTATGGTTAACAACAGGTACATTAAAGAAAGAAACAGAGTCACTAATCCTGGCTGCGCAAGAACAAGCTATCCGCACAAATGCCATTAAGGCCAAAATCGAAAAATCCTCTGATGATGCCAAATGCAGACTTTGCAAAGAAGCTGACGAAACTGTTGATCACATACTCAGCTGCTGTAAAAAAATCACGCAGACTGATTATAAATTGCGGCACAATTCAGTAGCACAAATGATCCATTGGAATTTGTGCAAAAATTATAATATTAAAACAGCAACAAACTGGTGGGAACATCAGCCTGAAAAAGTCACCGAAAATCAGATGGTCAAGATCTTGTGGGATTTTCGCATACAAACAGACAAAATACTGGCGCATAATACACCAGACATCACACTGGTTGAGAAAAATAAGGTCACAATCATAGACATCGCAATACCAGGTGATAGCAGGGTAGCTGAGAAGGAACATGAAAAAATCGCAAAATACCAGGACTTAAAAATTGAAATTCAACGACTATGGCACAAACCAGCAGTGGTAATTCCAGTGGTAATTGGCACACTGGGTGCTATTCCAAAAGCACTGGAATTACATTTAAAACAGTTAAAAATTGACAAAATCACCATCAGTCAAATGCAAAATGCCGCACTGCTTGGATCTGCACGCATATTACGAAAATACGTTACGACGTCCTAGGCCCCTGGGTGGGGCCCGACTAGTAACCAATGCCAAATCCGGCGAAACAACTGGCCGCTGTGATACAATTGTATAATAATAATCCGGTCTATCAATACTACTCACATGGTATTTCCAAAACATAAAGGTAAAAATGACATAAAAAAAGAATAGGATCAGAAATGAAAAAATAAAAAATGTCAAAAAACTATCTGCATACAATTTGTATTATATAAAGGAATGAAAAGGCAGGGGGATTCCCCGTTTGTTAAGAATGAGTTCTGAATGACAATTAATGATATAGCCAATAAATGTTCAGCTTCCTTTCTTATGTGAACAATACTTGCATACTTCAGTTCTGTAACTCTTCAGAAATATTTCCTGTGGAGTTATGGTTTGTATTTCATAAAAGTATGTATGTGCTGCCATCAATTTCATTATTTCTTTAGGTTGACCAATTATTTCAACATACTTTCTGGAATGGATAAATTATTACCCTGGATAAACTCTGTTGTGTCAAAATAAACATAATAAAAAAAATCTTGGTCTAAATATGTAATTAAGATTTTTCCTTCTTAGAGAATTGTCGTTTTTAGTTTCGAATGCCATTTCATAATGGTTATGTTTATTTCTTCAAAGGAATCAAACTATGTCAAAAACAATATATATATTAATAATACCTAAGATGCAATACAGCACAGGTTCAAATCCCAGTAAGGGTATGGCTAGCTGATGAGAGTTAAATAGCTTGAAATAGATCTATACTAGTCTCCCTTTATTATTTATCAGCACAAATACAACACAAAATGTAACAAAGGCAACAGTAAAAAATATTGGGTTTCTGTCTGGATGGTCTCTTGTGACGAGCCGATGGACAGAGAATGGAAGTAGTGAACTTCCTCCCATATTTGGGCATACCGGGGGTTGTAACTCTAAATAAATATATGCATGTATGTATGTATGTATGCATGCATGCATGCATGCAAGCAAAACTCACCCAAGATCTAAACATAATACCCGAGGTTTTCTCACATATGTTCATCTACTTCTGCCACAAATTTATTTTCAATTTCTTTATAAATCCCCTCTGTTACCTGAGTGGAGTGATTTAATATATATCTACTACAGGTGTGTCAAACTGGTAGTCTGCGGCCTGGATATGCAACGCGCAGGCCACACCCAACCCAGCTGCACGAAGTGATAAAATGTCACGAAATGTCATGTCACAGCAACGTGACGTGACGTGACATTGCAAGTTTGACACTCGTGATCTACATGAAAGCTTGCTAAACTGACAGATCATGGCTTGAACTCTCCAAAGTCTACATTTTGTTTAAATAATATGTACTTAGGAACATTCTAAAGACAACATTGAAATCTTTTTCAATGTACAAATTCCATCAATCAAGTGTTTTACTAATTAATACATATAAATATAATTGCATAATAAAAATGATAGACTGTATTTCACAGATTTCATATTTGGCAACAGTATTTTTTCTTTCTAATTTGAGATGTTTCTATATTGTTTAATACTTCATATGTTGGTGACAAGTGTAGATATTTCATATTTTTTTCTTTTTTCTATATTACTTGTTTCTTTTTATTAATTATGTTATATTTTATTTTTTGTATAATTGTTTTGATATTTTTAGTAAGTTTTAAAAAATATCTGTGTTTTTAAAAAAGCATAATAATAAAATGAAAAAAACCTAAGAATACTCTAAATTACTATAAAGATACTGCTTTCAAAGTTTACCTAATGAAGTATACAACATTCATTTTTTAAATAATGTCTTTTTAAATAGTGCCTTTAAACTGTGTCTTTACATTACTTCTTGATGTTGTTCAAAAGTATCAAAGCCTGATATTTCCATAATGCTAGTCATATTAATTAGTTATCAAGAGTAGAGGAGGGGTTTTTTTGGCTGTAGATTTAAAGTATTTAGAAATACTTGCTAAATCTATCCCATTATGTGTGGAATTAATATTCTACAATCTTATTTTCCCCTCTGCATGACAAATATGAATTTTGAAGGAAAATCAAATAGCAAATTCACCTGTCCTTTAATTGAATTGAATTTAAAGATTTTCTTTTGTATGTTGAAGGAATTGTCCATCTGTGAAGACCTATTTTATATCTTCCATTGGATTTCTCTGCAAGTAGTAAAATTAAACCAAAGTTTTTGCTTTCTTTCTATAATTACTTGTGAAACCTATTGCCCATTTTACCAAGCAATTTTACAAGATTTCTATATGAAATTAAATATTCGCCTTACCTTCAAGTTACAGCAGAAATACTGATAACCATTATAATGTCATTTGGGGTGATTATACAGTATATTCTGATATAGTTGGATTATTTTAACACAAGCATTCTAACAATTTGCTTACAATACTATCAAAAAAAATGTCAGTTCTCAGAATGTCATTCAACACTTTTAAACTTTAGATGTAAAAAACAGCATTCTTTAAAATCATCCATAAAAAGGGTTTTATTTAAGAATATACAGGAGATTTATATCTGCATGCTCACACATATACCAGACACATTATATAGGCCAAGGGAATATGTTTACTGGGCAAAATGAAGTACAATAATTAACCAAAATAGACTGCATTAACTACTCACCTTTTTTTCATAACCAATACAACTCCAAGAAATATAATGACAAACAGCAAGATTCCTGCAATGATGCCAGCAATTTTAACAGTATGATCTGTTTGCTTCTCTTGTTCAGGATCTGGTTTCCTAGTGGCAGCACCTGAAATCAATATTTGAGGAGAAGAAAGAAAATAAGACATTGAATGTTTTGCTTATTAGTTTGTTATCATAAGAAGAAAAGTTATCATGGCTGGCAGACATAAAAACTTTTATTTCTAGGGCCTGCTGTTGTTTATAAAAAATGTAATTACTCCAAATGCCAAAATAAATTTTAGTGCCAACAGTTACTGCCCTGTTTTCACAAAGCAATTTGTTATATTTCATATTAGAGGTGTTGCCTTCCCAGTTTATTCTGCTACTTTATTGTAGTTATTGAAACAATAACTACTGTAAGCTTTTATCCAAATTTAATTTGCTGAAATGTATTTTGCAATTTTTTTAAATAAATGAAGCACTAATTCCTCAACATATTAGCTTAAACACCTGAAAATGTGAGATAAGCTAATTTAGCATGCAGTTTACCAGCAATTGTTTTGTTTTTACACAATAGACTTTTTGCCTTTAGAAATCTAAATCTAGGTCACATCTGGTGGGCAAATGACTCCTTCTAAGCAATTTATTCATAAAATAGAAAACAGCTGATGATCATACCACTGGCACCTACATTTCATATCTGTTTAAATGAGATAACCAGTGCCTTACAGCACCCACTGTGTTAAGCTTTTGTAACCTCCTCATTACAAAAACAAAACAAAACTGTTCTAAATTAGTTCTAAACTAATGCAGAATATTAGAAACTATGTCTTATGAATATTCATTTTCCTGAAAAATAACTTTAGCATTAATACTGTTAAGGATGCATTATTCAGTTCACCATGTTGACCTCTTTACAGGACTTCTGACATTTTAATCAAAATCTGGGCAGTATCCATCATTTGAGGCTTCATGTCACCTTTACAAGGTAGACAAATCATTCTGGAAACAAGTCTGATTTATAAGCTTTCTCATTAAATTTCCTGGGAAGTGACATGTACGTGAACGAGAAAAGAGTAAAATGTAATTATATTTTAAATCTGGGGAACAACACACAACAGAATCAAGGTCTTTCACTATTCAGATTAAGTGGGAGAGTGGTAGCCATTATTTGCTTAGACAATGTTAATGTGTATTTCTGAGATAGATTTTTTAAATTATTCAATTGATGTCAGATTTTCAGTGCCATTTGAAACTTTGGAAATAGAGCAACATATAAGCATAAATATGTAAACATTAAATGAATAAATAAATTCACACTAAAGCAAACAAGAGTCAGGCTTATAAAATTATTCTTGCTAGTTATAGGAATGATTTCACAAATTAATTGAAACATTAGTTGAACAATTATTATCCATTTTGTGTCTAGTAAAGGATTGAACTCATTTTCAATATGTAGATATAATAAATAAAGCCTTTCTTCACTGGAAAATTCCCAGAACCAATTATATGTCAACTTGACAAATGAAGACAATATCGAGGTTGCTAATCAGAAGAACTACTTTTATTTTGATTGTCCAAGTACTTAGTAGTTGCTTATCTGGCACATCTCACAATTTTTATCAAGCTTTTTGTCCATGATGAAGAAGAGGGCAGCAAGGAAAGTAATGAGAAAGTCAAGACATTTTACATGTGCCAAGTGTGAGGATCTTCATATGGTAATATTTTACTACTGGGCCACACAAATTTACATTGTCAATGTTTTTACAATGTCAGCAAGCTACAGTTATTTTTACTAGTCTTTCTTTCTTTTTTTTTAAATTTCAACACCCAATTGTGTTCATACTATGCCCTTTTATGTAACCGTACATAAAGATCAGCAATGGAGGAATGTGGTCCTATCCTGAAAGAGTACAAGAGGAAAACAAGCACAACCACAAGTCAAACTATTTTAAATCAATTTAAGTTTGTCACATTTTTTACAGCTTTAGTAGAAACCGAAAGGTTCAACAGTACATAAGGCTAAAAAGAGAAATATTTGCCATAGTCTTCTTCCTTGGTTTATAGATGTGATAATCTGTCAATAGTATGTTGGTTGGAGATGCTTACAACTTAAGATAGGGGTGTCAAACTTGCAGCATCATGTTGTCATTATGTGACATATTAACTCCCCCTCTTCGCTAAAACGGAGTGGGTGTGACCAGCGTGTGATGCATCTGGCCTGTGGGCTTGACACCCTGGCCTAAGGCAATACATATTAAAGGTACCATGTGGAGGAATTATTGTCTGCAATTGTCATCAATAAAGTCTTAGTGTCTTAGTAAGCAACTGTGGTCATATGAACAAGCCATATGAACTCTTATAAAATATGGGCATTATGTAATCATCTGGTAGTAGTATGAAACTATAACTTCACTGCATGTAACCACCAGTTTGTATGTACAATTTGTCAGGCCTGCAATTATATTCCTTTTAGAATTTTGGCCTGCCACACTTTCTCTTATTTCATTATGCTGTTTCATTAGTATAGTCGATGGGAGGGGGGAATAGAAGGAGTAGGATTGTGGAATGTATTGTTTTTCATTCTTTACTAGAAGCCAAGATCATCCTTTGTCTCCGCACTTTCACACCTGACCAGAAGAAGTTGGGTGTGGATGCCAGCGTGGAAGAAGAAGATTGGACCATGTGATGGATTGTGGGTGTGGGGACAAGATCATGAACTTTTAACTGGGTGGAATTCTGATGTCATTTCCAGTTTTGGGATTAACACAGATGTGCCTAAGATGCCTGTCTTATTAAATTGGAATTTTAAGGATAGTTTTGCCTTTGACTCTGATTTAATTCTGCATGGTATTTGGAACACTGACACAATTAAAGCCAGATATATGAAAATGATTTAATATAAATATATTTGAATATAAAACATTAATTCACCTTACTGAACTTGTTACTATCTCTGTTAAATGTTATATTACATTACACATGTGTATATTATGGCATCTATTTTTCCTGACGTTATTTTTTTCACAAGCTCCATTCTTTCAGAGCACATTGGTTTGACTTTAATTTTTCCTTTAAACCCAACCAGAAGTGGGCCAATTTTTTTCATTAATGTTAAATGCACTTGTTTGTCTGCCCTTTTAGTTATATCTTATACAGATGTTCCTATCAATATCACAATGCCAGCACATTAAGAGTATTTTTAAAAATGAGCATCACTGACTGAACAATAAACAGTTACAAAGGCTAGTAGATTAACCGGTCCAAGAAAGTTTTATATTGATTCTATTTTTTTTTGCTACAACTTTTTACCTATGTGGTATGGAAACTGATAAACATCAATTTTTTCTTTCTGAGGGAAAAAAAATGATCATACCTTGAAACTGTATAACTTTAAAAAACATGCAATCAAATTATTCAGAGGGCAGGATCTGTAAAAGTAACATCACTTTTCAGTATCTATCCTTGACTCATACTGCTAGTTAGGTTAGGGAGAAGAATGTTATACTCTTCTGTGACTACTATATTGTGATTAGGTGCAAGGATTCACATAAAATAGGACTGGATTGTCAAATAGTTGAGTGAGGTTTTTTTTTAAATGGCCTAATTCAAGGGGTTTACCAGAATGAAATGGTGTCTTTAAAATCAAGAATTTCCTTTTTGTAGCAATAAGTGATCCTGTGCACTTGCAGTTGTGGTGTTGTTGATGCAGAAACTGGGTCAAATGCTAAAGAGTTCAATCAAGACATCAGTTAAAGAAACTCATCTGTGTTTCAGTTGGGAATAAACAGGAACCTAAATCCTAAAAGGCTGTATTCAGGACTGATGAACTGATAGGGAGCTTGGAATATGAAGGTGGAAAAATATTAAAGTGTGGAAAAGAATAAAAGCAAGACAAAAGCCATAAAAATTATAGTTCTACCCCAACTCTCTCTGCATTCATTCCTATGGCCATACCGCTAGTGGCCAGGGGAAGCTGAGAGTGTACTGTACAGTGGCTCGCTTGGCCCAGCCTGTGCTCTATAGCTGTTTTTATGGCAAACGGCAAAGCGAGCATGTGCACACAGTGCCTGAATGAGCCCCAACAAGCAGCTGGTTGTCGCAGGGGCGGTGAATTGCACACATGTGCACAGCACAAGTGAGGCGCATGCACGAACAGAACACATGAGTGTGTGATCAGCATACCGGTAGCGACAGTAAGAGCATCCCACCATTGGTCAGCCCACTAATTTCATGAAATATGTATGTATGTCATGACACATTTGATGCAAGTTGCATTATCTGTGTCATTTTTATATAAAAGACTGTGGCTTTTATTGGCATATAACCAGGAAAACAGCGATAGTTAGAATAGGGCCTATGCCAACAACAATGGAAAACTCTTGAAAAAATTATTCCCTGGTAGGAGCAATATAATATTATGATAATCTTTAAAAAATTAAATTAATGTATGGAAGCTGCAGTTCTGAATTTTTTGTTTGTTTGGTCTAGATACCCAAAGACCAAAATAAACAACCTAAGAATGAAGCATTTATATATTTACCAAATGTAACTTTAATTCAGTCTCAATAAATTTAGTAGAATGAATTTTATTTATTTATTATACTTTAACCAAAATACTTTTCTATTTAAATTTAGTTATTTGGTAAATCTGTGTGGCCATGACCCTAAGCAGTGTATAAACTTAAAAAGTAAAATAACAAAAAAGTAACATCAAAAGCCATTAAAAAAATTAAAAATCCTAAAAAATAACCATAATCTCTACAGAATGTGCTTAATTTCCTTCTTAATACATTCGGTTTGTATTCGTAGGCTTCATATCCACATTTCCAGATCTACTGGAAAGTGGTTAAATGCAGCACTGCAGATTACTTCAGCTGACTGCAGTTCTGCAGTTCGGCTGTTCAAATCTCACCGGCTCAGGGTTGACTCAGCCTTCCATCCTTCCGAGGTGGGTAAAATGAGGACCCGGATTGTTGTTGGGGGCAATATGCTGACTCTGTAAACCGCTTAGAGAGGGCTGAAAGCCCTATGAAGCAGTATATAAGTCTAACTGCTATTGCTATACTGACTGGCTAGCAAAGCCTTCTAGAAGATCTGAAAGGTTGGGGCCAATCTGACCAATCTGGATAATGCAAGCGGTGGGCCCTGCAACAGAAAAAAAAATCTTCTCCTGAGTCCAATCAGATGATAACAAGCAACATGCCTGTCATAGCAGAATTGATGGGATGGTTAGATGTGATTGGAAACAGCCAGTCCCCCAAATAACCAAATCCATGGTTTGGGCTTTATAATTCATTACCAGCATCTTGAATTGAACCTGGAAGCATACTGGTAAGCAATATAGCACATAGAGCAGAGGTATACAGCTAGTCTTTGGATTACAACAACAATTGAGCCCAAAATTTCTGTTGCTATGTGAGACAGTTGTTAGGTGAATTTTGCTCCAATTTATGATCTCACAGCTAAGGGAATCACTATTAGTAACACAGTTGTTTCTGTCTTTCTGTCTTTCCCATTGTTAGGAGGTTGCAAAAGGTAATGACATGATGCTAGGACATTGAAACTGTCATAAATATTAGTTAGTTGCCAAGCATTTGAATTTTGATCATGTGACATGGTTGTAAGTGTGAAAAATGACCAGAAGCCATATTTTTCAGTGCCATTGTAACTTCAAATGGTCACTAAATAAGCAGCTGTAATCAAAGGCTAGTTATAATGTCTACTGATCTAAATGTGCTTGTAACTCTCAGTGCTGCCATATTTTGTACCAGATAATGCTTCCAGAGTCTTCAAGGGCAGCAACACATAGCATCACAGCAATCCATGTGGCAGGTGACTGAGCATGACATTTCCTAGTCCAGGAATAGTCACAACTGGTGCACAACCTGAAGCTGTGCAATGGCCTTTGAAACGGAGATGAACACTGCTTCTAGACTAGTGTAGTAAAATATTCAAGGATTCCTTTATCTTTACCATCAGACAAGGAGGACTAGGAATCCCCTCACTTTCTCAATCAAAACCTGTGCTGTTTAAAAGTAAAAATCAAAGCTTTCAATTTGTCCCAACGAAAAAGAATCATTTTCTGTTTTGATCACTCAGTCAAAAAAGAATACTTTTTTTCTCTTATGCAAGATTCTAATAAGACTTCCTTTAAGAACAATTACATCTGTATTTCTGGTCTTGTATTAAAATGCTGATGTAAAATCTCATCTGTTTTCCTGACAAAATGCACAAAACTATGTAAACCACTACTAATTGTCTAAAGGTTCTGTGTGCTGTGGTTTGCTCCTGGGTTTATCTCATAATAATAGTCACGCTACCAAAACTCTGACATTCCATGATTTGTCTCTTGGTTAGGTTGTTCTGATCTGTGTTGTACTCTTCTTCTAGTTTTCTATTTATTACTTTGTATGATAAGTAGGGAGAGAGGGATTTAAATAGGGACACTATGTCAAAAGAGACACTCAAAATCTACATTTAAACCTTGTAGTTGGGTCCAAAATTGTGTGAATGATGTGACCATGCCATTCAAGAGTGGAGTCAAGAAGCTTAAGCATTGTGCCAGCCATTTAGTCAGGTTGTAGGTAGGAGAATCCTGTAGTGCTACAACAGATCTGAGGGGAACTCCTATTTTGTGTATCTCGGAGAGTCCATAAAATCTCTCTGGGGCAGCATATGTTCCTCTCGTTTTCCACCATTCCTTTTTCATTATACAGTTGTTTTGTTTAAGTTAGCTGAGACAAACATTCAATTGTGTGACCATTGTTCTCATCTCTGATGTCTTTGCTGATGTGCATGCTGAGGAATCACTGAGCATGGTGAAAGCCTTCCTTTAATAATCTTTGTGGTTCATCACCACCATTGTGTGCCCTTTATCTGCTGGTAAAATAATAATATCCTGATCTTGTTTCAGGGCTTTTATGGTGCGTCTCTCCATTGGCCTGGGTGTATTGTTTGATTTATGTGTGACCAGCATTGCCAATATTTTTTATCTGATAGCATATTTTTCTGACTCTTCTATCTCTACTTTGTTGAATATAGATTCTAACTCTGCTATGAATTCTCTTGGTGTGGTGTCTCGCATGTTAAACTCCTCATTGTGTTCAAGTATTGTAATTCATATTTTCTTTTGTATAATGATGTACTGCATCTCCCTACATTTTTTCCTCCCCTGTTTGCATGTATGAGTGCACTAGAAAGTATGAGAGATCTTCCATAAGCTCTGCTCTAGTTCACGTGACCAAGAGGGAGGTGAATTCATCATTATTCTGATCAGTCATCATTATTTTGTGTCCAATGACTTTTTCCTCAATGTTGCAGAGAAATTTTTCTGGAGTCTGTTCTTGCCACCTTTAGCTGGATTTTCAACACATTTTTCAACAAGTTCTCTGACCAAGCTAATTTTTGCCACATTATGACCAGTTTTCAGAGCTATCCTGATAATGACTAAATATACAGTCAATCCTTTTTTATATAAATTTACAAAATTCTACTGGATTGGAAATAATGAAGAAAGTGCCTTTCTATTTCCCTTTTACTTTTGTGATAGTCTTACAAAATGTTTATTGTTAAAAATATATGATTATAATAAAAATCTCTTGTTAATGAAAGACAACTTTGGAACTCTTGACATTCAGGCTAACTGTAATTAGGATGAATAAAAACACCATATTCCCTTATTGCGTTTTCTACAATAAAATACTGATAAAATAATCACCATAATTGTCAAGATTTATTACACTGACTTATCAGTTCTTCTATTTTGCAAACAACCGAGAAAGGGTTATTTTACTATTTATGGGGTTGTTGCCAGCAGAAGATATGCTATTCCTAATATCCTTCTGAATTATTCACTAACTGCAGCTATTTAGTTTATATTTATTTGTGCTCTGTATGAATAAATATACTTATTTTGGGAAAGTAATTTGAACCAGTGGTTCTTGGGTTGTTTATTTGTTTGTTTGCTTTTTTGCTATGGGGTAGGATGGGCACATAAAAGAGCAATTTTTGGACAAGGGAGAAAGGAAACAACTAAACCTATAGCAACTCTATATCTTCTTAGCATTTTCTTGTAACTATATTGTTTTACAGATGAAACAGCCACCACAGAAATGACAAATACAACACATAAAAGAACAAAAAAGGGCAATAAATCACTAGTGACACTATGGCCTATTAAAATGCATTCAGCTGGTGTTGCAGAAAGAAGTACATTTTCTATTCACTTTACATTCTGATCTACAGAATGCAGCGACTCAGAATCTTTGAAAAAAAAAATCAATGCAACAAATGCCGGAGTTCTAATGAAGTAGATATATAGGTAATAAGGTTCGTGATAGAGCCAGGTTTGACAATTGATGGGGGCCTGTCAGTGGAAGACTTTATCTAAATATAGATGCTACCGATGACAGCTTCTCCATAATTTTCCATGTATCTTCATTTGTTTGCTATGAGTATCGGTAGCAAATGTATACTATAGGCAATTTCTGGCCTAAGAAGATCCAACTTAACAACAACCCCTAGATATAAACAGGCTACCTATTACTAAAAGTAGCAGCTGGCATTCTCTTTCCTTGAGTAGATGAACTGCTGAAGCCATGCAATGTTTTCAGGAACTGCTGAAGTGATAGTTTTTAATATACAGCCTGTTTCCAACAGTTTGTGAAAAGCACTTCAACAGTTTTATCAGTTTAAGAGTTTAAGAAAGGACATCATTTATAGCTGCGGTAGCACAGTGGTTAGAATGCAGTACTTCAGGCCAGTTCTGCTGACTGCTGGCTGACTGCAATTTGGCAGTTTGAATCTCACCATGTTCAAGGTTGACTCATCCTTCCATCCTTCCGAGGTCGGTAAAATGTGGACCCAGATTGTTGGGGCAATATGCTGACTCTGTAAAGCACTTAGAGAGGGCTGTAAAAACACTGTGAAGTGGTATATAAGTCTAAGTTGCTATTGTTAGTAAGTTCCATCTTACTAACAAATTTGTATGTACCATCTTACATACAAATTCAGCTTAAAGATAGTGTTAAGAACAGAACTCATTCTTAATCCAGGACTGTGTCACAGGGTTCTTCTGTATATATCCAATTCAATGGGCTCACAATATCCAGAGAGGGCCCACGCCAGCCTCCTTGTCCTCTAGACAACCCACACACAAGGAAACCCCAGGTCAGTGATGGCAAATCTTTTTTTGGCTGCCATTACAAAAGTAGGGGGAGCACAGGGGGGTTCATGCACTGGCATGCCACATCCATAATGCTATGCATGCCCCCTCCCCCAGCAATCAGCAAGCCTCCCATTTTTGCCATAGTTTTTTGCCTTCTCCAGGCTCCAGAGGCTTTCTAGGAGCCTGGGGACAGCGAAACCAGCCCCCACATCCCCCCTGGTGCCCTCTGGAGCTTCCCTGAAGCCTCCGGAGGGCAAAAAATAGACCTACGGGGAACCCAGAAGTTCGGGAATGGTGAATGATGAGCAAACCCGAAGTGACTTCTGGTTTGTCCTTAAGGCTGTTTTTCACCCTCTGGAGCCTTCAGGGAAGCCTCCTGAAGGCTTCGGAGGGTGAAAAACAGTCCTATGAGCAAACCGTAAGTCCGTTCCCAAACTTTAGGTTTGCCCATAGGCTGTTTTTTTTTTTGCACTTTGGAGGTTTCAGGGAAGCCTCCGGAGGGCGAAAAACAGCCTCAAAAGAAGGCTGAAGTCAGCTGGCCAGCATGCACATGCACGCTGGCCAACTGACAGGGCAACGCCTTGCATGCCCTGATAAATGGCACTCGTGCCACCTGTGGCACATGTGCCATAGGTTTGCCATCACCGCCCTAGGTATTAGTTCCAGATTACTTTTACATCCTCCCCATATCCACTGTTGTTCCTTACTATCAGTAGTAAACTATGGTTTTTCTTAATTACAGGTTGCTTACAGTTTCCTACAGAGAATAGTAAAACCCACAACCCTTCTCACTCCCAGAACTCTTCACTGCCAACTACTCCACAACCAACAACAGACCACAACAGACCCTACTTTGCTACAAGGCTGTTTTAGCTGCAGGGCACCATCACCCTACGTGTTAGTTACTCTCAGGCAGCCTGCCATCTCACAGACTGCCTGTATCAGCACCAGCCATGCCTCATTTAACATCCTTTCTTAGAATGTTTTATTGGGCTCCAAGTATCTAACATATGTCTCTAAAGGCATCTAAACTTTTTACCATCAGGAACATGACATCTTGATTTAGTTTGAGGTATAATAACCTAACATATTTAAATCTTTGGTTCTGTATAAAAAAAACAATTATTATTCTATATAGGTAGATGGCAAAAAAAGAACAGCTATATCATAAGCAGGTTCAATTATACATTAAACTATCAGTATAAAGAAAGAAAGATGGGACGAGCAACCTTTATCAATATGTAGAGCAATTATTTTTGATTGTTTTAAAGCAACAGGTAATGGTTTTTTGTTTTTCTGAGAAATTCTACAAGTTTTATTCTTCAATGGGTTTGTTCAGGCAATTGATAAAATTAAAATAATACTTTTATTAGATATCCAATAAAATTATGTCACCTTATGAATTAATGATTTCAGATCTTGTAAGAGAACTGAAAAATAGTTAAAGCATTAGTTCTTCTAGTTTCAGCTGCTGTTTAAATGACAAAACTGGAAAGATGCCCAGGAGCAAAACAAATAATATAAAAATTAGATTGAGCATGAAACAGAACAGATGTCCGCTCCTCCCCCCCCCCAAACCCAGAACAAACCCATTGTATTCTGGATGGGCAATGATTTGGAGACCAAGAAAAAGTAAAAAATATACAAAACAAAACCATTAGGACAAGACTGCTGTATGCATATCACATCCTCCCTCCCCACAGCAATACCACTACTGATGTCCAACCACAGCAACCTGTCCAACTCTTATATTTGTATTCCTTTCCTTTCCTACCACCTACCTTCATCTATCATACTTGGATTTTACATGTTCTTATTCCCCAAAAGAATTATCTCTGGAACTACATTTCATTCTACATCTGGTTCAAAATAGTCCCATTTCACTCTGTAGCTAGCCCAACATCCATGTTTCACTTTAAATGAAACTGCTGAAAACAGTTGTTCCATGAAAAGAATGATTCATGCATGACCTGTTCTATACATCCCAAAATTGTACCATGTTTTACTACACATGGTTAATTGATGCTATCTGCCATCCCTTCAAGCAGAAAATTCACTCTAGTATACAAGAGAATAAGAGTGTTGGAGCAAGGAAATAGCAGTACAGATGCACATATATTGTGAAAAATCAGTTTCAGTGGAATAGTGATTTTCTACTTGGCATCATACATCCTACTCATGAAAGGTGGAAATTTGTTTTAAATTAGCCAAAATATTTGAGGATGTAACTAAATATTCCAACCTGAACACTTAACTTAAATGAAAACAATGCAATAAAGTACGTTATTCACTTGCTGCAAGGTGGGCAATCTGGGGTATGTGAATCTAGGACTGAGTTCTTTTTTTATTTGGGAATATTTGATAATTGCTCCTGTAAACAAGAGTGGTAAAAGCCCATGAGGTTTTCTCTCTAATGGTATATTTCACCTCTTTTTTGATACCTTCAACTCTTTTCTCAAGCAGCAGAGAAGGGACTCAGGATGCTAGTCTTTTAACCCAAGTACATGTGGGAGTTGTTTTTTGAACAAACATCTCTTTAAAACAGTGCTTGTCAAATTTTTCCTTCATTATTCAAAACTGCTTATCAGAAAGTCCTTTTTACACTTATCCAAAAGTCCTTATTTAAATGTCCTTACTGTCATTGGGTAATGGGTTTGTATATTGTTAGCCAAAGAAAATCCACTTTTACCCAATTTTGAATAATTTATTCAGGGTTCATAAACTCTGTTTTAAGTTATTTGGAACTTATTATATAAACTGAAAACTAAATGATTACTGCCAAGACAAATGCTGTTGGCTTGTTCTTGTTGAGGAAGGTGTACATATGGTGTATATAAGCATATTAATTAAAGCATAGATCAAGGATCAATCAAGATTATTTGCCAGATATTGAAGGTATTTGCAAAAGTTCAAAACAATGTCATTCTTAATATTTTTGTTTGTTAAAATAATGATTTTTAACAATTAAAAATGGGTTGATGGGTTTAATATTATTTATACATGATTCAATTAACATTCTATAAATGCCTCAATTTTAATTTTTAGAAACAGAATAGGGTCTTGAAAGCAGAAAGTTTAAGAAATACTAAATATTTTTGTCAGATAGTACAATTGATAATTTGTAGATTCTTTATTAAATAGAGAATTAATAAATGTATTGCTATTATTTAAACATATAATAAATGCCTTCAAACAGGATAGAAATATATGTTTAAACATGAGGGGGAAATGCTTACATTAGCATATATCATAGTTTTAATATTTATTAAGGGATATTTTCAGCTAGCAAGCATTTTAACACATTTTATATTTACCATTCTGTTTTGGATTGTTTAGGCGTGGCACAACAAAACCGCGCTCGTCAAAATAGCGGTGATAAAACCGTGTCGCTAAAGCCGCGACATCATCGCCGCGACGTCATCACCGCCGCGACAACAGCGCGGCGACAGAAGTGCGCTTTAAAACAGCGCGGCGGCAGAAAGCCGATTTAAAGGGTTAGGATTAGGTTTAGGGGTTTGCTTTAGGGTTAGGTTTAGGGTTAGGTTTAGGGTGCTGAGTGCTTCGGAAGGCGCGGATTTGTCCTCCACGGTTATGTCATCGCAGTAGGGTCACGTTTTCCCTTAGCGCTTCGGACGGCGCGGATTTGCCCTCCGCACTTATGTCGGCGCGGATAAGGGCTTCGCGGTTTTGTGGTGGAACCTTGTTTAGGTACTCTCATGTAATTTCAATACAATACATATTGTGATAATTCAGCATTTTATATTTCTAACAAAAATATTATAATTCTATAAGTCAGGAAAAGTATCCTAAAC
Source organism: Thamnophis elegans (assembly GCF_009769535.1). NCBI lineage: Eukaryota > Metazoa > Chordata > Lepidosauria > Squamata > Natricidae > Thamnophis > Thamnophis elegans. The sequence continues at coordinate 25,494,266 of NC_045548.1, forward strand.
ATCATTTTTATTTTCAGTTTTTCCCAATTCCCATGGGATTGGGGAACTATAATTGGAGTGTAAAGATATAAACAGGTAGCTTGGACAGAAAAGCAATTCAAATATGGTTTCAGAGAAGGATCTCATTTTGCAAAGCAATTGTGCAAAAAGTAATAGTGATGAAATGCATTACTAGATAACATTGTTTGTGGCAAACACCACTCACTATAAATATAAATTTAAATATAAATTAATGAACTTTTAAACTGGGATACATTTTTATTTTTACAGAAAGGAAAACTTCAAAAGTAAGAGATTCTGGAAAAAAATTAGCTCTGTCCATGGTCAAAGATAATCACAGAATGGACAAATGATGTTACTCACATTATATAGTTACTGCATGATATAAATTACATGCTTTACATTGTTTGAATCATGATGCGGCTGATACATGTTACATTGTGGATTGTTCTGGATTTAAATGGTTCTTTTTATACTATCCTAACCAATAGTAGTTACTGTACTAGATCTCTTACTTTTGTTTGTAAGTCATATATGTATAGTGATGTCTGATATATAAATCTAGCCAACTGCAACTAACAAATTGGATTAGTGTTGTCGGTGCTACTCCTATTTTATATCTACACATGTTTACAATAGAGCTTTGCTAGCGTAATGGAAATATATGAACTTGGTAAGTTTCAAGGTCCCTAAATATTTTTTTCCCAAAGAGCCTGCAGTAAGGCCCGACTAATAGTCAGGGGAATTAAATAGAATATAACAGATAATCAAATAGAAAGATAATTTCTAGTTTAATTGTTCATTAGATTCTTCTTTCCTATAAATTCCATCCCACTCAACATATTTCCAAAAGACACAAGGAATAAAGAAATTCAGCATTTACTTTCCCGATATATAAATGGCTCTTTAATTTCAAATTTGTATATGTATGTATGACAAAGCCCTGGAGTATGTATAAGCTGCTGGAATGTCAGGCAAATGAAATTATTTACAGTATTAGGCTCTAAAGGAATTAACCCAATGTCCAAACACACAATGAAACATGCAGCCCAATTGTTTGCAACCATGAATAGGTGTTCAACTTTTCAATATCTAGCAAATGATCAACAGATGTAAGAGTTGTTATAAAAATTCTATAAATCAGCGATAAGCAAAGAATGATGAGGATGTAAAGAAAACAAGTAAAAATAAAGAAAGATGGAAATGGTAAGATGACTTGTCTGTACTTGAATGTCTGACCTGTTAGTTGATCGTCACCTGCAGCAGGGGCGATGCGAATGTATGGTGTTGTAAGCTGAGTCACGATTATCGCAGCTAAGGCAAAGGAAGATTTCCAGGTCAGCATGCATGGGAAAAAAAAGCCAGACTGAAGCTAAGCTAGCAAGAAAAAAATTGTTCCATTTTAATTGTCTTGATTAAGTAAGGGAGGGAGGTAGGAAGACGGAAGGAAGGAAGAAATGGGGAGAGGGGGAAGGAAGGACGGAAGGAAGTTAGTTGTTAGGAATGATTTAGACTAATTAATTTCTTCATGTAACTGAAAAATGTCTGGGTACACAATTACGTGAATAAAGGTTAATGTGAACTGAAATATATACATGGCAATATTTTTATTATCATAGCTGCTGTAAAAAGATAATCACAAATTTCAGTAGGTCTATTGAATAACTACAAGTGTAATTCATTCTTCACTCATATTTGTTCATCCAGTTACACAGAACCATATATATTGTACAGAACTGTAGCAAAGTAAACCAGTTTCTGATGTTCTTTGAATACCTTTAAAATTGCCTCTATGTGTACTACCTTGAACTACCTTGAAACTCAATGACAAATAAATAAAAGTAATTTCTTTGAAAATAATGTTTACAAATAAATAAATGAAGCAGAATATATATATTCTGGATGGTCTGTATTGAATTTTTGGGTGGGATTAATATAAACTGAATAAATCCATAAATAAAGTGTCTTTAAAACATCAGCAGAAAGGCTGTAGTTGCATCCATGTTCATTACTATATGAGCATTCTTAAATTCAGTGGTCTTTATCCTATATACTTTTTTTAAAAAAATAGTATGTTTCCTATGTTAAAAAATATTGTGAACACCCTCCTACTTTGAAAACTTAGTTGTATCTTAAGTTTAAAATGTTGAACCCTACAGATAAGGTAGTCCTTGCTTAGCGACTATTTGTTCAGTGACAGTTAGAACTTACGATGGTGCTGAATGAAGGGATTTCTGACCATTCCCCAAAGTTACAGTCATTCCAGCATCCCCACAGATCATAGACATGTAATCAAAATTTGAGTGCTTATCAGTCCATCCACACTAATGATCACAGGGGCCTCTAATATCCCCCCCCCCACATCTATGCCCTTTTGGCTCCCTACACCTTGTGACCCCTGATATCCCAGCTGAAGACCTTCATTGTCTTCAGGGTCTCATTGCTGATCAAATATGACTGGCCTATAATCTTTGCAAGGCAACTGCTGATCACACCAGGCTTTCTTCTCTAGGTCATGCATGGTGATTTCCTGCTGAGACCTGAAGATGCGCTCACATGGCCAGCAGCTGTCTCACAAAGGTCAGTGTGTACATGTTTTGTCAGCACAGAGCAAGAAGATGGTGAAGGTTAACTGGGTCAGCAGAGCGCAGGACATCAGGGGCCTTGGAATGAAGGGTGGCAAGGGCAACTGCAGATAGAACTAAGCTTGGGGATGCTATGCTGCTATGCTGGATCTGGGATAACTTCAACTTCACACCACACATTAATGCTGGCCTGGCCTGGTTTCCTAGAGTGACTGCAGCTTCACGCCATAGCACACTGCTGGGATGTGGAGGGGAATTGAGGTTTCCACTCATGCCAAGAAACCCAGGTGGCAAGCAGTTCCAGAGCCACGTGGTCCTGAGTTGCTTGCTGCCCCTCAAGCAGGATTCAGGGCAGCTAAAGGGCAGACGGGGGGGAACAAGCAATTGGTGGGAGTTGAAGAGGATCTAGTCCCTTTCCTTGGAAGAACCAAGGTTCTAGACTCAGAGGCATCAAGCCCAAAATTGTTTGTATTGGAGTGGATCTTCAGCTAATGGCCGTTGGAATTCAGTCATTGATGGAAATAGGGAATGCCTTGATTGCCATTATTAACCGATGTGATCATATGATAGCATACTTTATGATGGCATTGTTTAGCGACAGAAATTCCAGTCCCAATTACAGTTATAAATCAAGGACTATCTATAATAAATAAAATGTCTAGCTGGGCTAAGAACCAAAACTGGATAGTAGCACCAGAGATACTTGAATGTCTCTGGAAGACAGACATTCCTGCAGGAAGGGGGGGGGAGTAAAACAATAAGCATGATCTGATGATTGAAATTTTATTCCTTTTTATCATGCATGCATGAATCACATGCATATAAAACTATCAGACTCTGATTGCCCAGTTGTACCCATCATTTTATATGATTCCTTTGATGGATCTTCCTACCTCTATGTTCTTGAAAGATTTTTGTAAACAGCAGTTTGAGGTGAAAGGAAGACTGATTTGGAGCATGTTGTTATTAACAATAGTATAGGTTTCCCTCAGTGACACGTTCTCAATATTACATATACAGTACATACAAATAAAGGCTATTTGCAAAATTCATGTCTGTCTTAACTTCTTTTCGGTGTATTTTGTGTCTTCCTTTTTCCTGTATGTTTTTAATGTTTGTATGATAATATCCATGGGATTTTTTCTTATTTTTGATTTATAAACAAGGTTAGTAGAAGGCATAATTTAAAAGCCATATTTCTGTAATAGTGATTTTAAGAGAGCTGTGAGTTATAAGTTATCTATGAATCTGAAACTCAAAATAAGTCATTATCAATTGGGTGGTATATAAATATAAACACTACTACTACTACTACAATTTAATATATAAATAATAGGTTGCACATCTGTTTAAATCCGATTAAAATTAATTAAAATTAATAATGACAGAAAAATAAGTATTGTCTCTTTTATAAATAGAATGACTTTAAAATGGCAGGCATACAGTATTTGCAATATATATTCAAAGTTTTCTTTCATATTGAATTGTTCCTAAGCCTTTAGACATGCAATAGATGATGTATTTGATGGAGGAGGGGGTCGACATAAAGCAACTTTAAATGTCAGATTCAGCATGGCTTGACATGGCTTAAAAGAACCCTGAAAATTAAGGAAGAATGGTTTATATGAAAACTTAAATTTATACAGATATGTTTGACTAAAATTAGTATGTAGCAATGAATGAAGAAATGACTTTATTCTCTATGTGCAGACATTTAATATTGCTATTTCGTAGTATTTTGAAATATCTCCATGTAAGTCTGAAATACTGGGATATAGTAACTTGTGTAAGACTGTTGATAAAATACTTAAATAAAATGTAATGAAAAATATTAGGTTTCTTTCTATGACTGACATAGATTCTTAAAGTTTGAACTATTCTAGAAATATAAAAACTATAGTTTCATTTATGGTTTTATTTCTCTGGGAAAAGTGTGATAGTGTGGTTGAGGGTTTATTATTGCTATTTCCAATTGCTATTTCAGAAACAACTTAGGCTGGAAGGAACTAGGAAGCTAATGCACCTATTTTTAAAATATAGAGGAAAACAGTAACATTTATTATGTTTTATAATATCATTTGGATATTTTGTTTTATCCTTATTCTTATTGCTAGCCTGGAGTTAGAACTTTTTTTTTGGTGGAAAAACAAGATATTAATAGAATATAAAAATATAAATTAGTAAATGGAATGACTGCCCATATTTCTATAAAAGTATGGTAAATACAGTATAATGTTCAGTAAGTTGTACTGTAGAAATTCAACTTACTCAAATTTCTCTTTTTGGGTGGAAAAAAATACATTAATAGAATATAAAAATAAAAATTAGTAAAGGAAACAACTGCTCATATTTCTATAAATGTAAGGTAAATATAATGTTCAGTAAGTTGTACTGTAGAATTTCAACTTATTCAAATTTCTCTTTATGTATATGTAGCAATCCTAACAAAAATAGAGAAGCAGCAGCATTTCCTAAAAAATTAATTTCCGTATTTATACTTTTGATGATCGACCAAATGAAACTAAATCAATCCATTTGGAAACTATTTCTTTCCCTTTTTTCATTTAAATGGCAATATTCAGGGAGACAAAAAAGCATGTGTGCCTCCACACTATTCATTATAATGCATAATGCTTCAATCCTTAGTTATCAATATTTCGTAAAATAAATTTTGGGGACTGTACAACTTATAGTTTTCTTCTCAGGAGAAATGGAAATGTATGGACAGTGTCAGATACAGCTCATCAAATGTAGTGAAGTCACTGAAGCCTCTATCTGCAATAATTTATTTGAGAAGCTTCTTTTCATCTTGTTTATTTCTTGTTCTATCCTGTTATAACTGATTTCCTAAGCATGAAAGGAGACAGGTATGGTTCTCTGGCATTGCAATTACTGAATATAAAAATGTTTTTATATACAGTATTTAGTTACATATCTAATATTTGTAGAAGCACTTCAATTATTATGATTGAATGATGATTGCCCTTACATTGCTCTACATAGTAAACACCTCTTGCTTGTGTGTTAGTGAGTTTTCTCCTAATTCTGGGACATAACTATTTTATTTCTGCAAATATAATCTGAATTAATCAATCTATCATTTTAACAAAAACTTAACAAAAGCATTAATGGCATGTTGATGTTATACACTAAACAGGACTGTGCCTTGATTCCCAGAACTATCAAATAAAGAAGACTAAAGGGCTCTTGCTCCTTTTTTGCCTAATCTCATGCAGAAAAAGAGTTGCCTTGTCATGGATACAATCAATTCAATTGATGCAATATTTTTGTTGTCATTATGGCATGAATACCTAAAATTGCAGAAATAAAAGCAAATAACCAATGACCAATAACTCTAACCAAGAGCCAGGATGGTGCAATGGTTAGAATACAGTACTGCAGGCTAACTCATTGCTCACACCAGTTTGATTCTGAGTGGCTCAAGATTGACTCAGCCTTCCATCCTTCCGAGGTTGGTAAAATGAGGACAATCAGCTGACTCTGAATTGCTTACAGAGGGCTGTAAAGCACCATGAAGCAGTATACAAATCTAAGTGCTATTGCTTTCTGCTACCAACATTATATTTTTAGTAAAACTATAATACACCTATACAAAAGCAGAATAATATGTGCAAGAAACAAACACAAAAATTTACTTACTGTAGCAAGTAAGTAAGAAATATGTTAATATTCGCATCTTACATTTAACAGAACCTTTGTAATAAATAAAGAGCCAATTTAGTATAATATTAAAGGCACTATGCTGGAAGACAGTGAATTCTTGTAGTGCTTTAGGCACAAAGCTGGCTGGCTGACTTTGGGCCAGTCAACTCTCTCAAGGTTAGGAAGGAGGCAATGGCAAACCTCATCCAAAAATCCTACTACAAAAACTGCAGGGAGTTGTTCTTGCTAGAACAAGATTACTTAACAGTCCACATATACACAAACACCACCAACTGTTAAATGTTACTAGCATTTTATATACAGGTACTCGCTTAGCAACCACAATTGGGACTGGAAACTTGAATGCTAGGCACAGTGATCACCAAGACAAAATTATATGAAAATGATCACCTTATGATTTTATTCCCCCTTTGGTTGTTAAGTGAAATATTTCCGTTGTTAATTGAAAGATCATGTGACAACAACCTACTATTTAACATATGCTTTCTCTACTAACTCTGGTTGTCAGAAACCTATTGCGAAACACATAAATAGCAATTTTTTGATTGTGAGATGCTGTGATGGTGATAAAGTTGAGGATTTGAAAAAAAAGTTGAGGAAGTTATTTTTTAAACTTCAAATGGTTGCTAAATGAGGCAGTCAGATAGCAAGGATTATCAGTACTGTACTATTCATCAAAAACTATTATTCAAATGTAATTTCTATTTAAGTCACAGTATAACCAGATAATATAACTATCCTATCTTCACTGCAGTCAGCTTGCCATAAGCAACTAAAAAAACCCTTTCAAAATTCAACTGGAGAAGATATATTAAATGAAGTTTCTTGGAGAAATCTTATGTTGTCCCATTTTTTGTTTATAAACACTCTTTCCAGAAAGCTTGCTTCTGTTTCCCTTGCAGAATTAGTATGATCAGAATATTACCAGAATATAGTAAAGAATAAATGTTATTACTAAAATTTATGTAAAAAATAATGTCTGTATTATAACACAAAAATTATATTTATGTCCTGTATTAATACTCCTCCATAGGTAAATTGCATATTCAGACATTATTTGCATTGTGAAAATGTATCACAGGGATTAAAAACACAATTAAAATATTTTAAATAATTGCATTAAAAAGGATAACAATTGGACTACTATAGGAATAAAGTGTCTGCAGAATTATTTTGAATCTTATGAGATTTCAGTCAATTTCATATATGTACCTAATTTCTGAGGTTAGACGACTCCATTTATTGGTGTGTACATTACAATCAACAGGATAACAAATAGATACCAAGGAGCCAACTTTCGTTCAAAAACATGGTTAAAATCTTGCCTTAATTATTGCCATTCTGAAAGGGAGTGCTACACATTGGGCCCCAGTCCTATATCTCTGAGAACTCTACAAGCTTTTCAAAAGTTTTACAAAATACTCACAAGGATGCTTTTATAACATAAAATGAACTAGCATATGTTTTAAATGAAAGCTGAATCTCATCACTAACAGTGTCAGCCTCTGTTTTGCTGCTTGCTTTTCGGCTGCCATTGAAACGGGGAGGGGGGTATGGTATTTGGGTGTGGGAAATATTATGTACAGGAGGACTGTTAATTGGGAGTTGTTCTCACCATCTACTGCGCATGTGGCAGGGAGAGGAGTTTCCTGCCAAGGCCAACTGTCCGGCATACCAACCTGATGATGATTTTTGAAGATGTCTCCCAAATGACAGCTGTGGAGATATTGGATTGGACTATGGGCTGGGGTTACCAAGGGGAGGGGAATGGGTCATGTATTGATATCTATGCTTGCGGGCGCTTTTGCTCAGATCCAGCTTTGCTTAGCTTCTATTATAACCAGTAAAAGTCCTCTTAATTCTGCAAAATGAATTGAGTGGTTTATTTCTTGGTTATTAAGTGAAGCAGCCCTGACATTAAGCTGGATCTCATCTCACATCCATCCCGGAGCTGACACCTTCCGAGGGGGGCGCACCCAAATCCTGAAAGATGTCTCACCAAGGCAGCGATCAAGAAGATATGGGAGCAGCTGCATCCTCTTGCCCTTTAGAGATGGAGCGAATGGCTGGCCTGCACTTGGAAGAACAATCCGTTTGGCCCAGATGGACTTGGGGAGTGGGACGGAAAGATGACCCCAAAGAACCTCTGACTGGAATTACTATGAGGAGACCCAGACGACCAGTGGCTGACTGGCATAACTCTGAAGAGGAGAACCTTATGATGTCCCAAGCGATGAAACTCTTTGAAGGAGCATGGGAGAGGCGCCGAGCCCGTCAGAGTGGATTGGAGAGAGAAGCTGATCTCCAGGAAACAGACTGGAAGTATACAGAGACTTTGTTTGACCCGAGAGAAGCTGGAGGGGCCGAAGGGGGAGCTGAACAAGATGACCCAGTTCCAACCCCAATCACTGCGGTTAGAAACATTCTAAGAGGATCCCCCCTGCAGATGCCGGATGGCTAAAGTTCCTCCTTTAAGTGTATGGGGGGGGGGGGACTGAAGGATTTAGGATTCTTTGTCGTTCAAGTATGGAATTATATGCAAATGTATGGTGATGAACTGGCTAGTGATGAAGCAAAGGTAAGAGTTATTACTATGGCTTTGGAAAATAAGGTGGTGGCATGGATGGTGGGCTTGTATAATGTTGATTCCCCCCTACTGAGAGACTATAATGGATTTATGGCCACTTTTAGAAAACACTTTGATGATCCACTCAGAGAGCGTAAAGCAAGAATCAAATTTAAAACTCTTACCCAGGGGAAGAGGACAATAGCTGATTATATACAAGAATTTCATGAGCTATCAGCCTTTATGGGGGGTTGGTCTGAAGAAGCATTGTTGGACCATTTCACTGATGGGTTAAACAAAGAGATTTACCAGCACTGTGTGAATTGGAGGCCCCCCCATAGACTGCAACCCTGGTATGAAGTGGCTGCTGATGTGGAAATTGACTTAGCCAGGGAGAATTACCAGGAAGATAATGAGAGCGAAAAAAACCCGCCTGCCAACACCCCCCCCCCAGGATCCCCAAAAGGAGGGAAAAGTGGATCTGCAAGCAAACCAAAACCCTTCATGTGTTTCCGCTGTGGGAAGGAGGGGAATCGCGCCACAAATTGCCGCACCAAGATGACCCAAAAGCTCCCTTCTTGGAGATAGAAAAAGCTGGAAAAACCTCCCATCAAGAGAAGAGAACCTGCCATGAAGGGGGAGGAACCTTCTCAGCGCTTCTGCCCTGGTGAGAGGGGGGAGGATTCCCCTTGCTCTTCGGAAGAAAGTAAAACCGATTCTGATGACGAACGCCTGGTAAGTTCCCGATCGGGACCCATGACTATTCCAGTTGAGCTAAGGTTGCCCTCTTCTGGTGCACAAGAAAAAATGCTGGCTCTTTTAGATTCCAGATGCACACGATGCAGTGTGAGCCCAGAAATAGTAGAAAAACTGGGATTGAAACTTAAAACTCTAAAAGTTCCAATTGCTTTTTGCCAGCTGGATGGTTCTATTGCGGGAGGAACCCCTGCTCATTTTGTAACTGAGCCTATTGATATGTGGATGGGAACCCACCAAGAGACAATAAGTTTTATTGTGGCCCCAGGAATGGACCGGCCCCTTATATTAGAATTGTCCTGGCTGCGTAAATGGAACCCGCACATAAATTGGAGGATGGATTGGTTAAGCATCCGATTTGCTATGCCCCCTGAGAAAGAAGGAGGGACTCCCGAACCGAATAAGACAGACCCCAACCTGGCAGCCAGAGGGCAAGAGAAAATTGAGGGGGAGGAAAAAATCCCGAAAGAGTACTGGGACCTGAAAGATGTTTTCAGTGAGAAGTCAATTACCCTCACACAGGGCCACTGACTGCAGAATTGATATTCTCCCCAGGGTGAAACTCCCTAAACCTCAGATTTAGAGAAATGGACGAATTAAGGAAATTTATTGACAAAAATTTGGAAAGGGGATTCATTGAACCCGCTAGGCCCCGAGTTGCTACTCCAGTCTTGTTCAGAGAAAAGAAAGATGGCTCCTTTCATTTGCGTGTTAATTTTAAGAACTTAAACGCGGTATGTGTCCAGAACCTCTTCCCATTACCGTTAATGAAGGACATGTTGGCCCAGCTGGGTAAGGGAAATTTTTTTCACAAAGTTAGATCTGCGAGAGGCCTATTACCGAGTCAGAATTAAAGAAGGGGATGAGTGGAAAACTGCGTTCAACTGCCCTCTTGGTTGTTTTCAATTCCGCGTAATGCCATTTGGACTACAGGGGGCGCCAGCCGTTTTCATGCAATTAACAAATGAGGTTTTGCATGACCACCTTTACAAAGGCGTGATGGTCTATCTTGATGATATCCTTATTTACATGGAAACACGTGAAGAACACATGAAACTAGTTTGTTTAGTGCTGAAAAAACTTCGGGCAGCAGAACTATATGCTAAATTGTCTAAACACGAATTTCATCAGGAGAAGATGGATTACCTGGGATATTGCATCTTTGAATTTGAATTTTGAATTGATTTTATTTGTAGGCCGCCCTTTTCCCTGAGGGGACTCAGGGCGGCTCACAGAAAACCAGGGAGGGGGGAATACAGCACTAAGACGACAACACATAATAAAATAATAAGCAACATGCATACAACATTCGGGCGGGGTAATGGTCCTTATCCCCAGGCCTGACGGGTGAGCCAGTTCTTCAAGGCTGTGCGGAAGGCCTGGACGGTGGAATACCACAATGGAATAGAGAGCAAAGGTCCAAGCGGTCACTGAATGGGCGGTCCCATGCACCCTCAAACAATTGCAAAGTTTCTTAGGTTTTGCTAATTTCTATCGTCAATGTATTCCTTCATTTGCCAGAATTGCCCTGTCAATTACGAACCTCCTAAAATCAAAGGGGGAGGCCAAACCTAGACCGGGTAAACCCTTGAATTGGACTATGGAATGTCAAGCTGCGTTCGAGAAATTAAAATGACTTTTTGCAGCTGAACCAGTTTTAAAACACCCGGATGTGGATTCACCATTTCTGGTCCAGACGGATGCTAGTGATGTTGCAGTGGGGGTGGTATTGCTACAAGCAAATGCTGATGGAAAGTTACAACCCTGCGCCTACACCTCTCGGAAGCTAACCGAGACAGAGAGGCGATGGGCTATATGGGAAAAGGAGGCTTTTGCAGTTAGGTGGGCCTTGATGACATGGCGACATTTCTTGGAGGGGGCTAAACACCCTTTTGAGGTGTGGACTGATCATAAAAATTTAGAGGCATTAAAGACTCCCCAGAAATTATCCCCCAAACAAATGAGATGGGCACACTTCAATAGGTTCAATTTCACTTTGAAGTATATCCCAGGAGGAAAGAACTTTATGGCTGATGCCTTGTCCCAGCTTCCTCAATATAACAGCTCAAAGCTTAGTGTCATCCACCCAGTCATCCCAATGAAAAGCCTCGCTGCTCCGGTTGTTACCAGGAGCCAGACCGGTTCCAATTTGGAGGTCACAAAAGACCTCGTTACAAAACTCAAAGAGGGCCTTGAATCTGATGAATGGTTTAATCAACATATGGATGAGTGTACCATGAAAGATGGTCTGGCTTGGATTGGGGCTAAATTGTATGTTCCCGCAATCATTAGGAGTCTGGTTCTTCAACGTGCCCACGATTCACGCATGGCTGGGCATTTTGGTTTTGTGAAAACCCTGCATCTCATTAAAAGACAATTTTGGTGGCCCTCATTAAAGAAGGACTTGAGTCTTATGTGGCCACCTGCCCCACATGTGCTGCCGCGAAATGGCCACTGGGGAAACCCCAGGGATTACTCCAAGGCGTGGCCCGTCCTGAGGCACCTTGGAAAGAAATATCTATGAACTTCATTGTCGAATTACCGGAGAGTCAAGGAAATACTGTAATTTGGGTCGTTACTGACTTGTTTTCCAAACAGGTTCATTTTATTCCTTGTTCCAAGATCCCATCCACTAAATCCTTAGCTACGTTGCTCATTACACATGTATATCGTCTACATGGTGTGCCGGACCGCATCATCTCTGATAGAGGGGTCCAATTTACTTCCTTGTTTTGGAAGGAATTTTTGAAGTTGATAGGCTCTGCCCAGGGCCTAAGCTCCAGCCACCACCCTCAGACTAACGGGGCTTGTGAAAGGATTAATTCTGTTTTGGAGCAGTACCTCCGATGTTTTATCAATTACCAGAAGGATAATTGGGTGGAGTTATTGCCTCATGCTGAGGTGGCGTATAACAACTCAGTGCACAGCAGCATGGGATTTACCCCGTTCAAAATAGTGTTTGGACATGATTTTGTACCCATCCCCGAGGTGCCACAAGAAAAACCACAAGTTCTGTCCCTTTCCGAGTGGAGTGACCAACTCCGAGAGGTCTGGCCCCTTAGCATACCAAGCACTTGATGCGGCTCATCAGGCGCATAAGAAACAAGCAGATAAAAAGAGAATGAAGCCGAGGGATTATAAAGTTGGTGATCGTGTATATTTATTTACCAAGTTTCTCCAGACTCGCAGAAGTCTAAGAAACTGGGTCCCAAGTATGTTGGCCCGTTCCCGATTGTGAAAGTCATAAACCCTGTGTCAGTACGTCTGGAGTTGCCTAAGTATCTCAACCGTGTCTACCCGGTGTTTCATGCCAACCTTCTGAAACCGGAACACACTTCTCCTTTGCGTGCCCCTTTGGCAGCTCCACCTGCCTCTCTTCTGATTGAGGGAGAGCAACATTTTGAGGTTAAAGAAATTTTGGACTCTAGGAAACATAGAAACCGCATTCAGTATCTTGTTTCATGGAAGCATTTTCCTCCCTCGCATGCTGAATGGGTCGATAAGTCCCATGTGCAGGCTTCTTGGCTTCTATGTAAATTATACTCTACCTACCCCGACAAGCCTTGACCTCGATTGATTTGTCCTTTTTCCCTTCCCCATTCTCTTGTGTTATGTTGTTTGTCTGTTTTCTTGTTTCTGCAGGGATGATGTACTTTTTCCTGGAGGAGGGCCGGATGTCAGCCTCTGTTTTGCTGCTAGCTTTTTGGCTGCCATTGAAACGGGGAGGGGGGGCATGGTATTTGGGTGTGGGAAATATTCTGTACAGGAGGACTGTTAATTGGGAGTTGTTCTCACCATCTACTGCACATGTGGCAGGGAGAGGAGTTTCCCGCCAAGGCCAACTGTCCGGCATACCAACCTAATGATGATTTTTGAAGATGTCTCCCACATGACAGCTGTGGAGATATTGGATTGGACTATGGGCTGGAGTTACCAAGGGGAGGGGAATGGGTCATGTATTGATATCTATGCTTGCGCGCGCTTTTGCTCAGATCCAGCTTTGCTTAGCTTCTATTTACTTATAAGCAGTAAAAGTCCTCTTAATTCTGCAAAATGAAGTTGAGTGGTTTCTTTCTTGGTTATTAAGTGAAGCAGCCCTGACAAACAGGCTACTTTGATATTATTTGTTGCTATGGTACCAACTTCAATGCAGAAAAGATTTCTTGTTTTGATAAGCATAGGAATAAAAAAAGTTCAGCTACTAAAAGATGAAACAATTGACAGAATAACTTCTAAATAAAAAACAGATTACAATTGTTAATATTTCATCCATTTATAATAAATTGGACCAAATTATTCTTCTTGATTAATTATTTAACTCTGGAGTTAAACAAAATTCTACTTTACTAGGAATAATATATGGAAGAAACTTCATTATTGTTCATTACCATCAGTTGTGCTCTTTGTGCTAACGTATATAGATTATATAATCATGAAGAATACCCAAAATCAATTAATTGCCTATATTTCTCTATAAAACTGAATATCAGCCATATAATCATGCCAAAATAATATATGTTATAATAATGTATAAAATAAGTAGCACTAGTGTCAGCAATGTTGTTTGAGATGTGCTAAGAATGTTAAAAGAAAAAAGAAAATTGCATATACAACAATTCATATCTTGGGCTTTCTGATCCCATTTATCCTAAGAACATTTTTCTGGTAATGCCTGAAAAAGCCAACTTTCAATTTTGAAGCACAAATCAACGGAAATTCTTTGCAACACAATGTAAGGAATTGTTATAAATAGTGTTCATAAAGTCTTTTCCTAAATTGTTTATTGGAATCATAGTTCTATAGAACTGTTTTTTACAGAATGTTCCAGATGGTGTGGATTAGTCTCTGTTTTCTGATACAGAGTCTAGTTTTTCCAGCATTTGACCAAAATTATCAAAAATTAATTTTGAAATGTAAATGCATCATTACAATATTATGCACTTTATTGCTGTTGTTAAAACAGTCATGTTCCTAGCATCTTAGATATACTGTATTATCCATTTCTCATACATAATGCTTAATATTATGTAAACAGCAGCATCAGAAAGCCACAAATGGAAAATGGAAAAAATCATATGCATATGACTATGGCTTCTATATTAAATGTAGTCAACATTTCCATTTCTTATATATATCTAAGTAATATATATGTAATATCATGAAAAGATTTTGTAAATCTTTTTAACAATATATAAATAATTAGGTACAGATTTAAATCTAAGAAGAACTACATAATAGGAGCATACCTTTAGTAGCCACTCTGACGCAGTCAATTTTTGTTTCCTATAGCAGATAAAAAAGAAATTATTATTTGCTGATTTACATGCGGAAAAATAACAAAGTGTTTGGTTTTTTTGGGGTGTAAAACCACTGTTATGCTAAAAAAAAACATGTCAATTTTATTTAACATGTGCTTAACAATTGGCTCTCTAGTTTAGTTCATTTCCCTGTTAAAGTTAAATGAATGAAAATGTACTTGGACATGTAACATCAATACTTCACTTAATATTAAACTAGAACATGAATGAGATATCCCCCCCCCCCTTCTGACAATACATTGACCTTGGGATATTTTATTTTCTTTACAGTCGGTTAGATAGTTCAAGGCAACATACCAGACAATGTAAGGGAAGCAAATAAAAATCAATGATATCTCACATTTCTGCACTATCAATGCATTGTAAGACATGGCCCATTATAGTATTTGGCAGAAAACATTCTCTGCAGTCAAGGGAAACAACTGAAGCTTATCAAGAGATGAAGGGTTCTTGTAGGTATGCCCAGAAAATGGAAAACAATTCTAGTTTCTGTTAGATAAAACATGATCTGCAAAGGAGGGGACTTGTACTTATTTTTGTACTTCAGTTTAACTTGCTTTGCTTATTATTTGAAGGGGGAAAAAGGCCCAAAAGTTTGTATCAACACACCCATGAGGGACAACATTTAGGCTGATGAAGTGAGATAATATAGTTGAAGGAACAGTTTAGTATGGGAAATTGAAAATAGTATAAATAAGTACATTTTGAACAGAATTTTCCTGCTATTTTTTCCATTGATATAACTACTGAATTCTTCTCTGTTTTATTTCTGTTCCAAACAGTGGTGATTAGATAGGTAGATTAGGGGTGTGTGTGAGAGAGAGAGAGGGGGGGGAGGAGAGGGGGAGAGAGAGGGGGGAAGGGAGGGAGAGAGAGAGGGGGGAAGGAGCAGGGAGAGAGTGAGGAGAGAGAGAGAACGTTTCATTTTTGGCATAAAGTAGGAAAGCATGGACTGTATACAACACTAAAATTGTGCTCTCGCACTTACCCCATTTGCTCTGCTGGCAGCTTGAAAATAAATGCTGTAACTTTTATGAGGAAGAAGAGGAGTATTCCAAAAGCCACTGTAGGTTTTGTTGTCACCAATAGTAAAAGGTTGAGCCATTTGAATGCTGTGGGCTGGAAACTCAGCTGCAAAATAATACTGGGAATTCAGAATTGAAGCGTTCTGGAAGTGAATTGGCACAGGGTAGCACTTCAGGATTTCTGTGGTTTTCTTGGTTCTGCGAGGGCGTTCCTCCTCAACAACTATTTGGTAGACACTAGCAAAGGTTGAAAAGACAAGAAATGAGAAAAAATGGGGTTAAATTTAGAATCCTTGAAAAAAAAACCAATCATATGAACTAAAATTTATGATAAATAGTTGTATGTTTATGACATACAACACAGGCATACAATACAAAATACAATATGTATGTATGTCTTTTGTAGGTCTGTAAAGCAAAGGACAACTGAAATAAGATTGTAAGCACAGTCGTGATTTCACTTAACCACCACTTTACTTAATGCCCAAGTTGATAAAATGAATTATGTTTGCTAAATGAGGAATACCTATATTATTCTCATTCCCCAACCCCAACTCCATTTTCAAAGATGAGCTCTACTAGTGGAGGGAATTTTCCTGCTTTATTAAATCTGATGAGGAAGAGATATTTATGTTAGTCTTAAAAACAGTTAATTGTACATTAGAAAATGGAATGTTTTAAATCTCCCAACCTGCAGGTAATAATTCAAATCTTTCTGCATACTTGCATTGAAGTATATAATGCAACATGTAGTTTGACCCAGAAACATAATCAAGTAAAACATCAATGGTGCTGATAATGTATTCAATTATTTAGCTTCTGAACATTGAATGACTTAAGAAAATGGAAATAAAGAATATTAGGATTTTGTTTAAATTTGAACATGAATTGACTTAATATTGCTCTTAAAGATGTAGAAAAAATAGAGTTATCCTTTCAATATTATACTTTTATGAATTATAAGATTCAGCCTGCAGTTTAAAAAAATGTGTAAAGCGGAATGGAAGATATCCTTCTGGTAAAGAAGTATGTGTATGCTGCACTCCAAAACATGTGAATTCATCCTGAGATACATTAATGAAACAAGTTGATTAAAGTAATTTCAAACCCAAAATATCTTTTCATCTTTTCCTTAAAAAGATAAATTAGATCTACGACCAACCAGACCTCAAATATATTTGCTCTTTAATAATTTAAACACTGAAAGGTTACAAAGCTCTTTTCTGTTCCTCTTTATCAATGTCCAAGTGATAATGAAAAATTGCTAAATTCTGTCTGCTGTCCCATTTTCACACAAGACTGTCTTCCTGATGTAAATTACCACCTTATAAGCACCTAGGTCAGTGTTAACTTCACTCTATTCTATGAGTTATATGTTTTAAATCTGTATAAACGAGTTCGTATTGTTAATGAATGTTACAAGATATTTTGAGTTACATTCATAACTTGAACTCTCTTTTGAAATCTTATTAATGGGCATACTTTCTGGTGAGATATATATTAAGAAAATATGGCTCTGGTAACCATTGAACCATATCTCTATATATCTTTTCTACTATAATAATTTCCCAGATGACTAAAGTTGCACTAGGTCTTTTAGCACATTTAGCATTTCACCTATTGAATGGGTCAGAAATAAGATTCACCTAGATTATATGACTTCGGTAATGACTGACATCATTTATCCTAATTAACACAAAAAAGAGTTCTCCACCTTCAAGGGATCTGAGTAAAAAGGATCTTATGTGTTCTATTATTATGTCTTATGATTAATAGGGAGAGGTGGGATAGCTCAGTGGTTAAGACACTGGGCTGGTCAGCTGGAAAGCTGGCAGCCTGCTGAATCACGTAAAGGGGTGAGCTCCCATCTTTGCCTACCTGCAAAGTTCCAAAGCATGCAAATGTGAGTAGATAAATAGGTACCACTTTGGTGGGGAGGAAATGGTACTCTATGTACCACCAAAGTGGTACGTTTGCGGAATTGTCTTCAGCCAGCACTGGCTATGGCCTTTAAATGGGGATGATCTCTGTCCCCTATAGTTGGTAATGACTAGTGGAGTAAAATACGCAGGGACTTTTTTCCCCTTTTTCTATGACTAATAGAAGTATGCTAACAAATTCTAATTCATTATGAAGGAGTAATTTATCTAGAGTAAAATCTCTCTATGAGTACTTAAAATATCTCAGCACAGAAATAAACACAGAAAAGAAAATAATTCACCAGTATCTTATTGATTTCCAGACAGTCTAGATTTGGCATATCTTGTGAAAGATTGCATGAGACCCAGGGAAAAATGACTTCCTGGCCTTCACAGAGGCGGCAACTAGAATGATGGGAAAGTAGCCTTCACTGTACTTGAGTGATGAGCTTCAGGGATACCGACAATCTATTTCCCAGCCCATGACAGTTACTATTAGAAGCAACTACAGTAGCCCTGATCTAGATTTATAGATCTTGTTGGTTACTAATTCTTCCAGTACAACAGGAAGAAAATTTGGCTTTTCAGAATTGCAACTGATTGAAATTTTCTTTCCCATGCAAACATATCTTTGAGATGCTTTATTACTATAATAGCGCATTACTTTGCACTTCACATCTTTATTTAATGATATTTATTCTTTAAGAAAATCAATACTTTCTTATTTGGAAGGGCAGTAGATTCCCCCTCTCCTTTTAATATTGATTTAAACAGTTGACTGGATTGTTTAAGATTAAACAAATGCTGTCATGACTAGAAATAAACCTTTTGTCTTCCTATCCTCTTAAGTCTTTGCAACATCCTAACCAGGATGACCAAGGATAAGGGATGCTATACTTATAGTTCAGCACTATCGGAAAGAACCAGTGATGGATTAAGGCTCACTGGTAACCTTAGCACTGACAAATCTTGGTGCCCCTCCTTTGTACATACAATACAAATCTTGGTTTTTTCTTTCTTTCTCAACTTTGTGGTACCCCCTTTGGGCCCGGTGCCCTAAGCCCATGGTTAGTCTGCTTAATGGTTAATACACCACTGGAAAGAATGCATTCTGCTCTCTTGTTCACAATAATTCTTTCAAACCTGGTATTAAGAAATTACCCTTCAAAACAGTTGATTGTTGATTTCATGTTATTATTATTTTTTATGCCACCTTTATTACTTTATCAGTAACTCAATGTAGTGAACATACATATTTTCTCTTCCTATTTTCCCCACACAACCCTGTGAGGTGGGTTGGACTCTAAGAGAATGGCTGGCTCATGTTTTTTTTCATGTCTAAGTGCAGGACTAGAACTCACAGTCTCCCGGTGTCTAGGGCAGCCCCTTAACTATTACACCAAACTGACTCTCATAGATGATGCTCAATTCTTTATTGGAAGTTGATGGTGCAAGAAGTAGGCTTGCAAACCAAGTTCTGGTTCCTCAAAATTATCCATGCTGCAACTCATTATTTTCACCTTTCTTTTGTAACGTATTCACCAGCAAATGGAATTAAGTTGAGGCTGTTCATTCAAACTGAGGAGGCTATAAATCTCTGAAGTAAGCCAAATTATTATTTTTCTTCTAGTTTCCTGCAAATGGACTCCACAAATAAAGCAGAAAAACTGCCCATGTAGTCTTATAACAGGAGGAAATAAACGATAGCTTAATTTCATCCTCTAAAGATGAAATACCCAATACAAATTCTCCAGTAACTTGGATAAGATATTCTGTAACACTTCCAGCCTGGCAGGAGGAAAAATTGAACGAAAGCATGTTTATATGCGTGTTTGTGTATGTCTGTGCATCTGCATGAGTGTATGAATAAAATCTTTAAGCTTCATTGGGACCATCCAACCATTTCACAGGAATATTTCCAAAGATTTAAATTACTATTTACAAAGGGGATTTTCTGCCAAGAAAAGATCCAAGAAAAGTCTTTTCTTAGTGCTCCTATGCACACAGACAAAAAATCCCTGTGGTTGCACTGTTAAGGAAAATGGATCGTCAATGGAAGGTGAAGGCATTTTTTGCCTCTGTGTTGTCAGGAGGGCATTTACAATGAGACTGAGACCAATTATTTACTTCCTTAGGGAAGAAAAATGCTTCCTAATTTATATTACATCTTGATTGCAGCAAAGCCTGGGGAGATTCAAAACTGCGCATCTTTCTGTTCTGTATAATATGCTTTTTTGCTAAGTACATGAAATGCAAGAGTATTTCCATAGCTCATTGTGATACATACATTTTAATATTTAATTATTCTGGGCTGCACTATACCTGACAAAAAATTAATCATTTTGCCTTTAACAGAAAAGGAAGCTACAAGAGGCTTCTGTTCATATAAGGAAAGTAGGAAGCATGTCAACACAGGATAACTATATTATGGCCCAATTAAATTCCCAGATTCTTCAGTTTAGACTGAATATTTTTCTAGTTTCTGTTCCAATAAATGCAACATATGTAAAGTGTAAAATCCCATTTTTAAAATGCCAGACTTATGAAATGTTGAACTAGTCTTTGCTAAAGTACGAATGATGTGTTTGGATATATAATTTTCTTTAATTATTATTTAAGTTCTGTGTCCCTTGTTTGAAAAATGGACTTTTATCAGCAATTTGAAGTCAGTTGTAAGAGGCTTACAATTGCAAGAAAAAGTAAGGCCAACACCAAATCATTCAATGGATCATTCATACCATATCACTAAGAAGAAATATGTAATAGGATTTATCACAAAGTCACTAAAGTACAAAAATACAAACAAAATACAACAGTCATAAATTCTTTTCCATAGGAAACCTATATAACAAAAAGTGTGGATTTTCTGTGTTTTGAAAAATTAGTTACTGGTATTAGTATTAGACCCGGAGAATATTATGACTGCATCTAGATATAACATAATAGTATTCATTAATATATTTGATTGTATTTTGAGTACCAGTATCTTGAAACTAATTTTAAAAAAAATATGCAGTAAGTATGTGAAATGCATTTTGATTTACATATGCAGATGAACATCAACAGTTATTTCTTTAAAATGTATCATATTGGTAAGGTATTTATTATTCACTACATAATAAAAAGCTTTTTTAATCACACCATAAAATACACTTGACCTAACCAGATTTTGTTCATAAAATGACACACACACACACACATACGTTACAACTAGCCTTGCAGATACTTTTTCACATTCCATATACTATATATGATAAATGGATCTCAACTGATGAATATTCCATTTTCATTACTTTAATTTCTCTTGGTCTGACTGTGATCTTGATAAGATCAGTCATAAATTGCTTTGGAATATTAGCTGGGAACCATAAATGCATTTTGTGTCCTCTCAACCATAACTCATTACAGGAAAGTAACCTGGCATCAGTAAGTCACTGGAACTTAAAAACCCATATATGCAACTCAATATCCTGCTGCTAGGCTATTTAGTGATAAAAATCTGATATAATAAAATATTAATTACAGCTGAAAGGTTGGGTGAAAAATATGAACTCAATTACTAGCCCATATTATGAACAAAGGGCAAAATGGAAAAAAAAACCAGTTATGGACATTTGAGATAATAAAGTAATAAGTAAAACATTAGAATGGATCTGAGAGTTCCCTAAAAGGCCACCTACTATTAATCTTTACATCTGGCCTAGAATTCCAAGTGAGCAAACCTGGTTGGCAGCACTTCTGTCTCATTTCACTAAATTATTATTGATGGTGGTGTCCTGGAATTCTGTTCCCCTTTCAACAAGGGTTGAAAATTATATACACATGCTACTTCCACCAAATATTCACCAAATAATTTATTAGAGTGTAATTTATCATGTTTATGTTTTTGAACCTTTCTTCCTACTATGTGTGTCACTGCAGAATAAAGTCCTCTTGAATATGCATATGGCATAAGGAGGAGTTAATGTTAGGTTTCTTCTGTGGTTAAATTAAAAATGCTGTTTTTTGCACATTGCAATGTTAGCTTTTGAAAGGCATTTCCTTGCCCAATATTAACCATGTTTTAGAGACAATATGACAATTTTAGCAGCTGTAATACTACTTTAGAACTGGCCATATTGGCCTGTAACTGTGAAAAACGACGTAACACCACTTAGATGTGGATTTCAAGAATACCTACTGAGGAATTCCCTCAGCCAGATGTTAACACTACGATCAGTATAATCTTGAAAGTTGGGATGTTAAACGAAAGCCTTTGGATATGTTCTCAATGATCCAGGCAAGCTATCTGCACTCTGGTAATCAAAAAATTAGTACTTCCTAGACCCTGATAGATGACATTGTTTGACCATAGGAATATGGAGTGCACCAATCCTGCCAGACCAAATCAGCTGAGCAGATATTATTAGCTCTATGAAGTGTACCAGACCAAAATACAGATGCCCAACAGAAGTACCTCTTGGTTAACCTCTTGCCTCTTGTTCAGTGTCCATTTGAAGTTACAGCAACACCAAGTGAACGCTACTAATGCCTGGTCCCCAAAGTTACGGCCATTGCAGAATTGCATTGAAAAATTCATGCGCTTGGCACCACTTTCAATTTTAGGGGTGTTTTCTCACTGACCTATTTTGTCCCATCTCTGCCCTTTTGGCTGTCCCACACAGTGGCCTTCCTTAGCAATAGCGGCACTGGGATTGAACTAGAGGTGCAGAGCCTTCAAAACTTTCAGCTGGTCACTCCCACCCCTCCAGGCCTCTTCCTTAGCCCCAGTGCCACTGTCACCAAGAATTGCTTCAAGCTATGGTCAGTGCCCCCAGGACAAAGCATCATCCACTCCTAACACCATGTACTCTACAAGCCTGCTGCTGACTTCCACCATTTTGCTCCTCCTGCTGCTGAGGCTTTTTTCCAAGACCATCTCTACTCTTCTCCAAATAGCGCACATTGCTCTTGCGATGCTGCAGAAGGCCTCAGCAGCTTTCTGAAGGTGTTATAAACCATCTTGACAATGGCCTGTGCTATTTTGAGAATAGCACAAGCTGTCTCAGAAAGAAGAATTAGTCTGCCCAGCAGCTGCTTCATAAAGGGACAGGTTAGTCACACCTCAACAATAGCAGGAGGAAGACAATAAAGATCATATATAGGTGAAACTTGAAAAATTAGAATATTGTGCAAAAGTTCATTTATTCCAGTAATACAACTTAAAAGGTGAAACTAATATATGAGATAGACTCATTACATACAAAGCAAGATACTTCAAGCCATGATTTGTCATAATTGTGATGAGTATGGCTTACAGCTCATGAAAACTCCAAATCCACATCTCAGAAAATTAGAATATTGTGAAAATGTGCAATATTCTAGGCTCAAAGTGTCCCACTCTAATCAGCTAATTAAGCCATAACACCTGCAAAGGGTTCCTGAGCCTTTAAATAGTCTCTCAGTCTAGTTCAGTAGGAATCACAATCATGGGAAAGACTGCTGACCTGACAGTTGTGCAGAAAACCATCATTGACACCTTCCATAAGGAGGGAAAGCCTCAAAAGGTAATTGCAAAAGAAATTGGATGTTCCCAAAGTGCTGTATCAAAGCATGTTAATAGAAAGTTATGTGGAAGGGAAAAGTGTGGAAGAAAAAGGTGCATAAGCAGCAGGGATGACCACAGCCTGGAGAGGATTGTCAGGAAAAGGCCATTCAAAAGTGCTGGGGACTTTCACAAGGAGTCAGGCTGGAGTCAGTGCATCAAGAGCCACCACACACAGACGGATCCTGGACACGGACTTCAAAGGTCGTATTCCTCTTGTCAAGCCACTCCTGAACAACAAACAACGTCAGAAGCATCTTACCATGTTTCCCCGAAAATAAGACAGGCCAGCTGCCAGCAGAGCATACAACCATAGAGTGTATGACCAGAGTGGCCACTGCCGGAAGACTTGATTTGGAAGCTGCAAAAAAAGCCATGTGGCGGTAGCAGTACCCTGGCTCTGCAGAGAGCTGGGTCATGCATCGTGCGGCTGGCAGGAGCAGAACAGCCGCTCTCGCAACCCCCCTCCAGCCGTGGAGAGCGCCATTTACTGCCATTTTGAAGGCACCAAGCTGCGGGAGGTGCTCACACCGCTTGGCGATATCCCTAGGTCAGTGAATGGCACATTCATAAAAATATGGAACAATTGTACACTGAAAATGCCAGACTGACCCAGCAAATAGCGGTATTGGCTGACCAAATTGCTCAGATGCAGAGAGATGCAAAAAAAACCCAGCCAAGGAGGAAGTGCCCAGTAGCCATGCCAGATAAATTTGATGGGAATCAGGCAATGTTTGCCGCGTTTCTGGGACAATGCCAGCTGTTCCTGGGTTTGAGAGCGGAGGACTTTCCCATTGACCGGACGAAGGTGGGATTTATTATTAGTTTGCTCTCAGGCACAGCTGCCCGTTGGGCTACACCCTTGTTAACTCAGCCGAGCCCTTTGTTGGATGACTTCCAGGGTTTTTGTCAATACTTTAAACGTATGTTTGAGGATCCTATTAAGGAGGAAACATCAACTAGACGTCTGAAGTCACTGCAGCAGGGGAGTGGTTCATTGCAAGACTATGTCAGTGAATTCAGGCTACGTAGCCAGGATTCAATGTGGAATGAACCAGCTCTGATGGACACTTTCCAAGATGGATTGTCTGATGCCTTGCAAGATGAACTGGCGAGGGTGGACAGGCCACCAACGTTCGACGCGTTGGTCCACTTGTGCCTCCGGATAGACGCCCTGCTGCAGAGGTGAAGGCCTCGACGTGCATTCCAGGAGACCACCAGCATGCCAGGTCATCAAGCGTCTGCAGTGGACTGGGAGGAACCCATGGAGTTGGGTGCTGTCAGACCTCGAGTGTCACGTACAGAGATGGACAGACGATGTGCTGAGGGGTTGTGCTTCTACTGTGGGGATCTTGGACACCAAGAAGAATAGAAGGGTTGTACGGACTGCGGCCATCCCTCAGCAACAAACTATCATGTCAGACAACCGGCACGTTTGTGTGGCTGTGATACCCTGTTCGCACAATGTAGCGTGCATTCGTGGGGTGTGGAATCCCAGGGCGGATGCCCTGCCTAGGAAATCGGAGAACTCTGACCCTGCGAACTCGCTTCCATCTCGGACTGTTCTACCCATTGCATCCTGCGTTGCAGTTTATCATCCCATGAGCATAAAGTCTCTGATATGGGATGCGCAGCGGGGTGACGAATGGGTAGAGCGACAAAAGGCGGAAGTAGGGCCGGCTTCCCCATGGACTTTGGAAGAGGATCTTTTGAAGTATCGGGGCTGGCTCTATGTTCCCGCAGGGCACATCTATAGACCGGTGCCCTCTCAAGTTCATGGCACTTCTGCAGCGAGACATTGGGGGTTTTTCCGGACATTGCACCTGGCATCTCGTCAGTTTTGGTGGCCCCGTTTAAGAAATGACATGTGGAAGTGTGTGGAGTCGTATGTCCAGTGCCAATGGGCCAGGTCTGTGAGGAGGGCTTCACCAAGATTCCAGCCCTTGCCAACCCCGGTCCTTGTAGCACAGGACTTCGTTTCTAGGATCCCGGCGGGGTACCAGTGTCTTGGACTGTGTTCCGTGGAGGCCGTCACCAACCCTTCCGGGCCGCATCCCGAGCGTCGGAACTGGGGGAAGGGCCCTGCGGTGGGGGATAGTGTGGTGGCCCGGCAGGAGTTGGTGGAGCTGTTGCCAGACTCCAACGGCGAGGGGTCTTATGAGTTGGCCTTGGAGGAGATGGAGGACCCTGGACAGGGTGTTAGGGCTCGGACGGAGCTGTTAGAGCTGCCGCCAGACTCTGACAGTACGGGGGCTGGTGAGTCGGCCTTGGAGAGGGTGGAGAACCCTGGACAGGGTGTTAGGGCTCGGAGCTGTTAGAGCTGCAGCCAGACTCCGACAGCACGGGGGCTGGTGGTTCAGCCTTGAGGAGGGTGGAGGACCCTGGACGGGGTGTCGATGCCGCGCAGGGCAGGAGGAGACGTGGTGGCCACCGGATACCTGGGGAGCATTGGATCAAGGGGAATGTTCCTGCAGGTATTTGGGAATTACGAAGGAGGAAACACCGGAGATGAGTGCAAGCCATCTTATGGACAATCCATTCTGATTGCATCCGGACTGTGAGACTCGGGGGAAGGGCCCTGCGGTGGGGGATAGTGTTGTGACTCAGCAGAAACCTGTGAGTTGTTTCGGGATGCAGAATAATGAGCAGCTGTTGCTCATTAGGGTCTTCTCTGCAGATAAAAGACTGATGGTGCCACACCTTAGTTGCAGAAGTCAACGTCGTTTGTTTGTTCGTGAGTTCAGTTCCGTTCCTGTTCGAGTTCGTGTTCATGATTCAAAGAGGCACTTGGATAAGTGATTTGCTTTCTGTAAACCTGGTTTGCTGTAAGAGTTTTGTTTTTGCATTTGCTGTGTAACTTTTTGCCTGAGACTTTATCTATGTTTATTTTGGGCTCGCAGCCAGCTTGAGCCGGGACTGATAACGACATTCATTTTGCAAGCTGTGTGTTTGGCTGTCGTTTAGAACGGGCTAAGTAGGGGCCAGAACAGGATACTATCAAAATCAGTTTTCAGTCATTTAAAACTATAAGATATAGTCAGGATTCCAGACTACAAGACATTTAAGATAGAACAATGATCTTAAAATTGCAAGAATAAATGTTGTAATTTTACAACATTTACAAAGGTGGAAATTTTAGAAGAGCTTCCTAATGTTCAGCTGTTTAATATTAGAATCAATTATCCAGAATGATGTTGAGTGTACTGAATTCAGTGGCTTAAATGGCCCCTTTCAATAGATGATTCCATGTATTGAAGATTAAAAAATATAGATGACTTCCTAAATGCTTTCTTTAAAACTAGCTTATAATTCTAATTTTCCAAGCTTTATGCCCTACTAAGGGCTATATACAGTGGGGCAAAAAAGTATTTAGTCAGCCACCAATTGTGCAAGTTCTCCCACTTAAAAAGATGAGAGAGGCCTGTAATTAACATCATAGGTAGACCTCAATTATGAGAGACAAAATGAGAAAACAAATCCAGACAATCACATTGTCTGATTTGGAAAGAATTTTTTTTGCAAATTATGGTGGAAAATAAGTATTTGGTCACCTACAAACAAGCAAAATTTATGGCTCTCACAGACCTGTAACTTCTTCTTTAAGAGGCTCCTCTGTCCTCCACTCATTACCCGTATTAATGGCACCTGTTTAAACTTGTTAGCAGTATAAAAGACACCTGTCCACAACCTCAAACAGTCACACTCCAAACTCCACTATGGTGAAAACCAAAGAGCTGTCGAAGGACACCAGAAACAAAATTGTAGACCTGCACCAGGCTGGGAAGACTGAATCTGCAATAGGCAAGCAGCTTGGTGTGAAGAAATCAACTGTGGGAGCAATAATTAGAAAATGGAAGACATACAAGACCACTGATAATCTCCCTCAATCTGGGGCTCTACGCAAGATCTCATCCTGTGGGGTCAAAATCAAGAATGGTGAGCAAAAATCCCAGAACCACACGGGGGGACCTAGTGAATGACCTGCAGAGAGCTGGGACCAACGTAACAAAGGCTACCATTAGTAACACACTACACCGCCAGGGACTCAGATCCTGCAGTGCAAGACGTGTCCCCCTGCTTAAGCCAGTACATGTCCGGGCACGTTTGAAGTTTGCTAGAGAGCATTTGGATGATCCAGAAGAGGATTGGGAGAATGTTATATGGTCAGATGAAACCAAAGTAGAACTGTTTGGTAGAAACACAACATGTCGTGTTTGGAGGAGAGAGAATGCTGAGTTGCATCCAAAGAACACCATACCTACTGTGAAGCACATGGATGGCAACATTATGTTTTGGGGTTGTTTCTCTGATCTGTGTACAGGAAAGAATGAATGGGGCCATGTATTGTGAGATTTTGAGTGCAAACCTCCTTCCATCAGCAAGGGCATTGAAAATGAAACGTGGCTGGGTCTTTCAGCAGGACAATGATCCCAAACACACCACCTGGGCAACGAAGGAGTGGCTTCGTAAGAAGCATTTCAAGGTCCTGGAGTGGCCTAGCCAGTCTCCAGATCTCAACCCCATAGAAAACCTTTGGAGGGAGTTGAAAGTCCGTGTTGCCCAGCGACAGCCCCAAAAAATCACTGCTCTAGAGGAGATCTGCATAGAGGAATGGGCCAACATACCAGCAACAGTGTGTGCCAACCTTGTGAAGACTTACAGAAAACGTTTGACCTATGTCATTGCCAACAAAGGATATATAACAAAGTATTGAGATGAACTTTTAATATTGACCAAATACTTATTTTCCACCATAATTTGAAAATAAATTCTTTCCAAATCTGATAATGTGATTGTCTGGATTTGTTTTCTAATTTTGTCTCTCATAGTTGAGGTCTACCTATGATGTCAATTACAGGCCTCTCTCATCTTTTTAAGTGGGAGAACTTGCACAATTCGTGGCTGACTAATACTTTTTTGCCCCATTGTAACTTAAGTTCTGAAACTGAAGACTCTTAATAATGGAAACCTGCCAACAGTATTGAGTTTGTAATAGAGGTTTTTTTTTAAAAAAAATAGTCATATGCTATGTAGCATCAAGTTATTGCAAATCAATTATTTAACTATAAATTAGAATATTTGCCTACCATAATAGAATGACAGTAATAATTCTTAATAAACCTCTATCACTTCTATAGCACAGAAGTGCTCAACTACGTTTTATTGTATGGTTGTTAAACTATAATTCGATTGTTTTATTAGGCAGAAATTGATCCTTTGATTTATGTTGTAAGTCTACAATTGTACAGATTCTTAAATAATGTCCTGTAGAAAATGAAAAGAGAAGCAAATTATCATTACCAAAATATACATAAATGAATGGATTTGTGAAAAGTTTGCTTTAAAAAAATTATTTTTCTAAGTATTTAAAAATTAGATAATTATTGCCATACACAAAAAGGAAATTCTGGTGTTGTTTTCCAAATTTGATGTGTATGGTAGCATGAAACTGATTTCTATAGCTTAATGTTTATTTTTAACTAGATATTAAATCAGATATTTGATTATATATTAACAATATCTATAATGGTATGACATTTATGATGGCAGTGTGAATACTGAGAAAATATGACAAAGTAATATTTAAGTTTTAGAACATTCCTTAACTCTGGTTTCCAGGTATTGCTATGCCACAACTCTTTATCATCCTTAATAATTGGTTATGCTCCATGGGATGCTAGAAATTATAGCATCTGGCTAGCCACAAGTTCCTCATTCCTGCTTTAGGGCATACTCATAATGTCTATAAATTCAGACTATAAAATAACCTAATGGTATCATCTAAACCTCCTAGATTGCACTCCTACACGATGTTGGTAATGGAAATGAAAGGTCTAAATGCTTTCCATTAAAATGTATCGGGAAAAAAGACATGAAAAAAAGAAGAGGCTTTCAAGCCTTTTCCAATATTGCATATTAAAGTTGTTAAATCTAAGGATAAGAAAGAGAAGGTGGGAGAGGTAAGCCATTCAACTGTTTGTCTTCTTCAGCCTAAATCAATAGAATCCTGGACTAGTTTCATGCTTGAGTATTTAAATCATTTATAAGGGAATCGGTCAAAATCTTTGATTCAGAAGTCAGTTCTACTGTTATAATGGCATGGGTAGGGTTTTATTTTAGTGCAGTTCTTTGTGTTTCCTGGCATCTGTTCTAGGGGAGGGGGACTGCCCACTACAGAAGTGGTGCTGCAGCTAGTGATGGTGCTAATGTTGTGAATTGAAGAGAAGACAGGAAATGATAAACATTGCCTCCATCTACTAACAGAAACAATACAGGGCGGGGCATAACCTTTTCCTAGGGGGTCACAGCAACACTTGTAATAACAACACAAATAATTCATACACCATTCGAAAGCCCATCAAAAACTGAGTTTATTGACACGATTTAATAGTCAGTATGACCACCATTAGCCCTTCGAACAGCATTCAAACGAGGTGGATAAGAACACAACAAATCTTCAAACAGTTCCGTTCGATTTTCCAGATTTTTCAACACAGTTTCCAAATTCATTCTCAAAGTTTCAACTGAATATCGATTTTGACCTTGCTCCTGAATCATCAGAGCTTCCACTTCATCCTTAATTATGGCCCCAATGTTCTCTGCCGGATTGAGATCTGGCGAATTTCCCGGCCAGACGTCATTGCCTCAAAATTCGACATTGTTTTCCTTTAACAATTGCTGAGTCGCATTTGCACGCATGCAAGGAGCTTTGTCATGAAGAAAGACAGCCTCACCAACCACCAAGACATTGTCTGGATCACTGAGAAATGGAATGACATTCTCCAATAAAATTTTCTCACGGAAATAACTGCCATCCCAGGATTCCCCTTTATCCTTCAAAACCCAATGCAGTTTCTTGGCTGTGAAAATGACGAAAATCCCGATGCAAGTCGGATTGCGAACGATTTGTCGATATCGTTCATGTTTGGCGATGTCGTCGACGTCTTTAGCCCAAATTCGATCGTTCTGGAAATTCGGTTTTCGAATGGCATAAACGAAGAATTCGTCAGATGGCGCCAAATGAAGAAAATCTTCCTCGGTCCATTCAGACAACCAATCGCACAACCAAAGCCGATCTTGAACGTGTGTTTGAGTTTTCAATGGTTTGCAAATGATGTGGAATGGCTTCAAACCTTCTTGTTCTCGATATCGGCCGATTGTCCTTTGATCAACTCGTTTTCCACGAATTTGAAGGATTTCTTGGGCCACTTTTCGGTTTCCTTTTCGTTGTTTGCGACTGCCAGTTGCAATGATGGCTTTGCTTTCTTGGGACAGTTGCAGAGGACGCCCTTCTCCAAATTTTGTGAAACATTATTGGGCTGTTTTGTTCC
This sequence comes from Thamnophis elegans, assembly GCF_009769535.1. NCBI lineage: Eukaryota > Metazoa > Chordata > Lepidosauria > Squamata > Natricidae > Thamnophis > Thamnophis elegans. The sequence continues at coordinate 25,525,034 of NC_045548.1, forward strand.
AATTATCAGTAACCCAATCCGGATGACGTTTCAATTTGTTTGCAATCCATTTTCGATTGATAAACGTCGCTCCAGCATCGCGAGCCTCTCGAAAGGCAATGCATTTTATTCTGTCAATGATCCTTTGTTCTTCCGAATCGAATTTTCCAGCCATTCTTAAAGCAAATTTAACATTTAATAGCTCATTCAATTCAGTTTTTTATGGGCTTTAAAATGAGGTGTCGCGGAAGTTGTAAACTGCTGTCGATCTTGCTGTGACCCCCTAGGAAAAGGTTATGCCCCGCCCTGTATGACTGGAATTCCCATTCTGTGAAATGCACCATCAGGATAAAAGAGTAAATCTTAATGATAAAGATCCATTTCTCAAGTACCAACTCTACTACCTAATGACTGATATAATCTATTGCACAGCTACTATTTATATCCGTGTTTGACAATTATCTCTCAATCAAGTTTCTTCTGCAGAAAACATCTATTACTCATTATTGAACAACAGCTCTAAAGTTGACAGCTATGCTGATATTGTCCAAAATTGCAGCTATGGATTGAAAAAGATACCTTTTGCTCCTCAAAAGCTCCTGACATATCATCACAGAGTAACAACATATAGGAGTATGTATATATGTCTGTCTGTCTGTATGTCTGCTGTATGTCTGTATGTATGTGTATGTGTGTGTGTGTGTGTGTGTGTGTGTGTGTATATATATATATATATATATATGTATATGTATATGTATATGTATATGTATATGTATATGTATATGTATATGTATATGCATATGCATATATGTATATATGTATATATAAGAGTATATATATAGGAGTACATATAGGAGTACAAATTGATAAAAAGTTGTAAAATACAAATTGAAAGAATCATTTTTATATCAAGATGCAGCTGATGAAAAGCAGTGTCGGGATGCAGATCTTATAGTTAAGTATAGATAATGTAAGCTTCTATACATATGCAACTGTGAATTCTGAAAAACCTCTTTCAAATAATTTTAAAATAATAATTAATTCTTGGAATGGTGGCATATTATCAAAATATTATCTTTAAAATTGACATTGATTTATTTTGTAGTGTTAAAACCATTCAATGAACAACACAATGCAATATCCTAACTCAAAGGAAAAGAGGGAATAAAATTCTTCCTCAATTTTTATAGATTTGTTAAATGTTATATCTTCTATCTTGAAGATAACCTGTTGGCCTAGCAGTGTGAAATTTAAAATTTATGAGGCTTACAACATTAATAAAAAAGGAATGTCCATGGAAGAAAAATATGTGACCTTGATTTAAAGTGATAATAGTATTAAAAACTGTACTAGAAACTTGTTAAAAGTTTAAATTCTCATAACATTCCATAAAAGTATGCTTACTAGTTCTCAGATAACACCCCCCCCCCCAAATCCTCATAATTAACATGTTTGTTTCATATTCTTCTTTGTTGGACTGAATGCAAAGAAAAAAGGAATTTACTACATAATTGAAACGGAGGTTGAACCTCTTTTCAATGCCTCAATTTTAAACTGAAAGCAGACAATAGTAATTTAATTTTTATATACTCAAGACTTATTTACATATATGAGAATGATAGAAACTCACATAGCAAATTGAATGAATCATCCAACATTAGTATAAAATATTTTCTTTTTATATTCTGCAAATGTATGCAGATAAGGTTTAATTAAATGGGTGGTGGAACTGAAATACAAGCTAAAAAACAATTTCAAATTGATGTTCCAAAATTCTTTAAGCAAGTTCATAGAATGAGCTGTCCATATTTTATATAATTAATAAAGACTGCAATAGTAAATGAAATTATCTTTCCAAAAGCTAACAATTTGCTGTTGAGGATCACATTAAACATTAGCAGCTTGTTTCAGAAAATTGTACATAATTGTTTTTTTAAAACACTTCTTAAATTCATAATGCCATGTAGTTATTTTCTGAAGATGCCAGAAATGTAATTGAAGTGGACAGAATCCAAATAAAGTTAAAACAGAAATCAGCATTCTAATTTCATATTTCTTCTAGGTGAAATGATAAATGGAGGTATAAATTGTAAACAGGCAATAATGTGCTAGAATTTGTGCTTACTTTCTTTCTGCCTTTTCCCTCTATCTATCAGAGGAATTAAAGATTTTTATGTGACAGAACTGATGTATTGATCAATAACCCAACAACAATCATTTATACTGAAAAGTTTAGAAGAGTTCCAAGAAACTGCATTAACCATGCCAGATAGTTACAGCAGAATCAATAGACAGTCATTGCACTTAGTGAAGAGCATAAAGTACAGCTACATTTTTCTTACTCAGAATGAATACAGATTAAAGAAACAATCAGCTGAGAAAGTCTGTTGCTTCAGAGTCCCTTGGAATTTATTTATTTATTAATAAGATTTATAGGCCGCCCAATCCCGAGGGACTCCGGGCGGCTTACAAAAAGAGAGAAAAAAAGAAATAATAAAAAATAAAAAGGACAGATTTAAAATCACCACGCATACATTCGTTCTGATCGGGGCTGGACCTCAACAGTAAGGTCAACAGCCCCAAGCCTGCCGGAATAGCCAGGTTTTAACAGCTTTTCTGAAGGCCATGAGAGTGGGTAAGGTCCGGAGAGGGGGTAGCTCATTTCAAAGGGTCGGAGCAGCCACAGAGAAGGCTCTCCTCTGGGGAGCTGCCAGCCGACATTGTCTGGCTGACGGCATCTGAAGGATGCCCACCCTGTGGGATCTCACCAGCCGCTGGGAGGTGTGTGGCAGTAGGCGGTCTCGCAGGTACGCTGGCCCTAAGCCATGTAGGGCTTTAAAGGTGATAACCAACAACTTGAATTGCATCCGGAGACCAATAGGTAGCCAGTGCAGCTCGCAGAGGATAGTGTAACGTGGGTGTACCTAGGTACACCCAGTATCGCTCGTGCGGCTGCATTCTGGACTAGCTGCAGTCTCCGAACACTTTTCAAGGGTAGCCCCATGTAGAGCGCGTTGCAGTAATCCAGCCTTGAGGTGACTAGGGCATGAGTGACCGTTGGAAGTGCCTCCCGATCCAAGTGGGGCCGCAATTGATGCACCAGGCAAACCTGGGCAAAAGCCCCCCTGGTCACAGCCGACAAATGGTGTTCCAGTGTCAGCTGTGAATCCAGGAGGACCCCCAAATTGCGGGCCCTCTCTGAGGGGTGTAAGGGTCCATCAAGGATGGACTGTCTAGGCTGTCCTTCGGGGGCAAAATCCACAGCAACTCAGTCTTGTTGAGATTGAGTACGAGTTTTTTTACCCCCATCCAGATCCTGACAGCTTCCAGGCATCGGCACATCACATCCGCCACTACACTGAGCTGGCACGGGGCAGAGAGATACAATTGTGTATTGTCTGCATACTGATGGTACTTAACCCCGTGCTGTCGAATGATCTTGCCCAGCGGCTTCATGTGTATGTTAAATAGGAGGGGGGACAAGACCGAACCCTGTGGCACACCATATTTAAGGGCCTAGGGGTTGACCTTTGCCCCCCGACCAACACCGACTGTGACCTGTCGGGAGAGGTAAGAGGAGAACCACCGTAGAACGGTGCCTCTCACTCCCACCTCCTCCAGCCGTCGCAGAAGGATACCATGGTCGATGGTATCAAAGGCCGCTGAGAGGTCAAGAAGCACTAGGATAGAGGAATGTCCTCTATCCCTGGCCCGCTAGAGATCATCGGTCAGTGCGACCAAAGCGGTTTCGGTGCTGTACCCAGGCCTGAAACCAGACTGAAAGGAGTAGATAATCTGCTTCATTCAAGGTCCCTTGGAGTTGAAGCGCCACCACCTTCTCAACAACCTTCCCCCAAAAAGGAAGGTTGGATTAGATTAGATTAGAAGGTTTATTTATATGCCGCCGTTTTCCCTTGGGGGACTCAGGGCGGCTCACAATCCAAAAAGGAAAGGGGGGAAAACAGACTCTTTACATATAAGACAATACATAATTAAAACACAACATTCATACCATTCGGGGGGGTTACAATCTTAGCCCCAGGCCTGACGGGATAGCCAGATTCTGAGGGCTGTGCGGAAGGTCTGGAGAGTGGTGAGGGTACGAATCTCCATGGGGAGATCGTTCCATAGGGTCGGAGCTACCACCGAGAAGGCTCTCCTCCATGTGGTTGCCAGTCAGCATTGACCAGCAGATGGAACTCGGAGGAGGCCTAATCGATGAGATCTAATAGGTCGTGTGGAGGTAATTGGCAGTAGGCGGTCTCTCAAGTACCCAGATCCACTACCATGGAGGGCTTTATAGGTGACAAGTAGCACCTTGAAGCGTATCCGGAGATCGACAGGTAGCCAGTGCAGCTCGCGGAGGATAGGTGTTATGTGGGTGAAGCGAGGTGCACCCACAATTGCTCGCGCGGCTGCATTCTGGACTAGCTGAAGTCGCCGGATACTCCTCAAGGGCAGCCCCATGTAGAGCACATTGCAGTACTCCAGCCTAGAGGTCACAAGGGCACGAGTGACTGTTGTGAGAGCCTCCCGGTTCAGGTAGGGGCGCAACTGGTGCACCAGGTGAACCTGGGCAAATGCCCCCCTGGTCACAGCTGACAAGTGGTGTTCAAAAGTCAGCTGTGGGTCCAGAAGGACTCCCAAGTTGCGGACCCTGTCTGAGGGGTGTAATGCTTGACCCCCCAGCCTGAGCGATGGAATACTTGCCAAATTGGTGGGAGGGAAACACAACAGCCACTCGGTCTTATCTGGGTTGAGCACGAGTTTGTTAGCTCTCATCCAGTCCCTAACAGCTTCAAGTCCCTGGTTCATCACGTCCATCGCTTCATTGAGTTGGCACGGGGCGGACAGATACAGCTGAGTATCGTCTGCACACTGGTGGTATTTTATCCCGTGCCGCCGAATGATCTCGCCCAGCGGTTTCATGTAGATGTTGAAAAGTAGGGGGGACAAGACCGAACCCTGCGGCACCCCATATGTTAGAGGCCTAGGGGTCGATCTCTGCCCTCTAACTAACACCGACTGCGACCTGTCCGAGAGGTAAGAGGAGAACCACTGCAAAACAGTGCCTCCCACCCCCACCTCTCGCAGTTGTCGCAGAAGGATACCATGGTCGATGGTATCGAAAGCCGCTGAGAGGTCAAGGAGAACCAGGATGGAGGCATAGCCTCCATCCCTGGCTCTCCAGAGGTCACTGGTCAATGCGACCAAAGCGGTTTCTGTGCTGTAGCCAGGCCTGAAGCCGGACTGGAATGGGTCAAGATAGCTAGCTTCCTCCAAGGCCCGCTGGAGCTGAAAGGCCACCACCTTCTCAACAACCTTCCCCACAATGGGGAGGTTGGAGACTGGACGATAATTGTTAAGAACGGCTGGATCCAAAGATGGTTTCTTCAGGAGGGGTCTCACCACCGCCGCTTTAAGTGTGGGGGGAAAGACCCCCTCCCGAAGGGAGGCGGTAACAACTGCCTGGATCCAGCCCCGTGTCACCTCCTTGCTATTAACAACCAGCCAGGAGGGGCACGGGTCCAGTACACATGTGGAGGCACTCACAGCTCTCATGGCCTTGTCCACGTCCCCAGGGGCAACATCCTGAAACTCAACCCAGCGATGGTCTACCAGATTATCCCCCTGTGCCTCGGCTGGATCTGCAGAATCGGAGTCCAACTCCGACCGAAACCGAGCAACTTTGTCCGCTAAGAACTGGAGGTAATCCTCAGCCCTACCCTGCAAGGGATCCCCCGTATCCCTCCTATTTAGGAGGGAACGGGTTATCCTAAACAGGGCGGCTGGGCGCGACTCAGCGGAGGCGATCAAGGTGGCAATATAAGATCTTTTTGCCGTCCTAATTGCCCTGATGTAATCCTTGATGCACGATGTTAGAAGTGCTTGGCTCGATTCGGATTTGTTGGATCTCCACAAGTGCTCTAGGCGTCTCTTCCGGCGCTTCCTCTCCCGGAGTTCCTCGGTGAACCAAGGAGGCCTCCTGGATCCACAGCCTCGGAGCGGCTGTAGTGGCGCAATCCAGTCAAGAGACTCCGTTGCTGCCGAATTCCAGGCAGCAACCAGGGTCTCCACCGGACTGTGGGCGAGAGTATCAGGAATAACCCCAAGCTCCGTCTGGAACCTCAAGGGGTCCATAAGTCGCCTGGGGCGGAACCACCTGGTCGGTTCCTCCTCCCTACAGTGGAGGTTTGGCCTCCGAAAGTCAAGCCTCAGTAGGCAATGGTCTGACCACGACAGGGGTATGATCTCACTGCCCCTCAGACCAAGATCACAAGTCCACTGCTTCGAGAGAAATACGAGGTCGAGTGTGTGACTCGATGAATGGGTTGGGCCCCGAATTACCTGGGTCAAGCACATGGCTGTCATGGAAGCCATGAACTCCTGCGCTCCGTCAGAGTGTTCACTGAGCGTGGGTAAATTGAAGTCCCCCAGAACCATAAGCCTGGGGAACTCAACTGCCAGCTCGGCTACTGACTCGAGGAGCGAGGGGAGGGCTGCTGCAACGCTGTTGGGAGGCAGGTACGTTAACAGCAAACCCACTTGACCCTTGAGGTCCAACTTCACCAGCAGGGACTCACACCCGACAAGCTCCGGAGCAGGGATCCTACGAGGTACTAGAGACTCTCGGATAACAATAGCCACACCTCCACCCCTTCCCTGGGCTCTCGGCTGATGGAGCACCTGAAAACCTTCTGGGCACATCTCTACGAGGGGGACTCCTCCCTCCGGGCCCAGCCAGGTTTCAGTAATACATGCCAGGTCTGCCCTCTCGTCTAAAATTAAGTCCCGGACGAGGGGAGCCTTGTGAACTACAGACCTGGCATTTAGCGACAACAGCCTGAGACCAGGGTCCTGATTACTCGCGCCATCTGGCCTTGGAGTGGGTCTCATAGGGCCGGAAGGAGGGATCTCTATGACGTAGCGAGCCCTCCTTCCCCGGTAATGGCCAGCCCTAAGTATCGACCTGGAGACAGGTCGATACTTCTTAAGAATAGCTGGGTCCAGAGAAGCCTTTAATGGTTGCGGGAAAGACCCCTCCTGCAAAGATGCGTTCGTAATCATCTGGAGCCAGCCTCGTGTTACCTCCCTGCTGGTGGAAACCAGCAAGGAGGGGCATGGGTCCAGTAAACAGGTGGAGGCACTCATCGCTCCCATGGCCTTGTCCACTTCCTCAGGGGTAACAAACTCAAACTCATCCCAGTAAATCTGACTGAGACTCTCCCTCGGCATCTCAGCTGGTACTGCCCAAGTAGAGTCCAGGTCCGCCCGAATCTGAGTGATTTTATCCGACAGAAACTGAATGAACTCCTCAGCTCCTCCCTGCAGGGGTTCCCCCGCATCCTCACCTTTTAGGAGGGAGCGGGTCACCCTAAACAGGGCGGCTAGGCGAGATTCCGCGGATGCAATAAGAGCGGAAAAATGTGTACATTTTGTCGCCCGTATCACCACTAAATAAGTCCTGATAAAGGCTCTTAATAGTGTTCGGTCAGATTCGGAGTTACTAGCCCTCCAGCGTCACTCTAGGCGTCTCTTTTGGTGCTTCATCTCCCAGAGTTCGTCGGTGAATCAAGGTGCCCTCCTGGATCCACTGCTGCGGAGAGGCCACAAAGGCGCAATCTGATCCAGTGCCTCAGCCGCCGCAACATTCCAGGCTGCGACCAAGGATTCTGTCAGATTGTGGGCAAGGGAGTCAGATATCCCTCCAAGCTCCTTCTGAAATCCTTCCGGGTCCATCAGGCGCCTGGGGCGGAACCACTTAATCGGCTCCACCTCCCTGCAATGGGGCAGTAGCATCCTAAAGTCAAGCCTCAGCAAGGAGTGATCTGACCAGGACAAGGGCGAGGTCTCTAGTCCCCTTAATTCAAGATCACGTCTCCACTGCCCCGAGAGAAATACAAGGTCGAGTGTGTGTCCTGCTCTATGAGTTGGACCCTGTACTAGTTGGGTCAAGTCCATGGTTGTCATGGAAGCCATGAACTTCTGCGCCCCGTCAGAGTGTTCACACAGGGATGGCAAGTTAAAGTCCCCCAGTACCATTAGTCTCGGGAACTCCACCGCCAACCGGTCTAGGATCACAGGTAGGTACGTCAGGAACAAGCCCAATTGAACCCCTAAGTCCAACTTCAGGAGGAGAGACTCACACCCCACAATCTCTGGGGCAGGGATCCTGCGGGGAGCTAACGACCTTCGGATGATAACTGCTACTCCCCCACCCCTTTTCTGGTGTCATAGTTGGTGGAGCACCTGGAACCCATCTGGGCACATTTCTGAGAGGGGGATTCCTCCCTCTTGGCCCAGCCAGGCTTCAGTTATACATGCCAGGTCTGCCTCCTCATCTAATATTAAGTCCCGGATGAGGGGAGCTTTATTTACCACAGACCTGGCATTTAGCAACAGCAACCTGAGACCAGGGCCCTGATCTCCTCTGCCACCAGCCTGAGGGGCCGGAACAAGGAATCGCTGTGATATAGTTCTTTCCCGGTAATGGCTAGCCCTACAGCTCCCGTCATATCTGCCCCTCCCGGTCGTAACCAAAATGCTCCGACCCTCCCCCATCCCTGTAGACCCCTACCCCTCTCCAATGGCCCCCATTCTTCCCGGCAGGCCGCACGCACCATTCATTCCAGGACGGGGGGCGAATCTGGGCCCCCATCCACTTCTGCTTCTGCACTCAGTGGAGGAGGCTCCAGGTCGCACACCCGGTCCTATCATATACACCAAGCAGCCACTCTCCTCATACACACCCCACAATAATCATTAAAATACAATACAATAATATAATAAATTAATTAAGTTTAAAAAGTGGGCACATTCTCTCTCACATTCATACATTCATACACTCAGCAAACAGGCTAAAAACGCAGTTCTTAAATCTGCAAGGGTGGTTAGCGCAAGTTCGAAGTGGCTGGGACCGGTAACAGTTTGGGAGAGAGGGGTTCCTCGCTCTCGCTCTTCTCTCCTGCGGGGTCCGGAAGAATGCAAAAAATCCGAAAATCTGAGGTGGCTGGGGGGGTTGGCGCCAGTTGGGGGGGGCAGGCTCCCCATCCACATCCTCCTCGTCCCCTGTCCTCTCCTTCTGCGAGGGCCGTGTGTCATAGGGTATGTATGTATGTATGTATGTATGTATGTGTGTGTGTGTGTGTATGTGTGTGTGTGTGTGTGTTGCATTTGTGCTGATAAATAAATAAAGGGAATACCAGGGGTTGTGACACAATACATATACATATACATACATACATACATACACACATACATACACACACACACACACACACACACACACACACACACACACACACATATATCCAAAATCAATATCCTAATTAACAACTAAGAGCTACACACAACCAGGCACCATATAAATATAACATGTAGAATAGCCCAGTGCACATATTTTGGAGAAAGAAAAGTTCCTTGATGGGGTCTAGCATGAACAAGCTTGCAAGAACAAAACTTTGGTCTTGGTGACCGACTCAGATTGGATCCTGCATAAAAATTCATATCACTGAAGGAAAAGCATCTGCATAGTATTTCAAGATTTGCAAAATATTTAACTTGGATTATTTTGCTGTATCTCTTACCGCAATTCTGCAGCATATTATTAATCTTATCATATTGAAGATTAGGAGATTGAGGCTGAAAAACTACTTGGCCAAACACTATTTAGTGAACATTCCTTCTTCCTTCCTAACCTGATTATAATCTAATTCAATTTTTAAATTTCCTAGCATGTCACCTGATTACCTGAAATAATGGTGATTAAATCTTCAGTTGCAAGACAGATTAGTTATAGAAAACACAGTTGCAAAGGATAAAGTAATGATGCACTCTTGAACTCATACCACTGCAATAAGTAATTACCTTGTAGAAGTAAAGAAACCACCCACATAAGAGAACTACAGCTTTGTTCTTTATTTTCAAAGACTAAGGTCTGAAATCCTGCACATAATACCTGAGTGCTCTACATCAAAGGATTTTCGTATTCGTCTGCCATTTAGTTTAATTAGAGATAATGCAAACATGGATTTAAACTGTGCTGAATTAGGAAAGATCTCCAGAAAACACTGTCAAGGAATTAATCAATTCTGTTTTAATCTTGTACATCTTCCCCAACATCACAATACCTGACTGGTGCACCTCTGCTTTGTGCAGGCTTCAACAGAACCGTCACGGTACTGTCCGTTTGATTTGAAGGTGTTTCCAACTCATAGGGTGGCATAGAAGGTGCTAGACAAACAAGAACACATGAAACAGACTCATTTAATTTGTCCCTTTCATATCATCTGGATCTTAAAACAGTCTTCCTAAAAATAGTGTTTACAGCAGGGCCACATACCCAGAGCATTCTAAACCAATTTCATTCTCTTTGATGAACTTGTCAGTCTACTGACAACCATACAGCTCCTGTGATAGGATATCTTTCTACGTCAGAATATTCAGTAATATTCAGATTTTTCTGAAATTCAGACATATTCATTCTGAATTGAATGATAATATGTGTAGTCATAAAACAGAATCAAATTGTTGGGTATGTTGTTGATATCCTCAATTTCACAGAACAGACACCAAGAATGAATATTTTTTTCCATGAGCTTTTCATTAAGAATTTAAGAGAATGTCTATGGAGATTCTCAGTCATCCACGTCATGGTTGTCCTGAAGGTGCTTTTTCAAGAGGCAACTGGACTTTCTGTTTTTTCTTTGAAAACGTTTCACTTCTCATCCAAGAAGCAGAGCTGAAGAAACTTCTTGGATGAGAAGCGAAACGTCTTCGAAGAAAAACCAGAAAGTTCAGCTGCATCTTGGAAAAGCACCTTTTGAATATACAAGAACTTCATTTTCTATAAGGGGGGGGGGTAACTTTTGTAACTTCTTTCTAATCAATTATTATTTAATTAATTTCATTATTCTGATAGTGATGATACAATGTTTTTTAAAATTAATTAATGAATAAATTTAATGAATGGTTAGTTTCAGTAGCATAGTACTTTTAGATTAACTAAAAGTTAAGCTTAGTCTTGCTGATACAGATTTTCTACTTAATTATTTATTATTCCTACAAAAATAGTAGAAACTTGGGACTATTGAATTTGGCTGTGGATAAGTAACAAAAATAAAGATTTCCGTCTTTAAGACACAGTATTCTCTTATGTAAGAAAAGTAGTCTAAACTAAAGAAAGTTTTCTAAACAAATGAAAAACTAGACCTGCCATTTTAAAGTTGAAAATATAATTGAATTGGGCATAGCTAAATATGTAAGTTTAAATGGAACATGTTTAATCATCTTAACTTTGTCCTAATTAAGCTTTCTTTAAAATTTAGAAAAGTTGAACAGTGTGCCCATCACTCTCCAAGAATAGCAGTAGCACTTAGACTTATATATGCTCCATACTGCCCTCTCTAAGCGGTTTACAGAGTCAGCCTCTTGCCCCCAACAATCTGGGTCCTCATTTAGAATAGATCCTAATGTTATTGGCACAAAAAATACTGATTTCAGAATTTTTGAGTAATAGTTCTATTTCTTGGAATTTCAGATGATAAACATATATAATTATAGCATCTGTAAATAAAGTATCTGAACATGTAATTAGTAACAGATAATGCTAAGTAATACATAATTAAAACAACTTCACCAATCAACTGTCATTAACTTTGTCAGACTTATTGATTCTTTGATAACTATGTTGGGGAAAAAAGGATTGCTCTGAACATGGAGCTAAGACTGACTACTAAGACTAGACCACATTAGCTTTTAAATAACACTCTGGCTACCAGTATATTTATAAACATGATATAAATGTTTTGAGATAACATTTAAAATAGCAAACTCATGTGCCTTCAGTTGCCACTAATTCTACTTCATTTGTTATGGACCGTCATTCCTGTCTCTTTCTTCCACAGAAGTACAGGTGACCCGAGAAAAAGTGTTTCAGTTATAATATATTTATTGCTTTCAACTTTTTAATACTTCACTATGTCAATTATACTGTTGTCATTGATTTCTTTTTCTTGGACACTGTTTTATAACTCAGCTACTATTGTTTTATAACTGAGTTTATTAAATTGAAGGTTGAACAAAAATGGTTTTAATACATATAATAAGTAAAATAAAATCTCCTTCAAATTGAGGAAGGTTTCTAGTGATTTCATGGCCCTTTCTGATATAGGTAGCCTTTGGGTTACAATGGCAATTGGGAATGGAATTGCTATTGCAAAGTGATGCAGTCATAAAGTGTGACATCATGTAACCACATTGCTTAGCAATGAAAAATACAGTACTTACGGTTGCCCTTATAACCTCAAAATGCGGCATCATTCAGTAGGAAATGGTGGAACTTCCAAGTAAGGAGCGTAGGATTACCATGAGGGAAGCCCAGTGCAGCCTGTGCACAAATTGGGGAAGATCAAGCCAGGGGAGAACATGGTGCAATGGAAGTGCAAGAAGACTGTATGGTAAAAAATGTGGTGCCATATGAATTCAGGAAGGCTTATTGGAGGGTGTGGCACAAGCATTAGAACAGGAAAGCCAAGGGACTCAACAGCATGACTTGTGACCTTCCCTGAAGCTTCCCCAGTGACTTTGCTTGTGCAAAGCTGGCAAGGATAATTGTAACTGGAAATCATAACTGGAAATCATGTGACTGTGGCTCCCTGCAACTTCATAATCGTGAGTCAGGCACAACTTGTTTCACTTGAAGGTGGAGTTGTCCCATAGCTGTGCCCAAAACTATACTGTTTCTTCTTGGTCAGGTGTTGACTGGTTTCTCCATTGATGGATTGGCAGAAACTTTTGTGGTTTGATTGAAATTGCCTATAGTACGCAATTTCAGCTTTTTATCTGTTGATCTTCTTGGCGCTAGCTGTTATTTGCTTCTTTATTATTTCTACTGCTTCATTGATTTTCCTTGTTTCTAGGTAGTATTTTATGATCCGTTATTCTTTGGTCTTCTTTTATCTGTCCAAACTTGCTTTCCTCTGCCAACTTTCTTTTCCAATCTAACATTCCATTTTAGTGGTCAGTGTTTGGTTTTTTCCTTTAGTTGATTTTTCATCCAAGGTATTCACTTATAACTGCAGCTGTGCTGTACATTAACTGATTTGTTTGTTTTTTACAGTGAGCTGGTGCTTATATTTGATATTAGAGATAGCGCTTCACTTACAACCACTTGTTCAGCAACAGTTCAACATTATGATGGCACTGAATGGACTTAGTTGCAGTCTCCCTGAAGTCACATGATCAAATTTTGGGGGCTTGGCGGCCTGCCCACAGTTATGATTGTAAGGGTGTGTGTGTGCAACTTCCTACCATCTATCTCCCCCGCCATCTATGCAGAAGCTGGGTCCTAAAGTGAGAGACAGCAAAAAGCTTTCCAAAGAAATTTGCAAGAACTTTTTGTTGTTAGTATGCTCCTTTTTGGCCCCAGCTGAGTGGCCTTCACCCACCCACTAAGGTACTTTGTGCTCTGTTAATAACCCACACAGTCACTTAACAGCTGCACCTAAGAAAGCCAGGATGCAATCATAAAGTTAATAGAGATTCAACTTACGACTGCAGTGACTTATGACCATAATTCCAGGGTCAGTTGTGATAGTAAGTCAAGATCTACCTGTATAAAATTGGCATCTTTTAATACTTGTGCTAGCTGTTTCTTTGAAACCAGCTTCAATGCAGGCAACTTTATTCTATTGTTTTTGTGCTGCTCTGAATACTCAGTTATTCTTTCCATTTTCTCTTCTTTTTATTTGCTTTGATTGTTTCTCAGGATAAGGCAAAGGACAGGGTGTCTGGTTTGGGAATAAAATAATCCAATAGCTATGTTGGCTTCCAAGTCCCCTGGTTTGCCTCTTCAGTTTGAGCTACTTCTGGAAAGATTTTGATTTCTTTGCCCTTGGTAGATCTTTGTAGTTTTCCCCCCGTTTCTACTTCTGTGAATGCTTTATTTCATTTTATAAAGTGACTTTGATCTGCTATTTCAAGCTATTTAGCTCTCATCAGCTAGCCGTACCCTTACTGGGATTCGAACCTGGGCTAGCTTCCTCCCATAATTGGGGCATACTAGGACTTTAAATATATATATTTTGGATTCCCAGTAAGGTTATGGCTAGCTGATGAGAGCTAAATAGCTTGAAATAGATCTATACTAGTCTCCCTTTATTTATTTATCAGCACAATAAAACACAAATATAACAAAGGCAACAGTAAAAATATTGGGTTTCTGTCATGATGGACTCTTGTGACGAGCCGATGGACAAAGAATGGAAGCAGTTAGCTTCCTCCCATAATTGGGGCATACCAGGAGTTGTGACTTTAAATATATACCTTCTTCCCTGGCTTCAGCTGATAAGGAGGAGACCTGTGGCTTAATGGCTAAGACGTTTGCCTAAGATGCAATACAGCACAGGTTCGAATCCCAGTAAGGGTATGGCTAGCTGATGAGAGCTAAATAGCTTGAAATAGATCTATACTAGTCTCCCTTTATTTATTTATCAGCACAAATAAAACACAAATATAACAAAGGCAACAGTAAAAATATTGGGTTTCTGTCATGATGAACTCTTGTGACGAGCCGATTGACAGAGAATGGAAACAGTTAGCTTCCTCCCATAATTGGGGCATACCAGGGGTTGTGACTTTAAATAAATAAATAATATAAATATAAATATAAATGTGTGTGTGTTTTTTTATTTGTGCTGATAAATAAATAAAGGGAGAATAGTATAGATCTATTTCAAGCTATTTAGCTCTCATCAGCTAGCCATACCCTTACTGGGATTCGAACCTGTATATATATGTGTGTGTGTGTGTGTGTGTGTGTGTGTATACATACATACATACATACAATAGATAGGTAGGTGTTTCTGCTGGCACAGCACTTTGTTAATTTAATTCTCATCAATCAGTTAAAGAGCTTTCCAAAAGGAAAAAAAAAGTTTTTGCATTCTGCAAACCTGCCCCAAACAGCCCGTTTTTCACAAAAACGGGCCCATTTTTTTACAAAAAGGCATGAATAGCCTTGGGGGAGGCTTGCAGAGTGCTCCTGAGGGAGCCCAAAATGAACAAAAACTGGCCCATTTTTTCACAAAAATGGGCCCGTTTTTTGTCAAAAAAATTGCGTGCATAGCCTTATGGAGTCTTAGAGAGTGCTGTTGGGGGCTGGGAGGGGCAAAAAACAGCCCGTTTTTTGCTCATTTCTGCCCTCCCCAACCCCCAGGAGCTCTCTGAAAGCTTCCATAAGGGTATGCACACACATTTTGGTGAAGGGGCGGGGCTTCAGGAGGCAAAAGATGCTGTATTCGGTGTACAAGATGCACTCAGATTTTTAGCCTCTTTTTTGAGGAAAAAAGGTGAGTCTTATACTCCGAAAAATGCGGTATCCTCTTTTCACTGGACTTTATCTGTAATAACATATTATTATTTCTTGTTTTATTTTCTTGTATTATTATTGTTGTTGTTTTAATCATTGCACAGTGAGCCAGATGTTCAGACTGGATTTGGCATTTTTGTCTACCTATCGAGTCCTTACCAAGGACCTGGGATAGGCAAATTTGAATGTTTGACAGTGTTACTGATATCGTTGCAGGATGGAAGCAGTTCCAAGTAAAGCCACCTTCTGCAATTGACTGATGGTAAATTTGTCCAATGATGGTGTTCAAGTGGTGCTCCAGTTGTTTTAGGACTGCAGCCAAGGCGCCTATTACTATTGGTACTACCCTTGCTTGCCCTTGCCATAGAAATGTGAACATTTACTAAAAGGCCATTTTAATAACCTAATATGAGATTAATGTTTTTATATCTGTTTAGCTTAGTTTGTCTCAACATTTTAAAAATGAGTCTCAAAATAATAAACTAATATCAATAATATTTTGTATACAAAATGATGTGTGCACTAATGTTTAGATAACATTGTTTAGAAAGGAAATACGTTTTAACTGCTTTACTTAAAATATGCTCCTGACATCCATAAATAAAATTGCCAAATTTAAGTTAAACAATTTAAATAAATTTAACATTTATCATAATGGCAAGGTTGCTGATTTTAAATAATACCTGATATCTTTGTGGTAAATTGACTTGTTACAGGTGGTCCAAAGCCTTTGGCTGTACTAGCCCGGATAGTGAAAGAATAAGTAGTTCCAGGATGCAGTCCAAAAAACAAATAATGTGTTTCATTCCCGTGCTTTAGAACCCGTCCACTTTGGTTTGATAAATCTATTTCTGGGTCAAAGGAGCTGACAGCCTTGTATGTGATCTACAAAAAAATACCAATATCATCAGAAGTTGGACAAGGACTGCATAATTATTCAATATACCCTTTAGATGTCTGCAATGTCAGACACCTTCTGATAAGTTATTTTACTCTTAAGAACTTCATGTCTGAAATACATAGAACACAGATTTAGCCAAAGTATTGTGAGGTGTTTTTTTTGTAGCCTCAGGGCTTAGAGATACCAAGTTTATAATTTTAAAGGCTATAATTCAGATTTAAGCTAATATTTTGAACTTGTCTGCTTTCCCCCCACCCCCTAATTTTCTTCTGGTTTGGAGGAAAATTAGTAACTGAGAGAAGGATTGAATGGTGGGATCTATAGTACTCTTTGAGTATGGTTGTTTTCTTAGAATTTTATTACCAAAGTGGGTAACATCATCAGTGCACATTTCAAGAAAACAATCACATTCAGAGAGCACCAAGGACCTTACAAATGAATATCTGTTTGTTAGGTATACACAGAAACACAAACTGACCAAAAATATGTTTGAGGATGGTAATGATGCTGTGAAACACTTTGATGACAATTGCACTTCACACTTTTCTTAATTAACAATATGCTGGCCACTCAACAATCAACTAAAGGCAAAATTTTAATCTACTTGAATACTTAAAAGAGAGACCGGGACAGAGAAAGGAGACCCGAGAACTACCAAAATTCTATCACCTAGTAGTCCATATCCATGTAACTCACTGAGAGAGAAGCTCTCAAAAGATCTTCAAATAACTGAATTGGATAGGTGGATTCATTTCTGGTACAGTAAAACGACACTACTGCGCTTTCTGATTTCTCCTGCATTTCTAATCATGCCATTCAGTCTAAGCCCATACTATTATTAAGGAATTACCAGAAAATTCTGATGCTATGTATGTAAGTTAAACAAACAAAAAAACCGAGGAACAACAATCTAATGACAAGTTAACATTCCAACCATGGCTTGTAGAACACACATAATACTTGCAAATACTACTCTTAAAATAACCATGTTTTGTTTGAAAGTTGTAACAAGATACATGCTTTGTTCAACGCTCAAACAAAAACAATTAGAACAAACTTTTTTTTTCAAGATTATAAGGGTTGACTGATAGTACAGTACTGAGTTCTGACAGCTCACAACACTTCGTTTCAGCTACAAACTGCTTCTCTGCAGGCAATTCTTGCATAATTTTTTCCTTATTATATTTCATATGTAGTTTCTCATTCTGTTTTGAAAGATTATGAATTTAGACAATCTAGATTAGTCTGGTTTTTCCCCTAGAAGACACCTTGAAATAATTTTCATGCAGTATCTTAGATTACTCCTGAAGAAATATTTCAAAAAACACAAATAAATCATAATACAATACATTTCTAACATATTCAATCCATGTTTACAACATTTATAATGGGAAGCAGTTTAGTCTGGACCTGTAAAAAATCCCACCACTGCAAGTGGAAGCCATAGAGAGACCTTTCACAGAACTTTAGATAAGAAAAGCTGGTCTAGAAATAAAATAAATCACAGGAAGAATAACTTTTTCATTACCCACACAATTTTATTTTGCTAATCTACTCAATTTTAGAAATATATTTTTCTACAGTAAATTATTTCTCTTCTTTTATAATAAAACAGTGTTTCACAACTGGCTGGAAAACAATACTGACAGTTTCGTAAAGCTAGATTACATATTTTTTTGGTTTGGTTTTTCCGTAACATTTTAACATCTCTTTCTGAAAATGAAGTAAAAACATAAATGTCAAACTAATTTAGTCAAGTAAGAGTTTTGACAGTGATTATAGGTTGACAATAAAATATGCTTTGTCAGTATATTTACACAAGGTATCTTAGGGCAGAGGTGTCCTATAGTTCTTTTGTTAGATTAACAAATAACATGATTTTGTTGAATTTGCATTTTAATAAATGACAGGTTCTTCTTATTTTCTGTTACAACAATAAAATTGTAAAAATGCAATAGTGGGCATAAATTAATTTGGGGACAGAATGAGATGGGATGGAGAAAATCTGTGTGTGTATCAAAGTGACAAAGGGGTGTAATGAAAGTAGAGTTAAAGCACTCATAAACCTTCTGCAGTTATCAGAAAAAATATTATAGAAGTATAAGCAGCACTAGGGAAGCAGTGGCTCAGTGGCTAAGACGCTGAGCTTGTTAATCAGAAAGGTCGGCAGTTTGAATCCCTAGTGCTGCGTAATGGAGTGAGCTCCTGTTACTTGTCCCAGCTTCTGTCAACCTAGCAGTTTGAAAGTATGTAAAATGCAAGTAGAAAAATAGGGACCACTTTTAAAGACCACTTCCGTGTGCCTTTGGCGTTTAGTCATGCCGGCCATATGACCACAAAAACGTTTTTGGACAGAGCTAGCTCTTTGGCTTTGAAACGGAGATGAACACCGCCCCCTAAAATCAGGAACGACTAGCACATATGTGTGAGGGGAACCTTTACCTTTATAAGCAGCACTGATATCCTAAATACCAAAAATCACCACCTTAATGTTGAGATTAATATGTACTATATTATATTTTTCCTCTGAGATTTTCTAATTAAAATGCTAAAATAGCATGAGTGTAATTAAAAGCTGAATTGTGAATCAATAGGAACAATTATCAGATATATAAGAAAAATACTTTATGATATTGATTGAAATCAATCCTATAGTTAAATGTATAACATACTTCATATAAAGTAATCACTCCATATGTTTGTACTGGCTCCTTCCATTGAAGAAAAATCTTCTCCTCAAAAGTATTTCCCTGGATAGATTCAAGCGGAACAGCACTTGGAACTAATGAATAAAATAAAAACATCTTATTATGCTTAGCAAAGTGCACTGTAATTTAGGAACACTAAAGTTTCATTTAAGATTACAAAAATCATTTGGCAGAGTACTAATAAGATATATTCAAGTAGTTCTAAAATAACAATGGTTTTCAATGGCAAAATAACTTCTGAAGAGTTTTGTCCATTAAACAGTTTTAAGCAAACAGTTAAAATCATGTAGTTGACACACGCGCACACACACACTTTTCTAATGATATAATCACCATGTGTATGTGTGTACCGTATTTTCACGACCAAAAGCCGCACCAGATTAAAAGCCGCAGTATCAATTAACGTTAATTTTTCAAACTTTTTCCACATACAAAGCGCACCGGGTTATAAGCCGCACGTTTCCCGACACTTCTGGACATCTGTTGCAGTCGCGAGGAGGAGCGGAGAACAGCGCGAAGGTTCTTGGCGCTCCAGGAAGCCGCGAAAGCAGTTGGGAGAGGCGCACGGCTTGGTTTCTCCTCCCTGGACGTCACAGCAGCAGCCCCAAACTCATCGATCTCAGTGTTTTTCGCATCGGGGTGTGCTGCAAGAGCATGCCCCGATGCGAAAAACACAGAGTTCGGTGCGCTTGGGGCTGCTGCTGCTGCGACGTCCAGGGAGGAGAAACCAAGCCGTGCGCCTTCCCCAGCTGCTTTCGTGGCTTCCTGGAGCGCCAAGAACCTTCGCGCTGTTCTCTGCTCCTCACGACTGCAATAGATGTCCAGAAGCGGCTTTTGGGGCTAATGGGGATTGAATTTCCAGCTTGATAGCCCCTGCCGCTTCTGGACGTCTATTGCAGTTGTGAGGAGCCGAGGAGAGTGCGGAGAACAGCGCGAAGGTTCTTGGCGCTCCAGGAAGCCGCGGAAAGCAGCTGGGGGAGGCGCACGGCTTGGTTTCTCCTCCCTGGACGTCGCAGCAGCAGCCCCAAGCGCACTGAACTCTGTGTTTTTCGCATCGGGGCATGCTCTTGCAGCACACCCCGATGCGAAAAACACAGAGATCGGTGCGCTTGGGGCTGCTGCTGCGACGTCCAGGGAGGAGAAACCAAGCCGTGCGCCTCCCCCAGCTGCTTTCGCGGCTTCCTGGAGCGCCAAGAACCTTCGCGCTGTTCTCCGCACTCTCCTCGGCTCCTCACAACTGCAATAGACGTCCAGAAGCGGCAGGGGCTATCGAGCTGGAAATCCAATCCCCATTAGCCCCAAAAACCGCTTCTGGACATCTATTGCACTCGCGAGGAGCGGAGAAGAGCGTGAAGGTTCTTGGCGCTCCAGGAAGCCGCGAAACCAGCTGGGAGATCTTTTTCCACATATAAAGCGCACCGGATTATAAGCCGCACTGCCGGTTTTGGATCAAATTTTAGGATTTTCAGTGCGGCTTATAGTCGTGAAAATACGGTAATTTATATGCTACGGAGTGGAGTGGAGGCAAAGGGGGAACAGAAGGGAAGGGAACTTTTCCACTGCCAGCTTCCCACAAGGAAATTCAGTGGGAAAACCCACAGGAAGTCAGAAGTTGCTCCAATGTCCACATGGTCATTCTGTTTCTCTGTTTAGGTAAAGGAAATCTCTCTGAAATATTGACACCACAGTCATGGGTTGTCTAGTTCATATTAAATGCTAGAAATATTACATTTTAAAACTTACCATCTTCATCAGTTTGTACCACAATTTCCTGACTTTCTTTTCTTCCTTCAGGATTCATAAGAATAAGTTTGACACTGACATTAGTGTAGGGGGACAAATTAGTAATGGTGTGCTGAGGGTGTGAATTGTCAGTATCCCAGCTCACTTCTTCTCTAACTTGCTCCTGTCCACCAGTTTGGTAACGGTAATGGACTGTAAGGTTATATTTATGGCAACGGGTCACATTGTAGCCAAATGGCTCCCAGGTGATGGTGATTTGCCAGGATTTGATCTCTACAACTTCAAGTTTTCTTGGACCATGCACAGGATCTGAAAAGAAAAAGAAGACAAACATATTAATGTGAGAGTTTGAAGCTATGAAATGACTTTGCTTGGACTCTTTTATTAGTATGAAATTACTTAATTTAAATTTTCCAATCAGTACTCTATATAGGAACATACATATTGTTTGTATTTTCTGTTTCTCTAAACACTTAATTGAAATTTAATTTATTTATATGAATACAATAATAATACAGAATAAAAAGGGTTAAAAAGCAATTTTGGAAAAATGTTTACAATAACAATTTTACTGTAACAGAAATCAAGTAGAAAACATGTATTCATATAAAAGAAAATTCATGTAAATTTTTGCACAAAGTCAGAAAAAAGAATGAAATGAATACCCAAGCAAGATAAAGCAAGAATGTTAGAAATTTAGTATAAGATAAATATAAGATAAAATTAAATTAAATTAAAAACCTAGACAGATCCACCAATTCTTTTTAAACACTACCATATAAGATAGTTTGGCCTTCTACTTAACTTATTCTTGTTTAAAAGTCTTCCTAACCTTGTTAAAAATTATTCTACATATAGTATACAGCAACCTCCAAGTTGCCTCTTAGAAGGAATGACCCGGCTTGGCTCCCGCTTTGTCTCTCTTGCCTCATCTCTCCTGCCTCTTTGCTTCTCCGTTCGGTCGTTGGGCAGCAAATTGAAAGCAGGAGCCAAGCCGGGTCATTCCTTCGAAGAGGCAAGTTTCCCATCGAATGACTCGCTGCCCTAGACTCGGGGAGACCCACTGCAGCCCCTCTCATCTGGCCAGGATGCCAGCGAGAGTGTTGGGCTGAAGGAAGGAGGGACTCTCTCACTCTCTCTCTCTTTGAGAGAGAGAGAGAGAGAGAGAGAGAGACCCTCTCAAAAAGAGAGAGAGAGAGAGAGAGAGAGAGAGAGAGATAGAGAGTTAGTTAGTTAGTTAGTTAGTTGGTGGGCAGACTTAACACTTTGTTAAGTTTGTTTCTCTGTGTGTTGTGGATATATACATGTCTCCATGGATGCAATTGTGCAAGCATTTTTTTTCCTCTTTAAAAGAATTTTTGGATTTCACTAAACCTTTAAGACTGAAAGAGTTAGAGTTGAAATATAAAGAGATTGTCAATCGCCATACTGTTAGATTGATAGCAATTATGGACTATCTTGATTATAGCCTCTTTAGAAAGAATATGCTACTGTATGGTTGAGAAAAAGATCAAACTTCATTCCATGGAAACCCAACAAAGTTCATAGGGAAGGTTTCTTTCTACGATGGGCTTCTTGGGTCAACAGTGAATATCAGTTATCAAAATGTAGGTAGAAAATTAAGCAGACAATAGGCAATTACAAAAGGGAAGCCAACTTTCTGAATTCTGTTTCTTTGCACTTAAAGACTTATAAATAGACTAATGTTCTGAAAACCTGACCTAAATTACTATATATTTTAAATAGCTGTAAAGCTGTGCTGAAAAAGTTGTTCTCAAGGTATTGTGATAAATTCAATAAAAAGAAGGGAATTCTGAACTTAAGGAGAGAGTATTGGATAGTAAATGGACAAATAAAATTACCAATCAAAGAGAATATTTGCACCTCAGGGTTGAAATGAGATGTTCTCTCTTACTCTTTCTTCTTCCTCTCTTTTCTCTCTTTGTCTCTCTTCTCTTTCTCCTTCTTTTCCATTCTTCCCTCACTTTCTCTCTCCTTCTCCTTTCTCTCTCCTCTTTGTCTCTTTCTGTTTCTCTTATCCTCTTTCTCTTTGTCTGTCTTCTCTTTCTCTCTCCTTCTTTTCCATTCTTCTGTCACTTTCTTTCTCCTTCTCCCCTCTCTCCTCTTTGTCTCTTTCTGTCTCTCTCACTCTTTCTCTTTGTCTCTCTTTCTCTCTCCTTCTTTCCCACTCTTCTGTCACTTTCTCTCTCCTTCTGTCTCTTTCTGTCTCTCTTCCCTCTTTTTTCTTCCTCTCTTCCTCTCTCCCACTCTTTTATCACTTTCTCTCTACCGTCCAACATGTCCCCATACGTATCTTCGACTGATCATGTTTACCTTTTCTAAATAGGCGCAGTTCCCTTACTGGATCCCTCGCTCAAACACACACACACACACACACACACACTCACAAAACCATTTTTTTCCATTCCAATTCAGATCCTATAAATCAATTGCTCTGTGTAACATCTGTGAAAAAAAATCAGGTGCTCAGGCATGAAAATGTACCGCTCAAACACTATACTTTTCCGCACACACTGAAAAAAAATTAGAGGGAACATTGATGAGAACTCAATTCTGCCCACCTTTTGATTGTTTGTTACACAGGACAGATGAAGACAGATGAAAATGAGATCAGCACCTCCCATTTAACAATGATATTTCAAATTGCCTCTCTGTGTGATGGCTTTCAAGTGTTTTCCTATTCCACTGTGCATATAGGGGAAGGAGGTGATCATTGCATAAGCCAAATTCCTGGAGGAAAACATTTGAAACTTACCCTGAAATTCTAGATGCTACCAAATTTAGTCCATATAAAAATTTTCCCTACCATACTCAGATTCTATATGACAGAAAAGGAACAATCCTTCAACAACACAGGGATTATTCCTTAGTTTGCATACTCAGTTACTCATGAGGATTCTACAGTCAAAAGCTTATTTTGTTCATGCAAGAAAATGTTCTACACAAGAATCATTAGTTAAGACAGGTAGCTACAGAAATCAAATAAATACACAAAGGAAGATTTTTGGTTTTAACAACTGAAGGTAGAAAGCAAAAATAGATTTTCAAGCACAGTGTAACTAGGAAAATGAATTAGATGGCATCACATAAAAAGAGCAGCATCCTGTAATAAGAGGAATATGTTGGGCACACAATGTTCATTTCTGAAAGGTCTGATAGCATCTGATTCTACTCCAATTGCTTAAACTCCAACAGCCAAATGCCTGCCTAGCAATAAATCTATTAAGACTATATTAGACTATATCTATATTAAATCACTGTGCTTGCACATAACTGGAGCTGGACATATGCACATTTTACCTACAAAACAATGTTTTGCAGCAGGGTCTCCAGAGGCTTCCCAAAATATATTATTTAAAAGAAGAAATATGAATTATAAGAGATAGGCCTACACAGAATCACAAAGAAATGGTACAAACTGGTAGTACCTTTACAGACTAACAATTTTACAAAACGACAATATTTTGTGAGCTTCAGCTCTCTTCATCAGATGGCTAAACTCTTATACTGTGTTTCCCTGAAAATAAGACAGCATCTTGTTCTCTTTTGACCCACAAAATAAACACTTAGGCTTGTTTTCGGGGAGGTCTTATTATTTTTGAGGTGCAGGAGGTGGAAAGCATGGCTGCTGCTGCGTTGCAATATTTTGGGGGAGGGTTTATTTTAGCGCATTCGCTCAAAAGCCCGATTGGGCTTATTATCCGAAGAGGTCTAATTTTCAGGGAAACAGGGTAGATATAAATTGGGATGAGAAAGGGAAAGGGACAAGCACAAGATTCATCTTACATGTGAGACAGATTACAAATACTTCTACCCTGCCTTATCCCAATTTAAATTTTACTTAAATTGTTAATCTTAAATGGGGTTCCAGATTCTATTATTTTTGGCAATCACAGACTATTGTGACACTCCTCTTACAATGTATAAAAAAGCTAAAGAAACTAAAAGAAAAATAATGTCAAATCCATTTGGTGCAATACTGGCACAAAGATATATGACCCTTGTTGTCTGATTTCTATTTGTGTCAGGCATTAACAATGAGACCCACAAGTATAAAATTCAAATTAGCTACTTTATTGTTCTATGCCTATTCTACAGAAATCTCCCTAAACTTACAGCTTTCATCTGGAAAAGGTTAAATAAGGCTCAAAGCATTGATGGGATAGAGTCAAACCAAACCTTGTGTTAACATAATGAGTGTGGACTACTTTCCTCCTTGAGCCTTCCTCCTTACTGGGATGGTTCCTCTCCAACAATTTGTGCTGAAATATTTGTAGATGCATAAGGTTGGATTCGCATTTTAGTACGTTGGAGTATAACAGCCTCTCGTTGGACTGGATTGTTTACAGTATAATAGTTCGACATTCATTGGCATTCAATGTCTATGCAATATGACTTAAATTACAAATAGAGCTTGAACAAACAAGAGGAACTTTTACTTCAAGTATGATATTACAAGGTCACAACATAACAGGATACTACAGCCTAGAATTCCGAAACATAATATCTTATAAAAATGGGTTCACTGCTTAATGGAACAATATTTTGTTTATGGAACCAAGACATGCAAACATTTGCCATGCAGATTATTATATTAATAGCAATTGCCTCTATGAGAGATTTTCACTTAGGTAATGGAAAAAGTAAAGAAACAATAACCAATACAGAAATAAATTTTGCTATTATAATTCCAAATACATGAACAATTAAGGAAATCAAGAAATGAAGCTGTATTTTACATGAAGTTGCAAATTACATAAAAATTAGGACTAATACAAATGATATAATAGTAATGTAATGTAATGCAATATAGCAAATGAGATAGATGGAATCAAAATATAATTATAACATTGGATCATGAAATTAGTTTCAATGATTGAAAGAATAATTTTATTTCTGTAAAGTTTATATGTATAGCAGGGGTGTCAAACTCAAAGCCTAAGGCCCGGATTTGGTCCATGGGGTGCTTAGATCTGGTTCGTGGGGCCACCCTGGAAACAGGGAAGGACTGGCTCCCGGCGCCTCTGCCAGAAAAAACAGAGCTTGCAAGTGCCGCGTGTGGGTCTCCCGAACTTTGTTTTCGCTGGCAGAGGGTTGGAGGAAGCCGTTGCAGCCACAACAGAGCTCGGGAGCCTGTTTTGGCTGGCAGAGCACTCAGTCCACCACATGTGCCCTTACATGAGTGACATCAAGCTGGCCATGCCCCGCCCCCAAATCAAATACAACTCTGATGCAGTCCTCAATGAAATTGAGTTTGACAACCCTGACGTACAGGAATTCCTCTACATATAATCACAATTAACAGTAAACTGCCAGGTAACTTTTCAAACTTGTCATTCACTCTAATAGCCATAGGATAGTTAAATAAATTGATTATACAGTGAGGTCCTTTAAATGGTGCTACCAAGATTGTAAACATGATAGCTGATCTTTTTGTCTCTCAGGGCTTAATCCTGCAGTAGATTAATTTCTCTGTTCTACTTAATGCCATGGGCTGTCTCTCTATTCCCTCTGGAATAAGTAAAATGAAAAGAATGTGGAATGTATCTTAAGTGGGCTGTTTGAAACTGAGTGTTAACATCATTGTAATGCTTTTATAGATAAGCAAAATAGCGAAATCAATGAATCAGCCCATAAGAAAGAAAGAGTGATTTAGTTGTGTTATATTCTAAATCTCTCTCAAAAGCCGTTTCCTTGCTAGTTAATTGTATATTGTAATATTGTATGTTGTATTTGTATGCAATATACAATATTTTGTATATTACATATAAACCTTACATGATATATTTGTTTTCTCCTCACTTTGTGAAATTTTATAGACAGAAGGAGAGATTATAAAGCTAGGTCCTCCCCAATTTATAACAGTTTGATTGAAAGAGTCATGGAGCCCATCATATTAATCTATTATAAATTGGTCAGCATGGTGTGAATCACCATGCTATCCAGGACCACTGATTCACTTTAAGAGGGCAATATTGTTTCCGTAAGCACAAAATCTGTGGTGCTTAAAGCTTTCTCTGGTAACTTTTTGCTCTTTATCTGATGGCACCTGGAATATTTTTTTATGCTGCTCTCTTTCTGCCAATTTCATCTAGGTATCAAGCAGTGAAATCTGACAGCTGCAGCTCACAATTTTGGGTACCAGCTAATGTAGTTGTAGCCTCTGGCACTTGAGCATCTTATTTAATCAATGGTCCTCATTTCCTTGACAGTCAGTAACATGTGCTTGTTGTTTCTTTTCCAGAGAACAAAGAAAAAAACTGACTGATAGGATCAATTTCTATTGCAGGTTCAATTCACAGTTCATTTCTTTGGAACTTAATACTTTACCTCCTATTACAACTCCTATGCTTTTTGAAAAACTCAATTTCAGAATCCATGAGGCGTAATTTTAGGATCTTGTCATTAATAATAAAAAACTTGGGTTAGAAGCAAAGCCCAGGGTGTAATGATTTTTTCCTGCCTGATGTCTTAGCGCAAACTTCAGGAGCTTGAAATAGAATCATAAAAATAAAAAGACAATGTTATGGCTGTATATGTCTGCTTTACAGTTTATTCAGTCTTCTGCACTATTTGGGTAGGAAGCTTGAACAAGACATATTCAGGGCCAACTCCTCTCAGGCCCAAATCTTTCAGCAAACTGGATGGATACAATTTAAGCTGTTTGTGCTGCTTGTGTTGCAAGGCATTAGTGACTCTTAATTTTCTAACACAGTTCAGGTTGTGTTAGGTTTTCCAACTATATTAAATCACTCCCCCCCCCTCCTTCTGCTTGTCCATTTCAGCACAAAAAATTATAACAGACACCTGAAATTGTTAGAATGTACTACATGCTATTAAAAATATAATTATTCAAATAAGAAATAGGACTTCTATTGTATTAATTAAACATGATGAAAATAGGGCATTTTAAAAATGATAAATTCATAATACACTGAGCAATATATGCATATAATATGTAATTCTGTGCACTTAAATTATGCTTTGTGAGAAAATTATAGCTGTGAAGAGAATACTGCCTATATATACATTGATATATTAATTCTAAATGACAAAAACTTTATTTGCTGGAATTCTTGTATTACCACTAATTTCATCATAATAAATCTTGCTAAAGAGAATTTTATGAAAGTTGTGCTTATAAAAAAAATCACTCTTGGTTCAAGCAGTTGCTATTAAATAATAAAACCAATACAATTTTCCTCCATTTTATAT
This sequence comes from Thamnophis elegans, assembly GCF_009769535.1. NCBI lineage: Eukaryota > Metazoa > Chordata > Lepidosauria > Squamata > Natricidae > Thamnophis > Thamnophis elegans. The sequence goes on from NC_045548.1 coordinate 25,552,971, forward strand.
TGATTCCCCAAATGCGGTTTATGCTTTATCATACTTTTAACTGATTGTCTGGCATATCTCTCCCAGGTTAGAAACAATAAGCATTTTTCACTCAGTATTATTTCATAAGTCTGCATTATTATTTTAACCTTTAACTTTTTCATTCTTTTCTGTCTGAGAGCTAGCACAAACATACACACAGAGAGATTGTGTTGGCAAAGCAATCAGTGAACAAAACAAAACATAATGCAGGAATAAGCACGTCCTAAGATTATCTCATACCTAAATAAACAAAGCTAATGTATAAAGATGCCAATGAAAAAAAATTGATTTATCTCAATAAATGAAACATTATGTAGCTGCCTGATGGTGCTGATTGAAAGATAGGATATAAATCTATGAAGTAAACAATTTTAGTAAAAATTGGGGAAAAAATTGCACTATATGTTAGAAAAAACAATGGAAACTTGTAGATGAACATCATATGAATAGATGTCAAATGATAAAACATGACATTTAAGAGCCTTTGATGGATTACAAAAACTATTTTTAATTTTTAAAAATGTTTTAATTTTGTTCCAAATACCGAAAATCTGGGTGCATCTTCTACACCGAATACAGCATTTTTTGTCTCCCGAGGCCCCACCCGCTTCACCAAAATGGCCATGGATAGCCTTATGGAAGCTTTCAGAGAGCTTCTGGGGGCTGAGAAGGGCAGAAATCAGCAAAAACCGGGCCGTTTTTGCCCCCCCCCCAGCCCCTAGCAGCACTCAAAAAGCCTCCATAAGGTTATGCATGCAATTTTTTTGACAAAAAATGGCCCGTTTTCACAAAAAACGGGCCCTTTTTTTGCTCATTTTTGGCCCTCCTCAGGAGCACTCTGCAAGTCCCCCCAAGGCTATTCATGCCATTTTTTTAAAAAAAACTGGCCCGTTTTCGCAAAAAAAACCAGCCATTTTGGGGAGGTTTGCAAAGTGCAAACACTTTTTTTCCCTTTCAGAAAGCTGTTTAGTTAGAGGGATTGATGAGAATTACATGGGTCAAGTGCTGTGCCAGCAGAAACAAAGTATTAAGTGCTACAGGTTGTCAGTGATTTCCTTCTCCAGCACATGGATAAATACACCTGGAAACATCTACCTACCTTCTCTCTCTCTCTCTCTCCCCCTACCTACTGTATTTCTCTCTTCTCCCCCTTTATCTACCTATATACCTACCTACATACCTACACACACACTCTCCCCCCTACCTATCTACTGTATTTCTTTCTATTTTTCTCTTTCTATCCATCTACCTATCAACCTATCTACTCTCTCTCTCTCTCCCCCTAGCTACTGTATTTCTCTGTCTCTCTCTCTCTCTCTATTTTTCTCTCTCTATCCCTCTACCTACCTATCTACACACACTCTCTCTTTTCTACCTACCTACTGTATTTATCTCTCTCTCTCTCTATTTCTCTCTCTCTCTATCCCTTTTTCTACCTACCTAACTACTCTCTCTCTCCTTACCTACCTACTGTATTTCTCTCTCTTTCTCTCCCTCTCTATCCCTCTATCTACCTACCTGCTATTTTTAAAAAATTGCTCTTCAAAACCTGGGTGCGTCTTATACTCCGGTGTGTCTTATACTCTGAAAAATACGGTAGCTCTTTTTTTATCTTGTTATTTTAATCAGCCATCCTACATGACGGATAAACTGTACTAGGGAGAGTGAATCTTAATTCTATCTACACTTGTTTCAATTGTGTGACAATGTTTTAGGAACCATCATTATTAACAAGTGCTAAATAAAGATTGGATATTATTAATGAATGATTTTCAATCACTTGGATGAGTTGGCTTATTTATAGCTCATCATCTTGAAGCTAGGCTTGTATTCTAAAACCTTCATTTTTTTACATCACTGGTGAATTGGCAAACGCTTTAGATTTAATATTTAAGCGTGACAGCTCTTCTAAAAACCCAGTCTATGGCATGAGATATAATAAGCCTCTAAAAAGGCATAACCTTTATGGTACATTAAACTAAACAGGCTTTGCAGGAAAATAGCCAATATTGTTTCAATTCTTTCATTATACCTTTCAAATTATCACCTAGTTCCACCACTTTAGAAAAAGCCAGACCTCAGTGGGACAAATTTTTCTGGCATAATAAAACATTGGCTTGGCTTCATTAAGCTTATCCTTGGTCAGTAGCAGCATAATCCTTTTGTACTAATATTCTTCTGCAGTAGCACAAAAGTATCTCAGATTTTTGCATCGTTTCTTTCTTAAAGTGCTAGTTCAGTCTTCTTCCATGTCAAACTACATTTTCAGAAACAGTGCAAGTTACCTGGCTTAGGAAAATCTTGGTTTTAATTTTCTGGGAGCATTCAAGAGCAATGTTTTTTACACATAAGAAAAATCAAAATTAAGACTCTTTACTCAGTCTGATTTAAAATGTAATTGTTAAAATTATTTAGAGATCAGACCCAGACTCTTAATATTGCCATTTTGAAAAGTAAGAGATTTAAATTGTAACATATTTTTTCGTTTGTTCAACAATCCATTAAACATGCTTAAGATATTTGAAATCAATACAAGAAACACTTAATACAGTGTTGGATTGCAGCCAGAGTATGTATTAATTTTTTTGCATCAGAAGCCACTTAATGTATTCTGTACAGCTTTCTCAATAATTCATCTGGCGCACTGAAGAAATTAGCAATCATTCATTTAAAAAATAAACACATTCAGTACTCTATATGATAGAACAATATATTCTTTAACACCATATAAGAGCATAGCTGCCTTCAGATGTAATTAATCTTGATCAAGTAATTATCTAAATTATAATATCCAGGAAAAGTATTTTTATAGATAATTTAAAAGCAAATGTATGCATAGTTACATTCAGATTATGCAATTCTCTTTTAGGATAAGTAATGTTGTCAGAGTTCAGAAAAAGAATAAGAAATCATAGGCCAAAGAAATTAAGCAGAGATTAAAAAAAAACATTACTAAAACTAATGATAGCAATTCAATTTACTATACCTCGCTAAAGTTTTCGTTTCTCTTTTTTTGAGAATCTCATAAACTCCATTCAGTCATGACTTCTTTGGTCTTTTCCTATGTCTCAGTCTATTTACTTTTCTTTGTGATCCAGATTTTTCAATTCTATTCTTATTAATTCTCTCTGAATGATCAAGCCAATTTGATGCTCTTCTTTTGTTTTGTTTGTTCAGTTTTATATTCAGTGCATATTCATTCAAACCTTCCTTCTTAATCCTCTCTATTCCTCTGTTTCTACACACAATTCCCACTGTACTCAACTTACTTTCATGTTTCCCTGCTGTACATTACTCTCATTTCCATATAATAGAAGCATGCTGCTATAAAAAACCCATTTTCTTTAACCTGGCAAGCATTCATTCCTTGCAAAAGATTATATACTACCATTATTTTTCTATCAACGTTTGCATAACGTTGTAGCCGTCTTTCTACAAAGGTTACATAAATTATCTACTTGTTCTAGGTTTTCATCACTTATGCATAATCTGCAATTGTCTCCTCCATTTTCACTATCACAATGGTTTTTGATACAGGTAGTCCTTACTTAAACATATTCAGTGACTGTTTGAACTTACAATGGGGCTGACCAAGTGTTTTTTTTTTTTAAACCAGTCCTCAAAGCTCTGGATGACCTAGAATCCTTGCAGTCACATGATGGCAAACTGGGAGCTTGGCAACAAGATCTTTCTTACAATAGGTGCAGCACCCCACAGTCATGTGATTGTCATTTGTGACTTTCCTTCCAAAGTTAATGGGGAAGCCAGAAGAAAAGGTCACAAGTCACTCTGGTAAATCTCCAACATCTGGAAGTACCATTCCTACCCTACCTCATTCATGCCTCATTGCCTCCTCATGAACCCTTCCCATCTTGCAGTAGCCTAGCCATCCTATACCATGTACACTTGCCCCTGGTGCACCTTCAAGAACCCTCCTGTAATCTGCAGCAGCCAGCCCAAGCCCTGCAACACTTATGCTGTCCTCTCATGCATCCTGCTGGGTCCTGCAGCAGCCACTATTCTTGTACCATGTTAACTACCCATGCACTCCTGCATGCCCTCCCTTACCCGACATCAGCCATTTACCTGCCTTCTGGCCTTCTTATATTCCTTCCTTCTTTCCTTCCTTGGCTGCTTATCTCAACAGCATGATTCTAAACCTTTTCTCACACCATGGTCTGTACTTAACTATTTGCTAATCATTTACGCTCATGCATGCTTTATTTCACTCGTATATCACCCTTATCACATTCATCAATATTTTTTGCATTTTTTTACATAAAGTTTTTTCATCCACAGCCTCTTTCACTTCATTATTCTGAAAGAACCCCCCACCCCTATTTTCCAATAGTTCACACTTTTCTCTGGCACCCTGTAATGCACTTCTCATAACCTATTTCTTTATGTCTATTTTCCCTTTATTCTGTTGGGAGATTAATCTACTTTTTAATACTTTTTGCCACAGGAATTGTACTTTCTTTTTTTACAGACATTCTTCTTTTAGTCTGATTGCTTTCTCTTTGCTTGGATGACCATTTTCCTCTCAAAAACACTATAAAGTATCTTTAACATTATTAAAAAATTGCATTTTTCATTTATTTTTATTAATTTCTTTACTACGTATATGCATAAAAACTTTTATACCTCAAACCAAGCATTTTTAAAATATATAGATCTTTCAACAGAATGAAGATAAACACAATTAATGAATCTTATCAACATGCTCATTTCAGCCAATAAGATAATTTGATAAAAATAGGGAAAGAGACTATTTCAAAGAAATAACTAAGATTTTCATCAGTGAAATAATGAAACAAAGAGTATTTGTGGAGATATTCAGCTGAACATGGAGAAAGGCTGGAAAACAAAATGGAAATATGTAAATATACCTTTATTCTTCCTACTGGCAAATGTTTCCAGTGACTTAAAAAGTTTTTCTTGTCATCAGAAATAAACCACTGAATACAATGTTAGAGAAGAACATAAAATAATTGCCCTAAAAGTATCAGCAATTGTCAAATTACAAGAGAAGTGCTTTCAAATAAAATCTCAAAGCATGTGCAGCAGCATTGTGAAAACATACATATTTTACTTAACTCTTGAATGTACAGTAACTCATTTTTCTTATGGAAAATTCTTCTCCCCATGCTTTAATGATGTTAATGTAATAATGTAACAACATTATAATCAAATTTCTCATAGGATCAATATTATATTCCACATTGATAGACAAATGTACTGCGAGAAGAATGCCATATTTATGAAGGAGTTACTATATCTAGTATAGCTGTATTTTTAATATATTTGCTGTGTATTTAATTCTTCTTCTAAGTACAGGTAGTCCTTGACTTACAATCATTGTTAACTGACCGTTACAAGTTACAATGGTGCTGAAGAAAATAACTTATGACCGTATTTCACACTTATGACCATTGCAGTTTCCCTGTGGTTATATGATCAAAATTCAAATACTTGGCAAGCGGCATGTATTTATGACACTTATAATATCCTGGGGCCAAGTGATCACGTTTTGCCGTCCTCTGACAATCAAAGTCAATTAATAGAACAATTAAATAGTGAAACGACTTGCATCCAAATGTTGTGGGAGCTCCAATTCTAGATGTTTTTAAGAAGAGTTGGAAAAACATTTGTCTGAAAAGTTATACGGTTTCCTGCTTGAGCATGGAGTTGGATTAGAAGACCCCCAATGTCCCTTCCAACTTTCTTATTATGTCAATAGGTAAGTTCAATTCATTTAACAACCATTTTACTAATTTAACAACTGCAGTGATTTACTTAACAACTGTGGCAAAAATGTTTGTAAAACAGGACAAAACTCACTTAACGGTCTTGCTTAGCAACATAATCTTTGGGCTGAATTGTAATCATAAGTTGAAGACAACCTGTAAGTAACTCTTGTTCTAAGCACATTTAAGTTGTCTTGCTCTGAAGCTAGCCCACAAAAGCTTTGAATGGCAATATAGTTTGCACATAGGTAAATGTTGAAAACTACTGTTTCAAAGCAAATATAGGTGGAGGTTAAAATTATTTGTATACCTATACTTTACTTAAATATAAAAGCATTTTGTTGATTATCCATTTTTGTGTTGTCTTTTTGTGTTGTTTATCAAAGAACTAGAGATGCTGATCTAACTATCTACATAAAAATTTAGGGTTTTCTTTTTAAAATGATTATTCTAATATATTTTCTTATACAAAAAATGCATTGTTCAATCTTCCTTTCAAACTTTTTAGATTGCTTTGCTTATCTCTCTACAAAAGAAAACTGTTTTTCATTTTTTTTAAATCTTGTGAATATAAACAAAATTATATTCCAAATCCATTAAGACATTTTTGTTACTTAGTTAAAATGACATACCTAGCTATTGAGTACTCACTTTATAATAACCCCTTTCTACCCCAAATCTACTTAGGCATCCGCCAGTAGCAAGAGAAATGCCGGTGATAGTTTTTACAACCACACATTAGTTTTACATTTCATGACAGCCTAATTCTAGAGAGTTCTAAAGACAGACAAACATGTGTTCTTACAATTTTCTTTCTTGAGCTTGAAAGAAGCCTGACTTTTACTGATAAATGGGAAAAATATGGGAGTGCAGACATGTATTTTTCATTTCACACTTATGTCATTGTCAATTCACCCGAAGTGCATTCCAGGTGCTGTGATGAAAATGCAAATCTGTAGGAAGCACTCATGTTTATGGTAATTATCCTTCAGTACAGATTAGAAATGCAATAATTATGGATTTACTCAACCAGATACTTTGTTATGTCTCTATCATGTACATATCTGCTGTACTAATTATATTCCCAAGAAAGTACCAGAAGTACAGTGGTTTAAGGCAGTACTCTAAGATACAGCTCAGAAAAGAAATTCTTTCCTAGGGCTTTTACAACATATAAAAGAAGACACACAAGATAAAAAAGAAGAAAGGCAGACCAAAAATGTGGAAAGACTGAAGTATTAGGCCTCTAGCAGGAACAAAAAAGAGCAAAGCAATAATAAATTAGAAAGCTGCTGCCGGAATATTTCCTTTATGAGGAACAAGATATAAAAGTAATCAATAATATAAATATAATTCAATACTATAATAAAAACATACCCTTAAAGAATCTTACCAGCCTTTTGAAGATGAATAGAACTGAACCAAAAGTTGTCAACATAGAATTACTAACTCAAAGGGAAATGTTATAAGTGGTGAGATAAAACTGGGAAAAGGGAATTTAGCTTATATGAGAATCTGCCAAATATCTTGATACTGAACACTTGATGTCTAAACAGTTTCTTTTCCACCTATTAAAAACTGCTCTATCATTGTAGAATGCACTAATAGTGACTTACATTTTACTCTGACAAGATATTCTGGATGTAGCTTGCCTAAATCTTTGATCTACAGTGCTCCAGAATGATTTCATATCAAACTTACTCAGGAGGGGAGGGGAGAAGGCCACGGATAGCAATAGTAGTAAGTAGAAAGTTACTATCCTAATCTAGATTTATCATTGAAAAAATATGGAAGGAGAAATAAAATACGCCAATATTTCAACTTCAAACTTGGCTATCTTGGTACACTTACATAAACTGTTCAGTCACAAGAGTTGGTAGAAATGGTAAATCTATTCTCTAATTCTATTAGGCTGTTATTGTTACCAGGCACAAAATTAATAGCTCAAAATTAATAGCTCCATGAACTTACATACAACTTTAAAAGCAGCCACCCAATGTAAAACACAAATGTTCTCATGTCCCTATTACTAATGAATCAAGTGGGTCTTCATTTATGTGAAAGTAAAATGAGCTTAGTAACAAGGTTGTTAGGTGAATCTGGCTTCCCCACTAACTTTCTTGTCAGAAGGTCACAAAAGATGGATTACATGATTCCAGGACAAGTGACCATACACGGCTGATTCTGCAACAGCCATGTGAACACCAAGACACCAAGTAGTAAGGTGGATGGGTTGACTAAAGCAGCAACCAATGATTATAGCAGCAATTGGGGCAATATTAAAAAATCTGAAGCACCAAACTGGAAACAAATAATTTTGGAAAATCTATGTGGATAGTAAAAATCAATATGAATTTATGGCACATCAATCAACAAACCAACCAAATTTCCTATTCTAGTATATGGGATCCTTTTCTTCAGATGTGTTGTTGTAGCATGAAGTGTATATGCAAATTGCCATCATAATTCATCCAGTAGTTTTCTTTCCCCAAGCTACTAAAAATTCCTGTGAAGACAATGTGATGTCTTTAGAGACAAGTTCTAAAATAAACAAAATATAAAAAGCAAGAGAAAATTCAAAGTACATTTGTTATTAGATAAGTATTTTTAAAGGAAAAAGGTTGGTAGTATAATAATACTGCTTTTGTTTGTTATATGCTTGGTTAATTCTTGTAGAATCAGTTGCACTTCTTATTATTTTATTTTACCTGTATTTTCAAGATAATTCATTTAGCAAATGCAATTAATTTGGTTCCTGACACATGGATAAGGAACATAGATTTTGCTTAAAGAAAAAAAATTAAGAATATAAGAATAGGTTATGAGTAAACACGGATATCCAGTTCTAGATAACATTATGGGATGATTGCCCTGATAATATTTAACTATAAAGCTTAAAGGAAATTAATGGGATATATGGCTAAATCTATCAGCTTAATAGCACAAAAAGTTTATTCCCTATCACTAAAGCTCTTGAGTGCAGCATTTCATCAAGATTTTTATGGTAAGATTTTTCTTCCCAATTAGTTCAAGACTAATTTTTTCTTTAAAGAACAGACCAGTCTTCTATCACAAAATATTCTCCATCTCACAAATCCTAATACAAAGGTCAGTCTGTTTGATGATTAGTACCAACACATCCTGAAAGAACTAGGTTGATGAAGTACACTTCTAAATAAATAAAGTTTTCTATTGTGTCTTACTAAAAAAGGGGGAGGGATTTAAACATATTATACAAGTCGTTCTTTCTTTGGACTAAGGTATTTTCCCCGTATTAAATATATCGGAAAATTCCAAATGCAGTACTTAATTCTAGAAAATGAAGTAGAAATATTGCCTAGATATAGAATCAAAGGCTTGATGAGAGAAATTATTACTCCAAAAATAAGCTGTCTACAAATTAACCTATAAAACTCAAATTAGAATATGCCACAAGCGGAGATCACACATGTTAACTTGGATAGATTCTTGAGACTTAGATTATTTAATTACTTTTTAAAACATCTCTAAGGTTGAATATTCTAGTTAGCATCACAATTTTGTGTTGTGTTTGTGTCTCAAATGAAAAGACTATTACTCCTCTGATATAATGTAGATAATTATTCTCTGTGACGGCCATTTTATTTTTGCAAGCTCTTCAAGCTTGCAATTGGGCTAAAAAACCTAGAATAGTTTGCATTTGTAAGTGTAATTATTTGTATTAATTTTGGATCTTAAGCTTGGTCAGTCCTGGTTAAATTTGAATCATTGGCACTTGGAAATATAAGAGCTGTTGGCTAGAGAGAGAAATCAAGAAAACATCCCAAATGAAAGCAGTTACCATTTTTATATTTCTCCCAAGAAAACTGCTTGGATACAATCAACCATAGGACAATGTAACCTTTTTATTAGAAATAGTGTATGGTGCTATACCAGTGGTGTGTTCCGGTTGCAACGGAGCCAGCGTCCTCCACACAAATGCGGCGATGCCTCTGTGAGCTCCGTGGCACTCCAGCTGCTCAGTGGAGCATCGCACAGGTGCTGTACATGCCATGCGCATGCAGGTCGAAGAGTTTAAGGAGGTAAGGACTGAGGATGGGCGGGTGGGCCCTCCGGAGCACTTACCGGAACGTTACCCAGTTCTCCGGGCAGGCTCTGGTACGCCCGTACTGAGGCATACCACCTGCAACCCACTACTATGCTATACATAATATTTTAAACTAACCATGATTATGGTAGCAATCCATTTAGTTATATTTATTTTATTTTATTTACGGTAATTAACATGCTTATTATAATCACAATAATGTTTCGCTATGAAATACTAAATAAGAATATTATTTTTAATTGATAAAATAAATTAATAATAAAATAATTTCTTACAATTTTGACATAAGCTTTAAACATATTAACCTACAGTAAATTCGGAAGTTTGTTTCATTAAATAAATTATAAACTTCTTTTTAGGGGCAATGTATGTTTATTTGGAACTTCAGAATCTGGAACATGAGTTTTGCATCCACACTTAGACATAACATCTGTGTGATCAAGATTTGCTTCATATGACACTGGGTTTAGTCATTCATGTAGCTATAACTTCCTCTATGGATGGTACTCACATGATTTCTCAGATTAAAAAACATTTAGCAAGTGTTAGCTGGCAGCATTACAGTTTTTTAGATTCTGCCTAGAACCTTAATTTTATTTGTATAAGACTTGAAATGTAACACCCTTGAAGAACTTAGTGCTATGTTTGACAATGACTGTCCATGAACTTGAGCGAAACCTTAAAAAGTTTCTAATACTGCACAAAATACCAAGCTATGTAGACCACTAATACGATGTAGAATAATGTAACATTTTATGTTCCTTGTATATAAACAATACCATACAGAAATCTTACAGAAGTCAACCAAAGCTCTTCAAAACATCCTAGGTATACCAAAAACCCAGCAGCCTAAGAAGAAAACATACAGTGTAATAATTGCAACAGCCATCATGTAGGACAAACAAGCAGAAAACTGGCAGAACACATCCATGAATACCAACTAGTAGTAAGAAGACGTGATCAAAACGCTTTAATTTCACAACATATGGAAATATTTAGCCATAGTTTCAATTGGGAAACTGTCACCATCCTAGACCAAGCCAAGTCTAAAAATGCATGGAATTTCTAGAAGCCAGGCCTCTGAAAAATTAGCTGTCAATAAATACATAGACATAAAAATATCTGTAGACTGCAAAAGAGACAATCAACAAGCCAAAAAGAGAACAAAAAGACCTAAACACCTTTCCACCAGTAATCAGCAACCAGTTGTGCCAAGGTTAACTCCAAGATTAACATCAGACCAGCAATCAAGTAAACAATACCCCAATCAAGGAAGTGTCAAACAAGCCAACAAGCCAATCAGAGAACCTCTAGCCCATCCCAGAGCAAACCACTAGATTATAAACTAGTGAAAGTGAACCACACTCCTTACTAGCACTGATAATGTTACCTAGTTTGGGTAATGAAACATATGCAAAAACAAAAACAAAATCTAGAGGACTTAGGACCCCTCATTACAACCCTGAGCTACAAATATTCTCCTTTAAAACTATCTATTCTCAAATCTGAAATGTACTTCATTTAACAAAAGATTTAATTTTGACCCAGTTGGATCTAAATTAGATTTAGTAAAAAAGATATTAAACTTGGTTCATCATCTTCTTCTACATAAAGAGCATGTGAACAAGTGCTATGAAGCACAGGTTAGAAAAGAATATTTGCATACACACAATGACATCTACCTGGATCTCTGCTGAACTGGTTTTATATATGTATATCTTACTGGAGAGATGAGGTTTCCAAAATGCTTTAATCTGCCATGAAGATGTGGTAAAATTGCACCTGAAATATTTTTCCGAGAACATTTGAACACTATCTTAGGGACAATTGCCAGCAAAATGCACGTATATGTGTATGCATTTATAACTAAGTACATAAAATTGTGCGGTTATAATGTTTGTCTAGATAACTAGGTAAAAAAATGTTGAATTTTCAGGAGAACGAAAGAAATTGAAAAAAGGCAGAATGAACTTCAGCCTCAATGTTGCTTGTATCTATTATGCAAAATCTAGTATGCCTAGATTTGCATACTAATATGGGTGATATATTGTTTTGACAGAGGTTCCAAGAGAATTAAATCATGGGAGCACCATACATGGGAAATTTCCCTATACAGGCCTCAATAAAATGAATTGGACTTACTCCTTAGACAACTTCTAATTCAACCATTCTTCATATTAAAAGAGACTGTATTTAAATGAATAATTTATTTATAGCTATTCGTTTAGCAACTTATTCTTATAGTACATTAAGAAAACTTGTACAGAAGACAATTCTCTTATGTGAATGGCTATGAAGTTCAATTCAGTTATAATAAAAAAAAGGAGGAGGAGGAAGAGAAAGGAAAAATGAAACTGCCAGTAAACAATTAGTGTAGAGTAGGTCTATTAAAATGGCGGCCTGTGGGCCGGATACAGCCCTCACAGGCCACGCCCACCCTGGCTCCACAAAGGCAAAAAACATCCCAATACATTGCAATACGCCTCGCAATGTGATCGGGTTTGACACCCCTAGAATAGAGATTGTAGATTGACCTTAGAATAACTAGATACATTTGAATTATAACTATTTCTACATTTTCATCTATACAATTAATACAGTTGCCTGCAAAAATTACCCATCCTAGAATATAGTACACGTTTCATTAAATGAATAGAGAGTGAAAAGAAGTATCAAATCCAGAAAGGATCCAGCTGGAGCTCTTCCATAACCGACAAAGAAGGGGTCAAGAAACAAAGCAACATAGTCATTCCATATATTGTACAAATATCTGGAAAGCCCAGGAAGATTTTCAACAAATATAACAAATGTGCATACTTTAAACCCAATACCTTAAGGCAGCAGCTTGTCCAACCCAAGGATAAAACGCCCAAGCCCAAACTAAGCAATGTGGCATTTGCTGTGCAATGCAGTGAGACATATGCAGATGTGTACATTGGTAAAACAATGCAACCACTTCACAAATGCATGACACGACATAGGAAAAGAAACCCATCAGGACAAGATTCAGTAGTCTATCTGCATCTGAAAGACAAAGGTCACTCTTTTGAAGACAGCAAAGTCCACATTCTGGACAGAGAGGACCACTGGCTTGAAAGAGACTTAAAAGAGGCCATCTATATTAAAATTGAACAGCCCTCTTCTCAATAAAGGGGAAGGGATACAACACCATCTGTCACCTGACTACAACACAGTCCCTTTCAGGTTCCACACCCATTTGCATTCAAGTGACTCTGAGGGTACAGAAATGGCCTCAATGACTATCAGACAACTAAGGACCGACCTTCAGAGTCCTAACCAAATGTTTCCATTTCTGACCATTCAGCAAGAACTGAAGAAGCTTCTTGAATGACAAGCAAAATGTTTTCCAACAAGAAAATGAAGAAAGTCCTGTTGCCTTTTGAAAAGTACCTTTGGGACAATTTGGAATGATATTTCCAGCCCTCAGACTTGAATATTATTGAAAATGTGCTGCAATATCTCAAATGTGCAATGGCATGCAAGAAAACCCAAGAATATTGTTTTAAATTTATGGTTATATTTTTATCTCCTCTATTTGTTTATTTCACAACAACATACATTATGCTCCTACTCCCTATTTCCCGCTCAATAACTCCCCTGTAAGGTGAGGTGAGCTAAAAGAGAATAACTGGCCCGAAGTCACTCAGGTGTCTTTATGACTAAATGAGGAGAGGACTCATAGTCTAGTAGTTTTTAGTTCACTACCAGAGTTGTGCAATGAAAAGTGAGATTTTTGAAAGAATTCTGAAAGCAATAATAGAAAGTCTCTTTAGTTGGCTATAGGAAACATTTGGAAAGTCTTATTTCTAGCAAAGGAGATTTTACAAAGTACTGACCAAATGGATATCTAAATTTTTGCATTGCCAAATAATATACACTATTTTCTTATTTTCAGAGTATAAATAAGTACACAAATACAGAAAGCATGCTTACAAATCTGCAGAAAGATGACATGTTTAACAAAGTTGAAATACAGAGTGTGATGCCTAAACTGTACATGTAATTACTATTCCCTAGGTTCTGTGTTCTCTTCTTTAAATGTTATATACCCAAGTATATTTTCATATTTTCTTTTATTTTTCTTAGATAGGAAACAGACTACAAAATTAAATTTACACAGTTTGTATTTGATTTACAACTTTAAAGTGGGAAGACCTTAATCTGCTCTGTAAATGTGCTTGGAATGGCTGGAGGCAGAAAGTGTTAAAAATTCACACAGAATACAGTAAAGACGCATGAAGAATGTATGAGCTAAATGTAAAATATTTTATTCTAGCCTTAGGCATTTTTTCAAATATTTTGGAAAAATATTCCTAACATTGCATTTGAACTTTCTCCATTCACCCAGTTGACAAGAAATCAAGAAAGAAAATAAGAAATATTCTCAAGGCACTCTTATCAAAAGAAACAAAATATAGATGGAATATATTCTGTCTTTGTTTCTTACCAACCCAACACACTGGGCCAAAAAAACCCAAGTTCATTCTATAAACCATAATAATAATTTGGTTACTTCATTGTGCTGGTATTATGTTATATATATATTTCTTATTTCTGCTGATTATTAAGTGTAATTTTGGTTGGGATGTTTACAACAGTATCTAAAAATAAACATGCTTCTTCCTTTCACCTTACCACATTGTCACAACATTGTTGCCAGCCCACATTTGATGAGACAGTTTAATGTAGTGGCTAAGATATTGGCTAGAAATCAGGAGATTGTGAATCCTAGTCATTCCTTACGAATGAAAGCCGTAATATTTTGGGTTAGTTGCTCTCTCTCAACCAGACTCAATTCTTATTGTATTGGGCAGAATTGGATGTAGAAGCATTTATCATGTTGCCTTGACCAAAACAAAAATCTAAAAATAATGAGATAATAATCTAAAAATAATCTAATAATCTAAAAAGAAAGAAAGGTTTAATTTGTGCTAAAGAGAAAGAAAATTGTTCTAGTTCCAAAACCTCACATAACTCAAAATGTGAGAGCATTGGAATGTTTTGGAGGCATAATTGCTTTTGGAAGAGATGGGAACTGTGGACTCTGGAAGTAGGCATATTTAGGAGTTCTCTCTATTGTGAAGCATACTGCAAACTGTACAGTAGTGAAATTCAATTTTTTTTTTGCTACTGGTTCTGTGAGCGTGGCTTGGTGGGCGTGGCAGAGGAAGGATACTTCAAAATCTCCATTCCAACCCCACTCCAGGGGAAGGATATTGCAAAATCTCCATTCCCACCGCACTCTGGGGCTAGCCAGAGGTGGTATTACTGGATCTCCAAACTACTCAAGATTTCCACTACCAGTTTTCCGGAACCTGTCAGAACCTGCTGAATTTCACCCCTGAAACTGTATAACCTTCATTTATTATTTGGGAAATCCCTCCATCAAACTTGTTTACTCAGAGAGCAAGAAGAGAACAAAGGAGTTTTGCAATGTAAAATGCCATGTAAAAGTGTCTTATTTTCACAGTATGTGAAAGAATAAATATTAAGAACATTGGGGAAAACAAGGAACTTTAAAATACTAACAGAATGTCATAGGTATCAACATTAAATATATGAATAGTTTGAAGATTCTTATCTGTAAATTAAATATTTGTTCCATAATAAATGAAATAAATCACATTTGGAATGCGATGCAATTTCCTTATAAGGGTAATAGTGAACAACAAATATTTAATGTAAATATTTTAAACTGTATATTTTAAATCAAGTAGTGGACTTAAATAACAACCATAATATTTTTGTGACACCATAGCAATGGCCAAATTTAAGGAAGAGGATATCTGTTATACATATGTTCTCTGACAATTAATAATCTTTATCTGATGAGACAAAACTACAATGTCTATATTGTAGTGCACAGAAATATTTCTGTTTTTAGAAATTCACTATTGCATCCACGAAATAATGAACTAGAGAAAACCTTGCAAAACACAAGTATTAAATGCCAAATTTAGCATTCTACTAAAGCAGAAATTATTTCTATCCTAAATCTTTCTGATAATACTTACTTGGCTTCCACATTCATTTTACATAAATAATTTAGAAAACGTACCTCAGTATTGAACTTTAGAAAAGTTAATAGAATGATTATGATGTTCTTACTAACTCAACATCAATACATTTATAAAACACAATTATTGTCTTAAAGGCTATCACACTTCAATTCAAAACATAATCTAGGTAACTTGCAATAAATCATGATATGAATATAATATATAGAATTAAATAATTATAGACTTGGAAGGGAACACACAGTTCAACTGTCTCCATGAACAGGAAAACAAATTAAATATGAAATATGGTTGCCAGTTCTTTTTAAAACTTCCAGAAATGGAGAATCAGCTTCCATGTAATGTGTTTTCAAATATACCATCATTATTATTTGGCATGTTATCGAGATCACAACTGTGCAGAGAACGAAGTTGTATATAAATAATCCCACATGTATTTTTCCCAGAGCAATCTTTATGCAGAATTGTTGAGGAAGGAAAATTCCTGAGTTGGTGGCTTGGGGCTAAGTATAGAGGGAGAAACAGTTTAAGCATTTGTAATAGGCTGCAACAGAGAATTTTGACAACTCTTTGTAGCTTGCCATACAGTGTAAGCACCACGTAGCTTTCCAGATTTGACTTAGAAGAACATGCCAACTAGAATATTCCAAGTAATGAATGAATAGGTCATTTTTTTAACAGATCTGCTCCACCTCAGCCAGAAAAAAAATTGTAGCAAATGTTAAACATATCTGTATGAAGAAACATATGAAATAAAGGTGCCTATGAGTTAACTATAAGGAAATTAGAAATTAAAAAATACAAAACTATATGTTATAGAAGTCTTGCTACAGAATAGGAGTTTGTCTAGTCTGAAGGAGAAAAGGATATAAAAATCTGGGTTATTTGTACATTTTTCTTTATCCACAAGTCTGCTCATTTAATTATCTTCTATCCCTGGAATCAATCTTTTTCGTCTCATTTTTGACTTCTACTTCATTTTTTAAACTGAAAATGCCAAGACTGAATCAGAAACTTTTTCATGCAAAGCATATGGTTTAACTCTAAGTTATAAATTCCTTGTGTGTCCAATCACACTTGGCCAATAAAGAATTCTATTCTATTCTTAATGCTATTTTAAAATATTTAAGTCTCTGAAGTTTTTTCTTTTCTTTTTGAGAATTCTAACCAGATTTCACTGTTGGAGGTTTTCTGTATAGTATTAAAATATTTGATCACGAGTGAGAGAAATAATAAGTGTGAAAAAGAATTTATGTTTGCACTGGGGAAAAAAGCTTACATCAAGATGCACTTGGCTCATCAACAGATCATGACTTTTATAAGTAATAAGAAAAACAAAGTATTTTGATTCTTTTATTTTCTTAGAATTGTCAGTATTGTAAATCTACTCGAAAGTTAGTAACAACACACAAACTGCAAAGTATCTGGAAAAAAAAAAGACTTATGGTCATTTTTCATTTATGACCATTGCAGCATCTCCATTGCCATGTGCTCAAAATTCAGATGCTTAACAACTGACTAATACTTATGACAGCTGTCATGTCCTGGTGTCATGTGATCACCTTTTGCTACCTTTCGACAAGCAAAGTCAATGGGGAAGCCAGATTCACTTAACAGCCGTTGTTACTAACTTAACACCTGCAGTGATTCACTTAACCACAATGGCAAGAAAGCTCATAAAATGGGGCAAAACTTACTTAACAAATGTCGCACTTAGCAACAGATATTTTGGACTCAATTGTGGTAGTAAGTCGAGGACTACCTTTATTTAACTTCAGTCAGTTTAATCAAAGTTAACACGACATGAGGAAGCTACAAATAATATAAGAGGAAGTGAAAATAGAAACTGCTTCTTTCAGCTACACAGGAAAAGGAGAAGAAAAAAGGAATTTGCAAGTAGGAAGATTGATGGTGTTTATATCTGTTTATAGATGCTTTAATTATACTGGCTAAGATACTTTGAAAATTAAAAACAAATGACAAAATAGTGTCACAATGTCATCTAGAAACTGAAAGTACCAGACTATTACATAGGTTCTGAGGATTCATAACTGCTACCTCTATTCTCCAGTATCTGTGACTTAAAAAAAGTCAATGTTTAACCCCCTGTGAATTTAACTGAATCAAACAACTACAATAGACCATCAATGTAAGCATTGTGTAGATTAACCAGCATTGGCAGTCTAGGGTTTAAAACAACAAAAATATGTCACAAATATTATTGCGGACCAAACCTTTTCTATTTCACAATGTAATCATTGTTTCCTGTAAGCCAGGGAAACAAACATCCAAGTCAGGATGTTTTTAAGCAGCAATTGGCAAGCCAGGGGAACATTTAGGAACATTGCTTAAGATGTTTTTTTTTTCTTTCCAGCTCCAAACCTCTGAGTCACAAGCAAAGGAAGATTGCTGGATTCATCTTCATCTAGGCTTGGGCCTTTTCAACTGTAATTAGACTTGTGTGAATCAAGAGGAAAAACTTCAAAGATTCCAGTTGTGCACAAACTTTTGCACTTTGCAGCTTCTAAGTGAGACTGCTGACATCTTCAGATGCAGATGAGAGCCTTTCAAGCATTCTCAACTCAACAGTTGGCTGGTCTACCCTAGCCCTGAGCTTCAATCAATCTTGACACTGACCAGGATGTCCAAGGATAAATTTCTTCCAGGTCAGGGTGAAGAGCTCCTGTTGCCAGGCTCCTGTTGCCAGGCAAGGCCGGTTTTAAGAATAGGAGCCTTGCCAGCATCAACATGACTGAGGTGCTGCTGAGATTCCTTAGAAGGGTTAGCTGGAAGCACTGATTTTCCTAGAGTGGCTTTTTTCAGGGTTGGTAGTTTTCTTGTAACTGGCATTTATGGATGCTTTTTGTATATTACAATATTTCAAGGAAGGAAAGAGGCTGAGGCTAACCTAGGTGTGTACATGGGTGTGTGTCAGACATGGTATTCTGCCAGTTCGCCCCAGTTCAGGTAAACCGGTAGTGGCGGTGGCAGGAGGCTCCGTCCACCTGCCCAAACATCATCACAGATGCTCTGCACATGCACAGAATGTTCTGTGCCTGCGCAGAAGCGCTGCACACGAGAGATGCACGTGTGCTCCTGGTTTTGAACAGTAGCAAAGGTAAGAGAATTTCATGCCTGGTGTGTGTATATGTGAAAGAAAGACCATTTGGGCAGAAAAGTGAGGGATTGTCTTTCCAACAAACTTCCCCAGTGCTTAGAGGTCAATAAGCAGCAGTGTGGACATCCCTTTACCCTACCTACAGTTCTTCTAGATTTCTTCTGTGTAAATACATATCTCTTGATCAGTAGTGTCCTTCATTGAACCAGAGCAGCTGCAGTAAATAGGAATGGGAGATATAGGTAACACTGAGTCTTCTGCACAGGGTAGGTAATGGCTGTTGTGCATAGACTTGGCTTAAGGGGAAAATAACTATAATATATGCACCTACTAAATCTATTAATTCAACAAATAATGCAACTAATACATGAGTAGCATTTATCAAATAAATAACCAAATTACAATGTTACATCAATGGTACAGCTAAGGTAGTTTAATCCTATTCTATATTGTTCCTCTTGTAGTGGCAAAAAAAATGTCCTTAGGCATTAAAATTTCAAGTATACCAATGTGTTCACAATATCTATTTTACATTGATGTTACATTTAGACACATATTTTTACTGATGACTTGCACTTAATGTACATTACGCTTACTTAATATTTTATACTTACGGTTTCTGTCATGATAAAATATTACCAACCTAATCTCTTTTAAACCTTATTGCTCAACTCTCAAAAGTTCTGAAATTTTTCCCTGCAGGTTCCAGATAGGCTAAGAGTATGCATTAGTAAACCTAATGGATTTAAGGCTAGCTTTAAGCGAACAAGACTTCAACAAAATACATGTTAAATTTCTGTTAGTAAAAGCACAATCTTATATGTGAAAAACATAACCATTCGTTCATCTGATTTATTAGTTAGAAAGCTACCGACTTCACTAACCAATATATTTTAATTTCTGCATTTACTATCCTGAAATAATTACGATATGATATATGGAGAAACTGGTATCTTTCCCTCCCTAGACTTCTTGGGCTTAAAGCAGGATTGATGAAAACATTGGATCTTAATAATGACTAAATACTTCGTTGTTTTTTTTTTAAAGGTTAAGTTTGTTTGGTGTCTTCACTTTTATTTCACCTATAAGTTATTTCAATAACTCTCTTAAGAGTGTGATTAAGGATATTTTTTTCTTTAGTTTGTTACTCTTCCCTATTTTTCTTTATTAAGGAAATGCTGTCAGCACATCTACCTATCAACTACATCCTTGTCTCTCCTGGCTGGTGAAAGTTTGCAGGACAGTGACTGCCAGATGGTTTCAGGTGGTGACAAATTCTTCACTGCATGAAGGGATGTTTCCATGACGTTTTAAGGAGGCCTTGTATGCCCTTCCTTAAAGAATCGTCCTTATATCCCACTTTTCTGGACCATTTGCATCCAATTTCCCACTTCTCCTTTTTAGGGAAGGTGGTAGAAGAGATGATTGTGTGGCAGCTTCTTTATGACACGGAAACTTATTTGTCACACTTGTCAATGATGCCTTAAGAGGGAGTAATGGGTACATATATCCTTGTTTCTTCATCTTTCCATGGCCTTCCATATCATTGGTCAGGGCATCATTTTGGGATGGCTATGGGAATTTGAATTGGGTGGCACAGTTTTGCACTGTCTACTCCATGGCCACTTTCAATCAGTGTTGATAGGGAGTGAGAAGTCCAGTCCACAACACTCTTTGTGGCATGTTGTGGAGCTTGTACTCTCTCCACTCCTTTTTAAAATCTATACAAGACCAACCGGATGAGATCATTTGCCAACATGGGATGTGGTATCAGCTGTATGCTGATGATACCCAACTTTATATCTCCATCTCGGGTGAAATGAGTGATGCTGTCACTGCCCTCTCACAGTGCCTGGAAGTTGTGGGGATCTGGATGGGGACAACAGACTTCATCTGAATGCTGGTAGATCAAGAGGCAATGGGTATGTGAGACTTCAGGTGTGTGTAACTTTGGAATCCAGGAGTTTATCATCTTTAGTTTTGAATGGGGTCTCTCTATCTCACACAGACTTGGAGCACAATGTAGGGGTTCTCCTAGACTCACAACTTCTTCTCAAAGAGCAACTAAAGTAACCTAAGCAGATGGCAGTCATGGTTAGGAGAACCGTTGCACAACTTTGTGTTGTGTGGCAATTGTACATTTTCCTGTATCTGGAGTTCCTGGACTGAGTCACTCAAACTACACTCAGTAATAAACAAACAAACACAAACAGTTTCAAGATAAAAGAAGATCATATCTTCTAAGTTCCCTTTTCAGTTATTATAGAGCTACTGTTGCTTTCTGTGCATTACAGAGCCTACACAATGGAAAAATAGATGGAGGGAATATAAAGACTATATTAATTAAATTAAGGTAATGTTAAGGCATTCTTCTTCTTCTTGTGCCATATCCAACCATGTTGGTGATCATGTTGGCAATCCTATTTTTGTCAACAGCCACATGAAAAAGTGCTGTTGACTTTTGTCTAAACCAATCCCTTAGGTTTTGAAGCCATGTTGTTCTTCTTCTGCCTGGACCTCATTTGCCATCAATCTTTCCCTGGAGGATTAAGTGAAGGATGCCGTATTTTTCTGGGTGTCACATCACATGTCCAAAATATTCTAACTTTTGCTTTTTAATGGCTTTGATGATTTCCCTTTGCTTTCCCAGGCGCTTATCACCTCTTCATTTGTGATTTTGTCAACCAGCATATATGTAACAGCTGTCTGTAAATCCACATTTCAAATGCTTCTAGTTAAAGCATACAAGATCAAATTGTTAAGACAATCCTGTTCTCTCTTTTATGATCATACTGGAAATCTAGTGAACTTCATGTTTCAAATCACATGCACAAAATCCCATGCACATACCTGTTTCCTTTCTAGAGTTAATTTCTAGAATGAACAAGCCCAACGCTTGTCAGGGAGACATAATGTTAACCGTGTTTCAGCTTCCCAACTATCTTTTACAGCAAGTCCTTTCAGGAAGGCATCTGTGCTCTTGTAGAATATCTGTGAACCTGAAAATGGCACTGAACTCCTACTAATGCATGCGTTTAGAGGAAAAGAATAATCCATTTTGAAATAGATTGGCAGGTTGTCCTTTTGTTTCAGAGATATGAAATAAAAAGCTAAGACTCTGGGTAGAATTTTTGGGTTTTTAGAAGATCAAAGACTAGGGCTCTTCACTTGCCTAAAGAATGAAGTTCACTGAACTCAAGTGTAACCCTATTGGTTTCTTTTTTCTTTTCCCCTCCTTCAAGTAGTTTGGCATTATGCTTCTGTTTCAGGAAATGCCGCTTATATTGAGTCTTTTTTTCATTAATATCCCTGCCATTGAAAAAATAATGTTGAATTTATTAAAATTGGGAAGTCAGACATCTGTATTTGAGCTCATTTAGCTCGTACTTCATTTAAAATGAAGAATTACATCATAATACGATTACTTTCTCCTAATGTTACTGCAATTCAACATCCTGTACCAAATCTAACCAAGGAAAATCACTCAGCTGCTACAATGGGTAATCAATAGTTCTCATGATATACCCCTTGCAATCAACAGCTATTCAGGAGAAATCTTTTTCACCAGTTTCAGCTGAGAACAGTCTCTCAGAACTCACAATTTCTGCAGTCACCTCTCTTCTTCCTCTCTTCCTTCACTTGAAACTTCTGCTTGTATCCCCTTTCGTTAATTTTTTTGGGAATTTGGCTTGTCCCAGTCCCATTCCACTTAAAACCTTATTAGTTTGATTACTGTACAATAGAATAGAAATAGCACTTAAAAGCAGTGCTTTTTAAAGCCCTCTCTAAGCAGTTACAGAGTCAACATATTGCACCCAACAATCTGGGTCTCATTTTACCAATCTCAGAAGAATGGAAGGCTGAGTCAACCTGAGCTGGTAAGAATTGAACTTCCGACAATTGGCAGTCAGCAGAAGTAGCCTGCAGTCCTGCATTCTAACCACTGTGTGGGTCTTATGTGTGGGTGTGTTTCAGTGGTGGGTGCAGGTGGTATGCCCTGGTACTGGTGTACTGGAGCCTGCCTGGAGCACCGGATACCGGAGGGCCCACCTGTCTGCCCGAGCTCCTTACCGGACTTTTAAGTCTTCGGTGCTTTTGCGTACGGCACGTACAGCGCCTTGTGTGACACTCCGTTGAGCAGCTGGAGCATCGTGGAGACACTAAGACGCATGTACGCGCTATGCATATGTGCACATGCGCTGCACGCATCCATGTGGACGCCACCAGGCCCGTTCCAACCGTATCTGTTGGAACGGGATCCGGAACCTACCACTGTTGTGTTTGTATGTATATAAATATATGAGAAGAGGAAGAGCAGAGAAGGAATACAGATAAACACATGCCCACAGATATACATATACACATATACATGAAAGCTTTTGCACTATTACATGCCTTAAGGCAAAATAATGTTTTTTACAATAATCATTTTGAAATATTCTTCAGATATAATTATCCATGCTTCGCTTTGTTCTCGTAGTTCCTCAGGAATTATTAACAGTGACTAAGTGAAGTAACAATGAATTTAAATTTTAACAGTTCCTTTATATCTTAATCGATTTGGAAGACAAGTGATGTAAAATACTGAAAATTAAGGCTGTAATATTAAGACAGAGATTTCAGCTCTGCTGCACTCAATATTCTGCTGATTGTGTTAACATTTTATAACCGTGAATATATTAGAAAATTATTGCCTCAGAACAAAGTACGTATCTGATGTCCATGAGTACAAATAGTGCTTTGATTTGCAGATAGAATAGCAATGTAATCAAGTAAATTTAAGAACCAATGATGGAGTAGAAAAAGATAGCTGTTCTGGAATGCAAGGCACCTGAAACTATTTTTTACATGCAAAGAAAGGATTTTTACATACAATGAAATAATTTTAATTAAAAATAATATATTACATTTGGTCTCTTTGAAATATATTATCAAATGTCATTTATTTTTTTTTTAGGAGAAAAAATAATAAAAGACTGAAGTACCGTAATTTTGTCACCAAACATCTGCTTAAAATAACTGAATTTGTACTATCATGCAACAATCATTATAAGAAGTGAATACATTTAAAGATAGGGAAGTTTAAACCAAAACAAGAATAAGAATTTGGCATGTTTTTCTAATAATATCTGATACTGAAACTCTGTCTAGGTCTTTATGTCTTTTGTATATTTGAAAACCAATTTAGGAACATTCTCTTCCTAAATTACATAAATCGCAAAGCAATGTGAACTTAAATGCAAAAATTAGCATTTCAACACTAACTAAAAAAATTGATATACTAAACCTAACCATTCAATATATAATTAATTTTGGCATGGAAATTCATATAATAAAATCCCAATGTCTTCTTGAAATATCAGATATGAAGAAAAGACCTCAACCATAGTTGTAGGAAATGACTTGCAAGAATTGCTTTATCACTTATATCTTTATCACACCTGCCAAGAGGACACTGCATTTCAATTCTTAAAATGTTAAATATTGTATTTTCAATTTCTGCAGACTGAATACAAATTGGCATAGTATTGGTGGACATTTTCTAATTGCCTTTTCCAGGCATCCAACTGTCCAAATATGAATGATTGTCAAGAATATTAAGAACAGAGAGTTTTATGAATGACTGCAAGGGAGAACATAGTAAATAACTTCTGTAAGGCAGGGACAGGCCCACTAAGTACACCAGACCACTCCATAAAGAAACTAAAACTACTTTTATTGAGATTGACTTTTTAAAAAGATAAAAATTAATATAAAATAAGAAAAAGAGCAAAAAGAAATCAAAGAGAAAGCTAAAAGTGCAAGAAAGGGGGTGGGGGAGTAAAGGAAAATAGAAAATAAAAAAGGTACAGTATGAGCCATGGTGGCACAGTGGTTAGAGTGCAGTGCTGCAGGTGACTGCCTGGTTGACTGCAATTTGGCAGTTCAAATCTCACCAGGCTCAAAGTTGACTCAGCCTTTCATCCTGCCAAGGTGGGTAAAATGAGAATCCAGATTGTTGAGGGCAATATGCTGACACTGTAAACCAAGGCTGTAAAGCATTGTAAAGTGGTGTATAAATCTAAGTGTTATTGCTATTGCTATATACAAGGACAAAGATTTCAATCTTCTTTACAATTATAAATTTACCTTTTACTCTAAAGTTAGAACAGAACTGTCTTCTTTCTATAATCTATAATAATATCTAATCATCAAAACCATAAATCATGAGTTCATTTTTTTCTATTGCACATAAAAAGTCTTTAAGTGATTCTCAGTCAGCAATAACACGTAGATACTGCCTTTTGTTTGATCAAAGAAGTCAATTTAGCCATCTCAGGTAGTTGCAATATTCTCATTATCCATTTCTCCATTGTGGGTAAAACTGAATATTTTCCATATTTGTCATAGAATAATCTTGCTGCAGTTATCATTTACATATGCTTGAGCCACTTCCGAACTCACTTATCTTGTTATGGATTTTAAAAATGTCTAATTCCCTTTGGCCTGGGTCAGTGGTTTCTCAACCTGTGGGTCGAGACCCCTTTGGGGGTTCAAACGACTCTTTCACAGAGGTCGCCTAAGACCATCGGAAAACACATATTTTCGATGGTCTAGGAACCGAGACACCAATTTTATGGTTGGGGGTCACTACAACATGAGGAACTGTATAAAGGGTCGCGGTATTGGAAAGGTTGAGAACCACTGGCCTAGGTAATGATTCATGGATATATTTCTCATGGTCTTCTTTACTGGCAGCTACTA
Organism: Thamnophis elegans; assembly: GCF_009769535.1. Classification (NCBI taxonomy): domain Eukaryota; kingdom Metazoa; phylum Chordata; class Lepidosauria; order Squamata; family Natricidae; genus Thamnophis; species Thamnophis elegans. The sequence continues at coordinate 25,578,726 of NC_045548.1, forward strand.
ATAAAAGCAAAATGATTCTATCACATTTTTTACAATGAAGAAACTACAGTATTTCTTCCTTGAAGTCTCCTATCAAAAATTGTGCATTTCTCCTATTATTTGTACTTTTTTCCTTTTGCATGTACTGTATTTTTGTTCACAATTTTTTAATAACTCCAATGACACATTTCTAAATCTCTTCCAGAAACCTCTGCACCCTCACACACACCCTAATACCAGCTCTCTTGCCTTTTTGGGTCAACCCTACAAAATAGTTACTGCTTTCATGTTTGTTAGGGACACCTCACAGACCTACTTTTCCTCTTCCTACTTCCAATGTGTACCAGTGTATGACAGAGGATTCTCATAATCTATGTCATCTAATGGCAATTAAAAAGGAAAAAAAAAAGTGAAATCATTTCTATTAATAGCAACTTGAGCTTTACAACATCAGACACATGACCAGAGGAATCAGATCTTCATCCCTCTGTCCCAATTCTTGTGAGATATACCAGTCTTTCATAAATAAGAAAAAGTCAAACTTATTTTTAAGATAAAAAGATAAACTTATTTTTTTTAAAAAAAATATCAAAAAATTATACAAGTGCAATGTTAAAGATAGGCCCCCAATGGGGGACACTCTGAATTAAATAATACAGACTACAAAATAATTCTATATTAAATTAATAATTTCATGCCCAATCTGAACGATAAAAAACTGTCCTTAAACATTCACATTCTTCTACATAAAAGAAAAAAAGTCAAGAGTCTTAGTACAGTTCTAGCTAGATATTTTACCTAGCTTTTAAAAAGCAGAAAATTCTTGAAACAGCCATTGTTTTAATTGGAAATTTCTTAAAGTATATTTTAATCATACACAGGAAAACCTGCTTGTAGCTCACTTTATTCCTAGCCCATCCTGTTTTCTCTCTGTTCTGCTCAGAGTTCTCTTTGTTTTAAAAGTCATCAAATGTTTCTATCAATAATCAAGGATTAGTATGTGGATATTTCTCCATACCTATGAGAAAGAGGACACATCTCCAGGAACATGTGGATGCAAATCATAGATTCTGACTGGCTATGAATGTGACAAGTTCTCCCCTTTCTTAAATTACCTCTTATCATATTTGCATTTTTAAAAATATTTCTCTTTTTTATTTAATAGTATAGTAGAAGTGTTAAGAAGCTATAGGCTTGTTTATCAAATTTTACTAACAATACTTGAGCTAAATGGCGATTTTAAGTGACTTATATTTACGACAAATGGCAAATGCTAGGGAAAGAAGCAACAGAGTTAAAGTGTTATATTGAAGTATTTTTTTAGTTCAGAGCAATTTCAACAGAAATCACTTGTTTTGGATGCTTTGTAGATTAATGCTTCACATTTTTCAGATTTTCCTTTTCTTACAGTTAATCATAATTAATTGTTAAATGATAATTTCAAGACTTTAATATGGCTCATGAAATGAAAAAGCTGTTTGTAATAATGAATATGCATGGAACTCATGCTTTAATATAATCCTTGTTATTAGTTTTACCTTGGTTAGGTTGAATCATTTAAGTCAAACATATAAAAGAATGGAGGATTCTGCTTATACTGATTACAATGTACTATTCATAATTTCTAACAGATTAATCAACATGGAGCTCAGGTCCACAATGTCATTGCAAGGTTATATGATTTGGAATGCAGCCTGATGAGTTCCCAATCACACGTGGTATACATTTCTAATATACAGATTTGTATGGAACTGTAGATGTCAGGGGCGAAACAGATGTCAGAGTAAGACAAGAATTAAGAATCTGGATGCCTTATTTTTAGCTTCAATAAATTTTAATGTTGAATATTCAATTGTTTTTATTTTTTAAATTTTGTTTGCCGTCCAAAGTTATTTGGTGAGATATGTAGCCATACCAAACAAACAAATGAAACAAATGGTGGTGTAGTATAAGGGCCAGGATTGGGTTGAGCTAGTCTCATTTCCTATTTTTAACTGAATATTTATATAATTGAATATATGCAATTAATCTCAACCTATCGTGCTATAAACTAAAATTCTGAATGCTTTAGTGTAGCTTGTATTCTACTGCAGAACTATAATATTATTTTCCATTTAATAGGTTACATGAGGAACATAGCCAAGGACATTTTCTTTAACTACCTATGTTTATCTATAAGTCTACCTATATTAATATCTGCTGTGAGTATATTTATTTATCCAATTTCTAGGTCACCCAACATCAGAAACAACTATGGCTTCACAAAACTAAAATGGGGGAGGGGCATTCCAAAATTGTCTGGAGAATACAATGAAACAAATAATTTTTCAGATTACCTCTAATATTCAGGGTCCCTATATGAAAGTCTGAAAGAAATATCATATTCTAGAGATCTCTTAAAGGCAGCTAGATAACATTCTGTAATTGATTAGATCTGAAATATTTCCTGAAATTGGTTTAAAATAAGGATACAGATGTTAGTAAAAGTTTTCATTCCTTTTTCAGAAGGAGGCCAAAGGAACAGAGTGTTGTTTCTGCCTGAAGGGAAAGAAGATTAGTGCTCTGTGACAAAGCTAGGAAAAGCAGAGCATAATATCCTAGCTACTACTTAGTTTCTAATGACGCCTTTTTTATATGGTGAACATTCTGAATCACAAATTAGACCATATCAGAAACACAATTATCATGTTTCATCTGTACATAGAAAATAAAACTTCTTTTCATAGCCAAACCAATATTCTAACAATTGACATTTCTTGTAATGATGCTAGTCCTAGTCAACTTTTGAATTGCAATTCTGAATATATTATTCACAAGAGAAGAAGGGATAAAAAAGATTAATAATAGAAGAATTGTATTGTGCTCTACAAGTCTTTCACACATGTATATTGGCTGATCCAGTTGACTCACTTGATTGCTTTAAAAAAACACATCTTCTCAGAGAGGCTAACTAGTTTTGAAACATCATCGAAAGCAATTGAAGATCACATACTCTACCAGTGGATTTACCACTGTCATGTGGCTTTTTAAAGGATTCTGTTACAAAGGTGTATGGAATATTTAAACACTGATAATTAAATCAAAGTAATATTAGTATATGCAATATATTATGTAATGAAATAAAATATTTTTCTATAGTCTTTCAACTCTTAAAAACTATTCAGAATCCAAATCATAGACAGTAATACGTTAGAGCCATATTATCTCTGTCTACCCATCAGATTCTAAACCTGATCAGTAGATTTTACATTAACTTAGGACATTAACTTGGCTCTAAAATAATAGCCTTCTGAAGTACAGTATATACATCATGAACGCCTAATGAGGAAAATTTCCAAATCTGACTGAACACAGCCTTCCAATTTTCCTACAATAACTGTTGCCTCAAGAATTCAATTTTCTGCCTTCAGCCTGGTCTCACCATTAGATGTAACAAAACATAAAGTCAGTGTTCCAGTTTAATGTGCCTTTTGCTGCTGAAATATGTTGTCCCTTATTAGCCCTTCCTCTTTTATTACAACCAGTCCTATTCCAAAAAATTGCCCTAGAAGGGCTTTTTTTTCACATAAAGAGACTTCCTCAATGCGTTTGAAATTTTTCTTGGTGAGCGCTGAGCTTTTATTTTTTGGATATGGCAAATAGTACATTGCTGCTGTTTTCTGCTGCAAAACTGCAACCTTCCTGGCTATCCACACTATCCATTCTGGAAAAAAACATGGGAAGAGTCCCTTCATGATGTCTCCCCTTAATATGTACACTATATTTATTCTACATTATGGAAAAGTAGATAATAAATCTGTGTTTATATCCCAACAGGTATTTAGAAAAAGCACAATTAAAAAAATACAAAAACTTTTAAATTCAATAATTGTAGCCTAGAGCTTCACTCTGCAGTACAAGAGCTATCATGAGGAATTATAGTTGCTTAATCTAATAATACATCTGATCATTTGCCTTCTATAACTTCCGCACCAGTTCTTTAGTTTTACTTTGGTTGGAGGCCTCCTGCCTACATTTTTATGTAGATAGGAGTCATCAAAGGACAACTCCTCATCTCCTGTTTTATTAGCAATAAAGTTCTAGCTTTTCAAGTCTTCTGTAGATTTTTTTTTAAAAAATCCATCAGTAAGAGAACTTTGTATTTAAGCCAGTTTGCAGACATTCCCTACATGATTATTATTTGGGTTTAATATTTTCATAGTGAGACGAAAATTCATTTGGCTCAGATGTGTGAATTGTGAAAGCCAATCCTAATAAAATATTGCATATGCTATGTTGTATTTTTATTTTTGGTTTTGTTCCCATATTGCATAAGTACATATATCTGAATGCATACTCATAGTAATTTTGCCACATAGGCATTCAGACTATGATAAGACTTACCTCTACTACAGTATGCCAAATTAATTGTACTACTCCAAGTTCCGTAACAAGTGAGGCAACTAAAGGTTAGATTAAATTTATATACTTAATTATCAGCAATAGATTTTAAAATTTCATTAGAGCTATGTAGATTACAGAGTGGTTTTTTAATAAAATGTAAATATAAATCACTGTTAAGATGATTAAAATGTTAATAAGTTCTGAGAGCCTTCAAATGCTGATCCTTTATAATTCCCCATGGTGTATTGTCTTTTTTTTTTACTCCCATGTTATAAAATTCCCTATCTCATCTCATGAAAGCAACTGGAGCAACAGATGAAGTTCATTTAAGATACACACATATACCAGTTATTTAAGAAATGTATTTGATCTCCTTCCTTTGAAGCACCTAATGAAATGTAGGAAAAGAAACACAGAGGCACTGAGCAACAATTTTTCATTATGACTACAACCCTATCTATTCAAAGTATGGCATTTTGTTAAAGAAGTGATTGGGGTCAGGAACCAGATACAATTTGTATGCTGTCATATACAAATTTTATGCTCTTTCAAACTATGATTTAGTCAGTGGTCGCTGCATTAAACAACATGTGTAAATGTGGATTTATTGAGAGGAGACAATCTCTGCAGTTCAGTGAGCTTATCAGAATGACTTTTGCAGATGAAATTCCATTCTTGGAAATGAAATGTGAAGGACATAGATGAGCAAAACCTTTTTCTTTAAGGCACTAGTTGATTGCTAGAGCATGCAAGTGAACATACATTTTTTCCTCTGAATTTATACATTACTGAAATAAAATACAAAGGATGAATAATCTCACTTTATTTACTCATGATGGAAGGATATTTAGGAAAACATATAGGAGGTGTTGCATCAGTATAAAACTGTTTTCAGTATTATTAAAATGTAGGTTTATTAGCAAATAAAATTGATTGATATAAATAATAAATGAAATCAATCAATCTTAATACAAACCTTTATCACTGAATTGTGAAGTGCACTAGTGGCAGCACAATGATACATATTTTTTTCCAAAAATCTAATTGTATACTCCTGCAAGTCCATGGGACTGCAAGACAATCAAACCAGTCAGAGATCAACCCTGACTGCTCTTTAGAAGGCCACATCCTGAAGATGAAACTCAAATACTTCGGCCACCAAATGAGAAGGAAGGACTCACTGGAGAAGAGCCTAATGCTGGGGAAGACTGAGGGCAAAAGAAGAATGGGACGGCAAAAAATGAGGTGGCTGAATGAAGTCACAGAAGCAGTAGGAGTGAGCTTAAATGGACTCCAGGGATGGTAGAGGACAGTTAGGCCTGGAAGAATGAGTTTGTGATGGGTTGGACACGACTTCACAACTAACAACAACAAATTGTCATACTACATACAGAAGGTCCTCCTTTAACAACCACAATAGGGATGGAAATCAATTTAGTGACCTTCACTCAGGACCACACTTTCAGTACTCCCGGTTGACTTCATGTGATCATGCAGGTCATTAAGTGGATTGAGTCCCAGATAAGAAGTATGAAGGGCTAGGAGAGAAGGATTTTCACACAAAGTTAAAATCAATTCTATTTGCCTCTTCATGCCTGTGGAACTCATGCAGAGAAGATTGCAAATGGCAGTTAGATGATCTTGGGACACTTGCCAACTAGTCATAAGCATGAACAGGTTGTAAATTCTCTGTTCTTCTCTAAGCTTGGTTGTTTTCTTGCAGGGATTTCATTATCAAACTAGATAACATTATTAGTGCTACATTACTTAGCTTGGAAATGAAACATCTGCAAGAAAACAACTAACTCCAGAGAGCACCAAAGACCCCATAGTTCAAGCCTGAGCTACACATATTCACTTCTAATGTGAACAAGTTGCCAGACACCCAGACCGAGATCATGTGACTGGGCTGCAATTAAACAAGCTATAAGGCATCATTTTCTAGGCCATTGTAACTACAAGTAGCAATTAAACCTAGTTGTAAGCTGAGCACAGTGGTGGGTTCCAGATTCCATTCCAACTGATACGGTTGGAATGGCCCCAGAGTTGCGCACATGAGTTCTAGCATCAAATGAAGCTCAAGCCTCCACGAATCTCCAGCTGCTCCGCCAAGCATTGTGCAGGTGCTATATGTGCCATGCATGGAAGCGGCAACAACATAAATCACCGGTAAGGAGTGTGGGCGGGCGGGTGGGCCCTCTGGAGCACCGTACCAGAACGGTATCCGGTGCTCCGGGCAGGATCTGGTATGCCCGAACCGGGACGTACCACCTGCAACCCACCACTGGTTGAGGACTACTTGTATGTCTTTTTCATGTACATGCCTGCATTCTATTGAGACAGGAAAATAAAGATAAAGATAATATTTTAAATATGTACATGTCTTCCAAACAAATAATATAAATTTACAGATAATTCTGCCCGCAGTAAATGTTATAAACAATAGGCAAAAATAATGGTCTTATAGCCTGCTCACTACTTAGATATCTGGCAAGAATTTTCTGACACCCTCACCCCAGCCAGAAATTGTATTAAAAAGTACTGCAAAGGAGTTGGGGAGGGGGGGCAGAGAATGAGCCCAACCATTTATCAACTATGATTGTGCTATCCTAATAAATTACCACCTGCTATGATGCAGCTCTTAATAAAAGAAAGTTCCTTGTCTTTGCTTTTTCGCCATTAATGTGAATATTAATTATGCATTAATTCCTATTGATGTCAAAGGAACTAATGCAGATCAACTCCAGGCAATAACCTGAGTAAAAAATGTACCAACTGAGGGAAATTAGAATGAGGTACAAGACACTTAAATTAAACGGAAGCAGTTTCTACCAAAGTAAATATAAGATTTGCTTAGAGCAAAAAAAGCTGTTGCAAGATGGCAAGAAAGCAGGTAGAGCAAATGAAAAATCTGTACCAATCCCTGGACAGATTGAGGAAATCTCACAGCAAAAAGAAAATGTTTTGGCTACTTGGGGATTTAGCTATTTTCATATGGATTCAAATTATTTACTGCTTAACCAATAATTCATGTTCTTTTGAAAAATTCAGGACTGGTGGAAACAACAGCAAACACTGAAATGTCAGTCCTCAGTCCTTAAAATCACATTATTAGAACAACTTATGCCTGAAAATAATAGTGTATAGGTTAACAATCCAACTGTTATGGAGGGAAGGCAAAGAGGGAGGGAGGGAAGCAATTGAATATAACAGTACTTTTATGAATCATTTTGCTGAAAATTCAACAATAATAATTTATGTTTCAAATTATTCTAAGAGTGGGAAGAGTAAATCTCAGGCGTCCCTTTAAAATTGTTTAGTGTTCCCTAGTTCATAAGAAATGCTAAGAAGTTTTAATCTGAGTAGCTGGAATATCCAAGGGATCTCAATGTTTCTAGCTTGTTAACTGAATGCCAATAAAATACAATTTTTTTCATTCCCTGTCTTATTGAAACAGCATATGCACACAGAAGTATTCTCTTTTAAGTGTTTTAGCTTGATAATCTGTCAATTGCTCATCTTACTTTGTCAGGCCTCCAGCATTTTAGTTCCTATTTAACGATTTCTTACTTTCTGCTTTACATTGAAGTCTACTTCCTCTGTAAATATCAAATGCTCTAAAATTTCCATTTGATGTATGAAATGATCTTGTTAGAAGAATGGTAACATCATGGTGTCATTATGCAAAATACTTTTTATCAGATATTTATACACAATTGAAAAAAATATATGTATTTTTATTGACATCTCCTGACAGAAACAACTTTAGGCTTATTTACTCAGATGTAAACTGGGTTAGTTTCCTACCATGTGTATTTAGAACCAAGGGCTAAGTATGTTCAGAGATACCATGCAGAGAAACATGCCTTATGATTCGTGATGAATGTATATTTTCTTTTATGTACACTGAGATCATATGTGCATCAAAGACAAATTCCTTTTGTGTTCAATCACATTGGCCAATAAAGAATTCTATTCTATTCTATTCCATTCCATTCTATTCTATTCTATTCTATAAAATGTTAAGGGTTCTATAATTTTCTGCAAGCATATTCCATAAGGGTATCAAAATACAATCTTTCTAAAATATACTTCTAGCATCATTAGAATATTTTGTCAGCTCATTTTTTTTACAAAGTATTTAGAGTTTCTTCAAAGTTACTTTTATTGTTTATGTGCCTTTGAGGGGAATAGAATTTCATTCACCATTAGAAAGCTCTAAAAGTTAAGATACCCCTGAGGCTCATAGTACAATGTCCTTCAAGATAGTTGCTGTACTTCATTGACTCTAGATTATGGGCTTAAAAATATAAGTTAAATTTCTATCTTATATACTTTTATTTCCTTTCTTCCTTTTTAAAAAAAGATCTTTTGGCATACGTATATACATTGCTTAGAGAATGACTGTAGAACAAATTGCAGTGATGGAAATAAAACTAGGGACAATTGGATACAATTGGCATCTTGTTTTTACTGTTTTATTGCTGAGTAGGCTGTTACATGGGAACTTGTTGATAGTTTCTTCTTCCTACTCAGCTTCTTCTTTCTGTGGGCCCAGAGACTGGATTGTGGGCAGTGTCTGGCTTCAAGTTGATGCTGAGCAACACCAGGACTGTTTGAAATAAAGTCTTGTCAATCCATGATTTAGTGATGGACATATGGACAAAACTGGCATGTATCCTTGAGACCTGGCCAAGAAAGGTTTGATATGGCTCTCCTAGAGATTTGTCCATCTGGATTTTAGTTTAGGCACCAACTAGATGTTAGATTCCAAGAGGCGTGACACTGATCATTGTGATAATTTTTCTCATAGCTTGGGTCAATATCTTCTAGGATCTATATATTATTATCAGCACAATAAAACACACACACATATATATATATATGTGTGTGTGTGTGTGTACATACACACACAATACACACACACACACACACACCACACATGCTATATATGAATGGATATATAGCTCATTAGGTTGTAATGCTAGTGGACAATGGATCCTACCACACAGCATTTCAAAGGTTTGAAAAAAAGAGGAAAAATTCAATATTTGGCCAAGTCTTCTAAAATTCTGGTGAAAGGCAAATTCCCACACTTATAGCAATAAGACTTATGTACCACTTCACAGGGGCTTTGCAGCCCTCTTAAGCAGTTTACAGTGTCAGCATGTTGCCCCCCAACAATCTGGATCCTCATTTTACTGAACTGGGGAGGATGGCAATGGGAATACTGGTAGCTATTAACTTATCACATCCAGAAAGCACCAGATTTAGAAAAGATGTGAACATTTATTTTTACTTGATGGAATAGTTTGAGATCAAAGATTTTCTTCCTTATTGAAGCTGCAATTTATCTTATTGCAGTGGTTAGCATGTTAAATAACTGACTTTTTCAATGTGGTTCGAGGGACTCCTCAAGAGAAGTGGGGGGGGGATTGACTTAACCGAGCAACATGCAATGTCATGCTGGTTCCCACTGACTTTGTGGGAAGTCATGAGGGAAGGTCACAAATGGCGAGCAAGTAATCCAACTTCTGCAACTTCAAAAATAGATCATATTCTTTCAAGCTGAATAACTGATCATAATAATAATAAGAAAAACACAATGTATATTACTATTTTCCTTAAAAATCTACTTCATATAAATATTAGTTTACAACAATAGGTTTTGTTTTTACTGGCATTTTTTTCATGGATAGATAACCTGATGCTTTCCATTTCCCCCTGATAACATCACTAATGGTCATGTGTTGTAGTCCAAAATCTTGCTTTGCAACTGTTTAATAGTGAAAAGGTAAACAGAAATATCATAACTGAAGGTATCAGGTTGGCTGTCACTGTATTCTCCATTCCTCGTGTTATAGCCCACTATTTGTCACAAGAGTAATTGTTCCAAAATAATTTCACTAAGATATTATCTGAACCTAATTATTAATTCTCTGATTACCGTACTAGACATATACAAGTTAGTTATGAGAATAACAGGTTACAGGAATACATGCTGAATGGTCTCAAACATTTGTACATAATATAATAACAAATATCCTTTCTACTTTAGAGGAGGGATTAAGGTTGGTGTTTTCATGTCAAGTTGAGTCCTGGCAATTGCCTGGAGAAGTCCCTGATCCACAGAGGTAATTGTCATTCCACAAAATTTGGGCTCCTTGGAAAATAGGTGGCATTTTTAGTGGCGATAGTGGCACTACAGCTATTTTGTTCAGGATGGCCAAGATTGGGAGTGTGTCTGTGTGGGTAGACAGAAGATAGAAAGTTGTTTGTCTTTTATTTGGTGGGGGGAGGTGACACACTAGCAGAGTCATGTTAGATGTTTTCTGAATTTTTGACATGTTAAGTCAAAATGTTTGCCATCAGTGCTCTTGATTAAACAATGTCATCTTTTAGGACCCAAGAAACACACTTTCTCTGTAATAATACAACCCTCTGGACTAAGGTTTCCCCAGAGATCCAGATGGCTTCCACCCTCATAGCTTTCCAGAATGCGCTAAAGATTTGACTGTTTGACTTTGTGATAGGGTGAATAGAATCCATTTTGTTGGATATGTTTATATATGTATTATTGTGTAGTGTAGACTGCTTTCTAGATTGAGCCACAAAAATCAGCTGAAGCTGAGTGGCACTGAAATTAAATAAAAAAATCCTAAATAAAACAAACTCAATGTTTGTCTTGAAATCTGATCTTTTGTAATTGGGATAGAAAAGGAATTAAGTTCATGTACTAATTATAATTTAAACTTGTAGTTTTCTAGCTAGACAGTGTTAGATATGGTGCTTTACAGTGCTTTAGTATTGGGATAACTAGCAGTCTTAATTACGACTACTAGTTACACCTTTAGTGACAAAATGCATGTGTGAATGCAGTTCATTGCATATCAAATATGATAGTGAAAATTAAGACAATTTATCTTACAACTTATGCCCAGAAGTTGAAAAGCACATGCTATTCTTGTGTGACCTCCACAGCTTCTATCACAATTTAGGCAAAAGCTATAGATATTTTGCACAATTTGGAATTGAAATTAATTTAACCTAAGATCTTAACCTCTTGTACTTCATTTATACATTTGAATTCTGAAGTATGCAAAAGATTTTCATAAAGTATGTGAAAACAGCTTTTCTACAAATTCTATAGCTGCCTTTGGCAAGTCTTATTTTCTAATTATAGATGCAGCTTTATTTACCAATGAAAGGCTGTTCTAACTGAATGGCATCTCATTGTGTTACGCAAAAGTATATTTCAAGCATTTTGGGAAACTATTAAGATTTCTTTTTAAAAAAATCCTGGTACAATGCTTTGAATTGCAAAGTGGTCTGTTCCTCCCTAAGGGAACAAGCTTGTAGCATACAATTATCACTACAATTGAAAGGTATTGTGATTCTTTTCTTAAAGGAATCTCTATTCTTTTAATCTGATAGTGCACATTTTAAGAATAGTTCGCTGCATCTGCTGATTTATTATAAATGTAAGTTTTAAACCATTTAAAGTCTTGTAATGATATAGAGAGAGAGCCAGTTTGGTTCAGTTGTTAAGGCATCAAGCTAGAAACCAAGACACCATTTGTTTTAATCTTGCCTTATGCATAAAGCCTGCTGGGTAACCTTGAACCAATCATTTTTCTCAGCCCTAGGAAGGAGACAATGGTAAGCCACTTCTGAAAAACCTTGTCAAAAAATGTAGGTATCTTATTCATGCAGTCTGAGAATCAGACATGACTGAACAACGACAAAAGAGCTAAACTTAGCAAAAGAAGGAAAATTAGTATGCATCTCCTAACCACTACTTTGCTGTTCTCTTGTTTTGTTCCCAGAATGGCAAAATACCTGTAACAATACATCACAATTACTTTTTGTAACCAACTTTCTATACTGAAACATTTCAGCTAAATTATTTAAATATGTTTATATAGTCATGCTTTTCCTTGTATTTTTCAAAAAAGATTCATTTAATTGGGAGAGATGTTTAAAAATAGGTTATAATTCTCAGAGGTTTTTTTTAAAATATATATATTAAAAAATGTGTTTCCATAGCACTCTTCAGAGTAGTCCAAAGTTCTTATATATTTAAATAGACACTCAACATACTATTTCCTTTGGACTGAACAGCATCATCTGCCTATGTAGTCACTAAAGTAGACATCCAATCAAAAGAAAAATATGTAAAGTATAGAAAAAGAGTAAGGAGTAAAATGCCAAAGTAATTAAAATCATGTGAAAATGAGAAATTATTCATTCATTTATTTATACCTTTCACCGTCTCTGTATTTCTATCATAAATTGCCACAATTTCCATTATGTCCATGTATTCAGCTCATACATTCATCCTTTTCTGAGTTTCTTACATTCTTATTTATACAATGAAATGTCATGTTTATGGATTTGTACATGGATTTGTTTGGCTTATTTGTTTATACTAAAGTTATATAAGGGATGGCCTTTCCTTGATGCTGGGAAGCTGGTTACAGGAAGTGAGAATTGTAGTTCAGCATTATTTGGAAGTCCATAAATACTGTATTTACAAGAAAAAAACTAGCAGTGCTCATTACAGCAAAAGATTTTGCATGGACCAACATGACTGGTATCTCGTATTTATTCACTCAAGTATACAGAGTGTATAGATCGCAAATTAAATCTATAAGAGTAGAATGTAACCTACTGTAAAAATACACTGTTGAGCTGGGCCATCTGAAACCTTTGCTCCAAATGAACAGAAAGTTTATTTTGACTGCAGAATTATTTCATTCAAACTTTATAAATCCTGCTGTAAATCCTGAGGATCACCTGTAATCTTAATTTGCTATCTCTGACTTTTTGAGGTGTTGGTTATCATGTTGCCATTTAAACAAAAAATTTTTACTTCTTTGGTTTTGCAAACTCTGAAATACTCTGGGGACTCTTTAACATTAAAAAACAACACACGCAGGAATATGCGCACACTTTAAACATTTAAATACATATTTATATTGGCATCACATGTATAAATCATTAAATTAGTTGCCATGGTGACAGGCTATATGTCACCATTAAATTTCAACATTGCGGGATATTTTTCAAATTGGCTTAAAAAATAGTAATAAGGTGTCAGGGAAACAATGTTTTGCTAGTAGATAAATGTTAATGGACTTACCGTTTCTGGCAGCTGTGGATGCTAATTTAACCTTTTGCTTTTGCTTTCATATCTACCCGGTACTAATGTATTTCCAAACCTACCACTGTAACAATTTGTGCCTCACACTGTGAATAAACGGAAAGTGCCACTGGCTTCCTTTCTTAATGACTACAATCCTATATACTTCCATTACTGATTTATCACTTGTTGCTTGTATGTACACTGAGATCTTATGCAACAGACACAAATTCCTTGTGTGTCCAACCACACTTGGCCAATAAAGTATTCTATTCTATTCTATTCTATTCTACTGATAATAAAATTTCACTCTCACCATTAGAGGTATAATGGAAGATGTTTGACTAAAAAAAGTCAACTGCCTTGTTTATGAATGTCATATTTTTTTTCTTGAGAGGCTCTTTTTTTAAAACGGCAATAACTTTTTAACCCACCTAAAGAATAAAATTGATTTTTAAGCTGTTATCGCCTGCAGTAAAGGGTTATTAGGATGTATACTTTTACAAGAACTACACAAGACACATTTTACAAAATCTTTTACTATTTTTTTTAGGAAGGTGCAAAAGATGTTTTGGGGAAATATTTAATGTCTGCTTTCTCCCAATATTAATGATGTTTTAATTCATAAATTATACAATATTTATTTAATAATGTTTTAATTTGTTGTTTATATTTTTATAGGCCAAAAGGTGGCTTCTAAAAATTATAATAATGGATATCCTAAAAGACTTCAATAAGTTAAATCAATGGTAGAGAATAAAACAAAAAATAAATTATTATTTCTTTATTATTCTCATATTTATAGGTGAGATGTTTTGGTATAGCATCCTTTTTTTAGTGGCATAGAAATCAGATTTTTATTCTTTTCCCATTTGTTCAGTTCAGGGTAAAATCAGAATGGTTTTAGAATTAGAAATCAATTAGTGATCATTATGAAGAATCTTATTAATGGAGACTATCACGTTCTTTATCTTGAAAAACTGCTAACAAAGGTGTCTAGCATTTTGAATCTCAAACAGAATGTTTTTCTCTCAGAAAGTTTCCTATTGATGAGCCAGCAATAATTTTCTCTAGGAGTAACTTTATGAAGTAACAGAACATATACAGTATACAGTATAAATGTATTTGTTCCCTACCTGGATTGAGACAGCACTATATTTAGATTCAAACTTGCAAGAAGATAGAAATAATACACTATAGTATTAAATATTGTATATGCTGGAATTTTAAGATTCAGTTATTTCAAGTAACATGATGAGTTTGTGAATTACTTCTTTACTTACCGGCACATTTTGTCCTTGTTTTAAGTGCTGGTCCAGGAGATCCAGTACCCCTTCACCTGGTCTAGTGAGCAATACACTAATTTCATATTCTGTGTCAGGATCCAGGTGTCCAATTTTATACTTTGTTGAATCCACTGGTTGTATATCATACCAGCTTCCACTTGAGGTGCGATATTCTATTTGTCTCACAGTGATGGGTCCATCTCCATTAATAGAATTGGCATTCAACTGTATCCATAAATAGGTTGCACCAACAGATGACAGTTGAGGAGGTGCAATAGGAACCGGAGGCTCTGAAACATAGATAATGAGTACATATGTATTTGTACAGTATACGTAAAAAACTGCATCTAGCCCAATTTTTTGTTTATGTTTGTTTATGTTTATGTTTATGTTTATTGAACACTTATAGGCCACCCTTTTCCCTGAGGGGACTCAGGGCGGCTTACAATAATGAGGGAAGGGAGTGCAAGACAAGACATAAAAGAAAACGTGAGCAAAAAAATAATTAACCATAAAAGCACAACATTCACTCAGCATTCGGGCGGGGAGAGAGTAAAGTCCTATCCCAGGCCTGACGGGAAAGCCAGATCTTTTCTATAGTTCTGACTTTTCTGCAAAAACTATTATTACTATTTATTTGTTCTATTCACTATGCAAAGGGACTCCCCCCCATCCCTCTCTCCCTCTCTCTTTTTGGGGATACAAGGCAGAAGACCAAAGCTAATTCCCCACTTAAAATATAGGTAAGTTCATTTTACTGTTCAAATATACTATGCTTGATAAAGCTTTTGCTTTGGCATAATGTACTTTCCTTGGTGGACACAATTTTAATTTCATATCACTTTTTAATTATAGTACATAATATACAAGGACTATCTACTAACACTTTTCTTTTTATGACCCTGAAGTTCTTATCTGGAATAGAGTCAGGGTGATAGATTGATTTGCCTGTTAACTGGCTGGATATTCTTCCTGACGCTTATGAAGAGTTTGCAGCAGATATTTTTTTCTTTGTGCCCTGGGAGAGAAATTTATGCTGCCTAGGATCGAACTCTCAATTTTCCAAGTGGGAGGCAAGTGTCTTCACTCTCTACCACATTGCTTTGGACTATCTACTAACATTCAGATAGGCGGAAGGTGAATTTCTTAGAATGTGAGTGCTACCTTTCCTTTTCACTCTTCCTCCTTCATTTTAACTTTCAATAGAGAACTGCGAAAAACCCTTGTTTTCATATCCTGTTAGTTTCCATGCTTATATTTCTCCATTGTGCTTTTCCTTTAGCCTCATAACAGGCCTATGATATCTCAGGTGCACCATTATTGAGTTTATTTATTATATCATCCAACATCTTGGTTCAAGAATATTTATTTAGTTCTCAGTTTTTAATTCTCCAGCTTGTCTTTATATTATGATACTCTAGTATATTGCTTGATACTGTGTTAAAAAGACTATTTTGTCTTAATTAAATTCAAAGTAACTAAAAACCAATTACTCCATTCCATAATCAACCAATGACATTTTACAAAATAACAAATATGAAATCTGTTCTTCTAAAATGACATCTAATAATTCTATTCATTTTGTGATTAACACTTCCTAATGGAGATAGATGAGCTCTTTATCACTCATCTCCAATTAATTTAGAAATGATCTATACTTTTTTCCCACCAAAGCCAGAACTCATAACATTTTTCAAATGTTCTTCTTCCTTTCCTGACAAAAACATGACCTACGCTAATTATACAACTCAGAGAACTGCATCTCTGCTTTGGCTCTGAGGAATATTCCTGTTAAGCAGATTTAAGATATTTCTGTTATTTTGCACATGAACTAGAAAAGCCTGTGAAAGCAATACTTTAATTTTCTCTAGGTTGGATTTTAATCCATATTAAGGAAGAATTAAAAATCTTAAAATCCTTATCCATTTTTTGAAGCTAGCATTGCTAAGCCCTTGTCCCTCAACTTGAAGCTTGTAATTTTACTGAAAATGAAGACGAATGTGGTAGCGCCTTTTCTAATAAACAAATTTATATGTATAAGCGTTCATGAACTGCAGCTCAGTTCATCAAATCCCAAAAGTGGCTTGACTGATACAGGGTTTAAACTCAGATGAGTCAGGGTAGGAAGAAAGATAAGACAAGACGGTTATGGAGGGTATCAACTAACAATTGCAAAGTGTTACAAATCTATTTCTGTTGTTTTTGTCTCCTATATTTCTATAACCAAATTGTCTTTTCCTTTATCTCCCACCCCACCTTATTTCAACTTCAGACTCTTCAACCTTGAGGGTAACTAAACAAAGATGGGTTTGCACCCAGTTTTCCAGAGATGGGAAGGAGAGAAATTCAGTCTTTCATGGAGTGAATAATCCAATGGTTGTCCCTAGAGGAAAATTGGTGATAAGCAGCTCACTGCTGAAAAGAACGGAAGTCTGCAATCAGCAAACCAGATAAGTTATCAGGGAAGATCTATTGATTCCTAAGTGTGAAGAACATGAGTAAACATGAGGAGTGAAGTTGATCCAACTAATCAAATCTACTGATCACTATCCCTTTCTTGTTTCATTTTGAACAAATTACACAAGTCAAAATGGTCCTGAAAAGAATATTGAAAGACTATGCAGAGCTAGGAAGAAAAGTATTTAGATACAGTAGTATTTCTATCCATTTTTCTGACTGAATTTCATTGCCCAAGGAAGGAATGGAAGATTGTGGAGGTAAATGGCTGGTTCAAGGAATGGTGTCGCTGAGAAAACTTTGGATTCCCTGGTCTGATTTCTATTGAGAGAAAAGGCCTCTGGTAAGAGAGTGGCTGCAGCTCATAAAGACTGACATTAATACTGCTGGAAAACATCTTGATGCATTTGTCTACAAGAGTTTTAAACTACATCAGGCAGGAGAAAATATTAATACCATAACCATACTCCAAGCATATGTTTGAAGCCTGTAAACCATACAAGAAGAAAAAGAGTGGCAATAAGGCATATCCAGGAATATATTAGGAGAACTTGCAAGGAAACGTAAGAAAGTAGTTCTAAATAAGTCAGTTACCTGACTTATTTAGTACTACTTTTCAATCCTCAAAGTATGCTCAGAATGCTGAGAATGATCAATGCTCAGAAAAAGTGGGGAAAACGTGAAGTCCCAGTATGTGGGTAGCAAATATGACTTTGTTAGTATTACTGAAGTCTGGTAGAATCGAATGTATTATAATATATACCACAAGCATATAATTTGTTTAAAAGAAACAGAGCCAACGAAAGGGAGGGTTGTCGTATTATACAGTATATAAACGATGATACTATAAACTATACCCAAGCATCTGGCTGAATATTGAGGGAAAAATAAATAATTATTATTCTGCTGCAGATGTGTATGCAGACCATTCAATCAAATAGGTGAAAATTTCACATATCAGATTTATGTGCAGAAAGCACACATTACTCTAATGAGGTATTTCAACTATCTCAACATGTGCTGGAAATCAAATTCTGGCAAGTGGGAGACCAAGCAGATTCTTGATGTGCTTTGTAGACAACGTTAACACCTAAAAGGTACAGGAAAGAACTAGACGATCAGCTAATATCTACTAGCAGGAGATAAATTATTGAAGAAACTGTAGGAACCTTAGAAAGAGCAACCCCATGAATTTAGAACTCAGCATAATTCACCCAAGACAGAGACAAGTTAGCTTCATTATGGTTCTAGATTTTCAGACAACTGACTTCAATAAACATGGCGAAAAAGCAGAAATAATTCCATGATGGAAATCCTTAAGGAAAAAATAATTCAGGAGAGTTGGGATAATTTTGCAAAAAAGCAAACAAAAAACTCAGATAATTAAAGCCCAAACACACACAATACCAAACAGAAAAGAAAATGAGACAAAGCTAATGAGACTAGTGTGGTTGCATTAAAAAAATCCTGGTAAATTGACAGCAGATAAGAAACAGATCTTAAAATGAAAAGAGTAGCCTAGGTAGCATAGGTAGTCCTCTATTAAAAACTATTCATCAATTGCAGTAACAACAGCAATGAAAAAAGTACTTATAAGTCTGGTTTTCACACTTATGACTATTGTAGTATCCCAATGGTCATGTGATCAAAATTCAGATGCTTGGCATCTGGCATGTATTTATAACAGCTGCACTGACCCGGGGTCATGTGATCACCATTTGTAACCTTCCCAGCCAGCTTCTGACAAGCAAAGTCAATGGGAGAAATTAGATTCATTTAATAACTGCATGATTCACCTAACAACTGCAGTGATACACACAACTGTAGAAAGAAATGGTTGTAAAATGGGAAAAACCCACTTAACAATGGAAATTTGGGGCTCAGTTGTGGTTATAAATCAAGAATTACCTGTACATCAAAAACCATTCATTAGGAAATATTCCAAATCTGTAAGAATGGGCTTAGGCTATTGCATGCTTGCCCAACCTATGGGCCGTGGCCCACTTGTGGGCTGTGGGGATTACAACCGGGCAGTGGAAACAGCCAGTGAGTGCACATGCACAAACACATGCAACCTCACTTGTGCAAGCAGTGGACAAGTATACACACCCTCCATTTGCATGACCAGCAGATACAAGTGCACACTGCTAGCACAAATGGAGCTGCATGTGCAAGCATACTTGCTGACCGCTCAAGCAAACCATTCTTCTCCTCTCCCCACCAATCCGCAAAGCCGGAAACATTGGAGAACTCTGGCTTAGAATGAGCTAAAGCTTGCAATGAATAGCAAAAATAACTCCTAAGTAGGATCTTCTGGTATATACTGCACAAGTGGGGAAGAGTTCAGGAAATGTTTGGTCCACTGGTTAGAAAAGTTGAAAGGATGTTGATAGGACAGCATGGTGAAGGTTGGAGACAAACATTGTTACAATCCTTAAAAGGGGAGGAAATTAGATCTAGGAAATTAGATCAACTTACATTAATACTTGGTAAAATTAGAAAAGATAATCAAACAGTGGGTTTTCAAGCACACAGAAAGAACAAGGTGATTACTAGAAGCTACCATGCACTTGTTAAAAACTATTCATATTATTGCTAGCACGATCATATAATCCATAGTACATGAAGGTAGGACATAATCCATTGGGTGCAAACTTTATAAAATTTTACAGAGTAAGATCCAAACCCCAAATAAGAGGGGACCAAGAGAGCCACTACTTCCTGGAGTGGAAGTGCTCCATCATTGGCTATCTGTTTGGATGGCCTAAACTAGATAGGGAGTTGAATTAGAGGACCACCAAAGTCCCTTTCAACCTTATGATCCTAATGACTTCCTAATGATCATTCGAATAGTCTGACTATTGCTCTTCCGCTTTCCTACTAAAACAGTTAATGTATCTATTATAGCTGTGTATGATATCACACTGAATAAGCCTATAATTATTAAATAATAGCACAAAGGTGAAATGTCATAGAAAAAAAATACAGATACAGATATATTTCATACTTCAGTTACTTCTACTTACAGGATAAAAATGACAAATCTCTAACTCTTTAAAATGCCTACATAATTTTTCTTAATTATTTTATTCAATCAACAGACACTCATTATTAGTATGTGATTCTAAACTAGCTTAAACATTTTAATATTTATTAATTCACTGTCATTTCAAAGACAGTTGCTCCATTGTTCATAATCCAGAGCTTTGTGCAGAATCTGTGCAATTTAAATAGCTAAAGCTTAACTCGAAATGATTTTGGTTCATTTAAAATCATTAGTGTGTTCTTCAACCAAAACACAAAATAGAGCATCCTAAGGCATTTATGTAGTCATGCTGAAACAACAGTTAATTATGTTCTGATTTCAAGTGCTGGTAAGGACTGTTGAACTGCCATTCAAATTCATATTCAGGATTGAGGCTACAGAGGTTAGTACTTAAACCAATTTATTTTAGGCTATACAAGTATTTTAACAGACTTCGTTTTTTAAAGATATTGTATCCCTGAGGTTACTTTACATGAGTACATGTGCTCAGAACACCAAAACCCACCACTAAAACTACTATAATATGTAAAGTAATACATCTGCCTATCCCAGGTCTTGGGAAGGGCTTGATAGGTGAACAAGAAGGCCAAATCCATTCAGAACACCTGGCTGACTGCAATGAACAACAATATTTTTAGCTGAAACTACCTCATTCAAATTATATGGAACTGATTCACAATATATTTAAATGCAATAGATTGAAAATCAAAACGTTATCTCTGCAATGATACCTCTGCTACTGCCATTAGGCAGAGTGAGAAAGTCATCATTATGCTTGATTTTGCTTTGGAATGTCAGAAAAGGAGCAGTAAATTAGCTATTTTCTAATAGAAATTTCTGCTTCAGGAACTAAATTATTAGTTTGGGGCATTATGTTCTTATACTTGGGGGCAGGAGGTGAGGTTTTCCAAGTTTTTGCAACTCTGATGGTGAATCAGAGATTATCCTTTTGTATTACCGTTTAAACATTGATCATACTTTAGTGAAAAGACTTATACAAGAAGATGACTAAGGACAGCTACTCCTGAATGGCCACAATGTGAGGACTACTTGAAAATTACATGGTGATCATTCAAATAATAATGAGTCATACATAGAGTCATAGAAACCAGTCCCTGCTATGTTTTAGTATTAAGATGTAAAAAGAATGTTTGTCAGGTGTGCATGAATGAGTCACTAAGTAGAAAACCATTAAAAGATTCTATACATGGCAATCATATCACCAAAAAAAAATTGTACATTTTACTGCTGTAAACAAATAATGTATTGGACACAGCTAACCTTATTCATGATATTTACTGAGATCATTAGGCTATACCTTATCGTGCAATCAATCTATCCATTGAACTCAATACATTTGGAGGGTATCCAAGTGGAGGGAATTAGTATAATTTATCTGATAGGATACAATATATCAGTTAAATAAATAATAAAATAAAAGTAAATTCTAATTTTAATGTTTATTATGTATGTTGTATAGTATTACATATGTACATATATGTATATATGTGTATTATATATGATATATGTGTTATATATGTATATATATGTATATACTGTATACCGTATATACTCGAGTATAGGCCGACCCGAATATAAGCCGAGGCACCTAATTTACCACAAAAAAACTGGAAAAGTTATTGACTCGAGTATAAGCCTAGGGGGGAATGCAGCAGCTACCGGTAAATTTCAAAATAAAAATAGATACCAATAATGTTTTTGAATATTTATTTCAAAGAAAAACAGTAAACTAGCGGTGTATTCAATGAAATACTTCACTCACCTCATGATGCTGATTTCCCGCTGTGATGGATGTCCCGTGCAGCCGCGGGAGCGATGTCCCGCCTCCTCTGACACACGGCACAGTGATTCCTATCATTGGATCACTGTACCAGAGGAGGTGGGACATCGCTATGTGGCTGCTTGCCATAACAAGGAGGAGGTGGGACATCGTTGCAGAGCGGCAGGAGGGGGAGGAAGGGGAATCGTAAGACAGCCCTGCATTACATTAGAACGTGAGGAGGGGGGATGGTGCGGTGTGCGCTGCGCGGCAAACTGACACAGAGGGAGGGAAACTCACAGGGGCACTGGGCCATTCACGAGTGTCACCCAGCGGCATGGCCCCGCCCCTTTTTCTCCTCCATTTCGGGCAAATTTTCACTGACTCGAGTATAAGCCGAGGCGGCTTTTTTCAGCCCAAAAAGTGGGCTGAAAAACTAGGCTTATACTCGAGTATATACAGTACTGTATATACAGTATATACAGTATATGACACACATACGTACGTACCGTCTGTCTGTCTGTCTGTCTGTCTGTCTGTCTATCTATCTATCTATCTATCTATCTATCTATCTATCTATCTATCTATCTATCATCTATCTGGGTCTTGTTGTATTCGGGTCTTTTCCGTAAGATTGAGATTGTCTTGGCAACGTTTCGGCAAGGTCCCACTCGCCATCTTCAGGCTGGTGTGCTTGTGAGAGTAAGGTGTGTTCGGAGCTGTTGTCTTTCTATAAATCTTGGTGGGGGTGTGTGGAGTGCTGGCTTTGTTGCTGTAAGTGGGTTGATTGGCTGTGTGGTGCATCCTGATTGGTAGATGGAGTTGATGTTTGTAGATTGGTGGGTTGTGTCATATCATCCTGTGTGGCTGAGTTGCTGGCTGTGTGTCCGTTGTTCTTTTGTGTTATAACAACCTGGGTGGTGGGTGGGGTTCATTTGTAGACTAGGGCTGGTTTCCAGATGTCTGGTAGGCCGGAGGTATCATCATGTTTATTCATGTTGTTGGGGATGCTTCTCTATTTTGATGACTTCTATAATTATTCTCTGTTGAAGTGTTCTGTTTTGGAGATTAATTTGGTTCCTTCAAAATCAATTTCATGTCCTGTTGCTTTAAGGTGCTGGAAAAGGGAGGAAGTTTTTTCTTTTTTCTGACTGCGTTCTTGTGTTCTGCGATGCGTGCATTTATTCCTATTAGTTTGTCCAATGTATGTGGCAGGGCAGATTTTGCATGGTATTTCATAGACTCCTTGGTTTTCTAGCTGGATCATGTCTTTGGGGTTCTTAAGATGTTGGCTATTTTTGGTCAGTGCTGAAGGCTGCCTGATATTGTGTTTTGGAGAATTTTGCTGATTTTAACTGTGGTGCCTTTGATGTAAGGGAGGGGGATGCCATTGTCCTGTTCGTGTGTCTCGGTTCTTGGGGGGTGTCACCCTTTGGATTAGGTTGGTATTGTTTTTCTTTGGAATCCGTTGGAGATTACTACGCTTGTGAGAGTGTGTAATTCAGTTTTAGGTGGTCTTTTTCGGCTAGGTGTTTGCTTCTGGAGATGAAGGTCTGGCTACAGAGTTGATCTGTGCAGGGTGGTGATGGGATTGTGCGTTTAAGTAGAAGTTGGTGTGTGTTTTTTTTCCAGTAGATGGTGTGTCCTAGGGAGCCATTGGGTTTTTTGTAGATTAGGATGTCCAGAAAGGGAAGTTGGTTGTTTGCTTCTATTTCGATAGTGAATTGTATTTGGGGGTATAGGCTGTTGAGATGTATGAGGAAGTTGTCAGTTTTTCTTCCCATGTGGCCAAATCACAAAAGTGTCATCTACATATCTAAGCCAGAGTTTGCGTATAAGTTTGCGATGCGATGTGAGAGGGTGATCCCATGGTGCTCCTTCTATCTGTTTGTATCTTTGGTCCAGTATGGATGAAGTATGTTTGGTTAGGCAGTGGTTGGTCAGGTCCAGGATGTGTTTAGGGGGGTTGTGTTTGTTCTGGATAGCTGTCACGGCTTCTTTTATAGGCACTTTACTGAAGAGGATATGGACATTGAAGCTCACGAGTAGGTGGCTGGGTTGTAGGTTTTGTTTCTTTATTGTTCTATGACAGTGGAGCGAAATTTTTGTAAGTGTGAGGTGATGATTCTGTGTAGGGTGAAGTTGTTTGCGATGAATTTGGCAAGATTTGTAGAGGTGAGCCTATGGAGCTGACTATGGGTCTGAGTGGTGTTCCTTCTTGTGTATCTTGGGGAGGCCATAGAGCTTGGGCCTCTGGCCATAGAGCTTGAGCATCTGGATGATTTTTCTCTGGGGAGAGAACCTTCCTCCCTTTTCCAGCATCTTAAAGCAACAGGACATGAAATTGATTTTGAAGGAACCAAATTAATCTCCAAAACAGAACACTTCAAACAAGAGAATAATTATGGAAGCCATCAAATAGAGAAACACCCCCACAAACATGAATAAACGTGACGATACCTCCTGCCTATCCAGACATCTGGAACCAGCCTAGTCTACAAACGAACCCCACCCACCACCCAGGTTGTTACAACATAAAAGAACAACGGACACACAGTCAGCACCTCAGCCATACAGGATGATACGAAACAGCCCACCAATCTACAAACATCAAACTCCATCTACCACTCAGGATCAACCACGCAGCCAATTCAACCCACTTAGAGCAACAAAGCCAGCACTCCATACACCCCAGCAAGATTTATAGAAAGACAACAGCTCCTACCATGCCTTACTCGCACAAGCACCAAGCCCAAAACACCAGCCTGAAGATGGCGAGTGGGACCTCGCTGAAACGTTGCCAAGACATTATCAATCTTACCTGGGAAACTACCCAATACAACAAGACCAGGTGTGTGTTTGTGTATGTTCCCGCATAACTCTAGAATGCCTTGGGCAATTTAAACCAAACTTGGTACACAGATTACTTACTCTCTGGAAACAAATAATGTGGGGTAAGATACCCTAACACTGTTCAGGGTGTGTGTTCTGTTAAGATACAGCCTGTGTGCCTTTAAATGGCTTTTACCATACAGCGTTGTGGAGTTGCCACGGTAACGGCTTCACAGTAATCCTCAAGGGGCCTCCCTATGGTAAGGGGGAAAATCCAACATTGGATCCAACAACGTGCTTTGTCAAAAGTATTCTTTGGGTTGTTGTCTTACAAAATGCGAAAAAAGTGTTCTCAAAACACTCTATTTCAAATTAATACTAGAAACATTAAATATAGTATCCAGAAGTCAAATGTTCAAACAACATCCTTTCAGCAAAAATACTGAAATACATGAGTAAGCTTTTCCAGCACAATTAATATTACTTAGGATTCCTACCAAAATTAGTCAGATTTAAATTCACATGACTAAGCTTTTTGCCACTGTAACTTAGTCTGAATCCTGAACTGAATTGTTACCGGAATCTGACAATGATCTGGAAGATGGAGGAGTGGTGGGTTGAAGTAGAGTGGAAGAAATGCTGAGTACAGAACAAACAGATAAAAAGGAAAGGAGAAACAGAAAAAGAAACTTAGAAGGAATTATAAAAGAGGCGTCAGGAGATTTGTACTAGCCAGATCTTGTCAATGTTGCCTTATAATAAAGTAGAACTTAGTTCATCTTATTGTGTTCCTGTCTGGTCTCCTTGGGAGCCTGACATCAATCCTTGTAAGTCTGAAAGTATGAAAGTATGCTACCTTTTTAAATTGCCTAATAGTTAGGGTGGTTTCTTTCTCAGCCAGTTGCAGGCATGATCCTCCTTTTAGCTGAATCTTCCCTAGTCAGCATGTATCTCCATTCATCCTATTCCAAAATCATTCTCACATTCCATTACATGAATATGCCAACACTTAATCAAAGCAGTATTTTCAATTTAATTTTATAGCAACAGAACTATGCCCAATCACATTATAGATGCCAATATTTTTCAGGAAAATACTGTGTTGTCTTTCACTCAGAATAAATCATTTGTTCCTCTGTTATTAATAACTAAATGGTAAACAACAAGATAACTTAGAAGAATAGGAACAGAGAGTGTATGTTGATACATACATGTTTGTATCCAGGAACAAAATTTAAAGACCAAGACAGGCGGAATTCTAGTATTGTCATCTATTTTACACCTCTAATTTTGTGAAAATTATCTTTAAGCTTACGACAGTTTTCGAAATGGTGTTTTCCTCACTTTTACATTCCACTATCTGTTCTACAGGTGTATTCCATGTTATTCAGTGTGTGATATCTTCCTTTTCACATTAAGAAATCAAAACACGAATACTATAGTTTTTTAGCATCTGACAAAATGCTTTGTATTTCTGATACCACTAGATTTACTATATATGACCTCAAAAATAATTCAAACTCTATAATCTGGAATTTCCTTGGGCAGCTTTATTCTATTTCCAAACTAATCTCTGTTGCAGCTGACCAATATTATAAAATGATCTACATAGTGTATAAAATAAAATGCTAATTTTGTTCACATTTAATCTACTGTTTTCCATTTTTGCTACGTTTGATTTCTTTTATGTTAACCTGTAGAAACTAGACACTAAGCTATATGGTCATTTTTTGATAGTTGTGTGCTTTACAATAAATGGATTGAATGTTTTGAATTTTTAAAAACTGTACAACAATTATAGTTAGCAACATTATGTAACTAAAATGATCAGCTTGTTAAAGAATAAACTCTCTTCACTGTCTCCTATCAGAATCAATATTAATATAAAATTGAAAGCATTTTAGGATTATTTATATAATTTAACTTACATATTTTTTAAGAATTAATTTACCTTATATTAATTTTAGGATTAATTCACTTTATATACCTTACATCAATTATTCATTGTAGAAAATATAAAAATACAAATTTTCATATATAATCATTACATATGGATTATAGCACGCTTTATTTTTTCAGCTCCTAGGTG
Organism: Thamnophis elegans; assembly: GCF_009769535.1. Classification (NCBI taxonomy): domain Eukaryota; kingdom Metazoa; phylum Chordata; class Lepidosauria; order Squamata; family Natricidae; genus Thamnophis; species Thamnophis elegans. The sequence continues at coordinate 25,605,720 of NC_045548.1, forward strand.
AATCAGTTTTGTTCCGTGACACTCTAGGAACTACTGCTTTTAGCATATGCAGTAAATGGACTGGACTGAACTGGACTGGGACTAGGAAGAGGAGTAGGACTAGACTAGACTAATAGAAATAAACTACAGATTGTTTTTCCTGGGATTTGCTTTCTATGATAAAGAAACTGAAATTCATGACTTGTCTTAGCATAGTAACTAACATTATAATTCTGATCTGGCTGACAAGTCAGAATCAACGATTATGGTAAACAATGCTTCTGCCAGCAGCAAAAGCCATACAGGAAAGTCAACTTGTATCTTGTCTCGTTTTTTCCTTTGTTGGCAGGAGGCACCCCCCCCCCCGCTTTCATTTTTAATTATATTAAATCAAAATTGAGGCTGACATCTTAATTTCTGATTATGAAATTAGACAGTCTCATAAGGCATTATATCTAGTTGTTGACCAGTTCTGTTTGACCTCATCAGACTTCATTCTGCATTTGGACTTAATAAAAAATTCTGGCTGGTTTAAAAATGAAAGCCCTAATCTTCTTGCGGCATGCAGTCAGAAAAGAAATCAAAGGTTTTTTTTTAAAAAAAATATTCATACGTAATGCTAAATTAAGGTCTGGAATTATTTTTGAAAAAGACCCACATATGCCATCATTTTTTTTATATAAATGCCTACAAAAATGAAATATTTATGCATGGTAAATCCCAAAATGAAGCAAAAATACTAACATTATTCTTATTTCTGTGGCTTAACCATTCAATACTAACCAAAAAGCCTGAAGGGGAACTCAGAAAAGTGTGCTGAGTTTTGCTTTACTGATGATAATAATAAATTAAAACCACATGCTTCATTGAAATAAGCAATTTTGGTTGAAAAGTAATTATAGAAATGTAAATACTGTATAATTCTTTATCAGTAACCAGGTAAATGAGCTCTTAAAGACTTCATAATGATGTTAGTTAAATGTAATCTGTTCCAAGGTTAGTACACTGTTTAAATAGGCTTTTTAGGTCACACGGAATGATCTGCATGTGGTCTCAATAAAAGCTAAAGCACAAGCAACAGGGATTACCATAATTACTTCATCAAACTACAAGTAGCTAATGGGATTATACCCTAAGGGTAAGCAATTATTCCCTGCATACAGAATAAATGTGCTGAGAGAGGTGGAAAAGAGCAAATATTATAGCAATAGGATAAATAGGTCCAACATCGCAGAGTGAAGACCAATGGAAGTAAATTGCTATAACTTCAAAGAATCTGAGTTTCTTTGCCTCATTTTCCTCTTTCTTTGGCTATAATTTTGGTTGATCACTCACTTCCATTTCCTCTTATATACATGCATGCACACACACATAATACACATACACCACACACATATATACAGGTGAAACTCGAAAAATAAGAATATGTGCAAAAGTTCATTTATTTCAGTAATGCAACTTAAAAGGTGAAACTAATATATATACGATAGACTCATTACATGCAAAGCAAGATGCTTCAAGCCGTGATTTGTCATAATTGTGATGATATGGCTTACAGCTCATGAAAACCCCAAATCCACAATCTCAGAAAATTAGAATATTGTGAAAAGGTGCAATATTCTAAGCTCAAAGTGTCCCACTCTAATCAGCTAATTAAGCCATAACACCTGCAAAGGGTTCCTGAGCCTTTAAATGGTCTCTTCAGTCTGGTTCAGTAGGAATCACAATCATGGGAAAGACTGCTGACCTGACAGTTGTGCAGAAAACCATCATTGACACCTCCTAAGGATGGAAAGCCTCAAAAGGTAATTGCAAAGTTGAATATTCCCAAAGTGCTGAATCAAAGCACATTAATAGAAAGTTATATGGAAGGGAAAAGTGTGGAAGAAAAAGGTGCACAAGCACCAGGGATGACCGCAGCCTGGAGAGGATTGTCAGGAAAGGCCATTCAAAAGTGTTGGGGACTTTCACAAGGAGTCAGGCTGGAGTCAGTGCATCAAGAGCCACCACGCACAGACGGATCCTGGACATGGGCTTCACATATCATATTCCTCTTGTCAAGCCACTCATGAACAACAAACAACATCAGAGGAATCTTACCTGGGCTAAAGAAAAACAGACCTGGTCTGTTGCTCAGTGGTCCAAGTCCTCTTTTCTGATGAGAACAACTTTTGTATCTCATTTGGAAACCAAGGACCCAGAGTATGAAAGACGAATGGAGAGGCACACACTGCAAGATGCTTGAAGTCCAGTGTGAAGTTTCCACACTCTGTGTTGATTTGGGGAGCCATGTCATCTGCTGATGTTGGTCCACTGTACTTCATTAAGTCCAGGGTCAACGCAGCCATCTACCAGGAGATTTTGGAGCACTTCATGCTTCCTTCTGCAGACGAGCTTTATGGGGATGCTGACTTCATTTTCCAGCAGGACTTGGCACCTGCCCACACTGCCAAAAGCACCAAAACTTGGTTCAATGACCATGGGATAACTGTGCTTGATTGGCCAGCAAACTCGCCTGACCTGAACCCATAGAGAATCTATGGGGCATTGCCAAGAAAAAGATGAGAGACATGAGACCGAACAATGCAGAAGATCTGAAGGCCGCTATTGAAGCATCCTGGTCTTCTGTAACACCTCAGCAGTGCCAAGGCTGATAGCTCCCATGCAAAGCCTCATTGAGGCAGTAATTGCTGCAAAAGGGGCCCAAACCAAGTACTGAGTACATATGCATGGTTATACTTTTCAGAGGTCCAATATTGTTCTATGTACAATCCTTGTTTTTATTGCTTGCATGTAATATTCTAATTTTCGGATATTGTGGATTGGGGTTTCCATGAGCTGTAAGCCATAATCATCACAATTATGACAAATCACAGCTTGAACTATCTTGCTTTGCATGTTATGAGTCTATCTCATATATTAGTTTCACCTTTTAAGTTGCATTACTGAAATAAATGAACTTTTGCACGATATTCTAATTTTTCGAGTTTCACCTGTATATATACATAGACACATACATCATAATATTCCTTTTGGATAAATCAATGCTATATAAAGCACAGTAATGGAATAAGAAACAGCAAGACAAAGATATTAAAAGTATGAGATGAGAAGCAGATAAGGAAACATAGTTCAAAATAGTTTACATTCAAACCATTTACTATAATTCTTCACCAATCTACTTTTGCAAATTATCGGTGCTTCCACCTTCTATACACAGTATACTGCTCTGTAAATTGCTTTTTGTTGTTTCAATTTCTCATTTCTATCTTTGCTTGATCATATCAACAATGAAGGTCAACAATTCTCTTGATCTTTCCCTTCATCTGTATTCCTTAACTCTGTCTTCATGCCAAACCACCTCAACATATCACATGTGGACTGACTGCTCAGTTTTATATTTTCCTGAATAAACTGCTAGCGCAGTAAAGATCAGAATTGGTACCAGAATTTTTGTTGCTAAGCAATATGTTTGCAAAGTGTGATGTCACATGACTGCAATGCTTCGGCTTAGCAGTCCCATCACTTCCCATTGCCATTATGGGTCACTCTGAGTACCCACCTGAAACTATGCCATTCTGTGCTTGGTCTCATCAAACTCCATGCCTCAGTAAGGTAAGGGACTATTTTCTCTTCAACTCCTCCTACTCACATATCTTTCCCCATCTTCCCCTATTGTCAGCCCCATACACTGCCTTGTGCCACAGTAAAGACTCCCAGAACCATGAAGCTCTGGGATTGCTTGCCATGCTGCAGTTCAGACTTCTGGGCACACTGCAATACTGAGGTTGTAAGACGTCTGAGCCACAACACAGTGTGAAACTGCCAATCAGAACAATGACACAAGCCACTGACATAGGAAATTCTAGATGCTTCAGGAAGTCCTAGCAGCAGAGTCAAAGCTGCTGAACCAAGGACAGCAGGCATGCTTCCCTCACTGCCCTGCACTCTAACACCCCAGCTGACCTTCAGTTTCATCTTACTCCTGCTGCTGATAAGGCATGTCTACCCTGGTCCTTTATAAAGCAGCTGGTAGCCACATGATTTTCCCCAGGTCTCTTGAGGAAAGCCTTTGGCTTGCTGTTCTCCAAACAGTGTGGCCCATTCTCACAATGCTTCAGAAGTCCTCGGAAACTTTTTCAATGCTTTCAAGGATCATGAAAATGGGGCATACTATTTAGAGAATAGTGCAGTTTTGGAAAAGAGACCTGGCATGGCCAGCAGCTGCCTGGCAGAGAGCCAAGCCAGAGATGCACTTTATCAACAGCAGAAGTAAGGTAGCAAAAGTCAGTGGGCCGCAGATGGGTTCAAAAGGCATACACAATGCGTAGTATTGGGAACAACTGAGGTTTTGCACTGTGATGCTGTGGTGGCTGGCCGTGCTATGGGGCTTGAGATGACATTTCTCAGTGGCAGTGGTGGTGCTGGGGCTGGGAGACCTGAGAGCATTGGCAGCTGGCTGGTAGGGCTGAAAGACCCAGGTCTCTACTTCAGCCCCAATCCTGCAACTGCCACCAAAGAGGGTGATTAAAAGAGCACAGGAGGTGGAAATATGCAGGTGGATATGGTCATAAATGGAGTCAGGCTGCCAAGTGTTTGAATTTGGTCACATGACTGTGGATGCACCAAAAAATCCATAATTTCAGGGACTGCACATAAGTCACTTTGTTCAGTGCTTCATAACATTTGAGTGATCACTGAATGAATGGTCATTAAGTCAAGGACTACCTCTAAAACAAAGCAGGCAGAAACATGCTGTTGTGCGCAACCCTTTTTGGTTATTCACCCAATTTCCTACATGTGGTAAACTTTGTGGGAAACAGCTTAATCTAATTGTTTAAACTTTACCTATTGATGTATATCAATAATTCATTTTTCCTTGCCTAAAATGCAAGTACCTTGTGATAGATACATTAATTTTTGAGCCACTTTCTTTATTGCATTATACAATCTGTATAACATTTCCTATAAATTAGTTGGGTTCTCAATCCTTACTCTGCATATTAGTATGCACAATCTGCCCAATAAAGTATATGCAAATTGATAACCTTAGCCGATAAATCTCTATTATCATCTTATATTAGCATCAAGCCTGGAGTTGATCATTTTAATTAAATAGATTGCAAAATCGCCAATGGAAACAATTTGCTTGACATGAAAAATTTCCAGGAATTTGGTCTCTATCCTTTTCATTTGTATGTCAATCTGGAAGTACCTTTAATGATCAGTTCTGCATAATTTGATACTCCAACTCCTCCTTCTGTGCGAATCATGCAGCGGTAATTGCCAGCATCCCGTTTAGTAGCATTCACCACACTAAAAGATGCTACAAATCGACGATCATTAAAATTTTCATGTCCTTCAAAGGTGCATCCCGTACAAGCAATCCCTAATGAGAAACAAATACAACAATTTATTTTAATAAATACTTCATTTGCAAGTATTTTACAATAAATATTAAAATTAATGTGGGCATGTAAATAAGCATATGCATAGTTTTGTCATCCTGTTCCCCCCATCCCCCAAGCTTGCTGTGTTGCTTCACCATGGCAAGGTTGTGTGTTCCTGGGAGGGATTAGCAAAAACTGCTGGAAGTGTATGGCAAAAGCATATATTCCCAGAGTCACCCAAAGCATGAAGCTCTTCCCAGATGCCTAACTAAAGCAAACAAACACCTATATTGGGCAGCAGAGATCTAGAGAGAGATGCCAGACACAGATAATCACCTTAGTGACAATGGCAAGGGCAACAATTCATACTGTGCAAGAGAAGGCGACTGTAAACCACTAATGTATTTTCACCAAGAAAACCACATTAATAGAAAATATAAAATGACCGACATTGTATGAAGGAAGATGGGCCCGTCAGCTGGGTCATATTACTAAGAAAGAACAGAATATCTTTAAGGAAATTAATAATGTTTAAGACACCACTAGATTAAAGCCTTTGGAATGTTTAATATTGTTATATAACAAAAGAAAAACAAGCTGCAAAGAGAGAATCAAAGCAGGAACATGGACCATTAAAAAGCATAAACATGGGAAAACCCAGCACCCTGAAAGATGAAATGAAACCACTACAAATTGACATTTTAGGCATCAATGAATTGAGATGTACTGGGATTGGACAATTTCCTTTAGAAATTACATTGTTTATTACCCAGGATATGAAAAACAAGAATAGCATTTGGCTACAGTGCAATCAATGACCAAGTAATATTGATTAGACTTCATGGAAATATGACGATCCTTTAGATTTATGTTTTCAACCACTAATACAGAAAAGGATGTTGATGAGTTTTATGATCAAAATCAATTTGAAATCAACAGAACATGTAAGCAAGATGCATATCTACCCTTTTAAAGAGACAGTTGAGCATCCTGGATTTTTAAAAAATGCAAGTTAACTTTTGTAATTCACTTATACACACACAAAATAGTTTTCCAGTTTTGTATAACTTTCTTTAAAGATTAGGATCTAAATTTTAGAGGATAAAAGACATCTCAGTATCAGTATTGTTTTAAATATGGTTTTCTATATTTATTATATGGGGAGGGGAAGTTACAGCACCAATACAGGGAGTGATAGAAAAGACAGAAACATTTAAGGTATTTTTCAGAGTATAAAACACACCTTTTCCCCTCAAAAAACAGGCTGAAAATCTGGGTGTGTCTTATACACTGGATGCAGCATTTTTGGCCTCCTGAAACCCCGTCCCCTTTGCAAAAATGGCCGTGCATAGCCTTTAGGAGCCTTCCCGAGTTCTCCTGGGGGCTGGAGGAGAGTAAAGTGAAAAATGGGCCTTTTTTGCTTGTTTTTGCCCCCCCCCGGCCCCCATGACCATTCTACAAGCCTCCTAAAGGCTATTCATGCCCTTTTTTTTACCATTTTCGTGAAAAACGGGCCATTTTTGGGAGGTCTGCAGAGTGCAAAAACTTTTTAAAAAATTTGCCTCTTCAAAATCTTGGTACATCTTATACTCAGGTGCATTTTATACTCGCAAAAATATGGTAAGTGCAGAATGGCAATTCCTTGTGTTTAATCTGTTTTAACAAATATTTTCTTCCAAATGCTTCTATTTATGGTATGTTTACCAAATGTAAACACCTCTTTTATTTTTATATATTGTACTACTTTTAAATGCTTGAGCTATAAAAATTTCATCTATTAGCAAGTGGTACCAAATAATCAGGCAAATAAACAAAAAACTTAAAAGCACACCTCACAGCAAAGACTATGCAAAACAGTATTTTGTAAAACAGAAAACAGCCTTTCTTCCATCATGACTACTTTGGCAGGACCCAAAGCCAACCTGAGTAACCTTATCTTAAAACTCAAGGCAGGCTCATGTTGAAATGGTCCTTCAAATAGTCTAGTTGTCAACAGCTATTTCAACTATACTGAGAAAAGGATAGAATATCACTATAACTGATTCAGAGAATGTAAGGTGTTTCATTCATTTGATTTGACAGCTTTACTGTGTTTTACACTAGCAACAGTTTCTAAACTGGAGAATTTTGAAAATTTGATTCACTGAGTAGAGAAAGAAATAAGTAAACCATATTAGTACCATCATAATGTTTCCCTTGAATATGATTAAAAGTTTTTTTATAGGTTTTATAGGTTTTATTTGCATTTGTAGGCCGCCCTTTTCCCTGAGGGGACTCAGGGCGGCTCACAGAAAACCAGGGAAAGGGGAAATACAACATTGAGACAACAACACATAATAAAATAATGAGCAACATGCATACAACATTCGGGCGGGGTAGAAATCCTTATCCCCAGGCCTGACGGGCGAGCCAGTTCTTCAAGGCAGTGCGGAAGGCCTGGACGGTGGAGAGGGTACGAATCTCCACGGGGAGCTCGTTCCAAAGGGTCGGGGCTACTGCTGAGAAGGCCCTCCTCCTTGTGGTTGCCAGCCGACACTGGCTGGCCGATGGAATGCGGAGGAGGCCTAATCTATGGGATCTTATAGGTCGTAGGGAGGTAATTGGCAGAAGGCGGTCTCTCAAGTATCCAGATCCACTGCCATGTAGGGCTTTATGGGTGATCAATAGCACCTTGAAGCGCATCCGGAGATCGACAGGTAGCCAGCGCAACTCGCGGAGGATAGGTGTAATGCGGGTGAATCGGGGTGCACCCGCAATCACTCGCGCGGCTGCGTTCTGTACTAGCTGAAGTCGCCGGATGCTCCTCAAGGGCAGCCCCATGTAGAGCACGTTGCAGTATTCCAGCCTAGAGGTCACAAGGGCCCGAGTGACTGTTGTGAGGGCCTCCCGGTTCAGGTAGGGTCGCAACTGGCGCACCAGGCGTACCTGGGCGAATGCCCCCCTGGTCACAGCCGCTATATGATGGTCGAATGACAGCTGTGGATCCAGGAGGACTCCCAAGTTGCGGACCCTCTCTGAGGGGTGTAAAATTTGACCCCCCAGCCTGAGTGTTGGATTATTGGCCGAATCTTTGGGAGGAAAACACAACAGCCACTCGGTCTTTTCCGGGTTGAGCACAAGCTTGTTAATCCTCATCCAGTCCATGACGGCTTCAAGCCCCCGGTCCATCACGTCAACCGCTTCATTGAAGTGAGAAACTAGATAATTGATCAGATGAAGGAGCTTATAAAAATGTTTTCCGTCTCTACTAGGGATAAAGTGCTACTGGTTTGGACCAGTTCATCCGAACCGGTAGTAAAAAATGTTACTGGTTTGGGCGAACCAGTAGCTCTGACAATCAGCTATGTGAAAATCATCTGTGCTGCTAGCACAGCTGATTGTCGCACAGCTGATCATTGGAATTATCGTTTTGCTCAAACAGGTACCATTTTTTACTACTGGTTCGGGCAAATGGAGTGCATGCGTGCGCAAAGCAAACCAGTAGCAGACATTATGTTTTAAATCAAAATTATAATTACAGGTGATGCCATCATTCATCTGGATTTTATATGATGATGAGTATGGGGTTAAATATACCCCTTACACTTACTGGGTTATACAGTATTCAAAAGTCAGAAGTGGAGTATGGTGCATACAGCAGTTTTCCTTAATGCTGTTCTCCAGTTGTAGCCTCTACATTTTATTACGTCCTCCCAAATCCCTTACAAAGAACCCCTGATTTTTTCTAGACAGGCTGGCTCCAATAAATGGATATGTTCATTTGAGATGACTGCTCCATTCTTGGACAGGAATATTTTCTAGCATTTATGCATTCACCAACCTTCTCTCCAATACTGATTTGGTAAGGAAACTGGGCAAAGAAAATGAATGGAAAACTTCAAAGTTGAAGTTCCTTGTACTGCAAATAACCAAAGGCTTAAGTAAGACCCAGGAGCATCTGCAGGGTTTAAGTGCTTAACTGTGCATATCTAATATTCTTTAAATTATGCTAGTGGGTTTTATGTTTTCAGCATTTTATCATTTAAGTTGCAAAACACATGAAGCCCAATCTTCCAGACTTTATGAAGTGGAAAGAGCTAACAAAATATCAGCAAACAAAACAGAGAACCTATAGGGAATGCTGAACTTAGTCTGTTAATTATGGTTGTCAACATGTTGAAAGTAACCTTATTATGCTATTTATAGCTTCTGGAAAACTTTGCATAATGTCAACATTAATTGATCCATGTACATAATTCATGATGTGAAAGTTAGAAATGAACCAAATTATGCCAAATGACTGGAGATTGAAGAGTGAACAACAAATTTTAATTTCAGCAATAAATATAACAATAATAAAATAATTTAACCTCTGCAAGTGATTTTTCAATGCTGTCTTATTTTACAAATTGTTAACACTTAATTTCCAAAAGTGAAAGCTCAAAAATGATAATACTTGTAAGCAATTTTGAATATGAATCTAGCTTCAAAAAGGTTTGTTTACTTTCAGTATATAATTTGTCAATATAATAAACAGAAAACATGACTATTCATAGTTAACCATATGATAATGGTCTGCATTGACGGAAATAAATCTGAATCATGAAAAAGTGAATTAATTGGAATTAACTGAATCTGAATTTAGCATTCAGCAAAAAGTCAATTTCTTTCTTTATTTTTTTTTAAATATAATAATTCTGGGAATAATTAGTTCTCTATGTAATAACTAGTAAATACCGAAATCTTAATTATTGATTTTTATTTATTTATATTTGCACTATTTCTTAATCTTCTTCAGAACCTTTAAAAAAATAAACAGAAAGTTAAGTACAATAGAGCATCCATGTTGCACTCTACATTGCACTACTCTTGAAGAGCATTAAGAAACTTCAACTAGGAGGCAGGGCTGATGTGGCTACAACACAACATGCAATCTTGGACCTCCAGGATTGCTGCTGATATCTCTGTTGTTGGACGGTCCTTTTGGACCTAAACCATCCCGAAGAGATGGTGATAGAGAAGGGGATGTCCTACTGATCTCAGGGACATTGCAAAGTCCCTGATCGATCCAGGAGAAAGCTCTTTTTGCCAGCTACAAGAGAAGCAGCCATTTTAAGTTGCCTAAGGTTGAGACAGACCCTTGAACAGAAGCTGAGCAGGAGATAGAGTGTGTCGAAATTGGTGAGATAAATTTTACTATTAGAGAAGAGAATACCCAAAAGACTTATAGTAAAGTTAAAATTGAAGACAGAAGTGAATAAGTGGCGGATTAACCTGAATTACAACTATTGTGTTATCTTTTTTTCTTTAATTTTGTTTCCTTTTTATGGATGAAATTTTTACAAATGCCTCTTACTTTTTAAATTGGACTGGTCTCTTTTCCCCTTCTTCCATTTTTCTCATTTTTTATATTTGTGGATTAAGGATTCCTTTTTTATCTTTTCTTTAATGCATGGCAGGATTGTCCTTTTTAACCATTTTTTTCTTAACTCAAAGAAAGCTTAAAGAGAGAGCTAAAAGCAGAGGAAAAAGAAGTAACACTGCCATCTGGAGGCTGGAGGCTTGGTTACATCTGTTATTTCAAGGCCATTGGCTTTGCTTACCAAAAGGGACAGAGAGAAAATCACGTCTTATTTATACAGGTGCTCTTTTGAAGTAAAGAGAAAGCCCTGACTTGAAAGATTACACTGAATTTATTTGAAATCTAGCAAAAAGTCTTGGACATCCTAGTGGCAGTGTTTATAATTTGGAAAAATGGCGCAATATGAAGAAGAAAAAGAAATAACTTTGCAACAAATTATGCTAGAAATCCAAAAAGTCCTAATAAGCACAGAAAGAATTGAAAAGAATCTGGCGATTATAGAACAAAGAAAAGAAAAAAATGGAGGGAAGAGTTGAGAATATTGATGAAACAATAATGAAACTTGAAGATAGAGCTCAAAAAATTGCAGAAAAATATGAACAAAGTGATAAGAAAATTGTTGATACTGACAGCAAACCGAGAGTGGAGGGAAATGGTATGTATGGAATACTGAAAGGAGAGATAGACGAACTGGATCTCTATCTCATGCTTCAAAATATAGATGAAGAAAGGGGAGAAAACTTGGCAGAAACAATGAGAGTATCTTTGGCAGAAGCACCCGTGATAACCAAAGGCAAGCTGATGAAAGGAACAGATGGAGGGTTTTGAGTCTTTATAAAATATGCAATGAATAACAAGCTGCAAAGAGAAGTTCGCAAAAGACTTATCAAGAAAAAACTTAGAATACAGATTCTACAAATGACAAGAGATACAGGACTGCACTACTACAGGAAGGATACAGGATGATGAAATGAAATGTCACAATAAAATTAAGTTAAACTTAGTTAAACTTTGAGTATTATGTATAAGACAAAGTAATAATAGTTATAGTCAAATAAATGATTAATAATGATAATAATGCATTTATATATACTAGATTGATATATGTAATTTTATATAAGCTGTAAATGAGGACCATGGAGATGAAGTGGGAAAGCTTTTTTTTATATAAAAGATAAATAATTCTACATTGAACAGAATACAAAAATGTAACACCATTGGATGAGTCCAGGATGATGTAATGAAATGCCATAATATAAATTTACTTTAAATTTAGTATGCTTCATATAAAAAGGATGTAATAATAGCTATATCAATGAATGTTTAATAATAATAATTGTATGCATATTTATTAGACTGATAATATGAGCAATGGAATGTGCTGAAATGAGTAAGTTGATATATGAAATTAGAGAACAAGAAGATAAACAATTTTATAGGACATGGGATCTATTTAATTAGTGGTTAGATTAAAAAAAACAAGGAATTGAAAATCTATTAGAGAATATCAACACCAAAATAATAGAATGATTTAAAATAGGATATTAAAAAATACTTATTATTGGATATGTTGAAGATGATGTAATGATCTATTACCGTATTTTCACGACCATAAGCTGCACCAGATTATAAGCCGCAGTATCAGTTAATGTTAATTTTTCAAACTTTTTTCATATATAAAGCGCACCGGGTTATAAGCCGCACGTTTTTATTGCAACATTCATCCGCGCGCAACTTTTGCAAACAAATTACTAACGAAATTGCAACATCTGCCACTCCTTGCACTCCGCACTCCATGATACACCCCCCCGCACCGTTCATCCAGTAAGGTCGGGGAGGCGTTGGGCAGAATTGGGAGGGAGATTTTCAAAGAAGCGCACCAAATATCTCCCGCGAACTGAATCGGCTTTAATAAAGCAATTACCTGCTCAGCTTTAGTTCCCTTTGTGAAAGTTAGAATCCGCAGCTTGAACCCGAGAAACTATTAATCCTTCTCCCATTAAGGGCCCTAATCTTGCCTCTCTTCGCAAAGGAGGCGCCCTCGGTTACATCTCGAGCAATCCATGGTCTCTGCGCCGTTGCCCCGGACGGAAATGTCTTCTGCTGAGCACGCTCGGTAGCCTCTGAGGCTTTTGCCCGTATTCTGCCCTTACTCCAGCGAAAAGAAAGGAGCGAAATGCACGCTAAAGTGCCGGCATGACTTTGAAGGGCTAGCTTGCCGCTTGCCTTCCACATCGGCCCGCGCGGAAGGCAATCCAGTCCTTTCAAAGTCATGCCGGCAGTTTAGAACTCACCCGCCATTCAGCGAAACATGACTTTGAAGTGCTGGCTTGCCACGTTTCCCCGGAGCGCTTGGGCTCCTTCTCTGGGCAGAGTTGGAGCCTTTCCTCCTCCTCCTCCCAACGGAGGGGCGCCCTAAAAAAAAAAAGAAAGGAGCCAAGCCGTTCCAGAGATGTGAAGGGAAGCTCCGGGCGAGGAAAGCGGCTTTCAAAGCTCCGTCGAGCCCCGCGTGTGGATTTGTTTATTATTTGCTCGGGGATCCGGATCTGGGCCACCTGTTCCTCCGGGGGCAGCCCAAGCCTTTGAGCGGGGAGCGGAGCTTTCTCCCGAAACGGCGCTTCTGCTCCCCTTTGGCACTTCGCTCTGGGAGAAAAATGGAGCGTGATGGACTTTCCAGCGCGTATCAGAAGCTGATCCGGGAGAGCTGGCAGAAAGTGAGCCTTGGTTTCCTTCCCATTTCCCTTCTTTAACCTAAACCCTCCCTCCCCCGCCTCTAAATGCCTTTTTAGGGCATATGCTCCCTGCTCAGTGCCCTCCAGATGTGCTGGATTACAGGCGCAGTATCAGTTAACGTTAATTTTTCAAACTTTTTTCATATATAAAGCGCACCGGGTTATAAGCCGCACTGCCGGATTTTGATCAAATTTTAGGACTTTCAGTGCGACTTATAGTCGTGAAAATACGGTATAATATAAACAAACCCATATTTAGAATACCTCGTTTAAAATGATGAAATAAGAGTGACAGTCAAACAAATGAAGTACTATAATAGTAATGTATACAAATATACTTGATTGACAATATGTGACTTTATATAAAATTTAAGGATTATGGAAAGGATGCACAAAAACCTTGTAACCAATCGACACACTGTACGGAATGGAAGATGTTTTTTATGTTACGTCTTTTGTTTGTTTATGTTTGTTTAAAAACTAAAAACTTTTTTTAAAAAATAAACTTCAACTGATGTAGAGTGCAGCATCGTGGGAAGTTCTTGGGGTTACTAAGATCACCCATGTTATACCAATGCTTCACGAGCTGAATTGACTACTGGTATGATTCTGGGTGCAACTCAAGGTGTTGGTTACTACACTTAAAGCCCTGAATGGCATGAGTCCAGGTTACTTGAGGAACAGTCTCACCGCACTGGGACTGGTCCAGCTTACCCATGCTGGCAGAGGAGGCATGCTGCAGGCCCTGTTTGTCAAGGAATTCTGGTTGACAGGGTCCAGAAGGTCCTTCTCTGATGGGGCTCCTGCCTTTTGGAACATCTTAATCTCTGAGGTGAGATTGGCTCCCACCCTTATGACTTCCATTAAGGACCTAGCTCTGTCAGATGACTTGGGGCCCTAATGGGGGAGCATCACACTGGAGGTGCTTGTTGAATTAAAAGGCAATCCCATCATTACTTTGCACATTGTCCTTCTCTCCCCATCTTTTAACTATACTTTTACCTTGATTTGATTCTCATTTTTATTGTTTTAGAGATATTTGTTATACTTTTAACGTTTTAATGCTAAATCCAGTCATTTTGTTACTAGATGTGTGGAAAAGAAATTTAATAAATAATAACTAAACAAAACTATAATTCATTTTTTAAAAAGTTGGAATTCAAATTCTAACCTGTACTCCCCTCACCTGTGTAACTTAGATCCAGCTGGTATTCATAAATTTAAATATACATAATATTTAATTTTTGATTAATTTTAGGGAAAATTGCATGATGCTTTGGGAATATGTGCATTCTTTTTTAGCACGAATACAAATATGGAATCAAATATACCACAGTGAATATCTACATTTCCAGCAGGAAAAGGATCTCCTTTTTTATCTTATCATGATTTGCAGTTGGATCCGCTGACTATGAGTGAATGCAATTGTGATAGTTGCTAGACACGGGGATATAATAATTCTTTATAGTGTAATGGTAAATGGTATGTTCTTCTAATATCCTAGCTTAACATTAATAATAGTTTTGCTGCTCACAGAGGCATGAAAGAAGTAAGTGAATATATACATGATTTACTATGAAAGATCAGTTTGGTACTACGAACAGAATGCATGTAGGAAAAATGGTCATTAGAAAATTTAAAAAATAACTTGCTGAATATGATATCTCACTTACTGAAGATACACTAAATTTATTTCTAAATTTTCATTATCAATATGTGTTAAATTATTTCCTTGGAGTAATCACTTGATTTAAATGTTACCAATGTAGTTTGGCTTGTGATGTGCAAGCAACACTTAAGGATATAGACATGTTTTTCCTCAAACTATAGCGAGAACTTTAAAAAGGACACTGGGTTTGTATACTTCTATTTCTCATCACTTTTGTAATTTTGCAAATTGCTTGCAAAATAAATTTTAGCTATTATGAATCTTTGGATCAGCAAGTCTTATAGCATCAGATGAGTTTCCATCAATCCTTAACAAAAGAAGCTTTTGGTACAAGCTTAATGGCTTAAGTTTTTTTTTAAAGAATAAACAACAAAAGGATGATTAAAAGTTTGATTTTAGAAAGTTATAATTGCACTAAAGTCCTGATAAATTTGAAATAAGATTTTGAAATTAATTGTTAGGATTCTTCCCATGAATAAATGTTCTTTTTAAAATTATTTTAAAAAAAGATTTTAAAAATTGGACACTAGAGGAAAATAGAAGGAATTAAGATTATAATTAAAGGAGAAGAATACTTAAATTTGAATATGGAACAAAACATTTTAACATTCAATATATAAAAGGATATTGTTGAACAATGGAGCCAGAAGTTAATGTTAACACTGTTTGTCTCTATATACGGTTTACAAGAATATATGGGGGGAAATGCTGCACTGGGCACACAAAAAAATTGGCTGTTGTCTTAATAATTAAAAGGGATATACAAATAAAAAAATAATCAGTTATACAATAACCTGTATAATTTTTCTACATTACATTTACAAAGTACACTTGTTAGTACTTTGAAGAATTTTGTGAGAAGGGACAAAAGGCTTGGCGCCTTCGGGATATCGCTAGCTCAGCGAGCGGTCCTCTGCCTGGCCGGAGAGGGGAATTGTCCAGGGGGCTTATTTTCGGGGTGGGCTTATATTTTTGCCCACGTGAAAAATGTGGCAAGGCTTTAGGACAGGTCGTATTTTTGTGGAAATACGGTATTATAATCTCAAGGAAACTGCTTCATAGTGTTCATGTTTTTACTTTTATAACGACTTCCCAGAGCAGGTTTTATAACTAAGTAATTTTTTTCCTTAGAAATGAAAACAACACGTGCATTGCATATATTAGCATTTTCACTAACCTATAATGTTTTTATTTGCTTTTAGTTCTAAGGTTTTTGTTCTTTATTTCTTTCATATTAGTCCAATTGAAATAATTACATTTTACCATAGAATATTGAAATGATATTGCTTTTCTGTGATTACATCGACCTTATAAACATACGAAAAAAGTATATCCACTAAATCTCTATGTGAACTAGAAATCTAATGAGCATGGGTCTCCAAAAGTGCATTTATTCCTCATATGTATTAAACAAAATGAAATAAAAACAAAAACAGATAAGAAGAAATAACATAAAAAAGAGTATGGAAGTGAAAGATTTGTTGCAGATGTTCTAGCTTCTAAAAACAAAATAATGTTATCAATTTAATTAGAAATATTAGTATATTATGTGACCCTGTCAGGCTTCCTGGCATAGTTTCAGTATTAAATGAACATTGATTATACTCATTTTTGCAAATCAGTGATATGAAAAACTCCCAAATGAAACGTATTACTTAAACATAAGTAATAAATCATCACAACCCGAGGCTTTGTTTCATTCTTTGGGTTTATATGTCTTGTTGAGTTTGAAAAGCTGATACAAACTATATCTATAAATAAGATCAAAACCTGTAAAAAACAATTGACAACATGACATAGTACTACTCCTTTAAACAAATATTTTCCCGCAAGAAGGAACAGACACAAAACAGGTTTTTATGGCCTTCAAAGAAAAGTTGAAACCGTACAGACTCTACAGACTCTCTCTTAGCTGAACTGGATAAAAACTGGATATTACTTTCTATCATAAGCAAAAATAGTACTTTAGAATTAAGGTATTTTAAAATGTAAAAAAAAGGTTCTAGTGCTCTTTGTAATATAAGTTCTTTTACACTCCTTCACATTTTTCACTGCCAGCTTCAGGCAAACCGCCTCATTCACTTCAGTCTGTCAAAGACAAGAACAAAATACCTACCATAAGCTTTCCCAATAACTTTTAGTACTGCTTCATTTTCTAAATAAATAAACTTTTCCTTGAAGAGGACATTCCTGAAGCTTTTCAATTTTTAACTTTATTTCTGCTCTCTATATTTGGGTAAGACTGGCAGTATTTTAAACCCATTTGCTTGTCTGCAGTTAATCTGCATAACTGCAACTTGCAGCTCTCCTCTCATTATAAATTACACTAAATTAAGTATATTTGGAAATATCTCTAATGCAGTGAGTGATTTATTGCAACAATTCTGTTCTTGGGTCTTATCCCATTAGTATAGGAGTGCAATTTAAATCTGTTAAACCCAATGCGAGGTTTTATTTTGCTCACTGACTTAAAGAAATAATGATAGCACTCTTCTTTTGCTGCAGTTTATGCATCCTTCCCTAGGATTTATCTCTGATTTGTAATATAACATGTTCTCAATATTAGAACATTACCTTTAATCTAGTTGTATGAACTACTATGCTAAATACTATATAGTATATGTAAAGCAGTTTGAAATCTGCTTAACAAAACTTCTAAAACTTCCAGCTCTAGATTAAGATGCTACATTAATTGCAGGCTACATCTTGATTTGTAATTTCTATATAACCAGAAAGAATGACAAATTAGTATTTCTGTAGTATTGTCTTCTATAGCGTTGTGGGTGATATTATATAAATAGTGTATATTCATCTTATTTAAGAGGTATCTTAAAATTTGAAGCTACCAAATAGCTAATGCTTTCATTTCTTATTTCTGTTTCTAAATGTTTCTAAACTGATTTCACTCCCAATAACCACCCAATGAACATATTTGTAGCCCACATATGAAATGCCTTCTGCTTCTGTGAACTTTTTAACAGCAACCTTTTCATTTTATTCAAAGTACAATCTGTTTTGTTAAATACATTCAATGTTAACAAAATAATATGCTTTTAAATCTGTTTAATCATAAAAATAAACCTGTTTTGCCAATGAAACTTGCACAGACAAACAGCAGATGTATTGCAGTGTTTTCAGAATTTTGCTTTCAAAAATATTTTGGCAGTCAGTTAAAAAGGTTGTATTTCTATTTCTAGAGAAAGTAATATTAACATACGTATATGAATCTGAAAATAAAAATCTATTACTTACTGTATATATTTATTTGGCAAATTTATATGGCCGCCCATCTCACAAACTAGTGACTTTGAGTGGTATACAATTAATAAGTAACAAAGTGTTATTATATACACAGTAATGTGAAATCACAGCTGCCAGTTCTTTTGCTGGTGTTGGCCTTCATATGCAATGTTTATCCCAAGAACATAGGAGGTGATAATGTTTCGGCATGTGTGTGGATCAAAATGATGTGGCCTCTTGTAATTGACACATGGAAATTTTGTTAATGTGCAGATTATGTCCAGGTTTCATTGAAGACTTATTGGTATGGTACCCAGTGTGCCGATAACCACTGGGACCACTAAGGTTGGTCTATGTCATATTTCATCTTCAATTTTCAGATCTTGATATTTTGGGATCTACAATATTTTGCCTACTATCCCCTGGTATTGCCACATCAATTATCAACACTTTATTCTTTTCAACCACAGTTAAATATGATGTGTTATGAGCCAAGGCTTTATCAGTTTCTATTCAGAAATCCCATTATATTTTAATCTGCTCATTTTCAACTATTTTTTTCAACTCTGTGTTCCATCAATTTTTGCTTACTGGAAAACAATAATTTTACAGATGTTCCAATGGATCATTTAATCTGCACACTGTCATTTACAATCAGTTTATGTGATCTTCTTGCACAAGGTGAGTATATGATCTACTGTTTCTTCTGCTTCTTTGAATAACCTGAATTTTGAACCATTTGATGGTTTTTCAACATCTGTGCTAAACATTCTTACATTATTTGTCAACAACTGGATGTCTACTTCTGATTGTCCATATAAAACTAATGTGATGTATTATTCGCATTTTTTGATACTTGATAGTCAAGATTTTTTTTCTTTAAAATCACTGAAATTGGGATCATAGCAATGATAAATAGTAAGGGTAATAATGAGTCATCCTGCAAGATGCCTCTCTTAATGTTGGCAAGCCCGCATTTTTCATTTCATGTTTTCATTTCCAACCACCAATTCTGTCTTCTACTGCTTCATTATTTTTTCTATAAACATTGTTACTGACACCAATTTCCAAGCATCTGATGATCAAACTATGTGGTAATAAATCAAATACCTTTTTATAATCAACCGAGAACATGTGTAAATTGATCTTTTTGCTTTTGCAATTCTCCAGAACTATTTTATCAACTAGAAATTGATTTTCCTTTATTTCCCTTTCTCTTCGACTGAAAGGATGTTATTTTCTTCCAAGTAGTCTTGGGTGTAATAAAATTATATTAGGTAATCTTGGATGTTGTCCCTATCACACCTGTAATTTAAATATTGTAGGCAAGCAAGTTATCAGGCTATAATTTCTTGGTGTCATCCCTTTTGCTGGGTCTTTCTGAATCAGGTAGATATGGCCAAGTATTAACCTGTCATTGATGTCTTCTTTACAGAATACTTTATTAAACTATTTAGCTTTAATTAGATGTAACTTCGTCAGATACGTGAACCAAAAGCCATACAATTGATCACTTCCAGGAGATATCCAGTTTTCCATCCTTTTTATTCAATTTTTAACCATTTCTTCTGTTATTGTTATTTCCATTTAATTTTTACGAAATTCATCTTCAAATTCACTTATCCAGCCAGCATTTTTATTACTATTTTTTTTAGTTTTCTATAACTCTTACCAAAATTGAGATTGATGTACTGTGAGAAGGACAGTACTATATGAACTATCTGATATAAGGCCCTAGTCACACACTCATTTCAAGCAGAAATTAAGGCTTCAAATGAATAGCTTGCTAGGTTTCAGCTAACTGAAATAACTCTGAGTCCATTAGGCATCTGGAGCAGACAGATATAATACATTTTCAATTCCCACCCCCATCCCGCCTACTGGAAACAAATAGCACCTATAAACTGAAAAGCAATCAGAGAACAATCTGTTCCTGACCAAGTTCATGTTGCAACTACCCAGAGGAATAAAACAATTTAGTAAGCAACCGACAGCATCAGTTGGGCCTTCAATAATTTGGGATAGATTCATGGTTTCCAGTGGCCATGAACTTCTGAGTTGCTTCTGATTCAATATCACCAGAGGGCAAGTTAAAATCCTTAAGACCTCCGAGAGTTAACTGCCAGTCACAATGGAGTTGGACTACTCAGGCAGGTAAGTTGCTGTGCATCAGGAATGCTGAACAACAACACATTTAACTATCCCTTGAAAATCAACTTTAGCTATTAAATCTAGTACACTGGTACCTCAATACTCATCACTCACTGGTTCCGGGAGACATAACAAGTACTAAAACTGTTGAGTGCCAAGCAAACTACATGGCTTACCACATGACTTAACAATTGTGGCAAGAAAGGTAATAAAATGGGGCAAAATTCATTTAGCAGATTTTTCTCTTAGCAACACAAATTTTGGGTTCAATTGTGGTCGTAAGTCGAGGATTACCTGTATAACAGGCCTGTCAAACTGTCAGCCCACAGACCAAATATGTCATGCAGTCCACACCTACCTCACTTCCACAAAAGCAAAAAACATCACAATATGTCACGATCCAGCCTGTGATGCAATGACACCCGTGCTTTATAGCCAAAGTTACTGGCATTAACTGTAGCTATGCCACAGGTAACGTTCTTTGCAAGTGGTAGTATCATTTTTCCAAATCATGCTCACTTAGTTTTGACAAGCCAAGCAGCATTTTGTTAAAACAGAAAACTGGGAAGAGTATGTTAAACAGAGAATTATTTTATCTAAATTGTTATGAATACTAGTATTAAAATCATTATGATTTATGCTGAAAACTTTAGTTTGACTGTTTTAGACTTTAAAATCCCTAGTTCCAATACTATACAACAATGTCATAATAATTGTGTAGGAAAATACAGAATGAAATTACATAAAAGTAATTATTAATAAGCATTTTCACAGTAATTTATAAGACAGTTTGATCTGAAGGTAAGATTCCTAAAATAAACTGATTCATCCAACAATTTTAGCATGTGCTCCTTCTGACAATTCTTCTTCTTTGAGATACACCTGTTTTAAAAATAGGCTTTACTAATTTTAGATATTGGCAGAAACGTTACAATTGTAAACCTGATGCTCCCCAAAACATACACCACTGTACATGTATATTATTTAAAGCTATTTCATATCCATTTTTCAGCAGTGTGTAATATATACTATAATTATGTCTGGAAATAAAACATTTCAATTGTAGAAAAAATGCAGACATACCCTGAGTTATTAAGAACAGAAATGCATGAAGCTACTAAGGTATTAAGGTACTTAATTATTACTCATTCTCATCAGCTATGGAGAACATGAATTTCTGTTAATCATTAATGCTGCTTTATGCTCTACTGCATCACAAAAGCTTTTGGATTTTGAATCTCTTACCTTTTTTCTGTGAATTTCTGAACATGAATATGACTTGCAGTTTAATGGTATTCACTGATAGCCACTTTCTGGCTTAAGTGATTATTTTACTTTTACATTACTGTAAAAGTGGATGCTTTTAACCTCTCATGGCCATGTATGCTAAATAAGAAATAGTGCATTAAAGAAGACTACGGCTCAAGTAAGAAAGAAACAGCAAGCTATCTGGCTTCAAAAAAGAACTAAGAAAAAGAAGCTCAGACAGACAAGCTGCATAAAGAGTAAAATACAAAATCAGGTATAGCTTACTTTAAATGATGTCATTAAAAAAAATCACTGCCTAGCTCCACTGAAAGACTATTCTTTTTACAACATAAAACATGCAGTAAAAAAATCAGTTTCACTAACTTGCTTCCATTTGAACTAAGGAGCAAAAAGCCTATATTGTACAATGATTTACTTGAAGTAACCGTTTGCCTCCATTTCTGCAGGTCAGATATAATCTATCAATAACTCTAGTGATATACTAGTAAAGTATAGTGAACAGTCATCAATTTGCTTGTTTTTCAGTCCTAACTGTCCGCTTCAGCTTGTGTCCAGTTTTCATAATTATTATTTATTACATTGATATTTCACCCAACACCAGTGACTCTGGATGGTTTATAAATTGTTAAAAACATTTAAAAACAATCAACAGAGCAAAAACAAATAAAAATATGGGAGGAAAATAAACAAGAGGGGAACAGAATGGAAGAAAGGGGCATCCTCCCCAAATGTCTACGCAAAGACCTAGTTCTTTAAGGCCCTTTGAAATAGCAGATGGGTGGGACTGCTTGAATTTTGGAAGAGGACCTCATTCCAAAGGGCAGTCACTGTAACCAAGAGGCAAGCTTCTGAGAACCAGATATTGTTCAATTAATGGAACGTGGCGCATGCTAACCTACCAGATTTAAGGCCAGGCGGATACTGCATAAAACAGGTGGTTGCTCAAATCAGCCCCCATGACATGTGGGGCTTTATAAGTAGCAACCAACACCTTGAATCACACCCCGAAGCAAACTGGCAACCAGTGCATCTCGAAAAGCAGAAGTGTTACAGGGATATACATTACTGTCTGCCCCAGCTGAAGCTTTGGGATCATCCTCACGTAGAATATAATACACAGTAATCAATGTGAAGACCCCAGTCTAGAAAAGGGTACAACTGGTGCACTAGATAAAATCAAAGGCTTTCCTGGCTGCAGCTGACAGCATGCTAATTAAGCGACCTGCTCATCAAGCAGGTGCTTCGAGTCCAGGAAAACCTCCAAATTGTGCATCTCTTTTGAACGGGAGAGTTTCAAACCATCCTCAGTCAAAGTTGGAGTATCCCCAGATGTGTGCACTCCAAATACCCACAGCACATGGGCTTGGTAGAACTAAGTCAGTGATAGTTCCTCCTCATCCAAACCCATACAGCCTTGAAGCACTGGGACAGGACTTGACAGAATCACTTGGCCAGCTCAAAGCCTAAAGACATAATTGGATATCATCAGTATACTGATGATACCAAACCCCAAACCGGCAGATGAACTCACCCAGCGGTTTCATGTAGATGTTGAAAAGGAGGGGAGAGAGAAAAGAACCTTGAGGCAACCACAAAGGAGAGTCCTAGGGGACGATCTCTCCCCGCCAACCAACACTGACTGGAACTGGCCCTGGAGAAAATAAGAGAACCACTATAACACGCTGCTCCCAATCCCCAACGCATGGAGCCGGCTCAGAAGAATAGAATGGTTTACAGTATTGAAAGCCACCAATATACCTAATAATATAGTAATGGCATACTATCCAAGGCTAACTAGATTGCTGAATCAGGTACTGGAAACAGAAAGTGTTAAATGCCAATGCACCACCCATCAGTTATATAGCCAAAGAAATGATAACTATTTAGGAGGAAGAATAGCAATAGCAATAGCAGTTAGACTTATATACCGCTTCATAGGGCTTTCAGCCCTCTCTTTACAGAGTCCCTTTACAGAGTCAGCATATCGCCCCCACAGTCTGGGTCCTCATTTCACCCACCTCGGAAGGATGGAAGGCTGAGTCAACCTTGAGCCGGTGAGATTAGAACCGCTGAACTGCAGATAACAGTCAGCTGAAGTGGCCTGAAGTACTGCACCCTAACCACTGCGCCACCTCGGCTGAATCCTGAACTCTTTTATGCATCACATGATTCAGTGCTATCCTAATCATAAATTCTTGGAGTGAACAAACACAATGTAACTAGGGATTGGAAAAGCTACAGAAAAGCATGCTGAAAGCGCTATTTGTGCATATCCTTTTTTTACAGCAGTACAACTGAACTATTATGGAACGTTCTTTGTAGACCTATCTATGAAGCAAACCATCAGAGTCCGAAAAAAACCTTAAATGGCTAGTGGCTATGACAGCTATATTATAAAAAGGCTGTGATTGTATTTCTAGGACCTAAACACTTTTTTAAAAAGAAAAATATTATAGAATATAGTAATTCTAAAATTTCATTATACATTAGAATTAAATTGGTTAATTTTCCAGTTTAAAACTATCTTCTAAATGACTTACTTCATTGGCCTAAATGCAATAACAAAATTCGAAGCAAATAGAATGAGTTTATTAATCAAAAAATCAAACTGCTGGACTCAAGATAGACTGGCAGTACCACTGGTATTTATCTCTGGAGCTTCTCAACTGACTTCTCTTTGCTAGGAAGTTTCTTAGAATTATTTCTTTCTGAACTCCAAAGGAATTAAAGAACCTTTGAAATTTCAACTTCATCCTTTTTTCTACTTCTTTCACAGTGTCCCACTCAGTAAGACTGTGAGATGCTTAATATCAGCTGCAGGAAGAACAAGATCCAGGTACATATGGTATTATATACAAATGTATAATTACTATGTATATAATCTATATATTACAGAAACTCTCCTATTTGAAAACTTCAACTGGGCAAAATGATGCATCATAGGGCAACATTTTTTTGACCTTTCTCCCTGCCCCTGTTGGTGCAACCATTGAGTTCTTCGTTCTCTCCATTATGCTGGCTACTACCCTCAATGAGTGCTGCCTCAAACCCATGGCACACCAAGCAGCCCTGTTGCCACAACGCGCCAAGCAATCCCATTGTCTCAGTGTGCCAAAAAAACTCCTAGAACTGCAGTATACCAAGAAGCCCCATGCTTCTGCACAGCTCTGGAGCTGCTTGCCTTGCCTCAGCAACAGGGCTTCTTGGCATGCTGAAGTTCTGAGGCTGTAAGAACATACATATATACATCATTTTGTTTTCCTATTTAAATACAATTTCCATATATTAGTGTACAATTCAAGTAAGTTTTCCAAAGGTGCATGAATACATGTGTGTATGTATGTATGTATGTATGTATGTGTGTGTGCGTGTGTATGTATGTATGTACAGTAGTCCTAAACTTACTACCCTAATCGAATAATGGCTGTAAGTTGTTGCAGCTATAAGTCAAGATACCCACATTACTGGAAGCAATTTTCTGGCATTTTTGGGGATGTACGTTAAGCAAAAACTGGCAAAAGTCATGTAACCACAGAATGCCACAATTGATTCTAAAGCTGACCCACCCAACATGTGGTCACTTGGCTGTGAGAGGGCAATGGTGAAATCATTTATTATGACCCATGGTGGCTTTACGGGCTGTTAAGCATCTGTTTCCATGACTGTCATAACACTGAACAGTTGTAAAATGACCAGTTGTTAATCAAGAGTACCTGTAATCTCTTTTCCCCTGCTTTTAATCACTGAATCAAAATAGAAAAATTACTAGTGTCTATTTTGTTAGTGCTCATTTGCCATACAGTCCTTCTTGGCTTTTGGATAGTAAATAAACCTATCATGTTTTCAAAAATATCACCTTGGTAGAGAAAGAAAAGGAAAACAAATAAGATTACCTGTAGCCAAAGCTTGTTTCCATGAACAGTCCTACCATTGGCGGTGCAATGAAAATTAGCAAACTGGCCAGCGTTGACTTCTACACTCTGGAGGCGCAGGAAATGAGGTGTGCTGGCTGTTGAAAATAAAAAAGAGGTAAAGGAAGAATCATTATTTCCAATGGCAATAGCACTTAGATTTATATACTCCTCCACAGTGTTTTACAGCACTCTCTGAGAAGTTTACAATTGCCCCCAACAATCTGGATCTCATTTTATTGACCTCAGAAGGATAGAAGGCTGAGTCAACCTCAAACCCATCAGGACTGAACTCCAGTCTGTGGGCATAGATAGCCTGCATTACTACATTCTAACCACTGCTCCATCAGTGCTCCTATTAATCCCACATTATTCTAATTGTCTTTTCTTACTCAATTTAAGAATTGCTTTCACAGAATAGTAAAGTTGGAATGAGCCCTTCAGACTTCAGTAAAAGAATTCAAATCCTATTTTGTTTTAAACATTTGAATAACATACAGTATTTATATTGTAAGCCAAGAAATACCAACTGAAATTAATTTTAAAATATTTATTTATAATTATTCATAATATTGCATATTATAAATATATTTTACATTGCAATTATTTCTTTTTTACAAAAAATCTAATTCCTAATGACAGAACAATATTAGCTTTCTGTTTCTATTGAGCAACAAACTATTTTGGCTATATAACTGTCTTGTAAAACATTTCCATAAAGATTGTACTGAAATCTAGCTGATGTTTTTAATAAAAGCTATAACATACTGAAATCAGTTATCTGGCAAGAATATTAAGAGATTATTCTTGATCGCTCTTTTTATACTCAAAGAAAGGTAGTTTATATACAGATAAATTATGGAATAAGTAAAATCAAACCTTCTTCAAGTTGAGTTCAGTTCCTATTGATTTCATGAACAACGTATAGTTTTCTTGAAAAAAGTATGGAATGTACTGTATTTGTTATGATCTTCTGGGATGTTTTTCAACTCCTTAATCTAGCTCACAGTCTTCCAATTCACTAGGGGGCTCTCCATGAAACTTTATAAGTAGGTCTCACACTGTTTTAAGTTAGGAATGCACATAAGGTCAGCCAGAAATTGCTGAGACATTTTAGAACTAATATATTTTACTGCTGGGAATGATCAGGAAATGCATGTAATATAGATCCAGCATTACTGCATTGCTAGAACAATGCTTTTTTTTCCTTTTTGAAAGGCCAGATCCTGTTCCAATTGCCTTTGAAAGTTTATGTAACATGAACTTAGTCTCCTATCATCAGCTAGCAGAAAGTATGCTTTTCAACTATCTTAGAAAATTTATGGTATTTTATTTTAAGAGTTCTAGGCCCCTAAAGATTTAAATGGGCCCTTTATTTGTGGCTCAGAATAAAATAATGACAAATTTATTTCAACAATATTCTGAAATAATTGATAATATAATATTTACTTACTACATGGATGACTTAAAACCTTCACATCATCAATAGC
The DNA here is from genome assembly GCF_009769535.1 of Thamnophis elegans. Classification (NCBI taxonomy): domain Eukaryota; kingdom Metazoa; phylum Chordata; class Lepidosauria; order Squamata; family Natricidae; genus Thamnophis; species Thamnophis elegans. Next base: position 25,632,892 of record NC_045548.1, read on the forward strand.
CAGATATCCTTGATGACCTGAAGTGATAACTTCAAAAACTACCTGAAATATGAAAAAGCAAGTAATATAAATAAATCTAATAATAGAGTTATGCTTCTGAAAAGTTAGCATAAATACAGCTATTTATTTATTTAAATAGAATGTTGACTATTTTAAATATATAAATAGTTAAGCATTTAAAATAATCCTGGAAAAGATAGGAATTCAAATTTACATTCATCAATAATTTTACCCATGCACTGGCTGTATTGTTATTTGCAGCCAATTTTATTATGCTAATTCAGTAAATAAAATACTCCTCCAAACATTTTGTGTTTATCAAATTTATACCAGTTAGATTAAATATTAGGCTAAGAATTATTTGGGAGAGTGTTTTTGTGCTCAATATGCAATTTTCATCCCAGTGGTATCAACTGAACAGTATAACATTTTTTTCACCAAGGTAGTACACTACTATTGCTGCTGCTATTTCCTGGTTGCTTGAAAGTTATATTAAGGAAGAATAAAATATTGAGGAAAGACATTACAGTTCTGTCCTACTCACTAGTCTAATAAATTTTAGCATGAAATCAATGTACAGTAATATATTACAATGAATCTGTATTTCATGTAACATTATTCAGTATATAATTAGTATAAAGCAAGAAAGAAAAGTTGGACACTTATGTTTAACCAAGGAGCCTAAAAATGCACTGTTTGATGGTAGTGAAAGCTGGTGGGTAGTCAAGAAAATAAATAGATACATACTTCTTATATAAAAATATTTTTTTTCTAGTGCACAGTCAAAACAACTGAAACAATTGTCTTGATATGCTAGTAGAAAATCAGATTCATAATTCAAAGTCAATGATCTGGTATTACTAACATTAGATGCAAAATGAACAAATCAGGCCATTGTTCTCTATCCCTACCCCTACTTCTAATAAGTAATAAAATCTCTATACTTCAACTGCTTTTGCTGCAATTGAAAATAGTGCAATCGTGCAAATATTTATCTGAATCAACAGCTCAGATTTTCTGAAAAGTCAAGATAACATAAGCTGAAAAGAAGGAAGGGAAAACAAACAATGCATTTTTGTTATTTCTGCATATTTATTAAATTTCTACACGGTACTATACAGAAATACAATAGTCATGTGGCTTATTGTTCTTTCAAGAGCTGCTATAGCTCATGGATAAGGCACTGACTGATTATTTTTGCATATTCCTATTAATTGACTATAGGTACTCCATTAGTTTATAGTGTTTAACACATTCCAAAGTCAGATTGAGTAAGATAATCAAAATTGCCAACTATAGATATTTGAGTGAATTGGGTTCTAAAAGAGAATCCCTGTAAATGTGTCCTTAGTTAAAACAATGTGGTAGCACAGTGGTTAGAGTGCAGTACTGCAGGCTACTTCTGCTCACTCCTGCTGCCTGCAGTTTGGCAGTTCAAATCCCACCAGGCTCAAGGTTGACTCAGCCTTCCATTCTTCCAAGGTGGGTAAAATGAGGACCCAAATTGTTGGGGTCAATATGCTAACTCTGTAAACTGCTTAGAGAGGAGTGTAAAGCACTGTGAAGCAGTATATGTCTAAGTGTTATTGCTATTGTGTTATAGCTTTCATATTGTAAAATGTCCCATTTCTATCTCCCACCAACACTGACAGGGTAAGCCACTAGAATATAAACTGAAAACAAACTGCACTCCTTACTTGCACTGATGATGGTACCTAGTTTGGATATGAGATATCTGCAAGAAAACAACCAAGCTCACAGAGAACACCAAGGGCCGCTTATATTTTTGTTTTAAAATAGCACATTTTTGTTGTAATTAACTAATGCTACTTTTGGAAAGGCTTAAACAAAACAAGGGGAAAAATGCTAGAAGCATTTGATATTCTGTTTGTGCTAATAGTGTATTATTTCCTATGTGATTTTCTAGTAGTGTTAGCATTTTTACTCCAAACTGCCCGTCTTTAATTTTAGTATCTCTGAAACATCTTACATGGAAATCAGTCAGCAGATTAGGCAAAGTAGCTCTTTTGAATAGACAAAAATACTATAACCACTGTTTCTCTGATTGACATAGTAGCCATATCAGCCAGGAAAAAACTGGTTAAAAGACAGATTACATTTCTTTGTGAAAAACAAGCACTGGATGTCTGCCTTAGAGTTATCTTACATCACTCTATCCTGTAGATGCCTGCCAAACAGGAAATAGGGAAGCGATTTAACATTGCACTATCCCTGATCCTCCCTGCTTCAGTGAAGAGCAAAATTAGCTTTTCATTCCTGCCACTTCTCCCTTCTCAATGGAAATGGGGGAGGGGGTTCACTTGCCACCTTAAATGATTGCTGCTGAAAAATGCGCTAGTACTTTATAAATAACTTGTTAGTTCCACAGAATAAAAGGAATAAATGTATTTTCTTTCAGTACATGATCTCATTTTATAAGCAATTAAAATGCCTGTAGTTCAAAGGTGACTTGTACCTAATCATAAACTCAATTTATAATAACATTTTGAAAAAGAGTAAGAATTTACTTACATCAGTTTGATTAATTAAGACATATAAATACAATAAAAAATAATATCAAATAAAAAATTTAGTCCTTAGATTATTTGTCTCACATCTTGCATGTCCCCTAATCCTACATTTTTACATAACTACATTTTATGTATGCATTTCACATTGTGCTTTGTACTTCTATTGATAAAGAAGAATGTATGAGATTAGTGTCAACTATAGCTTCTAACAAACAAGTGATTTAATACAAACAGTGAAAATGGGGCTTATGTAATTATGAAGTTGTTTGCACTGATTTATTTTTCAAGGGCCATGATCCTGAACTTATTTATTCCATAAGAACTTCAACAACTCCACAGTAAATTGCTTGTCAGTTAAGGCCACTATTTTGTTCTATTTTTATTCTCAAAGTCTCTGTCAGTATTTTTAGCAGTGGTGACTGAATCTCACTGATTCTGTTTGAATAAAGTGTCTGTCTGTTTATTGTTGGATATGTACATAAATCTAAGGGATGGCTATTTTTAAATAATGCATAAGCAACTATAAGATGACTTTTTCTGAATGCCAAACAGAATGGACACTTTGTCTAGAAAAAGCTAAATGAAAGCATTATATTACTGCAGTTTCAACAATAAACCTATTTTATTTGTATTAGTTATGTTCACAGCTCTTCCGTAACATAAAAGGAAATAAGATTATGTATTTCACTGCTTGAAGAGAGATTAGTTGGTCTTGAACCAAATTTGAACTAAAGTTTGAATTACATTTGATATTAAGCACTCACTATATATCAGGAGTCTCATTTATTTTGGCCATGTCATACAGGGAAATTCACTGGAGAAAGAAATTATGTTTGGAAGGGTTAATGGTAAAAGGAAACCAGGCTGCCAAAGAACATGGTAGTTGGATACTATCAAAGTTGGTACCAGATGGAGCATAGAAAATCTCAAAGAAATAATGCAAGATTGGAGACCTGGCCCATAGAATTGCCAAGAGTCAGACACAACTGAATGGATAACTTCATCATCATCATCATCATCATATATAAGGCAATATGTAAGAATTAAATATTGATGTGAAACCCTGGAATGTTAAGCATTTCATTTATAGAAGCAGCAATGAGGCTCAGAAAGTTTACATCTAATTATCATTAAGTAAGAATGAAGCTGGAGTTCTCCTAAATATCTCACCTAGAGACTGAGTTCTTATTTTCAAATAAACATGATTAAACATGCAAAGAAATTAAGATTAAAAAAAAGCTATTATGGATCTGTCCCTTCTTTATATTATCCTTCAATCAAAAAGTCTACATACATACAGTGGGGCAAAAAAGTATTTAGTCCGCCACCAATTGTGCATGTTCTCCCACTTAAAAAGATGAGAGAGGCCTGTAATTGACATCATAGGTAGACCTCAACTATGAAAGACAAAATGAGAAAACAAATCCAGGCAATCACATTGTCTGATTTGGAAAGAATTTATTTGCAAATTATGGTGGAAAATAAGTATTTGGTCACCTACAGACAAGCAAGATTTCTGGCTCTCACAGACCTGTAACTTCTTCTTTAAGAGGCTGTTAGCAGTATAAAAGACACCTGTCCACAACCTCAAACAGTCACACTCCAAACTCCACTATGGTGAAGACCAAAGAGCTGTCAAAGGACACCAGAAACAAAATTGTAGACCTGCACCAGGCTGGGAAGACTGAATCTGCAATTGGCAAGCAGCTTGGTGTGAAGAAATCAACTGTGGGAGCAATAATTAGAAAATGGAAGACATACACTTATAATTTCCCTTGATCTGGGGCTCCACGCAAGATCTCACCCCATGGGGTCAAATTGGTCACAAGAACGGTGAGCAAAAATCCCAGAACAAAACGGGGGACCTAGTGAATGACCTGCAGAGAGCTGGGACCAACGTAACAAAGGCTACCATTAGTAACACACTACACTGCCAGGGACTCAGATCCTGCAGTGCCAGACGTGTCCCCCTGCTTAAGCCAGTACATGTCCGGGCCCGTCTGAAGTTTGCTAGAGAGCATTTGGATGATCCAGAAGAGGATTGGGAGAATGTCATATGGTCAGATGAAACCAAAGTAGAACTGTTTGGTAGAAACACAACTTGTCGTGTTTGAAGGAGAGAGAATGCTGAGTTGCATCCAAAGAACACCATACCTACTGTGAAGCACGGGGGTGGCAACATCATGCTTTGGGGCTGTTTCTCTGCAAAGGGACCAGAATAACTGATTCGTGTACAGGAAAGAATGAATGGGGCCATATATCGTGAGATTTGGAGTGCAAACCTCCTTCCATTAGCAAGGGCATTGAAGATGAAATGTGGCTGGGTCTTTCAGCATGACAATGATCCCAAACACACCACCCGGGCAAGGAAGGAGTGGTTTCATAATAAGCATTTCAAGGTCCTGGAGTGGTCTAGCCAGTCTCCAGATCTCAACTCCATAGAAAACCTTTGGAGGGAGTTGAAAGTCCGTCCTGAGACAGCCCCAAAACATCACTGCTCTAGAGGAGATCTGCATGGAGGAATGGGCCAACATACCAGCCAACCTTGTGAAGACTTACAGAAAATGTTTGACCTATGTCATTGCCAACAAAGGATATTTAACAAAGTATTGAGATGAACTTTTGATATTGACCAAATACTTATTTTCCACCATGATTTGCAAAAATAATTCTTTCCACATTAGACAATGTGATTGTCTGGATTTGTTTTCTCATTTTGTCTGTCATGGTTGAGGTCTACCTATGATGTCAATTACAGGCCTCTCTCATCTTTTAAGGGGGGGGGGAACTTGCACAATTGGTGGCTGACTAAATACTTTTTTGCCCCACTGTACCTATTCAACATTATTATTTTTTAGCTGTAGATTTTGAGATTCATAGGATTCATATTATGTTTGCTTTTCAGCTGCCTATTTTCTTTCACATGAAATATAAAATAATGATCTATACCAATGTTCCCTCTAATTTTTTTTCAGTGTGAGCGGAAAAGTATAGTGTTTGAGCGGCACATTTTCATGCCTGAGCACCTGAATTTTTTTCACAGATGTCACCTAAGACAACAACGAAATCAGTATTATTTGAAACTCAAAGTTATGTTTATTCAAGGTACCCGCTTAATTAAAAGTGTTTTATAATATCAGTATCACTTAACAACGGTCCTGCTTAGCAACCAAAATGTTGGCTCAGAAACTCTGGCATTGAAGCGTGCAAGTCTTAAAGCTGTCAAGTTACAAGACCCTCGCACCCCTAACCCTTTAGGAAAAAAACCCCAGGGGTCTTCAAACCTGACAGCTTTAAGACTTGTGGACTTCAACTCCCAGAATTCCTCCTCCAGTCATGTTGGCTCAGAAACTCTGGCATTGAAGCATGCAAGTGTTAAAGCTGTCAAGTTACAAGATCCACCAGGTTCGGGTCGTGAAGAAGAGAGAAAAGAGCGCTGTTCCCTTGTTGTCTTCCGGGGGCCCTGGAGGGAGGGAGAGAGGGCTCCTAGGGAGAAGTTGCCCACAACCTGGCAACGGTAGTGCTCAAACGTCCTGGTTACCCCGGTTGTGTGAATGCAGCCACCGCGATGCCTTCCTTGCTAATTTTGCTTGCGAGGCTACTGATCGTTTCCATCTTCGCCCCATAGAGCTTTGGGGGAAGATCTGAAGGGGATCGCCGCGTGTTTGGGCAGCAACAGGCTCGGACCCCGCTCCCTTTCCGCCAAGGGCCCCAGCAAGACTCACGAGGGACTCGCGCCCTTTTCCCCTCGTGCTTCTCACCCCCGCAGTCCCAAAGGACAAAGGACACGAAGGCAGTGCTCCTGGAGCAAAAGTGGCGCTGGGCAAAATGAGCATTTGCACCTGCAACGGATGGTACCTTCGCTCCGCCAATGATAGCGCCCAGTCTTCACCCTCGCCCCGCCCCTTCGACCCCTATCCCGCCCCCTCCGAGCTAAGCGGAAATTCTCTTCCAGCCCACAGATTGTGGTTTGTAAAACTGTAATAGGTTTTTTTCGCACGGTAATAAAAGGCGCAAGGAAGGGTGGAAACTGGGAAGCCGCAGCTGTTTGTTTATCTTCAGAGCTGGAGGCAGGGAGAAAGACCCAAACATGGACCCTGGCTATCTCTCCTCCCACCTCCCCGCCCCGCAAGAGAGACATCAGCGCCGCCCCGAGGAACAGGAGGGGTTGCGGCCGGCACAAACTACCGTCAGTCGCTCCATGCTCTGCTCATCAAAACAAGTCTGGGGAGGTCCTTTGCGGGCGGCCAGTTCTAGCCGCCTGCAAAGGACTTCCCCACGTTTGCTTTGGTAGAAATCTCTGCGCGGGAGTTAGAAACTTCTGCGCGGGGATGTCTTGCCACGTGCGCGGCCGCGCAGGCGCGCACCTTAGAGGGAACAGTGATCTATACACAAAGAATATTAAATAACAAAGTTATGCAAATTGCCTGCATGTAGGTACCTTAAAGGCAAAAGGAAACTAATAGTCATCAGCATGGATAATATAACCAGCTACAAGAAAGGAAATGAAAACCCATTCTGCGTGAAAATGAATGAAAAGTGTCAACTATCTCTTATAAAGCAGAAGAAATAAAAGTTATACCAATTAAATCAAATAATTTAAAAAAATAAAAAATAGAAGTGGTGTTTTGAAGTTATCCATTATTAACCAGCATCTGGACATAAGAATAAACAGGTAAACAGATCATACATGAGATACATTTAAATTACACATATCAGGTTTATATTAAATTCAGGTAATATCTAATTCTATCTATATCTAATTAATTAGCTAAACAACAAGTTTCAATTTATTCAAGCTATTTTTATGCATTTTTAGTATGCATCTAGAAGAAATCTCCTTATGTACTTATGCAAAACTTACTAGTGGACCACTTACTGATGGACAAATGATCTGTAAACAAATCATTAAGAAGAGATTAAATAACTACCTAGTTAAGAAACTTAGATTTAAATGCACATGATTTAACATGAAGAACAATATTGTTTCATATAAGACATGGCTTAGAGAAATAATTAATAGCTACAACACATATCTTGAAAGGAAACAATAACAATGTTCACAAGGCCATGCATACTAAGAAGCATTTCAATAAAAACTTCTAAATATAGAGATATAATACACCACAACATCTACAAAAGTGTGACATACACTGCTTTTAAGATTCTTGGGTCTATTCAATAAGCATTAGTGGGAGTTATCTGCCTGTATTGTCTTTAGAAAAAAACCCCAAAAACAAAACAAAAATATTTTTCAAATAGAGAAATTTTGGAAAATGAAGAAAGTATTTTATTGGGAATGTCATCCTTCATCCTTTTAAAGAAGATATTTTGCTCATCCAATAGAATTTGTAAATAATTTTATACAAAAATTTATATAGTTCAATAAAAGGCATTAGCCATGATATAAATTGACTAAACATTGAAAGGAAAGAAGAATGTTTCATAAGTGAAAGAACAAAAAGCAGTACCTGATAAAAGTTTGGCCAAAAGGTGCTGACAGCCAATTCCACCCTATTCCAAATACCAATAGGGGCATCGGAGACATTCCATACTGGATTTCCAAGTTCACCATTATTAACTTTCACATAAACATTCAAAATTCCAGGACTGGAACCACTTTTGCTGGAAACAAAAAAATTGAAATCGATGCAATGTGTGTCATTTTCCTTTAGTTGTGGTAGCAAAAGGTGGGCCTTTTGGCCAACTCTTTCAGTAGTATTCACCAACATGAAAGATCCTGCAGAAAATAAATAAAAGAAAATAAGTAATTAGTTGGAGTTTAGATCGTGTCCCAGTCTCAATTTCTTCTTCTTTTGCTGCCTTGCAATTTTTGTTATTCTACAGAGAAATGTACAAAATGGTTTGGATTTGAATCATTTTAAGAATGGTTATTCCAGAATGATCAGAAGAATATAGTTCAAACTTGAAACAATTGATTCAGATTTAAAATATCGAAAATGTTTTCTGTAACCTTACTATCATACAATTATAATATACTATAATTATATATTGCAGATTGATATTGTGTTAGATTCTGTAATAATTTCAAAACAGTGGTACAATAAAGTTTATTTGGGAAATAAGCAAATAAGTTATTTTCTTAAATCACCAAACTAGAAGTAAGCTTTTCCTAGTTTTGAGATTTCACTCATAGCTGGGAAAGTTAGATATTTCCCTTGATTTCCTATATCTGTTCATTAGAAGGAATAAAACAATATTTTCTTTTTTAAAAGTTGTAGAATCTTTAAGGAACAAAACAATTTACTCTTGTTATCACTATGTGGATCAATTAAATCCATATAAGACAGTATTATAATATACTATATATATATTGGCAGCTCTGATGGAAGTGAATCCCATGTAGTCATTAAAGATGACATCATGTGATCGACAAATGTTAGAAATTGAGAATGAAAGTTACAAATGGTGATCATATGACTACAGGATCCTGCTTCTCTTGTGCTTTGTGAACTGGTTGCCAAATTCAAATCACAATCAGTGACTATGGGGATATACCATCTGTAAGTCTCTTCGTTCAGACCAGTGGTGAAATGCTACTGGTTTGCTTCCTTGCTAGTTTGCTGCACGTACACATGCACATTGCAGGTGCTACCACGCAGTGCTGAAAAAGGAGGATTAAGAAGCCTTTTCTGAGTCTGCAAAGGTAAGTAGAACAGCGAGGGAGGGAACAACTGTGTCATACAATTTAGATTTGCTAGAAAGCAGAATTTCCTGCTTTCTAACGAATATATTGTGGCACAGGTAATTGTCACACAGCTGATTGTTGGAACTAGCAATTCTGGTTGCACAGGGGTTAGAATGCAGTATTGCAGGCCATAGCCCGGAGTTTGATCCTAATGGAGTTTGAGGTTGGATCAGCCTTCCATCTTTCTAAGGTCAGTAAAATGAGGAGCCGACTGTTGGGGCAATATGCTGACATTGTAAACCGCCCAGAGTATTGTAAAGCAATATGAGGCAATATATAAGTCTAAGTGCTATTACTGTTGTGATTTTGGAATACTAATACTGTTTATGACATAGCTAGATTCAAACCTTTGGGATGTCATGTTGCTGCTATTATCATACAGGAAAGGAAAACCTAAAAGTGCAGAGATGGAATTACAGTAGGAAGATAAAATGTACGAAGCATGAACACAGGAATGCTCAACACAGTGGAAGCTGAAATGAAATGACTGCACATTGACATCTTAGGCATCAGTGAATTGACATGGTCTGGGATCTCTTCAGTCAGAAGATCATAGTATTTATTATTCAGAACATGAAAACCAAAGATGTTGCTTTACTATATCTTTTTAAAAGGTATAATAAGAACAGTACTTGATTTCAATTGCATTGAAAGTAAATAATAATGTCAATTAGACTTTGTGGTCATGCTCCATGCTTCAGCTACAGATGCAGACAAAGAGGAAGTTGATACCTTCTATGATAAAGTTAAATTTGAAATTGACAGAACATGGAGACAAAATATGCTGTTGTGATACGATACTGAAATGCCAAAGTTGGAACCATGAAAGACAAAAATGTAGCTGGACTGTATGGCTTAGGGAACTGAAATGAAGCAGGAGATAAGGTACAAATTTCTGCCACTCCAATTATTTTTTCATAGCTAACGCTATCTTATAACAATCAAAACTATGCCTCTATACATTGGACATCGCCAGATAAGAATACGTAAAAATCAAATTGCCTCTATTATTGCTAAGAGGAATTGGGGGTAATTATATCCCCCAAAGAGTAATTATACCATTAAGGACTTTGCCAGGTGCTGACTATGGAACAGATTCCAAACTTCTCATGTGCAAGCTCCGATTGAAGCTGAACAACAACAACAAAAGAACAATAAGTAGAAATTCAATCGTTTCCATGATATGATCCTAAATTTATACCCACCATTTTCAAGGAGAACGTCAGGAATTGCTTTAAAGTCCTGAACTTCATTGACAGAGAACCAGATAAATTATGGAATGAACACAAGAATTTAACAAGTTCCTCTGAATACAACTTCAGAGAGCTGTTTTCTAAAAGATACCAATGGAGCGATAGTAATCAAATCAAAGGAAGATGGAAGGAATATATAGTAGAGACCTCAACATCCAAGATATTTTAGAAGATATTCCTTACTTACAAAGGCTTCTACTACTAGAAAATGAAATTAGATTAGCAGTTCGGTCATTACCAAGTAGTAAGGTTACATAAATTGAAAGAGTATGCTGTGAAATATGGCAAGCAGCAGAAAAAGAAATACCATATTTTTCAGAACATAAGATGCACTTTTCTCTCCCCAAAAAGAGAGTGAAAATCTGAGTGTGTCTTATACTCTGAATGTAGCCCCACCCACCCACGCCGCACGTCACATTTTTGGGTTGTTCCAGGCGGCAATGATCGTCACTTCCACTCGGACTTTGATAACAAGAAGCACAGTTCCTTTTACCCATTTAAAACAAATCCTATCACCCTACAAGAATGAATGGGGTGAGATGGGGGATGATTTTCATGGCAGCAGAAGAGGGACTTGGCACTGAAGACTCCACTCCCGAGACACCCAGTCTTCCTACCTATAGCCATAGGCGTTGAAAGCCTGGCTTTCTTACAGCAAGGCCTGATAGAGATGCAGCATTTCAGTCCTCCTGGATGCTGTCATCTTGTAAACACATTGTCGGGCTTCCCAGCAAGTCCCCTGCACCTTGGTCAGAGCCTGATTCCCAAAGCGGCCCTGGGAAGCATAGAGGTTGGGACTCAGTTAGCAAAGTGGGCACTGTGCAGGAGGCGTAAAGCAAGGTGGCTCTCAACTCTGACTGCCCCTTCTCCAGACAACCCAGGTGCGATTCCCTCCCTGATTAAAAAAAACGGGGCATGAGGCCAATGCTGCCACCTGAAAATTATTTCCTCCCTGGTTCCCCAATGCACATCACGGAACCGCACATCCTCCTTCTCCTTCTCCACAGATTCACCTTCTCTTTCCTCCTGGCCAGATCCGTCTCCTGGGCCAGGAGCAGAAGCCGACCGCTCTCCGCCTGGATCATCTCCATCCAGAGTGAAGAACTGCCTTGCCTTATGCCTCCTGCGCATATGAAGCCTGTCCGCTTCACCTACCAAGTTCCGATCTCCATGCTTCCCAGGGCCGCTTTGGGAATCAGGCTTTGATTGAGGAAGCAAAGGCGCAGGGGGCTTGCTGGAAAGCCCGGCAATGTGTTTACGAGATGACAGCATCCAGGAGGACTGAAGTGCTGTGTCTCTATCGGACCTTGCTGTGAGAAATCCAGACTTTCAACGCCTATGGCTATAGGTAGGAAGACAGGGGCATCTCAGAAGTGGAGACTTTGGTGCCAAGTCCCTCTTCTGCTCCCATGAAAATCATACCCCACCCCATACACTCCAGTTAAATGCACATAGGGTTTGTTTTAAATGGATAAAAAGAACTGTGTTGCTCGTTATCAAAAGTGAGGATCCCTGTCACCTGCAACCACCCGAAAGTGCGAGGCACAAAGGTGGCAATTGTCTGTGGCAATCCCTGCGGCTTGGAACAGTTGATTGGGGGTATTCTACCCGTCAATCAGCTGCTCATGTTAAATCAGGCTGCAATAACATGCTGAAGCTGACCAAGCCATTTGCTATTTTCTGCAAGGACGCTAGCCAGGTGAATACCAATGTATGCTGGTAGGCAGAGGCAGAAGTTTTTTTTTCTTGTTTTCCTCCTCAAAAATTGATGCATCTTATATTCTGAAAAATTCGGTAGTAAAAGCGGTTCCACCACAAATGCGCGTATGACAAAAGCACGTGTGACTAAAGCACGGTGACAAAACCGCGCCGTCAAAACCGCGGAGACGAATGAGCGCTGAAGCGCGCCGACAACAGCGCGCCGACAGAAGCGCGCTGTAACATAACCCTAAACCTAACCCTAAACCTAACCCTAAACCTTACCTTAACTTAAATCACGCTTGTCGGCACGCTGTTGTCGGCGCGCTGTTGTCGGCGCGCTGTTGTCGGCGCGCTTTTGACATCGCGGTTTTAGCACCGCGGTTTTGTCGGCGCGCTTTTGACGTTCGCGGTTATGTCGTGCCACGAGTAAAAGCTCTAACCATGCTATGTCAGCTAATCTGAGGATCAATTTAGCAACCAACTGATTGGAATAGGTCAATCTACACTTTATTTTTCTTCATAGCATTTTCCCACAAATGCAGGGTCTGCTTTTTCTTTTGTTCTTTTGGATAAATCAAGTTTTGATCTATTATTGCAACAGGAATTGTTGCCTAAGCCTGACATCATGGGCTGAGAGAGAATGGCTGGCCCAAAATCACTCCATCAGATTTCATGCTTGAGATGGGACTACAACTGACAGACTCCTGATTTCTAACCATGCACCAAATAGTTTCCATCCCAGTGGTAGTTTTAAAATCCTTTGTTTTCAGATGTAAACAGAAGTGTCAAGGAGAGAAACACTTAAGAGGTTAAACTCATAGTTTATTATACTGTAGAACAAATCTAAAATCCTAAAGTTAGAAGTAATATGTAGCAGCTTGTCCCACTAATAGCCAGAAAGAAGCAGTTCCCCACTTTGTACTCAGAATTTGTCAGCCCACTTGGTAAAAAAGAGTAAGAAATAACTTCACAGAATGGCAAAAAGTACTTTTATTGGGATTGGTTACAACAACAGAATGTTGCAGATGTGAAACTGTTGTTGACTTAACAAATGTTTTGTTGCCCTAGTAACAGATCTTGCATATCTTTACCAAGGTCATTTTCCTTATTCTCTATAGCAGAGATGTCAAACTCGCAGCCCAGGGGTTGGATGCGTCACGTGCTGGCCCTGCCCCTCCCTGGTTTAGCGAAGGGGGAAAAGTCCTGATACATCACGTGATGCCACCCTGATGATGAGAGTTTGATACCCGTACTCTATAGCATTTTATAATCCTGTGTATATTTCTTAGCTACAAAAATTATGCCTCTTCATCTGGCTGATCATTGTGTTTCCAATGTCACTTTCAATTTATGGCACCCTACTTCTTTTGGTTTTTCATTTGCTGTTGCTTGCATCCTGGGTTCTTCAATATGAAACTAATACCATATTGCTGGAACTTTATTAATTTCTTTCATCCTAAGCTTTTTAATTAGTTTTCTCATATCTGAATTTTATTATTAAGTAATTAGATTGTAATTCCAACTATTTTGTTCTTCCTTACTGAATTGCCTAACTCAACTTGACCTTTTATATCAGAAGGAAAATATGAAATAAGTACAAATTATTTTATACTATATACAGTATACCAACAAAGTACCTATTAAATGTTGAAGAAAATAAAGGAACTACCAGTGCTTCCATTTTTGATACCATGCTCTCTTGAGTTTGATTGTTTCTTGGAGGACATTTCATTATTGAATTAGGTAACACCTTCAACAATGGTGGGATTCAAAAAAAATTACTACCAGTTCTGTGGGTGTGGCTTGGTGGGAATGGCATAGATTGGTGGATGTGGCAGGGGAAGGATACTGTAAAATCTCAATTACCTCCCCACTCCAGGGGAAGGATACTGCAAAATCTCCATTTCCTCCTGATCAGCTGGGACTCAGGAGGCAGAGAATAGATGGTGGTGGGGCCAGTCAGAGGTGGTATTTACCAGTTCCCCAAACTACTCAAAATTTCTGCTACTGGTTCTGCAGAACTGGTCAGAACCTGCTGAATACCACCTCTGATCTTCACTATACCTATGGGGTTTGCTCTCTGCTTGTATACACTAACTTGCCCTGTCAGTCTGGATGAATATGTTCTCCTTGTTTCTTCCTTGACTAGACCATCATTTATTCCTTGACTGTTTTTCTGGACTTAATTCCTGCATATGTGGGTGTTGGCTGCTTGAAGGGATGTCTTCTGGTCTTTCTTTCTTTCTTTCTTTCTTTCTTTCTTTCTTTCTTTCTTTCTTAGCTTTTGTTGACTCTTTTGAATGGTGTATAAATATGGTTTGTTTCTATGTGACTGTTGATGATAGACTTGTCAGAATGCCAAACTTCCAGGCATTTCCTAGAATTTTGGGATGTGGCTTGGACTAGGATATTCAAAGTTTCTCAGCTGAAATTATATTTAGTCTATCCATATGTTATGAGATTAAGAAGTTTTCATCATGTCTTCTGACTGCTAGTTGGTATTTATGGATTGTCTCTGCTAGTCTTCTGCCTGTCTGTCCTACACAGTGATTGTTACAGTTCTTACACTGTTAGTTGTACTCAAGACTGATTTTTCTCCTTGCATTACTGGGTCTTTTGGTTTACTTCAGTTGTTTAATCAATACAAGCTCTGAAAAGAGTAAGATTACCATACACCAAAAAATATCTCAGAAATAACCAACAGATTATTAGAACCACATGCCATCACTGTAATGTTGTAATTGTAACAAACCAACTAAAGCCCTCCAAAACATCTTAAGTAAAATAAAATCATGCACTGCAGTGGAAAGTTTTGTAATGCAACTCTGCTGTTAAGTTCATTAAGTCTCAGAGAAATAATGATACATTTAAAAAGTGCATTTTTGCAAAAAGAGGGGGAAAACCATATTGACTAACCAGCTTTATTAAACCTAAATAAAATACTGCTTTGAAATGCTGGTTGGATGTGTGCCTTTACACTTGCAAATGTAAATAACTGTAGTACAGCTGGGCAAAAGCTGTTGTATAGTAAACAAAGAGTTTTAATTTTTTCCTAAACAATATAAAATAAAATACAGTTTTATAAAGGGTGTTTAATTAAAACTATTTATGCTATTTCCAGGATGTGTTAGTTTCATATATTTCAAAATGCTACAAAATACAAAGTTAAAACAAAGATTGGTAGTGAACAATAATCATTTAACTAATCCCAAACAGAAAGATGCTGTAAGCCCTGCAAGGTAGACCATAATTGAATACCAACGACATGAATACTAAAATTACTTTTATCATAGGTTTACACTAACATAATTTTGAAATGGGTCTCCCATCCCTGCTTTATCCTGAAAAGAACTAGGGAGAGTCACATCTGAGTTGCTTTCTCAAATTACATTTTGCTTTGGACTCAATTTCTCTAAGCCAAAATGGCACTGCTTCCACTTCCTCAAGGTTATTCTCACAACCCATTATACTTGTTTTCACTTTATTATTTTGCTTAAATCTGATTACTATCTGTAATACTACAAATATTTCCCCACAAACTTGCACAAAAATCCTAAGATTTCTAAGAATAGTTTATTTTGTAAACAAAAACATGGAACTCTAAAAATCATATGTAGCATCCATTATGCATTTATATAATGCATAAGTGATGCATATTCTTTGTTAAAGGTAAAGGTTCCCCTCACACATATGTTCTAGTCGTTCCCAACTCTAGGGTGTGGTGCTCATCTCCGTTTCAAAGCCAAAGAGCCAGCTCTGTTCCAAGACATTTCTGTGGTTATGTGGCCGGCATGACTAAATGCCGAAGGCACACGGAACGCTGTTACCTTCCCAACAAAGGTGGGCCCTATTTTTCTACTTGCACTTTTACATGCTTTCGAACTGCTAGATTGGCAGAAGATTCTTTGTTAGATATTCTATATTAACACTTTACAAAGGTACTGTACTTTTAAAGTATTTGTAGATACTTTGTAGATAAACTATCCTGAGATTCAACCAGAGTTTTCCAGTTTTAATTGTTGCCCCTTTCCAACCATATAGGTAATCCTTGACTTGCAACCACAATTGATCACAATTGTGTTTCTGTTGGTAAGCTAAGCAGTTGTTATAGTAAGTAGGTTTTGCCCTATTTTATTATTTTTCTTGCCACAGTTGTCAAGTGAATCATTGCAGTTAAGTTACTAAAACAGTTGTTAAGTGAACCATGCTTCCTCATTGACTTTGCTTATTAGAAGGTCACAAGTGGTGATCACATGACCCTTGGACACTGAAACTGTCATAAATATGAGTCAGTTGCCAAATGTCTGTATTTTGATCACACGGGGATGCTGCAATGGTCATAAGTCTGAAAATAAGTCACTTTTTTCAGTGCCATTGTAACTTTGAACTATCATTAAATGAACTGTTGTAAGTCAAAGACTACTACCTGTATTTAGATCCTTACCACAGCCAGACATTAAACAAAAACGAAATAATGACGATGAAACTCTACTTCTAATTTTTATTTCCTCTAGGAGTAAGGATGCAGATTAATCCTTCTTTCAGACCTTTTGTTTATGGAGAGTACACACAAACACGTATAAATGCACACATGCATAACTAATATAACAGCAAGTTTCTATAAAGATAAAATTGTTTCCATCTGCAACAACTTTGATTCAACTGTTTCTGCAATAAAACATACAGGTAAGTCTATTAAACAACTTGGAGTTGGTAGAAGAATTTCAACATTGAGCAGGATATTGATAAGATATGAAATATAACCCATCACATGCCTATTCAACTGTGCCTTCATGATTTACTAGGTCTCACAAGGGAGGCTAAGTACCATATCTAGAGGTGATAAATATTTCTGTGGGAGATGATGTATATCCATTCCTAAAAAAACATTGCCTGGACATTAATATTGTCTGTTATTGAGCAATTACTTGCAAGCTTCTTAGGCAGATTGTCAAAACACATAGCTGTTCTGTTATTTGTTTACTTTCTAAACTACTACATTCCATATATCCTTCAAATCCTGAAGTATTCCCTAATCATGGCAGCTGGGATAGGTGAGATATTTCTGGAAGGAATGAACAAAAAAAAATGTAGGCAAACTGTGTACAATTTCAGAAGATCCAATAAAGGGTTAAAGGCTATCCAAGCTGCCCAGCTAAAGCAGTTGGCACAGGGCAGCAGCGACATAGGAAGATGCTGGTGTAAAATTAGTTACAATGGCAAAGGGATCATTTCATATTGTACAAGAAAAGGCAACAGCAATCCACTCTTGTATTTTACCAAGAAAATCACATGCATAGAAAATACAAAATTATTGACAAAAGAGCGACAAATAATGGGCCCCTCAGGTTAGATGGTGCTCCACATGCTACTGAGGAAGAGCTGAGCATATTTCAGAATACTAATAGTGTTTATGATGTGGCTAGATTAAAGCCCTTGAGATATTGAGGTGCTCACATTGTCATTCAGGAAAAGAAAATTTGAAGCTGCAAAGATAGAATTACACTCTGAACATGGAACATAAGAATCATGAACATGGGAAAGCTGAACCCAGTGAAAAAAGAAATGAATCAATTAAACAATGATGTCTTAGGCATCAGCAAACTGAGATGGAATTTAGCCAGAAGATCGCACTGTTTACTACTCAGGACATAAAAAATAAAGAAGGAATAATGTTGCTTTCATAGTTAAAAAATGTATACTAAGAATAGAAGTTGGCTACTACGCAATCAATGACTGAACATCCATTAGACTTTATGGAAAACTCTTTAATGGCAATTATCCAAGTTTTGATGAACAGAAAAATGGCTTATCAGTTACTGACAATCCAACAGTTTCTTCATTGTTAAAACAGTCTTCAAACACCCAAAATGAGTCCAGTTTACTTAAATATCACCAGATAGAGTGCCTGGAAATAAAACTGATTGTATTATTGACTAAAGGATTGGAGTTTAGTGGCAACATGGCCAGGGACTGACTGACTGGCACAGATCATGAAATGCTCATGTGAAAATTCCAAGATAAGCTAAAGTGAAAGATCACAACTGATCAGTTTCCACAATTTTCATTGAATATTTTTTATGTTTGTTTGCTTGTTGGTTTATTTCATTTTAATAAATAAACCAACCAACCAACCAACAAACAAATAGCCTTAAAATACATCAAAAGGATTCAACCAGAAATAAATCAATTTTACCCTTCTCTAAATGATTTTATTTATATTACCGTATATAAAATTGTTTTATTTCTGGTTGAATTTCAATCTTATAGAAATCTATATCTGTTTCAAAATTTGTAGAGGTTATGGTAAGAAACTGAACCATTATGGTCTTCAGAAAAGAATTTGTTCATCAATCTCAATTCCCTTTACTCTTTTGTTTCAAGCTAATCAGTAGTAGGGGCAAAACAAATGAATCTATGTTTCATGTTTCAATCACAACATATATTATTGGTAGTCTTCAACTTATGACTGGTCACTTAGTAACCATTTAAAGTTATAACAAACTCCGCAAACGTTACACATGACCTGACTGCAATGTTATAGGTCACTGCAGTACCCTCCACAATCGCTCAGCCACCCAGGGACTTGCAGGACTCATCTTGGTCCTCAGCCAGTTTCCGGACCCAGCAGTACCCAACTTACCTTTCTGAATTTTTTGCAGTTTCTAAGAGAAATGCCCAGCCAATAAGAGACTCAGTTTTCCCATTTCATGATCCTTTAGGGGACTGTATTTTTAAGGATGTATCATTTTTAAGAAGCTTTCAAAGGATCCCAATAATGTCCCCTGTTTGCAGAATAGCATGAGCTGCCTCTGAAGAAAGTTGAGCCGCATATTGGTCAGGCATTTCTCTCGGAGATGACAAAAGAAGGGAAAGAAGGACCCAAGCTCTACCAAGCTTGTTCTATGAGCTACATTGATTGCCAGTTTGCTTCCAAGTGCAATTCAAGATGCAGTTTTTGACCTTTAAAGCTCTGCAGGGCACGGTACCAGGTTATTTGAGGAAATGTCTCTTTCCTCAAGTCGGACAAATCAGATAGATCCGATATCTATCCATCCCAACAGGTCCAGCAAAAGAGGTATGCTTTGGGTCCTTTCTATGAAGACATTTGATCTAGCAGGGCCCAGAAGCTGCACCTTTTGAGGGTGAAAAAAACATGCAAACTGGAAGTCGGAAAACGGGCCATTTTTGGCCTCCGGAGAGCCTTGGGGGGGGGGGGTGTCTTCGCCATCCCCAAGCTCCTAGAAAGCCTCTGGAGCCTGGGAGGGTGAAAAATGAGTCCACTGTGCCATCATGTGCCAAAAGTGGGGGGGGGTGTCAGGGGGGTCGCATGCACATGCACGGGGGAAGCACATAGAATTATGGGTATGGGCATATGCACACATGACCCCACCTGCATTACCCCCGCTTTTGGCATGCAATGGCAAAAAGGTTAGCCATTACTGCCCTATACTGAAGTTGTCCCAAGTAACTTGCAATGCTACTGTTTCTTATAGCAATTTTAATGTCTGGAAATGTTTCAAAACATTTTAATGGAAACACATGGATGCATTTATTACATTCACAACTTAGAGAGAAACTCTCTAGGACAACTTTACTGTGTTGATAACCTTCATATGATACCCAGCAATAATAAGCTTCTAACATCTACCACAATCAATTAAATCAATATGATTTTATCACAATTTGTATTACGTCTTAATTATGTTAAATAAATTAATAAAGTACCTGTAACTAATTTTTAAATAAGCCATTCTTAATTTTTTTCAGACGGCATGTTAATATGCAAACACTTTTTCAACATAGCTTACAAGAATTGCAGTATATTATTCCTGAAGATTTTGCTACCAAAGAATTCAGCTACGCCTATTAGCCTTTACAATGCCTATGAATTCAGTAGTCTACTGACATTCTTTGCAGCATTGAGCTATAGCACAACATTAATATTACTGTAAATGAGGACTCTCAGCTAGCAGCCCTGATTGTATGTGAGACAGCATGGAATGAACTGAATATGTCATCATGGCATTGTCACCATTATACAGTGATTAATGCTTC
Organism: Thamnophis elegans; assembly: GCF_009769535.1. Taxonomy (NCBI): domain Eukaryota; kingdom Metazoa; phylum Chordata; class Lepidosauria; order Squamata; family Natricidae; genus Thamnophis; species Thamnophis elegans. The sequence goes on from NC_045548.1 coordinate 25,653,144, forward strand.
TATGCATGGCTAATGTGCAGCATTACTGAGAGCAGCAGGGTAATTGTTAGAAAGTAATATCTGGTAGCAACATTTTGTTCAGGGCTAGTCACATATCAGCTAGTCACTGGCACATCAGCTTTTCCTTCTATGATTGTGCTTTTCATATTTCTATTTGGACAATGAAATCAGCAATGACATTATTATTCTGCAATTTTCTATATAGCTACAAAATGAGCTACCTCTTTCAAAAACAATTCATAGTATTTGACCTTCATATATAAACAATAAGCCTATCATGCTTACATAATGGTATTCACAGCAATAATAAAGAAAGGGTGGTAGTCTCTCTCTCCCTCCCTCCCTCTCTACCAACAAGAAAGAAAAATTCAAAACATTCTGAGTGCTTTAAAAGCATTGTGAGACTAGTGCTTGTCTAATGTTATGATTTCCCACAGTTTCACATTCACAAGCACAAGAAATAGCTGTTGCATACAGTAGGCGTAGAATCCAAGAATAAAAAACTGGTAACAAATTAAGCATTAAGCTTTTTTATTCTGTCTTATAGCATTAAAAAGCATGCCTTTTCACCTCTCAGAATAGAATAGCTCACAGTTATGGGAAAATGACTGCCCGTCTGACTAGCCAACATTTTAAATTTCTCTTATTTTTGTTTGTGAAATAGGTCACTGGATAATAAGAACAGTTTAAATGTGTTGATTTAAATTAATTTTATCTTGCTTCTTCCTTAATTTGGGACTTTTAAAGTGTCTGCACAAAGTTCAGATGTATTTTATCAACATGCTTCCTAATCTGAATTGTTTTACACAAAATTGCACAGTATGGCAAAATGTATTTCTTAAATATTTTTGCATATTTCCTGAACTATTATGAAAATTTATTAAATGTACAGTGTTACACATTTCAAATATCTTTGAATGAACATGATTGGTTTGAATATGCAGTCCAAAAGAACAGATTTTGTAGGTATGTATTAGAATCTAAACAAAGCACATTTTTTCTTACTCTACCTATTACTATTTATAATAATTTGATCTTGCCACATAGATGATCTTGAAAGTACAACAAAGGAGCCCCTTCTTAGCAAAGGGCCCTGATCTGCTGTAAATTAAGTAAACTTTTTAAACAATGAGAAAAATACCATGTAGAGTTTAGAAGTAAATGAAATATTTATCCACTTCCTCTTAATTCCCGCCCCCAAAGAATCCTGGCATAGATCTACTCTGAACCTTCCTAATCTATTCTTTCCATTTTCTCTAGTGAAATTCTTTTTAATCATTCTGCCCCCCTGTGGATTCAAGGTTGTCTCTGTCACTTAAGTCTGTTTTATCCTAACTAATCAGTTGCCAACCAAGTTTCTGAGACAGAATTATTTAATTGGTTTAGAACTTCTGCTTGGCTTTTATCATAATTTCCATATAATATTGGTTTTCCCCAATGCACAACTTAGTCCAATCATAATCCAGCAAAACCTATTTATTGTTCAACATTTTACATAGATAAATTATTGAAAGTAAAAGACTATACATTTGGTCTGATAAGGGGACAAGTTCTTCTTCATAAATTTATTAGAATCGATCACTTTCAAGAAAATTACACTTTTTTCACACTGATCATCATAAAAATCATTACATATTTCCTATGGGAAGAAATAAAATTAGAATCTCTTTCTTTCTGGATATAAAGCAGTTGGTCCTACATGGAGCAGATTCTTAATATTTTATATTCAAATTATGTGGAATGAATTACCTTTGTCCATGTGCCTATCAGAAATTTACCTGAAAAACCTAGTTTGTATATGTTATCAGTCAGAAGCTCATTGCAAAATTGCAGTAGACCATACTAGAATCCGCTGTAGTATCTAATACCTTTAAGCTTCTGTTTTCTTCAATATTATTAAATGTCTTTCAGGAGCAAAATGCAACTTAACAATATATTCTGCTCTCTAGGGATCCTTAATTAACTTTTCGTTTCCTTTACCTACATACAGTAGCATCCTGCCTTCTTATCTTTCAGGCATAGTGTTGAAGAAAACAAGTCCTTGAGGGCCCTAAGAATAATGACTTTCTTCTTAGAAAGCCATGACCTTTCTTAATGGATTGGAACATTATCTACCTTCTTTAACAATACTGTGATATTTGGTACTCAGAGAAAATGCAGTATTATTTGATTCTCCAGTAACAGAAATTTCTAATTTATTATATCATCATAAAAGAGAATATAATCAGAATATTATAAATTATAAGCAGAAAATATAACCACATTCGGAAACAAGAGTTTCTATATTTTACATCTTAAGATTTTTCATTCATGTTGTATTATGAGAGTAAATGAGATGAAAAGTCCAAAAAGCTTTCAAAATACCACCATCAAGCAACAATAGAATCCATATTTTAAAATGAGTACGTTTGAGGAATAAGAAGCTGAAAAAAAGAAAGCCACTGATCAGGCTTTTTTTAAAAAAAACTTTTAATGACATTTGAATAATACTGACATCTCAACCCACATTCTGATCATTAATAACTGCAGTCAAATTAAGAACATAGCACATCTTCTTTGGAGAATAAGTAATTGCTCCTATTATTTTTACATACTCATTATTTTTACAAAAGGGTTACATTTTCCTGTAACTTGCACCTCCCACTCTAGAAAGGGAAAATATGGTTTCAATGTGCTTTATAAAGTCACAGCTGATAACATAACAACTATGAATACATAATTATAATAGAAATAGAAAAAGTTAAAACATAGAGAAAATATAATATGCAACCTTGGGCATAGTTTAGGACAACACTGTATATCCAAGGCTACAACAAGTCACTGCAATATCACTAATTATGTGGGAAGCCAACTGCCAATATCACAGACATGTCTATTTCAAGTTCATCTCATTATTTAATATTTTTATCTTAATCGAATTTTAATCCTGATTTATTGGATTAATTTTATATTCCTGATTACACACATTTGAAGCACATAACAATGATTACGTCAACTCATACTTGGCCCGTTAGTAGAATAAATGTAATACTACTATTAAAAAGGACAAGGAGATGACTGCTGATGGATTCTCCTGAACTGATTTCTAAAGGAGCAAACCATGGATGTTTTGACATGCATTGAAAAGTGTTATCTGTTGAATACCCATAGATTTAGAAAGGAGTGAAAGTACAATCATTTCTACAACTTCATAAAAGCCAATACTATTCTGCTTAATGCCATATGCCGTAGCAACTACAGTATGAGACAAGCAATGACCAGTGGACATGAAATTGCTGATTAAGACTACTCTAAGGTTACTCTCTTATTCAGGTTTATAATCCAGATCGCACAAGACATGGCACCATGAAATTGTACAAGTACAATCATCTAAATAAGAGTTTCAAATGTACTGTTATAATTAATATGCATTTAATAAATAAATATATTTTGTTATACAGTCATTTGCTCATGAGATGGGTGGCTCTATCAAATAGATAGACAAATAAATAAACGTGTGTGTGTGCGCGTGCATGCCTATTCATATAGCTAATCTTACACAAAGCATTTGAAATCGGTAAACTTGTGCCCTAGTGTAAAGAAACAATATATAGTTACAATCAGTGGGAAATATGGAAGATAACATAAGGCCTATAAAGCAAACTATTGTTTCTTTCATAGAAGAGACTGAATACAAAAAAACCATCTATGAAATTTCAAAACTAAAAGGAACTCCCTGAAATCCCAGAAATCGGGGATAGATATGATATTTGACACTGCAAAAATGTATTAAGTAAAATTTATGCTGCCACTAAGGGCATGAGATATTCCTGTAACCTTTTTTAGCGGGGCTAGGGATAGTAGGGTAGATAAGAGAAGGTTCACTGGGATTTGGTGCAACCAAAATAATTGCCTGTTGCAAGGAATTCCGAAAAGATAAAAAAGAACAAGTGGTAACTAAGTCAAAGATGGAGCCAATGCAGAATCTAAGATGCCTATGAAAGACACTGCTCAATGCAATTTGCCTCTGGCCAGAATACAAACACTACTGACATAGCAACGAAGTCTAAAATGGAAAGAAGATGGAAAACCTAAAGGAAAAAAATGGATGTATGACTGGCGTAAGAATTATTATCTTATGATGTACAGTAGGTGGGTAGCAAATGCTTAGAAACTAGCTCTGTAACCCTGCTGCCCCTGTATCACTAGTCGCAAACAAATGACTGATGAGCTAGACGTAATGCCTCAGCATTGATTTCACCTGGTTCACAACATTTCAGAAAATGTAATCATTGGCTCTCACAGCCATAGGAACTGGCTACAGAACACCATTGTGTAAAGCCTATCTTAAAAATCTTAAAAATTATAGGGTATCCGTTAGCTCTAAATATTATTGTGTATCATAATGCGTAATGAGGAAAATTGAATAGAGATCACTGGAGGAGAACTCCAGGCAGAGTCTGATGGAATGGTCAAATATGTCATGAATTTGGAGTCCCTTCACAACTACAAGAGATCTAAGTCCAACCCTTCTTGAATTCTGTTGAGTCTTATCTACTGCCAATTTACCTTACCATTAGCATTAGTTCAGATTCCTGTAGAGAGCTAGCATGGAATAAACTTGTACTCATTTGAAAACTTTGGCTCCTGGTTTCTTATATGTGACAATCACACTGTACAGTAAAATATTCTACCAAAATTAAACTAAATTAAATGAATAAAAGAACTGATTACTACAACATGTAGAAGTGGGAATAAAGTGATGTTTTCACTTCTGCAATATGCTTAATTGAACGTGAAACATAAATAGTCATTAATTCATTCACTAAGGCATATTGCATTGTATAAAATTGGAATGTTATTACAAATTCCTTTCATTTTGCTTTTATTTTTTAAAGGAACTACTGAGTTCAATTAATATATTTATAGAAAGCAGCTAAAAGTGGAAATAGGTCTAAATATAATGCTAAAATGTTATGTTTATTACTACTGAGTTTCAATCTGCAATAACATTCAGGGTGATGTAGATCAGTTTGTGTATAGATGGATAAACACACTAATGTAGGATGATGTAAACTATTATGACAATAAAAATACCAAACAAGATTTTTAAAAAATGAAATCAGAAAATAGAAGCTACAATATCCACAATGCCAGTAATGTTGTCTCCATCTATGGCTAAACTATGACCAACACATGTTATTGAAGAAATGTCAGATGTAGAACAAATTTTATTTGACAAAATAAAGGTGGTATTGAAATTGTATTTACAATGGACAGAGCAAGAGAATAATTTAGAAAAAAATATTTCACAGAATCACTAAAATAAATTTGCTGAAGTTTTAGAATTTAAAAGGAAAATGCCCATTGGCTTACTTGAAGGGTTGTTCTCTGTGCACTGCAGGAGAGTCCAAGCATGGGGTTAAATTCTGTCACACTGCCCCAGGACTGCATTGAAATTGTTGACCATGCCTCATGCTGTCTTTTAGTCTCAGTTTTTCAATGAAGGCATGGTCCCGTCAGAACGTAGGTTCACCTTGGATGCAAATTCTCAACGGAAACATAAGAACAGTCTAGAAATATCACCCCAGGGTTGGGTTGGACTCTCCCAAAGTGCACAGAGAACGACCCTTCAGGTAAGCCAATGGTCATTATCCTATGCACTGCTTGGAGAGTCCAAGCATGGGACATACCCAAGCTAATGTCAAAAAAACCCCTGTTAAGTCAATTTGCACTGGAATAGATACTCTGCAAGACACGTCTACCAAATGAAGCATCCACAGAGGTGTACTTGTCCAATTTATAATGTCTGACAAAGAGAGATGGCGTCACCAAGTTTACAGCCTTGCAGATATCTTTGACTGAGGCCTGGGTTGGCCAGGCTGCTGTGGTGACAGTCAATGTTCTCTCTAAGCTGTGCGGCTGCGCACGTGACAAGAAAACGCCAAGCAGCAGTTTCCAACTGCCGCACAGTGGTTTTATTAAGAGGAAACCTGTTTTCCCACAGGGGGTGCTCTTCTTCCCCATTAGCCAAAAGCGTTCAGCTCCACTGAGGCTACTTCTGCCGCCCCCGCAGTCAAACGACTCAGCAGCCCCGAGAGGCTCCACTTCCAGTGCCCTTTGAACTTCAGCCACGCATTTTGTGGAGGGACTCAGGCGGAGCCAAAGAGCCCCTCTGGGAATGTTCAGACAGCCCTTCAAACAGCTCCACCATCCTAAGAGAGACTCTTTCTCCCTAGGGCCAAACTTCTCTGACTGACAGTCCCTCTGGAAGCCTCTCTAGGATGGTGGCTGGAATGAACTTCAGGGCATGAAGGAGGAAGGGCTGAGCCTTCTCTACCAACAACTCCCCCCAACTTCCAACTACACAGAGATCAGGGTCTGAAAGGGCTCGGGAAAATGGGGGGGGGGGTGATTGGGCAGCTACCGGGCAGTAACCCAACAGCGGTTGAGAGAGATGGGGAGGGGGCAGAAGAAAGTGAGCTTTTCTGACATTGGGGGGAAATGGCCCTTGACTCGTCCTGGAGCTTCACAGTCAGTAGCTGCCAGGCAGAAGCATCGCCGCCCTTGGAGGGCCCGATCAAAGGAAGATAGGGGGGAGGCAAAGAAAGCCAGGGTGTGTATTGAGATGGGGGGGAGTTGGGAGAGCTTAAATCTGCAGCTGCATTAAAAGCTCTACCTTGATGCTCCTATGGCCTCGCCTGTAAACAGGCAAAATGGGGGTGGAAGGCGCTCTCTCTCTCTCTCTCTCTCTCTCTCACACACACACACACACACACAGAGGGGGGGGAGGGAGAGAGCAAGGAAGAGTTTCCCTTGCGCTGTCCTCCCCCCTTCTGAGGACTTGGAGCTTTACGCCGCCGCTGCTACTCCTCGCCTCCCCAAACTGCCGGCAGTCAAGCACGGAACTGGGCGCGATTTTGGCCCAGCCCGGGGCAGCAGAACCTGGAAGGGAGAGAAATTTGCGAGGCTTTGTGGTGTCCGGGGGCGGCTGAACAGTAACCTCCCATGAAAACAATAACTCCTCCTCATTCTCCTCCTCCTAGCTTGCAGAGTTCTGTGGGAAGAAGCCAAGAGAGGCTCCCCCTCCAGCCGCATCAGCTCCAGGTGGAGGCTGCCTGCCTGATGGGGTTCCCAGTGTGCCTCTCCTCGGCAGAGGGGGCAGTCGCAGCTTCTGGAGATGGAGCCCCGATGTGGCCGGGGAGGGAAGAGATGCAAAGTTCAGGTGTTCAGGCATGAAAATGTGCCACTCAAACACTATACTTTTCCGTGCACACTGAAAAAAAATTAGACAGAACATTGGTGGCCATGCTCCTTGTCAAGTGTGCCATAAGACGAGGAGGTGCTGGCCAGTCCCGCTGCTCATAGGTGAGAAAAATACATGCTTTGATCCCGTGTCCCACGGTGGAAAAAGAAACCTTGCGGCCATGCAATGACTGGGATAGAAAAGAAAAATCCATCTATGCTAATAATATGGTATTATCTTATGTAACATCTGATCCATTCTGATTGCTCATAATGAAAGTGTACGTCAATTCTCGAATGTGTATATTTCATTTGCCTGAGCTTTGTTTATCACGGAGTGCCAAAGATAGTTTGTGACATTTTCAATTATTTTAAATTTGAAAAATATCATTTCAACTTCCAAAGATGCAGAAACATGACTGCAATATGAAAAGGGATGTTGAAAAATTATGATTTAATTTGTTCAAACCACTAAGTAACACTATAATATTTGTTATGACTTATTTTACTTCTGGTATTACTCATTATCTCTTACTTTACTATGTATAGATTGTAATGTTCATATCTGTAATAAGGAGATCTATCAAATTCAGATTTTTGAATTCTTTTCCATTGACCAATATGATTTTAATTGTTTTTATTGGTTAAGTTGTATAGCTTTAGTAGAGACTAAATTATATATTTTAAATACATCTGTATTGACTATTATTGGAATAGCTAAAAAATAAAATGTGTCATTCTTAAATTTGTATTCTACATATTTTACTCTGGTCTATAACTTTGTGTCTAATATCTTTAACTGATAGCTTGCAATATTGATTAAACCTCTAACAATTTATTAAATTGATTTAAATTTATATGCCACTCATCTCATCCATAAGGTGACACTATAATTGAAGCAACCAATCTTTGTAAGGAGTACATTGAAAGACAAACCACAGATTCACATCTGCTGTTTTTTCTCTGTTTAATAGATGTCATACTTGTTTACCCTTTTTTTATACAACAGTATAGAAATACATTATTAAATTCAAAAATATTCATCAGTCAAAAAAGAGGTAAAATTATGAGCCTTCTATTCTATGAAGTTTTTGTCTCATATATCAAGCATTTAACTAATTGAAAATTCTGAAGATAATATTGGGGAAATACCAAAAATCTTAGGTTGTAGAAAGGTTTGATTACAAATAAAAGATTCTCAGAATTCTGTAGGAATCTAACAGTACAGTTTGAACTGGCTTATTGCAGCCTACAGATTAATTCTGTAATAGTTATACAACACCAAATCTAGGAAACAACTAGGAAAAATACATATTACACAAGTGGTTATACTGAATTGTGATTATTCACAAATGTTCCCACAGAATTATAAATATTATCTAGGAGAATAAACTCTGAAGTTTTAATAAATCTTTAAATATCTATCAGAAATGGAATGCTTAATTTTCAAACTATAACACCATGTAAAGTCAGATTTTTTTTTATTGGTTTGCTGCTTTCTGATTATTCTTATTTCTGTAGAGTACAATATTCTTTTGATACGACATTACATCTAGAAGACCTGTAACCTGGATCAGATTACATAAGCAATTACCTATATTTAATTTATATATTTAATGTTACTGAAAGGAGGCAAGTAGTTCCTAATTTGGATACATTTTACATTCCATTACACAGATATTCCAGTTTTTTAGTATTCCTAAGCAACAACACAACCAAAGGAAGAAAACTTGTTTATGACATTCTTCTATAAAGGATACAGATTTAAAATATTATTTCGGGGGGAAAAACCCTACCTGTGGGCATCCACGGATCTGTTGTGGGCTTTGTGAATGTGTTCACTTGATCCCAGTTAAAATCATCAGCATCAGATTGACTATATCCACATGATGTAAATGGTTCGTCAAATAAACAGCCACCTGGAAAAAAAAGGAGAAAAAGGAAGGTTTTAAAAATGAAGTGGGTTTTGTATTTATTCATTTATTTATTTATCTTATTTAAAGCCCTATATACAAACCCATACTCCTTTGTATATTTTTCCCAAAGAACCCACATAAATTGGTTTCTAGGATACTGCAACTGCAGTATTACTGAAGTTGAATTTTAATTATAAATACACTGCAACTTGCTATTAAGTATAAATAAATCAGAAATATAATCCTATAGCTCCATTCATTTCAGTCAGGGCTTCCTACAGGTGTGATATATTACACAATTTTCTATGAACAGATTGATACATATGCAAAGAGTGTCATACATAATGTCTGTCAAGAGAAAGGCCTATTCTGGCATTGAACTGAAAGCTACTGTCAAATTATAGGTAGATCAGTTGCAGTGTTTCAGAAGCCAGTGTGGGAATTTCTTGAGGATAATGTCGCCACATTCCCCAGAATAGCACCAGAATGTTGTAGTCATTACATATATCACATATTCTCAGCCTGGAAATGGGTACATGTGCAATGGATTGAATAATGAACTGAAGGTTGTTCATCAACAGAACAGTAGGTTTTTTTTGTGTTTACTTACAGGACTCCATAATTAGGAAGGGATTTCTATATCTAAAAGCATAGAAAGGTCATTCACTGATTAAATTTGCAGTTCCACCCCATATATGAAATCAGCAGTATGATCAGAAAAAAACAGCTAAGAGCAAAGGCATATATTAAATTTAAGATCCAAATCATAAAATAAGGACAATATCTTTCAACATAGACCAGAGGCCCCCAACCCCAAGCCAGGGGACACTACTGGGCTGAGACTTATTCAGAACCGGGATGCGTGAACGGCGGCCCAGCACAAACACATACATACACATGCAGAACTCAACTTCTATGAACAGTGTGCCGGTGTGCGGGCACCTGGTGCACAGCTCAACTTGCGCAACAAATATGCGGCAGCCTGCAGCTGCCCGGCTGGTTCTCATTTCCTCACGCCGGGCTGCCGAGCCGCAAAGGTTTGTTTTGCGTAATAACGCATAAGTGTTATTAATTATGTTTATTCATATGCTCAACCATCACTAAGTATAACCCTGCTTGTAATTTCTGATGTCAGACATATCTATTTTTGTTGATATACAAGTGTTTCCTTCTGTTGAAATTTAGATTAGAGTAGATTAAATAACTTTAGAAGGCCAGCAACTGATGCTTTTCAAATATATTGGAACTATCTCAAAATTCTGGGGAGTGGCCACACCAGGAGGTGTGGTCAGGAAAAAAGTTCCTCAGTCCCAGGGCAACCAGACTGAATTAACCCATTGCTTGGACTTTCCCACGGTGCACAGAAAAGTACCCTTCAGGTAAGCCAATGGTCTTTCACTAACTCATGCCTTCCAGATGTGTTGGTCTTCTCATAATCCCAATGGTCTTTTTCCTGTGCACCGCTTGGAGAGGCCAAGCAATGGCACATACCCAAGTTATTGTCCATCTGGGCGGGCAGAGGCAGAGTCCTGGGATTCGGTCATAGAGACCACCGCCTGGAGCACTCTCCTGCTGAAAGACGTCTCAGCCGAGGCAAACATGTCCAGTTTGTAATTCCTGACGAAGGACGACGGTGAGGACCATGTGGCTGTCCTGCAGATATTGACTATCGAGGCCTGGGTGGCCAAAGACACTGAGGTGGCCACGCTCCTCGTAGAGTGGGCAGTAATGCGTCGAGGCACCGCCTTGGACTGGCTCTCATATGCAGAAGCGATGCAAGCCTGCAGCCCACTTTTAATTATGTACTGTTTTTACGTGTTAAATGTTTGTTTTCCCCCCCCCCTTCGAGTTGTAAGCCGCCCTGAGTCCCCCCAGGGAAAAGGGCGGCATATAAATAAACTCTCAATCAATCAATCAATCACCGTGGTAGAAGAGACCTTCCTGCTCAAGAAAGGAAATGAAGAGGGCCTCTGACCTACGGAACTCCGAGGTGCGGGCGATGTAGACCTTCAGAGCCCTTATGTCCAGTTTGTGCCAGGTGTGCTCGTTAGGATGCGATGGGCGTGGGCATATGTTTGGTAGGATAATTTCCTGCACCCTGTGGAACCAAGTATTGACTTTTGGAATAAAAGCCGGATCTAGTCACAAAGCAACCCTGTCAGGGTGGATGACACATAGGTCCTGGCGGACGGACAGGGCCGCCAGTTCCGAGATACTCATGGCAATGAGGAAGGCTGTCTTGAGGGTAAGGTGGCAGAGAGACATTGTACGAAGAGGCTCAACAGGTGGAGAGGTGAGCGCCTGTAGAACCACTGACAGCTGCCAGGTGGGGTAGCGGTGAACTGTGGAAGGACGTAGGTTAGAGGCGCTCTTGAGGAAACAGCACACCCTGAGAATCCTGCTGAGGGGCAGGATGGCAACGCCAGACCAGACGGTGGACAGGGCCGCCAACTGATGGCAGAGCGTGTTCAGGGCAAGACCCTTGTCGAGTCCTCCTTGTAGGAAATCCAAGACGTGGAACACAGGGGCCGTGACCGGGTCAAGGTGCAAGTCCTCACACCATTTGGCAAAGGTAGCCCAGGAAGAGTCATAAATCCTTGTGGTAGAAGGACGTCTAGCCGCTTGGATGGTGCACACCAGCTCTTCCGACAACCCTTCGCCCTTTAGCCGGTCCCCCTCAAGTGCCAGACGGCCAGCAGCAGCCACTAGGGTTCCAGATGGACAATGGCCCCCTGGCTGAGGGAGACCTGATCCAGGGGAAACCTCCAGAGGGAACACCGACAGGCTGATAAGGTCGGCAAACCATGATCTCCGGGGCTAATGAGGGGTCACGAGGATCACCTCCGCTCCTTCCGCGATGACCTTGTTGAGAACCTGCGGAAGAAGAGGGAGAGGGAGAAAGGTGTATAGCAGGCCCAGGGGCCAGCTGCATCAAAGAGTGTCCATTCCCTCTGCCCCTGGTGAGCGGAAGCAGGAGAAGAACCTCTGGAGTTGCGTGTTGTCCCTGGTGGCAAAGAGGTCGACTATCGGAGTGCTGAACCTGCGGGACAACTGGTGGAACAGATCAGGGTCCAGCTGCCATTCCGCGGAGTCTATGGTGGTCCTGTTTAACCAGTCCACCTGGGTGTTGTCCACTCCCGAGATGTGGTCAGAGTGGAGGGACGCCAGATGACTTTCCGCCTAGCGGCCCAAGGTCTCCATCTCCCCCATCAGTTTCTTGGATCTGGTGCCACCCTGGCGGTTGTTGTGCGCCTTGGTGGCCACATTGTCCGTCATTAATAGAACGTGACAATGGCAGGTGGACTGGTGAAAGTGACATAGGGCCAGCCTCATGGCCCGCAGTTCCAGGAAGTTGATGCTGTAGGTTGTCTCTGTCGGGGACCACTTGCCTTGAATCATGAGATGACCCATGTGTGCCCCCCAGCCGGTGAGACTGGCATCTATGGTGATGACCAACCGGGCAGGCTCCTTGAAGAGATGGCCTTTGAGAAGCGCAGATGACATCCACCATTGGAGGGACCTCTTCACCGATGGGGGCACATGCACACGAATGGGTGAGTTGCTCCTGCAGGCTCTTTGTGGGGCAGGAGAAGCCACTGAAGTGCCCTGGAATGTAGGCGGGCCCAGGGAATGATAGAGATGCAGGAGATCATTTTCACCAACAGCTGCAACAGAAGGACTACTGGAACCTGCCTCCTTTGCATCACCTTGCGGGTCATGGATACTAGGCCCTCTAACCTGTCTTGGGAGAGGAACATCCTGCATAATGAGGTATCTATCACTGCCCCCAGGTGGTTGAGTCTCGTGGTAGGAGTAAGGTGGCTCTTCTCCAGATTTAGGGAGAACCCGTGACTCCTGAGGGTCCTCATGGCGATGCGGAGGTCCCACAAGGCCTGCTGCCTAGACGATGACTGGATGAGGATGTCGTCCTGGTAGCATTGCAGCCTTATGGGGCAGCGCCTGAGTTGGGCCGCTACAACCGCCAGGACCTTCATGAAGGTCCTGGGTGCCAACAACAGGCCGAATGGGAGGACCCTGTATTGGAAGTCTTGGATGGCATAGAAGCGCAGGAACCTCCTGTGCTGAGGGCGGATGGGGATGTGGAGATAGGCCTCTTTTAGGTCGATAGAGGTGAGAAGGTCTCCCTGGTGGATCCCCGCCAGGATGGACTGGAAGGACTGCATCTTGAACCTCCGATAGGCAATGTGCCTGTTGAGGTTCTTGAGATCCAAGATGGCCCTCCACCACCACCACCCCGAGTTCTTGGGTACCAGGAAAAGGATGGAGTAGAACCCCCTCCCCTCCTGGTCGGGGGGCATCTGCTCTATCGCATTTATCTCCAGGAGATGGAGAATCTCCTGGTTCATAAGCTCCCTCTTGAGGGGACAGAAGGGAGTGGGACACTGGATGAAATTCCGAGCTGGAGGAGACAGGAATTCCAGGGAGAGGACCTCCCTGACAATCTGGAGGACCCAGGCATCCTCCGTGGTCTGGGCCCAATGGAAGGCAAACAGCTGGAGCCGACCCCCTATGGGCAATGTGTTCAGGCACTCACTTGGACTTGCAGAACGGCCTGTTAGAGGCCCCGCTGCGGTTGTACTTGCGGAACCCAAACTGTTGTCTACTCCTGTCCCCAAAGGGGTATCTGTCCTGAGCTCTATTCCCAGATTGGCTTGATGGTCTGTTGGGGGAAGTAAAGGAGGAAGAAGTGGAGGGCTGAGGAACGAAAGGACTGCCTTCTGGGATAAGGAGCGGACTTGTGGTCCTGCTTCTTGGACAACGACGGCAGAACCTTCCTCCAGGGCGGGTTCCATAGTGTATGGTTTCTTGTCCGCTCTACTAGGAGAGGACAGGGTGGCCGGCTGGGTCCATTGGTGGAACAACCCAGGGACCGGCACCAGTTCCTGCTGAGGAGTAGGAACATCGAACATGGCCGTGTTAGGGTTGACCGGGGCCGAGTCAGCTGGGGATTGAACGGGCTTGGGTTTGATCCCTACCCTGGTAGCGGCCTTGACCTTATGGAGTATGGATTTAAAGAGACTGGGCTTAAAGAGCCCAGAGAATGCAGGAGCATTGGGCGGAAGGTTCTCGTCCTCTGAGAGCTCCTGTCCTTCCTGGTCAGGATCCTCAAGGGCGGAGGCCTCACTGACCACTGAAGACTCTAGGGAGGGGTGCCGGACCCGTTTAGCAGGAGGAGGCTGGGCAGGAGGAGGCTGGGCTGGGAGGGACTGGGAGCCGCAGGAGGCTGATCACATTTTTGCATGCCCTCCACAATGCCCTGGCAATGGCATGGGCAACCACGGCCTGCATGTGGGCCGAAAGTTCGGGCTCCTGGTCAGACTCAGGTTCCTGAGCCACGGGCTCCTCCAGATGAGAGGGAAAAACATTGGGCACATCATCTGGGCTAGAGTCCTCGGGAATGGGGCCCTGCTCGTAGATCCAAGAGGGAGCTGGAGAAACTGGTTCCACCAGCGACCTGTCAGGAGATAGGTCTTGAGACTCCACCTCCTCAGCCATCAAGGCCTGAGGATCTCCCTATGGGAGGGGAAGGACAAAGGAATCCCCAGAAGGATGGAACTGGGGGGCTCCTTAGTTGCCTGGAGCCGGGCCTTTTCAAATTATTTGTCAAGCGCCCGTTGGCGCCTTTCAGCGTCCTTGACCTCGGCTGCAGATGGGGCCCTGGGGAGATGTTTGTCCATCGCACCCGCATTGTCCCTGCCAGTCCCACCGCCCCTAGTAGAGGGAGTTCCCTTGCTAGGGGCCTGAGAAGGACCTGGTCCAGCATCCAAGTAACCTGATGGGCTGGGCAGCTCCATGGCCAATGACCTCACAAGATGGTATGCAGAACACTGGCAGATGGTTGGAAGGTCAGAGGCTTGACTGGCTATGCTGGAAGGAAAAACAGAAGAAACAGCTCATGAGTAAAGGTGTTGAGAACAAAAATCAATCACAGAATTATACTGATGTAACAAAGGTATGGACAGTGTTCACTAGTCATAGTCATAGGAGATAGCAAGGGCCTGCAGCTGAGGCTGCGAGACCCAGCAGGAGATCAGGGAGGATCAGGCCATGGATGGTAAAAAATGAAGGCCTGCATGGCAAGGAACGCCCTCCCAGTGCCGGTGCAAAGGCCACAAGTGACCCAGGCACCAGCGCCACCTAGAACGCGATGTAGGTGGCCGAGGTCCAGTCGGGTGGCCCCGGACAAGGCCCCCGACCATCCAGCGGCCTCCTGGTGAAGCATGGTTGAGCGGTATGGCCGTTGCCAAAAGGCGCAAAAATACGTGCCTAAAAATGGCCGCCGCACCAGCTTGGGGCAATCTGCGGCCGCACGCTCGTCCCTGGCAGCTGAGGATGAGAGCAGGCTAGGGAGACAAAAAAAAAATCAACAAAAACAACAAACGGGCCGACAGAGGGAACGCTGGAATGCAGAAGCCTCACTGCTTGTTGCCGCGCTCTTTAAAAAGCGAGCTGCAGGCCTCCAAAGCCAGCCTGAATGGCGCGGCTATGAAGCACCCCCCCCCTACCATCACGCTTACCTCCTAGAGAGACAAGCAGCTGGAGAAATTTAACAGCTAGGTAGAGAAAACTAAGGAGAAGAAGAAAGGGAGTAGATTAGAGGAAAAAATGAGATTTTTAGGAGAGTCCAAGCTAAAGGGAGAAATTTAGCTGGAGCTCACAGAGAACAATCCGAACCGGGCAGACTGACGAAAAATTCTGGGGAGTGGCCACACCAGGTGTGGTCAGGAAAAAAGTTCCTGTCCCAGGGCAATCAGACTCCATTGCTTGGACTCCAAGTGGTGCACAGGAAAACACAATTCCAGTGTTATAGGCCAGTGCTTCTTAAATTAGCAGACCATTTGTGTATGTATGTGTGTGTGTATGCATACACACACACACAGATGTACTCAGAAGCAGTTTAAATATTTTTTTAACGTTTTGGGCTTTTTGGTCTTCCGCGGGCAAATCTTTCAGAAGTCGATGTGGTTTATGACTGCTACTCCTGAAAGACTGGATTTCAAGAGAAAAAAAAATATTATAGGCAACATTTGAGTATGTATGTATGTATTGCCTGGTGCTCTGGAGTGTTATAAAGTTTAAGAAACATGGATGATGCCACATCTAAAGTATTATGTTTTCTCTTTCATTCTAAATGTTTACCTACAATAACTCACAACAGCTGGTTTTATTCTTAGTTTGTATAGTGATGTTTCATAAATCACATTCAGAATGTTATTTTAAAAATCCTTAATGATTCATACTTTGCATATGCATCATAAGGATATTTTCACCAGATGCTGTAACTTAAATATTCTATTTGTGCTTCAGAAGGCAGATGATCTTTTTAAACTATTCTGTCCTTAAATGCAAATTGAAAAGGACAAAGAAACCATGTGAAAGTAGTACAAGGGAACAGCAAGGGATTACTGTCCCCTTGGTACTACTATTGAATCTCATGAGCAAAAGAAACCCTGCTCTTCAAAATTCTAAACCATCTAGATATAACCCAATGTTGATGTGATATTAAACCTGGTTAAACTACAGTGGCTAAATATATTATTCTAGAGGTTGGTAACTCAAACTCTCATAATTAATTGTTATTCTGACCTAGCATGATGGAAATGTAAACTTATGGTGGCTACCTCTTCCTACAGTTTGAACCCATATAAAACAAATTATCTGCCTAATTAGTATAAATAGTCCTTGACTTATAACCACAATGGACCTAAATTTTTTGGCTGTAAGTTGTTGCAGTTGTTAAGCAGACCACCACTGGATCTGACTCAATTTTTAATCATTTTACAATGGTCATAAAGTGATTCACCATAGTCATTAAGCAAATCCAGCATATCCAATTGGTATATTTTCACTCGGAAACAAAAATCACCAATTGAGGTCATGTGACCATAGATTTAAGAGAACTTTACAGAATTAGCACTTCTTAAGACAATATTAAACACCAACTAAAATAATAAAAGCATAATTTCAAATCAAAATTTTTTTCTAATCTAGTTTTTTTTAAAGTTATACTTTTAAAAGACTAATCATTGCAACTTTTTTATTTAAAAAATGGGGATGTTTTTCAATTAGCAACTGACAGATCCATCCCTGTTATAAAAGCATTTCCTCTTATTGCTTCCCTCCAGTTATTGGAGCAGGGATCCTTCTTCTGCATGAAACCTGATATGCCTAGAAGCATTGCTTTTTATCATTCCACTTAGGTGTTAGAAGTCCAAAGGTTGAAGTAATGGTGTAACACAAGCTACTTTGCTATTGCATTCTTTTAGTTTTAAAACTGCTTTACCAATGCAATACTATTGATTTCTGCTCAAAATAATCAAATGAGAATAAAATATCCCTAGAAGCTTTGGCTAAAAAAGAAAGAAATAAAAAACAAGAGTAACTATAGATTAAGCTTGTGTATTAATATTCCTAATGTGAGAAATATAAACAATGTTATCATATGGAAAACACCCATTGTCACCTGAGTTTCTAGCATTCATTCAAATATTAACATTTCCCCCTTTAAATATCACCATCTGTTTTCCTTTATTATGAACTTCACAAAAGTGTTACGTATGCTCTAGTGTCACAGTCATAGTCACCTTATTTCATACTATGCTAAAAGTCATAATCTTTAGATGTTTCCAGCCAATTGGCAGCCCTGCATTTTCCATCCCAAACACAACTTTCTGAAGAGTGGATGCCATTCTCTCAAAAAAACTGCACCATCCAAAATTCAAACCATGTGTGAGGTGGTTTAAGATGCCTGTTCATTCACTTTTTTGTTGTTGTTCCTGGCAGAAACCATATCCTAGATTTATGGCTTTTATGGACAAAAATTGTGTAGTGTATTAATAATAAAATTTAGAAGCAATAGAGAAATGTTGAAAGGTATTAAAGAAGGCAAATTGTTTTACCTTCAGCAGATTCTAGAAAACCAAGTCAGTCCCCACTTCGTTGGGAAATTTTAAAAAATATATCTTACATGCCATGAGGGGAAAGGTGACACTAATAAAGCTTGGAATATGCTTATGACAAAATAATACTTATGGCAAACGATCCTCAAGGCTACTCTCCATGGTATACGGCTTCTTATCTACCCCACTGGGACTAGCAATTGAACCCGGTTGGGCCCATTGGTGCTGGATAACATCCGGGAACATCTGGGGGGCTGGGACCAGATCCTGAAGAGGAGTGGTCTCCTTGAAGAGCCCCGCACCAGGATCCTGGGGCCCAATTGTATCTTTATTTCCCTGATCAGTGGAAGGCTTGTCTGCCTGAGCTGGTAGACCCATTTGGGAGGCGGAAGCCCTGGCCTTGGTAAAGATAGCTCTAAACATTGAGGGCTTGAATAAGCCGGAGAAGGCGGGCATATCAGGGAGAGGATTTTCATCCTCTGATAGATCAGGAGCGTCCTGCTTGCCTTCGTCCGCCTCGGACACCTCACCGACTCCCGAAGGGATCGGAAAGGAGGCTCTAGCCAGTGGGTTCTTAGTTCCAGCAGTGCAAGCCCTGCTCGAGTTGTTGGCCTGTCTAGGTAAGTTGATCCCTAACTGTTGGATGCCTTCCGCAATCCCCTGGGAAATCTCACATGTGACTACTTCTTGCACTTCCCTGGATAGCTGCGGCCCTTGGTCTTCAGGAGGGCACAATGCAGGGCCCTGGGTCCAACCTCAGGTGGAGGCAAGGATTCCTCCTCAATAGTAGAGCAGGCCTCATTCATGGACTCCTCAACTAGAGAGGAGACAGGGAGACCAGGGAGAAGCCCTAGAGGGATTGGGTGAAAAACCAAAGTCCTCTTCCCCTGCAGGGATGGGGACCTATCCCGCTTGGGAGTGGGAAGGGAAGGACCTACAATCTCCTCCAGGGGTGGAGAGGGATCCCTTGCAGGTCTCTGGGCCGATTGAGCCCTTTGGAATTGCTTTTCAAGGACCCTTTAGCATCTCTCAGCCATCTTCTCTGAAGCCTTGGATGCCTTCCTGGGTTTGGCTGCTTCCCCTTGGATGGGCCCCCGGACCGCTCACCCTTAGCAGCAGGGTTGAGCCTGCTGCACTTACTGGTGGTAGGTCCCTTTTGGGAATTGGATTCAGCATCCGTGGTGTTAGTCATGGTATCAGGCAGAACTGGCTTACTGAGCCAAAGAAACGAGGCTTTAGGACAGGAGATGGGAGCTGAATGTCCTCAGAAACAGTCAATGTCCCAAGTGTTGAAGAAAAGCCAGGACAAAATGGTGCCAGTCAGAATATGTCTAGGGCGCTCATAGATCCACGCTAGATTTAAATACCAGGGGATGGCCAAGCAATAGCCAAAATCCCTGCAGCCGCCCAGTTGGAAGTCCTGGGGAGGGGGAGGCCTGTCTGGAAACCAGGAGTGAGGCCAGATAATTAGAACCCCTTCCGACCACGATCTGCAAAGGAACAGACAGCAGCAGCTTGAAACGGCTCAGAATAAAGCGTGCAAACTTTTTTCCTTTTCAAAATGGCCACTGCGCACCTGGAGCGGCACCAGGGAAGCTGCCGGCTATTCGGAAGGCTCAGGAGAGCCTCCACCTATCAAGAAATCTTCTGACAGTTTTAGGGGGTTCCTAGCTGTCTACCTGCCCCTGAAGCTCACCAGCATCCGCTAACGAGCCATCCCACGGTGTAGCTGCTATCGCCAGCCATGCTCCAGGCAGCCTGTTCCGCACATCAGAAGTCAAGACAGGCAATCCACACTTTTGACAGTTGAGAGGAAGCAATAAGGAGCTAAAGAAACGTAACCTAACTGTTGTGACTCAGCAGAAGTTTGCTGTGAGTTGAGTCGGATGCAGGAATAACAATGCAGCTGGGGCTCGTTAGTGTGGTCTTCTGGAGATAAAAGGACTGATGGTGCCACGCCCTGGTTGCAGAAGTCAACCTTCGGCGTTTGTTCATGGTTCATGGTTCATCGGTCGTGGTTTGTTTGTGAGAGGTACTTGGATAAGTGATTTGCTTTCTGTAACCCTGATTCAAAGAGACACTTGGAGAAGTGATTTGCTTTCTTTCTGTAAACCTGGTTTTGCTGTAAGAGCTCTTTGTTTTTGCATTCGGTTATCTTTTTGCCAGAGACTTTATTTATGTTTATTTTGGGCTCACAGCCAGCGTGAGCCAGAACTGATAAAGTTATTTCCTTTTAAGTCTGTCTGATTGTCGTCTGTGAACAAGCGAAGAAGGGGGTTCAGAACACCTAACTATGTACAAAAATAATAAAGGCTAACTGCACTGACTTGGAGAGTCCAACTTGCTGCTCAAGGACTGGAACTCCCTAAAATACATCTTTTTAGGGCGACTGATTTTTTTAAACTGAACCTCTGAGGGGAGCAAGAGGCGTGGCTACCAAACTTTGATAAAGAGCCGAGGTGGCGCAGTGGTTAGGGTGCAGTACTGCAGGCCACTTCAGCTGACTGTTATCTGCAGTTCAGCGGTTCTAATCTCACCAGCTCAAGGTTGACTCAGCCTTCCATCCTTCCGAGGTGGGTGAAATGAGGACACAGACTGTGGGGGCAATATGCTGACTCTGTAAACTGCTTAGAGAGGGCTGAAAGCCCTATGAAGCGGTATATAAGTCTAACAGCTATTGCTATTGCTAACTTTGAACTCAGTCCTTGGGCAGCAAGCTGAAGTTAACCCATGCTTGGACACACCAAGCAGCACCTAGGAGAAAGGTCGGCAGTTCAGCGGTTCAAATCCCTAGTGCCGCATAATGGAGTGAGCTCCCATTACTTGTCCCATCTTCTGCCAACCTAGCAGTTAGAAAGCATGTAAAAAATGCAAGTAGAAAAATAGGGATCACCTTTGGTGGGAAAGTAACAGTATTCCGTGCGCCTTTGGCATTTAGTCATGATTGCCACATGACCACAGAGACATCTTTGGACATCGCTGGCTCTTCGGTTTGAAAAGGAGATGAGCACCACCCCCTAGAGTCAGAAACGACTAGAACATATGTGTGAGGGGAACCTTTACCTGTACATATAAAATAGTGGACAACCCATTTAGGCATTTCTGGGTTACACTGCTTGTTCCTCATGCAGTAGAGATAGTAGAAATCCCTGCATGATATTGGAAGCAATATGGCAGTCCATACACTTTTTTCATTTGTAATGTGATAGATGTCCTTTCAATAACTACCGAAGCCAATTTATTAATAGAATTTTTCGCACAAATGCGTAACTTACTCACTTACTTGGCACCTTTTTGTGTATAGATTTTTTTTCAAGCTGCTCTCTCTATAAATTATGCCTTGTTTCTATGTCAAATGTTTTCCAGATATCTTTAGCTCACACAGAAGTGTCTGGCACAACTTTTCACAGTTTCAGTTGTTCCTGCACCTGTTGCAGAACTTCAATGAGGTCTTAAAAATAACATCATAAACAACTTTAAAAACGGGATCTTAGTTACCAATAATCCTTATTTTAACATTCATTATATTCACTTTGATTACAGTGCATTTCAGTGGAAAATTTCAGGCCAAGTATTACTTACAGATTATTATTGCCATAGTGGGAAGAAAATCACTTTAAAATGGTTTCGGTTAATAAATTTAGCCAGATATACCCTTATGGAACTGGATTTCCAGCTCACTTTAAAAACTTTAGTTTTCTCTCCTTCCCTACCTCCCTCACTTAAAATTTACAATTGAATGTGTTACAGTAATATTCAATTCCACTATTGCAATATTTTTTTCACTTCAAAGCATTTCATTGAAATCTATTATGATATTCTATTACAAGGAGACCCAAGACTATGCTAATGTCATATTTGCCTCTTTCTTCCCATTTTGTTAAGTCTTTGATACAACAGGGATGTTACAATGAGAATTATGTTTTTGTGACTTTATGCTACTATACTGTGTACAAATCATAGCAACCCCACAGAGAATAACAATCACATAGTTACTGATTTCCAGGGGGGCGGAGCCTGTTGCCAAGGAGAGCTCAACCGAGCTCCTCTCAGAGATCTGGTCTGTATATCTAATTAAGATCATAGATATCACCCCTTTTTGGCTAAGAAAGGGGCAGGAAGTAGCTCTGTGTGCTAGGGTCTATTCGTAATTCACAGCCTTTCTCCTTTTTTTTGGCTGTGGACAGAGATTAGATCCAGCGGGAGCGGAGCTTTTATCTCCAGCCAGTTCTTCTCACCTGCCTTTTTTTGCAGCCCCAGACAGGCGAGCCCCCCCCCCCCCAGGACAAAGCAAAGTTGTTTGAAGCTAGGATTAATACGGGCGGGTCCCACTCCTGTGAGATTTATGCTTTTATTACTATCTTAAATACCAGCACCATTTGTCTTAGAGGCTTCTTTGTTTAAACGGACTTCAAAATGGCGATTTCTCTCCGTTGGTGACTGATAGGGGATGTACGTAGCCGGTTTTACCTTCCTGCAGACTGCTCCTTAACAAAATAAATTTTTTTTTGTTTTTTTTGGAAACAGAGGGGAGCGAAAGCACTGTTTATTTGTTGATTTATAATGGCACCCAGGTCAAAATCGAAGCGTCTCTCTACAAATCTGCCTAAAGAATCTGTGAAGGAATTTAAAGAATCTATACTGGAATCGCAGCCCTTGTCTCCTACGCCCTCTACTGGAGAATTCTTAACACAGGAATTTTTTTTTCAAATCTTTAATGATTTTAAACAAGAAATTAAGGAATTTGTATTGGAGCTATATGGTGATTTAAAGTCTAAAATTGACCAAATGAAGGCGAATACGTTTGCAGCCGTGTCTGCCTTGTCAGATTATACCGCTGAAATAGAGAATAAATTGGAAAGTTTGGAGGAGGCTAATTCTAATTTGACTACTAATATTCAAATTTTACAACAAAAAATTAGAGACACTCAGGAACAGCTCGTTATGATAAACTTTAATAAGAAGGCATTCGCAATAAGAGTCAGAGGATTCCGCGAAAAGGAGCGAGAGAATTTGAAACAGACCTTTGTTGAAGCCCTCAGCCATGCGGTGGGAAGCCCGGGACTTAACCTTGATTGGCAGATTCGGAAAATCTATCGCCAGAATTCGTTGGTAGCGGAACAGCGACAGCTCCCGAGGGACATAATTATATATTTCTCCACAAAAGAATCCAGAAATGCGATCGTGCAAAAATTTTACAATAATAGTTTGAGAATTGATGGCCAGAACTTGATTGTCTTCAAAGAAATACCTTTCCAGATGTTAAAGGCAAGAAGGGACTATACCTTCTTAACTAAAGAGCTTAGAAATCAATAGATTCAATATAGATGGGAGGCCCCAGCCGGTATTACGGTCACATTTGAGAATCAAAAACTTCGTCTTAATTCTGTTTCGGAGGCTCGAGATTTCTATTACAAGACTTTGAAGGCGGGACTTCCTGATTCACTTGGAAAAGAGGAGAAGCAGAAAAGCGGAGTTTGAGGATTTAGACATTCTAAAATATTCACCAAAGTTGTGGATTGAATGGGGGTTTGCGACCTCTCTCCGGCAGGAAAAGGGGAACTTATTGGTGGGGTGATACTGAATGTATATATGTAAAATGCATGCAGAATGATTTATGCTGTTTAAATCTTGTTAGAAGGGAAAGTTTGAAGAGATTATTTTAAAATAGAAGGTAAACTGATTTTTGTTGAAACTAATTATTTTGAGCTAGATTTTAAACTAATGCTTGCATAAATTTGATAGTGGCAAATATTAGAGAAGCAAGGGATGAGGGTAAAATGCATGCGGAATGATTTACGTATATTGGTGGGGTGATACTGAATGTATATATGTAAAATGAATGCAGAATGATTTATGTTGTTTAAATTCTGTTAGAAGGGAAAGTTGGATGAGATAATTTTAAAACGGAAGGTAAACTGATTTTTGTTGAAAGTATTATTTGAATATGTGGAATGATCTATGCCAGTGGTCCCCAACCTTTTTATCGCTGCGGACCAGTCAGCCTTTGATAATTTTACCGTGGCCCGCTGAGCGCGCGCAGGGGTCAGGGGGCGAAAATGGGGGAATACAAACATACTTTTTAAATCCACCTTCCCAATTCAACACCTGAATCATATCCCACCTTCCATTTTGTATGTAGATTTTAAGGAATAAACAGCTGAATTAATCAAGGTCAAAGATAAAAAGAGCAAGGGCAAAATTAAATAAGCCAGAGGATAGCAATGTAAAAAGAATACAGTATTAAGCCCATTCACTCTATCTAAGCCCCCCCACCTCACAAGGTTGTCGTGGGGGAAATAGGGGGTGGGAGTATTAGGTATCTTCACTACCATATATAAAAGGAGATACTATCTTAAATAACAAAGTGGGCCCCCACCTCCAAAATATACTAAAAGAAAAAAGATTCCATGTGCTCAACTAATTTTTTTTTAAATCATCACTATATTATGGACTACAGACATATATATATATATATATATATATATATACACACACACACACACACACACACACACACATATATATACATACATGCATATATACATACCGTACGTATGTACGTACGTATATATATAATGTCCAAATAACAGGAAAAGCGCTTCAAGGACCAAAGTATATTCCTTTTTTGCAGCCTTAAGAGAACTCTCGTTTTTTGAGGCTCAGAACCAGGCATTCTCGTGGGCTGCAAAAAGGAAACGCGACCCGGGAGCGCAGCCTCCAAGAGTCCATATCGCCAATAACTACGCGTGGGGGGAAAGGAAATGTGTTTTGTGAGGAAGAGAAAGAGCGCGCTTCACCGATGCCCGTTGGCGAAATTTTGGAAGAGAGGCAAGAGACTTCAGGCACCGAGCCCCCACCCCTGGCTGCGGCAACTGGAGCGGGCGGGAGGCAGGGAAGGGGTGGGCAAGACCGCCGCTTTTCCACCGTGCGCTGCAATAGCGGCAGCGGCGGCCTGAATCTGGCGCCAAAATCGCGCACCCCCCATCTCCCCTCAAAAGACCCCCCCCGCCCTCGGCTGCCCGACGTTCTCTCTCTCTCTCTCTACCTCTCCCGCCGTTCCTTCTCACAAGCCAAGGCCGGGCGGGAAAAAGAAGAGAGCGGCCTCCAAGGGCTCCGCTTCCAGCGCATGGTCCGCCCCCTCCTCGCCTCGCTTCCAGGCGAGCCGACTGAGGTGAGAAAGGAGAAAGAGGTGGAGGCGTTCACTGAGGGGACGGCTGACTCGGGGAGGGGGCGGAGGTGGTGTAGTAGCGGGGGAGTCTTCCTCCTCGCCTCACTTGCTCCTGTGCTTCCGCGCAGCTCCCCCCCTCCGGCGACGGCGCTGCATGAGTGAAGAGTCGGCCGTTGCATGGCCCCCGGCCGCTGCGCGGCCCGGTGCCAGGTACTCCACGGCCCGGCACCGGTCCGCAGACCGGGGGTTGGGGATCAGTGATCTATGCTATCTAATTTTTATTAGAAGGGAAAGCTTGGTGAAATTATTTTACAAATTTGGATAAATGTTTATCTGAATACAAGGTTAAGGAAGAGGAACGGGAGAGTCTACAGGAGGTCGGGGTAAATAACAAAGAAGCAAGAGACGAGAATAAAATATAGATAGAATGATTTACACTATTTAAGCATAGATAAAGATGGGGGGCTGAGCTTAACACAAAGAGTTTCTTTTTTTTTCCTTTGTTCTTTTCTTTCCTTTTTTATTGGTTTTTTTTTTCCTTTAATATATTATTTTTATTTTTAATCCATATGAATATAAGATACTTTAGATAGAAGGCAGTGCCAGGTGTGGGCCCTGGGAAGTCGGGAGGAGTAGGGATGGGGATTTTTGGGGGGTGGGTGGGTGGGTGTTAACATAGTCTCAATAAGAACAAGAATGCACTTATATACGGTTGTTCTTTTTTTTCTCCTTTTTTTTTTACTCTTTTCTTTCTTTAAAAAAAATTTTTTTCCTTGGTTTATTTTACTTTTTATCAGATTATAATAAACAACACTTGAATAAAGGAATACACCAAGGAGGGAGGTAGAGGGAAAGAGGAGGGAGGAGTAAGGAAGGAGTAAGGGGAATGCAAGGAGGGTGTGTTGGGAGTAAGGGGAGAAGGAAGGTTTGAGGGGAAAGGGAAGTAGGAGGGGAGTGTTAGAGGGAGAAAAGGAAAGTTGGAGGGGGTAGATGGGGTGTATGGAGGATGGAAGTGTCAGGTGGGGTTGTGAATGATGAGTTGTGTTTTCTTTTTATTTTATTTATTTTATTTTATTTTTTTTTCTTATAGCAAATACTCTGTATATAAGTGATTGTAAAATGGAATGTGAAAATGAATAAAATATATTTAAAACAATCACATAGTTACTGCTAGCTCTGTATTTAATCCTAATCCTGAGAAGGAAATTATTTTATTTATGATATAATTTCTATAGTGCTGTACAGTTATATGAAACAGGAATTCCAATTTTATGTAGATATCACTTTTTTTTACGTTTAAATGAAATTTAAGAAATGCATATCATGCCACAGTTCTGGCATTTTTTAAATAGCTTTTTTTAAAAACCTAAAGATTAGTTACAGTATTCTTATAAATATATATTAAGATTCTTTTATTTTATTTCTAAAAATGCTCATGTTATCAATTATAATCATTTATCTTATTTAATTGAGACTATATAAAAATACAGCCCAAATTACATTAGGGAATACATTTTGAGGCAAAAGCCCAAACACAAATCACCACCAAAAGCTCAACTTGGATCACATCATATTCTATTCTCTTGGAATTAAAAAAAATCAAAATTTCTAAGTGCAATATTTCAAATTCCTAATTGTGTTTATAATGTTATAATGCAGGGGTCTTTTTAAATGGGGCCAATTCACGGTCCCTCAGACTGTTGGGGGCTGGACTGGCTTGGTAGGCATGGCTAGGTGGTCATGTGACTGGGTGGGTGTGGCCAATTTAGCAGTCCATTAAACAATGCACACAAATTAAACTTTAATTTGTTTTACTCCTGGGGTGTTTTATTTGCTTTTGTTTGCATGTTGCTCTTTTGGTTGACTTTTCTTTTTACTATATCATTTTTTTAAAGTTGTTTAGGAGTCTAATGATCCACTTCAGGAATCTCAGTTTTGCAGCAATTCTTCTCAGCCCCAAGGAGCTTACAATCAACAAATCAATCTCTCTCTCTCTTTCTCTCTCTCTCTCTCTCTCTCTCTCCCTCCCCCCTCCCTCCCTCTCAGGGGAAAGGGAAGGAATCCCTGAACAGGTGCTGGGTGATATTGAATCTGACATCCCGAAGCTAACGAGTAGCATGCTGTTGACCAGCTGGTCGGCGGGGAGGCAATCTCGCAGTCTCCCCAAAAGTAACACATCTCGTTGCTTGAAACTTGAAGACTAGTCTGGTCTGCGGGTGGGCAAGTGGGCGGCCCTCTTCCTTAAATCCGGTCCTCCTGCAGCACTGTGCCGACCAGCAGAGTGCTTCTGGAAGCAGGGGAGACAAAAAATGGGATGCGTGGAGTTGACCCTTGCAAATCTAGATAATTTGAATCTGGACGTGTTCTTCTAAGTGGGCTATTTTATACAGATATGTGGCACTCTCAATTTGCTATTATCCAGATGTATGTAAAATCCCATTCTTGTTTAAAAATGCTAAAATGAACTAAGATTTTTCTAAATGCTAATTTAAAGCATTATGTTCAAAAATTGTATCTAATGAAATAGGGAAGAAGCAGAGTATATGAAAAACTCTTTCAGGTAACAAACAAACCAAAATCATTTTAAGTATAAAACAAAGAAAAAACTAACTGTGATCAAAGCTTCATTCTTTTGACAGATTTGATGCCCAAAGTAGAAATAAAGTTGAAACTGCATTTGGTATGAAAGACATGAATATCAAAGCAGTTTATGAGGGACCTTTCTTTTCTAACCAGAATGAAAGTTATATAAAATATTAATAAGACCAGCTATATGTTGCAATTAATAAGTTGAAATATAGAAGATGGATTAGGCATCTGATGGAAAATATTTTAACATCACATTTTATATACACAAAAGTTTCTATTATTTAAAAAAAACTTACTATTAGAAATAATAGTCAAATATTATACTATAGCCTAGAACCAACAACCACTTTTCAACATCTGCTTAGAATTAATAACCCTTGTTAAAAACTAAAGTGAAAACAATTTTATGTTTTTTTAAGTGGAAATGAAATGAAACCTACTATCAAAATATAGTTACCATTACTAAACTATTAAAGACTGACAAAAACAGTGGCATCTTTTAATAATTAATGTACTTATTGAAATACTTCCCTACCCAAGATACATAAAGCTAATTGAAAAAAATGTTTATAATTGCATTAAAGCACAGACTAAAACGCAAGTTAGCAGTAATTGAGCAAGAAGGAAATCACAATTAGATAAATCTTTGAAACAGTGACAGGAATACTGTACTAAAAAGCATGTGTTTATTTCCTCCACCTGACCATTTTATTAGCTTCACAGAGGTTTTTCAAAAAGAATCACTTTTAGGGGCCTTTTAAAACTTAAAAATATCATATCCCCATAATTTAAGGGCCACTTAATGACAGATTATGGCCTAGATTGGGGAAAAAACGAAAACATGAGGTGAGCATTTTAACATGAGTGAAATTAATTTACCTTGATTGTACCATCAAAATAAACACAGAGAAACATGAATTGTAATCATGTTATTATTCAAATAACAATTACTTAACACCAGTAAGCAAATTATTGAAGATAAGTCAGCATCAGCAATTTAAATTGACTGTGCTCTTGAAGACCCAATAGATGTAGGGAAAGGTTTAAAAAAGGGATGAATTTAAAAAGAACTAGTATCACGACTACACTATTCTGGTCCTTAGCCAGTTGGTAGGTAATAGAGAGATAGGAGAGAAAGGCCAGCCAACCAATACCCTTTATTAATGTATTTTTGACATGTGGTACAAACATTTGAATATCATAATCATAAACGAACAGCATTTGTTCAAAAAGTTGGATAAGTGATTTTGATCCGATCTCCAGATGTCCAAACAATGCATTCCTCCACAAAATACTGATTCAACACAAATAGAGAATATGGGTACGATTTCTAATAAATAGTGGCTACAAGTATCCCATTTGCAGATTTTATTACCTGAAATTTTGTAGGTGTTTAATATATGTGTTTTATGCAATTAATAGATAAAAGTTTTGAGCAACTACTTCATTGAATATAGCTTTCGTTCAATGATATTCCCTGGAGAAGAAATTCATATGCAGAACAAAATAAAATCACAAATTAGTTGATTACACATACAGAATTTATAGCCATAGATTCTTTACTCATTTTGCTGCCCATGGCATTTTTAATACTTTCTTTTCTTCATGTTTTGTTTTGCTTGAAAAATTATTCATTCTAAGCAGAAAAAGTCAGTTTCTTTTCACTGCCAAAGGCTACTGTAGTTTCAACCGAATTTGCTAACTACAAAACCTGCTATTCAGCTTATCTCCTTTTAGTAACTGCTGTCAGCAGACCAGATTGTCTTTCTCTGCAAACAAACAAAAATCTGCCTCTGCTGCAGATGATAAACAGAAACTTCTGCACCCTTCACTCATCAGGAATTCCCCGGACCATCTGATTATGGTTATGTGATAGGCTTTGGTGCTGCCACCAATCACGTTTCCAAAGCTGACTTCAACAAATGACTATCAAGAAGAAGCCCAAGGATACTTGATTTGCTGTGTTTCTATGGAGATTCTCAGTCATCCAGGTCATGATTGTCCCAAAGGTGCTTTTTCAAGAGACAAGTGGGCTTTCTGGCACGTCCAGTTGCCTCTTGTAAAAGCATCTTTGGGACTGTGTTAAAATACAGAAAAGTCCTTAAAATAATATGTATTAATTTCTAGTCTTTGTTCTGAGCCTTTAATTAAAATAATAATAACCTCAAGATGACAAATATTTGTTAATAAAATTAAACTGTCCTTCTTAATGCTGAGAGGACAGAGCCTAAACAAAGCAAAAGCTTTCTAGGATAATCTTATTTATATGCTAGCCCTTCCCAACTCCCTTTTAATATTCATACTACTAAGTAATCAAGTAGAAGGAAATAAGAATACTAATAAAATGTGGCTTATGCTTTCCATTATAGGTTTTTACACAAAATTTTACTATATATCTACAATTACATAGTTATTTTCCCTTACATTTCCATGTAAAATTGTCACCATTTGTGTATAACTAATAATCAGATTAAATGTCATTTTTTCAATGTTATTTAATATTTTTATATGCAATTCTTTTTCTAGAAGTTTTTAGAGTTGGAAGTAATGATAAAGAGAAATGCTAAAATACTAAGATAGAGAAGTACAACCTATTGATGGGAGGAAGAACTCATTTGTGAATGTAGAGCAACTATGTCAACAAACTGAAAATGATTTTCCCCAAGAATGTGTACTGTAGTTTTTAATTGGTCTGTAGAGTAGGATAAATCGTGAGGCATGAATCATTCCTTTTTCAAGACAGAAATTATGTGGCTGGAATGTCCATGGGGGAAACCTTATCTAAAGTTCTTTCCTAAGAATCTATTTAATTGGTAGTGTGCTCCATTGAGTTCAATAAGGCTATCCTCTGAATAATCATGTGCATTGGAAAGAATGCCCTTCAACAGTGCCCAACAATCAGCTTCTCGTTTCACACAAAGCAGATCCTTGCATATAGAATAATTCTTGGCAAAACAGCCTGGAAATAGGCTTTGTTGCCCAAGTAGACAGAATCAGAATTATTATAAGCAACAAAAAAAATCTTGGGGGGAAAGCATTCACTGACAAAAAGTGCAGATGTATGGACTGGGCTCCAGAATGAGTCTGAAACTTCGGAACAGTAAATTTTTGGTCTGGGTGATCGACCCAGATTGTATCTTGCAGGATGAAGACAGTATCGTATGATGTCTAATATCACTTGTATTCCCATTTTCCTGCTATTCATATGAGCCTTGGTCTAAAGAGTTGAGACTGTAAAGGTCATTCTTAATTGTAACTGTAAGAAAGATTTAGAAAAAGCTGCTGTTATTAAATAGGAAATGAATAGATGACCTGTTAACTTTCTATTCTTAATTGAAGGGAAAAAGGTGTTATCCAATGAAATTTCATTATGTGAAATGTATAGAGCCTACTAAACTTGCCCTTATCCTTAAACAGACATAATTAACTGTGGGGGACCTTTCCATCACACTTACACAGAAAATATTGTATCGTCTTTGCTTCAGAATCCAAAGTCTCTGCTTTGAAATTTTTGGAATAGTGAAAGTAATTTCGCAAGCCACCTTAAGCTTTTCAAAAATTGAACTGCAATACTAAAAGGCATGGTGAGATAATGAAAGATTTGTCAGATTTTCAAAAAAAAAGGCAGAGTTAAATGCTTCATAAATGTAAAACTTGAAAGGCAATATTTAATAGAGAATCTCTATATATCTATCACTGAATTACCAAAGAGTATGTGGGCAGCTACAGATCCTCCACAAGAATGGGAAAAAAAACTTTGACTTGTCATCAATACTTCAAGATATACTAACAAGTATTAGTTTCAAAAGGATTACTGGCCTTCATTTCCAGTCTAAAAAATCTTCTGAAATTAAGCAGCTAGAACAAAAGCTTAAAACGTGGACTATAATCCTTGTGCTCCTCATTCAGCAGGGAATAACAGATGACACTGAAACTTTAATAAGCAGGAAAAGAAAAAAATGCAGGGCACAATTGGAAGAACAGGATAAAAGAAAGTTTGGAAGTAAGGAATTCTTAGATAAATTTTTCATTGCACCATCAATCACCATCTAGAATATTCAATTCAACCAACAACAATAGTGTCGCTATAATTCATTGGTAACTGTAGTCAGGTTATCACTACTCAGGAACTCTAGGAAATGCAGACTATGCTTTCTCAGGGGAACACAATCTCATAATCTCTAGCTTTAGTATCTACGGCTTAGAATCCAATCTTGTCTTACTGACCATCATCCAGTTCATCATGCAATCAGTGACCTAGGATTTTATAACATTCTGAAAAAATTCAATACAGTACATTGATTTTCCCAAAAAATAAGATGTTATTATGGAAGAAAAGTATTCAATTACATCCAAGCACTAAACTAATTCCGCTTATTCTTGGCTAAGGACCTTAATTTCTGCCCTCTAAATTGTACTCAGAGGCCTATTTATTCCTTTATATTCCACTATCCCTCCAGAAATTCAAGTAGCATGTGTTGAAGGAAGGTCAGGGTAAAAAATCAGATTAGTCCTAAATTACCATTCAGCAATAATAATTAGCTCTTTGCATATAACTGAAGTTATTTGAATATATACACAAACA
Organism: Thamnophis elegans; assembly: GCF_009769535.1. Taxonomy (NCBI): domain Eukaryota; kingdom Metazoa; phylum Chordata; class Lepidosauria; order Squamata; family Natricidae; genus Thamnophis; species Thamnophis elegans. Next base: position 25,685,550 of record NC_045548.1, read on the forward strand.
CATGCACCTATGCAGAGTATACCTTGTATCTCTTAACTCTTCTCACATAACTTTGGTCATTAGTCCCATCCTCATGGGTATTGAAGGAGACAGAAATCAGAATAGCCAAGGAAGTATCAGCTTAATTCTTCTTTGTCCTTTGTATTCAGAATTATAAAACAGAAATTTACTAAAATGAGTCAGCCAGCTTGGTGTAATGGTTAGGGAATTGGGTTAGAAACCAGAAGACCATAAATTTTAGTTCTATCTTGAGCATGAAGTCACCTGGATGATTTTGGGCCAGTCACTTTCTCTCAGCCCCAGGAAGGCAAATCACTTCTGAAAAACTTTGCCAAGCAAAGTGATTTGTCCATACAGTTCTGAGAATTAGACATAACTGAACAGAAGGGGAAAATGTCTTTGTAGTCAAGAAAGAATTAGGATGTGATAGTTATTTTTTCATGGATGACTAAATACAGCTCACATTGCTGTCCTTAGTTCCTGAAATTAACACAATGAGATGACTAAATACAGCTCACATTGCTGTCCTTAGTTCCTGAAATTAACACAATGAATTCAGAATGAATATTGAGATCATATGTTAGCAAGACAGCTAGTAAACAGTGTTGTACAAATTGACATATGACCACATGAAGAATTCAATTTATTGTCAAACAAATGTTTCTTCTTCATCATGATCTTTATAATTTGGACATACTGGTTGGTGAGTAGGAAGCTTTTTACTTGGGAGAAGGAAATAAGTGAATGTCTGAAGAGATTCTCAGTCACCCAGCTCATGGTTGTCTCAAAGGTGCTTTTTCAGAAGACAACAGGACATTGTTTTTTCTTTCAAAGACATTTCGCTTCTCATCCAAGAAGCTTCTTCAGCTCTGACAGGCTAGTGGGGAATGGAAGGATTTATATTCCTTGCAGACAGTTGGTAATCTGCATCCCTTTAGAGGGTCATTCACTTGGAAGTTTATCTGTGTCCTCAGAGTCACTGTGCTCCAGGTCCTGCAGGCTGCACTATTTTTCCTCTGGAAATCCATTCCTACTCCCACACCATTCAAAGGATGTTCATCCCAAATTGTATACATCTTCAAAAGAAAAAAGAAAAAAGTCCAGTTGTCTCCTGAAAAAGCAGCTTTTGAAATAACCGAATAAATGTTGATGTCTGAAGAAAAGGTGGCTTTTTCAAAGACCGATGATAATGAAGACCTGGCATAGTTTTAGCAATGGGGTTCTGTAAAGGAAAGTTACAGGCATTGCTATTGCTCTAATTAGTACAATCAGTTCCAATTCAAAGGAGGCAGTGCTGTCTGGTAAGCTTGTTTTTCTTTAAAAAAAAAAAAAAAAGGAAGATTGCTACTAGCCATTTGGACCATTGTTGGGAAGCATGACTACATTTTTAGAAAAGACTTGGAAGGCCAAAACTGTGTCTTTGGAATAATGCCATTCAATTCAAGACAAGCATAGTTTAGACATGAAGCAAATTATGCAGCCTTTCCTACAGATTTGAAGCACTGGATAAAGTTAAGCCATAAAATGTTCTAACTCGGTGAAAGTTTAGTCTAGTTCCAGCCATGAAAGCCAGCTGAGTGACTTCAGAATAATCAGTCTCTCAGCCAAATCCATCTTACAAGGTTGTTGTAATGGGAAAATAGGAGAAAGAAGAAGCATTATGCATGTTCATCGCTTTGAGTTACTTATAAAAGTAATAAAGGTGGTATTAAAGAGTCCAATAAATAAATAAATATCTCATTTTTAAATGATTAAAAAATTACAAATGCAGTGAAAACTTCTAGGCATATATCTGTTTTCTTAAGTCTAGTGGGGTTTTTTTATACCAATGTCTCATTTGCAGCAAGTGGTATAAACACAAGGAATGTGACTTAAATTAGTCATCAGCCACAGGGACTTCAATAAATATATTCTAATTATGCCAGAAATATTTCAAAAGTTTTAATTGAAACTTGTTTCTAATTTCTTTATGAAAAGAAATTAGTTACAAAATAGAGATCTGGATGTAACCTTCAAAAACTGACCCTAACACCTGATTTGATTCTGGATCTGTTTAACACCATTATTATTCAAAAGAACATTTTTTCAATTATTTCCTTTCCTAAAAGAACATTTAGAAACTACAACCATACTTTATACTTTATAAATATCCATGAAATAAAATAATTTGCCTTAAAATTATATCTGCCAAAGTATAAAGCACAAAATGAGTGATTCAAAGATGACACAGTAATTATACAGTGTAGCACTAGCATTACTACAGCTGAAATAGAAAAAAAAACCAGTCTAAACCTGCATTTTCAAACTGTTTATGGCTGTCCCACATATATATTTTTTCAGGGACTTTGGAAGAAATAAAGCTGTAATATACTTGAGCTAGGGCAGTTTGTTTTTCTCACTCAATGGTAACCATGAGTTACCAAGAATAAAGTTGTCAGTTATGCAGCAGATAAACTGGAATGCAGTTTGCAGAAATTAGCCATCTTTATGCCCCTTACATTCTGAAACAAGATCCTAACTGCCATAATTAGTTCATAATATCACTGTACAAGTATTAAAATGAACACTGTTTTTTCCCCGTAACATACTATTTCTTGCCTCTAATGGCAGTAACAATTCAATTTAAAGTGCAAACTGAATATTAAAAATGATTGGCATACCAGATGTGGATTTTTAAAACTTGTTTAAAAGCATGAAAAATAAGATTAACTTATACAGATAGTCCTCAAGTTATGAATGTAATGGAGCCTGCCAATTACATTCGTAAGGTGAGGATCTCTTCGTAAGGTGAGGATCTGTTGGAGTGAATCATGTAAAATGAACATGAAAACTCCCTGCTTTCACCCATGCATTTACCAACTGAATGTGCAGGTCATTAAGTGCACATGAGGCATCTCAGGGTGGGGAAGGCCAGGGGGGAGGGATAGTGCTTCCCACCACCAAGGCCTTCCCCAACCCACTGAGATAACTCATGTTCCCCACAATTGCTTCCCTCTCACATCTTGCCATGCACCAGCAATGGGCCTGTGGAGACTCACTTACCTCACAAAAATCTAGTGAGCTGTCTCCTCTCCAGCTTCTCTGCTATGGTTTGTTTGTTCCTGACGCTCCAAAAGTGTAAAAATATTTGGGTAGACCAAGTCCCCCTGATAAAAAACAATCAGTTATGGCTGTGTGTGAGTACAGGGAGGCCCAGGAAGTAAGGCCCTGGTGGGTGGGTGCCAGTGACGTGCGGTGAGCTTCATGGCCGGTGAGGCAAGCGCGGAAGCCCTGCTGAAGCCCCGGCACAGCTTTAAGATTTGTGGACTTCAACTCCCAGAATTCCTCCTCCAGTCATGTTGCGATGACGTCATCTGCATGGATCTGCTCCACTTCGCTTTATTCACGGGGGGGAGGGCTGCCGCTGAAAATGCCGACGAGCCCCCGCCGCCACCAGAATAACTGCTGCTGCCTCCTCCTCCTCCTCCAACAGCACCACCACATTTGCTGCCCGTCGCTGCGGCCTTTTTTCCTGCTCCCGCTCCCCCCCGCACTCATGACTCCTCAAAGGCACGGCGGAGGAGGGGGCAGGGGTAACGCGGAGCCCAGCTCAGGTGCTCCGAGCAAAGGGGGAGACGCCACTGCCACGGACGGGGGCGCCGGTGGGACCTTTGCCGACTTTACCTCAGCCGCAGCATCGGGCAGAAAATCCGGCAGTGCTGTTGGAGGAGGAGGAGGTGGCAGCAGATATTCCGGTGGCAGTGGGGCTTTGGGGCTTCACTTCAGCAGCAGTGCCAGGCGCAAGCGGCTAAGACTGGCCACCCTCAAAGGACCTCCCCGGGCTTACTTTGCTGAACACGGGGCGACTGAGGCTAGTTTGAGCGGCTGCGGCCGGCGCAAACTACCGTCAGTTGCCCCGCACTCATCAAAACAAGTCTGGGGAGGTCCTTTGCGGGCGGCCAGTCTTAGTCGCCTGCAAAGGACTTCCCCGCGCTTGCTTTGCTGAACACGGGGCGACTGATGGTAATGAGCAGCGCAGCCGGCGCCTAGGAGGTCCTAGGAGACCTGCTGTGCCATGTAAGCTCCTGCTGCCGTCCCTGCGCCCGTGCTAAGTAGATTTTCTGAGGCCCCTCAGCTTCTGGAGCCTGTGACCGCCCCTCGTCCCCCAGGCTGGCTCAGCCTCCCGAGCAGCCTTGCTTCGCCGCCCACCCGTCGCCTCCAGTCCTCCCTCGCCAACTCCGCCTGCCGGGATGGAGCACATCAAGCATGTCCCGCTGAATGGCCAGCCCGGAAGGCATGCATTTTAAAGTGCATGCCACCTCGGCCTGCCATAGAGCGAAACATGTCCTGGTTTGTGGCCGGGAGGCATGCTGGCACTTTAAAGTGCATGCCGCCACCCTGGCCATACAGCGGGGCGGCGGCATGCACTTTAAAGTGCCAGCGTGCCTCCCAGCCACAAATCAGGACATGTTTCGCTCTATGGCGGGCTGAAAAATGAAAAATAAAGATAAATGTGCCAGCCCGCGCGCCAGCAGAGGCGGGTAAACACACACACACACACACACGTATAATAAAAACAAATTACAATTACTTACATTACAAATAATTTTGAAATCCTCCCCCCTGCCCCTTCCCTCTGACCCACATACCTTCCAGCTGCGTCAAAAATGCAAGATTTGGTCTAGCCAGGGCCAGGCAGGCTAGGATAGTTGCTGCTAGAGTCACCACGTGGATGACTCTGCTTAAATGTTTTTAAAAAGCCTCTAAACAAAGTGCCCTCTGCAGGAGGAGGCGAGAGAATCATGTGCCTCATTTGCATAAGGAATTTTTCACTTTTTAACCCTTGGTTAACTCTTAAAAGGCGAAAAATTCCTTATGCAAAGGAGGCCCATAGTTCTCTCGCCTCCCCCTACAGTTAGCACTAAGCAGACTCAGAGTCACTGTGACTTGGAGTCTGGCAGCAACTACCTTGGCCTTTTTAATTATTTTAAAAATTCTTTCCTTTTCCTCATGAGACTGGTGAGGCCCCGCCTCCACTGCCTCCAGTGACTGCATGTCCTTTGTAGGTGCATATGTGAGAGAGGAGGGACACAGAGGAAAGAGGGTACATGATGCATGCATGCATGCGTGTGTGTGAGCCTAGAGAGGCAGAGGAAAGAGGATGCAGAGTGTGTGAATGGTATAGGGAGACACAGGAAGGAGGGTGCAGAGTACAAGTGAGAAGCTGACAGGGAAGGTTGCAAGTGGTGATCGTGTGACCCAAGAAAAATACAACTGATGAAACGTAGAAGAATAGTCATTGGTCCTTTCATTCAGTGCCATTGTTATTTCAAACTGTTGCTGAACAAATGGCTATAACTTAAGGACTACCTCTACCTCTTTCAGAGACTAGAAATATCATCCTAGTTGCTTTACTTAAATAATAGTCAGATTACAGCACTTTTTTTTACTGACCATCAGCAAATTAAACAAAATTTAGCACAAGCATACATATAGACTTATCATTCTTTCTTTCCTCTTCAATTATTTTATGACCTAACTGCTCTACAGTTTCAATTTATTCTGCTAAATACTAACTTGCCTAAACAAAAATTGCCTAAAGGGTTAATGAAAAGTTTTAGTTAAATTTACCTGCTAATCTCCTGTTTTCAGAAAAGTTTGGATCTTCAGTTTCTCATCTCTCTCTTTCAGTATCTGTGCCAAGGAGGTAGATGTCTCACTGTGTCATTCTAATTGCACACTAATCTTTATGCCAATTCAGTGCTATTAACTCTACCCACCATACACCATCTGTTTAGCAGCCAATGACAACATGATCTTCGTATTGACAGTGCATGTGACATAATAACACATCTTTTTTAATTGCTGCCCAATCTGAGATTGACTAATTCCTGTCCATTATGAAACTGGCAATGAATGTCCAAGTTTACGGTCAGATGCTGCTGACTAACTAATCTCTTTCCTTATTCTCTTTAGCATCTAACTGCTAAAGAAGGTAATCCTTTGGAACAGATTCAGTATTATCAACATGCTAATTATAACCTACTATATCTCTTACTTCCAGGCTGATTCAGTAGAAGTATTAACCAGTTCTTGGAGGTTGTCACAGTCAGGATAGTGAGAAGCAAATTCAGACTGAATCCCTTCCAAGCAGAGTAGTTTTGACTTTGTGGGTCTACCAACACCGTATTTGATTTTTTGCTATTGCTACCACCCCAATTTGAAGGCGTTCCTAGATTCACAGGTCCTGTTCAAAGAGCAGGTGACAGCTATGGCTTGGAAACTTTTGCACTTACATTTTGTGCAGTACATGCAGTCATTATTTGGGGTGGAGGCCCTGTTTACAGCCACTCTTGTCCTATTCTAATTTTTACGCTAGGATTTTTATACTGCTTGTTTAATCGCTTTATTGGTAGATTGTATTTTATTGTTATTATGAGGCAAATGAAATTGATAGCATACACCATTGGTAAGTAACTAAATAAATATAACGCATGAAATAAAATATGAAGCATGAAATTATCTTACCACTTCTAATTGAATTTGAATGAAACATATTATGACTTTTGAGTATTATGTTTACTGGTGGGATTCTAATGCACTTGCAATTAAGGATACAAGATAAGCCTTGTTAAAAGGATTGAATATAAAAGCATATATTCCTAAATTCATATTTTTATCACTCCATGAGATGACAAGGATGATTTAATCCTACTCCATATAATGTACACCTGTTCCAATACTCATTATACTACTGGTATTTAACTCACAGCTTAAAAGCTTGAAATAGCTAAGAGCAGAGTAAAAGTTTAAATTAAATTTATGGATTGCACATTTTAAGACATAAATATGAAACCTTTTAACAAAATATATTACTCCCTTTGATCAGTAATCTCAGGTAATTTTCACAGAGGGAACTTGATTATATTGTTCAGTCTTTTAGAACAAAGCAATTTAACATAAAGGATTGATATGTTGAAGTATTTCTGTATGTGTTCCTAATTCCTGTTCAATCATGCTAAATATCTGGCCATTAACATACATTGAAACCTTACTGGGGAAAGGTAATGTTCAGTATTTTCAAATTTGTACCTACTGTTTCTCTTATTAGTGTTTGTCCTACTTGGTTTCAAGATCCACTTGTTTGTGCATTGCACTTGTTCAGTTCTCATAGGAAAGTTCTCAATGCAGGTTTTTCTTTTTTAGCCAATTTGTCACAGAGCCTGATGCTGATCTGGGCTAAGAGTGATTGGCTTAAAGCCACCAGCCAGCATCCATGCCAAAGAGAAAACTACAAGCTGCATCTCTCCACTGCTAATGCAGCATCTTAACCATTACACCACACTGGCTCTCTAAATCATTGTTTTATTTTTAAACAATAAACTGCAGGAAGAACAGTTAAAAACATTCAGAAAAGAAAAGGATGTATTAGAAACATATGTTTGCAGGAATTTTTAAGGAGGATGGGAACAGTGCGGTCACAGTGGGATGTTACTGTAATTTGTATTTTATTTATAAGCATGCTTTGTTGCTTAGCATATTTTGTAGCCTCCAATGAGTGGCAGAAAAATCTTGAATATTTGACAGAACAAATAAAGAAAAATGTTAGATCAAGCTTCCCATGTAGAGAATTATCAACACAGTAGTGGTTCATTTGAAGTAAAACATTGACAAAGAAAATATTCTAAGAATCCTAAGAAGGAGACAAATAAGCAAAATATAGCAAGAATATACTAAAGATTTTCTGACAACAAATTCATCAAATTTAATATGTTTACTGAAAATTTATCATAATTGATCAAGAAAGGACTGATATATTGTAATAACCTTCTCTTAATAATGCTGGTTAAATTCCACAGAGAACTTATATTGAAATATATGAATTGAAATGTATTGATAGGTGAGAGAAAGGTTCACCATGTTGGCCCAAGGTTTTAAGAAAGTCGATTGCATTGCTTGAGTTTCCTCTGAACTCTTCAACTCTCCTCTGAGACTGCACATTATTTCTTTGAAATTGCATATGTTGTGTTAGGTAGCTTAATTAATAAAAAGACTCACATCATGCAAAAACTGGTGTCTTGTTTAAATTAATATTTTATGACAAATAATGCATTCCTGTCTTCATTACTATTTTTTCGGGGTCTGGGAAAGATGGAGATGACCTGAGTTTTTAACAAGATAATAATTATTTTCCAATAGACTTAAGACCAGAGCAAGATGTAGCACTAAAATTCACTCGAAAGCTACAACTGGTCCAGAATGGGGTAATGCATGTACTGATTGATGTCCCGAGGTTTACCAATGTTGTGCAAGTTGTATTTAATCCAGTTTTCTTCCACATGCAATTGAAGTTGCTGTTTATCATCTTTAAAGCCCTATATGCCACAGGGCCATGTTACCTGTGGATGACCTTTTCCTAAGGACATTTATTTGTGGTACCATATCAGATAACATGGGAACACTCCTAGTCTTTTCCCTTAAAGACTACCACTTCCTGGCAGCTAAGAAGTGTGTTTTTCTGTAGCAGTTCCTACCCTATGAAACCGGCTTCTCCCTGAGGTTTGGTAGGCCTCTATCTTCCCAACTTTCTGAAACGCACTGAAGACCCAAGCACTGGAATTGGGACAGATAGGTGAGAGGATTTTGTGAAGGACTGTATGTTAGAAATTAAACTTTGGAATCAAGTGTTTATATTATTATTTATATTGTTTTAATTGCAGTTTAGGAGCTACCCAACATTCAATTTAAGTAATAAATAAATAAATAAACAAATTAATACCTCTACTTCACAAGCCACACTTATTCTCTGTAGCCATTTGGGTGCAATTCAAGATACTAATTATCACCTATAAAGCTTTTCTTGGCACAGGCAAGTGTTGTTTTTTGCCACATTTGCTTCTGGTTTTGCTCATGTAAGAGACTCAGTACAAAGGGGATACTTTAGGTCATGTTTATGAAATATTACTTAATAGGATTTCAATAGCAGAACTTCTCTGTTGCAGATTTCCCTTTGGAACAGCATTTCCCTGTGTTCAAAGGGCTCCAAGCATTGGGCCAAAGTGCTTGATCAGCCTGATTTAGAAATAAAGTTATTTGAATTGCAATATGCTACGGTTAGCCTCAATTATTTTGTGCTGCATGTTTGTATGTTCTGTTGTTTTTTCTGCTTTCTGCTTTTAATCATATGTAAGCCACCCAAGAGTTATTTTTCAAGTTAAGAGCACATAAATAATGTAAATAAATAAATAGACCCATAATGTGTGTGTGTGTGTGTGTGTGTGTGTGTGTGTGTGTGTGTGTGTTAGTGTTAATTAATAAATACCTTTTTACATTTTAGGTAAAAATAAGTTCACCATCTCTCAGGCACATATTCAGATACTGCTAAGATGAAATAATTATTTTAAAGTAATAAACCACAAGCAATAAACAGCAATAAACAATGAAAAACCCCACTCAAATCACATGTGCAAAAAAATAAAAAACAGTAAGCATGCATTGTAAATAGAAAATCTAAATAGAAAGGTTGACAAAGCTTTGGATTCATTTCCAGGCTCAGCGGTTTCTTACATCTTCATTTTTAAAAATCTGATTTGTTTTTGGCTTACCATATTGTATGTGGCTGTGGTTTAAGGCTGTGGCTTATAGCTTAGCATGTTGTATAAATCTTGTCAATTGTGATTAAGAAACCCTATTTAAAAAACTAAGCCTGTGATATGAAATAAGTCACACTGATAGCCAAGGTGCTTATGTTACAGTTTATTTCTCTTGATAGAAGAAGCACTGTATCTGAAGAAACACTGTTATCTATATGTCTAACTAGCTCTGCAACTCCTGAGATTTTGATAAATGCTCTAATTCAAACACACATTACTTTATTACCAAGACACTCAGTTACTACTTGGAGTAGTATGCCTTTTCAGAGTCCACTAATTATGGACTGGCAACAAAGATGTACTTCTATACTGGGTTACATTTTCAACAGCAATAATATTTTTATTCTCTCTATCTTTTTAAACATTTGTATACCTCCCCCACTCAGTCTAATGTAGTGGTTAAGGCATCAGACTAGCCACTGGGAGACCATGTGTCTTAGCCAGAAAACCATCTGGATTTGAGCTAGTCATTTTTTAACTCCGTATTTTTGGGAGTATAAGACGTATCTTTTTCCTTGAAAAAAGAGGCTGAAAATCTGGGTGCATCTTATACACTGAATACAGCACTTTTGCCTCTGGAAACCCCACCCCCTTCACCAAAATGAACATGCATAGCCTTTAGGAGGCTTTCAGAGTGCTCCTGGGGTCTGGGGAGGGCAGAAATGAGTGAAAAACGGGTCTTTTTTGCTCAATTCCCCCCCCCCCAGCTCCCAGGAGCACTCTATAAGCCTCCTAAAGGCCATGCATGCCCCTTTTTGACAAAAAATGTGCCTGTTTTCCAAAAAAAGGGTGTTTTTTTGCTTGTTTTTGCCCCCCCCCCGCCCCAGGAACACCTCTACAAGCCTCCTAAAGCTATACATGTCCTTTAAAAAAATGGGCCATTTTTCACCAAAAACGAGCAGTGTTTGGGAGGTCTGCAGAGTGCAAAAACTTTTTTTAAAAAATTTGCCTCTTCAAAACCTTGGTGTGTCTCATACTCCAGTGCGTCTTATAATCTGAAAAATATGGTAGTCATTTTCTCTCAGCCCTAAATAAGAGGTAATTACAAACCATTTCTGAAAAATCCTTCCCTAAAAACTGTAAAGACTCGTCCAGGCATTATCTTAAAATCAGATATAATTGAACAGAAGAAGAAGAAAAATATTATTTCTAAGACCAGCTTTTAATTTTACGTTTGAAACATTAATTTAAAAAAAACTGATAATAAGTTTCCTAATTTTTTGCTTTTTTAATAGCCATTTTTCATTTACTACCAAACAAGCAGTAACTAGATTTCATGACCTAGGATACATTGCCTGACAATTGCACAAGTATGTATTAGGTCTTGGTAAAGGCCAAAATAACCAAGAAGCTGCTCAGCATTGCATAATTTTTTGAAAAATAATAGCATGCATTGAGCACTAAATTTAATTTGCCTGACTACTTACAATAAGTCATCTGTTTCAAAGTCTACATGTTAAATTTGCCCCAGACACATTATTGACATACAACTGAAGTAGACATCCTAGTTTTTTCAACAATACCAGATAAAAACAAAAATGGATTGTGTTATTAAATAGCTAAACAGAACAGAAGAGTTTTTTAAATAGGAGATAATTCTATTATGATTCTGATAAATATAAAAACAAAAATAAAGCAAAACCTTTTTCAAACATTACATATAAAATTCCTGTAAACTGTAAACTGTACACTGAGAGCATATGAACCAAAGACAAATTCCTTGTGTGGCCAAACACACTTGGCCAATAAAGAATTCTATTCTATTTCATTCTAAATATGTGGTTGGATTTAAATATATTTGGTAGGAAGAAATATGACAATTATTTGCCCCCACTGCACCTTTTCATATTTTCAAGTTACCATTACAGCATGGAGAAAAATATGTATACATAAACAGTGACTACACAGTAATAAATAGATCTTTAATACATCAATCAATTCCATAAACAAAACAAAAAAACGCAGAAAGTTCAACATCAAAAGAAAGTTAAAGAACAGAAATCACGAGACACAGATGTGCCTTAAGATGGTTAATGTCTAACACAATATGGCAAACTATACAAGTGTCTAAGGTTTTAAGAAATAAAGTATGCTCTTTCTATTGAGTTGTGTTAGACTGCTTTTGTAAGCCCTTGCTATCAGAGAAGTATGCTTTTAAATTTAGTTAAAATACTATACTATAAAATAGTATGTTTATATGATTAAGGCCGATTGGGAAAATGCAGCTAGAACTTGAATTACTGGTTCAATGGTTAATAAATTACGCCCTTCAATAGTGGTGTAATCCTCTGAAGTCAGCTACTGGTACAGTGAGTTTGCTACCGAGTGTGAGCTTTGTGCACGCATGAGTACTTTACGCTCATGCACACCTGAGGAGCGCCCGCACAGCACTAAAAATGGAGACATTTTGAAGACTGATTGTTGGAAATACTGGTTTTCCTGAACCAGTAGCATTTTTTACTACCGGTTCGGTAGCATTTCACCCCTGCCCTTCAATAAATAAAAACAATGATTTTAATATAGTCTATCATATACAAAAGCTGTATAGGATTCATAGACAAGGTCCAGGATACTATGTTATCTACCTGTTCGTTCTCAGCAGCTATTTCCTACATTTCTAGTGAAAAATAGGAATCTTGATTGATTAGCAATTTAGAACCATTTTGTCTTGCTTAAATGTTCAACTAGTCCCTTTTTATAATAAAACATGTTTTTTTAATTTTATGGGTGAGAAAAAGTTAAATTTCATACTGTTTTTAAGAAAACAGTTTGTAAATTATCTGAACCCCACAAATCTAGATAACTATTTAAATTATGATATAATATTATGTTTAATATATAAATGCCAGAATGCCTAGCAATATTGATACTTGAATATGTCACTGAACATTCGTGCAAGTTCAAAATTGGCTTAGAAATTTAATTTTAAAAATGGTATGTTATAATTGTATTTTTTATTTGAAAAAAATCATTACTAAATCAAACAGTAATCAAATCTCTGTGTTTCCCCAGAAGAATATAGTTAAAATAAATATTTTTGTGATTTTAAAAAACCCAAGATTAAATATGATTGTCCTTAGATGGATTTTTGAGTTCTTTATTCTTTGAAGATTTTTGGTCTAAAAAGTCATCAGTCTTTAAAATAAAGTTTTAAAAAGATCAGTATCATCATCATTAAAAATGTGTACATTATGAAGATTTTTTTTGGATTCTTCATGATTATTGAAATGTCACTAATGGGTGGCTTCTCTACTACAACAAAGCAAAAGGTTAAAATTGGAATCCTGCTTGTGTACATCTTGCAGTAGCAATGTGGAAGATCATTTTTACTTCAAGAAGTTTACTGACATTTTGATTTCTCCTTCATATTAAGAAAACTCTAGAGATTATTCTGAGCTAACCTAGGTTTTTGTTTGCTCCTGTTTACTGAATAAAGAAGTGGAGGCATCTTCACATAGTTTCAAAGTTTTCAAATCTCAAATGTTCAATTCTCATCCCATCATAGGTCAGCAAATCAAAATTAGGTCTTGAAGTCTCCTGACCATAATCAGTATCCTAACCGTGGTCAGGGTACTAAATTTTGATAAAAACCTTGAGGTTGTTTGTCAGGAGCTTCTGCATGGGAACCTAGCACAGTGTACCATGGAAATTAGTGCCCTTGGGATATCTCTGCTGTTATTGTTAAGGAGCTCCTATAACAATTTGTGTATTATCTTGTTTGGTGTGTAAGCTTTTTATGGTATGCTTTTCAATTCCAATTTGTTTTCTTGAGCTAATAATAAAGCTTAAAATCCCTTTATTTACTGTAGTTTTCATTGTCTCTGGATCCAAAAAGAACCAATTGCCTGGCACCTAGTCACTGCCCAAATGCTCAGCAAAGCAGCATCCTCTTTAAATACTTACCTACTGAATAACAAGGTTCTGAATAAAACTACTGTATTTTTATGTTATAATAAACATCTCTGGATCACATAAATTCAGTTAAACAAATATTGTGCTCATAAAATTTTAAATAAAATTCTCTGAAAATAGAATTAGAGCGTCATTAGAAATTATAATTAAAAATTGAGTATCATCAGCTTGTTAGGTTTTAGTGCTAAACATATTAGAGATATTTTATTTATCAGAACAGTACAGTACAGGATACGAATTCTGCTGAATAGTCACATTCATTTTGCCAAAGTTATAAAAAGGCTCTTCTTAGCAGTTTCTAAATAAAGTTGCCTGTATCTTCCGTTTCACTGAATATATTCTGTAATAGTTTTGTAATTTTGACATAACAATTGGCTGCTTGATAATTTAATTCTCATTTTTAGCAATCACTGAGATTATTTTTAAATGTGGAACATCAGCAATTCGTATTAATTTACATTAGCCAGACATGACACAATAGCTAACCTTGATTATGGAAACGTGGCTACTCAAGAAAAAGGGTGTTGGTACTTACCTGATATGCCTCTTCTCATAGTGGGGGAGGAGTATCCAGGATGGGTTGATCGTATCCTCCTGTTGATTGGACTGAGTCAGATAGGCTTTTGGGACACGCACCTGGTCCACCTGGTACCGCCCAGTTATCAGCGAAGAACTCTATCTGACTCGTTGTGCCATCCACTCCAGACCTTTATTATAGTTTCAAACTTTTATTGAGTTATACCTTTAGCGTAATCGTGCAATAACCAACATAACGCATGCTACATTACCATGTCAGGGAGGGGCTGGATACTCCTCCCCCACTATGAGAAGAGGCGTATCAGGTAAGTACCAATGCCCTTTCTCCATGGTGAGGGGAGGAGCGAAGTACACCAAGCACCCCCCAATGGGAGGTGAGTTGGATCTAGCACTAGTTTTTGCAGAAGGAACGCCCCCCCACCGCCTCCTCTGCCTCCAAAGGGCCGCTTCTGCTGCCTGCCTCTCTGCTGTCTATCTGGGTATCTCTGCCTGGCAGAGAATCCTCCCTGGTACTGTCAGAGGTGGTAGACCCATGGGCAGGGCTGAGCCCAGCGAAGCAGTGTGTGGGGGTGATTGAGCAGGCACCTGAGTACCCCGCATCTGACCCCCCTGAAAGAATCCTGACCCCAGAAGGAGGACCCAAAGTGTTGTCTCCAGGAGTAGGACTGTCTGGGGTAGGGCACTGCCCTGAAATGGTCCTTCTTCAGAGCGGTGGGAAGCACCTTCTGCTTGTCCTTGTTCTCGACCAGGTAGGGGTCCAGAGCTGCTCCAAAAAGGCATCTCCCGTGAAAGGAGCTGATGCCAGGCGTCACTTGTGGCATATGTCCGCCTGCCACTGTCACAGCCACAGCATCCTACGAGATGCAATGGATGAAGCAATCACCCTGAAGGCAAACCTGGCTGCGGTCAAGGTGGCGTCTGATGAAAATTGGATGGCTACCACCAGTTTGCGGATGTCTTGGTGCACTCTGACATTGGTGATGGGGATTCGTTACTGCAGCTCTTGTAGCCAGAGTAAAGAAGACCGGTTAAAGAAGGAGACGGTGGTGGCTGCCTTCACCACCCAGGCGGCTGCTTGATAACCTTTTTGGAAGGTGAGCTCCGTCTTCCTGTCCTCCAACTTCAGAGCCTCCTCTGGTTCCCTGGCAGATTGGTAGGGGTATGCAGTGCCATGACTGGTGCATCAATGGAGGGCTGCGACAGCACCTGGGCCATGTCCTGATCCATGTTGAAGAAGGCCTTGTCTGTGGATGTGGGCGTGGGTCCCGCTGTGGGGGATGCCCATTGGTGCTTGACCAGGTTAAGAAAGGCCCTGGGGGTTGGCACCGTGTCGGTCTCACTGGCCTCCTCATCAAAGATGGTTTCTGCTGAGAAGCCCTGTTGTTGAGGCAGTGCTTCTGCTGCTCTGTTTGTGAGCTTGGCAGCTGCCCTGGCTTTGAAGAGGAGTGACTTGTACAATGAGGGCTGGAATAACCTGGAGAAGGCCGGCTTAGGAGGGAGGCATGCCTTCGTCTTCGGATAGTTTATCCTCTCTAATCTCCCCCTCCTTGCATTCCAGGTCACTGCCCTCTTGTGATGAGGCTGGGGAGCTAGGAGTGTCCTCCCTCAGGGTTTCCAGGCCCTATGATATCCTAGGAGGCGATGTCATCTGAGGCTGCATTTGTGGCTGCTGAAATGCCGCTGCCATGCACTGCTGGAAAGCCCGCATCATCGGGTCCTGAAAGTTGGGAACCCCTGTGTGGGGTTGCTGGCTGGTGCCCATGCCTATCTGTGCAGGGGGGAATCCCAGAGGTGGTAGATCCAGGGCAGGGCTGAGCCCAGCGAAGCAGTGTGCGGGGGTGATTGAGCAGGACCCAAAAGACCTGATGTGTCAATAGAGATCCTTGCTTGCAATGCAGGGTCCTCCCCTGTGGCCCCACCTGTTGGAGGGATTCCAGGAGCTTTCCCCTTTTTTCCTGGGCCTGGGATGGTCTTATGGCTGCTTGCCTTCTTGCATATCTGCTCCAGTTTCTAGTATCTTCTTTTTTCGTACTTAGAGGGAGGTTTGGAAGGCTTGGGGCCACTCTCTGCCTCTAGCTCCATCCTGGGGGAAAGGTGCCTCTTCTTGGCTCTAGCCTTTGCTTCCCCCCCTTCTGGGAAGCCTCTGGGGTGGCCACTAACCTGGATGGATGATCCTCTGCTCCTCCGGTGGGTCCTGCTGGCCTCCTTGGTGCTGCTGGGTGCCGCCATCTTGGAACACGTTTCCTCCCGGCTTCAAAATGGTGCCGTGCACCAGAAAACAAAGGGCACCGCTTTTAAAAGTCCTTCCAAGCTGCTTGTGCTCCGCGGAGCTGCTGCGCACCCTTGCCGCTGGCTTTTCTGCCTCCTACCTCCTTCTGGCGCCGCTGTAGGCTTGGCTCTGCTCGTAGCCCCCTCCGATGAGTTGGGCCAGGTGGAAGAGGCATGGGTGCTCCGCGACACTTGGAAAAAGACGTGGTTCACCGCTCGACCCTGTGGGGAATGGCGGGGCACTCTGGCGCCGGCAGAGCCTCCACGGCAAGGCTTACCTGATAAGGCTTGTGCCCTGTGCCTCTAGCTTGGCGGCAGGAGTCTGGTGTCTCCTTAGGCTCTGCTCATGGCCCTGATCAATCGGGCCACGTGGCAGCAGCATGGGCGCTCCGCAGCACTTGAAATAGGCGCGGCTCACCGCTCGACCCTGTGTGGGGAGCGGTGGAGCGCTCCGATGCTGCTGGAGCCTCCGCGGCAGGGCTTGTCTTTGTAAGGCTTGCACCCTTTGTCTCCGGCTTGCCATGCAGGGTTCCTTACTGAGTGATGCCTTGTCTTACTCAGAGGCCTGGGCAGCGTGCCGCCCCTGAGGGCTTACGGCAGTCCTTTCACAGACCCGGGAGCTGTCCAGCTCGCATGCAGCTGCTGCAGTAGGGAGACAATTTCTCTTGCTGACGTTTCGTTTTGTTGAATATTTTTCCTCCAAATTTAACAGAGATCCAGGATGGCAAAGCGTCCAGTTGAGTGACTGAGTCGATAACTGGGCAGTACCTGGTGGACCAGGGGCATGTCCCAAAAGCCTATCTGACTCAGTCCAATCAACGAGAGGATAAGGTCAACCCATCCTGGATACTCCTCCCCTCACTATGGAGAAATAGGTAGTTACCAGTCCTCTGCTGATAAATAAGGCTACTAACATAGTCAAACTAAAACTGAGCAATAAGATATAATAATAACCTCCAAGAACCAATAAAATTGCCATCTTGTTACACATGTCCACTCCATCATCATGTTATGTCTAGGAAGAGGATTTTATCTTATTTATTTTTTAAAGTTCATTTCAGCCCAGTTTTTTCTTGATGTACAGAGCTTTGGGAATCTGTAATTTCTTACTATTGCACTTTAGCCGCAGCTTCATTGTATAAACAGAAACCATTTGAGTTATTTATGATACTGCTCACCTATAACTCACTTTGGATGTTTACCATGTGTGGTTACAACACCCCTTGGGTATCAGTTCAGGACATCAGATGTTCTCCTAGAAGGTTTAAAAACTGTAAAACTCCAAATCCATTGTTTCTGCATTACTAAACCCATTCATCTAAAGGATTGCAAACTAAGTTGGGCAGTAACCATCTTGGACAGTTTCAAGTATGCCCAGTTTTAGATTTTTTAAAAAGTGACCATTTCCCTGAGATATCTTCCTATGTCCGTCACTCTCCCTATCTCTATATTATTTGTTTTATATGTTTATGCATAATTCAAAATTGCTTAGTACTTGACAAATAGTGCATGCAACCAGGGTGGATTTGGTTTAAACCAAGTTGATTTAAATCAAGATTTAAATCACTATTAAACACGCTTAATTTAAATCAACTCGATTTAAATCATAATTTTTAAAGAGCAACTGTCATCTTCGTCCTGCAGCGGCTCCTTCTCTGAACCGCTGTTGTCTTACCGACAGTCCCAATATTGCAGAATATACATCTTCATGCTACATAACTAAGCTTCATTTCAAGCTGAATAAACTAAATTATTAATGTATCTTAAATAGAAAACTATCTTTAGATGGATTTTTAACTCCAAAAGCTTTTTATTAAAAAAAATCCAATTTAAAATTTAAAAAATCTGATTTTTTTTAATTAAAAAAAATCATCGGTTTTTATCCACCCTGCATGCAACACACAGTGGAAGAGTATCACCAGGATATTTTCATATTTTTATGTGCCTAGACTCAAATGGTAACCAAATTACACATTACAGTAAAATACTTCATTTTGGTATTCTCCTCAAAGTTCTGCAACGTTTTCATTAGTAAATGACAGAGGAGGAGAAATATTATTCTTACAAATATCCCTTCCTCCTGTGGCTCCTCAGTTTCCCTATCTGCTTTAAATTTTGAGGGATCCCATCAAAATGCATGAAGTTAGTACTATGGAACAGGAAGGATAAAGAAAGTCTGTCACTCAGTTCCACTGCTTAAAATGGCAATTGATCAAAGAGTCTTTTGACTGTTAGAGACACCACTGAATACAATGCAAATTAGCATTACTTATTTATGTACCCTTAATTTGCAAATCAGCAACTTACATAAAGTCTTAGAATGTAAGTTATCTGACTAGGTAAGCGTTAGGAATATTTGTAAATAAAACCAACTGCTTTCTGGCAACTGAGGTGTTATTAAATAGAATTATCCTTACCCAAGGGCAGTGTGAAAATAAGACAAATGTGGTCTATAAAAAAGTGAAATGTTTACTGTACTTCATTTTTCAAGGTTTTGTTAACTATTCCAGAACTTTATCTAGATAACATCAGGCATTAATTTTTTTAAAAAGTGTGAAAACAAAGTTCACTTATTGTGTATTATGAAAAGCAAAAAAACCTCACCAGAAACATATAACTCTATTGAGACCTTGAGGAAATGAATCTTAGTATTCAAATCCAAAAACACTTGAAGGCTTCTACAGATGAATGATGTGTATTACTTCTAAATTCTCTATAACTACCGTATAGATTATTATAAAAAATATTTGCAGGATATAGATCTATAAAGAGTCTCTGTTGGATATTATGTTTCTGGGTATACTACTTACCTAACTTGGCCATAGTTATTACTCATATGAATAATGCTGCTTTATATATGGTAACAATCCTGGCAGTAGCAGTCATTCAATAAAGCTGTCCAGATGTTAGTCCTAGTAATTATGCCTGACATCTCTCAGCTTTAGTAATGAAATACTGCTACTATAAATGTCTTGTTTGTATTTCTGTGGATCATTTGCAAACATGAGGATAGCAGCATTGAGACAAATATATGGATGAGTAGTGAGTAATGCTCTGCTGAAATGAAAATATGGCAATACTTCATTTGCATACATAATTAATATAAATATGGAAATTAACCAGTGTAACCGAAAAAAAGAATATTACAGTAATATGTGCATTTTCTCCTGATCTGAAAAAAGGCATACAAAACTAACTAGGAATGCACTAATTTTCTAAAAGGAAAAAATAGTTCTAGGCAACTAACTCTGCAAACAAATGTCTTTCTTTTGTGATTAGTTTACTACTAATGGGTAATGTTTAGTAGGCTAACAATAATATCATAAATCCTAATATTACCAATGTCAGTGGCCAAAACTGCCTGTTATTAAATGCTATACTTCATCCTTTTCCTATCACTTGTCTAAAAAAAGTGTTCAGTAGGCTGAAAAATGCAGAGTCAAAGTAAATTTTGTGATATTGAACAATTAAACCTTCTTATCATTAGTGATTAAATGTCTCTTTCAGTACTGAATTTACAAATAAGGGATATTGTCTAAAACTTTTACATATATGTGTGCATGTGCCTTTGAGTGTTGATTCCTAGCAATTGCCTGGACCTAACCCTAACCCTGCAATCTTCAGAATTGGTTGTCAATTCCTCCTTCCTAGGGCTGAGAGGGTGTGGTGGGACTAGAATTCAGTTCCCTAGTTTCTAGCCTGCTACCTTAACCCTACACCATTAGACAGTGATTCTCTATATAATTAAGAAAACTAGTAATTTTTCGAAGAAAAACTGCATAGGTCCTCATTTAATTATTCTTAATTAAGGCAAAAAATCACAAGACCAACAAGACTAAGTTGTAGCAGTTCTACCACGTTTCCCCAAAAATAAGACAGGATCTTATTTTCTTTTGACCCATAAAATATGGCTTGGGCCTTATTATCAAGGAAGGGGTTATTGTTTTGGGGTTGCCGAGCGGCTGCTCTCCTGCAAGTGGGCTCCCAAAGAGCTGGGCACAGCCTCAGGGGTGAACAGCTGTGTTGCACTGTTGCAGCAGCGCAACACAGCAGGCATGAAGCAACCACGCTCATGAGCAGCCACTTGACAAACCCCCTTTCCAGCCGGGCACAGCATCATTCACTGACTTAGGGGTATCACCAAGCCGCATGAGCACCTGTTCGCCACCTCCTGGCTCCCGCGAGTTGGCTCCTTCGAAATGCCGGTGAATGGTGTTCTGCACGGCTGGAGAGGGGGGTTGCACAAGCGGCTGTTCCACTCCCATGCCTCCCAGCCTCACAATGCCCTGCCCGAGCTCTCCCTGCAGAGCCAGAGCACCTTTGCTGCTGCCATTGCCCGCTGCTGCCGCCACCATCCCAGCATGGCTTTTTCGGCAGCTTCCAAATCGAGTCTTCCAGCAGTGGCCACTCTGGATGTACACTCTATGGTTGCACACTCTTGGAGTACGCTCTGCCGGCAGCCAGCCCACAACCATAGAGCGTACACCCAGAATGGCCACTGCCGGAAGACTCGGTTTGGAAGCCGCCAAAAAAGCCATGCTGGGAGGTGCTCTGGCTCTGCAGGGAGAGCTGAGCCAGGGCATTATGAGGCTGGAAGGCGCACGAGTGGGATGGAACATCCACTTGCTCAACCTCCCTCTCCAGCTGTACAGAGCACCATTCACTGGCATTTTGAAGGCGCCAAGCCACAAGAGCCGGGAGGCAGCGAACAGGCGCTCACGCAGCTTGGCGATATCCCTAGGTCAGTCGTGAATGGTGCTGAGTCCGGCTGGAAAGGGGGTTTGCCAGGTGGCTGCTCATGAGCGTGGTCGCCTCATGACTGCTATGTTGCGCTGCTGTGATAGTGCAACACAGCCGTCACCCCTGAGGCTGTGCCCGGCTCTTTGGGAGCCGGCTCAAACGAGAGCAGCCATCTGGTAACCCTCATCTCCAGCTAGGCACAGTGCCGCTCACCAACCTAGTGGTATCCCGGAGGCGCCAAGCAACGCAAGCGCCTTTGCCCCTCCGACTCCCCCAGCTTGGCACATTTGGGATACCACTAGGTTGGTGAGTGGCGCTTTGCCTGACCAGAGGGTAGGGTTGTCCAGGGGGATTATTTTGGGGGGATGGCTTATATTTTTGCCCACCCGAATAATGTGGCATGGCCTTATTTTCAGGACATGTCATATTTTCGGGAAAACACAGTAGTAGTCCCATTAGCCTAGGACAGGGCATTAGTAGGCAAGGGTTTCACACTTTTGCCCTGCCACACTTACCTCCATTTCAATTCCCTCAACTTGCCCATCTGCCCCCCTTCTTTTTTCACTTCCTTATTTTTACCTACCAGAAAACTAGGGAGGAATACCTTTTGAAATGCTTCCCACATCCCCTTTTTCTTCTGTGGGCTGAGATACTTTTTGCATGATAGCTGTCTAGGCTGTGTCTCTTTCTCCTGCCTCCCAAGGTCATTCCCACATACCATTTACATAAATCATGTGACTTCTACTTAGCATATAATTTACGTGGCTCTGAGCCAAAGTAGGATTCCACTCTGGAGCCAATACCTACTTTTCATGGATTTTGCCTAGTGAAAAGGAAAAGTCAGGAAAAAGAAAGAAAATTGAAATGGTATGTTAGTTTTAATTTAAACTGTGCACATTAATTTGCTATTGTATTTAGTTTGGAATACAAGTATATTCTATATATGTCACTGCATGCCTTAGGTATTCAAATGCCTGCAAACCTTTTTTCCCCCATGTCTTAAAATATACTCATTTTTGGACTATCAGTGTATATTTCAATATATTCTCTTTAAAAAGTCACTGACAACTACAAATAATAATAATGTTAATGTATAATATTACAATAGAAATATTGATATATAATTCCAGAGGAATCAATTTGTGGCCCATCTAGTGATTTAACTTTCTAGGTCAGTGAAGAAAGAACTGCATCAACACAATTTAAATCTGTCTAAAAATCCTAATCAAAATCATGTCAGCTGCACTGGTCTCAAAGAGACTTTTGTGCTTGGCATGAGACAAACACATCATTGTCCTGTTCATACTAATATGCCCTATTCCTAATGTAACATCTCATTGATTAAGTCGCAAGAAAACCAGTCTTTTAGCGTCTGAAATACAAGAATCCTCCTTAGTACAACTTTTTTCTTTACTTCCTGGGTTTTAGTAACAGAAAAACAAATATTAAATAGTCAAAGATCTGGATGTACAAGCCCAGTTACAGAAGTGAACGGAATTTATGCTTTTAAATGAAAGCAATGTCAAATTCCTTATGGTTTTGTGGTGAGCACAAATCTGTAGACATTTTCACAATGTCCTACAAATTCCTTGGATGCTTTTTAGGATGCACAAAGAACTACAGTAAAAAAGAAGAGCAAAAACATAAACATAAACTACTCATGGCTCTTTGAACCCAAGCTGTTGTACTTAAGTTATTAATGTGGATGCAAACACAATTACCTTAAGATCTAGATGTGTCTGATGATTTTTAAGCTGTTCATTGTCATAGTTACAGAATCAAACTACTGACTCAACTCCTGAAAATATGGCAAGGTTTTCCAAATGAACAATTTTTGCTAAATTCTGCATTACTCAGCTACTGAGGCTGCATTCTATTACTTCTTCTATCCCAGAGGTATGCTACATAGCCTTGTAGATGAATTCCCAGCCTCTCTTAGAGTCACTCACGCTGGTTCAGATGCTTATTTGTAGTTTAACAATATCTGGAAAGCCAGATTGCATCCTCCTACTTGAAGAATGAGGGCTTTTTAAAACAGATGGAGTAGATTGACCAGAAAAGGCAAAAAAGAACTACTTTCTTGTGGAACTAATATATTTTCATGAAGACATTTCTGAACGGACAGGTAGAATTGTACTTTACATGCTTTATTTCTAATAAATCAAATCTCAAAAAATAAGGAAGAAAGCAGCATGATTTTTAATAATCCTTGCATCCCTCACATTTTATACCAAACTCTTTATCTAAGAATGAAAGAGATGAAAGGGATAATACTTACAATGCTTAATTATAAGGGTTAAGTTAAATAACACAAGAAAAATGATAACTACTTTTATTGCTTAGTTCAAGAGATAAGATGATTTGATCATTAAACTGTTCCCTTGTGTAATGCTTTTTCCAGCACCTGTATATTGACTGAGATTTAAAATGCATGCTATAAATAATTTAATCTGTGGTTCTAATAAACTGGTGTACTTAACCATCTCCATTATACTGAATCAATCATTAAAAAAGATTAAGATAGTGTTGAGTAAAGTATGCAATCTTCTTGCAGCTTTAAAAATAAATTCCTAGTAAGGCTCTTATAAAAATTATGCTAGTGGTATTTTTTACTAAACTGAAATGAATGTGTTTTATATTACACGTGTTGCAATAATATTAGCTTTAATAATTCTACTGAGAAAAAAAGGCAAGAGCTTATTATGTAGACATTTTTACAAGGATAAACATGACAGTGCTTGTACCGCTAAATAAAAGTGAATATATATAGAAATGACTATTATTTTATCATTATAAAGAGATCAGAATGGATGACTCAAGTGCGTTTTCTTGCTTTGTGCTTTGCCAGTGAATTACTGCAAAATTTCAGAATGTTTTATTGTACTTTGAAATATCATGCATCACAAGGAAGTACTGGTGCAAAATTAGGAAATGGAAGAAATCACTGAGCGAAAAATAGAACTGAAACCAGAAGCATTCTTAATAGCACTATTAGACCAAAAAATGGATAAACAATCTCAATCAAGGACGTGCAGTCAGGGGAGGCAGAGCCTCACCACTGTCATCATGAAAAGAAAAAAAAATGTAAAAGGAAAAAGGCTGAGCTAGTTGCTGCCAGAGTCACAGTGGATGACTCTGCTTAGTGCTTAACTGTTTAAAAAAGCCTCTAAAAAAGCGCCCTCTACAAGAGGCGGCAGGAGAATGACGTGCCTCATCTAGTCTGACTTTATGATCACTCGAGCAGAGTTAAGCAAGGGTTAAAAGCCGAAAAATTCCTGATGTAGATGAGGCACGTCGTTCTCCTTCTTCCTCCTGTAGAGGGCACTTTTTTAGAGGCTTTTTTAAACAGTTAAGCAGAGTCATCCACACGGTGACTCTGGCAGCAACTAGCCCAGCCTGACATCAGCTCTTTCCTTTTTCCTTTTACATTTTTTTTTCTTTTCATGATGGCAGGCAAGAGCAGAGTTGAAATCCTCTCTGAAACATCTGGAAAAGGTACGTGTGGGTCGGAGGGAGGGGGAAGAATTCAAACTTAATCCTCCTGGTGCAACTTTGTGTGTGTGTGTGTGTGTGTGTGTGTGTGTGTGTGTGTGTTTGAAAGAGAGTTTGTTTGAGTGAAGAGAGGGAAGGGGGTAGGAGAGGCAGGGAGGGCAGCCCGCCTTACTCGATCGGAGGGGTGTAGCCTCCGGCTTCAGTCCAGCCTGCGGCACTTGCTTTCTTTCGCCCGCCTGTGTCCGCGACAGCCCGCCATCTCAGGCAGGTGAAAGAGACTTTCTTTCACCCGCCTGTGCCCGTGACAGCCCGCCAACTCAGGCGGGCAAGAGAGACTTTCTTTCGCCCGCCTGTGCCTGCGGCAGCCCGCCAACTCAGGTGGGCAAAAGTCACTTTCTTTTACCCCCCTGTGCCTGCGGCAGCCCGCCAACTCAGGCGGGCGAAAGAGACTTTCTTTTGCCCACCTGTGCCCATGGCAGCCCGCCAGCTCAGGTGGGCGAAAGAGACTTTCTTTTGCCTGCCTGTGCCCGCGGCAGCCCGCCAGCTCAGGCGTGCGAGAGACTTCCTTTCACCCGCCTGTGTCCGCGGCAGCCCGCCAGCTCAGGTGGACGAAAGAGACTTTCTTTCGCCCACCTGTGCCCGTGACAGCCCGCCAGCTCAGGTGGGCAAAAGAGACTTTCTTTCGCCCACCTGTGCCCACGGCAGCCCGCCAACTCAGGCAGGCGAAAGAGAGTTTCTTTCGCCCACCTGTGTCTGCGGCAGCCCACCAGCTCAGGTGGGCGAAAGAGAGTTTCTTTCGCCTGCCTGTGTCTGCGGCAGCCTGCCAGCACAGGCAGGCAAAAGTCACTTTCTTTCACCCGCCTGTGCCTGCGGCAGCCCGCCAACTCAGGCGGGCGAAAGAGACTTTCTTTTGCTTGCCTGCGGCAGCCCGCCAACACAATCAAGTGAAAGTCACTTTCTTTTGCCCGCCTGTGCCCGCGGCAGAGCTCAGGCAGGCTGCCCCGAGCACAGGTGGGCAAAAGAAAGTGCTTTAGTGAGTGAGGTGTGGGGGAAGGGACTGCCTCACCAGCCATAAACCTCACCGCACGTTGCTGATCTCAATACATAATCCTACACATACTCATTGCAGCCAGGATTGCTTCTGCACAAATCTGGAAACAAATCAACACTCGCGGATGAAACAATAATTAGAAAAGTACTCAAATGCGCAGAGATGAACAAAATGACAATAGAACTAAAAGAAAGAGAGGAATTGGATTTCTATAAAGTATGGAATAAAATTTATAAGTGGCTAGAAAACAGAAGCCAAAACAGAAAATAGAGAATGCAAATATATGGTGATATAAATAATATTATTATGTGTTACTACTACTATTGTATTATAGGATAACGTAAAAGCAATAGGAAAGCATGCAGAATAGAGAACTATAAAGGCTAAGCATGAAAGCGGCTACAAAAGGCTGTATAATTACTTTATATTGTTATGTATGTTTTGTGTTTTGTTCTTTCTTCTTGTGTTTTTCTTTCTGGTTTTAAAGATTAAAACATTCAATAAAATTTATTTTAAAAAAATGAAATGTCATGCAGATTTTCAGAATTACAATTTTATTTTAAAGAGTTCTTTTAAAACTTCTTGCATCCTCAAATGTTTTGCAAGCCAACTATTTGTAACAACAATACACTTGCACAATTCAAATAGTTTTAGCAGATGTATACTTCATAATCTATCAATATTATGAAACTAAGTGACAAGAAGCAAATGTTTCTTAAGAGAATAATAGCTTCCAATTATTTATAAAAACCATCATAATGGTCTTTCTTTCAAAAAGCAGTAAGAACATCATTATAACTTGCAAAAATCAAGACATTTTTTTATTCCAGATAATCTTATTTACATCTTATGGCTGGTGGACATTGGGAATTATCAGTGCTACAAATCAATGTTTCTAATTATTTCAAATCACCGCAACTCACCAAGAGCTCCTCTGGTTCCTCCTTACCAAGAAGGGACCTCATAGCGCACTCTTATCACAAGTTAAGTCCTAATAAAGATCCCTGTACACAGTTGACTTTGCTTGTCTTTCACTAAGGAAGCTCTAAGTGACTCTTGTGTCATTTTATCATCCCCAGTAAATCAAAGATCTATACACAATACATGACCACAGACTACACAGGCTCAACCTGATCTAGGGCCCTTGGCACATGCTAATTCAAAACTAAAACAGTTACGGTAAACCTATGACACACATGTATAAGGTGATATGCCAAGACGTGGCATGCGAAGAAGAGACTTCTTAGGGGTTTTTTACAGGGGTTTTTAAATCAAATTTTAAGGGGGGGGGCGGGGGTTTGATTTGGATGGCTCAGACAAGCTTGGGGTGGAGTCTGCCAGAGCACAGGCCAGAGCTAACTAATGGGTGCAGGTCGGGAGTGCTGGGAAGGGTTGGGATTCCGAGGGAGACATTAAGCCATTCCATTGGGGGGTTCACCATCTCTACTGTTTGTGGGAGAGGCAGATATGGTGGGGGCCGAGGGCCAAATTATGTTTTGGGGACGCGGGTTCGCTGTTTAAGAGCGATCACGCGTTCCGACCCTCATCACCCTTCTCACACCCCCGGGTGCTCGGGATTACAGGACCCTGGTCTCCAGCTGGTGTCGCTTAACGCCAGGTCTGTGGTACATAAGACTCCCCTCATTTACGACCTCATACAAGAGGGTAGAGTGGACCTGGCATGCATTACAGAGACCTGGTTGGGCCATGAGGGGGTGTTCCCCTTAGTGAATTATGCCCACCAGGTTTCCGGGCGTTTCACCAGCCGAGAGCCCAGGGCAGGGGCGGAGGGTTGGTGGTGGTTATTAGGGAAAGTCTCGGACCTCAGGAGGCCACTGTGCCTCAGATAGGTGGGTGTGAGTCCCTTTTTGTGAAATGGGGCCTTGGAGTTCAGGTGGGCCTTTTTGTTACGTACCTGTCTCCCTGCTATGTTTCATCGGCCCTGCCGGAGCTGCTGAATGTGTTAGCTGGATTGGCGGTTGATTTCCCCAGGCTTATGATCCTGGGGGATTTCAATCTGCCTTCCATTGGCGAGACATCCGAGTCAGCTTGGGAGTTCATGGCTTCCATGACGGCTATGGACCTAACTCAGTTAATTCAAGGCCCCACCCATAATGGGAGACACATGCTCGACCTGATTTTTGTCTCTGGGCAGTGGATGAATGATCTAGATTTAGGGGATATTTCTATCCAACCCTTGTCATGGTCGGATCATTTCCTCATCAGGCTTGACTTCCATAGTGCTACCCCTCACCGCAGGGAGGCGGAACCGACTAGATGGAAGGTTCCTGAAAGGTTCCTGATGGAGCTTGGGACTTTTCCTGAATCCCTTGCTCACAACTCGACCGAAGCCCTAGTGGAAGCCTGGGATAGGGTAGCCATGGGGGCCTTGGATCGTGTTGTGCCTTTGCAGTCTCTGACCCGGTGTCAATCCCGGGTAGCTCCCTGGTTTACCGAGGAGCTCTAGGAGATGAAACGCCGGAAAAGACACCTAGAGAGTGGTTGGAGGGCCAGCCGGTCCGAATCTGATCGAACACTAGTAAGAATTCATATTAAATCCTACTTAGTGGTGATAAAAGCAACAAAACGGCAACATTTTTCCACTTTTATCGCATCCGCAGATAACTGCCCAGCTGCCCTGTTTAGGGTGACCCGCTCCTTACTCAACCAAGGAACTGGGAAAGACCCCTTGCAGGATAGGGCTGAAGAATTTGTTCAGTATCTGCAGGATAAAATCGCTCTGATCCGGACAGGCTTGGACTCTGACTGGGTAGAATCGGGTGAGTCGATGGGGTTGAATCTTGTCGAGACCAGGATGAGTTTGACCCTGTGACCGCCGAGGGCATGGACAGGATTATGGGAAGACTCAGTGCTGCCACTTGTGTGTCCCTCTTGGTTAGTCTCGGCTTCCCGGAAAGTGACACGAGGCTGGCTCCAGGCGATTACCAATGCTTCATTGAGAGAGAGGTTCTTTCCCACCATCTTGAAGGAGGCGGTGGTAAGGCCCCTCCTTAAGAAGCCTTCCCTGGACACAGCTTCTTTAGCCAACTATCGTCCGGTCTCCAACCTTCGCTTTGTAGCGAAGGTTGTCGAGAGTGCGCTAGCACGTCAGCTTCCCCAGTACCTGGATGAAGCTGTCTACCTGGATCCGTTTCAGTCGGGTTTCAGACCCGGATACAGCACGGAGACAGCATTGGTTGCGTTGGTCGATGATCTCTGGCGGGCCCTGGACAGGGGCTACTCCTCTGTCCTAGTCCTATTAGACCTCTCGGCGACTTTTGATACCATCAACCATGGTATCCTACAGCGACGACTCGGGAGGTTGGGAGTGGGGGCACCGTTTTACGGTGGTTCTCCTACCTGTCGGATCGGTCACAGTTTGTGTTGACTGGAGGGCAGGGATCGACCCTGAGGCGTGTCACTTGTGGGGTGCCCCAGGGGTCGGTTCTCTCACTGTTCAACATATATATGAAACCACTGAGTGAGATTATCCGTGGTTTTGGGATACGGTATCATCAATATGTTGATGATACCCAACTTTTCATCTCTACCCCAAACCACCCAAACGATGACCTCGACGTGATGTCCCAATGCCTGGAGGCTGTGCAGATCTGGATGGGGAGGAACAGGCTCAAGCTCAATCCCTCCAAGACTGAGTGGCTGTGGTTTCTGTCATCCCAATTTGTGCATCTTGTTCCATCTTTGATATAGGGGGAGAAATTTTAGCCCCCTGAGAGAGGGCCTGCAATCTGGGAGTCCTCCTGGATACGCGGCTTAGTTTAAAAAACACCTGACGGCCGTGACCAGGGGGGGCTTTTACCAGGTTCACCTGGTACATCAGTTGCGCCCCTTCCTGGATTGGGATGCTCTGTGCACAGTCACTCATGCCCTTGTCCTCTCTCACCTGGACTACTGTAACGCTCTCTACATGGGGCTGCCCTTGAAGAGCACCAGAATACGGCTGCGCAGGTTATCATGGGGGTACTTAGGTGCTCGCATGTTGCATCCCTTTTAGGCAGCCTGCACTGGGTACTAATTATGACCTTTAAAGGGCTCCATGGCTTAGGCCCGGGATACCTGCAAGACCACCTACTGCCACCGGTACCCTCCCACCATTCAGTGCGATCCCACAGAGTTGGCCGCCTCAGTGTGCCGTTGGCTAGACAGTGTTGGCTAGCAACCCCCAGGGGGAGAGCCTTCTCTATGGGAGCGCCTTCCCTCTGGAATGAGCTGCCCCCGGAGCTTCGTACAATCCCCAACCTCCGGTCCTTCCGACGCGCCCTAAAAAGTTGGCTTTTCCAGCAAGCTGGCCTGAACAAAATAAAATAAATGATTGATTATTGTTAATTTTAATTGATTTTTTTAAATGTTAT
Organism: Thamnophis elegans; assembly: GCF_009769535.1. NCBI lineage: Eukaryota > Metazoa > Chordata > Lepidosauria > Squamata > Natricidae > Thamnophis > Thamnophis elegans. Next base: position 25,715,555 of record NC_045548.1, read on the forward strand.
TGTTAATCTTAATTGGGTTTGTTTTTTGGATACTCTATCTAATTTTTTTTAACTTTTGTAATATGTGTCTTTTTTAATGTTGTACGCCGCCCTGAGTCCTTGGGAGAAGTGCACCATATAAATCCAATAAACAAACAAACAAACAAACAAGACGTTTAGGGTTACATACTGGCATTTACCAATATCCAAACACTCAACTATTCTTGAAATTATTGTGTGATTTTTGGAGGTTGCATGAAAATGGGGTGTGCTCTTACACAGCCTTCAGACCATCTGAAACTCATGCTCTCATGCAACCTTTGAACGCTCTCAAAATTACCATGAGAAAGGATCATGCTTTCACATGGTTTTGGAGGCAGCAGAGGCTGCAGAAGGCATTCTCCCAAGCTAGTTCAAGAATGAAAGTCTTGTGTGACCCAGAACTGCCTTGGGTAGGCTCCAGGGGCCTGTCAACAGAAATAGAACACTGCTTGAAGGTAAGCAGTGCAAATCAAATATTGAGAATAATCCACGTTTGGACTGTATATTTTTAATAAATTAATATGTAAAGAATTGTTTTCCTCGTTTAGGGGAGGGGGAGAGATAAGATGCTAGCAGAGTCAAAGTAGGCATTTTCTAAATTTTTTACACACCAAGCTTAAAAGGTTTGCCAATCAATAAATCTTTATTATGGTCATAGATCAGCAAAAAGGTTCACCATCACCGATCACCAGAGCTTAAGGAAACATTTAACCAACATTGCCTTAGTACTTGTTCACTATATTTCACCACTCTCCTGACCTCTGCCTGAAAGATGAGTCTTGATATGACAGTATTATAAGTATGTATGAACTGGTTATGCTATAAAAATTGTTTTCATAGAAATTCTATTTTCTCTAAAGGACAAAAAAGAATAAAGGTAGCAAAGGAAACAAGGAAGCAAAAATAACAGAAAAGTTTACAACAAAGATAACATAAAATTATTATATAGGAAATAGTTGTGTTTTTAAAAACAATTAAATAGCATACGTTCTTTCTTGAGAAAAAACATTTTTATCTGAAGTACCATGTTTCCCTGAAAATACGACATGTCTCGATAATAAGGCCATGCCACATTTTTCTGGTGGGCAAAAATATAAGCCCTCCCCCATAAATAAGCCCCCTGGACCTCCGGCCAGGCGGTATCCCAAAGGTGCCAAGCTGCGGCAAAGGTGATTGCGTTGCTTAGCGCCTTCGGGATGCCTCTAGGTTGGTGAGCGGCTCTGTGCCCAGCTGAAGAGGGGGGTTGTCGGGTGGCTGCTCTCTTGCGAGCGGGCTCCCAAAGAGCAGGGCACAGCCTCATGGGCGAATGGCAGCAGTGCAGTACAGCAGCCATGAAGCAACCACACTCATGTGCAGCCACCCAGGCAAATCCCCTTTCCAGCCGGGCACAGCGCCATTCACTGACCTAGGGGTATCACCAAGTGGCATGAGCGCCTGTTTGCTGCCGCCCAGCTCCAGCGGCTTGGTGCCTTCAAAATGGCAGTAAATGGCGTTCTGCACGACTGGAGGGGGTTGCGCGAGCGGCTGTTCCGCTCTCGCTCACATGCCTGTCAGCCTCACGAAGCATGGCCCAGCTCTCATTGCAGAGCCAGGGCACTTCCGCCGCTGCTGCAGCCGCATAGCTCTTTTTGTGGCTTCCCAACCGAGTCTTCCAGCAGTGGCTGGTCTAGATGTACGCTCTATGGTTGTACGCTCTGCCGGCAGCTGGCCCACAACCATAGAGCAGAGAGCTGGGCCATGTATTGTGAGGCTGGCAGGCGCGTGAGCGAGAGCGGAACAGCCGCTTGCGCAACCCCCCCTCCAGCCGTGCAGAGTGCCATTTACTGCTATTTTGAAGGCACCAGTCAGTGAATGGCACTGTGCCCCAGCTGGAAAGGGGGTTTGCCGGGTGGCTGCGCATGAGTGTGGTCGCTTCATGGCTGCTGCGACAGCGCAACACAGCCATTCGCCCATGAGGCTGTTCCCGGCTCTTTGGGAGCCCGCTCGCAAGAGAGCTGCTGCCCAGCAACCACAAAACAATAAACTCTCCCCTCATAATAAGGGCCAAGCCATATTTTCTGTTTAAAAAGAAAATAAGACCCTGTCTTATTTTCGGGGAAACACGGTATTAAATACACAACAGTATTAAAAACCAAATCAAGTTAATAACAAAGTTTAAAAAGTGATTTTAGAAACCAGTAACATGGTAATAAACAGTTAGCTGTAACTATTAAATACTGAAATGCTATTTTAATGATAGATCTGTATGAAAATACTGAAGTCAGCAATAAATATTATACTATACAATTCAAAGCTACTGTAACTATCCTATAAAGATTCTTATCTTTTTTTTAAGTACCGTTATTTTCTTTGGTTGCAATTGTATTAAATCTTCCAGTTGCTTTTCGAGATGTCATTAACTTTAGACCCTTCTTTATCTCCAATCTGAAGTTAATTCTCTAGGCAACATGCTGCTTACTGAGTTGAAGGATTAAACATAAGGATTTATGGAGAAAAGCGGCTTTGGATACAATGCTATTATACCATGATAACTTGCACATACACTGACTGCTCTACAAATGTATGTGCATACACACACTGTTCATTTAAAAGAAATGTGATATATTTCGAATGAAAGGAGCCCTGTTTTAGAAATATCCATGCTGATATTCCTGTCCTATTTAATAGGTCTGTCAGTATCCATATCCCAAGGTGATATTTGGGGTAAAATTAATCTATTAAAAAATAATACCTGAAATATAGAGAATGGGATGAATTCCTAAATTCATCTGTATCCACCCTGGAACCAGAAAAAGGAAGTCTAGTCCTTTATTTCCACTTCAATTCCTCATGCTTCTAGATATTCAGAGAAAATCAAATAGTATCTTAAATAACCTTGCTTCTACCTGGAAACACATCAACATACCAGTCACATGCACAAACAAGCACACAACGTTATCTCTGTTCATATTAGCTCATGAACCTGTTCACATATTCCTTGCTTTTTCTATTGGAAAGTAGCATCTCTCTGAAGGGCCTACTACTTCAAGTCACATTGGTAGCCCACTTTCACTGCTCCTTATCATGTAATCAACATAAGTAAGAGATTGCTGTTCTGACTCACGATGATGGGAAATCTTGAAGCATCAGCCCTCCAAGGCCCCATTCTATCTTCACCTGTTAATGAAGCAATCTATGGATTCCTTTTGCATACCATATATCTTGTTCAAAGAGTCAAGAGATCCCAAGGATCTCTGGTCAGCTGGGCTTCCAATTCTTAAACAAGGAGAGCTTCCAAATTCAACCCATACACTAAGGTTGAATATTTTTCTTGATATGCCATAGGCTGTCTATGCCCAAGAAGTGTAGTTATACCATATATATTTGATATTTCTGTTGCATGTATTTTATGAGTGTCCTCATATCTGTCCTCTGCTTTGATGCTTTAATACATGTAGGAGGAGAGAAATGGAGATACTAAAAAAAATCACAGAATCTTAAACTTTCCCCTGCCCACTACAGAATTGAGACTCTTCCTGAAGATGTCAAAAGAAAGGCAATCCATTTCTTCCTAAGAAACTAGCGCAACCATTGAACTGTTCTTACTAAAAGTTTTGATTAAATAGAATTTTGGTGATTGATTACTACCATGTTCTCCATATTCACAAAAATAAGAATGTCATGTATAGATAGCCTTTGATTTACCAACCCGCTTTTACTTTTTTTGCAGTAGTCATTAAGCAAACCCACTGTCTGCCAAGGGGGTGTTCTTTTATGGAAATGGAATGTTGTAGATCATATGACAGTAGGATGCTGCAAATGGAAATAAATGTAGACCAGTTGTTGAGCACCCAAAATGTGATGCTTTGATCATGCCAACCATCGAAACTTCGAATCCAGGTTGTAAGCGACTTATCATAAGTTAAGGACTACCTGTATTTAATTCTTTTCTTTTCAATAGATTTTACTAACTTTAAACATGATAAACTCCCTCAATCATTCCTAATAGGACTTAGTTTCTAAATCTCAAATTATCTTTTTTCTTTTCTTTTCTCCAGTTTCAGTTTGTTTCAACTGTAATTAAGGTGAAGTGTCCAGAAATGCATACAATATTTGAAAAGGGGGTCAGATCAATGAGAGTATAGAAGAATTACTAATTGTGCAACTATAATTCTATTGATGCTTTCTATAACTATGCATTCCTTTTTCTGTTTCTTTCTCTTTGCAGTAATTGCCGACTCATATTCAATTTATAATTATCTATAATTTCAAATTTTGTTAACAACTACTATAACCAAGCTAGTTATCACTCATTCTCTATGCATTTGATTTTTTTTCTACGTGAAAAGCTCTGCATTTTTTCTGTGTACTCAGTTACAATTCTGTTATTTTCAGCCCAGTTCTCTAATATTATTTGCCTATAAGCATTCTTGTTGGTAAAACTTTGTTAATACATATCTCAATCCAGTTATGAAATGTAAGTCCTGCAGAGACTAACTGCAGTTATAGACAGGTGTGTGTTCATTATTTTTAATGTGCATTTATATTTTATTTCTCTGTTCTCCACTTAACAGATAGAAAAGTTCATTATATTTTTATATATTTGACATAAAGTAAACCACTTAAGTGAGGCATAAGAATAGTTTTGGATAGTTTCATTACCGTAAGAATTATACCTTCATTGTAAATCAACTTTACCAGATTATACATTTCTGTAAATAAAAGCAGATCTTGGTAGAAGTATAAATACCATATAAACATGCATTGATTGCAATGTAACAATATCAACATAAAATCATTTCATTCAGAGAAATGTTTGCATTATACAAAGAAGTAAAAAAATAGATAAGATATGTAAGTTAAAATTAAAACAAATCAGCCATCAGATCTGCCAATATATGTTATCCATATTGTATATTCATTTGATTTTTTTTTTCAGGCTTTTGTTTGGACAAATGATTCTAAACATAAGCTTTCCTAATCATGACTATAAAAAGCATATTCATACTCTTGTGTATTCTGAACTGTATAACTCAGACCCAATAGTAAGACTTGGTCATCACTGTTGCATTCAATTATCCATATTAAGCAGAGAACATTAATAGCCTAACAACTACCCTGGATAGCTCACGTCATCCTGGTGAAAATAATGCTATCAATTGTATTCTAGTTTATGGTAATCATATCCAGTTTTGCAGGAACTTATCCATATTTCCAGAGCCTGAAAAAAAAACTATGGAAAAATTCTAATACTTTAATCATTGTTACTGGATTATTTAGGTAGTTTAATAAAGCATGATTATCACATCAAAGACAAAATAAGAAATAAACAATAATCCTTTCATTTTATGTGGGCGTAATCTTCTTAGAATTATACAAATAACTTCATTATAACTAACCTTGAGTGCTGGATTTTAAAACAAGTATGATTGTTTTAAATCATACTTGGTTTTAAAATCACGTGGCTTTAAATAAAAATTGACACTGAATATTAGCTACTTCAAATGCTTTATTGCTTTTATTGAAATCAAGCACTTTAGATATATTGATAATTTCCTAGCTGATTAGTGGTTTTTTCCCCTGAACTGGCTCTTATATAAACGAAAAAGAGAAAGAGACAGTTGACAATTAACTTTCTTACCATATATTTAAATGATTACGATTTTCAGTTTACAAAGCAAGAAAAGTGACAATCTTTCTAAGGCTACATACCAAATTATCCAAATTTTAAAATACAGAATTTATTAGGGTGATAATTTTCTTCAAAATCTCTAGGATGTTTTCCCTGTTTTTCTCAATATAGATAAGAATTTTGAGGTTACATTGACTATACATTTTTGAAGTCTTAAGTAAGTCTTACCTTTAAGCTGTCTTGATCAGCTGGTTAGTGAAAAATGCTATCCATCAATCACAATATTGTTCACATAGTTTTCCCGAGAATCCTTCATGAATTATCACTAACTTCTGCAAGGCCAGTATCAATAGGGACAGTTAATTGTACATTAGGGACTTATAAATGTTCTTTAGTAATCTGAAATAGTAATTCACAGTATAATTGACTAGCCCCAAGAGTATAGAAAGAGTACACACATGCATCTTTTCAGCTTTTCTAATTTCAAGTTTCCAACCCATTGAGTAGTTTTAGTTTAGCTTAAGTTGATGGATACCAATGCAGCTTCCTTTACAATTTCATGGATGAATTGTTGAATTGGTTAAGGTTTAAGTGCCACTCTCCTACTGAACTGTTGGATGAATACATTTGCTGTTATGTACAAGTCTGAGGAATGGTTTCAGTATAACTATCAATTATGCTACACTGTTTAATTAGAGACACCATATAATTACATTCTCTTTTCAGGGCATTTCCATGTGCATGACTCTACAAGATGCACACATTGTGCCTCTGCCTGTCCCATTCCCATCTCCGCCAATTAACATTTCTGCCTTATATAGCAGCTGAGGTCACTCGACCTAGGAACAAACAGTGCATAGTTTTATAAAAGCAAAAATCTGTCCACAGGACACCAACAGAAGGAAAAAGAGATTAGGTGTGAAAATACTGCAAAGGCGGTGAAATAGTTTTATTGTTACATAAAACTGGTTTCCTAAAAGGAGTCCCAGTATTCTTGAAGGGAGTTGTCACATATGTTCACTTGCAAAGTGCAGATCCACCAGTGACAAAAATAACTAAATGTTTGGAGCCTGAGAATCCAGTGAATCTGAAATTTAAGCCTCATTCTCTGTCATTGCACAGGTAGTCCTTGACTTACAACCACAATTGAGCCCAAAATTTATGTTGCTAAGTGAGACAGTTGTTAAATGGGTTCTGCCCCATTTACAACTTTTCTTGCCATTGTTGTTACTGCACTTACCACTGCAGTTGGTAAGTGAATCTGGCTTCTTCATTGACTCTGTTTGTCAGAAGATTACAAGAGGATCACATCACCCTAGGACACTGCAACCATTATAAATATGAGTCAGTTGCCAAACATCCAAATTTGGACCATGGAAATGCTGCAACGGTCATAAGTGTGGGAAAACAGTCATAAGTTACTTTTTTCAGTGCTATTGACTTTGAATGGTGACTAAACAAACTGTTGTAAGTTGAGGACTGTTGTTTTTAGCTGACTTGTGTTCTAAAATTGTAGGATAGTGTAATGTCTTATCAACAACCACCTTCTACCAATTAGCAATCCGAAGGATCAGAATCTCCATTCTTCACAGAAAAGCACTGAAATCTGATTTCTTCTGACTAACCAGAAGAAGTTTGATGTGGGGAGAGGAAACCAGAAAAACTGCACCTCTGCTCCTCATTCCAGCATGTCCCCATGAGCCTCTTCCCTCTCCAGGAAGGAAAGAGCCTCACCTGTTAAACCACTAGCAACTCCTGCCCAGTCAATCCTACTTTGCCAGTGAACATTCTAGTTTCTCTCTCACTCTTCCCAGTCAGACACCCCATTAAGAAATTTCAAATTTCAGCCACAATTCCAAAGCAGCCAATGGTCACTCACCCATGCTTTTTGCTATCAGTGTATTGGGCTCTGGGGACGTAGGAAGATGAAAAAGAGAATGTGGATATGCCCCTTCCATCTTTCCCCCCAAATTTTTTTTAACATACATATAATATAATCCAAAGTATACCAATACATCTTAACAAACATTTTTGAGTATTCAATAATATATCAATTCCTTTTGCCATTAAGCCTCTTCAATTTTTATTTGCTCTTCTGCTTTCCATACACCATATTATAGTCTATTTCATCTTCAGCTCTCCTTCTCACCATCTCTTCTCCTCCCTACCTTCTTTCTTCCCTCTGCCCTCCCTCTCTTCTCTACTTTCCCTTTCTCTCTCTCTCTCTCTCCTCTTTCCACACCTTCCCTCTCTCCTACTCTTTCCCTCCCTTCTCTTTCCCTCTCTCCTGTCTCCTTTCTCTCTCTTTCCCTCTCTTTATCACCCTTCCATTCTCTATTTTACGTGGTGTATTTCCGCCTTTTAGCAAACCGCATTTAATATCAATGGCATTAATAATTATATTCCCAAAGAAAAAAGAAAAAAATGTTTTCCATATTGCTAGTTTTTCTTTTAGAGGTATACCTTTATACGAATTCCATTTGTCCGTCCCCCCTCCCTGTAATAACCTCTTTTTTGGAGTGCAGTGCAAGGCAGATTCAAATTTCCCGCTATCCTCATAATGCTATTACATACTTTTACATCATTAAGCGCCCATATTTTGTCTCATTTTGTAATTTTAACTATATATTATTAGGCGTATTTCCACATTTTCCCTCCATTTTTCCCCTCCTCTGATAACTTTCCCAATTAATGTTTTTCTTATTTGTAACCTGGCATAATCATTTCACCTTCCATTATTAATACGTATCAACTAGCCTACTATCTTTATTCACCTTAGTTAATTTACCTTGAATTCTTTTTTGCTTGCAATCTTTTCTATACCATACACACATATTACATTTCAGTGTTACAGTTAATTAAAGTTCACAATAGGATATGCTTTATAAACACTCTCCACCTCCCCCCCTCATCTACCAATTTTTATTTTTTCTTCCATTTATCTATAAAGAATCTTAAATCCCAATCTCTGAACTTCTCCTTTCTCTCTCTGCTATTTATATATCTTTTCTTCCAATCTTTTTATAACATTTTGCTGTACCATTTGTCGTACCCTCTTCAGGATTTCCTTTTGTCTCCTCAGGCTATTTTCCCTTTTTCTTTTCTTATTATATTTTCCCCCTGTAATAAACTCTTTTCTTTCTTTTGTTTTTTTTTAATTGGGACACGCTCTTTCCTTTTCTTTGTGCCCATATTAAATCCAATGAGATCCTTTATCTGCTTATTATTTTCCTCACTCTCTCTTGTTTTTTCTATCTTTGGGTTTTCATTTTCACTTCTTTCCATAATATCCAAGCTATTGTCCTTTCTCAACCCAAATGATTCATGCATATTTTTCAACATTTCACATATTTTTTTAAAATCCCACTCCTCCATAATGCCCAACTTTTAATTTGCTATTTTCCTTCTTCAGGTCATATTCCAATTCTTTACATTTCAAAACTCCTCCCTTCTAACAAAAAAGGAAAAGGGTTTCATTGTAAAAAAATGTAGACAAACTGCTTATGCCCGATTCAAAGTTCCAAGATCCTCACCATCAAAATCAGCTCTTTCATTTTCTTTTGTTCTTCCAAATGAGCATTCTTTCTGGTAGAAATGTAAATGTAACCTTTAACTTCACAAAGACGCAAAATGCAAATTTTAACAAAGGAGTAGGAGAGGAGAGGGGATTTCTTCTTTAATTTTAAATCTTGTTGAAATTGTGTGGAAAGCAAGCCTTTTGCTTTGTTAAACTCTGGCTGCCAGCTTTTTCAACTCCCAATTTTGTCTCTGCCTGGTAATGCTTGTTTTTTTCTGGTAAGTGCCTCTGCTTTTTAGCTTTGTTTGAATGTAAACTTTAATCTTTAACTCCACAGGAGCACAGAATACAGATTGTAGCAGAGAAGTGGGAGGGGGGTATTCTTCTTCAGTTTTAAATTGTAGGGTTTTTTTCCTCCTCCCCTTCAGCTCCTTTGTAAAATTTCCATGGGGTTTGGGGTTTATCAATTACCCGGTTTTAATGTAAAATCTTTCCAGGTTTCAAGTTCAGCTAGAGAGAAGATTTTTTTCTGTATTAATAAAATATCCAGTCCTTCTTTTAATTCCGTCTCCTAAGCTAGATAAACAGTCCATTCTCTTTGGGCTTTAATGTTTTTAAACCACCATCTTTTTTATTTTTCTCTTTGTTTTACCACGCAGTTCCTAATTCCTCCATTTATGCTAGTTTACGTTTGAATTCTCTCCTAATCACAACTCCACTCTTATTCTATCGATGGGTTTTTAAATCTTCTCACCCAATTTTGTCACTTTGTCCAGCCATCACTCCTGTTCTTGTGCTTAGCCCAGTTGCCTCCAACTTTATGACAGACATTTTGCCATGTCTGCCTCCCCCATCACCAAGTCATAGAGCTAGTCTCTGGCTTTCGAGGAACCAGTTTCTTCACTTTTGGCCATTCTAGACACCTCTCTTTTTTCATCTTCCCTCCAAGAAGGCTCTGGTCTAAAAGACACCCCCCCTCGCAGCAATGGTTTGTCAGCCCTGGATTTCATGGGTCCCTCAGGAGCCGCTTTTCAGTCTGTCTCGTTGCGGTGCTAACTGGAAGTCAACTGCTCCTTCCATCTTTCCTTGTGCCATGCAACTTACAGTCTTAAGGGAAGTGTAGTCTTAAGACAGCACTGGAATGGCCTGAACTTTGCCAAATTTCAACTCCTTAGGGGAATACTAGATTTTGGACACATTTAGTAAACTAATTCATTTGATTCTACAATTTGCTGTTCTATGATGCACCATTTTGCCCAATTAAAGGTAACAAAGTAACAAACAGATATTAGTGTTTTAGTAGTACATAGATTTTATGCTAAAACACCAAATCAAGACAATATATTGCCTGTGGCCCTGAACATGATTAATTAATTACTGACTTAATTACTTTCTCAGACTGAAATTAAAATCCCATCAATAACTTTACCTAGAATTTAAAACAAATGAACAAAGAAAAAGAAAAAAAATTGGCTTTTGTCCAGAATTAGTCATTCAATACAGCACCATGTAGTTTAAGCCAATGGACTAAGAATGCATATTTCCACATGTATGATACAAACTAATATACAATATAATATTCAACTACTTCAGGATATGCCAGTGATAATCAAGATACCCATAGGAAGCATGATGTAGTAGATTAAAATAACTGGGAGAAGTAAGCACAGCTTTCCTTAACACCCCTAGTGGTAGCATGCTACAGTGAATTTAGAAATGGCACTTAGTTTATAAAACCATACTGCCTTTAAACAGTCTTTTCTTGACAATTAATTTTGCTTTATTAGAAATTCAATGACAAAAACTAGTATGCCTACAGGAAAGAAGTTGTGAACTACATTAGTTTAATTTTCAGCTAATATTCCAATCTCTCACTGCAAATGAAGATTTTATATCTATTTAAGCCAATGATGATGAACCATTTTTCCCTCAGTTCCAAAGTGTGTGTATGCATGCTGACACCCATCATCCAATGGCTCCCCACAAAGGCCTCACCTCCTGCACAAACACATGTGACCCCGTGCTCCCCTGCCCCCCCCCATACACGTGCATCCCATTTTGGTGTTAGCAGGCCTCCCTGAAGCATCCTGGGACAAAAAACACCCCCGCATCCCCCCACCCCTTGTGCATGTGCACATGGCCCCCTACCCCATTTTTGGTCCCCCACCCCTCCACGCATGCACATACAACCCCCCACCCCCACACATGCCTATGCTTTTCCCAGCAAAAACCCAAAAATCAGCTGGCCAGCAGGAGGCACGCACGCATGCGCAGTGGAGCTGACCTGGGTGACTCTGAGCAGCATACAACAATCCAATAAAACAATAAATATTAAATCATCATTACTGTTACATAATAATTATTAAAAACCTTTAAAACCTAAATAACTAAACAAGAAAATAAAATAACTGAAACAAAGATGTTAGTAATAAAAGATCCATTTCACAAGTTCACATATCCAGGCCTGCAGGCATATACTGAATATCCTTGCTCACACCAATGATCTATATGCAAAGAACAACATTTGAATTCCTCTTCACTGCAGTTCATGTCAACATTGTGATATAAGGTGCCAAAGTCCCAACACGGATTACTGAAGAATTTATAAGTATCACTGCCTTGTTTGCTTCAGATGGAAATACTTCAGAAGTAATAAATTCTATATTCAATTTTGTTCTGACACTTAACTATTGTTAAAAAACTTAACACACCTTTAATACAGCAGATTGTGTTCTAAAGAGACACGAACTCTTCAGTTTTGCAAATTTTAATTATTGTCACTTATTCTCTATACGTCTCAACATTCCAGAGTCTTCAGCTAGTAAAGTTTTGCCACGTCATATTTGTTCTTCCTGCCATTTATTCCCATCTTGATGAGGAAGTCTTCATGCCCTTTTTATTCTTCACTATGTTTGGACAGATTATAAGGAAACACTGATACACAATTTCAGAAACTCAATTCAGCTTCCATTCTTTCCTTTATGTCTCTGTAGATTTCTAAAAATTAAAACATAACATTACGTAAAGTAGACTAAATGGTGAAGAATTATAGTACAGCTACTTGTGCTTTTGGTGCCGCATCATAATTTCTCCATATTTTCAATCTCTCCCTTTTCTTCTTGCAAGAGCCTTCACTAATTTAACTTACCATTTATCTTCTATTTTTCTACATTAATTAAAACTCTGTCCTCCAGAAGAACAAAGTCAGGGTCATAGAGAGAAGAAGTTCCCTTAAGTACTAAAATAGTATCCTATAATCATTTGTGTGTCAGAGGAATGTATTGCATGGACATAGGAAAGAAGGATCAGATGCACTTAAATATGTATTGCAAGTATGATAATAAACGTTTTCCCATATAAATACTATTACTTGACATCATTTTACGAGAGATCCTGGAATAGGTCTATGGAGTATTTTTACAGACTTTGAGACAGATGTTTTACATAAAAATTAATTCTATACAACGCTTTATAGAATTAGCTGCATGCTAGAAAGGCCCAGCTCTGTCCTTGATAACAGGATAAATTAGTTACGGAATATCTTGAGTATAAAAAAAACATATTCATCTTTACTAAGTGGCCAAGCTGGATGCATTTTTAAACATTTCTTCCTTATTTTTGGCTTCTAGTTTATTCTTCCACATCTTGACCATTTAAAAAATATATAATTATTGTCAATTCCATGCTTTGATAATCACACTTTTGTGCTTTTCGTTCATATTTTTTCTTTCTTTTCTGATTATATACATATACAGTATGTTCAATAACTTGGCTGGTTAATATCTTGCATTTATGTAAAATATTTTCAGCTTGTTACAGGGATAAAACTGTTATTTTTTTATTTCATTTTTTAAAGACCACAACACTGTATTTATTCTTTCAAAACATTGATACACATGAATGTAATTATATATAAAGGCAGTTTTAAGATGTTGTTTTAAATTCAAAGAATTTATTTTAACAGTAAAGCAGGAGAGAACAAATTCAAACTATGAGTTTATTGCATATGAGCTACCCTAGGAATTTTAAAATTAAAAAGTTAGTTTTGAGATAAATAAAATGAACTGCCCATATAAGCATTAATAAGGAACTAATTCCTTAGGTTCCCACTTCACTGGATAATTGTACCTTTGGGCTAATATGAATATTTTAGTAAGTGGCATACAGTTTATGTAACCCAGAAAAAGCTATGTGTATTATTCTCATTGAAAGCCATTTAGAGCATGTTACAATTGACTATTGACTTTTTACAAAAACCCAAAATACATTTTTGCTTCTGGCTTAAAGTACTCTTACTGAAGGATAGCAGTCAAGTGGCCATTTTCACAAGTCCAGTGCCATTCCTTTTAACTAGTAAATGCCGTTACCAAATTTTATTCCAAGTGTTTTATTCCATTAATAGAAGTTAGAAAAGAAAAGCCTAGCAAATTTAAGTGTCTTCCTTTTCCAACCTAGTATTCAATAATTCATTGAAGAGTATATTTCAAAACTTCTCTTAAGCTTTGGGAATTATTAGATAAGCACAGCCTATATTGATTTTTTTTCAGTTATTAAATATTAAGGTATTTTAAAGTTGAATTCTGGTAAATGCAATATATAATTTCTCAGCAATGGCTAGAGTTTAAAGAGAAACAAGATTCTGAGGTGTCTTGAGCATATTTAAAATACACATTTTAAAAAAGTTTTTTTATGTTCACCCAAATAGATCATGAAAAAGATATGTGCAATAAAAAAACAACTCTGACAATTTCATTTTTTTTATCATTTGATACCACATAATTATAGAAAATGCTATGTGAAAGGCATTTAGGAAACTGTAGACAAATCAGGCTTCACTTCTGAAAAAATGTTACTTTATTTAAGCCATGGTTGACATCTATGTTAGGTTTCTCTGACACTGTCTTCCTCTATTCACCGTTCTAACATATAACACTGATGTACATTATTTTATGAGCTGATATTATTTCTATCCTAGAAGCATACAATCTTTGAGTGGGCCTAGCTCTATATCACATCTTCAAGTGTCACTTAAGGTAAACATTTAATTTAATTTACAATTAAAATACAATACAATACAATAGCAGAGTTGGAAGGGAAAGTCAGGACACAAGAGGGTTTGATAATAAGATTAAAAAATTATGCTACTGTTTTAAGTGTAGTAGGTCTTTTAAGCTACTACTATACAATACAATAATACAATAGCAGAGTTGGAAGGGACCTTGGAGGTCTTCTAGTCCAACCCCCTGCCTAGGCAGGAAACCCTAGACCGTTTCAGACAAATGGCTATCTAACATCTTCTTAAAGACTTCCAGTGTTGGGGCATTCACAACTTCTGGAGGCAAGCTGTTCCACTGATTAATTGTTCTAACTGTCAGGAAATTTCTCCTCAGTTCTAAGTTGCTTCTCTCCTTGATTAGTTTCCACCCATTGCTTCTTGTTGTACCCTCAGGTGCCTTGGAAAATAATTTGACTACCTCTTCTTTGTGGCAACCCCTGAGATATTGGAACACTGCTATCATGTCTCCCCTAGTCCTTCTTTTCATTAAACTATACCCAGTTCCTACAACTGTTCTTCATATGTTTTAGTCTCCAGTCCCCTAATCATCTTTGTTGCTCTTCTCTGCACTCTTTCCAGAGTCTCCACTTCTTTTCTACGCCATGGTGACCAAAACTGAATGCAGTATTCCAAGTGTGGGCCTTACCAAGGCAATACAAAATTATTATTTTTTCTATATGTAAATTAAAATACCATTTTGACATCATTTCTCTGAATTCTGGGGCAGACCTCAAGTTTTGGGACAAGTTGGCCATCCTGCTCAAAAGTAATGCATTGCTGCAGCAAATACTAGATATTAGTGACCAGAGTAATATAATGTCAGGCTACCTTTTTTTCCTACCATCTCTACTGGTTAAATAAGCCCACTGAACTTCCTGAGTGGCAGCCAGGCAGATGAAAAGCAAAGATAATACTATTTGAATAAACCTCTATGACTATATATTCACACCGACTGTAATAAAAATATATCCAGACCAAAAGTAAAGCACAACTGATGTGCTGTTGGCAAACAAAATCCAACTTGTTGGAATCCTCCCCCAAATATTTTATAATGTAACAAAACACTGGACACCAACAGTAATTACAATCCTTGCTTGGGCCATAAAGCAGTGTCTAACTAGCTCATCAGGTTCCATTTTCTAATTTGAACTGGTGAAAAATTCAGTAATTAGAAATAACAAACGAAGGGATGAGACCTAAGCTCCTCTACTGTGAGCAGATAAACAAACTTCTCATAGAGGCTAACAGGAAAAAAATTACTCAGACTGAAAGTGAAATACCTGTACATCTGTTTGTTCTTCTTATCTCCCTTTTTTCTCCTCCCCTCCCCTCCCAAATCTGCTTATCCTGATTGATGATTACTGGGAGCTGATAATTAAGTGTAAATAGCTTTTTCATAGACACAGTATAATTAAACTAGCCCGCACATAATTTTAAATGAGTATTAGAGCTCATTTATGAAGCTTGTCATTTTCTATTAGTTCTCTGTCACAAATGTTAGATAGAAATTGTTTGCGAAGAGGAGGTGAAAAGGGAGAAACGGAAATGTCAAAAACAAGAGGAAACTGTAAAATGGCACAGAGCGCCTGGATGAGGTGTTTGCCTACCCATGTGCTGCCTGTCTTTCTCAATTTATCATCAGAAAGGACAAGGGTCCTCAAAAGGGACAAACGTTCATAGTCACAAAAATGGAGCAGGATGCCTCCTCAATTGCCAGAGGCCAAAAGGCTGCTTGTCCTAAACTGTCAGTTTATTTATGGCCTTCACTGCAATCTGCCTCCTGTCAATGTGAACTTCACAAACAGGGAATAAGCACATCTATACATTATTCAGAAAGACAGTGATTAACAGAAAAATCAAAAGATATCAAGCAGATGTTTGTCATGCATGTCCACAGTTTTTTTTTTTATTATTATTATTACAGCTTGGCATTCCCTCAGATTAATAGTTAGAGGGGAAAGTCCAAATGAAAGGGCTTAGCCAAACCCCTATCAGTCTAGGAGTTATAAATACAGTAGACATATCAGAAAAATAAGGAAAATGTTGGTACCAAAGCTTCCAGCAACATTAGCATAAAATAAAAACCTCATAGGAATAATTAAAATTTAAGAAAATAATGGAACACAGTAAGATCCTGATAGATGACATATTGCAAGATCCAGGGAGTCTTAAAGCCCAAAGCCAGTTTGTTTTGCTCAAGTTGAAGTCTGTTCTTAATCGTATAGCCACCAGACACCAAGAATGGACCTGTTTATTTATTTGTTTGATTGATTTCTATAACCACGCATGTCAGCAAACAACTTTGGTCAATTCACAGTTCAAAATACGTTGCCTGCCATTTCCAGATACTTTCTATCCATCCCATAATTGGGAGAGTGGACATGTTCCCAGTTTCGTTGATTTTCCAGACAGGGAAATCTGGAAAGTCAATGTGGGAAATCCATTAACAAGATGTTGTTTGTAGGCAAACAACAATAAAGAACTACTCAGAAGAAACTCCATGTGTTGTTCTTGGTTCTTTGAGTTTGAGAAAATCATTTCTAAAGGAAGAATATACCACCAGCTGGGTCCAGTCACGCATCATCTCCTGGGCAGACTTATTAGTCAAGTGATACATCACAGCTGGCTGAATTTACTATTCCAAAAAACAGAATACAGAATAACAGACTCGAAAAGGAGTCTGTAGGTCATCTAGTCTTACCCCCTGCTCAAGCACCTTACACCATTTCTGACAAGTGACTCTCCAATCTCTTCTTGAAAGCCTCCAGTGTCAAAGCACCTACCTTTCTTTCTTCTCAGATTCAATAGACCCTAACTCCCAACTCAAGCAAGATCATACTTAAGGTTAGGAGCGATCTTAGAGTGATCTGAATCAGAGTTGGTATTCTGCCGGTTCGCCCCAGTTCGGACAAACCAGTAGTGGCAGCGGCCCACCTGCCCAGACGTCATCACAGATGCTCTGCACATAAGCGAAGTGAACGTGCGCACACACTCCCGATTCTGAACTGGTAGCGAAGCTAAGAGAAAACCATTACTGATCTGAATGGCTTTATTCCAACAAATTCTGAATAACTGTATCCTAAATTCTAGTTAGCAGATACTTTAACAGTGTTGTGTTTACTTTATCATTCATGAACTACATTAAAAAGTTGTTTCTATTCACCCTAGTAGATGTGGCATAGCGATATGCTTCACATCTATCCTGCACGACCCAGAAATCATTCCTTTTTAGTTATAGTATCTGTGCTAGGGAATACCTGATCCCCTAAGATTAAACTGGTCCCAGTCCTATTGGCCTTTTTAAAAACATTTCAGGCATGGTTATTTGCTGAAATAAATTAGGAAATCTGGATAAGATTTGTCATTATTCTGAGGGCTTTTTATTCCCAGCTGCCATTTCTTTTTCTTTGGATTATATGTAATATGTATTTTTACAGTTATTCACAGTTACTTTATCTTAAATTCTATTTGCCATCCAAAGTTGTTCTGGTGAAAAGGAAATCATGCAAATCAAAGTAAGTAAATACTTTAAAAAAAAGTTGATTAGAGAGAAACACAATGAAGATGTATAACTCTAAGAAAACATTTTCAATCTGTATTGAATATCTGGACATGAAAAATGACAAAGCTGAACTCAGATACAGTTATGAAAATATTTCTACATGCTTATTTGTACAATATTAATATATTAATTTAATCATTTAATTTTATACCATGCTGTCAAATTAATTTGCAATATAAAGGAAAGCTTTTAGCAATCTCATTATCACTTTACTTTCAGGTACCTACGGGTGAAAATGACATTTTCATGATGTGTCCAAATGAAGGATGCATGTAGTAGGAAAGGAAATGAAGTGCTTCTTTATTATTTTGGGAAAATAAACGTAACTATATAATAAGTTGTACTTTCAAGAATTTTTGGTATTAGAGTATTGGTTTATGTCACCATGATAAAAAGAGACTAAAATTAAAAAGTTTTATATTAAAGTTATATCAAGAATTTTCCAAATAGAAGATGATAGATTAGACAGACAGAGACAGACAGACAAGACATACTAAGATGTAAAAAGGAACTCTTAGAACCACTAATATCAATATTAATGTCTATGATATAACATTCCCATTTGGAAAACAACATTTGCTAGCCAACCTTATTTTGTATACCCTGTACATTTGAATTCATCAGATTTTTGAAAAGAATTATTTTCCAGGATTTCATATTGGTTAATTACAAATAATAGACATGCTAGAATATTGGGCTGTCTTTATTTGCATTTAATTAGGGGGAAAAAACACTAACAGAATAGCCAGATCAATTTACTAAAGTAACATTACAATAGCAATAGCACTTAGACTTATATACCACTTCACAGTGCTTTACAGCCCTCTCTAAATGGTTTACAGAATCAGCATCTTGCCCTCAACAATCTGGGTCCTCATTTTGCTGCTTTTGGAAGGATGGAAGGCTGAGTCAACCTTGAGCTTGTGAGAATCGAACTGCCTAACTGCTGGCAGTTGGCAGTCAGCAGAATTATCCTGCAGTACTGCATTCTAACCACTGTGCCACCATGGCTCTTGTCTCAAAGGAGAATGTCAGAGGAAAATTAGGGAATAGTTGTCCCTATACAATTACTACTTTTTGATTTTCACTGCAAGCAGAGATTTCTTTTGAACAGTAATTTATGTTTAACTACAGTTCAGATCTATAGATCATCTTCTAAGAAAAATTGTTTTATTTTATAGGAAAGATTTAGGAAAGATACAGGAAAGATGTTGAAGAGTACTGGGCTAAAACAGATCCTTGGGGTACTCCACTGCATACTTCCCTCTATGTAGATGCAGCTCCATTGAGGACTACACGTTGAGTGTGGTTGGTCTGTTTTAGGCCCAGTACTCTTCAACATCTTCATCAATGATTTGGGTGAGGGAATAAATGGGGAACTCATCAAATTTGCAGATGACACCAAGCTGGCAGGAATAGCCAACACTCCAGAAGATAGGCTTAAGATACAGAAGGATCTTGACAAACTTGAAACATTGGGCACTATCTAATAAAATGAAATTCAATGGTGAAAAGAGTAAGGTTCTACATTTAGGCAACAAAAACGAAATGCACAGGTACATTATAGGTGGTACCTTGCTCAATAGTAGTAACTGTGAGAGGGATCTTGGAGTCCTAGTGGACAACCATTTAAATGTGAGCCAGCAGTGTGCAGCAGCTGCCAAAAAAAGCCAACACAGTTCTAGG
Organism: Thamnophis elegans; assembly: GCF_009769535.1. NCBI lineage: Eukaryota > Metazoa > Chordata > Lepidosauria > Squamata > Natricidae > Thamnophis > Thamnophis elegans. Next base: position 25,735,008 of record NC_045548.1, read on the forward strand.
CTACATAAACAGAGGGATAGAATCACGATCACGGTAAGTGTTAATACCACTTTATAATGCCTAAATGTGGTAAGGCCCACACTTAGAATACTGCATTCAGTTTTGGTTGCCACGATGTAGAAAAGATGTGGAGACTCCAGAAAGAGTGCAGAGAAGAGCAACAAAGATGATTAGGGGACTGGAGACTAAAACATATGAAGAACGGTTGCAGGATCTGGGTATGTCTAGTTTAATAGAAAGAAGGACTAGGGGAGACATGATAGCAGTGTTCCAATATCTCAGGGGTTGCCACAAAGAAGAGGGAGTCAAACTATCCTCCAAGGCACCTGAGGGTAGAACAAGAAGCAATAGGTGGAAACTAATCAAGGAGAGAAGCAACTTAGAACTGAGGAGAAATTTCCTGACACTTAGAACAGTTAATCAGTGGAACAGCTTGCCTCCAGAAGTTGTGAATGCCCCAACACTGGAAGTCTTTAAGAAGATGTTGGATAGCCATTTGTTTGAAATGGTATAGGGTTTCCTGCCTAGGCAGGGGGTTGGACTAGAAGACCTCCAAGGTCCCTTCCAACTGTGCTATTGTATTGTATAACATAAAAGAACTTACCCAGTCCTGTTTCAGTGCAGAGCACACACAATCTCTTTTATAAAAAGGAAGTAAACTGTAGTCTCTTCCTGAATATTTTAATAATTTTCTAATAATTAATGATTAAAATTATGCAATACAGAACTGAAGCAAAAGGAAAGTTCCACTTAATTTTGTTCAAGTATTTTCAGCAATAACAAATTCATCTGCTAAATTAGATTTATTTATTTATTTTTACCAAGTAGAATAGCCAACGTGAGATTCCATTGAGTCAATGGGATTTACATTGCAAATGTATGTATGTTTTACTACTGACTGGAAATCTCTTTGGGACTTTTTCTTTAAAAAAAATGAATTAGTGATTTATGAGTTTCAAATTACAAAGGAGAAAGGTTTATGGAAATAAATTATGATGTACCTACAGAAAGAAAGAGCAAAATATAAATGTATCTGTAACTGCTGTCAATAAAATCAAAAACTACTTTCTTTTAAGTTTCTTTTTCTATTTTCTTTTTTCACTATTAATATTTTTATTTATTATCATTAGTTTTTCTTATGGTTTTTACTTTGTTAAAAAATCCTTCAATGAAAATTATTTAAAAAATAAATGTGTGTTAATTCAGAAAAATCACTACTGAAGTCAGGGTCTTATTCTAATGTAAATAGATGCATCAAAGCAAACAATGAGCTCACAGAATTTACCAGAATTATTCAGGTTTTCAGTAAATAAGGAGCCCTGCTTGAATTCTTTATTTATTTATTTCCAGTGTTCTACAAACCAGGAAAATGAGATCATATGCATTGTAGCTTATCATCCCAACTCTGATGTATTTATGTTACTCTTGTCAATAGAACCTTTCTTGGGATTTACAGTAAATAATCAATACAAAAGTAAAATAAGTTTTTTTGTTTCATAGTATACATTACTATATTTATGTTCCCCAACTTTTTCCTCAGTTACAGTTATTGAATACAAATTCTAACTGTAGGTATTGTAATAGTAATAATTTACAAAAATGTAATAATCAACCTTGATTGTTCTTTGGAAGGACAGGTACTGAAACCAAAGCTCAAATACTTTGGCCATGAAATGACAAGAGAGGACTCATTGGAAAAGACCAATGAAGACTAAATGGTTAGATTGTGTCATCAATGCAATGAACGTGAATTTGGGCAATCTCCAGGAGACAGTGCTTACTGTCCACGGGGGCACAAATAATTGGACATGACTTAATGACTGAACAACAACAAACTGTAGTAGCAGAAAATATTAGAAATACCATTTGTAACACTTTGGTAAGAACACTTCATTCTTACAAAAGAAAATGTTAAAATCCTTAAAATAACATGATATACAAAATACAGTATTAGTGGCCTTTAAGATTCTAAAATATTGTGAAAAATATGAAAATGTATGTTTATTATTGACTGCATTTTCTCTTTGCCAACTTTAGCTGCTATCATTTAAAATTAAATATGTAAGGATGGCTGCTGAGTCCTGGAGGTATATCACACAAATTTCCTATTATAGGAGGAATATTCCGAAATTACTCTTCTAAAATGGCTACTCTTTATGGGCCACTTTATATATGGAAAACATTACTGACTTAATATCCATCAGAGATACAAATAATTTTGTGGCATGATAGCTTTATAGTTAGAATTTTTCTCCTGACACACATCATACAATTGTCAGATAAATGAATTATTACTGAATGGAAAAAAGTATATTCGCAAATGTAAAAATAATTTTGATTCCCTGTCACACACGCATAATACTATGTTTTTTGTATTCTTACTAAAAGCAAGTTTTATCTTCCTGTTCATAAACTAACACGGACTTAGAAAGCAGACAAGACTGCTAAAATTTCCTTTTTAAAATATGAAAGAACTTTTTAAATAGTTTATATAAATGAAATACTTTTAGACTTTCACTTAATTCTATTTAAAGATCACAAAATCCATTGCAATAGGTATATTTTAATACAAGTTTGTTCTCAAAAAGGTAGTTATTTCCCATTTGTACAACAATCACATCAGTCCATCTAATTTTGTCAAATTAAATTGACAACAAAAATTTGATGGCAGCAATCTGAGAACTCTTACTAGAAAGATTAAACTGTTTTAGTTTTCTGCAAACATGTTAGTCAATTGGAAAGGGAAATTATAATAATGGATAAATTCAGAATAAGTTTTTAATAAGCATATGTTTACAGCATATAAAGAAACATCATTTGTAAATTTCTTTCCTATTTCCCTAAAATTTGGGGAGGTTAAACATGTTGTTATGACTCATCTCTGAAGTTGTTACAAATCATCTTGGTCATAACATCATTTGCCTTGCAATATAATATATATAAAGGTAGTCCTTCAGTTATGAATATAATGGAGCCTGCTCATTATGGTTCAAAATCAGGAAGACATTAAGTGAATCACATAAGTGAACAAGCCCCTACCCCAGTTCTCCCCAATGCATTTGTTAAATGAATGTGGGTTATCAAGTGTGCACGGCGTCCACAATTGCTCACTTACTTTTTGAACATTTCTACAGCTCAAGATGGGGGGAGGGATTTAGGAAAAGAGGACAGTCCACTCTATTGCTGGGCCATGTGGTAGAAAAGCAGCCAGTTTCCTTTTATCACTTGATGGTAGCCTATTCTTCTCTAGCAAAGGTAAATGGTAAGGGAGAAGAATGATCCTTCCCTTCCTTGCCATTTGCCTTCAGACCCTTGTCAAGAGCCAAGGTGGCGCAGTGGTTAAATGCAGCACTGCAGGCTACTTCAGCTGACTGCAGTTTTGCAGTTCGGCTGTTCAAATCTCACCGGCTCAGGGTTGACTCAGCCTTCCATCCTTCCGAGGTGGGTAAAATCAGGACCCGGATTGTTGTTGGGGGCAATATGCTGACTCTGTAAACCGCTTAGAGAGGGCTGAAAGCCCTATGAAGCGGTATATATAAGTCTAACTGCTATAATGGTAAGTGGAAGGAAAAAATGGAAGCAGCTAGTAAACTTTTCCTTTAGAATACACTTTCCTTAGACACTCCTCTCTCTGTCCAAATAAACATACAACTAATAGTTGGGGGGAGAGGGAAGAGTTTTCTGCTGCTTCTAGCATGTCTCTTTCTATTCCTCCATTAAAGTGTATTTTATAATTGCAATTGAAGTTCCATCTCAAATCCCCTAAATTCTTCCATTATAGATACTTTTATAAATCAGCCAGAAATAATACTTTTTTCTGAAGCTTTGGAGGCCAGAAACATTTTTGTTGAATACTGTAAGACCCAGTTTAGTTAGAGCAGAAATCAGATGGGGAATTATGGGAGTTGAGGTTCTTACATCCTAAAATTGTTATTTGAAAAATAGTGCTCTAGTTGAAAAGAAAGGACTGTCTAATGCACATGGTGAAAGCAGAACTAAGTTTCTATGTTAAACTCCCAGCATCACGTATTTGGTAGCATAACAGTATTTTACAAAATGATTGTTAATTATGCAAATCAAACATAATCCTTGAGGAATTCTTGCCTGGTTGACTTTAATATTCTCTTGGCAAGCATCTCAATATTTTGGGAAACAAAAACCTCTGCTTCATTTTACATTTGCTCATGTGAGACATTCAGTATAGCTATTACTCATAACAGCAAAATGTATTGCTGAAAAATATGTTGTAAATCATTCACTGGGTTTGAACATTAAGGTAAACCATAATTCGGGGTTCACAACACTGTGGTTTGCTACTTGCTGTCACTGACTAGCTGGAAGCTACACAATGATTTCTAGTAACATGGAGATACCACCAGAAAGGATATGGCTGAATTTTTTTTTTAAAGTAGTTTTTCTTCTTTGATATTTTTAAAAGATGAAATGACAATGCTCTAATTTCATCCTTCACCTTATCCAGAACCTGAAAAATTGTGCCAGATGAACCCATTGTCATCTTTTTTATTTATTTTGAGGGTAGGGAGGTTGGAACAGGAAAAAAAATGATGCTAACCAAATTTTTATTTAAGTGCAATAAACTTGGAACACTGAAGGGCTGCAAAATGGGATGTTTGGGAATAGAATTCAGGCTGAAGTTCACAAATTGCCATAAATTGCACTTCACATATTGCCCTGCCATAAACTAGTGTTAACAAATGACAAAAGCTGAAGTTACATATACACTAAGATAAAACCATATAAATCACATTTAAAAGTGTGGTATGAAAAACACCATGGCTTATAAGCCATTGTTTATGGCATAATGTGATATGAGAATGCTGCCACTGTAGCTTATTAATAAAACATGACTTGCAGGATATATGAATCTAGTAGCTTTTCTTACTGGGGATACTTGCTTTTTTTTCCAGAGCCAATTAAATGCAAAATTAATTATATGAAATAAATTAGAATGCAAAAATGCCTTTGTGACAAAGGATATTAGATAAAAGGGTCAACACTAACTTCCCTGCCTCAGTACCAATATAATTATTTCATTATATCTGTTTTGTTGCATGGCCCCATTGGTATACTTGGAAGCTCCTATTAAAATATAAATAAAATTTCAGAGACTTTTTAGGTAATGAACCCTTCACTTAAAGTATTCAGGATTTCCTACAACACCCACATATATTTTGACATGTAATTTGACTACAACCTTGGAAAGATTTTTGTTCTCTAATTCTTTGCAATTATATCAATTTCCATTAAATATCTTAAGTTAAACTGGTGACATACTGCAAGAAGAACTGTTTATTAAAGAATTCTCCCAAAATTATGTGAATTGTTTATTGTTTGTTTATTCGTGTCAGAAGCAATACAATTAAAATAAAGCATACTCTCTAGAGCAAATTCTGTCACTCGGGCAACTCAACAAACTCCCCACTTTGTGGCTACTTGTGCTCATTTCCAGTTTCTTTATTGCTTTAATCCAGCTTTCTCTTAACTTCAGCTATAGAATTAACTGCTGTTTTGCATTCACTGTGTCATCTGCTATAAGATCAGCCTCAAAATGAGTGAGATACATCTGCAATTTGTCCTTTGTTTCTGCTGTAAGGCCTCAAAGATAGCTGGTTTTGTAACCCCTATGGGATTGATAAGCGAGTCTCCACAAATTTGTCATAACAACTCTCTTTAGGTATTAAGTAACAGCACTGTCCAACAATCTCTGAAATTTAGACCAGTCAGCTTTATTAAAGTTATGCCTACAATACATCTAAAGGGGTATGTGAGGTCAAACTACAGCAATAACTGATACATAAGTGGAGATGCTGAGAAATTGGGATAGGTAGGCAGATAACTTTGACACATTATTGGATTATATGGTCGCTCACAAGTGTGAATTATATCCCATGTGTCATGTAAGAGTCAAGTTATTCAAATTCGTCCACTGTATAACAGTTTCCCCATTTTTATCGTCAATAGGATACTCCAAGATGTTTCTAGTGACTATTGAAGTCGGCAATGACAAAATTATTTTATCCCTATTAAATATGTTAAATTTGTCACCTAGTGTATAACCACCTCACTTGGTGGTGGTTATACACTAAAGTGACAATACAGTAACTCAGTTATTATTTCCATGTAATTTATTTCTGATATTGTTGTGGACCGAACCAGGATATTAGGCTTCACAAAAACTGTGCTGCCGTACTGTTGGTGGAACCTCTCTGCTTTTTATTAATTATGGGTAAGATTAAAAGATTAAAAAGCCTCTAAAAAAGCGCCCTCTACAGGAGGAGGCAGGAGAACGACGTCCTTCATCTAGTCTGACTTTAGGCGTTTTATGATCACTCGAGCAGAGTTAAGCAAGGGTTAAAAGCTGAAAAATTCCTGACGTAGGTGAGCCCCATCGTTCTCCTGCCTCTTCCTGTAGAGGGCGCTTTCTTAGAGGCTTTTTTAAACAGTTAAGCAGAGTCATCCACAGTGACTCTGGCAGCAACTAGCTCACCTGACCTCTGGTCTTGCCTTTTTCCTTTTACATTTTTTTTCTTTTCATGATGACAGGCAAGAGCAGAGTTGAAATCCTCTCTGAAACAGCTGGAAAAGGTACATGTGGGTTGGAGGGAGGGGGAGGAATTCAAACTTCATCCTCAAGTGTAGATCCCTCCCCAAGTGTAGTTTGATTGCAGGCAGAGCCATGTTGCCTTTTCAAACACACATACACACACACACACACACACATACACACACACATGCACAGCTGGATAAAACTATATAAGCCCAGCTTCACTGATTACAAGTTTCAAAAGGCAACGTGGCTCCGGCTGCAATCAAAGGCTTGGATCAGAAGGCAGCAGGGGAATTGGAGGCGGGGTATGGCAGAGGAGCTGCTTTCAAACCATTGGAAAATATATCCAATCCAACTTTTGTGTTTGTGTTTGTTTGAGAGAGAGTGAGAGAGAGGGGGAAAGGGGTAGGAGAGATAGTCCAATCCAACTTCTCTGGGTGCGTGTGTCTGTTTGAGAGAGGGGGGAGGGAGGGAGAGAGGAAGAAAGGGGAGGGAGAAGAAAAAGAATGAAGGAAACTTTTTCGCAAAGGAGGAAAACAAATGCTGTCACTTTGAATCGGAACTGAGCATGCCTGGCTGTGGAATTCTGGGAGTTGAAGTCCAGAAGTCTAAAAAAATTGAAACCCACCACTGTGTCAGTGCCTCACCAGCCATAAACCTCACCGCACGTCACTGGAATGAAGATATAGGAAAACCTTATATAAATATTGGCTTTGTGCAGAATAGGTTCTATGGAAACCCCAGCTTATTACATTGCATTTTTACAAGGATAACTAGGGATGATATACAGCACCTAGTTAATTAATTATTCTGCAGCAGAGAACAACTACCTGTCAGACCCTCTTCATCCCTTTCTCCCTTATGCCATTAACTGTAACAATTGGAGGGGGAGGTTGGAGAACTCATTCCATTGTTGGCCCCAATCTGAAAGGTCTGCTTAGAGGCCCAAAGAGTTCTCCGTAAGCCCCTGACTTACTATACTTCAATCAATAGCACTTGATTGCTTAATATCCAGCATATAATTATGTCATATTTTGGATAAATACATATTTTAAACTCAATAAGTCAGAATTGGATTTCTTTAACTACAATTTAATATGCCCCACCACTTTAGACATTATTTCACAACACTTTTAATAAAAGACAAAGTGCCATAAATTTGAAGCAAGCGTATTTGTTTATCACATAATTTAGCTGTAAGGATTATCTGTAAACAGTATTGAATTTGTAGGGATTTTAGATACTAAATGCAAGAAAATCTATATAAGTCCCATGTTCTAAAATTCAGGACTTATAAATTAGTATATTTATTATATTAAGTCAGAATAGAATAATGAAACAGAGGCTCTAATTTATTAGATTTTTAGGGTTTTTTTTAAAGCCACAGTAAAAGCATACATATTTTCCATAATGAGAAACTATACTCCCATTTTTCTTAATAACAAAGGCTTCATAATTATTTTTTTAATCTGCAGATAATCTTGTGATCACCATACTTTAAAATTAAAGATGACTGAGATTTTTAAAAGCAGATGGAAGCTGCAAAACAAAAAGTACATGGAATATGGAAAAAAGAAATATCCAAACAGATGTACGCTTAGGATAGGTGCTCCTGATAAAAGTATGACAACAAAGAATTGGGCATATCAGAAAAAACAACATATGGAGCTGTGTTTCTGCATTCATTTCATCACTTCTAAGAAATAAGTAGTTAGTTTGGCAGGCCTTTTTATTTAGTTTGTTGCAGATTTTATATCAGCTTCACTCTGAGAATCAGATAACAGAAAATAACTGTATTCCCCTTAAAGCAATTAACTGATCACTGTACTATTACATTAATTAAAACTGAGTCACAACTAGTGCCTAATACAATTCTTTATGTACACTATGAATGCAATACAGAAGTTGCTAAATTTTATTTGAGAAAATTCAATAGTCTTGACAATTAACAGTTTAATGGGGGCAGAGCTTACTGGACAATTTTAATGGTATTCTCACTGATGTTATATGAAATCAAATATATATTCTTGGGCACAAGAATGTATTGCAGTTTGGGATAAACTATATTGCAGGTATCAGAGAATGGATAGTAACAGGTTATTTGCAAACAGACAGGAAACTTCTGAACCATTGCAGAAGATACAATGCAAGATACAGTTTAATAAAGCAAACTATATTACTAGCTCTGACCAGCTGCTTTAAATAGCAGGGAATCGGTTAAAGCTGAAGTGAAATTTAGGGGGGGGGGATTAGAGAAGGGATTCTTATCTACATTCAGGAAGCCTGCCACTTTTCTTCATGAACAATATTCTAAATACTACAACCCCTATTTCTTAGAAAACCTGTACATTAGAGATAAAATTACTTAGTAGTATATAGACTTTAATTCCTGTCATGATTGGATTAGTAATCCATCACATGGTATGGGCTTCAAAAGATGGTTTTGGATATTCTATAAAGTTATACTTTTTTCCTTCCCATTTTATATCCCTGCTGTTCTTATTAACTAAAATAAAAGTTTTACAACTTTAAAAAATGACTAAAAATCTTTGGGCATTGAAATGCTTTTTAACAGTATATTATCTTCATTAGCGATACAATATTCAAAAGTTTAACAACATAAGAAAGAATAGCAAATATTCCTGATGATTATATTGCCATTACACCTACAGGTATATTGGAGAAGAAATTTAGACTACAGGACCGTATTCTATGGGCAATAGTTTGTCACACAATTTAAAACTATAATTTGAATTCTAAATTAAAGAGAAATACTATATATTGTTGTAAAGTGGAAGGTACTTTCATAGTTGTGGAAAACAATTATGAAAAGACTTGTATTCCCTAAAGTTCAATAACCTAGAATTCTATAAATTGCAAGGTATTTATAAAGCGCAAAAAATCATCAAGTGTGTTCACAATACAAATATTTTGTATTTTAGATTTAGGTCTACTTTTAAAAGGCAGTTTACAGAACACAATGAACATTAGCAGTGTTTTTAAATGTTACTAGGTTTATTTGTGTCAACAATTTTACAACAGAAACTGAATTTAATCTAACTTTAAATTTAGATTTAGATTATTTTTGATAATCTAAATGCAGCCATAATTAATATGCAACAATGTCTTTTTTCTTCTATTTTTCAAAATACTGTATTTTTTTGGTGTATAAGACGCTCCGGAGTATAAAATACACCTTAGTTTTTGGGGAGGAAAATGAGGGGGGGGGGGAAATATCTGAGTCTGCCTACCAGCATCCATGGTATTCAACTGTCTAAATTCCTGTCAGTGTGTGAGAGTTCATGACTTGGAACCCATGGTAACAAGGTCAGCCAATTAATAGGCATAGCAACTAAGTCAGCCAATGAGGGCTATTTGGACTCTGAAAGAGTATTTGCTGTGTGAGCAACAAGGAAACAGGAAGGAGCCTGGCTTAGCTGAGAACTGAAAGTGAAACTGCTTGTGTTTTGCTTGTATTTACTGCTACCTTGGAAAACCTGCTTTTGGTATTGTATTGTATATTATTATTTTGAATCCTGCTGAATTAGTTACTTGTGTGTGCTTTCTGAATGTGATTACTACTGCAAACTCTGACCAGCCAGGTCAGCTTTAACACTTATGCAGCCTGATTCAGCACAGCTGATTGGCGGATGGATTGGACTGCCGGAAAACCCGCCAATCAGCTGCAGGGCTGCAGGGATTGCCACAGACCATAGCTGCCTCCATGCCTCGTGTTTTTGGCCCCTGGTATGGGGGGTTACATTCAGTGTATAAGATGCACCCAAATTTCCACTCTCTTTTTTTGGGGGGGAAGGTGCAGCTTATACTCTGAAAAATACGGTAATTGATATAGATTATCCTCATCTCATTAGACCTCCATTGACAATTTTGAATAGAATACTGTTAGGTAAACATTGTGTCTTTTGGCACTGAACACTTTTAAGATCTGGAATGAATGGATACGATCAACTTGTTGACAACAAAGGAAAGAAATTACCCAGTTGAGGCAATAAGATGCCTGGTGTCTTCCGACTGGACCAGTAGCAATGATAAACTTGGGAATTCTGGCAGTTTTAAGCCCACTACATCTGGGGGACATCAATATGGTGGATGGCTGCATTACTGGCTTTCCATAGAAACATCCGCTTCCCCATCTACTGCTGATCAATATGAAGCCATGCATACTTTTATATCAAGAGTATCGGCAATTCCCCAACCAGTTATTGTTTTTATTGCATATTAGTTTACATTTTTTCTTTATTATCTTTAAAAATCATTATTGTCCTATAATTACTTTCCTTTCTTGGTCTAATCAAATCTTCTGACAGCATCTAAAAATAAAATTAGTAATACTCATCCATAATAACATGCTGTCCTGTACCTGGAAACCACTTCTGGACTTTGTGCTTGAGGTGGATTTGTTGTTATAGAAATGACTAGTTAATAAAATTATGTAAAATTAAAAAGTTGAGGTTTGATGTTAATGCATTATTCTACTGCACCAAAGGGAATCAGAAGTCAATGCCTCCCCCCCCCTTTTTTTTTCTTTCCCTCACTTTTCCCTTCCCTATTTCCGTACTATTTACTTTTGTATTTTCTTTGTAGGGTATATTATAAACTAATAAAAATAATTTCAAAATAAGATGCTCTCCTGTCTTGTTCCTGGAATATAATTGCCAATTGATATATCAGTAGTTTCTTGATAAACTACTACCATTAAAATAAATAATTAAAAGTGTGAAAAATTTAAGTTTATTTCATATGGAGATCTCCCCTTGCATATGAGCTTTCACAGCAAACTTTTATATAATATCTTCTTTTCCACATTTTTCTCATTGCTTTCATATTCTAAATACTTCTATGTCAGCAATTAGATGTAGCCACATTACTTTACTCTATCAGATTTCTGATGTGCCACATATGAAAACTAGAGATAACAGAGGCTCATTTGTTTAAACCTCAGGATTAGTCCAAGTTCAATCAGTCTACCATATGTCATTAACAGTAATGGTGTTACAACAGCAGAAAAAGGCAATCTGAGGATAAAAAAAAATGAGTTAAGAATCTAAGAAGCTTTTACAATTTCATTCTCCTCTGCAATGCTCTACAACTAGAGTAAAGGAATTCTAGCAGTAAAGGAATTCAGAGATCAAAGTGGATATAGAATAGCCATGATCTGCCTGTTGTAGCATGGATCCATTAATATACTGTATAAACCTTATTAACCACAAAAGGAAAGGCATATTCTATCTGCATTTGTCAATCCAATGGTACTTGAATGACAATTGAAATATACAGGAATGCTGGAATACTGCTATCATATCACCCCTAGTTCTTCTTTTCTCTAGACTGGCCATCCCCAATTCCTGCAACCATTCTTCATATGTTTTTGTCTCCAGGCCCTTAATCAACTTAGTTGCTCTTCTTTGTACTTTTTCCAAAGTCTTGACATCTTTTTTGTAATATGGTGACCAAACCTGGATGCCGGATTGTGATGGAATGAATGGAGAATGGGAAGTATGGGCCAAAATTCCTATAAGATCCTACATTGAATAAGGGTATTTTGTTCCATTGCACTTAGATCTATAGGCTAGCTAAATTATTTTATATAATCATTTCAGAGGTTTATTTAATGTAATTTAATTCTTCAATTCTGAAGCCATGAAATATAGAGATAAAGACAGAGACATACGGATACAAACAATAGTCAGGATTTATGCCATGAAAAGCTGTATAAATGATAGCCAGGAGCTTGAATTGCACCTGGATGTCAACAGTATGGTTCTACCACAAAACCGCGGACGACAAAATCGCGGTCGACGAAAGCGCGTATGTGACGTCATCACAGCGCGACGAAAAAGATCGAAAAAGATCGAAAAATGTAAAAGTAAAGCTAAAACCTTCCCCTAACCCCCCCAAACCTAACCCTAAACCTAAACCTAAACCTAACCCTTAACCTAACCCTAAACCTAACCCTAAACCTAACCCTTAACGTAACGAAAAACCTAACGCTAACCCTTAACCTAACGCTAAACGTAACGCTAACGCTCTAACCCTAACCCTTAACCTAACCCTAACCCTTAACCTAACCTTAACCCTTAACCTAACTCTTACCTTTATGTGAATCGGCTTGCTGTAATTTAATTTTTATTTCAATTTTTCGATATTTTTCGTCGCGTTGTGATGACGTCACATACGCGATTTCGTCGACCGCGCTTTTGTGGAACACGCTTTTGACGGGTCACGCAACAGTACAGCTCACCAAACAATGATGATTTGTCTGTGTACAGCAACTCACCCATCAATGTTCTGGTTGCTGCTTCTGAATAGTCTTCAAGAATGGTCCCATGTAGAGTGCATTGAGTTGTCCAAAGTATCTGAAGGGCCTTCCAGACAAGAACCGGTACAACTCATGCACCAGGTGAATTTGAGCAAAGGCCATCTTGGCTAAAACTGCCACCTGTTCTTTGAGAATCAGCTCTGACCTCAAGAGGACCCCAGACTGCAGACCAATCTTGCATGGGAAAGGGCAACCTTATTAAAGATGAAACATCCCCAGAACCAAGAGGACAAAAAGGACTGAATGAACATCGTTCTGTAATTAGGTACATTCTTATTACAGTTACAATTATTATTATTATTATTATTATTATTATTATTATTATTATTATTATTATTATTATGTAGTCCTCAATTTAATTCTAATTTACAACAGCTTACAAATTGTTTTAAAATACCTGCAGTATAGTTTAACTCTATAAACAATAAAATGATACCTACATACTATGACTTTATCTAGAGATTTCCTAGCAGAAAGACAGAGTTCTGAGCTCACAGAACTAGGAGGAAAATTAGTATTTTGTTAGTATTTGTGACCAATAGTGAGGCAACTAATGCTTTAATGTTATCAGCCTTCTTTATAAATTATAAAGTATTACCTATGGAGGAAATGTGAAACATGCATTTAGTTCCACTGTTTCTTCCACATTATAATGCTTCATGGACTCTGATTAGCATTAGAAAAGAACTTTCTTAACAACATGAGATTAAAATAGAGAGAAGGGCTAGGGCTTATGAAGCCATTTTTTCTTCTACAGATAAGAATTTGACAATACCTAGAGAAAGCTAGCAGATTTCTATTTACAATAAATCACTGATTTCTCTATTGTTTTTTTGAGATCATTAAGTTTCTACCTTTTCTTCCTTCAGTTTTTTTATTTCACAAGTCACTGCTGATTTTATGATCTCATTTCACAATTAGCCCTATAAATTCCGATCCCTCACTTGTTTATTTCCTGAAGCATTTAATTATTGTTAACTTTTTATTAAACTCAGCTTTTTTTCCATTTCAGCCACCTTCTACCTACACAGCTTATCTTATTTTCAAACATATGTGAAGTTTCCTGATCAAAGATATTATATAGAGCAGAACAGCTGGGTTGTTACAGTATATTTTATTTCTGACAATTTCTCCCTTTAACATTTCTCAGCAACAATGTAATACAATGATTATGCTGGCGATAAATATGAAAATGAATTCACAAATAAAACTACATATATTTGTCTGAGATTACGAAAGGTTATAGTTTACTTTGTACAAAAGTAAAGATGCAGGATTCTAGAAATAAATGTTTTTAACAGAAAATAAAACTGTGAAGTATGTTATTACAAAGCAAGCTTTATATGTATTATATGCCTTGAAGTAAAAACCAACCTATGGAAAAACTGAAATGGATTTTTTCCATCCTCAAGGTTATAGAAAAAATTATATCCAAGATAATCCATCCTTAATTATCTGTGGTATTTGCTGACCTTTGAAATTTAATTATAGAAGGAAAATGGTTTCAAGTTGTCTGTATCTCTTATATCATATTCTGATACCAACAGTATCCATTTAAATTCAGAACTTCATTAATTTTACATTAACAGAGACATAATTTTGATCAATCTACTATAGTACAAATTATATAATTTCATTATCTTCAAACCTGGTTCCTCACTGTCATTTAGTTACTTCATTATTCATTAGCTACATTTTATTTTCATTAAAATCTTAATGGCATGCATCAAAGTAACCCTCCAAAAAGATCTCCATCAAAAATGCTCAGTTGTTTTAGTCATTCTAGGTATATACAACTCCAGAAACTTTGAAGGAACAAATGTATGTTTGTTGTTACAGCAAAATAACAACAACGGTACAAACTTTGCTTTTAGCGGATTTTGGAATGGCCAAAATCTTTTATAGGGTATTTGGGGGATACTAAGCAGTAGGAAACATCATATCAGCATGTCATGGCAATGATTGTATTATTCATTTGTATGCTTTGCAATATAGCAATATTAATTAAGAGAATGCACTTTCTTATTTCAAACCAGGTAATTCCAATGCTCTTAACAAGCCAATTTAATTTCTGTTGATTCAATGTATTTAGAAATGTTATGTGCTTATGACTAATAAAAAACTTGGATCTCCAGGTTGTATAATTTAGCCCCATAGTTAAACAGCATTTTCATTTTCAAAGCAATGAATCAGTGATATGGAAACATCTGAAGACTTGGCCTCAAATTTTCCTCAGCAGTCTTCAGCAGTACTGCCTGAAATAAGAACACTATGGTATATCCTCAATTGCACATACATGGAAGGATAGAACTGTAATGTGTACTTAGTATGCCTGTGTACACAGGCATACTAAGATGGTTTCCAAAGCAGTGGTTTACACATAAAAATTAGATAAAACAAGAAATTAATGTAATGTAAGAATACTAACAAATTTACAGATGAAATACACTAAATTTTATTTTATCATATATCTGTAGGAAGGAAAACTGGATTAATACATTAGTCAACATGCTGGACACAGCTGACTACAAGAATATAGTCTAGTCTAGTCCAGTCCAGTCCAGTCCAGTCCAATCTAATATAAAAAGCAGTGATGGCATAGTGGTTAAAATGCAGTACTGCAGGCTAACTCACTGCTTACTCCAGGAGTTCGATACTTCCATCCTTCTGGGGTGGGTAAAACGAGGACCCAGATTGTTAGGGGCATATGCTAACTCTGTAAATTACTCAAAGAAGGCTGTAAAGCACTGTGGAGCAGTATATAAGTCTAAATGCTATTGCTATATATGTTTAAATTAGAGACAGGACAAGACAAAAAGTGTGGCAAATGATCCATATGAATGACAATATACAATAAGAGTGGGATGGCTGGTTGTCCTTAGATCCCTTTTCTTAAGGAGCATTCCTTTTCAGGGACCAAAGGACAAGTTGTCTCAGTAACTACTCTCTTTCTTTGGAATAGCAAAACTGATAAGATTAAGTTGGTTTCAATTCTATTAGTTTTTGGAAAGTAATTAAAACTTGATTCTTTTGTGAAACTTCAGAGTAAATTTATTTGGTTACAGCTGTTTCTTCAGATGCTTTCTTTTTTCTGTTTGTTTTATTATGGTTTTGATTTTAATGTTTTGTTTTGAATTTTATGATACTTTGAACCAATTAAAACATGAAACAGAGGAAGGAATTGTCGAAAGGTGTGAGTTTTGACCTAGTCAAGGTTCTAAAGAAGAATTTAGGTAACAGTTAATAGATAATAGCAACAGCAAGAAGTAACATGCTTAAACACTTGGATGTTTCAATGTAACATGTTGTTCTGTAGGTGACATGCTCAGAAAAAAGTGTTATATCCCATCACAGCTTTATAATGAATAATTTTAGTCAGTCTAGAAACCCTTTTTAATTTGAACTCTGGTTTGCCTGACGAGATTGGTGATCTGTTCTCAACAAGATCTCTAATTTCACAATCTTTGCCCATTTAATTATCATCATTTGAATTAGGAAAAGTATGTATGTCAGGTGCAATAACCAAGAAATCTTCCCTTTAATATGAAAACAAAAGGCTTTAGAGGAAATACATTGTTTAGAGTTCTGGGCTTCAGAACCATTTCTGAAAAAGCAACCATCATTTCTGTGCTGGTTTATGACATATTTATTGATGTTAATTTCCAAGTTGCTTATTGTCTTCATAGCCATTAAAAACAACCTTCCTGCTTTGTCCATCTGTTTTGAGCCTGCAGCGCGAGAACAACTCAAATGTCTCAGCCCGGGTCACTAGCAATTCGAGGAGGCTGCATCAGCATGTGCAATGCGCTCGGCGCCTCCTCGCTCTTTTGACGCTGAAAAGCCTCAGAATTAGCCACCCGTGAAAGAAGCAGCTCCACGGCTGCTGTTGGCACCCGTCACCCCTGAAATGGCCCCGGGAATCGGCACAGGGTACCTCGCCCACGTGGGGGAAGGAAGATCGCCCTACAGGGCTCCCCCACCGTTTTAGGGCAGTGAAAACTGTCCGTTTTGGGCGCAGCTCAAAATTTGGTAATTTAGAATAGCCAATAACTCAAATTAGGTAAAGGATTCTAGAATGTTGTCACTTTGAAAAGGTTTCCTACCTAGAGAGCCAATTCAACAGTCCTAGGACCAGAAAGACTGAGAGGAAACTGGGAGCCAATGGGATACCAGAAGGCTAAGAAGTTTTCTCTCAGTCTAACGGACCAATCAGGCTGTGAAAAAACCCTGCCGTGACCCCTTCCTCTACTTCACCAGAAAACAACTCAGCTTATAGAATTTTTAAAATCAATTTAAGCAATCAAAAATAAAACAAAAGAAGATATGCCCAACATCCATAAAAAGTTTGCTTAGCTATTTATAAAAACCATCAGTTTGTAAACTGCTGTTACTCACTTGGTTAGAATTACATTTAAACACTGGAGATAATGACAATTATTTCCTATTTCATGTACATAAATTAATAATTTAGAAAGTGAACAACAGGATCTGCATAAAACAAAAAAAACTTTAAAATTCTTTTCAAATTTGTAACATATAATACTAATATATTAATATATTTTTAAATATTTTTTTCTTTTTTAAATAAACAAAAACGAACAAAAAACATAAAACACATACAAACTTCTTCCATTTCATATAGCATGTCATTTGGTTAAAAGATTTTGTGGGTCCTTCCCATGGTCACCACTTACAATTATATATCGAATCACAAATTGTTCATTAGATAAACATAAGTACATTATTATTAAATGTCAATTTTTCATCTGTAATTATTATTCCTTAATTTTAAACAAGATATTCTGAATATTGAATTCATACATACATCATTTTTCATCAATAGTTCAACTCCAACATCTTCTTGTTCTCTAATTTCAAATGTCAATTTACTCGTTTCCGCACATTCCATAATTTTTTGGATAGTTTCCTCCTGCGTTGGTATTTTCTCATTTTTCCAATTTTTTGCAAATACAATTATAGCTGCTGTTAAAACATTTACAATCAAATATTTCAAGTCTCTATTATATATTTCTGGTATAATTCCCAATTAAAAAGTCTCTGGTTTAAAGTCTTTATGTTTTTGTGTCATTTTCTCCAACTACGTGTGGATCTTAGTCCAATATCTTTTTTTTTAATTTTTTTATTTTAATTAAACAAAAACACAAAAAAAGAATCATCCTTCATTACATCTTGCAGAAAGCGTGTCGATTGGTTACAGATAACTTTTGTGTATTTCTTCCACAGTCATTACTTATAGTTCATATTAGATTATACACTTTAAGTCAAAAATCTTTGTATATCTTACTATCAATGTACCACAATTCTCATTTGACTACAATTATTTGAACATGCTTTTACCTCAAATCATTCATACTTAAAGACACAACCCCATAATGGCATTCATTAGCTATTTCAAAAAATCCTCCCAATAACATTACACCTTTATAGCATCTTTTAAGTAAAAGTCAATAGATAACATTTTTAAGCCTCCCCCCCCTTTTTTTTTCCAACTCACTGACTAATATTTGTATCTTACTTTAGCCAATACCATAGCATGTATATATTGTTAAACAATGACCATTAATATTTCCTTGTTGTTATTATAATTGGCTAAAAATAATTTACTATTTATGCCCCATCTCCTCTCATGAGGGCCCCCATCCCCCCCCAAAAAAACCTTACACCTTTATAACAAGATCTAAATGAAAATTTGTTAATAAAGTTTATAGGTGTTTTTCCCAAGTCACAATTTACAATATATCCAAATTTCTTTTACTAAATTGTCAATAAATATATATCATTACGCTGTATCCATTATCATTTCATTATTATTATTTATGGTTAATTAATTGTTAGCGAGTAAATATTTAATAATAATCTAAAACAATCTAGAAGTTACAAAGTTCCTACTTATTTAAGGTGACCAGACGTCCCGCTTTTGGCGGGACACCCCCGCTTTTTGATGCATTTTCCCGCGTCCCGCCCGCTTTTTTAAAAGGCACGCTTTTTTTGGCGCTTGCAGCTCCCGCCCATCAGCTGCTGGGCTGGCTCATCGTTCTGTTCTATGCTACCACCTACAAATTTAAGCCAGCCCAGCCTGCCGCTCACTGATTTGATTGGCTGGACTTCAGCCAATCAGTGAGCTGGCCAACCAGCTCACTGATTGGCTGGACTCCTTAGCTGAGGACGCATGCGCGAGTCTCCATTTTATTTCGTCTTTGTTTTGGGCAGCTGCGCTTACTCACTGGTGGTGAGTAAATCATGTTTTGTATTGTCTAATTTGGTACCGTGGGAATCGGGAGGTGCTGGGCTGGGGGAAGGAGACAGCCCCCTTGCGGAGTTCGCAGCCAGCCCCTGTGCTGCGCTGGAACGGGCGGCAAAACCTCTGGAACCACGTGGAAGTTCTCAGGCGGCTGCTCCCAGCTCTCCTGCCCTGGAGGGAGCAGCCGCTGGCGGCGGCGGAGGAGGAGGAAGCAGCCCGGCGTCGCTGCTCGCCGCGCGCTCCCTCGCTTGCGGCCAGGCTTTGGTGCTGCCTTTCCCGCTCTGTGTGTGCTGCCCAGACCAGACCTCTCTTCCTTCCGTGGAGTCCGTTCGTGAATCAATGGGATTCGCCGCGGAAGGAAGAGAGGTCGTGGCAGCGGCAAACGCCAGCAGAGAACGTCCCCTCGCTTCTGGGCCTCCCCGCTGCTGTCCCGACCTCTCTTCCTTCCGTGGAGTCTGTTCGTGAATCAATGGGATTCGCCGCGGAAGGAAGAGAGGTCGGGGGAGCGGCGCCGCCAGCAGAGAACGTCCCCTCGCTTCTGGGCCTCCCCGCTGCTGTCCCAATCTCTCTTCCTTCCGTGGAGTCCGTTCGTGAATCAATGGGATTCACCGCGGAAGGAAGAGATGTCGGGGGAGCGGCGGACGCCAGCAGAGAACGTCCCCTTGCTTCTGGGCCTCCCCGCTGCTGTCCCGATCTCTCTTCCTTCCGTGGAGTCCGTTCATGAATCAATGGGATTCGCCGCGGAAGGAAGAGAGGTCGTGGCAGCGGCGGACGCCAGCAGAGAACGTCCCCTCGCTTCTGGGCCTCCCCGCTGCTGTCCCGATCTCTCTTCCTTCCGTGGAGTCCGTTCGTGAATCAATGGGATTCACCGCGGAAGGAAGAGATGTCGGGGGAGCGGCGGACGCCAGCAGAGAACGTCCCCTCGCTTCTGGGCCTCCCCGCTGCTGTCCCGATCTCTCTTCCTTCCGTGGAGTCCGTTCATGAATCAATGGGATTCGCCGCGGAAGGAAGAGAGGTCGTGGCAGCGGCGGACGCCAGCAGAGAACGTCCCCTCGCTTCTGGGCCTCCCCGCTGCTGTCCTGATCTCTCTTCCTTCCGTGGAGTCCGTTCGTGAATAATGGGATTCGCCGCGGAAGGAAGAGATGTCGGGGGAGCGGCGGACGCCAGCAGAGAACGTCCCCTCGCTTCTGGGCCTCCCCGCTGCTGTCCCGATCTCTCTTCCTTCCGTGGAGTCCGTTCGTGAATCAATGGGATTCGCCGCGGAAGGAAGAGATGTCGGGGGAGGGGCGGACGCCAGCAGAGAACGTCCCCTCGCTTCTGGGCCTCCCCGCTGCTGTCCCGATCTCTCTTCCTTCTGTGGAGTCCGTTCGTGAATCAATGGGATTCGCCGCGGAAGGAAGAGAGGTCGGGGGAGTGGCGCCGCCAGCAGGGAACGTCCCCTCGCTTCTGGGCCTCCCCGCTGCTGTCCCGATCTCTCTTCCTTCCGTGGAGTCCGTTCGTGAATCAATGGGATTCCTCGCGGAAGGAAGAGAGGTCGTGGCAGCGGCGGACGCCAGCAGAGAACGTCCCCTCGCTTCTGGGCCTCCCCGCTGCTGTCCCGATCTCTCTTCCTTCCGTGGAGTCCGTTCATGAATCAATGGGATTCGCCGCGGAAGGAAGAGAGGTCGTGGCAGCGGCGGACGCCAGCAGAGAACGTCCCCTCGCTTCTGGGCCTCCCCACTGCTGTCCCGATCTCTCTTCCTTCCGTGGAGTCCGTTCGTGAATCAATGGGATTCGCCGCGGAAGGAAGAGATGTCGGGGGAGCGGCGGACGCCAGCAGAGAACGTCCCCTCGCTTCTGGGCCTCCCCGCTGCTGTCCCGATCTCTCTTCCTTCCGTGGAGTCCGTTCGTGAATCAATGGGATTCGCCGCGGAAGGAAGAGATGTCGGGGGAGCGGCGGACGCCAGCAGAGAACGTCCCCTCGCTTCTGGGCCTCCCCGCTGCTGTCCCGATCTCTCTTCCTTCTGTGGAGTCCGTTCGTGAATCAATGGGATTCACTGCGGAAGGAAGAGAGGTCGGGGGAGCGGCGCCGCCAGCAGAGAACGTCCCCTCGCTTCTGGGCCTCCCCGCTGCTGTCCCGATCTCTCTTCCTTCCGTGGAGTCCGTTCGTGAATCAATGGGATTCCTCGCGGAAGGAAGAGAGGTCATGGCAGCGGCGGACACCAGCAGAGAACGTCCCCTCGCTTCTGGGCCTCCCCGCTGCTGTCCCCATCTCTCTTCCTTCCGTGGAGTCCGTTCGTGAATCAATGGGATTCGCCGAGGAAGGAAGAGATGTCGTGGCAGCGGCGGACGCCAGCAGAGAACGTCCTCTGGCTTCTGGGGCTCCCCGCTGCTGTCTGTGGAGTCCGTTCGTGAATCAATGGGATTCTGTTAAGGTTACAATTGGATGTGTTGGACGAATCTTAAAAGATGAAACTTTTATTAAAACGTTTGACTTAACTAATAAACAAACTAATCCAACCTAAATGTAGAGGAGGAGAAGAAGGGGGGGGATTTAAAAAGAGCAGAGGAAAAAGAAAAGAAAGCATGAAGAAAACATAAAGAAAGGGATGGGAGGGAGGGAAGGAAGGAAGGCAGTTTATGTTGAAACAGAAAATATTATATAAGGAAGAAAATGGAAATAACTTAGGAAGGAAGGAAGGAAGGAAGGAAGGAAGGAAGGAATTGCACTTAATATTGAAGGAAAAGAGAATGAAGGAAAAAGTATTGGAAGGATTGAAAGAAGGAAGGAGGAACAAAGAATTACACTTAATATTGAAATGGAAAAGAAAATATAATGAATGAAAGAAGAAGTATAGGAAGGAAGGAAGGAAGGAAGGAAGGAAGGAAGGAAGGAACAAAGACTGTTGAAACAGAAAAGATAATATAAGGAAGAAAATGGAAAGACGTATAGGAAGGAAGGAAGGAAAAAAGGAAGACAATGTTGAAATGGAAAAGAATATAAGGAAGAAAATGGAAAAAAATTATAGGAAGAAAGGAAGAAATGTACTTAATATTGAAACAGACAAGGGAATGAAGGAAAAAAATATTGGAAGGATTGAAAGAACAAGGTTTTCCTTGTATGGGATTGATAGTGTCATTCTTAAATTTATTCCCCAAAATTTTTCCCATTTGTCTAGTTCAATGTTATAGCCAAAGTTCTGTGCCCATTTTATCATTGGTTCTTTTACAGTTTCCAATTTCCTCTTCCATTTGATACTTCAAGAGGAATTTGTATATTTTCCCTATCATCTTTCTGTCCAGACTTTGAATAATTTTATTCAATTTGTGTGGTTCTGTTTCAATACCACATATTTTAGTGTCTTTATTGTATTTAGTTTTAATTTGCAGGTAGGTTAGCCAGTCACCTTTCATATTCTGATCTGCCAATTCTTCAATTGTTTTTAAATTTCCCTGTCTGTCAATTAGATCTCTGTATCTTAGAATTTTGTTCCAATCTGTAAAATTTGGGTGTGTCGTTCTTTCTGTTGGTGATAGCCAATTTGGGGTTTTCACATAGTGGATTTTTTTGATTTTGAGCCATTGTTGCAGTAAAGTTCTAATTAAATGATTTTGAAAGTATTTGTGCGTTTTATGTTTGTCATTCATTCCATAAGAAATTATGCCAGCCTGCCTGCAGGTCATGGCCTTCTAAGATCAGAATTCTTTTATTCTTTAACTCAATCCAATCCTTCATCATTGTCATTGTTACTGCAGTTGCGTATATATAGGCTCCCTGTGTGCTTCCATCCATCCCTACGAAGATCTGCTGACTCTGCCTGCCTGCTGGTAAGTGAGCTGGGTTTTTTCTTTTATTTTTTTAATGTATTTTAAAATAATATTTTATTTATTGTGCATATGATTTTTAAAAATAGTGTTATTCTGTGTTGATTCTTTTTTTAAATTGTCTTAAACTATTTAAAAAAAGATTCTATCCAAAATAAATTGAAACAAGCCATTTTTAAAATTTCTATGCACAATACTTTGAAATGGACTCAGGAGTCATGATTGACACTGAGTGAATTTGCACTTTTAATAATCAGGAAGATACAATGGCATTGAAAAAAGTGACTGATGACCATTTTTCACACTTAGCGACCGTTGCGACCATTTTTCACACTTAGCAACCGTTGCAGCATCCTCATGGTCACGTGATCAAAATTTTGTTTGGCAACAGATTCGTATTTATGCTGGTTTCAGTGTCCTGGGGTGACCTTTTGACAAAAAAAAATTTTTTTAATAAAGCCCCCCCCCCCCCCCCCGGTCAAGGGCGTCCCTCTTTTCCAATCTGAAAATCTGGTCACCTTATACTTATTAAACACCAATAATTTAAAAAACTATTTTTTATTACCAACTTTCATTGTCAACCTCTATCTTTCCAGTAACAAAACAGTCTTATCTCTCTTGCCAATTGTGGAGTCAGTCTTCTTTTTGTCTCCTTTATAAGGTTTTTATAGGCTTCTCTCCACACTTTGTTGCTTGAAGGGTCTCTCAGATAATCTCCTTGCCCACCAGTTGCTACTAAAGTTAACTTGTCTTTCTTTGTCAATCTTGCTTCTGAAAAAATTTCTCTTCTTATGTCTATCATCATTAGTACTTTTACTCTTCTGTATCCTGGAATCTGGGGTAGAGCTCCAATTCGTCGAATTCCCTTTTCCATATTCCCTTTCCATTTTCACCCACATTTGCCCCATTATTAAATTCATCTATTTTCTTATCTTTATCTTCTATATCTTCATTCTCCCCTTTAATTTTGGGGGCTCCAACCCCATCATCTTTTGCTGTGAGGAAGACTAGTCTTTCCAACTTCTTCTCAATTCTCCTATATCCTTCCAATAGATTTTGAATTCCAGCCAAGATATTTTGGAATTTTAAGGTTTCCTCATCTAAGTATTGACCCATGTTTCCAAAACAGAAGAGTGAAAGAAAAAGAAAAAAAACCCAATAATGACTGCCATTTAAGTCTTCTAGGCTTCTCTTAGCTTTTATTTTATTTAAGTTGACTTAAACACAAGTTTTTTATGCTCTTCAAAGGGGAAGGGTTCTGTTCCCCTTCCTTCCTTCTTTTCTTTTCTTTCTCTGCCAAAATAGTTCTCAGAGGCACCTGTGAAAAGTTGGTGCCCTTGGTTTTTTATCAGTTTCTGTAAACAAGTTGCAAACCCTTCAGCTGCAGAGTTAGTGAAGTAAAATAAAGAAAGAGATACGTTGTTTCAAAAAAGTGCTGACTGGCAGTTAATTTCCACCTTCTGTAGGAAACAAAGTTCTTTATATTGCTTTTAGTGTGATTTAATAACAAGTAGTAGGAAGAACTGTTAAAATAAAAAGGAAGGTTTTAATCCAGAAGTCAAAAAATAAAGCAACAAGAAGCAGAAGGAAAAAAAAATCAATCTGTTCACTTTAAGAGGAGAAATGGAGAACATGATGAACATTTCAATCCAAAAAAATAGTTACAATGACAAAGGGGGGGGAAACTTTCCACAGCGATCCCATTAGGATTATTTTCGCAGCTTAGTTCTTTTGTTTGAGGATCAATTTGGCTTTAAGGAAACCTTTCTTTGGGCAGTCTTTAGCAAATCTCTTTTCACTTCCTTCCTTCCGGAGCGTCCCGACTTCATCAGCCATGGGGCTGCCTGTTCACCGTGGGCTTGAAGCACTTCCCTTGGGTCTAACAGGGATTTTGCGATATCTCTGAGACCAGCAAGGCTTTCTCTACGGGACGGTTTAGGTCTCAATGGACCCCCAGCGGCAAAAGTGTCAACGGCGATCTCAGAGTGTCGAGACCGCACATTGTAACATCGCGATGTGGCTCCTCCTCCTCCATAGTCCAATATCTTTTAGCTTCTGAGCAAGTCCACCACATATGGTAATATGAACCCAGTGTCTGAAGACATTTCCAGCACCTTTCTGATTTATTCTTGAACATTTTTGCTATTCTTGTCAGGGGTAGATGCCACCTGTAAAACATCTTATACAAATTTTCTTTATATGCTGTTGACATTGTCATTTTGTAATTTTGGGACCACAATTTCTGCCACTTCCCTAATTCAATCCCATGCCCAAAATTCCCCCTCCCCCAAGCTATCATAGTTCCTTTAACTTGTTCTTCTTCTAACTTAAGTTCATCTTTATACCTTCCTTTTCCAGATAGATTTAAGTTCACCCTCTGCATTCAATATTTCACCATATCTATTTGTTCCTTTTTTATATATTATTGCATATGAAAAGGCTTCGATAGTTGATAGTCAGACTGGAATTTTTAAATAATATTGTCTTTTAATCTTCTCCCAATTTAATAGCAAAGCCTCCCGTAGGTAATGTCTTCTAAAGTATCCCTGTGTTTTTTTCCCCTTGTACCATAAAAGGGCATGTCATCCCAACAATAGATCATGTCCTTCAAGAATCAATAATCTGGTATTCCTTAGTGTTATCCATTCTTTAACCCACAACAAACTTGCTGCCTGGTGATATCGTTCCCAATTGGGCAGGCATCTTGCATCGTAACAATTTTAGCTCAAACAACTTTAAGACCAGAAATATGAACAAGCTATGACCAGAATTTTCAATTTCCCACTAAGTTGCATCTCTTCAACTTATTGAAAAGGGCAAGGCTGATTTTGAAATGCTTGTCAATCCCACATATCCCTAGTTTAAGAGTACAGCCCTAGAAATATTAGAGGATTAAAAATAGTGGAAGAAATGCAGAGTACTTTCAACGTGTCCAAGTAGCTCGTTCTAATAGTTCCCATAAAATAGTTAATTGCATGAAAATGAAAAGTCCATTATTAGAAGGAAGCCCAATTTACAATGTGGTATTCTATTAGAGTGACTCATAAAATCAAGGCCAAGAACTGCCTCATATGTACTCTGCCTATAGATGCTCATACTGAAGTGTGTATCATGTTCTCTGAACAAGAAAAATACTACATCCATTAATTCTATACTATGCTACAAAATTTGGTCAAGGAGTCCCCAAGGAGAAATTATAGTTGCTTGCCTTTTCAAATCCTGCAACTGAGTCTGCTGACCTAAATAAAAGTGCTTATCTTACCATAGTGAAATGCCACTAAAAGGGTTACTAAAAAGAAGAAGTCAAACATAACAATATTGCAAAAAGCTAATAAAAGGGTCACGCTTTTTCAGAGACTTTTAAAGCTGAGCTAGATTTTTTTCCACTCTACTTTTTCAGAAATTGATATCAGCTTTCAGAATCTATGTAAATTCATGCCAGGTATTATTGTTTTTCTCCTCATCATGGTGATAGAAGTGAAAAGCTATTCTATTTTCCAAATATCCCAAAGAATCACCATCACAATGGTTATTTTGTGTGATCTAACAGCAGAATTTCCTATAAAAGGGTTCACCAGCAGTTCTAATCAGCAGTTTCACTTTTAGAAATTGATCCAGAATGATATATTTCTACACTGAAACTGAAAAGTAAAGGTCAGTGGGATTCAAAAAATTTTACTACCAGTTTTGTGGGCGGGGCAAAGGAAGGATACTGCAAAATCCCTCCCAGCTGCTGGGGGAAGGATTCTGTAAAACCTCAATTCCCTTCCCACCTCACTCTAGGGAAGGATACTGTAAAATTTCCATTTCCACCCCACTCCAGGGGAAGGATACTGTTAAATCTCCATTCCCTCCCCACCCTCTCAAAAACAGAACAGGAAGTAATCAGAATTTGGTGAGATGGAAGAAGCCAACAAAAGAAATGTCAAGTTTGAAAACAGCTTTCCAGAAGAGCAATTTTGTCCCAAAAAATAATAACAAGATCCCCTGGGGCATCCCTATAGGATAACCTTGGAAAGCATCTGACTGCTCCATTCTAAACCCTCCTCAATCTTGTTCACACAATGCATAACAGAGTATGTCCAGCCCATCCTATATTTCCAAATACATACACATAAAACATATACACAGCACAAGAACCCAATTATAGGTAATATTTAAAATCCCATCTTGCTCAGACTCTTACATATACCTATTAAGTCTAAATGCTGACTTATACAGACACACCACAGGGAAAATTTATTACCAACCAGTGTCATCCACATACTGTATAATCTGGTTTAAAACAAAATGCTCTGCATGGGATTAAAATGTGAGCCGAAAGTAAATAAATAAGTGAAGGCATGTTTTTTTGATAGATCAAGTCTTAATTTACAATTGGAAAAAAAATATCCATATGGTCACATAGTCCAAGATCACTTTTATATGCAACCTTTGTAAACTTAGGTTCAATTTTGATTCAGTCACAAATTGAAGGAGTGCTCTATTTATTAGTGCTTGTTGCTACTACACAACAGTCTGATGTAAAGTAGGTCTGTACAAGTAATTCTGACTGGCATTAGGCAGGGTTGTGCTTTGGCACCATTATTGTTTACTTTTATATAAACAACCTGGCCTTGTCTTTAGATAAACTGACTCACCATTCTCTAAAGCTGTCATATAAACACATCACAGCCTTTCTTTCCAGTATGTTAATAGTACAGCTATACTGTTTCAGATTGTATCGTGGGTGTGAAATGAGCATTACACCTTCTGGTCCTGTTTGCAAAGAGAATGATTTCAACATAAATTATAATAAGGCCAAAATACATACTTGTCCAAAGCAACCCAAATTGTACCTAGAAGTTGAACCACATGAATATAGACCATTTAAATATCCAGGTACAGCCTTAAATATCTCCTACAATCAGCCTATGTATGACTGAATATTCAGGAGTCAATTCTGGCCATTCAAGTCTTTTGATGTTTAAAAATTTCCCTACATGTGGTGGTGGCAGTAAATTATTTATACTCCAAGTTGAAATATGGATGATTTATGGAGCTGATAAAGTGACACTTAGTAATATTACAGTTCTGGAGTCCTTGCAATCAAAGTTTTGGGGAAATTAATTCAAAGTGTCATGCTGACTCTCAAATGTAGTTCCATATCAATAAGTAGATATGATCCACATCAAGAAGCAATGTAGAACCTGCAATGTGGATTTTAAATTATTGGTTTAAGTTGTTTTTTCCTTGTTGGTTTTACTTTTATATCTTTTAGCAGATATTTTTATTACTAAATGGTAAGGTTATATTATATAAAAACTGAATCAGTATGGATAGTCACAATAAACTCTATTAGCTCGGGTTATGATTAGATTAGTCAGAACTAAGGCACAGAGTTTAGATATTTAGGAATAAAGAATTCCAGTATCTACCAATCTTGCTAATCACAGTTAGTTACAGTGTAGCTGGATAGTTAAGTCAAATTTAAATTTCAAAATATTGTAGAATTATGTTATTAGCACACTTATGTATTATCAACAACTGTACTGGAAAATCCCATATGAAGATAAGCTTAGCCTATGTGGAATAGGCTTATGGAAACCAAAGCTCTATCTTCTTACATTGTATTTTTCATAAGGACATCTAAGTACAATGTGCTTATTAAATAATAGGTTTCCGCAGCAGTAAGATTCATTTTGACTTCAAAATCTACTCTTAGATAAGGATGATGTAATTTAATTACATCTCTAAATATTGTCATACTGTTTACACAATGTATATTAAGAAGACTGCTTAGTAAGAATATGTTTTCTGTAGCACATTTTTAGTAATTTACCCAATTTGCTTGTTGACTGATATGATGAAGAAAGTGGAAGCTTCGTAAGTAAGGCTTATGAGGAATAGGCTTGTAAGTTGTCAGTTGGAAGATTCAGAAGTAAACTTGAAATCAAAATACACATATTCCTCTACTTACAACAGTTCATTTAATGACCATTCAAAGATACAATGGCACAGAAAAAAGTGACTTATGACTGTTTTTCGCACAACTATTGTGTGAACATCTCCATGTGCATGTAATTAAAATTCAGATCCTTAGCAACTAATTCATATTTCTGACAGTCCTGTGGTCATGTGATCTACATTTGCAACCTTTTGACAAGCAAACTCAATGGGGGAAGCCAGATGCACTTAACAACCGTGTTACTAACTTAACAACTGTAGCGATTCACTTAACAACCATGGCAAAAAGTCATAAAAAGGGGCAAAACTAACTTAACAAATGTCTCGCTTAGCAACAGAAATTTTGCGCTCAGTTGTGGTTGTAAGTTGAGGACTTATAAGGTAGAAATGCAAAGCAATGAACACAACATGCAGTCAGCCAAATTCTTCCAAGTTACAACATGGTAAGGAAAAAGAAAGGTAGGAAAAACAAGGAAATACTGCTTTTAGGGTAAATTGTTCAAACTGAAAAATGAAGCCTGATGGTACATTTATAAAACCTCAGCTAAGCCCCTATTGACTCCTCAGGCTATTAGTTCAAGCTGGGCAGATAAACTCCAATGTCATTTCCTAGGTAACTCAAGATTTGCAGCAGCAGATATTACAAAAGGTCTAAATCCCTGCTTGTCCACTACCACTAATCATAAAAATTTCAAATTGTGTAGAAATCAAAAGTCCCATGTGAGACATCAAAAACACATGACGAGATGTGAGGGTTAAGAGCATAAAGGAGAAACTAGTCGCTCATTAACTGTTTCTGTGATGACTGAGGGATTAGAAACTCTGTTCTTTAGAAACTCTGAAGTTGGTCTTCTCCTTTGTCCCTGCCTTTTTTTTCCAGTCAGGCATACAAAAATTGGATGAACTTTAACTTTGATATTCTTCCTTCTACCCCTATGAAATATGCAATGAAGCAGGTAAGCCTCTGTTATCACTGTGTCTGTATCTTGGCAGATTCCTCTGATGCAAAAGGGTGTTATTGTTATTTTTACTCCACTGAGTCTTGAATTGTTCCAGGATAATTTGTGTTCTCTGTGAGAATCCTGCCTAAAGAGGCCTAAGGGTGATTTTTCTGCTGCCTTATTTCTCTTCATTTGAGATCCTCAATCAAAAAACAACTGGGATTTTAAATTTGTCTGCAGGGAATAGTTGGACTAACTATAATTGAGCCATTAATGGTTATGATTTTTGGAATTCCATGAATGGGAGAATTCTGGGGCTATCTAGTATATAAGAACATAGCTAGTGCCTTTTTGGATCAGACCCCTGGCTCATCTTGTCCACTAGTTTGTTCTGATAGTAGTCAACTAACTGCATAAGGAAGCCCACTAGCATTCTTGCTTATGGCCTTCAGAGGGAGTCACACTATCCTGAAGGCTAACAGCAATTGACCACCATTGACATGCCCTTTTCTGAAGCCAGCCAACCTCATATATTGTAGTAGTGAACTGTAAACTTTAATTATGTGTTGTATATAACACAAATTCCTTTTGCCTATCCTTAAATTCTTCTAGCATTTAGTTTCATTGGATGGGCTCTGATACTATTATTTTAGGAAGAAGAAAATAGTTTATCTTTGTCCATTTCAATGACACCAAGCATAATTTCGGACACTTATATCATGTCCCCTTTCATTTTCCTCCTTTCCAGAGAAAAAAGTTCAAATATCAAATCTTTCTAATGTGGAAACCGTCCAAGCCCGTTGCTCATCTTAGATGCCCTCCTCTGAACCTTCTCCAGCTTCATTATACCCTTTTTGAGTTGCAGTGACTAGAACTATACACATTTCAGATGTAGTCACACATTGATTTATATGTTGCCAGGTATTAAGGATTTAATAGCTGCCAGCTGATGTAAGATTGAAAACTGTAATTTGTAAAAAGATGCAATGGCTGATGCAAGGAGGAGAATTCATTGCATGGGAGGTGTTTGTTTATGTGTATATGGTTATTAGAGGGCCTCTCTTTCTCATCATGTATTCATTTCTCTCCTTGTGTCCGAGCTGAATGGTAAGGGAATTTATCTCCTGTATATATATGTCTGTATATATCTGTATATATATTTTTATACAAACCATTGTTAATTGTCTAAAGGCTCTGTGTGCTGTGGGCTGTGTGCTATGTTTTGCTCCTGGGTTTATTTCATAATACTAGCCATGCTGCCAAAATTCTGACATATGTGGTAATCCTCACTTACAACAATAATGGAGCCTGCCATTATATTCATGTCATCGGAGTCATAAAACAGGCAACCCATGTGACTGACCCAATTTTCTTATCATTTTACAAAGGCCACTAAGCCAATGCCACACTTATTAAACAAGCCCATTGTTCACTATAGGGCATATTTGCCAAAAACCAGGAGTAAAAGCCAGTTTGGGGGCAAAACATTTAGATTTAGATTTTATTTATTATTTATAGGCCGTCCTTTTCCCTGAGGGGACTCAGGGCGGCTTACAATTCATGGGAGGGGGAGTGCAAGACAAAACATAAGACAATATGTGAGTAAAAAATTAAAACAATAAAACGCAACTTTCATTCAACATTCGGGTGGGGCGGATTAGAATTTTTATCCCCAGGCCTGACGGGATAGCCAGTTCTTAAGGGCTGTGCGGAAGGTCTGGACGGTGGTGAGGGTGCGAATCTCCACGGGGAGATCGTTCCAAAGGGTCGGAGCTGCTACTGAGAAGGCTCTCCTCCGTGTAGTCGCCAGTTGGCACTGACTGGCGGATGGAACTCGGAGGAGGCCTAATCTGTGCGATCTAATAGGTCGAAGGGAGGTAATTGGCAGGAGGCGGTCTCTCAAGTACTCAGATCCACTACCATGGAGGGCTTTATGGATGGTAAATCATGATCACATGATTGCAGGACACTAGACAGCCATAAATGCAGACTGGTTGCCAAATAACCAAAATGTGCTCACGTGACCATTAGGAGTCACCAGCTATCAGAACCAGGTGATACCTTTTGGGAGGATGGGTCCATGATAACTTGAAGAGTCATTAAATGGTCAACTGTAGATGATTACCTTAATGTTATGATTTTGGCATCCCTATTTTCAATACCATTACTTATTATCAATGCATACTATTGGTCTTTTTTTTATAGCAGATGCATACCATGTTGAGAATTTGATTGGATTTATCCTTTCTCCAAGATCTGGTTCTTCATTAGTCACCGTTAGTTCTGATCCCATTAGTTTATATCACTAACTAAGATTTTTGACTCCAGTGTTCATTACGTTACCCTTGCTCTAATTGAATGACTTCTACCTTGGTCTCTAATGCATTCCCTGAGCATCTTGCATCAAGTACACACCTGTGATCCTGGTCACATAGCCCCCATATTTATCCCGATTGCTTAAATATATTTTGGAGGATAAAAAAGAAGAAGAAATAAACAATTTGGGGGTTTAAAAAAAACTTTTTGTTATTTCTGGATTGTTGTTGTTTCAGCTGATGCATGGACCATTGCTTTAAGTTTGAATTTTAGTTCTTCCTCCCTCTCCAAGATTCTCCAACTCCACCCCCTGGTTGCTAGGGAACAGAAAATCTAGTAATTAGTCCAAGTCAGAAAAACACTCAGAAAAAAAAAACTTTTGAAGCCTCATCAAGTACTCATATAAATCTCCCCAAAATCTCACATTTAACTTCTTCACTTTCCCTTTTTATGACCATTTCCTTGTTTAGCACTATCTGTTCCAAGCAGCGCTAAGCAACAGCAGATTGTCAGCCTTAACTGATTAGTAGAACATAGGATGGAGGCATGTGGGAGTTTATTGCCTGGAATACATAACTGCACAAGTATTTTATAAAAATAAATAAACAAATGATGCTGAATCAGTCAAACCTGGATATTTGTAGCAGAAGAATATCATAGTACTACCTGGAATTTTAGGCTTTATTATTAATATTTTTTAAAGATGATATTGGCATTTTAGCATGGCATCCATGCCTCCTTTTGAAGTTTAAGAAATCATGTTTTTTCTTTGATATGTAAAGTCATTTCCTTTGATATGTAAAAAAATGAGCCCTTTCAGGGATCATCAAACAATACCGCTACATTCTGAAGTCTCTCATTGTTGCAATTGTTAAGGAAACAAATCCAGATGGAAAAGAAGGAAATGCAACAATATTTAAGGGTGTCTGTCTCTTCTCATGTCTAATCAATGACTTTTATTGTTTGATTTGTTGCTTTCTGACACATCACATATTTTGAATATATGTATACAGATAATCTTCCACTTCGACATACAACCATTCATTTAGTGACTGCTCAAAGTTACAACAGCACTGAAAAAGTGACTTATGACCAGTTTTTCACACTTATGACCATTACAGCATCCCCATGATCATATGATAAAAATTCACTTGGCAAGTAGTTCAGATTTATGATAGTTGAAATGTCCTGGGTCACATGATCACCATGTGATCGGCAAGCAAATTCAACGGAGAAAGCTAGATTCCCTTAATGGCTCACTTAACAACCACAATGCTTTGCTTAATAACTGTGGCAAGAAAGATCGTAAAATCGATCAAACTTTATTTAAAAACTGCCTCACTTAACAACAGAACTGTTAGGCTCAATTGCAGTTGTAGGTCGAGGACTATCTGTAATTTGTTTCTTTACCTCATATAAAAACATGACCCACTTAATAAAATGCTTTTCACTGCAGAACTTGGAGTTTACATTGTCAGGGAGGTTGGAAAGCCACTTTCTAAAGGTACTGAGTACTTCTCCCTCAGATTCAGGGATTAGGTTTCTTCCAGCTCCCCACCACTCAAGTGTCCGAGTTTTATGAGCAACAAAAGTATAACTGCCTCAATAATTTAATAATGCCAAAGACTGAATGTTATACAGTGGATATAGAAAATTTACATACTCCTAATAAAATGCCAGATTTTTGACGTGTAAAAAAAAAATCACACCAAGACAAATCTTTTCAGAATTCTTTTTATCTTTATAATAACATACAAGGCGTACAATTCAACTGAAAAAGAAACTGAAAACTACTGTATTTTCGGAGTATAAGACACACATTTTTAACTCAAAAAAGAGGCTGAAAATCTGGGTGCGTATTATACACTGAATACAGCATTTTTTGCCTCCCGAAACCCCACCCCCTTCACCAAAATGGCCGTGCATAGCCTTTAGGAGGCTTTCAGGGTGCTCCTGGGGGCTGGGGAAGGCAAAAATGAGCAAAAAATTGGCCATTTTTTTGTTCAATTTTGCCCCCCCCCTGCCCCCAGGAGCACTCTATAAGCCTCCTAAAGGCTATACATGTTCTCTTTTTTGACAAAAAATGAGCCCTTTTTTGTGAAAAATGGGCCGTTTTTTTGCTCATTTTTGCCCCTCCCAGGAACTATTCATGCCCTTTAAAAAAAAAAAAAAAACCCGGGCCCGTTTTCGTGAACAACGGGTTGTTTTTCGGAGGTATGCAGAGTGCAAAACTTTTTTTTTAATTCACCTCTTCAAAATCTTGGTGAGTCTTATACTCTGGTGCGTCTTATACTCCGAAAAATATGGTAATAGGGGGGAACAACAATAACATAGAATAATGTGACTGCATAAGTGTTCATTCTTATAAGTAGTGATGCAGCCGTGTTCAGAATTAACCAATCATATTCAAACTGATGTTAAATAGTAACCATGTGCACATCTGTCATCAATTAAAGTAACTGTGATGAGTTCACATAAAGTTCACCTGTTCTAGTAGGATTTTTCTGATATTTAGTCAGTTGTCTCTTGCAGCAAAATCTATGGTCTACAAAGAGCTTACAAGCCATGAAAGGGATCTCATTGTTGGAAGATATCAATCAGGAGAAGGGTACAAAAAATTTACAGGGACTAGATATACCATGGAACACAATGAAGACAGTAATCAACAAGTGGAGAAAATATGGCAGAGTAGTGACATTACCAAGAATTGAATGTCCCTCCCAAACTGATGAAAAAACAAGAAGAAAACTGGTCCAAGAAGCTGCAGAGTAAGGAACATTACAGAAGCTGTAGGAATTTCTGGCAAGTTCTGGTTGTGTACCACGTGACACCGAACTCTTGTATTTGACATATGTCTGGATTGTGGGATAGAATGGCAGGACAGAAAGAAGTCTTTTATTATAAGGAAAAAACCCCAGCTACATTGACAAAAGCATGTGGGGAAATGAGTTATGGTCTGGTGAGACCAGGGGTGGGTTTCAACCGGTTCGCGGCGGTCCCTGCGAACCGGTTGGTCGGCGAACCCAGAAGTAAGTAGCTCACCCACCCGCCCGCATTCCTTACCCGGTTTTGACGAGTTCTGCACTTCCACACATGCGCAGGACGCATACAGCGCCTGTGGATCCTCCAGGAGCAGCTGGAGCATCGCACAGACGCTAGCAGGCATGCGTGCACCACGCGCGTGCACGAGGACGCCGCCTGCCCCGTTCCAACCGAACCGGTTGGAACGGGGCGAGAAACCCACCCCTGGATGAGACCAAAGTACAACTTTTTGGTCAAAATTCCAAAAATTATGTCTGGTGGAAAAACAAAACTTTGCATCACAAAAGTACATCATACCCACAGTAAAGCATGGTGGTGGCAATATTATGCTTTGGGGCTGCTTTTCTTCAGTTGAAACTGAGATTTGGTCAAGACAGAGGGAAGTCAAGAAAGAGGGAATTATGAACAGTTTCAAATATCATTTTGCACAAAACCTTCAGACATCTGCTCAATCACTGAAGATGAAGAGGAATTTCACTTTTCAACACAATAATGATCCAAATAATACCTGCAAATCAACAAAAGAATGGCTTCACCAGAAGATCAAATTTTTGTAATGATGGAGCCAGAGCCTGGTCCCGAATCCAATTGAAAATCTGTGGGGTGACCTGAAGAGCCGAGGTGGCGCAGTGGTTAGAGTGCAGCACTGTAGGCTACTTCAGCTGATTGCAGTTCGGCTGTTCAAATCTCACCGGCTCAAGGTTGACTCAGCCTTCCATCCTTCCGAGGTGGGTAAAATGAGGACCCGGATTGTTGGGGGCAATATGCTGACTCTGTAAACCGCTTAGAGAGGGCTGAAAGCCCTATGAAGCGGTATATAAGTCTAACTGCTATTGCTATTGCTATTGCTATTGCTATTGCTATTGAAGAGGGCTGTTCACAGGAGATGTCTTTGAAATCTGAAAGACTTGGAATGCTTTTTCAAGGAAGTGTGAGAGCCAATGTCAACAACTTGATAAATTAAAGAACAAGATTCTCAGAAACAAATAAAAAAGGAATATAAAGTTGACTTGTTTGACCAAAGGTAAAACCAAAAAAATACTGCCATAAAATGCTGGAAATCCTTTATGTATGAACTTTTTGCTGATACCTAGACAGAAATGCCAATGATTTTTTAAATTTCTAAATAGAAAAGAGAGATTTTGGGAACAGGAATTATGTTCATAATATTATTAGTGGAAAAATATTAAAGTTGTTTATATTCATTGTAAAGATTATTTGAGTTACTTCCTTAAATATTATTTATTTATTTATTTATTTATTTTTCTTTGTATTTCTTTTCTTTGTATTTTTAAAAAGAAGTTTGTATTATATTTTGATATTGTTAATAGCATTAATAAAGTTTTTTTTAAAAAAATGATAAATATGCCCCAGGGTACAACTCAGGCAAAAGCTAGAGAACATCTTCTGCTATTAAGCCTTGTGAAATCAGGCTTTTAGATACAGGCAACACCCTGACACACAGACAGTCTTACAACTTAAATTATTTATTCAGCAATCTCTGTGCAACTTCCCGCATGCCACTGGAGATGGGGGCACTTTGGCTGTTTGAAGCTACATCTTCTCAAGTGGCTAAAGAGACTAAAAAGCACCCCATTTCTTAAGCCTGCCATCTCAGTTCCATTAGCAGTAAAGACCTCTCCATTCAAACTGTTAAGTAAATCCTTTGAGAACCAGGGGACTGTTTCATGCTTGAAAGCAACTGTTAGGAATGTGACAATGACCAAACTGTTCCTATTTAAATCTTTTCCCAAGGTAAAAAGAATTATAGGTAAACATATGCCTTCATTATTTGCTTTGCTGCATTTCAATACTCAATCCCACACTAAATTGCCAACAAAGGATTTAACGCAATCATTTCTGTATTCCAGAGTGATTGCCACTGCAAATACAATAAGCTTAACAAGGACCAATAAGCTGAATGGCAAAACAACTATATTTTATGTAAACACATTAGAAATTTCATAAGAGCACATAAATTATTCTGGTTAATATTTTTATTATCAGCATTATTGTAACAGAGGAAATGAAAATAATCAACATGTTTCTATTCCTGTAGTCATAAATCCTAAACAGCTTAAAATTAACCATTGAAAATACGAATGTAGTAAACATGCAAAGATTTTTTTTTTTGCTACAAGAGTTTGCAAACTATATTTTTAATTGCTCTCAATTATGCTAATCCTAATATCAAAGTTAATCATTAATCAGGACCCTCTGACCCCACCCCTCCTCCAGTACTGAAGGAAGATGGACTATTATTAATTAGGGTAATGGAAAAGCAGTGAACAACTAGACTTCAAGGAACCATATTGTTAAATGTGGCAGGCAGCTAAACAACTCACACTAAGTGCTCTTTTGTTTTTGATATTAATGGTGAATCAGAAAGGGGGCAACCCTAATCAAACCTCTGTATGGTATTCTGTTTGTTATTTGACCCTGAAAAAGGTCTTTAAAAAAAAACCCTACATTGATGGAAGACTTAAAAGCAAACCCACCAAGGACAGGAGTAAAGGATGATTCAGAAAATCACCCATAATTTCCCCCATTTATTTACAAAATAACAACAAACATTATCTACCCATATTTAATGCAATATATCTTAGCCCTTAGCATATCTTTTCAATTTCATTTAAGTTCATTTAAGCCAATTTTAAGTTCTAATTGAGAAAAAGAAGATCTACTTAAATTCATATCAGCTAGGCAAAGATGATTCCTCAATGTTCAAGGAGAGCCGTATGCACTACTGGAATGTTGCTTGTTTCCAATCAGGCACAAGTAAAATGTGATAAGACATGTGGAAACATAGAAGAATGTTCAAAACTATTAGAAAGGAAGTTTGAACCAGGTTTAAGACCAATGAGCTGAGTAAAAACAGTAAACTGAGTAAAAAAAGATAATCCCAATCCAATAATGAGAAAAAGAACGTTGGTCTTACCTGAACATCTGTTCTCTGTAGCGTAGGTGGGAGGGACTACATTCCCTCCCTAGTCAGTTAGCAAGGAGTCGGGGCGGTTGGACTTGGGAGGCGTTTCCTATCTTTCTATCTGTTTTGTCGATCTTGATGGATGATTCCAACAAGAAGCTGACCGACTTGCACGAATGTGCCATGCCAGTGTCTGTAGACTTGAGAGCCGTTCTGATGACAGACGAACTAGGCCTGTGGTGGAGTCTATCACCATGCTCAAGTGCAAGATCTTTGTTGAGGGGGAGAGATGGCTCTTGGGAAAGTTGATGGAGAACCCCAGAGACTGTAACATTCTGATGGTGAACTGGAGGTCCGAAATTGCCTGGGTGTGGGACCGAGCTAGGACGAGCACGTCGTCCAGGTAACAATGGAGTCTCACCGGACGCAAGCACAGGTAAGCCGCCATTGCTGCCAGGACTTTGGTGAACGTGCAGGGGGCAGAGGCTAGACCAAAGAGAAGTGCCTGTCCTCGTGTGAGAATTGTAGAAATTTGCGATGGGATAGCCGAATTGGTGTATGTAGATACGCCTCTGTCAAATCTATTGATGCCATGAAGTCCTGCCGCCGGATCCCCAGCAGGATGGACTTTAGGGACGACATCTTGAAACGCCTGTACACCACGTAGGAATTCAGGCATTTCAAATCCAAGATTGCTCTCCATCCCCTGGAGCTCTTTGGGACCACAAATAGGTTTAAGTAGACCCCTAAGTCCCCGTTTCTCCTCGGGAACTGGCTCAACCACCTGGATGTCCAGCAGATGTTGGATTGCTAGGAGCATTAGGCATCACTTCTCCGGATCCCTGGAAGGTGGGAACATCCGAAAGAGCATCGGGGAGGGGATAGGAACTCCAGCCGGAGTCCCTCCCTGACTGTTGACCTGACCCAGGCATCCGAGGTCACTTGGTCCCACTGGTCCGCAAATGATGCCAGGCGGCCGCCTATGGGAAGGCTCGGGTTCGAGTCACTTCCCTCTGCAGAAGGGACGCCCCCACTATGAAAGGGCCTCCTGGACTGTGACTGGTATCTATTCCTGTCCTGATAAAAAGGCCGTTGGTGCTGCCTATCATATCTATATGGCGTATACCTGTGCTGACGATAATCCTGGTCAGGACCCCTGAAAGAGGAGGAAGGCCCACGGAAGAAAGAGGAAGAACGGTTATCTGTCTCTTTGTTATTAGTGGGACTTTTCTTTTTATCCCTGTTCTCCACTAGAATTGGGTGGAGGGATGCCCCGAAGAGATTGGGGCCTGAGAAAGGAGCTGCCGCAAGATTCCATTTGGACTTATTGTCCATTTGCCAGTTATGCAGCCATAGAAGCCTCCTGGCCATCACAGAGGTAGACAGGGCTCTGGACGCAAAAGTAATGGAATCTAGGGTAGCGTCAGTGGAGAACTAGGTGGCAGATATAATTTTTGTGAGGTCTTGATGGAGACACTCATCCTGGATTTCGATCTGATCCTATAGCTGACGAAGCCACATGACCGTCGTACGATTGAAGTTGCCACGGCCGCCTTAATGGCCCAGGCAGAAACATTGAAATTTTTGTGCAGTGTGAGCTCCACCCGCTTGTCTTCTGGCTTCAACTTATCTGCCACATCTCCAGAAATCACAGTGGAGGGATTGGCCAGCAAGGCGACAGGAGCATCTACTGTTGGAAGTTGTAGGGCCTCGGCAAAGGCGTGCTCCGTGTTATAATACCTTTTGCCATTCCCCCCAGGATTGGGTAGAGATGATGGTTTTTCCCACTGGTTTTTCACAATCTCCAGAAAGAGGAGAGGGGCTGGCACCTCCTCCTTATCTGTATTTGGGTTGATGAACATGGCCAGATTAGGGTCTCTGTGTTGAGAAACAGGGGGAGCCCTTGTACCAATTTGAGTGGTCTTTTTGGCCTTATGCAGCATTGGTTTAAAGTCCTGAGGAGGAAAAAGTCCGGGAAAGGCTCAGGGGGGCCAGAATCTTTATCTTCCGAGAACCCTAGGTCTGGATGGGCACCCTCGCCCAAGATGGAACCCTCTCTCACAACTGATGGAGAGGGTGGCCTAGCACTTTCCTGTCTGGAAGAAATTATAGGCCTCTGTCTGGTCTCAGACAAATGCCTATGGTCCCCAATAGAGTTGCCCTTTTGGGCCATGCCGGAAAAAATGCCCTTCTGAATTGCCAGAGATATCAGTCTCCTGATGCTATCGGGGAGTAGGTCTAGCTCATCTAGTTCTTGCCCTGAAAGATCATGTAAAGAAGGTTGTCTAGGAGCTAGTTGGGCAACTGGAAGAAAGTTCCTAGGTCCTCCCTTCCCGGGTCCTCCAGCTCCTGCCTATAGGCCCTGGGAGAAATGGAGGGAGAAGGGGATGCCACCTCCCTCTGGTTCCTGGTTGGGGAAATCGAGGGAGATGAGGGCTAAACCCCCTGACAGGGGAACCTGAAGCCAGGGATCTGGTTTCTATAGGCGACCTTGACCTGATCGGGGATTCAGGTCTGCAGAGCTTAGCTACCTTTTCCGCCCTGGCCACTTGTTTCTCTAAGGCCTTCTGTCTGCATGACTCATCCTTGGCAGTGGCCCTGAAAGGGCGCTGTTCAGCTGTGGGCTTGGAGGCTGCAGCACTGGGACTGAGTCCACCCCGGGTCTCCTCCACCTGGGTAGTATTGGTAGAGGCCATGCCTTACTCATGCAACTTGGCGTTGTCTTGTCAGGAACATGGAATGTGAGGCCTGAGCTGCCAGGCTGTAGTTTTGCCAAAGAAGCCTGGGCTAGGCCGCTGTCAACTGTCATTCCAAAATGGCTGCCGCGCCACATGGACACACCTCGGCCTTGGCCTGGTTAAAATGGCTCTGAGGGGGCTACCCTTGCAGCGAGCCTGGGTTCTCCGACCCTCTTTTCCAGCGCTCAGGGTATTTTTGGCATCTCCTGTGTAAACGGCTCTGAGGAGGCTACCCTCGCGGCGAGCCTGGGCCTCTGACCTTCCTTGCCGGCGCTCAGGGTCTTTTACGTGTCCAGGATCCTCTTCTCTAGCAGTGCTGGACGAGATGTCATTTGGGGAAAAAAGCAGCGGTGCGGCTTTCGCATGCCGTTAGCACCGCCAATCTGCTGGGCCAGCCGCTGCAAGGGAGTCTCGTGTGCAAAGGAGCAGAGCCGAGATTGCGCTGAACGCCTCCGATGCTGCTTGGAGATAAGCTCCACACTCCGAACGGACTCCGCTGAATGCGAAGGGGAAAACAACCCCCCTCCGGAGGCTGCGGAGCCGCTAAACACGCCTCAGACGTCCAGGAGCTCAAGTCTCCATCCAATCAGGGCTGCACAATGCTCGTTACTTTAGAGAACTTTTGAATATCTAATTAGCCAAATTATTGTAAGCAATGAAACTATTTGCAAAATTCCAATTAATCTATAAACGTAATTAGTACTCAAACCTAGTTTGGAGCCAACTGATTAGACCAAGAGACTGAGGGAAACTGGGAGCCAGGAGGGAAAGGAGGAGATGATAAAGAAAAATCCCTCAGTCTCTGGACCAATCAGGCTGTCACAAACTCGGTTGTAGTCCCTCCCACTGGAGCTACAGGAGAACAACGTAGCTAATTATTGGTTATTTATTTTGAAATGTATATAAAACTGAAATGTTAGAGAACAGTTATAATACATTTAAATACTATTACAGCTTTTAAAAAGTCAACTTTGTGTACTGACGGGTCAGAAATATATTTTCCTCTTCTAATCACTGTACACCTCATTTGCTTTATTGTTGTTCTAAACCTTTACACAAAAATGGTTTTAAAATATGCCTAGATCATAAACTTGCTATCACAAATAATAAGAGAATTTCTACATATACCTATTGCCTGATATATATATAACAAAAAGGCAACAGTAAAAAATATTGGGTTTCTGTCTGGATGGTCTCTTGTGACGAGCCGAAGACAGAGAGTGGAAGTGTAACCTTCCTCCCATATTTGGGCATACCAGGGGTTGTGACTTTAAATATATATATACTAGTAGTCTCCCTTTATTTATTTATCAGCACAAATAAAAAAACACAAATATAACAAAGGCAACAGTAAAAATATTCGGTTTCTGTCGTGATGGACTCTTGTGACGAGCCGATAGACAGATGATGGAAGCAGTTAGCTTCCTCCCATAATTGGGGCTTACCAGGGGTTGTAAAAAATCTAATAGATACCTTTCACCCTGGTTTCGCTGATAACGGATAAGAGCCTGTGGCCTAATGGCTAAGAAGTTTGCCTAGTATGTAATATAGCCCAGGTTCAAATCCCAGTAAGGGTATGGCTAGCTGATGAGAGCTAAATAGCTTGAAATAGATCTATACTAGTCTCCCTTTATTTATTTATCAGCACAAATAAAAAAACATATATATATATATATATATATATATATATATATATATACACACACACACACACACACACACACACACACACACACATACACACACACACACACACACACACATACACACACACACATACATACATATATACATACATATATATATGCATATACATATACATATACATATACATATACATATACATATACATATACATATACATATACATATACATATACATATATATATATATATATATATATATATATATATATGCTGGTCTTGTTGTATTCGGGTGTATATATATTTGTTTTCGTAGATTTTCACGGGTGTAGGTATGCTGGTCTTCTTGTATTTGGGTCTTTTCCCATGCAATCTTACACGGGAAAAAGACCTGAATACAACAAGACTAGCATACCTACACCCGTGAAAATCTACGAATACACACACACACACACACACACACACACATCCCTTTAATGAAATTTCATTAATCCAGCTACTTCTATAAGTGGCTTTTTTAATTAATTGCTGACTTAAAAACAATGAAAAAAATGTGTTTGGAATTCATCTTTTGTAATGACAGAACGTTTCAGACTAAGTGCTGTGAAGGAAAATAGAAATTGGATGAGCAAAGTCAGAGCATTTCCCAATTTTTATGTATTGATGATTATATCTAAATATTGATAGATTGTGGGACATCTTTCAATAGAATAAGCCCAACTTGTTTTGATAACAGTTTTAAAGAAATTCTCCTCCTGTTCATGTAAAAGACTGTTGGTTCTACCTGAACGCTTGTTCTCTGTGCGCTGTGGGAGAATCCAAGCATGGGTTAACTTCTGTCTGATTTCCTAGAGACTGAGAAGATAGCTTTGGCCACACCTCCTCTGCTCAACTACTTCCAGTTTTTCAACGAAGGCGTAGACCCCAAAGACGCTGTGCTTGATGATGTTAATCACACTCCGACGCTGGACCAAGGTCAAACAGGATAAGTTGGATTCTCCAGCAGCACACAGAGAACAACCATTCAGGTAGGACCAACGGTCTTTCTTCTGTGCACTACTTGGAGAATCCAAGCATGGGATATACCCAAACTTAGTGTCTCAACAGTGGGAAACTGACTAATCTAGGGTCTGCTATGAAGAATGAACCCTCTGCAACATTCGTCGACCAAAGGATGCCTCCACCAAGGCGAACAAGTCCAGCTTATAATTCTTGACAAATTCTGGGCAGTGAAGCCCAGGTAGCTGTTCTGCATATTTTGTTGACAGAGGCCTGAATGGCCCATACCATGTCCTCTTGATATATCTACAGAGCGCTTTCCAAAAGTCGAAGGTGTTCCACTGCCTTTTGAGAGGGTGGGTGACTTCCGGACCAAAATCAGGTAAAATGATCTCTCGTGCCCTGTGAAACCAGGAGTTCACTTTTGGGATGAACGACAGATCTAGATGCAGGATGACCATATTGGGCCTGAAGATGCATAGGTCCTCTCAAACAGACAGGGCTGCTAGCTCCAAAATCCTCCTAGCTGACGTGATGGCTACGAGAAAGGTCACCTTAAAGGTGAGTAGCCAAAGACTGGTAGAATTCAACGGCTCAAATGGCACCGAGGTGAGCGCTTGCAGAATGATGAAAAGGTTCCATGTGGGGTAACAATGTAGCACAGAAGGTTTGAGGT
This sequence comes from Thamnophis elegans, assembly GCF_009769535.1. NCBI lineage: Eukaryota > Metazoa > Chordata > Lepidosauria > Squamata > Natricidae > Thamnophis > Thamnophis elegans. Next base: position 25,779,210 of record NC_045548.1, read on the forward strand.
TTGCTGAGCCCTTCAGGAAACTGTGCAGCCTCGTATGGTGAGAAATGGGCTCGTAGTTACTTTAAAATAGCCCAGGCAGCCGCCAAATGGGTCTTGAAGAAAGATGTCTCCACCCTCTTGTCCTCCACCTTCAGTCCCTCCGCCAATTCAGATGGGAGGATGGCTGAAGATGCCAGAGAAGCCACCTGAGTGTCTACCTTGGACCACTGTAGTAGGTCCTCCAGTTCTGGTACAGAGGTATAAAGTCACATATCACTACCACTAGGGGCTGCAAGTGAACCTGGCTGGTTCCATTGACGTTGAATAACATCAATGAATAGCTGAGGTGCCAGAATGACCTCCTGCTCTGCAGCCGGCTCCATAAACAGCCATTCACTAGGATCCAGAGGGACTGCAGCCGTTGCTGTGGGGCTGTCTGATACTCCAACACAGGCCGTTGTTTTGGCTTTATACAGGAGTGATTTTGAATAGAGCCAGCCTAAAAAGCCCCTTAAAGGCGGGCTTATCAGAGGTCAGACCCTCATCCTCACATAACTCCTGGTCTCCCTGATCACCCCCTCCAACTAGCGAATCCTCACTCTGCATAAATGGAGGGGGGAAATGATGATCTTTGATTGAAAGCAGGTCGTGTCTATCTGGACCTGCAGGTTAGGAGGAAGAGCCTGCTCCTGGTGAGGAGGGCACAAATTGTCCCTGCCAGAGAGAGTAGCCTCTATACCCTGAAATATGACCTCTGAAATATTTGTGCACATCTCTGGAGTAAAGTCTGGGGTCTAAATGAGATCCGATCCGAGGCCTGCTGCTGTGAGAGTAAAAGTTGCTTCTGGAACTGACTCCCTAGGTATGCCTTTAAGAGCTACCCCTACTGATGTTGAAGAGTCAAAGGGAGCAAATTTCTCCTCAAAACAGGCAGCTTGCAGAGAAGGGAAATTAATGGTACTCTCTGGAGACCAATCTTGCCGTCTCTCCCTCAGTTGAGGAGAGGAGACCGATTGAGGAGGAGAGGGTGGCTGCAATGAAAGAAAAGTCTCCATTTTCTCCCTGGCTGCTACTAAGGCACATTGGGCCTTGGCAAATTGTTTCTCCAATGCTTTTACATGATGTTGGGCTTCTTTATCTGGGGCAGTGGACCCCTTCCTAGATGAGGAGTCCTGAAGTTTAAGTGCCCTAGAAGTGCTCCTGGTGGATTTAGCTTCCCTAGAGTGTGTGGAGGAGGAACTAGCCTTAGAAGAGGCCTTGTTGGATCACTCCACCATCTTGGATTAATAGTTGGCCTAATTGCCTCCATGTGGCAGTACTGCACACTATAAGCGAGGTCTAGCCCAAGATTGGAGAGGTCTTAGATTGCAGGAACTGTTTACAGCCCTAAATGGCAGGGGGGAATTCCACTCACCACCTGCAACAGATTAAGGTTGTTGTGTGGACTGTCCACGTAGCCCTGCTGCATCTGGAGCCCTGCCAATAAGCCTGGAGTGTGACTGCGTTCTCGGAAGCGGCGTGAATGATCAGATCGCCAGAAACAAGGCTCCAAACTTTGCCGAGGCTTGAGGTGATGCTGCCGGCTAGCCTTTTGAGAATTTACAACACACTCCCTACAAGTGTGCCCAAGCAATGGGCCACGCAACAGGGGAGACTGTCTGGGAAGGCCTAGCTGCTGGTGCGAGCAAACGAGGTCACCAGAAACCACATGAAGGTCGGGAGGGGCTCAGAAAGCCATGTGGCAGCTCCTCTGAAGAAATGCTGCTGCTTGAAGAATCCAAAGTGGAAAACGATTCACTGTCTGATTGCCTAAATTTGCTGAGGGATTTGGCATGGATCTGCTATTGTCTATAGGCAATCAGGCAGAAGTTAACCCATACCTGGATTCTCCAAACAGCGCAAAGGAGAATGTTATATATGCCACATTTAGAAAATCTAGAATAAAATATAATGCTCTAGTCAACCCTGAGAATAAATGGAAAATGTTCTTTCCCATATTTCTGTTTGAAGTACTCCCTCGATCCTTGGTGTTCATATCTGCAATGGATGCGACCCTGTGTTACTTCTGCTCTTACATGAGTTGTATTTCCCAAGGCAACAGAAAGAAGAGAGGTGAAACATGTGTTGGTACTCCCTCATATTATTGCTCACTTCTCCATCTTGTTTTATTCTCATCCCCCACATCCATATGCCTTACTGCATTGCTGTTTTAAAGTTCTACTTCGTGACTGGCTGCCCACAGGTATTCATGTTTGTATAATCTTAATACATCATTTTGCCAATTCCTCAAGAATAGTTTTACAAACTATGACAGGATCCTTGTTATCCCCCCAAAGTAGTCTAGGCAAAATACACAACAATGAACACTATCTCTATTTTTACTGTAAGAATATTGCAGGTCTGAAAATATTCCTACTGCCCCTCACTTTTACTTTCCCAAAACAAGAGATGGGTTTCTTCTGGGATGCTTTCTGTATCCTCCTTCTCAAATTTTGTTTATCAGACCATTATCTCTCCTTCTGTCTCTCAAGGTCATTTCCACGTATCATTACAGCCGTCCAATTCCAAATACATTCTTCCACAGCTTCTCTTATCAGCTAATTAGAGCATTGTACAAAGTCATATTAATTTCTGCAAAGTAGTCTGTTTTGATTTCATTTTGTATTATTCTTATCTGCAAATATTTCATTTTTTTTTAAATTAATCTACTAAGAAATAATGCAGTGATAATATTGACTCAGTTTTTATCTAGATGTGTGCACAATTCCCATTTACCACTCACATTTTCAATGAATGGTAGCAGAAAAAAGAACGGGCTAGTTTTCATAGTTTTTAAGTGTTCTTGAAGAGAGCTCCATGTAAAACACACTGCAATAGTTCAGATAGGAGGTAATCATGGTATGAATGGTTATGATTAGAACCCCCTGATCCCACAACAGGAACAACGTACATATGATATAAATCTATGCAAAGATCTTCCTAGTCACCTGATCTTCCAGCAGGAGACAAGAATCTAGAGGATTCCCCAAATTGCAAATAAATTTGAACTTGGGTAGTTTACGCCCATTAAGTACTAACAATGAAAAAGAGTTGAGTGGTATAATAGTGTGTGAAAATGATTCTGGGAACCAGGACAAAGAGAGATGGCCAAGGCCAAGGGAATGGTCAGATAAAAAGCCACTTAGCCTGTGATAAGAATGTGGATGGGCAAGAGGCTCTACCTAGTTTCTTGGGCTGTAAATTGGGATATTTGGGGAGACACTTCCAGTCTCGCAGGATTATTTTAATGTAACTTTACAATAAGGTAAATTTAGTTCTATACTATTAGAAGATTCAATGTATTTAATCATCTATTCTTTTAACACATTTTTGCTGTACAATAATATTTATGAATGCAGAATATCCCAATATACACTTATCCAATACAAAGAACAGTTCCAAACAGCCATTTATTATCTTCTTATGACTTGACACCAAAGCATCCCAAAAGAACGTGTTGAAAAATTGATATTTCATACTTGAACCCACAAAGGATTTCCTGTCTAAGCAAATCCATCTGCTCCTGCCATGCTATATTTGCAGCACATCAAGTGGGCCACTAGGGTATTGTTATGCTTTAATAGATTTGAAAAAGAAAGGTTATTCAGAATGCTTTTCCAAATGCAGACTTGATCCTAAATGATTTATATAGCACAAAACAAATTACAACAAAAATGGCAGATTGGAATATTAACCATATAGCTACATTTATTTTAATTCAAAAATTCTTCAGACCTCATTTACCGACACAAATTTCCTGCTCTCATAAAATCTTTTCAATCAAAGCACTGTCAGGAATCTGACTGCAAATGTATCTATTAGTTATCTCACAAAACAGTGATTGAGGAGGTCTCTCCACTGATAGATCCAAGTGCTGACTAACTGCTTACAGAGGTTTAAATCAGGATTTACACAACCATGTACATGCTCTTAAATTCTAAAGCAAAGGTCCCAGAAGCAGATGGTTAAGCTGAATGTATGAGAGCAGTGCTCTGCTGTGGAAACTACAGCTAAAAAATATCCCAACAATCCCAAAATTCATGCTGGGTGAAATCCAACTTCAAGCATTTGTCTCTTCTTATATAATAGAGGTTTTTTTTCCCTTTCACACCTCCTAAACACCCACCCACCCCACAAAATCTGAAGCAGATTTTGAGGGAGCATGATAGCCTTCAAGATAGACAGAGAAGGGACATTCCCTCTCTTCTATAATTTTGCAAAGGGAAGAAGTTCTATCAGTTGAAACACTGTACTGGATTTCATTCTCTATTAAGAGCTTGCTCTTTGTTAGGATTAAGATTTTTTTAAAAAATATTAAAGTTAAGTTTATATAATGTGGTAGCTGCATAATATTTGAATAATGTGTAACTGAAACAGATTAATCCTCTCCTATTCTGTTTCATGGTAGATTTCTGAGGTGATTGTTGGCCCAAAGAGTAACCCTATCTTGTGCTAAAATGAATCTTGTTCTTCAGACTTTATTCTATAAATAGCTGTTATTTTGTCAAAATAACAAAGAATCATTTTAAAAACATTACATAATTTAGAATGGCAACATTGTGTACATTTGGAAGAAGAGATGGGACATACTTCAGCAGTCATGTTTAAAAATCTAAGGGATGGGATAGAGAGACTGAACATATTTTTATCATCCAGTCTAATATTTCTAACAAATTTCAATCCCAAACAAAAAGAACTATTTGTTTTGTGTACAGGAGAGGAGGAGGAGGAGGAGGAGGAGGAGGAGGAGGAGGAGGAGGAGGAAGAAAGCTTTAGAGTATTGACTTTCTCCTGAACTGAAAGCTAAAATATATCTTGCTATAAATTCCTTCAGAAAAAAATAAGAGCCTGCAGATGACGTAAAATAAAGAACAAGCCAGCTGAAACCAACCAGCAATATCCCCCGAGTTGTGTTGTCTTTACTGATAATGTGAAAAAAACATTCTAAGCTAATAAACAAATCCATGTTAATTTCACGCTCAATTAGAACTTCTGCGTCATGTTGAAAAGGCTAGAGAAAATCCATATTTGCCCAATTTGGAAGGATTTTAATGACAGAGCCCAAATATTAACTTCCACAGAGTATAGAAACACAGTGAATACTAATATAAATGATCATGCTCTAAGTATTTTGAATAGTATGATTTCAAATATTCTGATCTTGTAAATAAATACTGTCATAATAATGCAAAATATAGGTAGCTATATTGGCAACATGTATCAAGTAAATATAATCTTTTTTGTCCTACAATACTATAGTCTAAGAGGGGAATAAGGTAAACATGCCATTGATTCCTAGAGATCTTCCAATACCTAAATTAGTAGACTCCCTACCTCTTACCAGGCTTTTCCTACGATCAATTTGAGATAACATACCAATCTTACAACTAGATGAAGAATGGTGATTAAGATGGGATATTTTTAATAACCACAACCACACAGATCACACAAATCCAACAAACCACTTCCAGGAATGCAGTTGCTCCAAAAAATACAGAGCCATCTGAATAGAAACAGGACAGGACATGCCAGAACTAAGGCAAAGCTCTTTAAGTGGGGAATGGCTGAGAGCCCACAATGTGACGTGGTACTCCAGAACAAGCTATAAGACATACATTTCAAGAATGTCTCCTCAGGAAATTTCAAGCCACCTGGGATGATCTCAACTTCCAGGGATATTGAATTATAATATCTATCCCATTGCAATTCTATGACTCCATATTATAGTGATTTTATTATGATTTTATCTTATTTAACATTTTACCTCCTATATTGTACTATCCACATATCTTTTACACATACACATATTCCTACCATTAGCTTATGCATAGTAATATATCTGCCTTCTCTATGCAGTTTTTCTCTTCACTAAGCTTTTCTTCACCTGCTTCAAAAATACACAGTTATGGAATGAGGAGCCAACGTCGCGATGATACATCGTGTGGACTTGACAGTCCGAGTCTGCCGATGACACTTTTGTCCCTGGACCATCCGGTAGGACCTAAACCATCCCGAAGAGACAGTGACTAGGAAGACAAAACCTTGCTGGTCGCAGGGACACCGCAAAGTCCCTGATCGACCCAAGGGAAGCGCTTCCAACCGGCAGCAAACAGGCAGCCCCCAGGCTGACAAAGTTGGAGTCGGCTCCGGAAGGAAAAGAAGAAGTGAAAGTGTTCCATCTGGTGAGTTTTTGTTTCTTTTTACTTTCAGAAGATTGCCCTAAGAAACCTTTTTTTAAAAAGATATTAGTCCTCTAAGTAAGAATAAAGTGGCGAATTTAATCCTTATTGGACTGCCTTAGAAAGTTCTTTGCTTTTGCTTGTAACGATGTTTTGTGGATTAAAGTGATTGCAACGTTTCCTTTTTCTCCGCTTGAAGTGAATGGACTAATTTTTCCCCCCTATTTTTTACTACTTTAATTCTTTTGGCTTAAATTAAAACTTTTTTTTATTTTAACAAATTCCTCCTTCTATTTGTTATAAAATCATATTAAAGATACTCAAAGAAAAAGTTTTTTTTTAAATGTTGAATCTGCCAGTCGGAAGCCTGAGTCTGAAGTTTTTTTTTCTTGAAACAATGTATTCTTTGTTCATTCCTATTTGACTCCACTGACTTTGCAATGGAAGGGTTTGGAACTTGTTTATAAAACCTGATAAAGACTCAAGGCCACGAACAGTGTTTTGTAGGTGGTCTTGGAAAATATTTTGACAAGAGAAGGAAAAGGAAAGAAAAAGGCAAGAACTCTTCTACTTTGAAAACCACAAAAAAACTTGTGCTTAAGATTTAAAATAAATATAGATATATTCTTCAAGAAATTTTTTTTTGGACAGGCTAGAATGGCAGTGATTATCAGATTCCTTTTTTTCTTTTCTTTACATCTCTTTTCTTTTGGAAAAATGGATCAATATTCAGATGAGGAAAACTTAAAACTTCAAAACATCCTGGCTGGACTTCAAAGTATTTTAGAAGGATTTGACAAGAAATCAAATCAGACTATTGGATATCACAGCAAAAGATGATGCCAAGATGATTAATAAGTAGGGATTTTAGTATTTTGTAGACTGTTTTAGATTATCATTGAATGTTTATTCGTTAACATATAATTTATTATGATATTAATAATGAAATGATAACCTTAATTAGGATAAATAATCGGGCCATAAATTCTAAACTGGGATCTGGCGAAAAGACATAAATCTTATTAACAAACTTTTGTTTAGATCTTGTTATGAAGGTATAATTAATTTGGGTCAGAAGAGAGGAGACGTGATACAAATAGCAAACAATTCTTTTTTTAACTATAATAATAATAATAAGGAAATGTTAATGGGTACTTTTGGTGATTATTAAGTAGAAATGTCAACATCTCTTAGAATGTCTTAGATTTTAAATGTTTATTTTGTTAACACGTAATTAATCACGATAATAATAATGAAATTATAACCTTAATTAGTAAAATAAACTGGATATAAATTGTAATCTGGGACTTAGGGAAAAGACCTATAAATTTTATTAATAAATTTCTGTTGAGGGCTGGGTTATAAAGGTATAATCTCTTTTGGGCCTGAGCAGAGGAGAGGTGAGATAAATAGTAAATAATTTTTAGATAACTACAATAATAACAAGGAAATGTTGATGGATACTATTTAATGATATATACAGGTGTGTTGTACTAGTAAAAGTAAATTGGACAGAAGCATTAATTTGTGAGTTGGGGGGAAGGGGAGGGAATGTTAGATATCCTACTAATTGATTCTCTTTTAGAATATGTTATGGCATGCTTTCTTATGGTATAAGGGAACTAAAGCACATGGTTATTTTAGAAGACATTATATAAGGGAGGCGTTGTTATTAAACTGGGAAAAGGTAAAAAGATTACACTATTTAAAAATTCCAGTCTGGATATCAACAATTGAAGCATTTTCATATCCAATAATATATAAAAAGGAACAAACAGTTAGATATATTGAATTATTGAATGCAGAGGGTGAACTCAAATCTATTCAAGAGTTGAAACAAGAAGGGATGGAAATGAACTGGTATTCATATTTACAGATACAATCTAGATATAATGAAGATAGAAAAACCAAAGGTTTTTACAATAAAATGACTTAGACAAAATTTTAACAAGTACTGATGAGAAAGTAATTAAAAAACTATATGGATATTTATTGGAGGTTAAATTGCAAGAACAAGTTAAAGAAACTATGATAGTTTGGGGAAATTTTTTTAGGTATGGGATTGACTTAGAGAATTGGCAGAAATTGTGGTCTCAAAATTATAAAATGACAATGTCTACTGCATATAGAGAAAACTTGTATAAGATGTTTTACAGGTGGCATCTACCCCCAACCAGAATTGCAAGAATGTTCAAGAATAAATCAGAAAAGTGTTGGAAATGTCACCAGATACCGGGTTCATACTATCACATGTGGTGGACTTGCATTGAAGCTAAAAGATACTGGACTAAAATCCACATGTGGTTGGAGAAAATGGCACACAAACAAATAGACTTTAAACCAGAGGTCTTTTTATTGGGGATCATACCAGAAATCTACAACAAAGACTTAAAATATTTGATTGTAAATGTGTTAACAGCAGCCAGAATTGCATTTGCAAAAAACTGGAAAAACGAAACAATACCAAAACAGGAAGAAGTTATCCGAAAAATAATGGACTGTGCTGAAATGAGTAAATTGACACTTGAAATTAGAGAACAAGAGGATGAGCAATTTTATAAGATATGAGATTTGTTTTATTGGTGGCTAGGGGGGAAAAAAACACCTTGGAAATGAAAAATGATACTTATGATTTAATTGAAGAAGTTAAATGATGATACAACTATGTTGTGAAATAATCTAACAATGATACAATGAAAAATTAATATATCAATGAATTGAATATTTTAGAATTTTTTGCTTTAAAAAGAGTAAGGATAATAATGATTTTATGTATATTTAATAGAGGTCTGGTGATATAATGTATAATGTTAAGAACGTATTATAATGATATTTTGCTGCTGATAAACAATTTTAATAAGGGAATAACTGAAAACTGGTATATATATGTAGTGACGTTTTGTTGAAAAATGAAGGAATAAGATCTCTGTTTGTATGTGATGATGGGCTTTTTTTTTCTTTTCTTTTGTGTGTTTTTTTTTCTTTTCTTTTTTCTTTTTTCTTTTTCTTTTTCTATTGTTGTGTGTGTATATGTTGTCTATGTAACAAAAATAAAAATTTTTATATATATATTTAAAAAAAGAATATGTTATAAAGATGTAAAGTTACAGTAGACTCATTGAGATTGTGAAAGTATGCCAGTAGGTAGTTGTGTCTTCAAATATAAATGATTTTAGAAAAACACGCTTAAGGAACTGTAATCAAATGAAAATTGTGGTACAGTGATAGTAAAATACATAAATTCTAAAATGTACAACTTAATTTGAATGAAGTATATGCAATGATTGTGGAAGAAAAGCACGAAAAGACCGTTGGCTTACCTGAATGGTCATTCTCAGGGCGCTGCGAGGAGAGTCCAATCCCGTCCTGGGTCCTCGCGGATGCGAGGGTGATGACTGGACGTGACTGTGTACAGGCTTCCTGTTCGGTGGTTCCTCGTTTTTTAAACTGAATAATGGAGGCAAAGGGAGGCATGGCCAAGAGAAAAAAACTCACTCAGTTCTAGGGCAGATAGACTGTGTTAACCCACGCTTGGACTCTCCTCGCAGGTAAGCCAACGGTCTTTCTCCAGTGCGCTGCTTGGAGAGTCCAAGCGTGGGACATGACCAAGCTATATTGTCCCCGGGTGGGAAGAAACTTGAGTCTCCAGAGCCTCCACGAACTTCTGTAGAACTCTTCGTCCAAAGGAGGTTTCAGCTGAGGCAAAGGTGTCAATCTTATAGTTCCTGATAAAAGCAGAGGGAGAAGCCCATGTGGCTGCTCTGCATATGTCGAGAATAGATGCCTGGGTCGCCCAAGCCGCGGAAGTGGCAGTGCTCCTCATCGAATGCGCAGTCACCCGGCTAGGCACAGACCTGCACTGATGTTCGTAGGCAAGCTTGATGCAAGCCCGCAACCAACACCCAACGGTGTGGGAAGACACTTTGCGACCAAGCGAACACGGATGAAAAGACACGAAAAAGGACTCGGACCACCAAAACTCTTTGGTCCTTTTAACGAAAATCCTGACAGCGCACCTCACGTCCAATTTGTGCCAGTCACGTTCTTTGGGATGCCTGGGACAGAAATCAGGGAGGATTATCTTCTGAGCCCGATGAAACACGGTGTTGACCTTTGGAACAAGCGTGGGGTAAAGCCGCAGGATAAATCTGTCAGCGTGAATGATGCATAAATCTGACCTGACTGATAGAGCTGCCAACTTGAACACCCGTCGAGCGGACGTTATGGCCACCAGCAAAGCCGTCTTGAGTGTCAGATGGTAAAGACTCACCTGTCGAAGCAGCTCAAACGGCGCCCCCGTCAAGGCTCAGAGAACCAATGGCAGATCCCAGGATGGGTATCGGTGAACAGCTCGGGGGCAGATGTTGGTCGCTCCCTTCAGGAAACTCTTGACCTGCGGGTGCTGGCTCAAGGGCCGGGAGGACCCCTTGAACAGGATGGTAGAAAGGGCCGCAACCTGACGCCGGAGAGTGCTGGGGGCCAGACCCCTGTCCAACCCTCCTGTAAAAAGTCCAGCAGCTGGGGAACAGACGTGGACACATCCCTTATGCCCTGTTTCTAGTACCAGGAAGAAAAAGCAACCCAGGTCGCCTCATAGATCCTGGTGGTCGAAGGCCTCCTGGAAGCCTGGATGGTCTGAATGACCTTGTCCGAGATCTTCTGCCTCCTCCAGAGCTCCCCCTCAAGTGCCAGACGGCTAATTGCAGCCACTGGGGATCCGGGTGGCAAACCACCCCCTGGCAAAGAGAGATCTGCTCCTGAGGAATCTTCCACGGTCTCTGCACCGAGAGACCCACTAGATCCACATACCAGGACTTCCTGGTATGAAAGTAGTTTATATGTGTATGTTTGTATACACACATGCATGTTTACATACAACCATGATGAATAAAGCAAAGCAAAGGTTTTTTTTTCCACATGTGCCTTTAAAAAGTCAGGACACAAGAGGGTTTGATAATAAGATTAAAAAATTATGCTACTGTTTTAAGTGTAGTAGGTCTTTTAAGCTACTACTATACAATACAATAATACAATAGCAGAGTTGGAAGGGACCTTGGAGGTCTTCTAGTCTAACCCCATGCCTAGGCAGGAAACCCTAGACCGTTTCAGACAAATGGCTATCTAACATCTTCTTAAAGACTTCCAGTGTTGGGGCATTCACAACTTCTGGAAGCAAGCTGTTCCACTGATTAACTGTTCTAAGTGTCAGGAAATTTCTCCTCAGTTCTAAGTTGCTTCTCTCCTTGATCAGTTTCCACCCATTGCTTCTTGTTCTACCCTCAGGTGCCTTGGAGAATAGTTTGACTCCCTCTTCTTTGTGGCAACCCCTGAGATATTGGAACACTGCTATCATGTCTCCCCTAGTCCTTCTTTCTATTAAACTCGACATACCCAGATCCTGCAACCGTTCTTCATATGTTTTAGTCTCCAGTCCCCTAATCATCTTTGTTGCTCTTCTCTGCACTCTTTCTAGAGTCTCCACATCTTTTCTACATCATGGTGACCAAAACTGAATGCAGTATTCCAAGTGTGGCCTTACCAAGACATTATAAAGTGGTATTAACACTTCACGTGATCTTGATTCTATCCCTGTTTATGTAGCCTAGAACTGTGTTAGCTTTTTTGGCAGCTGCTGCACACTGCTGGCTCATATTTAAATGGTTGTCCACTAGGACTCCAACATCCTTCTCATAGTTACTACTATTGAGCAAGGTACCACCTATACTGTACCTGTGCATTTCGTTTTTGTTGCCTAAATGTAGAACCTTACTCTTTTCACCATTGAATTTCATTTTATAAAATAGTGCCCAATGTTCAAGTTTGTCAAGATCCTTCTGTATCGTAAGCCTGTCTTCTGGTATGTTGGCTATTCCTGCCAGCTTGGTGTCATCTGCAAATTTGATGAGTTCCCCATTTATTCCCTCATCCAAATCATTGATGAAGATGTTGAAGAACAGTGGGCCAAAACAGAGCCTTGGAGTATTCCCACTGCATACTTCCCTCAATGTAGATGCAGCTCCATTGAGGACTACACGTTGAGTGCGGTTGGTCAGCCAGTTACGAATCCATCTGGTGGTGATGCTGTCCAACCTACATTCTTCTACTTTATCTAGTAGTAGGTTACGGTATACCTAATCCAATGCTTTACTGAAATCCAAGTAAACTATATCGATGGCATTCCTCTGGTCCACTAATTTTGTCACATTATCAAAGAATGCAATAAGATTAGTCTGGCATGATCTGTTTTTGACAAACCCATGTTGGCTTTTGCCTATTACTTTGTTTGCTTCTAGGTGTTCACTAATTTGTTGCTTGATTATCTTTTCCAGAATCTTTCCTGGTATCGAGGTCAGGCTGATAGGTCTGTAGTTCCCTGGATCTGTTTTTTTTCCTTTTTTTGAAGATGGGAACCACATCAGCTCTTTTCCAGTCCTCTGGCAGTTTCCCGGTGCTCCAGGATCTCTGAAAGATATAGTTCAGTGGTTCTGATATCTCATCTGCCAGTTCCTTCAGAACCCTGGGGTGTAATCCGTCCAGTGCTAGTGATTTGAACTCGTCTAGGGTAGACAGATGCTCACTTACCATTTTCTTCCCTATTTCAATTTGTGTTCCTAATCTGATTTTTGTGGTGCTGTTTTTGATAGGCTGGACTGTTTTATCCCTTTGTGTAAAGATAGATGCAAAAAATGAGTTAAATAGTTCTGCTTTCTCCCTGTTGCTTGTCACCTTCTTGCCACTTTCTCCCAGCAATGGACCAATTGTTTCCTTAACCTTTTTCTTGTTTTTAACATGTTGGAAGAAGCTTTTTTTGTTATTTTTTACTTTTGTGGCAAGCCTTTCTTCATTGTGAGCCTTAGCTTTCCTTACTTCATCTTTACAGGCTCAGGCTATTTGCTGATATTCTGTCTTAGTTATGTCTCCCTCTTTCCACGTTTTATACTTACCTTTTTTGTCTTTCAATTTGTCAGAGAGTTCTTTATGCAGACATGCTGGTTTCTTTGGGAGCTGTTATTTTTCTTCTTCATTGGTATTGCGCTAGACTGAGCTTTTGTAATCTCATTTTTCAAAATTTCCCAAGCTTCTTGAGTTGTTTTCCCCTCGAGAATTCTCATCCATGGAATTCTTCTCAAGCTCTCTCTAAGTTTATTGAAAGTAAATCCTGTCTTAAAATCCAAGATTCTAGTTTGCCTTTTTCTAGTACTTGTGTTTGCATAATGTTGAATTCCAATATTGCATGGTCACTTGCTCCCAGGTTTCCTGTGGTTTCAATACCTTCTATCATTTCCTCTATGTTAGTGAGAATTAAGCCTAATATGGCCAATCCCCTTGTTCCCTTCTCTACTTTTTGGGGAACAAAGTTGTTTGCTTGGTGCAGAGTTTGTTTCCCAGTTGATGTCGGGGTAGTTAAAATCCCCCATTACTATTGTGGTGTGCTTCCTACATACCTTAGTGAGCTGACTAGCAAAAAAATCATCTACTTCTTCTGCTTGGTTGGGTGGCCTGTAGTATAGACCTATGGCAATGTCATCTCCCCCACACCTTTAATATTGACCCAATATTCAAGATAGTGCTCATCATTATTGTGCTCTACTTCTGTAGAGATGTAGTTATTTCTTATATATAGTGCAACTCCACCTCCTCTTTTATTTGGTCTATTTCTTTTAAATAATTTAAATCCTATAATTTAAATCCTATAATTTAAGACAATGCAAATTGGAAGACCGGGGAGAAGAACAGGAAAATAGAAAATGTTTTGCAAATTCTGCTAAACAGTAGAGATTAGTGCACTTTAATCTTCAACACTAGAGAATTTGCCCTTACAGTTAATAGGAAGTCATAGTCATATGGGTACACTTTCAAAATAAACTATTATAAATCCCTCTCATACAGATATAACTGTCAATATGGGCTGAAGTATTATGTCATCAATGGTATAGAAAAAGTATATACCAAACAATCCTTTAGTCTCTTTCATATCAACTGTTATTCACCAAGCAACAATCTTTCTTTCCTCCACAGAACAATATTTTCGCAAATCTGTTGCATCCAATATATGAGGTGGGAATATGCATAAGCTACCATCTTTTTTTAAGGCATATTGAAAACAAAAAAATGTTTAACATCCATAGATGAATCTGTACACATTATAAACAAAAGCATTTACTTCAATTCTTAGTAACAGTTATTGATATGCTACTAGTGATTTATTTCACTAAGACAGAATTGTGTCCAGGACTGGATGAAGATACTCTTTGCATGAAAAAAGAGAATGGGACATGGGTTTAAATGAATGAATAAGAGCCACTTATCAATTAAACTGTTTAATATTGTTGCATACATCATTAAAAGGTGTAGTACAGGATCAAAATTCAGTTCTTAATTATCCCCATTTAATTGGATTCTCTGGACTTTAGAAAGCTACAGAATCATCTCTCATCATAAAATAACTATTTTACCATGACAAAACCTAGTTATTGCTAATTCACTAGCTTCCTTATGAAATCTGCACCCCAACTTAAAGTTGATTATGTTCATCCAATGTACCAAGAAGCCACAAATTATTTTAACACATTTTCCTTTACCATGTTGTGGTAACTCGTCAGTTTGTTTAGTTTATGGTGTAGAGTATTACAGATACCCTGAAAAATATCTTATAAGAACCTTCAAAGGAGAAAAAATATGAAATGTTTTTCCTCCACACACGTCTTGAGATGTATACGTTTCCTTTATTATCTCCTATACACAGCAAAAATTTCAAAACAATGAATATAATTTTCTTCTATTGCCACACAATGAAAAATAAATAAAAAGAATGCATTACTTCTATGCCCCACTTGCTAGTTGCCTCCAGCAATGTTTTTGCACTCATGACCAGGTTTATTCTTTGTGCACATTTCTTATTCAGCAAAGATATACATACAGTATGAAAGGGCCCCCAATTTTATTTTAAAAACAAAGTATGTGAACATCTATTAGCATCGCCTATCTCACAGGGTTATTATTGGGAAATATTGTGCTATACATGCTATTTTGAACTTTTGAAGCAAAGATAAGATATAAATCTAAGGACTGAATACATGAATCATAGGCTAATTAAGGTGCAGCTCATTAGCATTTGTATTTCTGCTGGCTTGGGACCAATGTACCATGATAAAGTATTATTTTCTGATGTCCATATGGAAAAGTTTCATAGTAAAGCATCTCAGACCTGGTTAAAGTCTTATGAGAGTAGAATACAAAGCACTCATGAAAGTAACAGTGGAAACTTTCTCTTATTTACGGACAGAAAGCCATTCCATTGAAATTCAATAAAGTGTTAGCACAATTAACAGCAACTAGGAAGGAACGTGGTGGCTCAGTGGCTAAGGTGCTAAGTTGTCAATCAGAAAGGGTGGCAATTCAGTGGTCCGAATCCCTAGCGCTGCGTAACTGAGCCCCAACTTCTGCCAACCTAGCAGTTTGAAAGCATGTAAAAATGCAAGTAGAAAAATAGGGACCACCTTGGTGGGAAGGTAACAGCATTCTGTGCGCCTTCGACGTTTAGTCATGCCGGCCACATGACCACGGAGACATCTTCGAACAGCACTCTTTGAAACAGAAATGAGCAGCGCCCCCTAGAGTCAGGAACGACTGGCACATATGTGCATGGGGAACCTTTACCTTTAGGAATCCCAAGGATAAATGTGGTTTATTTAAGCTTTTTCTTTATATTATTTAAATATTTATATCCCATGTATTCTATAAAAACAAATGTTTTAATTTAGTCCAGTGGCATTATCAAGGCAAGATGAATATTTTAAAACAACTGTAATGGTTAGACAGAAGTCTTCTTCAGTACTATTACAGCTCCTCTTCCCAAAAAGCTAACAACTTTATCTACTGAGCAATAAATTTACATCTTGAAAGAGATTAAATATGCCTCATTAACATATTATTAAAAATAAAATAACTGTACTGAATCAGTGAAGCAAAGCAGAGAGACCTTAAGCCTTTTTTTCATAGATAAGGTGCTATCCATATATCCTTGAGTCAAAAGAAAATGTCAGAAGCATAAAATACAATATATTCATTAGTAGTCCTACCTGACCCAGAAAGAATGGATAACTGACCCATCAAATTTTTTCCTAATTCTTTCTAAAAAAATTTGAAGAAAGGAATTAGTGGATTCCAGAGTTTTTCCTTTCCTCCTATCACATATAACTCAGCATCAGTAAACTATGTACTCATCATGCTGTATAATGTGGAATGGAACTGAATAGCAGAGAATTTAAGTTTTGACAAAGAGCAAGAACAGCAATTGAACCTTCTGTCAAACCTTGCTGTAGGTTTGCAGAAGTGTTTTTGCACAGGCTTTTTGAAAAGAAACCCTTGAAAAGTAGATTGATTAGAAAAAGGAAAGCTGTATAATAAAGCAAAAGAAGGTAATTCCATCAAACCATACAATATCCACCCCCATGCTCTATTTTGGGCCTTGATGTGCCAAGCGCAGGTAGATGGCAGGAGGGCTGAAGGCTCTGACTGGCTATGCTGGAAAAAAACATAAAAAAATCCACGAGGGAAATGTGTCTGATATCAACAATAATCACAGAGATGTTCAATGTCACACAGTAAGAATAAAGAGGGACAGATTCTTCTCCAGTCACTGGTATAGGAGGTGAGAAGGGCCTGCAGTCTTGGCTGCAAGGTCCGGAAGGAGAGCAGGGAGGGCCAGGCCACTTGCAGTAAAAAGGGTAGCATGGCAAGGAACCCTCCCTGTGACGGTGCAAAGGCTACGGGTGACCAAGGCACCAGCGCCGCCTAGTGCACGATGTGGGTGGCAGAGGCCCAGCCTCCTGGCCTCCAAAGGTCACAAAGCTGTTGAAATATACATACACCAAGGAGAAGGAGTGAAGATAAGTAGGAAGGGAGAAAGAATTAGAGGAAAAAGTATTGAAATATAGGAGTGTCCAAGCCAAAGGCATTAATTTAGCTGGAGCTCACAGAAAACAATCTTAATGGGCAGACTGAGGAAAAATTCTGGGGAGTGTCCACACCAGGAGGCGTGGTCAGGAAAAAGTTTCCTCAGTCCCAGGGCAACCAGACTGAATTAACCCGTTGCTTGGACTCTCCAAGCGGTGCACAGGAAAATGACCAGCTATACTTAGCAAACCTTTAGCTTAATTTCAATAATCATTACAGACCCTGAAAGAAGAGCATCATAATCCAATCCATTCTCTGCCCAACAAACCAAAAACAGAATTTAAAAAACAGGATCCAAAAATGCCCTATCTTTTCAGTTTCCACAACTCAGAATGTAACAAGAATTTCTCATATTCACCACCCTCAAAGAAAAAGCATATAAACTGGTACGTACTGTATAACCTTACACTTACTACAACCTTAATCACACTTGGCCAATAAAGTATTCTATTCCATTCTATTCTATTCTATTCTATATATTTTCAGTATCTATGTCCTGCATTTGCCTGTCATTTACATATAATTGTGCACACACTGTTTTTGACTTAACTGACAACCATAATTGAACCTGTAGTTAGAGTGGTAAGTCATGATGGTCATTAAGAAGTCCTCATGTAACTGTGTTTGATTTTACAACTTTTTTATGGCAATCGTTAAGTAAATGCTGTGGTTTTTAAGGGAAACCATTGCTCGCTCTGGGATCTATTTTGCCAAAAATCAGAAGTAATTTCCAGGTCCCAGCAAAACAAGATAAATAAATCCAAATGATATGATAAATAAATCCAAGCAGAGCGCTGTGATCACATGACCATGATGATGGAACAGCTGTCAGAACTTCAAATCCAAATAGCAAGTACCTTTTCAGAGTCCATCATAACTTTAAACAGTTGCCAAGTATCTGATATTAAGTCAGGGACTACCTGTATAGAAGGGCCATCATGCTTTGAAGATGCCATTTCATATATTTCTATGAAAAGGTTAGCTGTGATTGCAAGAAGAAGCTAAGATCAATGTAGAGATGTCATTAATTTCTTTATTTCTTTTTTCTCAATAGATTTTAGACGGTGTTTGTTAAAAATCCATACCGTGTACCGGTTCTGGGAAGTTGGGGGGGGAAGGAGGGGGGTTGGGGGGAGGGTGGAGGGAGGGAGGGATATACATTAGGCTAGACAAGAATTTGGTGGTAAACTAGAACTATTTTGACACACAAAAAAATTGTACTCCGATGTCTCACTGATTGAGGAATGATGAAATGTTTGTTTTAAAAGAAAATAAAACTTTTGAAATTTAAAAATAAAAAAAGGTTAGCTGTGATTCTGGGAAGTTAATATAGTGCCATTTTTGCAAGCAAGTGCTTTTCACAAGGAATGTAGTTGCAGGGTAGAAAGTCCAATCAATAGTGGGAGTAACTGGCAGTAGAGCAATGACTCACTTGAGATCCAGGTTTGGGCAAAATGAAGAAAGAGTTTAGGGTTCCTGAATCACATTAACAGGGGAAATCAAATCTGCATGATTTTAAAGAGAATGTGTAAAAGTAATGAAAAGGATTAAAATTGATATTTTTGTTTGTTTGTATTCATTCCTTCCCTACATAGTTTGGCTGTAGAAATCATTAATCAATGGCCTTCTTACATCTAGAAACTGAGAAATGAGGTAAGGTAAAAAGCAAAGCTAATAGACCCACCACTGGGGGAGAAAACCGGCTCATAGTGTAGTTTCAGAGTAGGTTGCCTTCAAAATCAACTGACATAACAGGACTGCAGATTTGATATCCTAGTTGGAGCACTGAAGAGAGTGGGTTGGAGACTTCAAGCTGCTTACTGAAACAAAGATTTTTCTCAAATCTTATTTAAATTTTAAAGCTGAGATTAAATTTGCTGGAATAGAAGTTTCCTTGTTATGAATTATCACTTATTTTTCTTTTATCTTTATCTTAGAATTTGCTTAAGAGGTCTATTTCAAAGGTGTCTATTAAATCCCTTGCACAAAAAAACATATGTATAAGCATCAACTACAACAATTCATTTATGATTGACATGTGGCAACCAAAATACAGGTGAAATTTGACGTTTATGGAAAGATTTGTCTTTAAACATGCACAAGGGGGAGGAGGGTAGGGCCACCTGTTTTTGCCTTTAACCTGGATATAAAATCAAATGCCAGACAAGATTAATTAGATGCCCAGATTTTTATTCCTTGGTGCAGATAGAAAAAGCACATTTCCATAATGTGAGGAAGCATTTATGTGTGCAGCAAATCAGGCTGACATTGAAGGAAGGTTTACTTTATTGTGAATGCTGGCTGCTTGGTGCTTGTCAGTGCAATTACTTTCTACTCAAGTGGCTCGCTTTTTAACATTTTATTATCTTAAAACAAAACCCCTGAAAGCAATAACTGTTTATTATGCTAATTCTTTAGATATTTTATTATGCACGTCTATAACATGATTAAACATTGCTCTGCCCCGGATTGAAAAGAATGTATTAATATGTAGTCAATTCAAGATTTAAAAAAAAGACAAAAATAAGCACACTGTACTGGTAATTAGTCATTAAGTATTCAATTTTATACATTTATAAGCTGTAACGTAAGTTTTCCTTTCACTTAGCTTCTAACCAACATTCCTAAAATCATTCTAAGTAGATTTTAAAATTCCACTCCTGCTTAGGAAAAAAAGTAATATAGTCAATTGGCACTATAGCAGAATTTTTAAAAAATGATATCAGGACTCTGTATAATTCATGCAGAAAGCATTTAAATATAAATATAACTAATAAATAAAACTACAGACCTTTTAAAGTACTTTTAAAGTATCAATTTTTTATTAACTTCAGCTATAAACCATATACCAAACTTCCATTATTTTTCAACAACATGCTGTAACTAAAGATAGAGACAGACAACACACTGCTTTTATAGTTACTGGTAAGTGTGAACATTTTCTGTATATTTCAATATGGTGTATCAATTTTTACTCATTTTACTATACTTATACGTGTTATTGCATAGGATGATTTGATTAATAAAGAAACAATAAATTAAATTTGCAAGCATTTTCATTACAAAATTTCTTCTTAGATTTTTTTATTTCTTCTGAAATACCAGCAGGACTGGCATTTTCCTAAACTAAGTTAGTTTTCACAGCTCTGAAAAAATATTACATAATACTCAATATTATATAAACCTGAGTACAGAATCCAACACCTCAAAGTAAAAAGTTTTTATATAGGGCTGTTAAGGAAAAAAATGCTATTCTGAATAGTTGTAGTCTAAAATCGGGGCATGTAAATGTAAATTTAATCAACTATGGTTGGTTGCACAATGAACCAGATATTTAGACTGAATTTAGCATTTTTGTCCTCCAATTGAATCCATCTCAAGGACTTTAGACAGATTTTTTTCTGTTGATTAAAGGTATTGTTGCAGGATGTAAGTTGTTCCAAGTAAAAATATTTTTTGCAATTGATTGACTGCCAGAAGTTCGATTCTGACCGGCTCAAGATTTACTAAGGCTTCCATCCTTCTGAAGTCAATAAAATGAGGACCAAATTGTTGGGGGACAATATGCTAACTCTGTAAAATGCTTAGAGACGGCTGTAAAGCCCTGTGAAGCAGTATATAAATCTAAGTGATATTGCTATATAAACTAAAAGTGGTGTCTTGGGGAGGGGACATCAAGATGACAGTCATTACCACACAGTCCAAGGCCTGACCCATCCTATGTACATAGAACACTAAAACTCATACAAAAGGAGCAAGATCACCATCTTTTCTTTTTCCCTTTCAATGAAAATGAATATGTAAGCATCAGTGAAATGTTTCTTAATAAAAGTGAACTACAAAGCAGAACAAAATCCCTTTTTACACTTTGCATCTTACATTGCATCTTACATTGCATCTCTATATCTATTTTTCCATATACTCTATATTCAATAATTCTGGTTGGTAGTTACTTGAATAGAAGTTGATTCATCTTCAAAGAAGGCTTTAACTGTTGTGTTTCTATTGTGAAGTGCCACTGTTTTCTGACATACAATCTTCTTGTCTAACTTTGAATTAAAGCCTCAGAAGCTGTTTGCCCAAGATATCAGAGCTTTTGGGTGAAGCACTCAAAATTTATCCTATGAATAGCAGATAAATCTGAAATGTTTACCATCTGCTTCTAATTCAGAAGTTCATAATCAAATGAGATCTGAACCACTAATCACTTTTAGTTTAAGCTATATTTCCAGAGAAAGCTGTTTGCACAAATAGAAATATATAATCCAACAGTAATCTGCTTCTTGATCAGCATAAGTCATGACTTAAAGACAATTTTGAGTATCAAGGCAAATGACATCTTTCAAAAACATTTGCCTTTTGAGGAAAATACCTCTGTTTTTCAATACCTTGCCTCATCAAAATGAAGACAAAAAGGAGCCTTGCTTTTTAAGCAAAAAAAAAAAACCCAGATGCAAAACTTTCCCTTACCTGGTTCATACACCTTTACTCTTTCCCCGCTTCTAACATATTGTCATTCCACAGCCACAATATGCCAATCTAGGAAAAAGTGGTAACCGATTGCTGAAACAAACACAATTCAAAATCCTGTCCATATATCCATAGTGTCTGCTATGGAAATAAAACATCCTCCTAATTCACATACTTTATGGCATTTCTGTCCAAGGTCAAATTTCTGTACAAAAAAAAGGTTATTTTTCACCCTTTCTTGCTCTTCAATGTTGCTAACGTTATTTTTATGAAGATTGTATTTTTTATTATTGAATATTTTAATACTATATTACACCCTGAGAGATATAAAATAAAATACAAAGAATGCTGTAGTAATTAATCATACATAGTTAACTAAAAATCAATTCATATAATGTTTAATTGGACACAAAGAACAATAGATTTGTTTATTTCTTATGAAATACCAGCAGGACCAGCATTTTCCTAAACTAAGTTAGTTTTCACAGCTCTGAAAAAATATTACATAATACTCAATATTATATAAACCTGAGTACAGAATCCAACACCTCAAGGTAAAAAGGTTTTATATAGGGCTGTTAAGGAAAAAATGCTATTCTGAATAATTCTAATCTAAAATCGGGGCATGTAAATGTAAATTTAATCAACTATGGTTGGCTGCACAATGAACCAGATGTTTAGACTGGATTTAGGATTTTTGTCCTCCAATTGAATCCATCCCAAAGACTTTAGACAGATTTTTTCTGATGATTAAAGGTATTGTTGCAGGATGTAAATTGTTCCAAGTAAAAATGTTTTTTGCAATTGACTGACTGTGGTTTTGTCAATGCCAATGGTGTTTAAGTAGTGCTCCAGATGTTTTGAGACCGCACTCAAGGCATCTATTGATCTACCTTTACTTTTGCCACAGCGGCTCTACTTCTATTTACAGGTTTTTATATTTTGGGATTTTTCTCTGGTCTTCTTGTTGTCTTCTAGGTACTTCAATGTCTATTATCCAGATGTTTTTTTTAAAAAAATTATCAACAATTGTTAAATTTGGGCTGTTGTGTGGTTAATGCTTGTCTGGTTGAATCCAAGAGCCCTTTAGTTTCTTTATTTTCTATTACTTTATCTGTTTTGTGATCCCATTAGTTCTTGCTTGCAGGCAACTGATATTTCTTGCAGATATTCTAATACACAATTGTTTCTACTTTGTCATGCTGTTGTTTGTAACCTGTCTGTAAAATCTTGCAGCAGCTAACTAGGTAGTCCACTATCATATAAGGGCCTTCACTGCAAGTGTTTGTTTTTGACTATATGGGTGCGTGCACATTTTTCAATTTATGTCGGGAGAGTTGTCACAATGCTCAGACTTCCACAAAAATCCAAATGTGATCCTATATATTTCTATTATATGAAGAAAACCTGCTACATAAAAAAGAAATTAATTTGGGAACACTAGAAACGATGGTGATGGCATTACATGAATTACACAAGGCAAAATTCAACCATCAAGTTGATATTTGTGAATAACCATTTTTTAAATTTATTTATACCTTTATTTAATGTAATCATATCTTCCCATATAAAATACTCAACTTATTCAATAGGATAAACCTTAGATATTGACTAGTATACACAAAAATAATAAATTAATAATTAAAACAGCAGTTCCAAAACATGGTTAAATAAAGGCATCCATAGTACTGTCAACAAAATATTTTTTTAAAATATACTAATATAACCCACCTCCCCAGGAAAGAATCTCAAAAATGTCATTTAAGGGAGTCTGATCCAATAGTTCAGCTATTGAATCTGATCTTGGTGTTCCAGCAGACTAATCTAGGTAGAGGAAGTCTATGAATCAAGTCTCAGGCAATGAAAGTTTTTTCAAAATAAAATCCAAAGGTTTATGACCCTAGAAATTTACTGGCAACAAATGTAACTGATGTAAAATTTATTGAACATGACAAAAAAATTGACCTCAATGAGACTTTGCTTTGTTCTGAATAAAATATAGCCTTTAGATTTTCTTAAAAGTTCTGTATGCTGAATATGGTGCAGTATGGTCTAATCTGGATATAATCAAAATGTGTGATTTATGCACATGTTCTTAAATAAATCTCAGACCACAAATTTACCAACTGGTATAATAAGGACACCATAATATCCAAATCCACAAATTGAATATGTTTCTTAATTCTAGTCACAATTCAGCCAATTCCACAAACAAGGCCGATATGTTCACATATCTCTTGATACATTTGCTTATTGTTTCCTGCTTGAAACTGAGGTCCAGTTGTTACAAAACAACAAATAAAGTAACAAATATTTTTGGACTGTACTATTTGGGTCATCTGTTATGGTATTACATTTCTATATAGGTCTACATTAAAAATACATAGAAAAATGAGACAATCATGCTATACCATATTTTCACATTTGTTTCTAAATACATCTGTATATTTATCTACAGAGTAGACTTCAGAAATAAATCAACTACAAGAAGTGCTATAGACTGTGAAATGTATATGTTCTCCTCCTAGTACTTGCAATTCTATGTACTGATATATGCCTTATGTTCATATTTCCAAGTACAGTGTATGCTGTACTGTATTCATTTGCCTATCCAACAGTAACATGTTTCAAGGAATTACTCTCCTTTGTACGAGATTCATACATGGGAGAGTCTCAAATGTAGGTCCTGACTTCTGTCTTAAATTTTGCCCTACCATCAGGAGGGCAGGCACACAATCCATCAATTTGGGTAATGTGGGAACTGGATCTACTACAAAAAAAAAAAAATCCTCCTGGCAAACATTATGCAAATTGTTTAGTACTACAAGGAATTTAGATGTTTGAGGTCATTACATAAAACTAGCATAAAATACAGCCATAATTCTATATTAAAGCATTAAATATTCTTTTCATTCCATTTAAAAATAATATTAATTGAAATAAATAATTTTTAGTTTTAAATCAAAATAATAAACTGGAAGGCTGCTCCCAAAGTATCTGAACCAGATATCAAGATTCTGTTCTTGAGTAAATTCACAATGAATTCAGTTTCTTAGACATGCATGCAGAGTGAGTGTCAGATTACCATATACTTTAACATGGAATTGAAACTCACATTTCAAAATATAAGAGTTATCCTGAGGAGGGATATGCGAAAATTGGTTAAAGAAACAATTCTGTAAAGGGTGGTTACATTAAAAAGGTAATTCATTTTGTCCTCTTAGAATCACGCCATTTCTTTGGAAAGTAGTTAAAACTACTTTTTGAAGTGAAGGCAGAGGTTTAAAATTATATTACCTATAGATAAAGATGCAAACTGCTCAGTAAATAGATGGCACTTTAACCCATCATTACAGAGTAATGTACTTTTAAAATGTTAAGATTCTCTAGGATATATTTTGTTTTCTTATTCAACACAGTTAAGAATTCTTTTCTCTACAAAGGTCTACAGCAAGTTCACATGATTTCACAATACATTTAGCTGTTAAAGAATAGTATTTCTAAAGTTAAAAAACAGCCTGTCCAAATATTTTTCCATCATCTTTATCAATTTCCTATGTAGGCTCCCAAAGCTCAGTTAACTAATTCATCATTACAAAAACTTATTTTTACGATGTTTACTTTTAATTTCAATTAACATATTTACAAGATGATTAGAATTTTTTTTTAAAAAAGTCCTAACCCCCAATAGAGAAACTCTACATAATAGCGTGATTAAGAAGTACGTAAAAATAATCACTCATAACTAATGAACATTTTTTATAATGAACAACTTGCAAAATTTCCATGCAATGATGAACAAATTAGTATTATAAATTTGAATGGAAATAGGTAACTTCTAATTTTAATCTCAACCAATGGTCACCATTTAACTCTTCTTTTAATTTTCCTCAAAAAATATCTATTGCTATCCTTGTTGTCTATTTGCTATCCCTTTATCTTTGTGCCAGAGGAATAAACAAGGGGAAGAACATATGCTTTTCTTCCTTTTATTTATATCTCTACTCAGATTCAAAGGAGACGGCGAAAGAAGCAGTAACATCAAGAAGATGGAATAGCAAAGCCAACAAGTTCTGGAGTTGGAAGTACTATACAATCCTGTTGGAAATTGGCTTCAGGAGGTGTCCAAAATAATAACCCCAAGCAATGGCCCTGATTAGCATCCAAGGTTTCCTCCCAAAACATTATTTACATTCTTTTCTAGATTTATATAGTATTCTTTCTTTTATATAATTAAATATATATTTTTTAAAAATTAAGTACATATACATACAGAAAGAGAGGGGGAGAGAGGGAGAGAGAGAAGGGGAGAGGGAAAGAGATTGTTAGTTTGCTGTAAAAAAAATCCATTAAGCAACAGTATCCTGTTTCCCTGAAAATAAGCCCTCCCTGGATAATAAGCCCAATCAGGCTTTTGAGCGCATGCGCTAAAATAAGCCCTCCCCTGAAAATAAGCCTTCCCAAAAAATATATCAACACAGCAGCAGCCATAAGGTGACCACACTCCACGAAAATAAGGCTAAGCGCTTATTTCAGAGGTCAAAAAAAAAATAAGACCCTGTCGTATTTTTGGGAAAACAAGGTACCATAATATCTTTATAGGACAAATTAAGAATTTGTACAAAATTAAGCAAATGTTTTTTAATGAAAATTGTTTATCAATTTGGATGACAAAAGGATAAGAGTCAAAAAAGTAGATAAACAGATATTACTCAGCATTATATAAGGCTCAATTCTGAAGTTTATAACCATTTATGATATAAACAGAACAAATTCAGGGTAAGTGACAGGACAGTGAAAGCAGAAATATTCTTCCTTGAAAATATAAAAATCAGCCTTCATTTGGAGCCCCTATTAGCACAAATAGAAACACATGAGTCCCTTGAAGTACTTTGCAATAAGGACAGCAAAGAAGAAAGAAAAAGTAATTATGCACTGTATTACAAAAGTCTAATCGAAAAGTATATCCCATGCTTTCTATTTATGGGTATCCTAATCAACTGCTTATTTTTTATTTTAAGGCAAAAGAGTTACAATTCTATAACCTACAGAATATTATGCTCTTTTGCACTAGGAACAGTCTAACCTACTTAAGTATTGAACACTTCCTTCATTTAAGATGAAATGGACTTCGAGTATCCATCAGGCCCGGTAATACCTTCATAATAATTAAATTACCATAGTTTTAAACTAAAATTTAGTTTCTGAACTAAAATACGGAATGTTTCAGTGTTTCTTTAGGGAAAAGAATGTGACATGTAGTGTAGCCTTAAGCATGCTTAGTCAAATTATGTTCTGCCAAGTTGAAGGATGTTTAATTAAATATGCATTAGAAAGCAACTTTAAAAAATAAATAGAACATTCATGTGTGGTATTCCCGAGGTCCTTCATGTATGTAAACCTGTACATCCATGAATATAAGCAGAATAGAAACAGGAGAAATTCTTCACTGAACCAGCTTGTGTACACTGAAAATGACCGTTGGCTTACCTGAATGGTCGTTCTCTAGGTGCTGCGGGAGTGTCCAAGCATGGGTTAACTTCAACTTGGACACTTGAAGTTAACCCATGCTTGGACATTCCAAGCAGCACCTAGAAGAATGTGTGTACTGTTTTAAATTTGGAGAATGTATTCTGTGGATGATATCCATCAAATTACACTTTGACCCTAAAATTAATTGTTAATTAGTCATAAGGGAAAATACAAATTCGTTCTAATCAAAATTTCCTCTCTCTCTATAAGAAAGCATAGAGAAAGCATGCAATGTATGGCTTTTGAGACTTCCTAATAATACCTAGATTAAGGATTATGATACTGAGATACAAGAGGAAGGGACCTTAAAATAAAAGAAGCAACAACAGTCCTACATACCTATTCCTTAAGGAAGCATTTTAGGTTTTTTTATGGATTTTATTTCTCTGAAATTCCATTTAGGATCTGAGCTATTCCTTTTGTTAGACTCTCCCATTTCCGAGCAAGTTATGCTATTGACCCCAAATCCTTTTACCTAATTTTTTCCAACACTCTTGTGTTGAAATGATAACAAAGATGTTACTTAACCCTACAATATTAATTTGACCTTCACTGTTATAAATATGTGATAATTTTCTTATATTTACCATCTTTCTGTTGCTTTGGTTTTCTACTTTATATACTATATTGCTAACTTCAGGTAAGTTGCATCCAATAATAATCAATAGCCCTAAAAAGTGCTGAACCTATTTTATGTTCATTATGGTAATTCTTATGCTTTCCTCAGATATCATGAGGAATGTAGAATCCAGCCATTGTGGGCAATTTCTTCTGTAATAACAATATTAAAAGTTATGTTGTTCTAACACAGTTATCATAAGACTAACAGCTGACTGAAAAGAAGCCTCTTTATCTGAGGGCTTAATATTGTTTTGACTATGATTCTGCTTTCGCTTTCCAAAACCAAACTAAGCAACCATTTTCATCTGCTGCAAAGATAAGGTGACCAGATTTTCAGATGGGTAAAGAGGGACACCTTTGACTGGGGGTGGGTGGGTGGGCTTGATTAAAAATTTTATACGGAGCAACAAAAATTTTCATACAACACAAAAATAGTATTGTAATTTTTTTTTATTTCAACATAACCACAAGTCCACTTTGAAAAACACTGGGCTAGCTCAAGGAAAATACATTAAACTGGCTGACTGGGGGATTCTGGGAGTTGAAGTCCAGGCCACCAGTGGTCCACCATGGACCACTGGTTGGGGACCACTGCTTTAAAGCAGAATCTGCAGAGGGGAAGCAGGGAGACGGTTCCTAAATAGAACGCCCCTTTTAAAAAAAGTAAGTTTTTTTTTAATGACTCAATGCAGCCAAGTTCATTATATGGCATCATGCAAGCCTTGTCACATCTTATTATGCCATCATCGCTAAATCTCTTTAGAAAGTCTACACGAATATAGCTTGTAAATCCCCCTATTGCTCCTTTCCCAGGACTCCTGATGCTGGCAGGTAGACTGCCCTTGCCCACAGAAGCTCAAGAGGAGAAAATTGGATAAAGCACACCTTAGTCATGCTGGATGAAAATTTAAATTTCTAACTTACCTCTTTTTTGGGGGGGGGGCGTCAAGGCTGCCCAGGAAGACCAGCAGAATAATAATTTAAAAAAGAGAGATAGACTTAATATGATAAATAGAGAAATGTGTAGAGAAATGTAAAGAATGAAGAGGGATGGATGGATGAAAAGGGGGAAGGATGGATGAGTTTTTAAGAGTCTGGGGCTGCAAAACGGGGGTTATTAATCTGTGTGTGTGTGAGTGTGTGTGTGTCTGTGTGTGTGTCTGTGTGTGTGTGTGTGTGCAGCCTTCATTCCTGCTCACTTCACACTGGATGCACAAAAAGAGCAGTCAAAATATGTGTGTGTGTGTGCACAATTTTTACCAGCAACAAAAGGGAAATTGATAGGAGGGTCTTTTATTTGCAGCTGTTAAGTGCTTGGTTACAGCAATTACGAGATCTCAGGAGGAATGGGGGAACCTGGGGAGGGGGCGCAGGGGAGGGAGGGGGATCGGAGATCACAAGGTAGGAAAGGGATAGATTAAAAAAAATAAGAGGGGATCGTACGCACCCACCCACCCACTCCCAACCCCATCCGACAGAAGGAGACGAGAGAAGAGCAGCGGAGAGAAGGAAATCTCCTCCATCCCTGCCATGCCTCTTCCAAATTATACACACAGACACTGCCCTCCCCATCCCGCAGCCCCAATTCCAGCCGCATCAATTCAAGCTCCCACATCTCTCTCTCTTTTTTTCTCCACTCATCCCCCCTTCAACCAAACAAACGAGCAAAGGAAATACAAGAAAAGCAACTTTTTAAAAATAAATAAATAAATAAATGAAATCCAAGACACGGGAAGAAAATCCCCCTTTCCCCTAATTCCCACTCCCCCCCCCATCCCGCCTCCCGATCCATTTGGGGTGGATTTCTTTATTTGCAATAAATCCTGGTTTTTTTTCCTCTTTTTTTAAAGGAAGGGAAATGACAGATCTTCTCCCCCCCCTCACCAAAAGGAGATCAGAGAAAAGCAACCAGATCGAAAGGGAGATATTATCGTGTTTGGAAGAGCAGGAGGGGAGGGAGCCTTGCCCCTCATCAGGCACTGCGAGCGAGCCGAGCGGAGGGAGGGAAACCACTGCCCTCTAAAGATGACACTTCAGAGAAATAAAAACTTTTTTTAACAGCGTCCTTTTTAAATCGGGACTTTTTGAACACGCCGCGGGACACAAGACAAATTTTGAAAAATCATGACTGTCCCGCCAAAAGCGGGACGTCTGGTCACCTTATGCAAAGATGAAGAAATTGGATATATCCACTGAAATAGTAGTTTGGGAACCACTCTACTAATAAAAGAGATCCAATTTGGTATAATGGTTAAAGCATTAGACTAGAGACCAGGAGACCGTGAGTTTTAATCCTAGCTTTGTGATCTACTTAAAACTTAACCATGATAACTGAAATGTATATATTACAAATGTCATCTTTTTAAACTTTTTAGCTTCCAACTTACTTTTTAAAATCTATCACACAACTGCTAGCTATTTACATTTTATATGACTTTTAAGAAGGAATCTGCTGCCCAGATATAAGAGGAAAAGAAAATGAATTAAGTATTATCACCACTTCATAGAGTTGGCTACAGAAATAGCCACTTGCAGAGCCATGCTGAGAATTCTTTTGGGGGGGAGGGAGGCAAGAGAGAATTGGGTTTTACTTTAAAATCCATTTCAATCTATCAGTTGTCACTCAGTTCCTGTCTACTAATAATCTATCACTAACAGTACTATTTCTAATAGTCTCTTAAGAGCTGTGTGTTCAGATCCCAAGTTAACTTTGAAAAGAGAGAGGTTAACACTGATTAATGCCCATTATCTTTTTCAACCATTCAACATTACCTAAAAACAGATGAACTAATTAAATCCACCCCAGAAGTATTACAATGTGTTATCACTTTCCTGGTAACAAAGAGGGGAGCAGGAGTTTGAATATATGAGCTTTAAAAAAAACCTTGCTACTGAATATTAAATTGTAATGTAATCCATTTTTCCTCTTAGCAATAACTTCTAAAATTTCAGATGGCATCAAATGCTAAGTAGGTTCTTACGTTCTCCATCTGTTCCTTTTACACAAAGCATTTATACAGAGGAAATATAAGCTCTGACCATGTGATTCCCACTGATAAGATGAATGACAATCTTTTGTAAAAAATTTACAACAGTCAATTGATACATAACGTAAGTATCATATAATAAACAAAGAAATAAAAGAGCTACACAGAACCCGACCATATGCAGAAAATGAAAACAATTTTATTAGAAGTGTGCCAGTTTGGTTTAGTTGTTAAGGTACCAGGCTAGAAAGCAGAAGACCGTGAATTCATGTTGCGCCTTAGCCATGAAAGCCAGCTGGGTGACCTTGGATCAATCATACTCTTTCAGCCCGACCCACCTCACAGGGAAATTGATATGGGGGAAAATAGGAGGAGGAATATATGTTGGATATGTTTGCCACCTTGAGATATTTATAAAAATAATAAAGATGGGATAAATAAATAATAAGTCAAAATAAATTGATATATCACCTTACTGTATATTGCAGGGGTGTCAAAATTGTGGCCCGCAGGCTGGATGAGTCACACACTGGCCACACCCACCCCTGGTTTAGCAAAGGAAAGAAAAGTCACGATACGTCTTGTGACCATGCCGTGACATTAGTTTAACACTCCTGGTATATTGGATCCTAACCACATTTCACTAGCTATTTGATTATAAGTCTCATTAAGATATTCAAAACAAAAAGAAACTACCATGTTCTGCAAGGATAATGTTTACTCATAAAACAACACTAGGCTATAGTAACCATGTGAAAACTTCAGTGCTTGAAGTTTTCTAGAATTTCTGTATGTTTATTTGAAATTAAACTTCAATTGCAATAACTAGCACACCTTCCAACTCTCTTTGAGATGACATCAATTTCATCAAATTGGTTTGAATATCCTTTCTAAAGAGAGTTACACTCCTAGGATTATTCTAATTGTCACTCAAACTTTGGAATTCCCTATTAACACCACAAGGTAAACCCACTGTGGTTAAGATGTCACTGGGAACTTTTATAGAACTTTTGTAGAAGTAGGTAATCATGTGTTTACAATATATTAAATATGTTAAATATATTTCAAATGTTCTATGGATATTATGTGTATGTCTGATACAACTTTTACAACGCAATGTCAAAACTGAAGAATATAATTAAAAGCTGGATGGATGACTTTGGGTCAGTCACTCTCTCTCAGCCCAAATCACTCACAGGATTGTCATCATGGGGAGAAAATGGGAGAAAAGAAATGTATGTTCACCACCCTGAGTTATTTATAAAGTAATAAAGGCAGGATAAAAATTGAATAAATAAATAGTTTTTTTCTTCAGATTATGAGTTTATTATTCAGCAGTAAAAAAAAAGAACATAATGTTAAAAGAACAACCACCCAAAGAGCTTTGGGATGCTACAATAAGGTTGTCATAGGCAGATATTTTTCTAATAAATTATCTCAAGAAACATTAAAATTTGTTCTAATTCTGCACTTGTATATAGTGATTTTGAATGGCATATGTTTGGGTAAAGTATTTAGTGCTACACTTTTAGCACACATTGAAAGTCACAGAAATGCATGTACAATGGGATATTATAATACTATTTCACCAAAAATGTACATTTTTTTACTGGAATCTGTTTCTCTCTGTGTGTGCTAAAACTATTAGCAAAGTATAAGCTAAACACATAAAGAGTAAACATTTAATCACAAATGTATACATAGTCCTTATTCGTTTTATTTTCTTTCCATCATCATTTAAAATTGCTTATTCATTTAAAACCTTTTGATCTCTTAAGATTAATACACCAAATTCAGTCAATCCAACTTAGAATCCTGGTTTAGGAAAGTGGATTTGGAGATGCAGCTACACCTAGTGATCAGCAGTAGATCACAGCAAACAAAATCTTGTCACTGAAATATTTATTTCCTTTGACAGACAACCTTAGATAAGAAAAACACATGTAAAAGGAAATTGGGAAGAACACATTTACAGATAATATTCAGAATAATATGTTTACATTATTAACTAATTATGATTGTGCCAGAAGACCATTGATAATTTAAATTTAAATAAATGTCCATTCATTTAAATGTAAACTTATTTAAGTTTACTGGAATTTGTCCAGGAAGATTGTTTCTGTTCTTATTTTATGTTTTGCTGTTTTTAATTCAGCCCCTGAGCTATCTAAAGTGGCACAGGGAGCCTTCCTTTAAAAAACTATGGTTCAGTTTTCCACAACGTGACCATCTCTAGATGTGTTGGGTCTGCATCTTCCACAATTCCCAGTGATGTCAGAAATTGCCATTCCAATACATTTGAAGTGTACAAAGTTGCTGAACATAGTTTAACTTAAATCTGTAAAAGTTGTAAGTACTTAGTTAACATTCTTGAGCTTATATTTTTAATAGCCTTTAAATGGAAATAATATAACTATAGTAATGATAGAATAGGCTATCAAATAAAATTTTAATATCTAACTAATACTGGGCTATGCAGAGAGATGACCAAATCAAAACACGCTGAATACTGGTCAATAATGCAGCAGTTTCTTTCAAAGAACTGGCAGCATCTGATTTGCTTGAAGGTCAGTTATTTTGGCAAGTTTGTTAATTTATCTCAGTTCAGTTCCCAATGGGAAAATCATCTGTGCACACATCGCAAGTGGCTGAAACATTTTCTCAGACAAAGAATACACGGGATATTTTGTATTCTCTCTATTCTCAATTATTACATGATTCTAGGAGCTGTATACAAATATGTATATGGTCTATGACTATGTAGTAAGCTCAGACTTTGCAGTTGTCATTCTAAAAGATGACATCAACAGTTAACACATTAAAAGAATAAATATTTTGCAGTAATTTTTCTTACACACAATCTGATAGCTAAACTGTGACACCAAAGTTGCATTATAGGAATTTTTCAGTGTAATTACATCCTTGTAACCGGCTGTAGGGTATATTTTCTCTTTTCTATATTATTGTAATAACGGTGTCATTTTCATCAGTGACTGAACAGAAGAAAACTTTAATTCTTTAATAACACAAGGCAAGTCTGATAAAGTTTCCGCATTAGCATCATCACCTAACAACAGTCATAGGCAAGAAAAAAAGTATTAAGAAAACAAAAAGTTGGTTGAAACCCATATTACTGGAATTCTACATCTAAGGCAAAGTGAAAACAGGAAGTTCCTATGGCTGCGTAAAAATAAAGGAAAACCTGTATTTGCCATTTTTAGGATTTTGCAGCAACATAATACCCACAGAAGACTTTGAACTTGGATCATAGCTTCTCACACCACTTAGAAACAATCATAAAATAAACTGCTGGAAGTATGTTGCACATCTATGTGGACCATGGCAAATCTCATGCCATGGATGAAATATCATATTATTCTAAATTGTAACACATGTAATCCAACTTTCCTCTAGGACCTCAAGGCTGTTTTTATGATGATCTCTATTCATTTTGTCCCATAACAAGAATACTGTGAGGTAAGTTGGGTTGAGAGAAAATGATTGGTCCAAAGTCATCCAGTCAGTTTACATGGAATGAGTGGACTTGTACTAGGATCTTCCAGGTTCTAGCTATCCCTTAACTGTTATAGTACTCTATAGTTATGGGATAACCATTAGTCTACAACAGTGATGGCGAACCTATGACACGCGTGTCAGTGCTGACACGCGTAGCCATTTGGGGTGACACGCACAGGATTTCATGCGATTCATCCTCGGCTCCTGCACGGCCGCCAAGGATGAAAGAATCTGTGCTGGAGGAACGGGGTGGGTGGGACGTGTGATCTCCCCCGCCCACACTCACTTACTGTATCGCTGCCGCCCCTTTCTGAGCGCAGGGGCTGCTGGTAAGGCGTGCGTGCCGTGCGCACACACGTCATCAGCGCGGCGAGGGAGGACCCACAGGAGAGGAGCGCGGGAACAGTGCGCGCCTCTCTCCAATCAGGCCGGCACAGAGAGTCTACTTCTGGGACTGTCGGTTACGACCGCACCACAGCAGGGAACAGCGTTTAAACTATAAATTGCGCAAAATTATGTTTTTGTCGAAGTGACACACAACACGAGTTATGCTCGATTTTTTGCTGATTTTTGACACACCACGCCAAAAAGGTTGCCCATCACTGGTCTACAACATCCTTTCTTATGAGGTCACTTGGCCAATCCAATATATAACAGTTACATTATTAGCCAAATATAGAGAAATAAATTGCCAGATGCCACATTATTGCCTGTATCTGCTATACAGATGCTAATTATTGCCTGTATCTGCTATATGTATATGTACATACATATGTACAGGCAATAATTTTCTCAATACAGTTTAAGCTGAGGTTGGTATACATCACTTAGACCACATCCTCAATATATTTGTCCAGATCTCTTATAGCACTCAGGGTCTGTTGTCTGAATAAATAAGAGTCTATATGCTTCAACCTAAATACATATGTGTGTATGCACGAACGCGCATGCGCACATACGCACACACACACATAGGCCAGCACTATTTAAAACAAATGTCTAACATACATAAACATATTTCACTGGGAATAAAGCTGATATTCCATAAGCTGTTGGTACAGATGGCATTATTTTGGTTATCTTCCATGTTACAGATGTGTCCATAGAGCTTTTATAACATCTCTCAATGTGTCATAATTCTTCCATTTTTGATCCAATAAAACATCTGAATTTGACAATCAAGTGAAATTATATTTAACCCAAATGTAGAAATGCAGGATCAGATTTTTATACACATCAATATACTCCATTTAACAAAAAAACATGGATAACATCAATAAAATATTTTAATAACTATAGCTTGACTGTTGCAAGTATTTATTCAACAATATTACAATATTGCTCTTAATTTTAATGTATTTACTTAAGCTATTAACACTACTAGTATGACTTTGAAATGCTTATTTATTTTTTCAATCACAACTACTTCTTTACAGATATTGCTTTGTAATGTAGTCGATTTTATTCTACTTTTCAATTTTAAAAAAAATACCAGAAAGAAATGAATACACCTTGTAAAAAATTAAAGCCATTCCAGGTAATTAATTAAGGGCTTAAACTGTTTCCTCATTACTTTTTTTTAACCTTTCACATTATTTCAAAACTATTAGTAGAAGCCCATGAATATATCATTAAACAAAAATTTAAAAAATCCAGTTCTGATGCTGTGGCAGCAAACAGAGGAAAATTTCATTCTGACAGCACAATTAGAATGTGAGCATGCTATCCTAACTCTTTTGAATAAATGGCTTCAGGACTGAAGCATTAGTTGTTTAACACTTCTAAAATAATTGTGCAGTCAAATAACAGGCTTTTCTTTTATAAAGACTGCTTGGTATGTAGATTTTTTTAAAAGTATTTTATAAATATATCTGATTTTTAAATTCTATTGCATCTTTCTTGATATTTCATGATTATAAGAGATCATCACAAGACTCTCTTCAGTTCTCCAAAATATGTCTTCTTTGGGGCACAGCTAACCTATCGGACTAACAGACTACAAAACTACATGTTAGAAATAATATTAGATTTCCAGAAATTATTCAATAGCCATTTTTCAATAATTAATATAAAATAGGTTTCCATGAAGTTATACAAACTTATTTGGACAGATTAGCCAATTAACTATATTGAAATTCCATAGGCATCTTAAGTCTTAAACAAAGAAACAAAACTCATTTTTCATATGAAAATGTAAAATGTTTTTCAATAATCTGAAAGCATTAGCTTTTACAAAATATTGGACCTTACAATCAATTCTCATTACTATCTTAAATATCAGGGGGCTGAATACAAAATTTGTTAATGGATAATTTCACATTAAAAACTCAATTCTTTTATTGTTGATCTGTTTTTCAGGAATTTCTTGAAAGTTTAGAAACAGAAACTATAAAACAGTCTTTTACCATATTGCTTTTTTCTCAGACCACAATTTTTCTTAAAAAGTTGTACTATAGAGACTAATGGATATAATAATGAGAATTATAATTAAAACTCAATATAGAGTAAAAAAGAAAAATAAACATTATTAAAATCCCTTTTCCCATTTTAAAAATGCATTATTTGAATATCAAAATGCATGATACTTTTAGAGGGATATAATTACCTACCTGTCTTGTGTAGGAGTTATCCCTAAAATTCAACATTTTCCAGTAAGTTAGAACAAACAGTCAATAGTGATATGTCTGGTACCTTCTATTTTGTAGAAAGATTGGCCCAGATAGTTGTAGGAACAACCAACTTAGCATAGAACTGTCTACTTTCAACATATGTAACTGGTTCAAGTCATGAACTTGCAAAAATATCTGTATTCTCACCTCGTAGGAAAATCAGTTTATACCATATCAAACACTAAAGAGATGTACTAAAACAATATTGTTATTAGAGTAAGGACAGCAGTATTATTGGTTGGCACTTGCACATAGCTCTGAACATCCAACAGACATAATCATTTTTTCAACAGTTATGACAGACCGTCAAGAAAATTATATAGCTAGGCAGTGAGGTATAGCTATATCTGAATAACACAAGAGCTAATTAAAGCCGGATTTGAAGACTTCCAGTAATAGAAACACTGAACATAATTCACAGCTATGCATAAGATCACACAAACCACAGAGGGAACCAGGGCGAGCTTTTCTTCAATTCTGTTTTTCTTACATGGGCAAACTCTGGAACACTTTTTGCACCTATGAACCTCCTGACTTAAGTATAAAGGGAGAAAAGAATTTTGAGGAACTACAGTCTTGCATTTAGAGTATTTCATTAATCTAGAATACTTCAATAGAAATAAGTGTACATTTTTAAAAACCCAACATTTAGTTTACAGGAAGACCAAGTTAGTGCACAAAGAGCAAGCTCTTTGCAATAGAGGCAAAGTGAAGTCCTAGTCCTACTTCCGCTCCTGATCAAAGGACACACAACATGGGACCCAGATGTCTTCAATTTCTGCAATAGGTTTTTACAGTTC
Organism: Thamnophis elegans; assembly: GCF_009769535.1. NCBI lineage: Eukaryota > Metazoa > Chordata > Lepidosauria > Squamata > Natricidae > Thamnophis > Thamnophis elegans. Next base: position 25,816,961 of record NC_045548.1, read on the forward strand.
AAGCTTTGTGTGGAAAGTAAAACAGTCTGAGGTTACTCATTCCTTCCAGCTATGTCTTGTTTCGCAACCCAGTAACAAAATTAGGAGGTTGTGCACTGCAAACATATACACATGTCATTTAAGCTTGTTGCTTAGTGGCAGAGGACCTCCAGGACAGAGAAGAAAGGCAGAGCAGAGAGGTGGTTGCTGAAATAAAAAGCTGCCCGGTTCATTTTATGTACAAGAAAAGTTATGCCTTGACCCAATATTGCTGTCATCAATCGGTAGATGCTAAATCCCGGTAGAAGGGAAGGGAAAGAAACAAAGCACACATGCTGCCCTCCCTTTTGCTGTCCACAAGTTGTCACAAACGTCAACTTCTAGAGGAGCCAAATTTGCTTTCCCAAACAGTCCTTATCAACTTCTGGAAGAGCCACATTTGCTTTCGATGCAACTCCGGAGATGCATCCCCTTTCTGCATCTCCGGCCCTGTTATCAATTGCTGTCAAAGGGCTTGGACACACACAGTCCGACGTCTGTGCAAGCTGGCCAAGTCCAGCGGGCGCCTCGGTGCTTTCCGAGCAACGGAGCCCTTCTGCTCCACTGCCGGCCGCTCGCCAGAAACCCACCCAGCAGAGAGCGTACAGTGGTAAATAAACATCCATTCTCCTGGCCAACCCTGCCCGGACGGAGCGTCTCGAAAAGAAAAGGAATTCGGAATTGGTCAGCCTCCCCTGCCACCGCCCTCAAGCCGCTGGCCACCAGCCGAAAGTTTGTAAAGCTCTGGATTTTAAACCGCCCTTAAAGCTCGCCTCCCGATCTCCCGGCTTCGGAGTCTTCGGTCTACGCCTCCCCCAGGCTGGCTCAAACGTGCCAGACGCGATCCAAGTCTCTCCCCCTTCCTTTTGCACTTTTGCACCAGGCAGCCAGACTTAACGGGCTCCCCTCCCGCCGCGCCTGGAACTTCCCTGCTCGCTTCCAGGCGTCTCTCCCCCCCCCTTCCCCCAGCTATATTTTTTTTTCATGCTGGCAGCCGCTCCAGAGGTCACACCCCGACGAGGGAAAGCACAATTTCCAATACCCGACGGTAGCCCACCCGTGAGAGGCTCCCCATCCACACACCTTGCTCCAAGAGCCCAGGCTTCGGGGTTTGTTTTTTGCTCGCCCCGGGAAGAGAGGGGGGGAGGAGGCTGTGGGTGCCTTACCTGTGACCGTTTCTGCTCTCGTTGCCAGGAAAAGTCCAGCCAAAGTCAGGAGGCAAGTTTTAACTTTCCCCATATTTCCTTTCCTCGTAGAAAGAGCTCTCTCCGGCCCTCCCAGGTCGCGGGAGAGGCTAGAATAGGCGCCACAGCCGCCTCCGTGGCCCCTTCTGGACGGCGCCCGCCTTTTGCAGAGGGGGCTGCAAGAGCCGCTCCGTTTAATCCTCGCGCCGCCGAGCAGTCCCGCCACCGGCCGGGCAACTCCACTCAGCCTGCGCTTCCTGTTGCGCCTCTCCAGCCCGGCAGCCTCTCAGCCAAGCGCGCCGCGCCGTCTTCGCAACCAACTCGCTTCTCGCAGCTCTCGAGTCCCCGCACTGACTCGCGGTCCCCCCGGCAGGCAGGCGAGCAGGCAGCGGAGAGCGAGCTTGCCAAGTCACGCCCAGCCGCCGACAGCGCCGCCTTCCCCCGCTAGAGGGCGAATGGCGGCGACAGCAAGCGAGCAATCTCCGGCAGCCGCCGGCCTGGCTGGCGATTCGGAAAAAGACGCTGCTGTTTCTGGCGGCGGAAGGCGAGGAGGGAGGCAAGACCTACCGTAACGGGACGGGCGTGCTCCCCAAATGCCGCTCCTCTCAGTAAGCGCTTCGGTAAGAAGAGCGGACTCGAGCAAAAAAAAAAACTGCGACCGAGAGAGACAAGAAAAGGCGATGAAATAGGAACTGCCCATAGAAATAGCAGGAAAGAGGGAGTCCCGTGCCTAGAATAAACTAAAGCAAGTTTGTGTTATGCCGCAGCGTAGCCGGACAGATCAGTCACAGTCTTCCTACCTTAGAGACAATAGCTGACATTATTTCAAGACTTCGTGTTGTGGGTCTGGTGCAACTCACGTCACCGCTGACCTTTTTACTGTTACAGTGTTTTCAAGACACTTGAAAATGCAAACAACAAAACAAAATGGTTCGGCCTCTTTTACAGTGTTGACCTCAGGAGACTGAAAATGGTGGGAATACATCAATGCAGAACTTGGAACAGCTGTGTTAACTCTGCGGTTGTTGCAGGCCCTTTTTGTGGCCGCCTTTAAAAGGAAACGTTCCCTTTGCAAGCTCAGAATATATCTTGTGGGTCCATATTTTTGTTTAAAGCAGCAGCTTTCTCCTGAGTGTCCGGCCTATTAATTTATTAAGCAAAATGTCAAGGGTAAGTTTGTTTGGGGTTTTGTTTTGTTTTTTGCAAGAATTAGCTACAGTCAGAACAAGTCCATCTCAATTTGTCTATGCTTTTGCTTGATAAAGGCATTGTTGGAATTGGCAGTTAGCTAACACCTAGTTTGTCACTTACCAAAAGATTTCACTTAAAATACCAAAAGCTAAAGAGGCTGACCACAAATACTTCAACTATAGGAAGTGTTGAATACTAGCGCGGGAGGTAAGGTCTCCCTTCTGATTGGTTCTTGGGCGGAGCCGGTTTAATCCTCTCTCCGATTGGTCGAGCTACTCGACGCCCTATTGGCTCATTGTTCAAACTTGGGGGTATAAATGTTTGGCGCGAACCACGCCACGTTGGATCGTAGTTACTATGCTTTGAATAAAGGTTACTGCTTTGCTACACCTCTTGTCGCGTCCTCTCCCTTCGCTCCAAGATGCAAAACTGGCGACGAAGGTGGGATGAGATTCCCGTGACCACGGAGGAGAACAAGCCAGCTTGCCACCGCGTCTGAAGCAACACGAATCCGCTCCTCAGGTTGAGAACTCCGGCAGCGAACGTAAAAATTTCTTGCCGTCTTCTTCCCTCTCTGGCTTCATACCACGATGGCGTCATCGCTTCCTCCTTTCGCGCCGTTTGGATCTGCCGGAGAATCATGGGACGGTTTCATGGAGCGTTTCGAGTGTTATTTAATCGCATCGAAGAACCGGGCACAGACTGACGAGGAGAAATGCAGCTTTTTCTTGTCCTGCTGTGAGCCTTCCATGTTTGCCTCTGCGAGAGCTCTGGCCGCCCCGAGGCCAGCCTACAAACTTGGGTGGGACGAGCTGATGTCCAGGCTGAGGGACCATTACGCCCCCTCACCTTCTCTGATCGCACGTCGTTTTACTTTTCGCCGCCGAGTGCAGAAGCCCAACGAATCCATCAGCCAGTTTCTAGAGGCTTTGCGCACAGTGGCCGCTCAGTGCGATTTTGCAGACCTGGAGGAGAACCTCGTGGAGCAGTTTGTATGCGGGGTCCGCGACGTGCAATTGCGCAGCCGTATGCTTCGGAACCACAAAATTACCTTGGTGCAAGCCGTGGAGACCGCACGAGCAGCAGAGCTCTCCGAACAATCCACGGCCGACATCGAACGCCTCCAGCTGAAAACCCCCGCGCAAACCGCTGCAACGCCTTCCACCCAGACGAACCTCGTCGACGACCCCTCTCCTTCGGAAGATGAGGAGGAGGAAACCGTCGGACAAATGAGGACGCAATCAAAGCGGAGGCCACATCAGCAACCACCGACGCCCGTTCAGCCAGCCTCAAACGCCCCTTGCCGCGGATGCGGCGGTCGCCATAGCCGCGCATCCTGCCCGTTTCGTTCTGCCGTCTGCCGCCGTTGCCGAGGAGAAGGACACCTCGCCAGGGTCTGCCGGGCTCTTGTGCCAGCCCCGTCGTTTATGCAGCCCAGCGACCAGCGCCAGGCACTGAAAGGCCGCCAACAACCACGTTCTGCGAGGCGAGCTGAGGACTGCCATTCAACCTATCAGCCCTCCAGCGCCGACTGCATGGTCTACCAGGCTTCTCACGTTCCCGCCGGCCATCGCAAAATTAGCACCGTCGTCCGTCTCGAAGGTCAGCCTTGCCGAATGGAGGTGGACTCTGGGTCTTCCCGTTCCCTTCTATCTTGGGCTTTGTTTTCCCGCCTTTGCCCCAGGGTTCCCCAGAGTAAATTGCGCCCCGCTGGGGTTTCCCTTCTAGATTACCAGGGAAATGGGATTCCCACGGCAGGAATATTCCACATTCGGGTGGAATATGGAGATTTTAAAGGAAAACTTCCAGTTTTAATTGTTAGGAATGACCTGCCCGCTCTCCTTGGGTTGGATTGGTTCCCCGCTTTGGGTCTCACTATAGAAGGGGTGCACAGGGTAGTTCCCCGCACCGTAGATAGTGTGTTAGACGAGTTTGCAGATGTGTTCGATGGGAGATTGGGCTGTTATAAGGGCACCCCCATTTCCCTTTGCCTCGATCCCCAGGTCGCGCCCATTAGGCTGAAGGCACGCAGGGTTCCCCTCGCATTGAGAGCAAAGGTAGATGCTGAACTTGATAAGCTTATAGAGCAGGGGGTAATCGAGCCCGTAGATCATGCCCGTTGGGAAACTCCCATAGTACTCCCGGTCAAACCCGACGGATCGGTGAGGATATGTGCCGACTATAAGTCGACCATCAATTTGGCCCTGCAGGCAAATCCATATCCCGTTCCCGTAGTGCAACATCTACTCCACTCCTTAGGGCAAGGCCGTATTTTCGCCAAGTTAGATATGGCACAGGCCTACCAGCAGCTCCCTGTAGACGATGACGCGGCTACAGCCCAGACCATCGTCACCCACCGCGGGGCTTTCCGTTGCCGCCGTCTCCAATTCGGCGTTTCGGTTGCCCCGGGGATATTTCAGAGCCTTATGGAGCGGTTGCTCCACGGGCTCCCCGGCGTCGTTCCTTACTTTGACGACGCCCTGGTCGCAGCCCCTAGCCACTCGGAACTCCTGAAAACACTGCGGGAGGTTCTTACACGTTTTAGGGAGGCAGGACTGAAACTTAAGCGCAGCAAATGCGAAATTGCTGTTCCCCAAGTAGAATTTTTGGGATTTCTCATCGATGCACAAGGCATCCACCCCACTCCCTCCAAAGTTGCCGCCATTAAAAACGCACCTGCACCCACCTCTAGGGCGGAATTGCAGGCGTTCCTGGGGCTGTTAAACTTTTATGCCCCTTTTATTCCCCACAAGGCCTCGCTAGCTGAACCGCTACATCGACTGCTTGACCGGTCAGCGGCCTGGAGATGGGGTAGCCGTGAAGCGCATGCGTTCGCGGCTATAAAAGATATTTTAACTTCATCGGCAGTCTTAATTCAATATAGCGATAAGATGCCCCTAGTCTTGACATGCGACGCCTCTCCCTATGGTATAGGGGCGGTCCTGAGCCATGCCCTTCCGAATGGCTCAGAGGCCCCCATAGCTTTCTACTCCCGGACACTTTCTTCAACGGAGCGGAACTACAGCCAAATCGATAAAGAAGCCCTGGCTGCAGTGTCCGGCATTAAGCGATTCCATGACTACCTTTATGGTAGGAATTTCACCCTTGTCACGGATCACAAGCCGCTCCTGGGGCTACTAGCAGGCGACAAGCCAACTCCCCCCATTTTGTCTCCCCGCATGACACGCTGGACTGAGTTTTTAACGGCGTATTCGTATACGCTGTTATACCGTCCGGGTAAGCAGTTAGGGCACGCAGACGCCCTGAGCCGTTGTCCCTTGCCACAGACGGACACAGCCCACGTGCCTTCTCTCTCTATTTTGTCCATTGCTGAATCTGACCTCCCCGTCTCTGCTGCGGATGTCGCAGCTTGTACAAAGGCTGACCCGGTCTTATCCCAAGTAGCTTCATGGGTTTTGAGGGGTTGGCCCGCGGAAAAAGTAGCGGAAGGATTCCGACCTTTTAAAGCACGACAAGCCGAACTTGCCCTTCATGGGGGTTGTCTTGTCTGGGGGGATAGGGTAGTGATCCCCACAGCCCTGCGGGCACGAATCCTGCCTGCACTTCATAAAAACCATCCAGGCATAGCGCGAATGAAAGCTTTAGCCCGCAGCTATGTGTGGTGGCCCTTGCTAGATTCGGAAATTGCAGATTATGTGGGTCGATGCAGGATATGTCAAAACTCTAGGCCGAATCCTCCAACAGCCGCCCCCCGGGAGTGGGAAATTCCTAGAGGCCCATGGTCCCGTTTACACATTGACTTCGCTGGCCCCTTCCATGGCCGAACTTTTATGATAGTAGTCGATGCTTACTCCAAGTGGGTGGAGCTGGTAATCATGACCTCTACCACAGCAGAGAGTACAGTGAGGGCCCTTCGTAAGATGTTCGCCACACATGGGCTACCGGATGTGATAGTCTCAGATAATGGGCCCCAGTTTACCTCCACCACGTTCCAAGAATTCCTGGCCAAACAAGGAATCAGACACGCAGCCACAGCCCCTTATCATCCAGCTAGTAACGGCCGGGCGGAGCGCGCAGTTCGCTCAGCCAAAGAAGCCTTGGGCCGCATGGACCAGGGCGACTGGCAGGAAAGAGTGGCGGCGTATCTCTTGAGCCAACACTCTACACCCTGCCCAACAACTAATAAAAGTCCTGCGGAGCTCTTGATGGGAAGGAGATTGCGAACCCCCCTAGATAGGCTACATCCACTTTACGCAGGGGATCTGCCGAGCAATCTAGGGGCCCTTCCTTCCCATACGTTTAAGTTAGGGGATCCCGTATGGGCTCGTTCCTTTTCCGGGGATCCACGGTGGGTTCCCGCAACCATCACAGCTCTGACTGGCCCCTGCTCCTTCAGGGCCGGTTTGGCCGACGGAACGCAATGGAGGCGCCACCTGGACCAGTTAAGGCGACGCCTCCCCGCGGAAGCAGACGGCCCGAGCCTCTCAGACACTCGTTTTCAGCGTGAGCTACCCTTGATGACCTTTTCCCCAACGGACTGTCTCCATTCGGGGAACGGGGGACAAGCCGACTTCTCGGACAGACGTGCCTCATCCGGCTATTCCTTCCCGCGAAGCCCTTATCGAGACTCTGAATCTACATCCCAACCAGATTGCAGGGGGCCACTGTCGGACACTCCTGTTGCCACGGAGACGCCACCTTGGACAAATGGACACTGGGCACGGGGCCCCGGGCCAGCACCATCTCTTGGGGCCGCACCGCAGACTCACCGCCCCGCCACGGACACGCCTCCGCCGGCGGTTTCCCCCTCGACGGAAACCGCTGGGGAATTACGAAGGTCGGGACGAGAGCGTCACCGTCCCACCTATCTACAAGACTATGTCTGCCCTTCCTAAGGGCACCTTGACTAGGGGGGGAGGGGTGTTGAATACTAGCGCGGGAGGTAAGGTCTCCCTTCTGATTGGTTCTTGGGCGGAGCCGGTTTAATCCTCTCTCCGATTGGTCGAGCTACTCGACGCCCTATTGGCTCATTGTTCAAACTTGGGGGTATAAATGTTTGGCGCGAACCACGCCACGTTGGATCGTAGTTACTATGCTTTGAATAAAGGTTACTGCTTTGCTACACCTCTTGTCGCGTCCTCTCCCTTCGCTCCAAGATGCAAAAGGAAGTGTTAGTTTAGCTGGCAGATTGTGGATTTGCAGTTGTGAAGAATTTTGCCAGTAGGTCCAAACTGGAACAAGGAAAGGTAATGCTGCATTTTGCTTAGGGGATAGTCAATTTCCTCCTCAAAGGTCCAGAATTAAAAAGTCCCCCTTTAACATATTAAAAACATACCCAGATGGCTAATTAAGCACACTCAATGCTTATTATGGGGTGTTAGTGTCAGATTACAGATTAACAGATTGACTGAGTTGGAAGGGACCTTGGAGGTCTTCTAGTCCAACCACCTACTCAGGCAGGAAACCCAAACCATTTCAGACAGAAAGCTGTAGTTGTCCAGCTTTTCTTCAAAACCTCCAGTGTTGGAGTACTCTTCTAGAGGCCAGTTTTATTTATTGTTCTGTAAGGTAAATGTCTCCTTAGTTCTATGTTGGTTCTTTGATTAGTTTCTATCCATTCCTTTTTGTCCTGCCTTCAGATGTTTTGGAGAAAGGGTTGACCCTTTCTTCTTTGTGGCAGCTCCTTACCTATCGTGTTCTTTTCATTAAACTAGACGTACCCAATTCCTCCAACGTTTGTCATGTTTTTTAGCCTCCAGTCCCCTAATCATCTTTGTTGCTCTTCTATGTCCTCTTTCTAGGCTCTCAACATCTCTTCAATAAATCAGGAACAAGTAATGAAATACAAGGAAATTCTGATGTGTACATGTGATTTTATGATATAAAAACAATTTATCTGACATTTATTTAAGCACTGATGATGTTACCTAGTTTGGGTAAAGAAACATCTGCAAGAAAACAAGCTCAGAAAGCATCAAGCACCCCACATTTATTTAAATTCATTCATGAACGCATACACCTTTGCAAAAGGGGTATGCCTTAAAATTTGTAAGGATTATGAAGATGGTTCAGGACATAACTAGAAAAAGTGTTTGCCAGCTCCAAGGAGAAAGTGCTAGTGAGCCATTTCCAAAAATGTTCCCAGGAAACGGCATGAACTTCTTCATTAATCAACACAAGGCAGGGTTGACTAAATGAACCATAACAATCACAGACTTCCATATACGTGAACTATGGGAAATTAAACTACAGTATGCAGTTTTAGTTTTTTCCTTTGAGAAAGTCTGGACTCCTGGCAACTGTCTGGACTAGTCCCTGTACTTTTCAGAAGATCTTGCCATTGCCTCCTTCCTAGGACTGAGGGAACGTCACCAGCCTAAAGTCACCCAGATGGCCTCATGCTTGAGGTTGGATTAAAACTCCCAGTTTTTAGCCTACTACCTTAACCACTATACCAAACTGGCTCTGTTAGGGTATGTAGTGCAAATTTCTAAATTTCAGTAGAAACATCCACCAGTAAAATGTTTATTTAAAAAAAAAAAAAAGGCAAGACCAAATTTGTATGAAATAAGTTAAATCCAAACTCTGAACTCCAGAGTCACATTTTCTTGTTTATAACCAGAGATAAAGATACATAATGAAGCCCTTGGTGCTATACAGAGATTTAATATAATCTTTGAAATAACCTTGTTCTCTCTCCAGGACTAAGTAAACCTCAACTGCATCAACACCAGCCCAGACTTCGAACTTCCCCCATCTGTAAGAATCTGTTTATTTCTTCTTTCTCAACCTGATCCTTTCCAGATAGCTCAGTCTTTATGGCTGGGAATTCTGGGAATGAAAATACCCATCTATCAGGATGACATCAAATGAAGACAATGCAGAAAGGCCGTTTGTTTTCCAGGGAAAGTAGGTAATGTACAGCTATGGTTTGTAAGGAGAGATTGTCAAATGATAATTAATAACTAATACTATCTCAGCCGCTCTGTGATAGCCGTCCTGCAGTAGTAACTGGAGAAAAGTTGGGGGGGGGGGGGGGGGAGTAGCTAAGTACAAAGTGTCCTATGCTCTGCTGCTTGTGAAGAAGCAAATGTTATGAATGGCTGCATTTGCACTTTGTGCTCTTGAGCCTAGAATAGAATAACAGTTGGAAGGGACCTTGGAGGTCTTCTAGTCCAATCCCCTTCTCAGGTAGGAAACCCTATACGATTTCAGATAAATGGTTGTCCAATCTCTTCTTGAAAACTCCCAGTGTTGAAGAAATCACAACTTCTGGTGGGGAGCCTGAACCTTGCAGAAAGAAAGTTTAGTCATGGGAACCATTTCATCTTTCCCTATAGACACTGGAAGGTGGAATCTCATGTGATAGCAATATGACAGTCACGGATGAAACCAAAACAGTAGGTAGGTAGGTAGGTAGGTAGGTAGGAAGGATGTTAGCCAAACATAGGGAGTCCTATTTACATTTTTTCCTCTTTTCAGTACTCCTGCTTTCTCTCTTTCTACATCCTACATAGCAGGTTGTCAGGGATTAGACACATAGCTTTTACCGGAGCTCTGAGTTGCTTGCTTGCAGAGGCTTCTGAAATAAGACTGAGGGGGCATATGGCTTTAGGCCTGTAAATTCCTATCTCGGCTTTGAAAATCTAAGGATTGTTCCTCAGGCTAAGTGGTAAAATTCTACAAATGAAGTACAGCTGTGCACAAAAGGATAATCAAATGCCTTCTTTTTCTTCCTCACTTAGGGATCAGTTTCTCTCCTGGATTACTCAGTGGTACGGTAAATGTGAGTAGGTAGAGCACCAATGCCCAGTCCTTGCTCCACAGAATATAAAAAGTTGAAAAAGATGACCTTCTTTGGTTTATTGCATCTCTAAGTAGCATCGTAGGGAGAATATGGTTGATTTAACTCAATCCCCACCTTTGTGCTGTTCAAAGAAAAATAAGGAATCAGATGAAAACATTGCTGTTCCTCTGGTGATCAATCCTTAGATCATATGCAGAAATGCAAGGTGTATTGGTTAAGTTGTTGCTGGGACTGACATGAGAAACACCTGGCTTCAAGTCTACTCCTAACCATAGAAGCTCAGCCCAAATCTCACAAAGTTATTATGGCTAAAAATGGGAGGAGAGAATGCTGCATCTGTCTCATTGAGTTTCTGAATGAAAGGTGAGATATAAATCTAACAAAATAATCTTACAAGCAAGTGCTGCACCATTAACTTTATATGTCTCTCCCTATAATCAAAATCTGTAGCACCATCTTCAATGAAAAACTGATGATACAGTATTACCCTTCCAAAAAAAAACCCCCACCTGATATATAACATGTGGCTCAATACTTATGCTATACTGTATTCTCAAATCTGAAACTATGTTTTCCCCAATTTTGGGTGCTCTCAGGATAAGTTATACATTTAACACACAACCTAGTTGCTTATGGGTTACCTTCACAAAACTATATATATATATATATATATATATATATATATATATATATATATATATATATATATATATATATATATATATATATATATATATATATATATTATAGATAGATAGATAGATAGATAGATAGATAGATAGATAGATAGATAGATAGATAGATATACACACACACACACACACACACACACACACATACATACATACACACACCACACACACACACACACACACACACTGTTTTCGTAGTTTTTCATGTGTGTAGGTATTCTCTGGTCTTATATTGTCTTTTCCCGTGTAACATTTGAGATTGTCTTGGCAACGTTTTGGCAAGGTCCCACTCACCATCTTCAGGCTGGTGTTTTCGGCTTCATGCTTGTGCGAGTAAAGCATGGTCAGAGCTGCCGTCTTTCTATAAATCTTGGTTGGGGGGGGTGGAGTGCTGGCTTTGTTGCTGTAAGTTGGTTGATTGGCTGTGTAATTGCATTCTGATTGGTAGATGGAGTTGATGTTTGTAGATTGGTCGGCTGTTTCGTATCATCCTGTGTGGCTGAGCTGCTGGCTGTGTGTCCATTGTTCTTTTGTGTTATAACGACCTGGGTGGTGGGTGGGGTTCATTTGTTGACTAGGGCTGGGTTCTTCAGGCTTGGTTTTGGGCTTAAAGCGTGGTTGGAGCTGCCGTCTTTCTATAAATCTTGGTGGGGGGTGTGGAGTGCTGGTGTTGTTTCAGTAAGTGGAATGATTGGTTTGTGGCTGTATCATGATTGGTTGATTGGTGCTGGCTGTGTGTCCATTGTTGTTTCATGTTGTAACGGCCTGGATGGTGGGTGGGGCTCATTTGTTGATTAGGGCTGGTTTCCAGATGTCTGGTAGGCGGGAGGTATCGTCACGTTTATTCATGTGGTGGGGATGTTTCTCTATTTCGATAGCTTTCATAATTATTCTCTTGTTGAAATGTTCAGTTTTAGCGATTAACCTGGTTCCTTCAAAATTAATTTCATGTCCTGTAGCTTTAAGGTGCTGGAAAAAGGAGGAAGTTTTTTCTTTTTTTCTTACTGCCTTCTTGTGTTCTGCGATGCGTGCATTTATTCTCCTGTTCGTTTGTCCTATGAATGTTGCAGGGCAGATTTTGCATGGTATTTCATAGACTCCTTGGTTTTCTAGCTGGATTTTGTCTTTGGGGTTTCTTAAGATGTTGGCTATTTTTTGGTCAGTGTTGAAGGCTGTCTTGATATTATGTTTGTGGAGAATTTTGCTGATTTTATCTATGGTGCCTTTGATGTAAGGGAGGAGGACAATGCCATTGTTCTGTTCTGTGTCTCGGTTTTGGGAGGTAGTCTCCCTTTGGATTAGGTTGGTAATTGTTTTTCTTTGGAATCGGTTGGAGATTAATATGATTGTGAGAGTGTGTAATTCAGTTTTCAGGTGGTCTTTGTCGGCTAGCCGTTTGGTTCTGGAGATGAGGGTCTTGGCTACAGAGTTGATCTGTGCAGGGTGGTGATGGGATTGTGTGTTTAAGTAGCAATTGGTATGTGTTTTTTTCCGGTAGATGGTGTGTCCTAGGGAGCCATTGGATTTTTTGTAGATTAGGACATCCAGAAAGGGAAGTTGGTTGTTTGCTTCTATTTCCATGGTGAATAGTATTTTGGGGTGTAGGCTGTTGAGATATGTGAGGAAGTTGTCCAGTTTTTCTTTCCCGTGTGGCCAAATCACGAAAGTGTCATCAACATATCTAAGCCAGAGTTTGGGTTTGTGTTCAGATTTATCTAAGGCGTTAGTTTCAAAATGTCCCATGTATAAGTTTGTGATGATGGGTGAGAGGGGTGATCCCATGGGTGCTCCTTCTATCTGTTTGCAACTTTGTCCATTTTGGATGAAGTATGTGTTGGTTAGGCAGTGGTTGGTCAGGTCCAGGATGTGTCTAGGGGGGTTGTGTTTGTTCTGGATAACTGTCAAGGCTTCTTTTATAGGCACTTGGGTGAAGAGGGATATGACATTGAAACTCACGAGTAGGTTGCTGGGTTGTAGGTTTTGTTTCTTTATTGTTTCTATGGAGTGGAGTGAGTTTTATACGTGTGAGGTGATGGATTCTGCGTAGGGTTGGAGTTGTTTGGCGAGGAATTTGGCAAGATTCTGTAGAGATGAGCCTATGGAGCTGACTATGGGTCTGAGTGATGTTCTATCGAAGCTATCGAAATAGAGAAATACCCCCACCACATGAATAAACGTGACGATACCTCCCGCCTACCAGACATCTGGAAACAGGCCCTAATCAACAAACGAGTCCCACCCACCACCCAGGCTGTTACAACACGAAATAACAATGGACACACAGCCAGCACCAATCAGCACCAATCTACCAATCATGATACAACCACACAACCAATCATTCCACAAATATACGTGTGTGTGTGTATGTGTCTGTATGTCTATGTGTGTGTGTATGTGTGTGTGTGTGTGTGTGTGTGTGTATGTATGTATGTATGTATGTATATATATTTATTTATATTTATATATTTATATTTAGTGTCACAACCCCTGGTAGGCCCCAATTATGGGAAGAAGCTAACTGCTTCCATTCTCTGTCAATCGGCTCGTCACAAGAGTCCATCATGACAGAAACCCAATATTTTTACTGTTGCCTTTGTTATATTTGTGTTTTATTTGTGCTGATAAATAAATAAAGGGAGACTAGTATAGATCTATTTCAAGCTATTTAGCTCTCATCAGCTAGCCATACCCTACTGAGCCCAGGTTCGAATCCCAGTAAGGGTATGGCTAGCTGATGAGAGCTAAATAGCTTGAAATAGATCTATACTAGTCTCCCTTTATTTATTTATCAGCACAAATAAAACACACACACACACACACACACACACACACACACACACACATATATATATATATATATATATATTTGTTTTCGTAGATTTTCACGGGTGTAGATATGCTGGTCTGGTTGTATTCGGTCTTTTCCCGTGTAAGATTCAGATTGTCTTGACAATGTTTCATCGAAGTCTCTCTCGCCATCTTCAGGCTGGGTTTTGGGCTTAAAGCCCTATACATACATACATACATACATACATACATACATACATACATACATACATAGAAAGAGGAAAGAATGGGCAGTAGAAAAATATATTCAGAGGAGGTAGGAATTATCATTTTTCTACTGCCCATTCTTCCCTCTTTCTTTATTTGAGTCTAGTGGCTTTCATTTTTGTCATTCTGTTTAGGAGCCCTAGAGGAAACTGAGTGTATTTCCTCTTCCCCACAGCTGCTTTGTTTGCAGAGGAGCCCGATCAGGATTTGTGTTCCTGGCAGGAAGCTGTTTCAGCTGGAGAAGAAAGGGTGTGTTTGTGAAAACCAGAGCTCACAAAAGTGTCTCATTAGCTTTCTCATTTAGTGCATCACACCAGAGCCTCAGCTGCACTGTCAACAATGGCAACTAGAGAACTCAGTCTCAGGGCTCATCCCCTCGCCATCAGAAAAATAATGAGGCAGTTTGATCATAAATAAAAATGAAAAAGCCTAAAAGCAATACCCAAGTTCCATGTGTGATAATAAATCCACTCTCACTTGCTGCGCAATTCATAAAATCGTTCCCTTTCTCTCTTTCCCTCCCCCACCTTCCATGTTTGACAGCTGAGCCTGAATATACCTCCCCATTGTGTTCTGGCCCTGTGCTGCTCTGAGGCACGCAGCATAGAGGAAATGTAAAATAGCAACAGGCAGAAAATATAATGGCACAATGACAAGTCTGGCTAGTAGCATAGGAATTGTTTTTAGCCTATTTACAGAGCTTATGTTAGATCCACATATGTACCAATCATCCAACTAATTATGATAATTCTAAAATATGTTTTAACTCACTAGGCACTGAAATGCTTTTGGATGAACAAGCTTACACAATCTAGTAAAACTTTTCAGATACTGAAAACACAACAAGGTTAACTTTTTTTTTTGAAAGATATAGCATTTCAACAAAGAGAATTAATTATGTAAATTGATACGTTGTGATTGATATTTTGGCCAGGATTTAAGAGATGTTTGTCCATTGGGAAATAAAATCAAATGACAAAACTACTGTTTTTACATTTGTAATTTATGTAATACAGTAATGCCACTGAATATACTGTATATTGCACTGATGAGATCAAGCCACCGTCAAAAACAAATTATAATGTATTTGTATACCTATAGATATGTATTTTAACATAAAAATGTCTCTGAACTCTTTCAAATGTCATTTTGATACATCTTATCTCATATCTGAACTCTTTGCTTTCCTTCCTTCTCTTACTGACAAATATTACCAGACATCGTACCAGTAGCAGACCATTCACATACTGTTTTTTTTTTACCAACTTACCATAAGACTTCCATTTACTCAGTAATTTATATATTTATATATCATATATAAAAACTGCCCATCTCCCTCATAGAGTGATTCTGGATGCTTGATTAATAGACATAAACATAAAAGTGTATAAAATATTATATTAAAATCAATTAAAATAGGAATAAAATAATTAAAGTTTAAAATTAAATAGGTGGGGTATGGGCTTTAAGGCACTAGCCTAATGATATAATGGAGCAAATCCAGCTTTGCAAGTTATCAAGCCTATGCCATGTAGGGTTTTAAAAGTTATAACTAACATCTTGAATTGGACCTGGAAGCAAATCAGCACCCAATGCAACTCATGCAGCAGAAGTGTTACATGCACTAAACTTGTCATACAAGAAGCCTAGCAAAAAAGGAGATCTCATTGGAGAATAATAATTAAACTTATTGAAAAAGGAAACTTAACCTTTATTCATAGGAGTTGCGTAACACATTTTTTTACTATTTTATGACAACTCTGCTTTTGGTGAAAACTAAAACTGTTAAGAGCTGTAAGAATCTCTCTTCAAATTTGATGAATAATGACAAACAGCACATATGAATAACTTTAATTACAAAGTGATGCATATATAGGTTTAAAATCCCTTCACATACATACACATAAACACACACACACAAACACACACATACATACATGCCAGTGGTAGGATTCACTTACCTTCCCTACTGGTGCACAAATATGAGCGCATGTGCCACATCTGTGCATGTACACTGCCTTCTGCGCTTGCGCAGAATGTCTTGCATTACATCGGGGGAGGGGCATGGAGCCTCTTGCAGCCACCACTACTGGTGGCTGAATACCACCACTGCGCGCACGCACACACACACACACACACACACACTAGTTGTCTGCAACAAATCAGAAAAAAAGTCTTTGGGTCAAAGGGAAGATGAAGATGTTGACTCAGTGCAGGGACGTGCAGTTAGGGGAGGCAGAGCCTCACCACTGTCATCATGAAAGAAAAAGAAATGTAAAAGGAAAAAGCAAGAGCTGAGGTCAGGCTGAGCTAGTTGCTGCCAGAGTCAACGTGGATGACTCTGCTTAGTGCTTAACTGTTTAAAAAAGCCTCTAAAAAGTGCCCTCTACAGGAGGAGGCGGGAGAACGACGTGCCTCATCTAGTCTGGGTTAACCCTTAAGCAAGGGTTAAAAGCCAAAGAATTTCTGATGTAGATGAGGCACGTTGTTCTCCCGCCTCCTCCTGTAGAGGGCACTTTTTAGAGGCTTTTTTAAACAGTTAAGCACTAAGCAGAGTCATCCACGTTGACTGGCAGCAACTAGCTCAACCTGACCTCAGCTCTTGCCTTTTTCCTTTTACATTTTTTTTCTTTTCATGATGGCATGCAAGAGCAGAGTTGAAATCCTCTCTGAAACAGCTGGAAAAGGTACGTGTGGATTGGAGGGAGGGGAAGGAATTCAAACTTCATCCTCCTGGTGTGGGGCTTTGGGCAAAGGCTGGAGGGAAGTGCTCTCCCTCCCCAAGTGCAGTTTGATTGCAGGCAGAGCCACGTTATCTTTTCAAACCTGTAATCAGTGAAGCTGGGCTGGATCCTTCCGGAGCTGGGGGAAAATGTGTGTGCGCTCCAGGATGGCTCTTTGACTGGCTTCCTACCTCCTCCTGTGGTCTCCCTGACTCCCTCCAATCCAACTGTGTGTGTGTGTGTGTGTGTGTGTGTGTGTGTGTGTGCTTGTTTGAGAGAGTGTTTGAATGAGAGAGGGAAGGGGGTAGGAGAGATAGTCCAATCCAACGTGTGTGTGTGTGTGTGTGTGTGTGTGTGTTTGAGAGGGGGGAGGGAGGGGAGGGAGGAAGGAGGGGAAGGGAGAAGAAAAAGAATGAAGGGAACTTATTTAGCAAAGGAGAAAAACAAATGCTGTCGCTTTAAATCAGAACTGAGCATGCCTGGCTGTGGAATTCTGGGAGTTGAAGTCCACAAGTCTAAAAAAATTGCTGCCTCACCAGCCATAAACCTCAATGCACGTCACTGACTCTGTGTGTGGCAGTTGTGAAAAGGGCAAATTCCTTCCTAGGTATCATTAGAAAGGGGATTGAAAATAAACCTGGAGTACTATTTGTCAATTCTTCAAAGTAGGTGAAATAAAAAAAAACCAGGCACAGTAGGGATTAAGGGAATATTGTTCATTGTTATAGAGTAGAATAACAGAATCTTAAAAGGCTGTTAATCGTAGTCTTTACTCCATTTTATACCAAGCAAAAGGTGGTAGTTTATTTGAGTTTCTTCCTCCTGTTTTCTTCTTTTACCAGGATTTAATAATCTTTCCTGAAACTCTTTTGACCATAAAATTGGACAAATTGTATAAATTTATGAAAGATGGAGCTGTTGAATTGTACTAGCCTTGAAAATTCAGTGTTAATCTTCATGTTGCATAGAAAGTGCCTCCAACTATCAGTTTCATGGAAGCAACAATGAAAAGGACTTTGTCGCTTCCTCTTCTTTCTCAGCAAATGGTTTGGCTACTGAGAAAGTGAAAACTGGGTGAAAATGACCTTGGCCTGATCCAATATGAATATGCATTCCTCTATCAGCATAGGCCTCTGAAGCTGCAAGTACATTTTGACAAATAAATGACAAGCCTTTTCATGGAAGTAGAGAAACAAATGACTCCTACTCTGCTTTTCACCACTTTGGGCTTGAATATTGCAATATTAAATATTTGGGGACTTCTGAATTGACTTTTGTCTCTTTTCTGGTTTATTACAAACCATAGCAAAGCTGGTGCAATCTTTCGAGAGATCAGTTTTGTCACAGATAACAACTTTTTTCTCAGCCTGCATCCTGGCCCCTGGATTAAAAACCGATAAAATTTTCCCTCTTTCTGTATACTTTATATAAATTCACTGCTCCCCAAATTCAGCAATCATATCATATCAACATGATCACATCTGTTTCAGAAAATACCTGGTTGTAAAACAGTTGAAAAAAACTTACTTTACAAGTTTCAAAGGCCTTTAAATTCAGCAGAGGAATGGTGGCAAAGTAACCAGTAAGCTTTTGACGTTTTGTTCATATTTTGTTTCTTTTTTTCTTATTTTTTACAACCAAACCTCTTTCTATTGTTTTTTGGGGGGAGGGAGGGCATTGTTTGAGACTATTTGTCAGAAATAAGAAATGTTTAATCCATGACCATGACTGCTCAGTGTAATGAATGATGTTCATTGTGTTTTTACTGTTTGACTTCTACTATTACCGTATTTTTCAGAGTATAAGATGCTCTGGAGTATAAGACACACCTTAGTTTTTGGAGAGGAAAATAGGGGAAAAAATTCTGACTACCAGGTATTCATCTGGCTAGCGTCCACTCTATTAGAAGAAGCGTATCAGGTAAGTACCAACGCCCTTTTTCAGCCTCCTTGGGGCTGAAAAGCAGCTTCTAAATCATCGCAGGGAGATGCAATTAGTAAAGCAGGTGAAATGCAGAAGAGATAAAAGAAGGCAGCAACTGTTCTGGGTTGCCATTTTGGGCTCGCGCTCGCATTTTCAGCCTCCAAATTTTCCAATTGCCGCCCCAAAACACATCTGTACTTATATAGTTTGTGCAGAGGCGGCGATTGGTGGTAATGTAGTCTGGCGATCCCAGCAACCTTGAATGGATCTCAAATGGAGTGTTAGGAGACCGAAAATGCAAGGCATTGTCTGTGGCAATTTCTGCAGCAGGAAGAGGACGGCAGAGGCTGACAGGTGGGGTCAGTGGGTGGGCGGGACTACATTCAGAATATAAGACATACCCAAATTTTCAGCCTCTTTTTTTTGGGGGGGGGGAAGTGTCCTTTATACTCCAAAAGAAATGGTAATTGAGCGGTAGAAAAGAAAGTAGGCATTGATTGGTTCATGATGTTATTTGCATGTTGTCTGTCTAGTGCATAATACTGTATTTTTGAAGCAGCAACCTGCTCACTGATCACTTTCATGGTATTTTATGATGGACTATATGAAAATTACTTTTAAGCTATAGTACTTAACCATTTTGTTTATGGTACAGTGGCCAAGGTCACCCACATCATAGGCACAGGAAAGGACCCACACAGTGGCTGTAGCATAAACAGGACATGAGCAAGCAGGATATTATTGAATACTGCCAAGAGAATTAGAAGTTAAATAAAGTAGTCCAATTCAAAGAATGTATCACAAAGAGAAGCACTTTGTTCCCACTCCAATTCCAAGCATGAAAGGAGTTCCAAGACTGAACATGGATAGTAGATTTGGTATTTATTTCATTTCCAATGCAAAAATGTCAAAAGAGCAAAATTGTTGAGAATTCTTTCATGGCATAGCAAACAATCATAGAACTAATAAAATGATATTTGCTACTCACTAAAGTTTTTTTAATGGTGCAATACTATTTATGCCAGTGTAAAAGCATCTTTATCTTGAGACATATTTTACTCCTCAATGTTATGAACAAAAACAACAAAGCCCATATATTTTTAGTCCATTAGTCTGACAGAAATTTATGTTTTCACTAATGGCACCTTTATATGGTGCCTGCTACTTTTGCTTCCCTCTGTGACCCTTTCTTTGCTTGCATTGTTATTACTGATAAGATTTTGTTTACCCCAAGGCTGTTTCTGTGTTTTGAAAATACTTTTGCCCTGCATTTATTTGTCTTCCTAATGTCTCCAAACTTTTTAGCTTTGTAATAATATTAGTGTTACAAAGTGCTATAGTGCTAAAAAAGAGGCAGTGGGTTGTTTCTTTTCAGGTGGACATAATAAAGTATGACCTGACCATCCAATTTCTCCATCCCTTAAAAAGCTTTTTTTTCACGCAGTGCTCTGGAAAGTGTGGTGATAATCAAAAAGGAGCAACACTTGAAAATGAAAGATCCATTCACCTGCGATACAAACAAGAGGGGTTTTGTTTTCAGTTCTTCACAAATTTAGACTGAACTTCCACTGGCTTGACCATTCCATCCAGGTTTAAATTACAACTATTCTTGATTCTGCTTCAGTTATCTGAAGACAAATTGCAAATCTTAATGTTTTGCATTTGCTATACTCAAAATTTATTACAACACAGTTTATTTCCAACTTCTCCAGATATGTTCAGTATCCTTCAAATTAAAATATTCCTGTTTTCCAAAAGACCATAAATTACTCACTATTTGCTTGATTGTTTTAAGTTTATCTTGTGACATGTTAAAATTACTACTACAAATCTTGTATAATTATGTTGATCATTTACCACATGCCTTTGTAAGGCCACACTTGGAATACTGCATGCAGTTTTGGTCGCCACGATGTAAAACAGGTGTTGAAACTCTAAGAAGAGTCCAGAGAAGAGTAACAAGGATGATTAGGGGACTGAAAGCTAAAATATATAAAGAATGAGTGCTGGAATTGGGTATGTTTAGTTTAATGAAAAAGAGGACTCAGGGTGACATGATAGCAGTATTCCAATATCTCAGCAATTGCCACAAAGAAGAGGAGATCAATCTATTCTCCAAAGCACCTGAGGACAAGAAGCAATGGATAGAAACTAATCAAGGAGAGAAGCAACTTAGAACTAAGGACAAATTTCCTAACAACTAGAACAATTAATGAATGGAATAACTTTCATCCAGAAGAATGCTGCAACACTGGAAGTTTTTAAGAAGAGATTGGACAATCATTTGTGTGAAATGGTATAGAGTTTCCTGCCTAAGCAGCTGGTTGAAGATTTCCAAGGTCCCTTCCGACTCTGTTATTCTATTCCAGTGATGGCTAACCTTTTCCGGACTGAGTGCCCAAAGTGCATGCATGCACATGAGTGCATGCCCCCCGCACCCCGCACATGCACAGCAGAGACTCAAAGACTAGCTGGCCGGTGGGAGGCGCACAGGTATGTGTGCCACAGCTGAACTGGGGCGATGCCTCTCATGCCCACAGAGAGCGCACTGTGTGCCTCTTCTGACACGCATGCCATAGGTTCATCATCACCTACTCTATTCTATTTTAGTCTAGTCTATTCTATTCTAATGATCCTCATGATCTTATGATCTAATGATAAGAAACTTAAATACTGAACTCATTTCAGTCAGACTTAAAACTATCTTGAAATAAAAGGTTACAAAATACCCCCTGTCCTAGATTTCAGTTATTTGCTGTTGCCATCTGCTTCCTTTTATTCTCTGAAGGAATCGCATGTACGCAATCATCTAAAGTTTTACACACATGTAAGTTAATACTTTTGTAGCATCTTAGAGATTGCCGATTTTGTATTGCTGTGTCGCAAAAGTTTTTATAGGCCCCAATCTAGTTTACCAATCATTGGTAGGCAAGGAGGAGATACACAAAGTGATTAGCAGTGAACATTATTGCTATTTACAGCCTTTTATTTTACCCTCCCACTGACCTGCTTGCAAGCTACTCAAAACTTGTGACTTCCTGCTAGCTTCCCTATTGACTTTTTTTGAAGGAAGCCAGCAGGAAGTTCTATGAAGGTTTTCACTTAATGGCCTATGATCTTGCTTAACAATAGCAATGAACTAAGCAATGTCATGTAATGTTGTACTTCACGCATGTGTGCCAGAGCTGAACTGGGGCAACGCCTTGCGTGCCCATAGAGAGGGCAGTGTGCTTCTTCTGACACGTCACTAAATGATGGAAATTCCAGTTCTAATTACCATTGTTAAACAATTACTAGCAGTATTGGGTTCAAGGAAAGGTTTATCCTAAAATAGCCACATAATCCCTTTTATACATTATAATGTATTCTACATATATCACTTTAAATCTTCAATTTCAGAGATTTCTTTACAAGAAAGTAATGGTTTTCCCTATAAATATAAATAAATCTGTACTTCTATGTTTTGTGCATAGATTTTATAAAGCTTCAGCATCGCCCCAATTTG
Organism: Thamnophis elegans; assembly: GCF_009769535.1. Classification (NCBI taxonomy): domain Eukaryota; kingdom Metazoa; phylum Chordata; class Lepidosauria; order Squamata; family Natricidae; genus Thamnophis; species Thamnophis elegans. The sequence goes on from NC_045548.1 coordinate 25,839,019, forward strand.
TCAGCATAATCTTCCTATAAAGATATGAATCCAAGTTGGCAGGGAGATGAGTTTTATTTTGCAGCACAAATAATGCACATAATATCGTTAATTGACAACCAACTAATATGTTGGTTTAGCTAATGTTCTATTTTATATCAAGACTGATCTAAAATCTTGATTCATAATCATAGGCATTGAAGGAGATAGCTAATTCACAAAGAACGATGACTTTTTTCATACAGAAAAACAGTGAGTCAGTAGAATAACTACCTTTTTAGAGGCTTGTGTCCCAGCTTTCTTCCAAGAGTAGAACGAATGCAGTGATTAGAATCATAGCTAGCAATGGTTATTGGCCTTCTCCATGTAATTGTTGATTTGGCAATCGAGGTAATTGAACATGCAATTAAACTATGCTAATAAAGTATCAGTAATTTTAATTCACTCCATGGAGTGTTATTCTAGTGGAATCTGGTTATTCTTTTCCTACTACCATATGTGCACAACACATATTATTTTCTTCCCATTTCCATTCACTATATTCAATTATTTTTGGAAATAAAAAGGAAACTTCTTTTTAACTCTTATAACTGATGTCAAACCTGATATGTTATATTTACTTTGTCAGCAATATTTTTCAAACTGATTCAAAATTTGGCTTCACTTATCCACAGGTCCTTCAGGGATTGGAAATGTGGGGTGTTTTTTTTTTTCCTTTTGCTGCAGATCCCCTCTTTTAAATAGTGGTGAATTGAAAAAGTAAGCCAACCTTATTGGCTTTGTGGAAGCCTGTTCAAATCTAGCATTTTTTGCAAGAGTTAGGACCATGATGTTAGCGAAATCCAATATAAGTGTATCTGTTTTTGAAGGTCTGTATATATTACCTCAAGGATTTTAAAAATAATTACATTGTTTTAATCGGTTGGGGGGGAATATTATATTGTTTTGTATGCACAGTTCACCACTTAATTATGTATTTAAGGTAAGAGGATATATTAATTTTCTAAATAAATAAAAATTCATTGATCCTTGCTTCTTATACAGTTTGTTTGAACAAGAACATACCTTCATACACCTTCATAACTTGGGAATTAATTATATTATTTAAAGAAATCACACTGTCCAGGGTATATAGGCATTCATTTTATGGTTAATTGTTGATTTCATTCATTGTGTTGCTCAAAATATTATTATTTAATTCTCTGGTAAATAAAATCGGAATGAATTGATATTTTTGGCAGTTAGTACAAGCCATCCATTTTTAGTTACCTTCTGCTCTTACGTATGTATCTTTTTATAGCTATGAAGTAAAGATGATTTGGATTCTTCCACGGTACTATTGATGAGCTTCACTTTGGAAGGATAAAAGGGAGGCATGAAAGTTAAACATGTTTCACAGAATTATTTTCCCCTCAATTGCCTTTTGTACCAATAGCAGGTGTCCACTGAGGAAACATAAATATTTCCTACAGCAAGTAACCACTCCACTGAAAAAAATGGGAACTTATTTAAATGGTATGTATAGCCCTGATAAGCAAGGAGCATATTTACACATGAGTGGATAAGAGATGAAATGTGTGCTCAGTTGAAAATATTTGCGCAATGGAAAAAAATACTTTGCAAGATGCTGATAATGGCTCTTAAGTGTCACTGATTTGTTAAAATCATTTGAATTGTATGAAAAGTGGACTATACACCATCAGTCATAAGTAATGTTGCAAATTGAAAAATAAGTTGGGAATTAAAATTTCAGTTTAAAATGGGCTGAATTGAGGAATAGATTAAGAGGCTGGAGTGAGTAGTCAGAACAATTTCCACAAGTATAAATGATAAAACAGGGCTTGAAACTAATCAAACACTAAATAGTCAATAAAATGAATGCCTGCATATGCAAACTGCTTTCTTCAAGTTCATATTTTTGTAATCACAATACCAGAGTCTTCTGAAGCATGTGGTGACATAAGGAAGTGCCATCATTCAGTTTATATAAAGAGAGGCATTTGAAAGTTTGTTTTACTGCAGTTTTCTTCTTAAAAATAATGGGAAAGAAAGTCTTCAGAAATTTGTACAGCAGTTTTTTCAGTCTCAGCAATGTTAAGATGGGTGGACTGCAATTCCCAGAATTCTAGGAACTGAAGTCCATTCCTTTTAAAGTTGCTGAGATTGAAAAACCCTGCTCTATAAAGAGTTCCTAAAAGTCCCACCGAACTGTTAGAAAAAGAGCACTTAGTGCTTCAACATCCCTGTCTTTCCCTTCCAATTTTCCCTCTTGAAACTGCCTTTGCTGATTCATTATCATTATAATATAATATTCATTATATTATCTTCTTCATCCTAACTTTTTTCCACAGGTGCAGAGTCTGCTTTTCATATCAACAAACACCATTTCATGCAGCAACTGGATGGTGTCCAACTGTATAATTTTCATGTCCACATTAATTGTATCCTGTCATCTTTGGTCTTCCGTAAGGCATTTGCCATTTATGTAAAATGATAGATGGAGTAGGCAATGGTGTAGTGTGCTAGTCATAGAACATGGTCACACCACATTTTTCTTGTGTTTTCTCTATTACTGGTGTAACACCCATCTGCTATTAGACTGTGTCATTGCTAACATCACAAAGGGAAATGCCTAACTTTCATTGCATGTGAAGGACAGTCAACACTTTGATGGCTGGTCAGCATTCAGCATATACAATCTATTGGATAGGCTATCATTTTACTACTTTTCATTTTAGGTGAATTGGTATATTTCTTTGTTTGCTTTTTTATTTCTATCCTGCTTTTATTGTTTTGCAAGTAACTCAAGGTGGTGCACACACCTTCTTTCTAAGTTCCCCAGAACAACAACCCTGTGAGGTGACTTGGGTGAATGAGAGACAGTGATGACCCAAGGTCACCCAACTTGATTTCATATGCTATCGCAGAGTCCTCCAGCAATCAACTTCCATCATTTTGGGAATTCTGAAAAATGAGATTATAAAAGGCACATTTTATCAGCAATAATTATAATCAATCAGTGCTATAATCAATACTGGGGGTGGGGGAGAAATACCAGCATGAATCCATAAAGAACTCGCTGAAAATTGAAAGACAAAACGGACAAGCATAGAAAGTGGAAAGGGGGGCACATAACTAAGGAAAAATACCACATATGGTCCAAATCTGCAAAGATGAAGTCAGGAAAACTAACGCTCAGAATGAGTAAGGGCTTGCAACAAATGTCATAAATAATAAAATGAACTGCTTTTAACATGTAAAAAGCAAGAAAAGATTTAAAGAAAGAACTGGTCTACTAATAGGAGATGACAAAAAGGTGATGAGCCACAGGGAGAAAGCTGAACTCTTAATATGTTCTTTGCATCTTCTGCAGAAGGAAAAAAACAGTCCAATCTATCAAAAACAGTACTATAAAAGACAGATTAGGAATACAACTCAAAATAGTCCAAAAAAAATTGTAAGGAAACACCTATTTACTAGGTGAGTTCAATTCACCAGGACCAGATGAATTACATCCCAGGGTTCTGAAGGATCTGGCAGATGCGATCTCAAAACCATTGAACCATATCTTTCAAAGATCCTAGACACCAGGGAACTGCCAGAGGACTGGAAAAAAAGTCTGTCATGGTTCCTATCTTCAAAGGGGGAAAATGGATCCAGGAAACTATAGACCAATCACCCTAACATCAATACATGGAAAGATCCTGGAAAAAATAAGGAGGCAAGCAACTTTATAACCAGAATCCAACATGTGGTTTGTCAAAAAGAGATCATACAGTCTTATTGCATTCTTTGACAAGGTGACTAAATTAGTGGAGCTGCAAAATGCTCTGAACATAATATACTTGGATTTCAGTAAGGCATTTGACAAAGTAGATCATAATAGAGCCGAGGTGGCGCAGTGGTTAAATGCAGCACTGCAGGCTACTTCAACTGACTGCAGTTCTGCAGTTCGGTTGTTCAAATCTCACCGGCTCAGGGTTGACTCAGCCTTCCATCCTTCCGAGGTGGGTAAAATGAGGACCCAGATTGTTGTTGGGGGCAATATGCTGACTCTGTAAACCGCTTAGAGAGGGCTGAAAGCCCTATGAAGCGGTATATAAGTCTAACTGCTATTGCTATTGCTATTATACTTGGTAAGATGGAAAAATGTGGTTAGATAGCATCACCATCAGATGGATTCAATATATAGTCTATACTGGAACTACAACTTCATGGAGGGAAGTATGCAATGGGATAAATCCTAAGATTCTGTCTTAGGCCCAGTATTCTTCAGCATCTTCACAAACAATTTAGACAAGGGATAGAAGGGAAACTCATTAAATTCACAGATAGCACAATACTTTAGAAGATAGGCTAAAGATCAGAAGGATCTTGACAGACTTGAACACTGGGCCCTGTCTAGCAAAATGCAAATCAGAGGTGAGAAAATAAGGTTATACACTTAGGGCAGAAAACCCCAAATGCACAACTATAGAGTAGGTGGTACCTGACTCAGTAGTAGTAACTGTGACAGAAATTTGAGAGCCCTAGTGGAAAACCATTTGAATATGACCCAGCAGTGTGCTAAAGCCACAAATCAGTCAAGACGGTTCTTGGCTGCATTAAAACAGAGGGATAGAATATTTGGGACAAGCCTGGATGATTATCTACATGGATGACAGAGAGATAGAATCTAGATTATATGAAGTGTTAGTACTGCTTTATAATGCCTTGGTAAGACCACACATAGACCACACATATCCAGTTTTAATCACCAGAATACAAAAAATATGTTGAAACTCTAAAAAGAGTTCAAAGAACAACAAAGATGATTAGGGACTGGAGGTTAAAACACGAAGAATGATTGCAGGAGCTACATATATGTAGTTTAATGAAAAGAAGGATTTGGGGTGGCATGACAGGGTCTTATTTTATTTTGACCCCCAAAATAAGGCCTTGGCTTTTGGGGTTGCCAGGTGGCTGCTGTCTTGCAAGCAGGCTCCCAAAGACCCTGGCACAGCTGTCAGAGCAGAGCAACACAGCAGCCATGAGGTGATCACTTTCATGAGCAGCTGCCTGGAAACCCCCTCTCCAGATGGGCACAGAGCCACTCACCTAGCGGTTTCCCGAAGGCTCCATTCCACAGGAGCCGGGGGAACAGGTGCTTACGTGGCTTGGCGGCTTCAGTATACTGCTGGGTCAGTGAGTGGCGCTCTGCCCATCTGGAGAGGGGCATTGTGCGAGTGCCTGTTCCTCCCCTTGCTCATATGCCTCCCAGCCTCACTGCGACCTGGGCGAGGTCTGCCTGCAGACCCAGGCCGCCCCCATCCCAGCACTGAGGATTGCTTCTTCTCCAGCTTCCAAACCCTGGAAGTCTGTTGCTGAGTCTTCCAGCAGCCGAGGTAGAGAGTCTTCCGGCAGGGACCTCTCTGGGAGCCCCCTCTATGGCTGTGGGCTGGCTGCTGGAAGACTCTCTGCCCCAGCTGGTGGAAGACTTGGCAGCAGACTTGGAAACCGCAGAAGAAACCATCCTCAGTGCTGGGATGGCAGCAGCAGTGCTCTGGCCCAGGTCGCGGTGAGGCTGGAAGGTGTGCAAGTGGGGGGTGGAATAGGGGCATAACTCCCCTCTCCCATCAGGCAGAGTGCCATTCACCGACCCACTGGTATTCCGAAGGCGCCAAGCTGTGCGAGCACCTTTCCCCCTGGCTCCCGCGGCTTGCTGCCTTTGGGATACCACTAGGTCAGTGAGTGACGCTCTGTCTGGCCGGAGGGAGGGCTGACAAGGGGCTTATTTCTGGGGGAGGCTTATATTTTTGCCCGCCCAAAAAAATCTGGCATGGCCTTATTTTCAGGACATGTCATGTTTTTCAGGGAAACACAGTAGCAGTCTTCAAAGAGAGATCCAACGTAGAACTAAGGAGAAATTTCCTGATGTGAGATTCCTTCTAAACTTTCTGATAGATATAGATTTTCTTGTTTAGGTTTTTATATTTGATCAGTTCTGAAATACCACAAGTCACTAATCATGTTTTGAAATTGCACAGCATAATATCCAGATTATGCTGGATAATCTAGTAGGATACAAAGTCTCATAGGAGCATGTGACATCATTGTGGAAATACAGGAATTCAGTTCCCTATATTGCTTTTATTCTTTCTCATTATAAATGCAGAGATAGCACATAATCATCAAAGAGCAAGATACACAGAGATGTAAATATGTGTATATACATGTTTATGTGTATGTATGTTTGTATGTACATGTGCATGGATATGTATAAAAAACAGGAAAGTACATTTAACTTTGCAGTCTTAATTAAAATTATCTCCCAACCCAGGTTTTACAGCTGTATAATCCTTGGTGTTAATGATAACCATTCCTTTTGTTTTCTTCTATATTTGGTATCTTTTAGTCTAATTAACTATTATTGTGTAAAATTATTGTGCTTTTTGTTAAGTCGTCTAGTTGCAATCTTAGGCCATGAACTGGAAGAGGGGGGATTTCAAAAAAAATTGATATGAGATGAATGCAAAAGATATGAAAGTTTGTAATACATTCCAAACATTATTCTGTTATAAAAAATTAAAACAAAATGAGGAACAAAATGAAATAAAAAAATAAATTACTCAGTATATACTGGTAAGAAATATATGAATGTTACCTGCCCCACTTCAAATTTAGCCATAATTATAAATTTCCCCCTAATAGTGTCTATATTAACACTCTGTAACAACCAGAGGTGGGTTCTCCCGGTTCAGTCCGGGTAGGCTGAACCGGTAGTGGTGGCGGCGGGACACTCCGCCCACCCACCCAGAGGCTCCTGTGCATGCACTGCACGAGCGCACGAGCTCGAGTGAACTGGTAGCACTGGGATTTGAAACCCACCTCTGGTAACAACTATATTGCCGTTGGTACAATAGCCTGAAGAACACAACCTGCAAAAAAAAACACCCTCCCCTAATCTGCAGGGTGTTTTTCTTTCAGTTTCTAATAACCTAATCCAACACCTACCTTTCTGTGCTGTATTGATTTATTGATTATATGCTGTCAAGTAATTTTCAACTCCTAGCAACCACACACATAGATTTTCCCCCCCTCCCGATGGTCAATGCTTAATCTGGCCTTTCCAACACACCACCTTGCCACCATAATGAGTGCTTTCACCTCTCTGTGGTTGTCCTCTTCTTTCCTTCGACTTTTCCCAGCTTCAGAGTCTTCTCCAGAAAGCTGTATCTTCACATAATGTGTCTGAAGGAGGATAATTTGAGTCTGATCATTTGTGCCTCAAGTGAAAACCCTGAGCTGATTTGTTCAATGATCTATTTATTTGTTCTCTTGGTGGTCCGTGGTTTGTCCTGAATATTCTCTGTGGAATAGTGTATTACAAATCAACATAGTTTCATAACAGAAACCAAAAAACCTGGGAACATATTTTGAAAATCAATAATTTATCATTCTCAGGGCTGAATGTGTGCCTCTCTTAAACTACAGGCTTCTGCAAAAAAGGTATATTCTTCGAATAGCCACTAATTCTGAATGAGTCATGTCAGTCAGAAAACTATGCTTTGAATTCAATTAGAAAACATGATTAAAAGTAGAGATTTTGGCAATGAAGATGTTTACACCTGTAAACTGTACTAGATGATGTTCACATATATTCCAAGTATTATAGTCCAAAACTCTTAGTTTTTTTTCTGGAAGGGAACAGAACATACACACTGGGGGGTGTTTTGGGTGTCCTACCCCCATAGTATTTTTCTCCAGAGAATAAGTCATCTATGTACCAAGTTTGGTTGAAATTGCTCGAGTTATGCCGGAACATACACACACACGCACTCACACACACACACACACACACACACACACACACACATACAGAAAGAGAGAGAGAGAGAGAGAGAACCATTTTATATATAGAGAGAGAAAAATATTTGTAAAAATTGTTATTTAATATTACATCGGTGTAGTTATATTTTTTTATTCTTAATTTTAGTTTTTCTTCTTCTTTACTGAAAGATGATTTGAAATGCTTTGCAGAGCTTAAGAAACTGATATTATACACAGAAAATCCACGGTACTTTTGGGAGTTACTATACTGTCAATATTTGCTTTCTCTGCACAATCTCCAAGGTATCTAGAGACTGTAATTTATTTTGAGCTGAGAATACCGTATAGATTTATTTGTTTGCTTGTTTATTTAATGGATTTACAGGGCTACCCAATTCAAACAATATGACCCTGAGCAGAGTACAACAAAAATAAACAATAAACAGAAAAAAATAACTATACCAACATTTAATAATAACAACTACCCAATATATAAAATGTAAAATTGCAACCATTCTACTGGATGCCTTAGGAAAAGGTTAAATTGTAACAATTTTTTTTTGGGGGGGGGAGAATCATTCAGATCACAAAGACAACCACCAAAAAGATACACTTCATGAGTCCTATTGCATGGCAAAATTTAAAGGAGGGAACCTGGAACATGACACTCCGTAGGAGAATGTGGAGCAGCCAGGTTTTCTTGGGAAAAAGCAATGCTGCAAATAACCTTGTCCTATACCATGTCGGACTTTAAAAGTGATAACTAGCATGTTGAATCACACCCAGAAGCTTATTGGAAGTCAGTGCAGCTTGCAGTGAGTCTTACTTGGGCTATAATGAGGTGCAGCCTTAAGTGTGTGTGCCACTGCATTCTGGACTAGCTAAAGTTCCAGATGGAGTTTAGTCCTATTAGACCATGTTGTAATGGTCCATTTTTCAACAGGAGGTTACAAAGCCATTGCTTGAAACATGTTGAAATATGTTTCAAGAATATATAGAGGAATGCCACAGATAGCTTACTATGGCCAAATGTTTATATTTGCATATTAATTTTATTTTATTTATGCAGTTTAAGTGAGACACTTGTGAGATGCTTACAAATAGGCTCCCAGGTTCATATTTAAGTTATGATGTACCAAGAACAAGTCCCAAGCTATTTATTATTTTGGTAGGGAATATTCAAGTTTACTCTTAAGTTCCATTTGCAAGTTGGAGTACAATATATTTCTTAGCTGCAATCTTCCTATTCTGATTATGAAACACAGTAAAGTTTTCCAATAGAAATATGAAGAAAACCTCAAATATGGTTAATAAAAATCAGCTAGATAATACCCTTCTTTTCATTTGTATCACTGGAGAAGAAAATTTTAAAAGCTGTTTAAAAAATTCTGAAGAAAAGAAAATCTGGGAACAATAAGAAGTAAGTTATATCAATATAATTTTTCAAAGCCTTTTCCACCTTTCAGTGAAATACTTATAGCCTGATCACTGTTGCATTATTAAAAAGTACAAAATTTCCTAATCTTCCTAAGTTGTCAGCCGCTTATCTAAATTGAATAGGAATCTTTCAAATATGCTAATCTTTTCTGGTGATAGTTAGCAAGTGGGCCAGATATAATTTTAATATCGATATTTATCTATTTATTAAACTAAACTATAATTCAGTGATAGGAATTGCAGTGATAAATGCATTGAAAAGTTATTTAAACATATCAAGCAATTTAAGATGTAAATGAGAAGAATATGCTTGCATTTCACCACTGGACAGGAGAGGCATGCAGCTCTGACACTGTAGCATTTTTATAGTATAAACAATGTATTTTATCTTTTCTGCACGGAGAGTCTCAAAAAGTCAGTCTGCCCATATATTGAAAATTCAGCTGAGGGGGGGAAAAGGTCAAATTCATTTTCCTTTTCCCCCCTAAAGCTTTCAATAAAATTCATGAAATCTTAAAATTACATTCCTCAGTTGCCTTCAAATCTGAAATCGGTGTGGAAATAAATAGAAGGAAACCAATTCTCAGGTCAAAAAAGCATAAAGGGAGATATAGAGGGCTTGGATTTATCATCTGCAGAATGTCTTCGTAGCTCTAACAATTTCTGATCCAAGGGATATGATTGATCCCAGAAATAGCTATTTTTCTATTTCTTTTGTTTATTTATGAGCATTCATATATAATCTAACTCCACAGAGTTTTTCTTTTTAATGAAAGAAAACAGTGTGTGATTTATTTGCTTTATTTATTTTTCTTAACACATATTGTATTTCCCCCCTCCCCCCTCCCCCTAAATCCCCACCTCCCTTCCCTCCCCCCGACTTCCCAAAGACCATACGTGGTATAATTTTTGAACAATCACAGTCTGAAATATCTCTACATTGAACTCAGCTTCTTACTGTTACCCAAATTTAAAACAATTTAAAGTATTACTGATACTAAGCATAAGCTATCTGGAGTTTTTTAGTCCCATATTTACTTTTTATGTAATCAATCCACTTTTTCCAGTCTCTTTTGTATCTCTCGTTTGAATGTTCTTTGAGATATGCTGAGATTTTGGCCATTTCGGCTAAGTTCATAACTTTCAAAGTCCATTCTTGAATTATAGGTAAATCTTTCTTCTTCCAATACTGCGCCACCAAGAGTCTTGCTGCCGTTATTAAATACAGGATCAAATTAGTCTCTGCTACTGTAAAATCAATACATATACCCAGTAAAAACAACTGGGGGGTAAATTTTATCCTTCTTTTGAAGATGTTTTGCAGGATCCACCATATTTTTATCCAAAATGCCTTAACATTACGACATGTCCACCATATATGAAAATATGTAGCATCACAAGAACCACATCTCCAACATTTAGGTTGAACATTTGGATACATAGAGGCAAGCTTTTTAGGATCTAGGTGCCATCTATAAAACATCTTATAAAAATTTTCTCTCAAGTTTTGTGCTTGTGTAAATTTCACATTTCTTACCCAGATTCTTTCCCATGTTTCAAGCATTATTGGTTCCTCGACATTCTGAGCCCATTTTATCATACAATCCTTAATCAGTTCCGTTTCAGAATCCATCTGTACTAATACATTATATATCCTCTTTATATGCATTGAGCTTTGATCTCTTATTTGTTTAAACAAATTATCCTCAACTTTTACAAAGCCAATTTTTTGATGTTTTCCACCTAGCTTGTAGTTGACCATACTGAAACCACGTTTGAACTACCTTCTCTTCTTTAAGTACCTCTAAAGATTTTAGTTCCATCACCCCTCTTTCTGAGATAAGAAGTTGTCTATAGGTGGTTCTATCGAGTTTTTGTTCTGCATTCATATTTTCAATTGCATGTCTAGGAATTGCCCACATGGGCACTTTATCATTTAGTTTATATTGATATTTTTTCCAAACCCGCAATAAAGCATTTCTTAAGATGTGATTTTTAAATTTCTTATCCGTTTTTTTGTTAAATAACAGGTAAGCATGCCAACCATATAACAAATCATATCCCTCGATATTCAAAATTCTGCCATTAGTTAGATGAATCCAATCACTAATTGCAGATAATGCCACTGCGTCATAGTATAATTTTAAGTTAGGTAATTTCAATCCTCCTCTTTCACGTGCATCTTGCATTATTTTCATCTTTACCCTCGGCTTCTTTCCTGCCCACACAAATTTGTTGATACCCTTCTGCCATTCTAGAAGATTCGCATCTCTTTTAAGTATTGGTAACATTTGAAAAAGAAATAAAAATTTTGGTAAAATGTTCATTTTTACTGCCGCTATTCTACCCAGCAAGGACAAATGCAGTTTTTCCCACCTTTTCAACTCCAACTGTGTACTATGCCAAAGTGATTCATAATTATACTTGTATAATTTCCCATTTGAGATTAAAATATTAACTCCAAGATATTTAACTTTTTTAACTACCTCACATCTTAGCGTCGCCCCCAGTTCTTCCTTCTGTTTGATAGTCATATTTATAGCTATTATTTTGGTTTTTCCTAGATTTATTTTAAATCCCGAGACTTGACCATATTGATTGATCGTATTCAATAATACCCTACTAGTTTCCTGCGGTTGCTCCAATATTATAACCAGATCATCCGCAAATGCACGAACTCTATATTCTTGCTGTCTAATTTTGATCCCTTTTAAACCGCCCAGGCCCCGTATCTTATTCAACAGTATTTCCAAAGTTATAATAAACAATAATGGGGACAGAGGACAGCCCTGTCTTGTACCTTTTTCAATTTGAAAGGAGTCTGTCAGACTTCCATTGACAATGATCTGGGCTGTTTGCTGCTGATATATTGCACCAATTGACCGTAAAAAGCCATCTCCTATCTGCATTTTTTGCAATGTCTTCAGCAGGAATTGCCAATTAACTCGATCAAAGGCTTTCTCCGCATCCAAAAATATGAATGCGGCCGGGATTTGATTGTTCTTTCCCAGGTATTCTAAAGCGTTGATAATTAATCTAACGTTATCCTTCATCTGTCTGCCCTGTATAAAACCAGTTTGATCGGTATGTATCAGTTGCTGAGTTACCCCCATTAGCCTATTTGCTAATATTTTAGTAAAAATTTTATAATCTACATTGAGTAATGAAATAGGTCTGTAATTTTTTGGTTGGGTAAGGTCTTGATCTTCTTTGGGTATCAACGATATGAACGCAGTCTTCCACGAGGGAGGCACTTTCCCTCCCGATTGAATTTTATTGAATAGTTCTCTGAGGGGTTCTACCATTTCTAACTGTAGATATTTATAATAAACAGCTGTTAAACCATCTGTACCTGGTGCTTTCCCTAACTTTAATTGTTTAATTGCCTGAGCAAAATTTCCCCAGAGGTTATAGGTTGGTTCAGCTTATGCCTATGTTCTTCTCTGACTAGGGGGATTTCCTCTTTATCTAGGTATTTGTCTATATCTCCGTCCTTAATTTTATCCCCTTTATACAACTCTGTAAAAAATTCCCGAAATACCTTTTGAATCTCTTCCTGTTGAAACACTTCTTTCCCTCTGTAACACAATTTGGATACATTTCGAGCTTTCCTTTTTTTTCTAATCTGATAAGCCAACCACCTACCGGGTTTATTTGCATTGCAGAAAGTATTATGTTTAGCATATAATAAACTAGTAGCTACCTGGTCAGAGATCAGCATATCAAACTGAGATTTTAATATAGCAATTGTTTCCCTAATCTTTGTATCTCCTGGATTCAATGTTAATTCTGACTCTTTCCCTTTAATTTCCTCTTCCAATTCTTTTCGTTTTTGCCCTTGTTTGTATCTATGTATTTTATTTATATTCATTAATACTCCTCTCATATACGCTTTGCTTGCATCCCATACATATTCCAAAGATGTACCCTTGTTCATATTGAAGACAAAATATTCCGATAGCAATTTTTTACAATCATTAACATACTTTTCATATCTAAATAAATTTTCATTCAACCTCCAGGACCTTCTTGCCTGGGCTACCCTTCCCAATTCCATCCAGACTGGATTATGGTCTGAAAGAACTCTCGCCATAATCTTTGTCTTCTTCACCCTACAAAGTAAATCATTTGTAATTAGTATAAAATCAATCCTTGAAAGAGATTGATGTCTATTGGAAAAAAAGGTAAAGTCATATTCTTCTGCATGCCTCTCGCGCCAAGCGTCTCGCAATTCAAAGTCGTCCAGCATGTCAAAAAAGGGTTTGGGTAACTTAGCTCGAAATTTGGTGTTCGGGCGAGCTGTCTTCTTATCTCTTTTGGTGTCGATCACGCCATTCCAGTCACCCATTAATATACAAGACTCAAAATCCCACTGTACTAATTTAGCATGGAGATTTCTATAAAATCCATCTTGTTGTTTTTTTTTTTTTTTTAAGAGAACTTTTTTATTTTTCTTTAAAAAAAACAAACACAAATATGTCATCATTTGTCAATCATTAAGACATTGAAATACAATTTTTTTGTTGTGTGTACCCCTCCCTCCCTCCACCCCCCCCATCCCCCCTCCTCCTTCCCCCCCCGACTTCCCAGAACCCGTACACGGTATGGATTTTTAACTAACACAGTCTAAAATCTATTGAGAAAAAAGAAATAAAGAAATTAATGACATTCTAGATTGAACTTAGCTTCTTCTTACTGAACTAACTTTTAACAGTTTAAATCATTTCTGATCTTAAGCATAGGCTAACTGGAATTTCTTAGTCCCGTATTTATTTTGTATATAGTCAATCCATTTTTTCCAGTCTCGTTTATATCTCTCATTTGAATGATCTTTGAGATATGCCGATATTTTAGCCATTTCAGCTAAGTTTGTTACTTTCAATGTCCATTCTTGGATTGTAGGCAAGTCTTCCTTCTTCCAATATTGCGCCACCAACAGTCTTGCTGCAGTTATCAGGTGCAGAATCAAATTGGTCTCTACCACTGTAAAATCAGTACATATACCTAGTAAAAATAACTGAGGAATAAACTTTATCCTTTTTTTAAAAACATTTTGCATGACCCACCATATTTTTATCCAAAATGCCTTAACCTTTTGGCAGGTCCACCATATATGATAATATGTAGCATCGAGAGAACCACACCTCCAACATTTAGGCTGTACATTCGGATACATAGAAGCCAACTTTTTAGGATCTAAATGCCATCTATAAAACATCTTGTAAAAATTTTCTCTCAGATTTTGAGCTTGTGTAAATTTCACATTTCTTACCCAAATTCTTTCCCATGTATCCAACATTATTGGTTCCTCAATATTTTGAGCCCATTTTATCATACAATCTTTAACTAATTCTGTTTCCGAATCCATCTGTATTAATACATTATATATCCTCTTTATATGCATTAAGCTTTGATCTCTTATTTGTTTAAACAGATTATCCTCAACTTGAATAAAGCCAATTTTTTGATCTATTTTCCACCTAGCCTGTAATTGCCCATACTGGAACCATGTTTGAACTACCTTCTCCTCTTTTAATACCTCTAAAGATTTTAATTGTAATACCCCCCTTTCCGAGGTAAGAAGCTGTCTGTAAGTAAATCTGTCCTGTTTTTGTGCTGTATTCATATTTTCAATTGCATGTCTAGGAATTGCCCACATGGGTATCTTGTCATTTAATTTATATTGGTATTTCTTCCAAACCCGCAATAAAGCATTTCTCAAAATATGACTTTTAAAGTTCTTATCCAATTTTTTGTTGAATAACAGGTAAGCATGCCAACCAAATACCAGATCGTGTCCCTCAATGTTCAATATTCTATCATTGGTTAAATGAATCCAATCACTAATTACAGATAATGCCACTGCATCATAATATAGTTTTAAATTAGGTAGTTTCAATCCTCCTCTCTCGCGTACATCTTGCATTATTTTCATCTTTACCCTCGGCTTCTTTCCTGCCCACACAAATTTGTTGATACCCTTCTGCCATTCTAAAAGGTTCGCATCTTTTTTAAGTATAGGTAACATTTGGAAAAGAAATAAAAATTTTGGTAAAATGTTCATTTTCACTGCCGCTATCCTGCCCAGCAAAGATAAGTGCAATTTCTCCCATTTTTTCATCTCTGTCTGTATGCTATGCCAAAGTGGTTCATAATTATGCTTATATAATTTCCCATTTGAAGTTAAAATGTTAACTCCAAGATATTTGACTTTTTTAACTACCTCACATCCTAGCATCACTCCTAATTCTTCCTTTTGTTTAATATTCATATTTATAGCTAATATTTTGGTTTTTCCTAAGTTTATTTTAAAGCCAGACACTTGACCATATTGATTAATCGTATTCATTAAAACCATACTGGATTCCTGCGGTTGTTCCAATATTATGACCAAATCATCCGCAAAAGCGCGGACTCTATATTCTTGCTGCCTAATCTTGATCCCTTTTAAACCATCCAAGCCCCGTATTTTATTCAACAATACTTCCAAAGTTATAATAAACAATAATGGGGACAAAGGACAACCCTGTCTTGTACCTTTTCCAATTTGAAAAGAGTCTGTTAAACTTCCATTGACTATGATTTGTGCTGTTTGCTGTTGGTATATTGCTTTAATTGACTGTAAAAAATTATCTCCTATCTGCATTTTTTGCAATATCTTCAGCAGAAATTGCCAGTTAACTCGATCAAAGGCCTTCTCAGCATCCAAAAATATAAACGCAGCAGGGATCTGGTTGTTCTTTCCCAAATATTCTAATGCATTAATCTTGTTGTTGATTAGGAGCATAAATTCCCAAAAGTAACGTCTTTTTCCCTTCTAAGATTAAATCTAATGCTATATATCTTCCAAAGGGATCTGCTTCAATTAGCTCAGCTTTAATGTCTTTTCTTAAATATACTACTATGCCATTTTTCTTTTCCATGGCTGAGGTCGCAAAATGTTGGCCCAGTTTGGGGTTAAACAAATATTTTTGATCGGTTGATTTGATATGAGTTTCTTGCAAGCAAATTATGTCATTCTTAAACTGTTTAAGATAATGAAATATTTTCTTTCTTTTCTGTGGAGAGTTCAGTCCGTTAACATTCCATGTCAAAATCTTAGTTGTCATTTTTGGTTGCCTGAAGCTTTTTTAGAGCCTCCCGCAAGGCCTGTCTCACCTTTGGTTTGGCTCCTCCCACAGCTTCTGAGCTTGTTGCAGTAGCACCTTGGTCAGTGGCCAATGATTGTTGAGATTGTTGCATAGTAGCTTGTTTATCCGTTTGTCTGGTGGTCTTACGGTTGGATCTTTTTTCCTTGATTCCTTGCCCTTCCGGAAGAGGGAGATGATACATTTTATCTAATGGTTGTGTGGTTTGCTGTTTATCTTGTTCGTCTCGTGGTTTTTCACCATATCCCGAAGGTTCAGGGTATCCCATCTTCAGAATCTTATGATAGAAATCACGAGCTTTCCATACAGAGCTGAGACGATATCTTTGTTTGTCCATTGTAACTATAATACCGAATGGGGCATCCCATCTGTACTGTATCTGACGCCTTCTGAGCTCTTCCACCAGAAAAGCATAATCTCTTCTGGCTCTTAGCATCTGAGGCAGTATTTCTTTCAAAACAATCAGGTCCTGTCCACCAATTTGAAGCTTAGTATTGTAGGACTCTTGTAGTATCATATTTCTAGATTCTCTTGTAACAAAGTATATTACCACGTCTCGGGGAAGTTGCCTTTGTTTTGCCGCCCATGAGTTAACACGAAAAATCCTGTCAATCTGCCAATCAGAATTGGATCCCGGTTTTCCCACCAGACGGTCAAAAGCTTCAGAAAACATTTGCTTTAGGTTCTCCTGCTTTTCTTCACGCAGCCCCCTCACTCTTAATGCAAGCTCCATCTGCTTATACTGTATCATAATAATTTGTTTTTCAGCATTATCAATTTTTTGTTCCACCACTTCAGTTTTGGATATCAGGTTAGTTTTAGCTTCATTGAGAGTTTCTAAATTATCTTCCATTCCAGAAATATATTCTGTTATCACATTTACAATTCCCATCATATTATCATTCATTTTAGTGACCCTGGTATCGAATTTGTCATATAGAACTTCCATCTCATTCCTTATTTCATCTTTGAAATCTTTAATCATTTCTAGATTCTGTTCTCTGAATTCTTTAAACATTTCTAAGTTCTGTTCTCTGGATTTTTTTAACATTTCCAGAAAAAATTCTTTTGTTAGTACATCTCCACTAGGGGGCATAGATGGTGGGGGCTGCAACTTTGTGCCAGGTATGGGAGACGTTTTCGGAGGTAATTTAACAGAGGTTGATTTGGATGCCATTATATTTTGGTTTTAATTATTTATTCTAATTTACTAATCCACTGTGCTATGTGGAGAAAAAGAAATTCCTCCCCCCCCTTTTTTTCCTTCTTTTTTTCTTTTTTTACAAGGGGTTTTACGGAGGATTTCAAAAGAGAAAGTCCGTTTGGAATGTTTGGAATGTCTCTGAATCAACAAAGAGTCTTGAAAGCTTTAAGGGAGTAGCTCTAATTAAATTATAAGAGATTATTTCTTTAATTCTGTAGCAGGAAGCCGGAGATAACAAATGCAGAAGCTGTAAACGCCATTTTGAAGACAATTAAACAAAAGAGGTTTTTATAACATTGAAGCTGGTATTTCAGATAGAGAAAGGTTTTAAAGTTCACAAGTTGGTCTTTGCTCGTATTGATTTTTAATAGTCTCTTTTCTAAAGATTGTCCTGAGGGGGAGGGGATCCTGTCTTGTGCTGTGGATAACAGCTGCGAAGTTCAGGTCGGAGTTGAATGACTCAGCTATGGGTTGATCCTCCCCCTCCGTCCACAGCTCACAAAGAAACAAACTGTGAACTTCAAAGAAGATTCTTACCAGCTGAGATTCCTCACTGCTTTTTTCTTGTCTGAAAAAAGTTTGTAGTTTGTAGTTTGTAGTTTATTGGGATTTATATGCCGCCCTTTTCCCTGAGGGGACTCAGGGCGGCTTACAACCACAGGGGGGGGGAGGGGGGGTGCAAGGTCAAAAACAAAACAATATGTGAACAAAGAAAAAATAGTAAAACACAACTTTCATTCAACAATCAAACACTCGGGCGGGTGAATTGGAAGCCTATCCCCAGACCTGCTGGGAGAGCCAGATCTTGAGGGCTGCGCGGAAGGTCTGGATAGTGGTGAGGGTACGGATCTCCATGGGGAGCTCGTTCCACAGGGTCGGAGCAGCAACAGAAAAGGCTCTCCTCCGTGTGGTCGCCAGTCGGCATTGACTGGCAGATGGGATTCGGAGGAGGCCCAGTCTGTGCGATCTAATTGGTCGATTTAGGGAAGTAATCGGCAGAAGGCGGTCTCTCAAGTACTCAGATCCACTACCATGGAGTGCTTTAAAGGTGGTCATCAGTACCCTGAAGCGCACCCGGAGACCAACAGGTAGCCAGTGCAGCTCGCGGAGGACAGGTGTAACGTGGGCGAACCGCGGTGCGCCCACTATCACTCGCGCGGCTGCATTCTGGACTAGCTGCAGTCGCCGGATGCACTTCAAGGGCAACCCCATGTAGAGCCCATTGCAGTATTCCAGTCTAGAGATCACAAGGGCTCGAGTGACTGTTGTGAGAGCCCCCCGGTCTAGGTAGGGCCGCAACTGGCGGACCAGGCGAACCTGGGCAAATGCCCCCCTGGTCACAGCTGACAGCTGGTGATCAAAAGTCAGCTGTGGGTCCAGGAGGACTCCTAAGTTGCGGACCCTATCTGAGGGGTATAAAATTTGACCCCCCAGCCTAAGCGTTGGTATATTAGCCAAATTCTTGGGGGGGAAGCACAACAGCCACTCGGTCTTGTCCGGGTTGAGTACCAGTTTGTTAGCACTCATCCAGTTCTTAACGGCCTCCAGACCCCGGTTCATCACGTCCACCGCTTCATTGAGTTGGCACGGGGCGGACAGATACAATTGCGTATCGTCCGCATATTGGTGGTATTTTATCCCGTGCCTCCGAATGATCTCGCCCAGCGGTTTCATGTATATGTTAAATAGTAGGGGGGATAAGACCGAACCCTGTGGCACCCCACACATAGGGGCCTCAGGGACGATCTCTGCCCCCCGACCAACACCGACTGCGACCTGTCCGAGAGGTAGGAGGAGAACCACCGCAAAACAGTGCCTCCCACTCCCACCTCTCGCAGTCGTCGCAGAAGGATACCATGGTCGATGGTATCGAAAGCCGCTGAGAGGTCAAGGAGAACCAGGATGGACGCATAGCCTCCATCTCTGGCCCTCCAGAGGTCATCGGTCAATGCGACCAAAGCGGTTTCTGTGCTGTAACCAGGTCTGAAGCCGGACTGGAAGGGGTCAAGATAGCTAGCTTCCTCCAAGGCCCGTTGGAGCTGAAAGGCCACCACCTTCTCGACAACCTTCCCGATAAAGGGAAGGTTGGAGACAGGACGAAAGTTGTTTAAAATGGCTGGATCTAACGATGGTTTCTTCAGGAGGGGTCTCACCACCGCCGTTTTAAGTACGGCGGGGAAGTGCCCCTCCCGAAGGGAGGCGGTGACAACCGCCTGGATCCAGCCATGTGTCACCTCCCTGCAGTTGGCAACCAGCCAGGAGGGACACGGGTCCAGAATACAAGTGGAGGCACTTACAGCTCGAATGGCCCTGTCCACATCCCCAGAGGCAACGTCCTGGAACTCAACCCAGAACTGGTGTGGCAAGTGATCCTCCTGTGTCTCAGCTGGATCTACTGCGGTGGAGTCCAAGTCCGATCGAAACCGAGCTACTTTGTCCGCCAAGAATTGAGCATAATCCTCAGCCCTACCCTGCAAGGGGTCTCCCGCTTCCCTCCTATTGAGGAGGGAGCGGGTTATCCTAAACAGGGCGGCTGGGCGTGACTCGGCGGACGCAACCAAGGCTGAAATATATGATCTTTTTGCAGTTCTTAGTGCTCGGACATAGTCCTTGGTGCAGGTAGTTAAGAGTGCTCGGTTCGCCTCGGACCTATCGGACCTCCACTGGTGCTCTAGGCACCTCCTCCGGCGTTTCTTCTCCCGGAGCTCCTCGGTAAACCAGGGAGGTCTCCGGGATCCACTGACCCGGAGGGGCCGTAGTGGCGCAATCCGGTCGAGAGACTCCGACGCCGCTGAGTACCAGGCGGCAGCCAGAGTCTCCGCCGAACTGTGGGCGAGAGTATCAGGAATAACCCCAAGCTCCGTCTGGAACCTCAACGGGTCCATGAGTCGCCTGGGGCGGAACCATCTGGTCGGTTCCTCCTCCCTACGGTGGGGGTTTGGCCTCCGGAAGTCAAGCCTCAGTAGGCAGTGGTCTGACCACGACAGGGGTAGGATCTCATTACCCCTCAGACCAAGATCACACATCCACTGCTCCGAGAGAAATACGAGGTCGAGCATGTGACCCGCTGCGTGGGTTGGGCCCCGAATTACTTGGGTCAAGCCCATGGCTGTCATGGAAGCCATGAACTCCTGCGCCCCATCAGAGCGTTCACCGAGCGATGGCAGATTGAAATCCCCCAGAACTATAAGCCTGGGGAACTCAACTGCCAGCTCGGCTACTGACTCGAGGAGCGAGGGGAGGGATGCTGCAACGCAGTTGGGAGGCAGGTACGTTAGCAGCAAACCCACTTGACCCTTGAGGTCCAACTTTATCAGCAGAGACTCACACCCGACAAGCTCCGGAGCAGGGACCCTACGAGGTAACAGAGACTCCCGGATTACAATAGCCACACCGCCACCCCTTCCCTGGGCTCTCGGCTGATGAAGCACCTGAAATCCCTCTGGGCACATCTCTACAAGGGGGACTCCTCCTTCTGTGCCCAGCCAGGTTTCAGTAATACATGCCAGGTCTGCCCTCTCGTCAACAATTAAGTCCCGGACGAGGGGAGCTTTGTGAACAACAGACCTGGCATTTAGCGACAACAGCCTGAGACCAGGGTCCTGACTACTCGCGCCATCTGGTCTTGGAGTGGGACTCCTAGGGCCGGAAGGAGGGATCTCTGTGATGTAGCGAACCCTCCTTCCCCGGTAATGGCCAGCCCTAAGGTCCCCGCCATATCTGCCTCTCCCTATCACGACCGCTATGCTCCGACCCACTCCCATGTCCATGGTCCCCCCAACCACCCCGGTACCCCCCGCCTTCCCCAGCAGGTCCTCCGAGTCACACATTCTCAGTTATCCACACTAACAGTTCCCACGTAAAATATTAAAACATATAAAATACAAAGGTAACAATTACTAAAAGTGGGCCATTCATTCAATTCCAGCCAACTCCCATACACTCAACATACCAATTTAAAAAATTGCGCAAGAGAGGAGAAACTTAATGTTTTTGAACTTCTCCTCTGTGGAGTCCAGCAAAAGGGGGCAAAGCCCAAGAGTTTAAAAAGTTTGAAATAGTTAGAGGGTTAAAGAGTTATCTTCTTGATATTGATATTGATTCTTGATATTGAGTAGATAACGGTCCTGAATTCTGGGGGCAGCTCTGTTAAGCTGCCGACCGGCGACAGGCCACTCCCCGGAAGTCAACAGTGTGTGATTTGATTGGTATATGTTTTAGATAAATGTTACAATGTTATGACAGAATGACTTTGAGTATTAAAATGTAAGATTTTTTTTTACATTTATCAGGTTCCATGTGTTTGCAAGATTTTAAAAAAAATCATTGAGAAAAATTAAATATAAAATTCTTCAGCAGCCAAATTAGACTAAACCATATTCAATGATTTTACGATAAAGGAAGGAAGGAAGGATGGAAGAAAAGTGGAATTGGAATACCTTGAAAGATTATATGGCTAAAAGACTAGGATCTTCAACAGATGAATAAAGTTAGTACAAAAACATAATTAATTTGATTAACATCAAATCAATTAAATATAAATATTTATAATTAATATTATAAGCTACATTTATACATTATAGTTAACTTTAATATTTCTCATATAGTGGAAGCTCCTGGAAGATCATAGACGTTTAGAAAGTGTATCCCTTCTTACCACAAGATGAACCTGGGAGAAGAACATAAAGTAACTTTACAAATCTTCCTTTAACTCTTAAAGAGCATTTTCTCACCAACTGATGCTGCAGTTTATAAAAATCCAGCTTGCATTACCTGAAACTGTAGCTAATAATACATACTTCATAACTGAGATGTCAGAGATAAATATGTAAAACCACTTCTCAGTTCTATTCCTTGTGTGATAATTTAATTATGTGTATTCCTGGGAATTTATTACTACCTTTATTATGATCTAGGTTTATTATGGCCTTTATAAATAAAGTGATTTAATGTATCAAGGATCAAGGTAAGACAAAGGCAAAACTAAAAACAGGCTAATGCACAGACTGAAGACAAAACCAAAACAAAATAAGTGATAAAAAACTACAGTAGATGGACTAATGAACTGAGAATGTAGACACAGAATAAAGATGAAGAAGAGCACAGATGTTAACAATAGGAAGCAGTGTAAATTGGCAACTAGTGTGATTGAGAGTATCTTCCAAATATTCCCACATAGCAGAACACACACCATTGTCCCATCCAATTTTAAGATTGATCCTCAGAAACCTCTTGCTAGAGACAGTGAAGCAGAAGGCTATGAGTCTGATGTACTGTTTTGAGTTTTGCAGGTGGTGTGTATTTTTATTAATACTCCCTATTCCTCAGATGGGAAAGCATCCAAGTACAGGATGGCATCATTATCAGGATATATAGATGCATATAGAAAACACATGAGGCTTTCTGTTTATTTAAGAAAATTAGTCAAATTTAAGCATAAAATCAATAATAAACAAACAAAAAAACCCCTAATGTCATTTATTAAAGTTTGGTTTAAACATGAAGATATAAAATCCAGCAAAAAAAATTATATAAGGATTTTCAATGCTTATTTAATGGTGGGCAAATAATCTTTTGATCCTTAAAAAGCAGAAAAGCACAATAAAAATATTTTGAATGGAAATGGTTATCCCAGAAAACCATTCTAAACAGGCTTTTTCAAAGTCTGCCAAATAGGTACATATACAGGGTGAAATTTCACATTACATAAAATAACTATGGGCCACATTCCAGAAATATTGCTAAACCTCAAACATAGTATTAGAGTCCTTGTCATATTTTTCTGACTGAATCTTCCATGCTTTCCAGAAGTCATTTAAACTGGTGCTTTGTTTCGATGTGATTTGAGCCGCTTAAAAGAGACTGTGTGCTACAGTGTGTTAACATCATCAAGAAATGGCTTGACTTGAAGTAAATGCCAGCACTTTATACTGGAGATTTGAATTAGGGAAGACTATGAACGGAGGATATACGAAGATCAATTGGTGAGAAAGTGGCAGCATCAAAGCTAATATGGGTGACTGGGAAATAAAATGCTCCAGAAACAAACAAGGATGAAAGAGAAAGAAAGAGAAAGGATCAAGAGGAGGGATGAAAGGGAGTGTAGCAGCAGAAGCAAGTGATGAAAGCAGGTAAAAAGCCTCAGGTGAGATGGCTCACTTAGTTACGCACATTCTTTCTCTAAATGCTCAACAACTCTTAACTTTTATAGGCTATGTGCACCATAAAGATGCTCATTCTAAACAATTGTACAAAATTCAGAACTATACATAACACAGAAATTGCTAGAAGACTGAAGGAAACTTCACAGAGAAGTAGAAAAGCATTTCAGCTAACACAAAATTAAATGTAATGAGAAAAATATTTGATACTTGTTACAGATTGTATGCAGAAATCTCACTGTTTCTTTTTTTTCCCCCTTGGATAAAAATGTGGTAAATACCACCTTAGTTCTTTCTTGTTTAACTCTCATGTCATGCCACATTCAACAGTCTGGGACCAGACTACCCTGAAGAACTCTGAAATGTTCCACCTACCTTCAGTTTTTGCTATACGTGCTATCAGTGGTTCCTAGAAATAGATTCTCCAAGCTAGAAAGAGTTTAAGATGTTTTGGGGATAATCTGCCACGCTGCTGTGTCCAGAATGTTGTCTGAAACTGTAAACCCTTTCCAGATTGAAAGATTTACTTCTGGGAACATTAAATTGCCCCTCATCCCTCTCTATCTGAACATGGTTCAGAACATTTACATTTTGTATGTCGATTTCAACAGCTTGGTTGTTCAGCTTGGTTAGATAGAACCTTCTTGCATAATTTATTTGTCGGTCCTTAATCATATTTACTAACAGCAGATTCACTTATATCATCAAAACAACACTATCCACCTAAAAGAGGGAGATACAATTAACCATGGGATATTACAATAAGGATTCCAAGTGGTTGCAACCTAGTGGCAGACTATTAGGTGTTAATACATTTGGGGAAATGACACAGTAAAGGATCTTTGTGACATAGGCTGGGCACAAAAAGAAAGAAAGGAAGGAAAAGAAACTAAGACAATGCTTTATTACAATTTTATTATTTATGAGCATACATTGGCAGGGAAGAGGAGAGAGCTTATTTTACTAGCCTTCAATGGACAATCAAAAAGATATTTCAGTAACATATAAGTTCCAAAATAACATTCAAGGTAAGGCACTTAGAAGGCTTTAAATATAGGTTACCGAGAGCCAGGGACGTAGGACTTAGACCTAAATAATTGAATAGAGTAGAGAAAAAATCGGAAGATAGAGGGAACTGGAAATATAACTCTCTTGAATTTGCATAGAGACATCATAATACAGTGCTCAGCAGGATCCTTTCATAGCTAAGTCCACATATAATGCTTGGGGAGAATGAAAGAGGGAGAATCTGACTGGATGCACTAGGTAGAGTACCACAATTGAAACTGAGCTGCCACAGAAAGCTTTAGAATGCAAAAGAGAAAGTAGAGTAAGAAAGGGACTCTTTTGTGGGACAGTGTGTGTTATTTTCTTGTATCAGAAGTAGCACTTTCCAATTCCTTTCTACCTAGAATTCTCAAGAGATGCTAGGATATATTGTCCGTATGCTTAGGATTTTTACCATGATCATTTTACCGTACGGCTACCATATGTTCTCCGACTTCAATCATCTTAACAACAGAAGTCTCACAAAAAGAATGTTGACTCAGTAGATTCTTCCTTATGAACATTTCCTTGGAATCAATCCTTGGAATTGATTTTGCTTTTGTTTATGATTAGTAGTCTATCTCCTTAGGATAGGTGCTGTATGACAAATGTTATTTTACCAGTTTAGCAATGGGGTAGAGCTTAATTCACTTTTTTTTCAATATGACCTTGTCTCTGTGTCAACCTTAAGGATGAATTCATTTACGCTTTGACAAGATCATTGCTTTATTACACCCAACAACAAAACACTGAGAATAAGGAAAAGGAAATAGAGTATTCTGAAAAATGGTTGGCTGAACTTTGAAATGGTAACAATATATATATATTGTAAGATTTTGTCCCACTTGTTACTCTTAACCTATCAGTACAAGTTACAGTACACAGATTAATGAATCTTAATGGATTGTGTCTGAAACAAGACAGGTTTATCACTACCCAAGTCATTCAGGTAATTATAATCAGATCTGTGGGCATTAACTATATATGTACCTTTCCTTTTTGCATGTTAATCTTTTCTTCTGGGATTAAATATCTGAATGAATAGGCATGTTTTAAAATTATTATTATTCATTAATTTGCTAATGAAAACTGATCTATTTGATTTTACTGAAGATATTTTCCAATCTTGCCATAATGATGAAAATTTGCCTCTCTTGAAACATTATGGTACTTATTGTTATACTGCCAAAAGTATTCGCAGAAAAAGAATTGTGAAGAAATGATTCACAACAAATCAACTTGCTTTGTTATATTATTCGTTTAAAGTTCACAACTACTCTTTTTTTCAATTACTGGTAGCTAATTTCTCTTTCCTAAAACTACACATTATATAAATATGTATGTATTTTGCTCACTTGTGAGTGGGCTCTTTTTTGACCAACAAGGGTAACAAAATGAAGGAATCTTTGAAATGATTTGATTGTTGATCTTTGAGTTATTTAAATTATTATCCTTTATTTCCATAAAATATTTTTCTTTTTTCTTCCATTTCCCCTTTTGCTCCTTTTAATTTACCGTATATACTCGAGTATAGGCCGAGTTTTTCAGCCCACTTTTTGGGCTGAAAAAAGCTGCCTCGGCTTATACTCGAGTCAGTGAAAAATTTGCCCAAATGGAGGAGAAAAAGGGGCGCCCCTTTTTCTCCTCCATTTCGGGACCCAGTGGAAGTTCTCTGCGCGAGGTGAAATGGCCGGCAGCAGCCTCACTCTCCTGCCGTGGCTTCCGTTTCAGTCGCGCAGAGAACTTCCACTCGCTTCCCGGGCTTGTGTTCTGATGAGGGGGAAAGAGAGGACTTTCCTTACGCCCGCATCAGAGCTGGACGTAAGGACTTTACCCCATTGATGAGGCGGGCGGCGCGGATTGTAGCAAGGACGGCCGCCGATCGCAGCCTGGCTGCGCTGGCGGGGACGGGCGGGGCGGGGTGGGATGAGACTCCCCACTCGCCAAGATGGTAGGACTCCAAGTCCCATCCCCTCCACCCGTCCCCACCAGCGCAGCCCCTGCCGCATCAGCCGAAATCTAATTTCCCCCTCATCAGAGCTCGGCGCGGATTGTAGCAAGGACGGCCGCCAATCGCAGCCCGATTGCGCCAGGGGGTTCCGCTGGTTGAAAGAAAGTCCTTCTTTGCACCAAGCGCTTTTCCCTCCCAACTAATTATAACTAATTATATTAATTAGATAGATCAGTGTTTCTCCACCTTGAAGACTTGAAAATATGTGGACTTCAACTCCCAGAATTCTGGGAGTTGAAGTCCACACACTTTCAAGTCTCCAAGGTGGAGAAACACTGAGATAGATGATCCACGGTGTTTATTTTTGGAAAAAAGCGCCTCCTGCTCTGGACTGCCGGGAACGCGATCGCGTCTCTCTCTCTCTCTCTTCCCCCCACCCCCGGCTGTTCCCACCCGGGAATGTTCTGGCGGGCTAGGCGGAGGGTGCGTGTGCGTGCATGTGTGTCAAGGGTGGGGAGGCTAAGAGGGCGAGGTGAGATCCTGGCGGGGACCGCATTTCACCCACCGAGCTTCCTTTTCCCCCGTCTTTTCCTCCGCTCGCCGACTTCCTTTCTCCCGTGGCTGACAGGTGGGTGGGTTTCCCTCCTCCTCCTCCCTGCTGGACGTGGATCTGCGGCGTGGGTGGCCGTCCTTGTTGCCCGCCGGCAGCAGGTCGCGGCAAAGAGAGGGAGAGAGAGAGAAATGCCGCCGCTCCCCGGCTCGCCTCTTTTTCCCGGGATCGCCGTGATGCTTTGAGTTTTCCTTCTGCGGAGGTGGGGTGGAAAGAAGAAGAAGTGGGGCCCTTCCCCGCTTCTTCTCGGACTACCTAAGCATTGGGTGCGCTGTCCCCATCTGGGAAAGTAGTGCTGACTCATCAGGTGTCTGGGAACGGGTGGGGCTGAGGAGCGGCTGGGGGTGGGGGGTGTTTCACAGAGCAGCTGGGGGTGGGGGGTGTTTTACAAAGGGATGAGGTGGACTGAATTACCCCCTTGTATCTGCTGCCTTGTTTAGTGATTGTTTTGTTTGCAGCTATAATGATGGTGAAAAAGACCTGTAAAGCAAAGGAAAACTGAATAGGATCCTCAGCCCAGTCACAGTTTCATTTAACAACCATTTAATGACCAAGATACTAGTCCCAGTTATGTTCACTAAATAAGGATTATCTGTAAACTGTTCTTTTGGTATCCACGTATGCAAAAGACTGATAGCTGTAGGAGATGACCAAGCTGAGCCCAAGGGAAGGGTCAAACACATCAATGGCCAACGTAATTGTTTCAGGGTTCATTTTATTTACACCAAATATAATTCATTTAAGAAATTGGACAGCACATCCTTTATTAGTTTCAAATTCTTTCTTTAAAGATATCCATGGTGGAATGTAACATGCTGAAAGCAACAGTGGCAATGGGATGCTTTTGTGGCCCTTTGGGATAACCAAGAAATAAGTGTGTGTGTGTGTGTGTGTGTGTGTGTCAGAGAAGAATTTTTAACACAGGTATGTTGTACATGCATACATTTGGACAAACTTTGCAGAAATCTCCTCTTTTTTAAGTTTTATTTGGCATCATTCAATAGAGCAAAGTCTGAAAATGAAGCTGCATGCTACTGTAGGAGTCCAACAGTTTAGCAAATAAAAAGAGAACTTAGTGTTCCAGGGAGATGAATTTAAACTGCATGGAGATGAGGTGAGTGAAGTATTTCATTGAATACACCGGTATTGTGTGATAATAATTTGTTATCCAGAGCAAATTTTTACAATGGCTACTGTATATTTAATGGGCACAGGCAGGCTGTATATTCAATGGGCACAGGCAGGACACTGGTAGAATGTATATTATGAGCCTATGAGTTTTGAAGGATTTTAACTCGTGTTTTAGCTTGGTTGCTGAATGAGCTAAGGTTTTTGTACTTTTAAAGTTATTGTTGATACCATATTGTTTTTATTGACCCTCTTTTCCACTTACAGAGCTAGTTTACTGTTTTTCTTTGAAATAAATATTCAAAAACATTATTGGTATCTATTTTTATTTTTGAAATTTACCGGTAGCTGCTGCATTTCCCACCCTAGGCTTATACTCGAGTCAATAACTTTTCCAGTTTTTTGTGGTAAAATTAGGTGCCTCGGCTTATATTCGGATCGACCTATACTCGAGTATATACGGTATATGATATATATTGGGTCAATTTAAGCTAATTGGCTTGTGATATACAACATAATTTACATTCATAACTGTATTGATTATTTTCTTTCTATTTAGGTTTTCTGAATTTAATTAAAAATGAAAACTAATGCATAACTTTAAAGTATAGTGTAGTATCAAGAGGTTACTCAATATATTTCTACACTAAAACTTAGGCTACCCCCATTTTTCTTTGAAAGTCAGTGCTCATAAACTCATGTAAAGTTAGAAATACATAATTATTAAAACTTAAATGCATTTTCCATAACCTTATTTTATAAAACTGTATTAAATATAAGCATGAAACGATGATACTTTATGCATCTACCTACCTAGATATCTACCAAACATCTCCTCTCTGTGTCACTAAGATCCATACCACACTGAATCACTAGTAGTCAAGGACCTCTAAGAACATATTGACCATGTTTTCAGCTGTAAAAGTTTTACTGATTTAAGACTGGCCAAAATAAACAATTAAAAAATAGGGCACTGATGTCCATAAACAAACAAATAATTTGGCTGGAATGTGGCAAACACAGAAATAATTACAAGAAATCATTATTGGTTGATAATTGTTGTACATATGTAAACCTGGCATGAAACTTTAGTGGAATGTCATGGACACACTCGTTTTGACTAATCTTGGGATTTTCTCCTTATCAAACAAATATCAAACTCCTTTCATCTGGTAGTGAGATGGATGGTGAGTAAATAAATTCGGTTCTGAAACATGGTATGAAGAAAATTCTGCTATATGCTTCTAGAGCTCTTCATCTTATTCTAGGGTAACAACGTCTTTATTTGGAATTCCATATAAAGACTAATTTCCTTTAAGATTAGCTAAGGCTCTTTCCAGACATTTCTCCTAAAGCCATTGACCATAAAAGATAAGTTTTAGTCCATTAGTGGTAGCCACCTTTAGGGGGCAGCTCTCATTTCTGTTTCTTTAAGGCCATTGAGCCAGTGGATCCATTGAGTCAGTGAAGACATTGCCAGGGTCATGTGGCTAGCATGATTTCACACTGCAATGCGAAGCAAATGGAGAAACACTGCTAAGTTGACATGAACTTACACAAGTGGCAGTTTGGTAGGACTCAAACTGCTGGACATTCTCCAACATCATTAAGTCACTGAGCTACTGCACCTCTCTTTACACAAAACTGAATTTTCATTTGAAGCAGCAGCTCAAGAGATCTCTGGTTAATTTCTGCAATACAGCTTCCCCTGACTGAAAAACAGTGTTTTCAATGCTCCATTTTGTTATTTCATTCCCTTTATTATTTCTTGCAATTATTGATATCTATACCATTTCCTTGAATAATTCTGAGTTAAGAATGCAACACTTTATGAACTTTTTCATTTTCTATATTTTGGAATATTTTGGAACTTCTTTCCTAGAATATTCAAAACCCTTCAGCAATGTTAAGAGGATTTCCTCAACCTGATCAAATGGACTTTTTTATACAGTTCAGTTAAATGCCTTAAATCTTCATCACATATTTTGTCACAAGCATTCTAAATATCATAACAGTCACTGACCTCGGATAGAGATACTAAAGAAAATATGTCACATTATATATGTAAATATCTTTCTTATGGTCTTTTTCCAACCTGGGAATAGCCTGGAACAGAATGTTTTGTTCCATAATATTCCCTAATTAAAACAATTCCTGCTATCCTATCAATTCCTTTGATTTTAACTAATTGTGTAAAAGTTCCCACTCCTGCAGCCTCTTGTGAAATGACTTCTCTGTATAACTCAAGTCATGGTACAATACCTCAATCATTCTAAACTACCTAAGCATTCTTGCAGGTATTTTGCCAATTTCTTCTTTTGTTCTCTAGTGTTTGTAGCTACTGTGATTGGATATCATGATGGAACAAGCATAGCCTCAATCAAGTGTGTAGGCCAGTAACAGTATGGATCAGTATATTTAATAGTGAAAAGCATATTTGCTCTTAGAATGGCAAACACCTCAGGAACAGTCTTTATTTCTATAGGAAGACCCCCATCATACTTCTCAAAAATGTAGTTCCATTTTGCTTCATTCAAGAGATCATACTGGAAGTGTTTTTGCATTGATCTTTGACTGCTCATGTTTTTTTCCTTTGTTTACCACTTTGCCTTTTAAGCAGGGGTGGTTTCTGGCAGTGAAATGTGCTGCATGCTGTGTTTGCGCATGCAAGCACACTTGATGCACTCATGCACGCTTGATGCATGCTGCACACGCATTTGATGTGCACTGCACTCGCACACATGTGCAATACAACTAAAATTGCTTTGGACATGCGCAGACGCAAAAAACAAGGCAGCATCTATGGCTCTGCCGGGAGAACCAGTGCAGGGACATGGCAGGCCTGGGTCGCTGCCAGTTCCAGCGACCCAGGCCACCAAAGTAGTACCGGTTCGGCTGAACTGGTCCGAACCCACCACTGCTTTTAAGTATTTATTAAGTGTGTACTGCAGCCCATTTTAAAAACTCCTCATATTTTCCTGTCCTTTATTTGGAGTTTTCCATTCTAGATGGAAATTGCTATATTGCATTCAAAATAGCAATAAACTGTGCATATTAGGTGGATTATTACCAAGATATTGAATTTGAAGCCAAGTGTGGCATTTTTCATTCTGGCAGGAGCTAGGGTAGGCACAAGGGCATTGGCAAGGATGAAGGCTATCATTTCTGTCTGCGTGTCATGGATTCAATATTCATGAGTTCTTATGTTGAAAAAGAATGGAATGGAGCTTTTAAAAATTTGATTCAGGAGAAGCCACAATTCACTTTGTATCCAGTTGGCTTGATATGCCACCGTTCTCTTTACTATGGAGATTCTCAGGCATTTGGGTCATGATTGTCCCAAAGGTGCTTTTTCAAAAGGCAATTGGACTTTCTGGTTTTTCTTGAAAATGTTTTGCTTCTCATCCAAGAACTGAAGAAGTTTCTTAGAAGAGAAGCAAAATGTCTTCAAGGAAAAAGAAAACCCAGTTGTCTTTTTAAAAAGCACCATTTAGGATCACTGTTATCTTATTGGTCATAATTCCCTGGTGACCAATAGGGCAGCTTAGAATATTGTTACATTTTGGACTGCTTTGGAAGTTAGTTAAGAAATTTCATCTGGAGGTGAAAAGATATCATCTACATTTATTGGTGACTGGAAGTCTCTTACAGATCTTTTATGTAAAAAAAAAGAATTTATGGCATGGTTTTAATAATTAGATAGGATCGATTATAGTAAGTAGACTAATATGTAAGTTTAGAAAGATGTTAAAATATACTTGTATTTGTAACTACAGTATATCAGAAGTTATATCTTTTCTTGAAACTTCA
This sequence comes from Thamnophis elegans, assembly GCF_009769535.1. NCBI lineage: Eukaryota > Metazoa > Chordata > Lepidosauria > Squamata > Natricidae > Thamnophis > Thamnophis elegans. Next base: position 25,871,303 of record NC_045548.1, read on the forward strand.
TTTTCTATTTAATTTTTTCTTTTTTCCCTCTTACTTAGATTGTATTAGTTTTAATACAAATTATATATAAAAATTCATCAGGTAAAAAATGAAACCCATCCAAGGATTGGTAGGGCTGAGGAGGAAGGATCATACTGGAACACCTACACAATCTGTCTTAAGTATAGATACTTGGGTTTTAGCATTTCAATGGAATGGGATCAAATTAGTTGAAGAATGATTTTGAAATCAAGAATTAAAGTACTTTTCACCTTCCCATTTCTGAGAAATGCTTGGTTGAAAACACAAGAAGAAAGGCCTTCTATTCATTGTTTGTGTCTGTGTGTGTGTGCGTGTGTGTCAAAAAGTTCAAGACAGTGGCTGTAACTGCAGACTTGAAGTACCATTCTTTTTTATATGTTCAGAGCTGACATTTTCATCTTTTCCTTTTTTTAAATAAAAAAATATACCAGTATTAACTATAGTTTCTGAAATTTTAATGAACATAAGAAATCTTAAATTGTACATTTGAAGCTGAATGCAGCTTGATAGACAATTGTAAAATGTGATTACCTTAATATTAATATTTAAATTCTCCTTTGCATGGGTTGTTATTGATAAATACGAAACAAGAAAACAAGAAAATAGAAAGAAAAAATAACCAAACAAAAAGAAGCTTCTTGAAAATATATGGGGGTTTGTTTTATAACTTCCTTCTCCCTTATACCTTTGATACCTTTGTACAATATTTATATAAATTTATAAACATGAGACACCCACACCCTTACAAACCACACTGTAAATGTTTATATTTGCATTGGTGCATGATACCTACCTACCTACCTACCTACCTACCTACCTACCTACCTACATACATACATACATACATACATACATACCGGAGGTAGGTTTCTGCCGGTCCGCCCAGGATTGGGTGAAGCGGTAGTGGTGGAGGCGGGGGACTCCGCCCACCCTCCTGGATGCTTCGGTGCATGCGCAGAAGTGTCGCCCACACATACGCACGGACACAAGCAAACCGGTAGTAAAATAAATGAAACCCACCACTAATATATATATAAATGCATACACACAAACATACTTTTTTGAGTACACTCCATGGACATTCCTACTAAAAAACTTTTTAAAGAAACCTGTGAGGATATGTTTTCTCAAGGCATTCTCTTGATCCCATCTTTTACCTTTTTTACATGTTAGTATTGTTGAAACAGAATATATTTTATCATGTGAAGATTATGTTAATGTTTACTTCCTAATTATCTTCCTATATTGAGCGGTATCATGTATCCTCCTTCTAAAGAAATATTTCCATTTCTTTAAGGTCAGAAGCTACTTTAATAAAAAGAAAATCTAATAATCCAAATGATTATTAGAAAAGAGCAAAAGACAATTTTGATGATAAAAGACTATCCAGAGGCTTAATATCTTAAAATTTTAAGATGTCTAATTGAATTTCTAAATATATGCGGAGCTTAAGAATTCCAAAGTATTCTAGTTCTAGATTTTCTACACAGCAATTACATTCCAGGTATTTAATGCACAGTATTTTTCAGTTTATATTGCATATCATATTATTCAGTGTTTATATACTGTAATGATTGACTGATGGGCTGAAAGTTATCATCTAATCATAATAATTGACTTAATTATTTTTTATACAGATATGTAGTAAGGAATGATACACATGCCTGAATGATACACATGCCTGAATTAACCACATGCTTCTTACAAAAAGAAAATTTAAAAATGTCTCTGGAGATTTACACTGCTATGCAGAGTTAGTTATCAGAATTAGTTATATTTAGTTATTTAATGGGATTTAATATTTGTAAATAACTATTATTCCACTAATCAGCTACCTGGATATGGAATGCCAAAATCGAACAACAATGGTGAGTGGAGGAGATACATTACAAGGCAATAATCAAGAAAATCAATACACATGGAAGAATTTGAAAAAGAAAGAAAAAATTAATATGTTTCACAGAGGAATGGGGAAAACTGGAAGAAATAAAGGATTGGCCAAAAGAAAATTGGGAGAAAAAACAGAAACATGAGAGAAAATTGATTATCTCAAAGTGTCGATTCCTGAAAAGGACCAGAGATCTCTCAAGTCAATTTCCAGAAAGAACAGCCTATGTCTATGTCTTTGGTATATATCTGTGATGGAGAACTTATGGCACTGGTGCCAGCATGCAGAGACCTCTCTGTGGGCACATCTTCTGATTTTCAGCGTGCCGACCAGCTGGTCTTTGTGGGCTCTGGAAAACGACCTGAAAAATGCCCCCAAAACAGGCATGTGCATGCTGGCCAGCTGGTCTTTGGGTTTCTGGTGCTCTGGCATGCACAAAGACCAGCTGGCTGGTGTGTATGCACATGCTGAAAACCAACACCCAGCTGGCTGCCATGTTCATGAACACTGGCCAGCTGGTCTTTGGATTTCTGGTGCTCTGGCGCACACGAAGACCAGCTGGCTGGTGGGTATGCGCATGCTGGAAAACCAAAAACCAGCTGGCCGCCATGTGCATGCACACTGGCCAGCTGGTTTTTGGGTTTTCAGCGCTCTGGCACATGCACGTGTTTTCCGGTTTGGGCACTTGGTGCCGAAAACGTTCACCACCACTGGTATATATGGTATTACATGCCAGAAAGTATATAATCCATACAGTAAAGGAGTCATATGGCAAGTAATTATAATACATAAAATGGTGAACAACAACCTCCCTTTTCTCTTAAAACTAAGCCTATGAAGAACCTAACAAAAGATAGACCTGATCTTTTTATTTATGAATTATATGACACCTTCCGTCTCAAAGGAAATCAACCATAACTGTTATTTGGAAGGGAAATTCTGACACTGAAGCTCAAATACTTTGGCCACCTAATGAGAAGAGAGGACTCATTGGAAAAAAAACCCTGATGTTGGCAAAGACTGAAGGCAAAAGGAGAAGGGGATGGCAGAGGGTGGTTAGATACTGTTATTGATACAATAAATATGAATTTGGGGAAATTCTGGGAGACAATGGAGAGAATAGGGGGCACGGGATGCTATGGTCCTTGGGGTTGCAGAAATTGCAGAAATGACTTAGTGACTGAACAACAACAAAATCTTCTACAGTGGCCTTTAATTTAAAAACAAAAGAATAAAGGGAGGAAAAACAAGAAATGGGCTATATTTAATAGTATGTTTATCTTATCTGTTCTTTGATTGAAGGCCAAATTTGGTTATCTTTTAATGTGAAAAAGGATTTATAGAGTCTATTGTATGATTACTAAATTAATCATTAATGCTTCCAGTTCTAATATATAAAGTTGTTCACATGCACACTAAAGAGTTATGTTATTTTTGTCTGAATGCATTTTCATTGAAGCAAATCTAAACACATTTCTGCTTGACTAGTCCAGATTGAAAAATTGTTTAAGTGGCAATCATAGCAATAAGTTTTTATTTAGAAACCATACATTTAGTCATATCTGCACAGCGATGCCATGAGAGCTGATCAGTCTAAAGTTTGTTTTTTAAACACATAGAGTTCAAGAGTGATCTGTAGCACCCCAGTTTTTTCAAAGGGATTTTGCCAAAATAACCCAGGGGATCATTTGACTCAGATTTATTATCATTTAAATGAAAGGAACCAAGACACCAATTTATTCACAGTGTGATCTGTTATTCCCAAAGCATATTTTCTGTAAAATTGTAAAAAAGTATTCTAATTTTATATTATCCAATTTCTCTGGACTTTTCTTAAATTGTGTGAACATACTACAGGCATCCATGAGAGTAATACTAAAGGGACAAACAGATGAAATATGCTCCATAACATCAGGACACAAAAATTAAAATTAAGTATATGTATCAAAAATCAAGATGCAAATGCACAAAGGCAAAATGTGTATCATGCCATCATTTATGTAATTCCAGTTTGCCAAGAACAGCTATACAATTGAGGATAAGGTGTCTGACAAACAATAAAAAACAGATGCTATTATTTGTTACTATTTTGAAATACTATTCTGTTGATGCAACATATTGTTGTATTTGCCTTCTTTATAGCCTTATCATTTTGCTGGACCATCAGCAAGTAAATATGCCATTCATCTTTAATCAAGCACATAAAAGTTAATGGCCAATATTTGATCACATTTTTATTAACCTGAAACTTTTATCCTGGCCCTCATACTAACTAGGTGAAACCATACTCTCTTCTTGGAGAACACTGTACTAACTGTTAAAGAATTGAACAGCTCTACCTTTCCTTTGTTCTTATTCACCATACAGCTTAGTTGCTTCAGAGAGAATGTATGCATACACACAGGTATGTATCTCATGATTAAAGAAGAGATGTATTATCTTATTTACAAAAGCATTTATGTCACCTCAGTCATTTTACCTTTAAGTGGCTTATAAGTGGCAAAATACAATAATATAATCTCCCCAAAATGCTATGATAACAGTAAAGTAATTATAAAACCATTACAGTTAATACTGGATTGTATGGAAAGAACTAAATTTTAACAGTTTCAGAGGACAAAAAGCTTAATTAGGTTAAAAGGTGGAGAATAAGTAGGCTAGCAATTGAGAAAATAAAAAGGAATGTTGAAGGGCTGTTTAATACTGAGTGTGATTATGTATGAAAAGAAAACATATCTTCCAATCCAAATTGTTACTATTATTTATTGATTTTTTTTTTACGCATGCGCAAGGAACATGGCTGTCTGAGCTTTACCGCTCAGGTTTTTTTTGAGGGAAAACGGCCAAAAGATATGGAGCCGAGGTCTTGAGGACTGAATGGGAGTGATAATAAGGCAAGAACAACATGAGGGGGTTCCGGAGAAGCAGCTAGCAGAAGAAAACATTGCTTCTGGAAGAGCTGCTTTTGGAAAACGCCGCCAACCCTGCTGCCATCCCACCAGCTCCGCCTGCCATCCTACCCACTCCACCCACCATGGTTGCTGCTCTGCTTGCTGTGGGCGCCGGCCTGGTCCTCCCATTTCCATTTCCATCTGCTTCTGCTTCGGCCGCCGCAGCTCGATCCTGCTGCTTCGGGGGGGGGGGGGGGCTGCCGGCCCTGCCACCGTCCCGCCTGCTCCAGCTGCCGCGGCCGCTGTTCCATCTGCTTGGGCTGCCACATCTTATCTTTGCCCTGCTACTTTGGGGGGCCGTCGGCCCTGCCACCATCTCGTTTGTTCCGGCTGACTGCTGTGGTTGCCGCGGTTGCTGCTTTGTCTGTCTTGGCTGCCAACCGCTGTTTCATCTGCTTGGGCCTCCGATCTGGCCTTGCTGTTCAGGGAGGCTGCCGACCTTGCCACTGTCCCGCCTGCCCCGGCCGCCATGAATGCCATCCCATCTGTGCTGGCCACCGCGGCTTGGCCCTGCCACTTCGGGGGGGGGGGCGCGTTGTGCTGTGCTGCTGCTGCCTGCCCTGCTGCCCATTGAGCCGTGGAGCTGGTGAGTTTGGACTGGATGGCTGGCCTTCTTGCCATCACCATTGCCATCTTGACCATGCCCCCCTCCCTCTTCCTCTTCTCTCACCGCAGCTTGCACATCATTGCTGCTGGGCATTTCGATTGGTGTGGGCCCTTTCTATCATTGCCCCGGCTACTATGTCCTCGGCTTTTTATACTTTATGACCTGAAGCATGCCAGGCCAGGAGGAACTGCTACCGTGCCGGCTGCTCTTTACACTGCTCTGCAACATATGGCTCCACAGAGAGGGAGGACAAGGACTAAGAGAATGGGGAACCTGCTTTTCCCAACTGGCACCAATTTTCTCAGCCCCCTTAAACTTTTACACCATTTTCAGACTACGCAGAGAAAGAACGAGAAATCCCCCCCCCCAAAAAAAAAAACTATTCCGGCTCCAGCCGCCTCAGACTACGCTGACCGCCTGTGCTTGAAGTGCATCCGGCGACTGCAGTTAGTTCAGAATGCGGCCGCGCGAGTGATAGTGGGCGCACCACGATTCGCCCACATAACACCCATCCTCCGCGAGCTGCACTGGCTACCTGTTGATCTCCGGGTGCGCTTCAGGGTATTGATGACCACCTTCAAAGCACTCCATGGTAGTGGATCTGGGTACTTGAGAGACCGCCTTCTGCTGATTACCTCCCTCCGACCGATTAGATCGCACAGACTGGGCCTCCTCCGAATTCCATCTGCCAGTCAATGTCGACTGGCGACTACACGGAGGAGAGCCTTCTCTGTTGCAGCTCCGACCCTGTGGAACGACCTCCCCGTTGAGATTCGCACCCTCACCACCATCCAGACCTTCCGCACGGCCCTTAAGACCTGGCTATCCCATCAGGCCTGGGGATAGGTTCTCAATTTACCCGCCCGAATGTTGACTGTTGAATGCAAGTTGTGTTTTATTAATTTAATTTTGCTCACATATTGTTTGTTTTTGGTATTGCACCCCCTTCCCTATGATTGTAAGCTGCCCTGAGTCCCCTCAGGGAAAAGGGCGGCCTATAAATCCTAATAAAATGTCTATTAAAAAAAATGCTTTGCGATCTCAAGAACAGCGTTTTAACTTGAGTGTTGAGTGTATGATTGTACGATTGGGAGAGTGAATGCACCCACTTTTAATTTAATTAATTTAATTATTTTTTACTGTATTGTATTTTGACTAGTGTGGGGTGTGTCAGTGCAGAATGATTGTTGAATGAACATGATAGGTCTGGGGGTGCAACCTGGAGCCCCCTCCACTGAGTGCAGAAGCAGAAGTGGATGGGGGCCCGGATACGCCCCCCCCGCCCCAGAGTGAATGGTGTGTGTGGCCTGCCGGGAAGAATGGGGGCTATGGGAGAGGGGGGGGTCTACTGGGGGGGAGAGGGTTGGAGCATCTCGGTTACGATGGGGAGGGGCAGATTTGACGGGAGCTGTAGGGCTAGCCATTACCGGGGAAGAAGGACTCACTACATTACATCGATTCCTTGTTCTGGCCCTTCAGGCTCATCTCAAGAACCTGGTGGCAGAGGAGATCAGGGCCCTGGTCTCAGGTTGTTGCTGCTAAATACCAGGTTTGTTGTGAATAAGGCTCCCCTCGTCCAGGACTTAATATTAGATGAGGGGGCAGACCTGGCATGTATAACTGAAACCTGGCTGGGCCAAGAGGGAGGAGTCCCCCTCTCAGAAATGTGCCCAGATGGGTTCCAGGTGCTCCACCAACCACGACACCAGTCAAGGGGTGGGGGAGTAGCAATGGTTGTCCGGGAGTCGTTAGTTCCTCGGGGGGGCCATGCCCCGGAGATTGTGGGGTGTGAGTTTTGAAGTTGGACCTAGGGGTTCAAGTGGGCTTGTTCTTGACATACCTACCTCCCAGCTGCGTCACGACAGCCCTGCCTGTGCTGCTAGAGGCAGTAGCCGGGTTGGCGGTAGAGTTCCCCAGGCTAATGGTGCTGGGGGACTTTAATCTACCGTCTCTTGGCGAACACTCTGATGGGGCACAGGAGTTCATGGCTTCCATGACAACCATGGACTTGACCCAAGTAGTTCAGGGCCCAACTCATAGAGCGGGACACACACTCAACCTCGTATTTCTCTCAGGGCAGTGGAGATGTGGTCTGGAATTAAGGGGAATAGAGACCTCACCCTTGTCATGGTCAGATCACTCGTTGCTGAGGCTTGACTTCAGGACACTACTCCCCACTGCAGGGAGGTGGAACCGATTAAGTGGTTCTGCCCCAGGTGCCTGATGGACCCGATGGGATTTCAGAGGGAGCTTGGAGAGATACCTGACTCCCTTACCCACAATCCGACCGAATCCTTAGTCACTGCCTGGAATGTTGCGGCGACTGAGGCACTGGATCGGATTGTGCCTTTGAGGCCTCTCTGCGGCAGTGGATCCAGGAGGGCACCTTGGTTTACCGAGGAACTCCGGGAGATGAAGCGCCAAAAGAGATGCCTAGAGTGACGTTGGAGGATTAGTAACTCCAAATCTGACCAAAGACTACTAAGAGCCTTCATTAGGACTTACCTAGTGGTGATACGGGCGGCAAAATCCAGGCATTTTTCCACTCTTATTGCGTCCGCGGAATCCCACCCAGCCGCCCTGTTCAGGGTAACCCGCTCCCTTCTGAAAGGTGAGGGGGTGGGGGAACCCCTACAGGGAAGAGCTGAGGAGTTTGTTCAGTTTCTGTCGGATAAAATCACTCAGCTTTGGACAGACCTTGACTCCGTTAGGGCAATACCAGCCGAGATGCCGAGGGTAAGTCTAAGTCGGATTTCCTGGGATGAGTTCGAATTTGTCACCCCTGAGGAAGCGGACAAGGCCATGGGAGCGATGAGCGGCTCCACCTGTTTACTGGACCTGTGCCCCTCCTGGCTGGTTTTGACCAGCAGGGAGGTGACACGCGACTGGCTCCAGGCAATTACCAACGCTTCGTTGCAGGAGGGGTCTTTCCCGCAACCACTAAAGGAAGCGGTGGTGAGACCCCTCCTCAAGAAGCCTTCCCTGGATCCAGCCATCTTGAAAAATTATCGTCCTGTCTCCAACCTTCCTTTTTTGGGGAAGGTTGTTGAGAAGGTGGTGGCGCTTCAACTCCAACGGACTTGAATGAAGCGGATTATCTGAATTCCTTTCAGTCTGGTTTCAGGCCTGGGTACAGCACAGAAACCGCTTTGGTCGCACTGATCAATGATCTCTGGCGGGCCAGGGATAGAGGGCATTCCTCTATCCTGGTGCTTCTTGACCTCTCAGCGGCTTTTGATACCATCGACCATGGTATCCTTCTGCAACGTCTGGAGGAGGTGGGAGTGAGAGGCACCGTTTTACGGTGGTTCTCCTCTTACCTCTCCGGTAGGTCACAGTCGGTGTTGGTCAGGGGACAGAGGTCGACCCCTAGGCCCCTCAAGTGTGGGGTGCCACAGGGTTCGGTCCTGTTCCCCCTCCTATTTAATATCTACATGAAACCACTGGGTGAGATCATACGACGGCACGGGATAAAGTACCATCAATATGCAGATGATACGCAATTGTATCTATCTGCCCCATGCCAGCTCAGTGTAGCGGCGGACGTGATGTGCCGATGCCTGGAAGCAGTCAGGATCTGGATGGGGATGAACAAATTGGTGCTTAATCCCGATAAGACCGAGTGTCTTTGGATGTTACCCTTGAAGGACAGTTCAGACAGTCCGTCCTTGATCCTGGGGGGTGAAGACTTACACCCCTCAGAGAGGGCTCGCAATTTGGGGGTTCTCCTGGATTCACAGCTGACAGTGGAACACCATCTGTCGGCTGTGACCAGGGGGGGGGGCTTTGCCCAGGTTCACCTGGTACACCAATTGCAGCCCTACTTGGACCAGGGGGCACTTCAATGGTCACTCATGCCCTTGTCACCTCAAGTCTGGATTATTGCAATGCGCTCTACATGGGGCTACCCTTGAAAAGCATTCGGAGACTACAGCTAGTCCAGAATGCAGCTGCGTGAGCGATTTTGGGTGTATCGAGATACACCCATATTACACCTGTCCTCCGCGAGCAGCACTGGCTGCCAATTGGTCTCTGGACGCAATTCAAGGTGTTGGTTATCACCTTTAAAGCCCTACATGGCTCAGGGCCAGCGTATCTGCAAGACTGCCTACTGCCACACACCTCCCAACAGTCGATAAGATCCCACAGGGTGGGCCTCCTTCGGATGCCGTCAGCTGGACAATGTCGGCTGGCGGGCCCCCGGAGGAGAGCCTTCTCTGTGGTTGCTCCGACCCTGTGGAACCAGCTACCCCCAGAGGTCCGGACCTTACCCACTCTCATGGCCTTCAGAAAAGCTGTTAAAACCTGGCTGTTCTGGCAGGCCTGGGGCTGTTGACCTTATTGTTAAGGTCCAGTCCCGATTAGAAATGTATGCGTGTTGGGAATTTTTAAATTTTTCTTTTATTTTGTTTTTCTTTTTTTTCTTTCTTTGTAAGCCGCCCGGAGTCCTCCAGGATTGGGCGGTCTAGAAATTTTACAAACAAACAAACAAACAAACAAACAAATAAATAAATAAATTGAGCAAGATAGCCCAGCCTTTTTGCCAAGAATTAGATAGAGTTTCTGCCAAGACTTAAGAGGTCCTAAATGAAAGAACAATAGTCCTCAACCTACAACAATTCATTTACTGGCTGTTCAAAGTTGCAATGGTACTAAAAGAAGGGACGTATGACCATTTTTCATACTTATGAATGTTGCAGCACCCCCATGGTCATGTGATCAAAATTCAGATGCTTGGCGAATAGTTCATATTTATGATGGTTGTGGTATCGCAGGGTCATGTGATCAACTTTTGCAATCTTTTGACAAGCAAAATCAACAGAGAAGCTAGATTCACTGAACAACTGTGTTACTAACTTACCAACTGCAATTATTCATTTAATAACTGTAGCAAGAAAAGTTGTAAAATGGGGAAAACACATTTAAGAAATCTCTCACTTAGCAACAGAAATTTTGGGTTCAGTTGTGGTTGCAATTGAGGACGTCCTACCCTTAAATTTCACAAACAAACAACAAACTGATTACTGAATGAAAAGAGGCTTATGGAAAAAAAAAATATATGGAGAGAAGGGCTTTAAATTTTGCTTCTGCTTCTTTAAGCAACAAATAGAAGTTCAAATAATTAATAATCAAATCTACTGGTTACAATATAGATAAATATAGCAATTCTAATTACGTAAAACATTTCCCCTTAAGGGCTATGTGAATCTGTTAGTCAAGAGAGTTCAAACTAAGTTGAAGTGAAATTTACTGAGAATAAGATATCTGACAATTGGAATGGTTTCTGGAATGCTTGTTGTTCTTCCATATAACAGTATACTTAGATTAATTTTAGATTAAGGCATTTGCTTCATGTATCATACGGTATTTGTATAATTGCCTGGGGAAAGTCTCAAACCTATCACTTTTATTTTGTCATTTGCTTTTAGAAATAGACTGTTTCCCTGTATACATACAGTAGTTGTTTTTCCCACTTCAACATTATCAGAATGATACACAATGAGACCAAAAAAGGGAGGATAATGTATTTGACCAATCACCCTTTTTACCTGTAATTGAAACTTGACATCCTGTAAAACTGAGTCAGCACACAAGACAGTCCAATTAAAGTCATGTCCAGTTGACAAAACTGCCTGTTTATTGAGCAGTCAGAAAGTACTCATAACTCACTAGGACCATTTTACTGTCTTTTATCTGTGAATGACAGCTTGCTAAATAAGAACATCATGGGATTGCTTTTATAATTTGCCCTGCAAATGAAGTTTTCAGCTCACCAGCATCTTTGCACAGCTAAATATTTCAGCTCAGACTGACAGCAATTATTCTTTTGGCTGGATTTAAGGCATTAGTACCTACTGCTGAGTTTAGATATGTCTACAGCATGATAGTATTTATTTGGATGTAGATTATGTAAAGCAGTGCAGACATGGAATGAAAGAAGACTAAGGATAGGTAAAATACATATAATGAATTAATTTTTAATATTAAGTATGAAAAAGACAGCCTTGTGTCTTATTATTTAAATATTTAAACATTTACATGTTAAAAAAGTGATTCTATCATAAATGTTCTCCTCAGATCATGCTTACACAGAGCTGTGACATCTAGAAATTCTACGTTGATGACTAGCAAGTTTGGATATGATGCTAATCTGGAGTTTATTATTCTGGATGTTACAGAAGAGTCTTCATATTGGAAAGTTCTGATCACTCAGGCAAAATCTTGATTATTTTATTTTGAGGCTTATTGAAGAAACTGATCATTTGGAACTCTATCCATCCCACAGCACAGAGGTGTTACCTAACCAGTTTAAATGGCTGATTTTTTTTTGTCCAAAGTTACATCTTTCATAATTTTGCATTATTCTAAATAAAACATGTAGTTCAAGATATGGGGGCAAGTCAGCAGGGAGACTGGAAATAATTGTGGAAATGGTGGGGGGTAGTGGCATTGGCAGAAAATTGTTGAGGAAATCAGGGTGGGTAGGCTACTAGAACCTGGGAAATCTTAGGGACGATCCAATAGGAAGATCAGTAGTAGCAGAAAGATAGTGCAAAGATCAACAGAAAAATGCTGCGAAGATGAGAGTGGCGCATCTGAATCAGTGGTGGGATTCAAATTTGTTTTACTACCAGTTCTGTGGGCGTGGCTTGGTTGGTGTGGCATGGCTTGGTGGGCATAGCTGGGTGGGCGTTGCAGGGGAAGGATACTGTAAAATCTCCAATTCCCTCCCCACTCCAGGGGAAGGTTACTGAAAAATCCCTGTTTCCTCCTGATCAGCTGAGACTTGGGAGGCGGAGAGTAGATGGGGGAGGGATCAGTCAGAGATGGTATTTACTGGTTCTCCGAACTACTCAAAATTTCCACTACCAGTTCTCCAGAATATGGAGAACCTGCTGAAAACCAGCTCTGATCTGAATGGAAAATTGCCTGTGCCACACTTGTTCCAAAATATGTTTGTGGAGATGTAAGGAATAATATCAAGAATTAATTCCATTAGTTTTAGAGAGGCAAAGAAAACAGCGGATCATATTTACAGAGAGCACATTATCAGAATTGTTGGCATTATTTGGTTTTAAAAGATTACAATATAATAGATTCTTAAACTGCATTAGATGTTTCCCACAATGCAGCAATTTCACTCTTTTTATATTGCAGTAACATTGTGCTGTGGAAAAAAAATATATGGACAAAATATTTCTTCCACTCTTTAAAAAATATTTATATTTAACTGTAATCCAAAAAGTATTGAAAATCTAACTCACTTAGGCATTTGTTTTTATACTTTATTTCCTATTATAGGTTAATAAAGAGATTGTAAGGTGACTCTAGCTGTTAACTTCTAGAACATTATTTTCTAAATTCAATAATTTAAAATTCTAAATAATTCTAGGTGTTTGCTTCAAATCTTTGGTGCTTGATTTTTTCTCCCTATGGAGCCATGGATATTAATAAATGGTGCTATTGTCAGCAAGCAAATCCTCAACAATTACCGGGTGCTTTAAAAATTAGTGCAGTGTAGTGCAGTGCACACCTACATAGAAAATTCACTGAATTTAGTATGTTCTACTTCCAAGTGAACATGTATCTCGAATTGTAGGACCAGCTTGATATGACAGCAACAAATTAATATATTTGAACAGTGAAAGCGGAAAATGGGAATACAGACGGGGGACAGGGAGTTGACTGCATTTCTGAATTGGTCCAGCTCCATGTTATCTGAAATGGCCAGATTCAACACTTTTTGAGTTTTAGATAGCGTAGCTTCTGCCTTTTAGAACCAACCATCAATGTACTGTAAAGAACAAGCAGTCAAGAAATACATGTGCATTGTGATTTAGTGACAGAAATTTGCAACTTTCACATATCAAGTACAGAAGGTTGAGCTTCCATTGTAATATCACCAGGCATGCAGTGATTGTATGTATTTCCATCTTACTGAAGATCTCACTGTCCTTTTTAATATTACTATTAAGTCTTAAACTTATCGATTAACATGGTTTCCTTAACTGTAAGTCTTTTTAAAGTCTTTCCAAGAACAAGCACCAAGTGCTTATTTTGATTACATATTCTTTTTAACCCCTTCATGGAGTACTGCATTGTGGTGAAGGGGCTTGCATAGCTCATATGCCGTGCAGGGCCACCCAAGATAGACAGGTTATAGCAAACAGTTTTGACAAAATGTGATCCACTGGAGATGGAAATAGCAACCCACTCCAGTATCTTTGCCATGAAAACCCCATGAACAGCGTTGTCCATGGGGTCACGATGAGTCAGACATGACTTCGCAACTAACAACAACAAATTCATTTTAAAATCAACTGTTATTTAAAAGTTTTGTTATAATGGAAGCATCATCAATATCTACTTTTCTCAAAAGGTATAAGCAGAATTCCCTCCCTCCCTCCTTTCTTTCTTTCTTTCTTTCTTTCTTTCTTTCTTTCTTTCTTTCTTTCTTTCTCTCTCTCTCTCTCTCTCTCTCTTGTGGCCTAGATTTATACTGTCATTCAAATGCTGGTTTTTAATTTTTGCAGTTAACATTTGTTGAATGCTTTGACTTTTAAAAACTTGTCTTTGGGGAGAGGGCTTTTACTTGAATGCATAAAGAAATTTTAAAATTTACAACATTGGCAATATTAGTGAGTAGTTTTAAGGTTGTCTCTGTCTTAAAACCAGCAATGCTAAAGTTTTCTTCATTTCCCCTTCCTTGCCTTTCTTGCTTGGATTTTTATAAGCCTGCCCTTGAAATAATGCCACCAGAAGGAAGGTTATGCTAGTCATGCTTCTTTTTTTAAAAAAACCAAAAAATGCAACATGTTGGGCTTGGTGGTTAAGATTAGTTTTGCATTCAGGAACCTTGAGGCTGAGGTTAGACCTCAACCTGCTTAACATTGAAGTTGTCATGGGAATATTAGAAATTGTTTTATAAAGAGTCAGACTATCGGTCTGTTTGGCTCAGGATTGGCGGTGACTTTCCAAAAATTCAGTCACTGATATTTCCTAAGTCAGCATGGAGATGTAAAGAACCGAACTTGAGATTTTTTATACATGGAACCTGAGCCTTGCCATTTCCTCTTCATGCCAGCTTTGGCACTCTTTATTACCCATTAAAAAAATACAACCTAAAGTTTACTGTTGGTTCTATTGGCCCATCAGCAATCATTTCAATCTTATTCTTATATGTTTTCTTTGAGAGAGAAAGCACTCCTGTAACAATGAACGTTAAAACTTCAGGATTTAGCCCCGGGCCTTGTTTTATCTATCCTCAACTCATTCACTTACTGTACTTGCAATTTTGTTTGCCTTTAACTGCTGTGTCTGTGCAAACTCTTTTAATGTGAATGGCAGTCATGCCAGCAGAAGAGTCTAATGATCAAACAGCAGTTTAGCTAACTAAGAGGATCTATAATTACAACTAGGTTACTGGAAGGTCAAATACCAAAGCTACATGTTTCTGTATCTTAAGAAATATGCCTTATGCTTACCCTAAAGCTTTTTGCTTTTTGCTCCCTGTTTTCCTCAATTTCCTCCTCAATTTATTATTCACGTTTCCCTCCCTGCTATAATTGTACAGTATTTTCTAGTATCTCAGTATTCACCAAGACTTCCATTTCTGCTTCTCATGCCTTCTATAATGTAGTGTTTTGTCCAATACACACTTTAAAGAAACAATGAATTGCATTTTTTTGCTGAAACCATTTATATTTTGCTGACATGAGCACCATGTTTTGAACTGAACTAAATGTAAACCGAGTTGATAATGGCCGGGGATATAATTGTAGTTGGCCTTGAATGTACTATGTTCTTCTGTTGTTTTTATTGTCATTTGATTAGCTTGAGGTCCTTTTGTTTTAACCCTAAAATGGCTGTCTAGAATCACAATTTGCAAGTTGGGTATATTGAACTTTGTAAACTAAAGCCTGGTATCTGTATTCTGTATCCTTGTCTGTCTTGATTCCTACGTTTGCCAGGTAGTTTCTGGATTTAGATTTCGGGACACTGTTGGTTTAATGAGGCAGAGAAGATGATCAACTCCTATTTATATTTATCTAGCAAAACTTCCAAGTTTAAATTAAAACAAATTAGAATAAATTATTAGCTCATGCTCATATTCACTTAAATTAAATAAATAATCAAAGAAACTATAGTATCATAATTCCAATTCATAGTCTATTATAGTGCTAAGCCATCAGGTATATTAATCCAAACTAATCAAGCTACCTTACAGGTTTTAGCCTAACACCAAAGGTGGTATTCAGCTAGTTCTGACAGGTTCTGGAGAACCGGTAGCGGAAATTTTGAGTAGTCCAGAGAACCTGTAAATACGCTGGCCCTGCCTTTGCTGCCGCCCAGCCTCCCAGCTGATCTTCTTTGTTGCCCTGAACAGGAGAACGGAGCTGGAAAGCAGTTTAGTGGGGTGGGAAGGGAATGGGGATTTTGCAGTAACCTTCCCCCAGGAATGTGGAGGGAATGGGGATTTTGCAGTATCCTTGCCCTGCCATGCCCATCAAGCCATGCCACGCCCACCACTGCCTAACACTAACATGCGTATTCATCCAATGAAGGATGTCTTTCTTTGAATAAATATTCGTTCTGTGTGTCATTCCTGTTCCCACTCTGCAACTTTTGCTTTTACTTGGAAATAAATCATCCTATATTAAGTATTTGAGGAAATTTGGGACTTGATTCCTATTTTGCATCCTCCCCTACCCTGAGCCACATTTTCAGCACTTTGAGGATATAAAGAACTAAAAAGTAAAAAAAAAAAGGTAAAGGAGTCTATGTGGATTTTATTCTGCTAGTTGTTGCTCACTATAAGGGAGTGGTACTTACCCCCATTTCAAGGCCATTGAGTTAGCACTGTTTGAAGACATTTCTGTAGTCATGTGGCCAGTATGACATCACAGAGGGCTGTTACCTTCCGGTTGAAGTGATAGTTATTTATCTACTTGCATTTGCATTCTTTTGAACTGCTAGGTGGGCAGGAACTGGTGCAAGGATGGGAGCTCACCCCTTGTCAGATAATGCTCGGTCTCAATCCCAGGCTGCTGACTTTCCAGCTGACAAGCCCATATCTTAACTTCTGAGGCATCACGCCACCGCCCCCATAAAGAACAAAGCAGAATTATATTTGAATCACCCCCAGCAGGTTTATAAACAAGGAGCAGCAACAACAACACCTGTCAGTTGATTTGGATGTAAATAATATATTTAATATTTGGAACCTCTTAATTCACACTTTTTTCACTTGATTTTACCAAAACTATTTCCCTAATTTTACTTAATGTTCTACCTTCAACTATCTGCTAATGTCACAAAAACCTAAATTTATTTAGTTATCTGATCTAAAACCTGGGAAGACTGTTGCATACTAGAAGAATACACTGACAAGTGATATACTGTTTTGTACTTCAACACAATCCATTTCTTTGATCATGGCTGTTGAAAGGTTTCAATTTCTGGACAGTACTTGCAGTTACTGTGAATAAATTGAACATCAAATAAAAACCTTTCACCTGTATGCAGAAACCTGACATATCAGGAAGAAACCTTGAAGTGAAAGCTTTTGTGAAAACATGGCAAGAGTTTTATGAAGCCCACACATGAGGAACAGCATGCCCTTTTATTTATAGGAGTCTTGAACTTAAATTGAATAAAATCTTTCTGGAGACTCTCAAGTTACTTTCCATTCATTTCATTCTCTGATCATTTTAATGGTTATTTAACAAATTCAAAGTTGCTATGGGTGGAATGCTGTGGCTTTGCACTGGTTCGGATAGGATTCTGTCCAGTTTGGTGAACCTCCAAATGCCACACCTGGCTAGCCAAGCCCACCCCTCCCAGTTCCTCCCAGGAGTTTCCATGCAGCCTGTTCATCATGCCAGGTAAGTGCAGGGCCCACACGGAGGCTCAGGAAGGGGGGGAAAAACAGGCCTACAGGAGGTTTCAGAAGTCTGGAAACAGGCCTGTTTCCAGCTTCCGGAGAGCCTCTGTAGCCATGGGAAGTAATTTTCACCTTCCCGGAGGCTCAAGAAAAGTCTCTGGAGCCTGGGGAGGATGAAAAATGCCCCCTCGCCATGGTGTAGGAGGCTGACTAGGCCACACCCACCCAACAACGGGGCAGCGAACCCATTGCTGCAATTTTTGAAGCCCATCCCTGGTGAAATGATAAATAAATACGATGTGTGCTCTAAAAAGCCTTGTATAAAATTGGAATTTCAATAAATACAAGCATAAGTTATTTACTGTAAGCTTCTTGCATGGGTAATCATACTTCAGCCCTTACACCTGTTTCTTTTCATAGGATTTTTATGATGCAGTTCTGATCTTCCCAAATAGAATACAGTGTTCCAAAGCAAGCATGTTGTTAAAATGGAGTTTCTCAGCTTTTGATGTTCAGAAGCAAAGATGTATTTGTGCCATTACAAGATCAATCATTCTGCAGGAACTGGAGATTGTTGTAATCAAAAGCAACAGTCTTCCACAGGTGTTCATGAACTCTGATCAACCCCTTTTGCCTATGTAGGGAGTGATTACATGTTTATCAGTGAATTCTGCATTATATTTCTTCAGTGAAATAGGAACAGCTGCCATCATGCTCTGTTTCCAGAACAAAACCAAAACATGAGAGGGCTGGAAGAGACTGTCGCAAAAGATGCAAAATGAAAATGTCTTTTATCTTTCAGCAGATTAGATGTATATTTAATGAAAGGAAATCAAGGAGATTAAAAAAAAAACAGGCCTTTTGAAAATTATACTGTACATTTAGAGAGATGGGGAGAGCAGAGTGCGATGACTTTTATCTTAGACTTCCTACTTGTATTTAGGATTCATTGAGTCTTATAATTGATGGAGAGCCATGACAGGAATACAGGAATGACAATAATACAGTGTCTTTTTCCATTATCCAAATAGTGTGAAAGGCTGTTCTGTTAGCTTTCTTAACAAGTAGTGTTTTTTGTCATTGTGGAGGCTTCTGTAGCCAAGGTTGAGGAGATAGAAGACTGATTGGCGGAAATCCCAATTAATCTATTTTTGATTGAAACATTTGAGAATAAGTAATGTTGTAGTCATTTTTAATGACATCCCACATTTTTAAGTGTGGGGAAAAGCAGCTACATCCAAGAAGAGGTCAAGAGTCATGGTATTGAGTCTAATTTGGGATTACCTTTAATGAAAAGCACCTTAAAATAACTATAAATAAATGCCACTTTAGCAGAATATATAAGGTGGAGAATAGAAGGATTATTTAAGACACAATTTCTTTCTTTTTTAAAAAAAATATTTTATTTTTTTGTTACATAAACAACACATACTCACAACAGTGGGGAAAAAAACAAAGCAAAAAACAAACAAACAAGAAACAAAACATAGAAGAAAAAAAACCATCATCACATGTAGCATGTCATTTGGTTACAGGCGTTTTAACATTTATCATTCTTATACATTTATTATTTCATTTAATAGGTATTCCCTTACCTTTACTAGTTTATCCTAACTATATTTCCCTCCACAGACACACTTTGTATATACACAACAATTAAAAAAGAAAAACACACACTCACAGCCAAAAAAAACACCACAGCAAGTATATGTTATAAAAAAGTATATCAGCTGGTTACAAGTTTTTGTGCATCTCTTCCATTAATTCATATTAATTCAAATATCTTAACTCAAATGTTTACTATATTAACATCATCATACCTCCACTTTTAATTGACTACAGTTATTTAAACATCCTTCATCCTTAACTATACCAAAGATTTAATCCATAACCACATGCTGGCATTTCATTTACTTATTTATAAAATCCTCCATTAACATCAAATCCTCATATCCTGTTTTAGCTAAACATCCATAATATTTAATACCAAAAATTTCATCCTCCATGTATATAATTTATTATCATTCTCCTTTCTTTATTTAATTATATCCTATATCATAGCATTTCCCCCCTATTAGTTAAGATTTAACTGTATATAGATATAGTTTTATTTTATTTTTTTATAATAATAATTATTGTGATTAATAACCTTTATATATAGTCCAAAGATATTTCTAACCTTCCCTTCTCATATCCAATTATTATTTATCATAGCAACTAAACATTATATACATTACTATCATTATCAATTATTATTCAACCATACCTATTACAAATGAATTTAACTAGGTTTAGCTAATTTTAAACTATACTCTTCCATCTATCAGCCTGTGTCTCTCCAGTAACAGAACAGCCTTAAATCTGTTGCCATTCATGGGTCCAGTTCTCCAAACATCTTTATGAGCAAGTCCATATGAAGAAATCTTTGCACCTTTTTGCTTATGGTGCCTCTCATATAATGCTGCCGCCCTCTGTTTATTTCCTTTATCAGCTTATCTTTAATTCTCAGTGGTGGTATCAAATGTTTTACAGATTATCTTAAACAGTTTAAGAACGATGTAATTTGTTTGCAAGAAACTCATATCAAGTCAACTGATCAAAAATATTTGATCAACTCAAAACTTGGTCAACATTTTGCAGCTTCTGCTATGGAAAAGAAGAATGGTATAGTTGTATACTTAAGAAAAGATATGAAAGCTGAATTAATAGAAGCAGATCCCTTCGGAAGATATATTGCTTTAGACTTAATCTTAGAAGGGAAAAAGACATTACTTTTGGGAATTTATGCTCCCAATCAACAGCAAGATAGATTCTATAGAAATCTTCATGCTAAATTAGTACAGTGGGACTATAGTTCCTGTATACTATTGGGTGACTGGAATGGAGTGATAGACACTAAGAGAGATAAGAAGATTTCCCGCCTAAATACCAAGATGCGAGCAAAGTTACCCAAATCTTTCTTTGACATTATGGATGATTTTGAATTGAGAGATATCTGGCGAGAAAGAAATGCAGAGGAATATGACTTCACTTTCTTCTCGGACAGGCATCAATCCCTTTCAAGGATCGATTTTATTCTAACCACTAATGATTTGCTTTCTAGGGTCAAGAAAACAAAGATTGCAGCTAGAGTCCTTTCGGACCATAACCCAGTTTGGATGGAGTTGGGAAGGGTAGTGCAGGCAAGAAGGTTTTGGAGACTGAATGAAAATTTATTTAGATATGAAAACTATATTAATGATTGTAAAAAATTACTATCTGAATATTTTGTTTTGAATATGAATAAGGGTACATCTATGGAATTTGTATGGGATGCAAGCAAAGCGTATATGAGAGGAGTTTTGATGAATATAAATAAAACACATAGAAATAAGCAAGGGCTAAAACGAACAGAACTGGAAGAGGAAATTAAGAGAAAAGAGCTGGAGTTAACAAGGAAACCAGACGATACAAAGGTTAAGGAAGCTATTAACATATTAAAATCTCAATTTGACATGTTGATCTCTGACCAGGTAGCTACTAATTTATTATATGCAAAACACAATACTTTTTGTAATGCAAACAAACCTGGCAGATGGTTAGCTTATCAGATTAGGAAAAAAAGGAAAACTCGAAATATATCTAAACTGATTTACAGAGGGAAGGAGGTGTTCCAACAGGAAGAGATTCAAAAGGCTTTCTGGGAATTTTTTACAGAACTGTATAAAGGGGATAAAATTAATGGTTTAGACATAGACAAATATTTAGACAAGGAGAAAATACCTTCAGTTAGAGAAGAACACAGGCAAAAATTGAATCAACCAATAACCTCGGGGGAAATCCTGCAGGTAATTAAGCAATTAAAGCCAGGGAAAGCACCAGGTACAGATGGCTTGACAGCGGTTTACTACAAAAACTTACAGTTAGAAATGGTAGAACCTCTTAGAGAATTATTTAATATGATTCAAACGGAAGGTAAAGTCCCTCCATCCTGGAAGACAGCGTTTATATCTTTGATACCCAAAGAAGATCAAGATACTACTCAACCCAAAAATTATAGACCCATTTCATTACTGAATGTAGATTATAAAATTTTTACTAAAATATTAGCAAATAGGTTAATGTTGGTCATTCAACAATTGATACATACGGACCAAACAGGTTTTATACAAGGGAGACAGATGAAAAGTAATGTCAGATTAATTATTAATGCATTAGAATATTTGGGAAAGAACAACCAGATCCCTGCTGCGTTTATATTTTTGGATGCTGAGAAGGCCTTTGATCGAGTTAACTGGCAATTTCTGCTGAAGATATTGCAAAAAATGCAGATAGGAGATAATTTTTTACAGTCAATTAAAGCAATATACCAACAGCAAACAGCACAAATCATAGTCAATGGAAGTTTAACAGACTCTTTTCAAATTGGAAAAGGTACAAGACAGGGTTGTCCTTTGTCCCCATTATTGTTTATTATAACTTTGGAAGTATTGTTGAATAAAATACGGGGCTTGGATGGTTTAAAAGGGATCAAGATTAGGCAGCAAGAATATAGAGTCCGCGCTTTTGCGGATGATTTGGTCATAATATTGGAACAACCGCAGGAATCCAGTATGGTTTTAATGAATACGATTAATCAATATGGTCAAGTGTCTGGCTTTAAAATAAACTTAGGAAAAACCAAAATATTAGCTATAAATATGAATATTAAACAAAAGGAAGAATTAGGAGTGATGCTAGGATGTGAGGTAGTTAAAAAAGTCAAATATCTTGGAGTTAACATTTTAACTTCAAATGGGAAATTATATAAGCATAATTATGAACCACTTTGGCATAGCATACAGACAGAGATGAAAAAATGGGAGAAATTGCACTTATCTTTGCTGGGCAGGATAGCGGCAGTGAAAATGAACATTTTACCAAAATTTTTATTTCTTTTCCAAATGTTACCTATACTTAAAAAAGATGCGAACCTTCTAGAATGGCAGAAGGGTATCAACAAATTTGTGTGGGCAGGAAAGAAGCCGAGGGTAAAGATGAAAATAATGCAAGATGTACGCGAGAGAGGAGGATTGAAACTACCTAATTTAAAACTATATTATGATGCAGTGGCATTATCTGTAATTAGTGATTGGATTCATTTAACCAATGATAGAATATTGAACATTGAGGGACACGATCTGGTATTTGGTTGGCATGCTTACCTGTTATTCAACAAAAAATTGGATAAGAACTTTAAAAGTCATATTTTGAGAAATGCTTTATTGCGGGTTTGGAAGAAATACCAATATAAATTAAATGACAAGATACCCATGTGGGCAATTCCTAGACATGCAATTGAAAATATGAATACAGCACAAAAACAGGACAGATTTACTTACAGACAGCTTCTTACCTCGGAAAGGGGGGTATTACAATTAAAATCTTTAGAGGTATTAAAAGAGGAGAAGGTAGTTCAAACATGGTTCCAGTATGGGCAATTACAGGCTAGGTGGAAAATAGATCAAAAAATTGGCTTTATTCAAGTTGAGGATAATCTGTTTAAACAAATAAGAGATCAAAGCTTAATGCATATAAAGAGGATATATAATGTATTAATACAGATGGATTCGGAAACAGAATTAGTTAAAGATTGTATGATAAAATGGGCTCAAAATATTGAGGAACCAATAATGTTGGATACATGGGAAAGAATTTGGGTAAGAAATGTGAAATTTACACAAGCTCAAAATCTGAGAGAAAATTTTTACAAGATGTTTTATAGATGGCATTTAGATCCTAAAAAGTTGGCTTCTATGTATCCGAATGTACAGCCTAAATGTTGGAGGTGTGGTTCTCTCGATGCTACATATTATCATATATGGTGGACCTGCCAAAAGGTTAAGGCATTTTGGATAAAAATATGGTGGGTCATGCAAAATGTTTTTAAAAAAAGGATAAAGTTTATTCCTCAGTTATTTTTACTAGGTATATGTACTGATTTTACAGTGGTAGAGACCAATTTGATTCTGCACCTGATAACTGCAGCAAGACTGTTGGTGGCGCAATATTGGAAGAAGGAAGACTTGCCTACAATCCAAGAATGGACATTGAAAGTAACAAACTTAGCTGAAATGGCTAAAATATCGGCATATCTCAAAGATCATTCAAATGAGAGATATAAACGAGACTGGAAAAAATGGATTGACTATATACAAAATAAATACGGGACTAAGAAATTCCAGTTAGCCTATGCTTAAGATCAGAAATGATTTAAACTGTTAAAAGTTAGTTCAGTAAGAAGAAGCTAAGTTCAATCTAGAATGTCATTAATTTCTTTATTTCTTTTTTCTCAATAGATTTTAGACTGTGTTAGTTAAAAATCCATACCGTGTACGGGTTCTGGGAAGTCGGGGGGGGAAGGAGGAGGGGGGATGGGGGGGTGGAGGGAGGGAGGGGTACACACAACAAAAAAAATTGTATTTCAATGTCTTAATGATTGACAAATGATGACATATTTGTGTTTGTTTTTGTTTTTTCAAATGTTTTACAGATGGTATTTCATAAAGTATGAATTCTTTAATGCTTCTCACTCCTCCTGCGCCCTGTCTTTTGAAGTAAATCTTCTGTGTGGCTGCTTCCCCTTCAGACATTCCATCTTTTTCTCCCTCAGAGGTAAACCAGTTGCCCCGAATATCAGCAAATTGAGAATCTTTATCTCTGACATCCTTAGTTTGTATTTGAAGAACATTCTCATTTTTTCCCTCGTATTTTGTTGCTAAAAACACCAAATAATCCAATTTTCTCTCAATTCTATCATGTGCGGCAGATAATTTCTGTAGTGCTGAAAAAATCATTTGAATAGACGCTTGAATAGATGCAATGTTTGTACGCAGTTAGTATTTTTTCTTGAAAGCTCTGAGGTATTTGCAAATAAAAGCAAGCTGGGAGCTATGCAATCTTATCAGATCTTAGACCAATACAGCCAAGCAATAAAAGTGTCAAGTTGTAAACAACCAAATTATAGTGAATTGGTTTACAGCCCGCTTACAGAGGATCAGAGGAGATGTTGGAGTAATCTATCCTTTGTCCATGTGAATAGCATTTAAAACATTTAAAAAGTAGGATAACCACCATCCAAAAACCAATAAAAAGATCAAAATCGCCGCTAGATTCTTTTGTTCTTTAATTTAAATTAGCTTGAATTTTTAGGCGGACTGTTTTTCTCTGAGTAATAACATCATCTTACCAGCTGGAAAACACTTTCGACATTCTTTAGGGCTGTCTGCAGTTTCAGTTATGGCTAATCTGGAAGTCACTGGCAAAGAAGGTTATTTTCCAGTTCCCCAGAGACTTTGCGAACATCTCTGGGACCACTGGATCTCCTCCTACCTTTCACTGTCTCTCTGGGACAGCTTGGGTCCAAAAAGGGACCATCCAAATGCTTCAGAATAGAGGAGTTTCAGGAGTAGCCTGAAAGTCCGTCTTCTCACTGCTAAGCCCCGCCTTCAACACAATTCGACACAATTTCTTTTGTAACTTGTTTATGTTCTGTTTCACTTGCATAAAATTTGCAGTGATAATGTGGATGGTGAATTTCAGAGTGTTTATTTAGTATAGTCTCTGTCCCTTAATATACATCTCACTTTGAATCATCAGCTCAGCATCCAATCAACCTATACATTTTGAAGAAAAGTTCCTGTTAGGTTGGGTCCAAAAATCTATCTAGTTCTATGACATAGAGAGTTCAAGCTCAATCAATACCTAGGTGAAAGTCTGTTTACTTAAGAGGTGAAATTCTTATTTGAATAATGAGTTTTTGTGAGATTTTCATAAATAGGAACATTTCACTATTTGCTGCCCTGCAACTAAATCTGAGTGGGTTTTTGAAAACTGAGCTTTCAGTTTTGAAGAGTCATCTAAAACATTCCTTCTTAACCTTTGCAACTTTAAGAATCTCCCAGAATCCCCCAAAGCATATTAAAATTGCAGAGAGGAAGAAATATTGCTGTAGAGTGATATCTTTTCATCAACTTTAGCTAACCTGATCCTTGCCTATGTGCACCACAAGATGCCTACTTGCAGTACCAACTCAGTATTTGATCATTGTTTCAATTGATCAAAAGATGAGCAGCCTATAGTTCGATCCAAGACATTGCCACATTAAAAGTGGCATCTTTTATCTAGAAGGATATTCTTGGGAGAAAAACACTACAAAAAACTTAGGTCTTAAGAAAGATGATGATAGGACAAAAAAAATGTTAGTGCTTAGCTTGGCTCAACATATTAAAAATAAAAGTGAGATAATATTTACATTTTACTTAATAAGCTGATCTTGAGACTTTCTTAAACAGTATGTTGAAAAAGTTATTTGATCCTTCACAGTGATATGGAGTGTACCACAGACTCATTGACAAATTGAAAACAGTAAGTTCCCTGCTCAAATGATGAATTTTTTCCCCTGCGCTATGAATTTTTCAAAAAACAACAACAGTATTTTAATCTGAGGAATTCCCATTTAGAAAGGAGAACTTCTTTAAACAGAAAGCAGGAAAACTTCTGATTGAAACAAAAGTAAAATACAATATACAAAAGTAAAATACAACCTGATTGTAAAAGAGGACAATAGAAAGACCATTGATTTCTGCCAGCATCTTATTTTGGTTCTTTTATAAATAAGTCCTTTTCTTCACTTGGTTCATTCAGTCCTTCAGATATCTTCCCCTTGGTTCTAATAGGAAAGTCAACAAATGGCAGGAAATTTTCTGGCAAATGAATTCCTTTTGAAGGAGTAAAGCCTGAAAAATTGGAGACTGATGTAATGATTTTAAAGATATATACTATACTACCCCCTCTGTGGTTTTGTGGTACTTAATATAGCTATGATATTCAGTATAAAGATCTCCACACATGAGTTCAAAGTCACAGACAGTGGGAAAATGTCTCTAAAATGATCTTTCACTCTTCTTCCTACAATCACTGTGATTGAGGATCTTAATAAAAATCAGCCCTGGTTGGAAGGTTGAGCAATCTATTCCAAAACTGCCTTCTTCCGCTGGCATTATGTTAACCTGCATGTCAGAAATTCAAAAATATATCAATGTTGTGTTGTTACAACAGTAAACTCACCATCTTTAAATCATCAAAGCAGGTCAGAAACTCCTGGAATGATTTATGCCTCTAGACTGCTTCAGGTGAGAGAGGTTCTTTAGAAATAGCTACGTAACTCTGAAATGTACTTCGCTTTGGTTGTTGTTCAGGCCTCCTTCCCAAAGGGCTATAGCTGCAGACTTCACCAGTTTGTTAGATCCAACTCAACATCACATCAACAGTAATTTACTAGCATATTGTCTAACACCAGGTATACGGTAGGATCAAGGATAGCTGAGCGTCAGCAGTGGGATTCCAAATGTTTTCCTACCAGTTATATGAAAGAGCACTTTATGCGTGCTTGAAGACCGGCCTCGGTGTCAGTGCTGGTCAGCTGGGCTCTTATTTAGCTCAGCTGAGTTGAAGTTTTGAAGTTTGAAGTTTAATAACATTTGTATGCCGTCCAATCCCGTGGGACTCCGGGCGGCTAACAATACAATAAATCAGAAAAAAAGAAGAGGAAAGAAAAGATAGATTTAAAAAACACATCATGCATTCCATTCTGAGTGGGGCTGGACCATATTTTGGGGTCAACAGCCTCAGGCCTGCCGGAACATCCAGGTTTTAATGGCTTTACGGAAGGCCGGGAGAGTGGGAAGGGTCCTGATCTCTGCGGGAAGATCGTTCCACAGGGCCGGGGCAGCTACAGAGAAAGACCTCCCCCGGGTAGTCACCAACCGGCATTGTCTGGTCGACGGTACCCGAAGGAGGCCCAATCTGTGCGATCTTATGGTCATTGGGAGGTGTGTGGCAGGAGGTGGTCCCGTAGGTATCCAGGTCCCAAGCCATGTAGGGCTTTAAAGGTAACGACCAGCACCTTGAAGCGCATTCGGAGATCGATGGGAAGCCAGTGCAGCTCGCGGAGGATAGGTGTAACATGGGTGTACCTAGGTACACCCGATATCGCTCGCGCAGTCGCATTCTAGACCAATTGTAGTCTCCAAGCACTCTTCAGGGGCAGCCCCAAGTAAAGCATGTTACAGTAATCAAGCCTAGAGGTGACGAGAGCATGAGTGACCATTTGAAGTGCCCCCCGGTCCAGGTAGGGCCGCAACTGGTGCACCAGGTGAACCTGGGCAAAAGCCCCCCTGGTCACAGCCGACGTGGCAATCTACTCTGCCACGCAAATTAGCTGAGCTAAAAAAAACAAAGGAATATAGGTCAGGAAACGGCAGGGGCAGGAGGAAGGGGTGATATTTGCCGGTTCTCTGAATTACTCTAAATTTCTGCTACCGGTTTGCGATAAGCAGTCTGAACTGGCTGAATATTGCCTCTGCTGAGAGTACAGGGGATAAAGAACTAACTTTTGAAGGATTTCCTTTTACTCAAGAAGCCTTTTTCATAACCTGATGCCAAAGTTGAATATACAACTGCATAAATGTTTCTTGCATTTATTATGATTATGCCTCTGATGTGTAGAATATTTCCAGTTTAATGGTCCTTTTGGACATTTTAGAAGTGTCTGATTAAACAACAGGGAAGTTTTGACTTTCTTGCAACACCTTTAAAAAAAAGCCAGGAAACAAAGGAAGCAATTTGTGCATACCAAGCAAGCAAGAAAAAACAGAGCTCAAACAGTACCAATTTAGCAGCCTGTTCTCATTCTATAAATGAGAACAGCCTCCAATATATGATTTAGTGCAAGCAGAAGGACAATTGCCTATAAAAACTCTGATTTTATTAGTTCTTAAAATCAACAGTTGATTCTGAACATACAAAACTACCTTGGATACGACACAACAAATTCATTAGGAAAGAAGCTAGCAAAATGTAACTTATACTTCTGAGGGTAACTCCATTAATTCAGTCTGCAAAAATGTCCACAATTGTATCAGAGTGGGATGTTTGAGGAGGACTTCTGGTAACATATTTTTTCATTCAAGTGAAGCTTCCTGAATTAAACTCTTTTAGAGACATTTCAGCAGAGGGAAGAACCTGATGGCTTAATATTGGGAATCTGTAAGATATTTTGGAAAGTTCTACACAGCACTTTCCCATATTTGGATTATTATTTTTTGCCAGACCAGTTAATGGATAAGGTCAGTATTACTGGTTTCAGCGAGTTCATTTCCCACATGGAATGCAGAGGAATTGGAGATGGGCATAACAAATTATTCAGTTGTATATGTGTGTGTGTGTGTTTCTGTGTTCAATACCAAAATCTGAATCAGCATTTTCCAATAAGCAAAAAATAAAAATAAAAATTGATTCTCCTAAATACCCCCATTTTCCTTATTATTTTAATATTTATTTTCTTTGCAGTATAAAATCAAAAATCCTGTGTGGCTGTGTATTTTGAGAGCAAGGAAACTCTACAGAGTAATCTGACTACGACTAGTTGCTAATTTGTTTAGAGACCTGAAAGCTACTGTCTGGGCTTCGGAGAAAATGAAATATCTTTGTTGCATTGCAGACACTTTTCCTTGTTGTTTTAAGAGAAGTCATTTGGTTTTTCTAATGGCAATTATTGAATTTTCTGATGGCAATTAGCTTCCATCCCACTTGCTCCTGCTGGACAATCTATTTGTTTTCCATTAGCCTTCTACCTAGGATATCTAGCATGTCAGAGTATGACATGCTGGTGTGGTTCTTACACATCTGTATTGGTTGATTGCTTCTTCCTGTAACTAAACACAATATTTAATACTCAGTATGCATATTATCAGCATTATCCATTTAATAAATTAAATATTATCACAACCAAACAGGAGAGCCTTAGGAAAAAGCAGTTCACACAGGAACATACAAAGTACGTAGAACACAATGTTCAGGTTTTTTGTTTTTTTTAGGAAGAAATGAATTGGGAAACTTGCTTGGTTTATAAAATGATCTTATTTTTAATGGCTGAATGTTCATTATTTTCTCGGTGACTGAAGGCTAATTAATACTAGCCTGTTAAGTAACCTTTCCTGCGCTATTATTCTGAGCATTTAAGCAACCCATTGAATAGTTGTTTACAATGACTATACAATACATTTCAATCTATCCCAGAATGCCCTAGTGTTTTACCTCCTGGACCCATCTGCCATTGTCCGATTAGGAGATCATGCACAGGAAGTCTTTTTGTATAGCTACAGCAACTGGGCATCTGGAGAGGAAATGAAGTAAGGCCATTTTTGTTGCTTTGGTTTTGTTTCCCTGACTATGTGATTGTTATGCTTTTTTCTGGGTTTTTTTCTTTATGTATATAGGGAAATACTGACAATTCTGGCAACCCAAGCAGTTATGTCCCTGTCCTTTGCCTTCCAACAAAACAGATGTTTTCAATTGCAACAGGCATGTTATTGATGTGCTGCACATCCTGCTAGCACCCTACACTGTCTTTTAAAGGACATCTAGTTAATTAAGGGCTTACCTTTACAAGCAGAGAGCGTAATTGAAGCTTCTCCAGAGGAGTTTTATGTTTAAGTGGTAGTTATACCAAGAAAATAACACCTTTTTTGTGCTGCTGATATTTGGGGTGTCTGCCTAACCTAGACAAAGCAAATATTTATTTGTAGAAGCAAGCGCCTTATGAAACAAATCACCAGGAGTGCATAAGAACTATACCGACATCTTCCAGGGCAACAGAGTTTTAGGGGAACAATATGAAATAAATATTGAGAAATCTATATGGCATTAAATCTTACTGGTAATAGAAAACCTGTAGCATTAAAGGATTTTTGAGCTGCTGAATCACATACTGTTATCATTTGCAAACTATTTTGGTGCACAAGATGCTATCCTCTTCAAAGTTACCTTTGTTTGACTCATGTTCATCTAGTCTACTATTGCTGGTGTTCCACCTTCAAACTTTCTGTTGGGATTTGACTCTATCAAGGAACTCAGATCTCAGATTAAATATGCCTTGTATGGAAAGCATACACCCTTTTAATATATACTGATAATGAA
Organism: Thamnophis elegans; assembly: GCF_009769535.1. Taxonomy (NCBI): domain Eukaryota; kingdom Metazoa; phylum Chordata; class Lepidosauria; order Squamata; family Natricidae; genus Thamnophis; species Thamnophis elegans. The sequence continues at coordinate 25,901,653 of NC_045548.1, forward strand.
ATGATCAAGGTTGTTTAAAAAATCTAAACAATATAATGTTGAATTTAAAGTTATTTCTATTATAAACATACGGTGTTATCTATATGACCAGAACTATGCTATTGACCTGGAAAGGTACTTTACTTTAAAGTCAGTTTTGTAAACATATACATATACAATGTGGGGGACAGGAGGGCAATCTGGCTGTGGCATCTGTCATTCCATTGATTGCCAGGTTGATTTGGCTGATTTGGGTGGGTAGACAAGTGTTTGCTTTTCTCCCTCATCACTTCATATGCATTCTTCTTGAAGCTATTGCTCAGGGGAAGAGGACAACTATCACAGATAGAAGGAGTTCTCTGATCTTTGGTCAGTCTAGGGCATACAATACTGTGGAAATTATAAAGATATGTTACAGAAAGCATACCATTTAGTCATATGAGAAAAATTAAGCTCATTTTGATCAGACAAATGAGACAGATATTTGATGAAGCCAATCTACAATACTTTCATATCCTTGAAAACATTTACAATTTCAATCGCTCTAAAGGAGAATAAAAGGCAGAACCTGAGGGTGGAGTTAAAAGAGGAATCAGTCTAGAGTTTTATGTTGCCACAAGCAATCCAAGTCAACCCCCACCCCTGAATTCCGTTGACTCTTATCTAGCACCAATTTAGTGCTGACCATTAGTTAACTAGATTCATTAGGTGTGAGCAATAAATCTTCTTAATTGGAACTTAACATGTGGTTCTTCATGTCTGACATACCCATTAGGAACAGTGGGAAAAAGAATATAGATCTAGATTGAATAACCTATCCATTTAATCATTGTTGAAGGAAATCATGCAGGTCATCACAATTATTGATTTATTCATTAAACCTCTATGCCACCTATCTTGCCAAGGCTTACAGTTATTCAACAAGAATACCATGCAAACTATTAAAACAAAAAAGAAATACCATAAATTTAAAATTCAGTTAAAATTCAATTGACCAAGATGAAGAAGAAGGGAGCAAAGTACACTCAGGGAGGAAGTGGTCTGTCTAATCCATTAATCACCTCTGGGATGCCATTTCCCCATAGGGCCCATGCCTGTTGGCAGAGCCGGGCCTTCAACTTTCAAAAGGGCAAAAGGGTGGGTACAGATTCACCTCCAAGAGCACAATATTCCAGAGGACATATCACAAAAGGCTCTTCTCTTGGATGAGGTGAATTCTGGTCAGGAGATGGGGCTTTTCTGCCATGCCCTAGACTGCCAGCTGAAATTCCTTGATTGCTAGGATCCACAGCATGCATCTTCATGAGTGGGCTAGCCTAATCTTATCAGGGTGAGGTGGTTCCTCAGGTAATCTGGACACATTCTATGAAGGTCTTTAAATGTGATAACCAACCCCTTAAATTTGATCAGGAAGCAAACTGGCAACCAGTGCAGCTTTCAGAACAGTGGTGTGACATGGGTCACCCTAGGGCCCACAAGAACTGCCCATGTGGCTACTTTCTGTATTAACTGAAGCTTCCAGACACTCTTCAAGGTTAGTCTCACATGTATGCATTGCAGTAGTCCAACTGTGAGATGATGACCAGGCCTTGAGTGACTGAGTGCAGGTACTCCAGATCAGGGAAACGGCACAACTGGCACAACGGCACAGATAGCCCTGGGGTAATGCAACCCCATCCCGAACTAAAAATGTTAAAATCTCATAATCCTGAGCTCCTTGCACCCAAAGCCACTCCATCTTACCAGGATTCATAAGACTGTTGTTCCCCATCCAGAGCCCAAGAGTCTTAAAGCAGAGTGAGAGGGTAGTAATATCATCACTTGGGTCACCTGGGATGGAGATCTAAAGTTGAGTCTCTCAGAATACTGATGGTACCTCATCCCATGATGAGTTTCATGTAGATATTAAAAAGGAGTGGAGAAGCCTGTTGCACACCACAAAGAAGTGTCCATGTACGGGACCTCTCATTCCCTAATAACACCAATTGACCTTTCAATCCATTTACAACATACAGTACCTCTTTTAAAGAGAATACATTAGATTTCACTTAAATTTATCTAGGAAAACTGTATCAGAGGTGGTATTCAGCAGGTCCTGACCAGTTCTGGAAAAACTGCAGAAATTTTGAATAGTTCGGAGAACCAGTAAATACCACCTCTGACTGGCCCCACCCCCATCTAGTCTCTGCCTCCCAGCTGATTGGGAGGAAATGGAGATTTTACAGTATCCTTTCCCTGCCACGCCCACCAAGCCATGCCATGCCCACCAAGCCATACCACATCCACCAAGCCATGCCCATAGAACCAGTAGTAAAAAAATTTGAATCCCACCACTGAACTGTATGTATGCTCAGGATTGTAAGTCATAGGAGTTTATAATGAACTGTTGTGGTGTAGTTAGAATGCAGAGTTGCAGGCTAATTCTGCCCACTGCCGGGAGTTTGACCCTAATTGGTTCAAAGTTGACTCAGCCTTCCATCCTTCCAAGATGGGTAAAATGAGGACCCAGATTGTTGGGGGCAATACGTGTGACTGTGTAAACTGCTGAGAGAGTGATGTAAAGCAGTATGAAGCAGTATATGTCTAAGTCTAAGTGCTATTGCTAGAGAGATTCTCTCAATTGCTCTTCTTTATGATATAATGTAATAACTGAGAGGATAGCACTAAATGATTTTAGAGAACAGAGACCAAAACTATCTGCATTTTGCACCACAACATTCTACTTTCTAAATTCAGGTAATACTTTTTTCACCCTCCTTAGTTTTTAGGTGGTGGATAAATAGTTAAAGCTTGTCCATATTAGATCATAGACAAATAGAAGAAAAAGTTCACTGAAGCCAAAGTGTTTTTTGCCAAACCCTACTATTATTTTTGATTAACTCATGCATGACTTCTCTTTGCAGCTGTGTGAGCAAGGCTCTAGGTTTTTTTTCCACATCACACAACTAATCTGATTTGCTTTCTCTGCAGATGGATTTAAAGAGATATAATAGTAGGAACAGAACTAGTGGCATCATAATTCTGTGACCTGGGGCAGGCTTTGTTCAAGAATTTTAATATTTGTTCATCATTTTAATATTTCTTTGAGGGATCGATTCACATAATCAATTCATTTTGAAAGATTTAAGTTCGCATCCTTCAAACATCCTGTATGGATGTATGAGAACATGCATAGTACCCCAGCCAAACAAGAACTTCTTTAATATAGTTTAAACTACTTATAGAATTAACAACCATGGGAGCCGGGCATGGGGAAAATGATGAAAGATAAACTGTGATGACATAGTGAAAACTGCATGCTACATATACTTGTATATGACATAAGGATGCAAGTATAAATGGCTGGGGTTTGTGTCAAGGGATAATTGATCATATAAAATAGAATTCTTTATTGACCTAGTGTGATTGGACACACAAGGAATTTGTCTTCAATGCATAAGCTCTCAATGTACATAAAGATATAAGTGATAAATCATGATCATAGTCATCATAATACATTCATCATGAATCATAAAATACAACACTTATTGATAGTCATAGGATATTAAATAAGCAATCAACCTAAATTATACTAGGAAACTAAATAAAACAATATTAATTATAAAGATACAAGCAACAAAGTTATAGCCATAAGTAGAAAAGAAGTTAGGTAATAGGAAGGATGAGGAGGAGAATACTAGTACAGTCTTAGTAATAGTTTGACAGTGTTGTGGGAATTACCAGTAGTTGTTTAGCAGAGTGATGGCATGAAGGATATTTCATCATATCTGGCTCATTTCAGTTTCTACTACATAAAAACTAGCACAAATATAAACTAGTACAAAGTATAAACTAGTACAAATGTCTGCTACTTGCATTCCCTTTAAACATAGATTAATAAGATTAATTTAGTTCATATTGTAACAAAAAATAAACATGGTTTTAGCTTTAGTCTGGCAACCGTTATAAACAACATTGCTAAAAATACATGGCAACATATTACATTTATATCATTCTCATTGCTATGTTTGTTTCATCTTTAATTTTAGACTGAGTTCAGACGTTATCCAATGTCTTTCAACACTTCAAATTCTTAGTTTAATATGATACCTGACTTGCATAATAGTTTACTATAGACATTCTATATAAATCTTTTCTATAAAAAACTTACTTTCACAGGTTTCATATCAAGATATGAACATTATTTGAAAGATAAAACATTTTTCAAAGGATGCTAGTCACAAAGCTAGGGAAATTCAGTTTTCTATTTAATACAATTATGTGTACAATTTTTTAAAGGCACCCTTGGCCTCAAATAGCCAAGCTTAGGTGTGAAAAAAAATTACTGCTAAAGACAGCATTAGCAAAAAATCAAAGAAAATTGCTATAAAAATCATTCCTACAATTACTATATATCCAGGAAGTTGCATTGTAAAACTACAGCTCTATTAATACAATCTGGAGAACATGCAGAAATCAGTCCAATATCACGTCCAACAGTTACATGTTTTCTATGGCAGGCAGCATGAAAGGAAACAATGGAACAATGGAAAACAACTACAGGACTTTTCACAGTTTACTAACTAAACCCTTACCACTGTTTGCTTCATGGGAGTCTCATCGTCCATGAAGACGTACTGGAACAATCAAAACTGGACATTATTTGGAATTATGATCCACTTCTTTGTGTAATTTAATACAAAAAACATTTCCTCACCTTATTCAACATCATTCTTTTTGAACAGCTCTAGTGCATAGATAAGAACATTATTGGAGTAGCAAGACACACAGAACAATTGGTGATTTATGTTATTCTCCTCCAGCATCATTCCTGGTTTTTATGCCAAGAAAGTTAAACAAGTATAGGCAGTCCTCAATTTACAAGCATTTATTTAATGACTGTTGAGTTAGATCCTGAAAAAAGTCACTTCTGAGCAGTCCTTATACTTAGGACCATTGCAGTGTCTCTACAGTCATGTGAACAAGATTTGCACGCTTGTCAACTGCATGTATTTACAACTGCAGAATCCTGGGTCAGGTGATCACAATTTATGACCTTCCCAGGGGACTTCCAACAAACAAAGTCAATAGAGGAAACTGGATTTATTTAATGTTCATAGTGATTTGCTGAACAAGGGGAGTAAAACAGGTCATAAAATTGTGTGTGACTCATTTCAACCACAACATTTAGAAATGGGATTTGCAGTCCCAATTGTGGTTATAAGTTGTGGACTATCTGTAATGTGTTTTCCTTTTTCTCCCATTTGTCTTCCTTTCCAATTGTCTAGATCCTCCTTTGCCCGGTCAGGTATCTACTGTAGTAACCCTACCTCAGAATGCTCTATGGCTGATAGGTTGCTCTTTACACCCTAGCGCCCAGGAAATGTCTTTTGAATGGCCACCAGCCAACCTACCAATGACTGTGTTCCATATGGTTTTTTAAAATGCTTTTTCTAACAAATATGATGCATAGGTAGGGCAGGGCAGGGCAGGGCAGGATGTTTGGCACTGATTCTTGCAACGGATGGTGGTAGAAGAAACAGCACACAATTGCAAGACTGGATCTGAGAGTTTGTGATGTAGAAATACATCAGTTTAAAGTGCATTGGGGCTCATTTTGCTTCCCTAAATATGTTTGCAGGTGTTTATGTACCGTATTTATCGGCGTATAACACGCACCGGCGTATAACACGCACCCCCCATTTTAACACAAAAATTTGAGTAAAAAATTTTTTCATTAAAAATAAATGACTTGGAAGCTCGGAACTTAATGTTGGATTAAAATTTATAACATTAGAACATGAATTATAACATTAACTCCTCTTAAAAGGCAAATATGAAATGAAAAAACACCTCTTTGAGCAAAAAAACTTAATCAGAATCACTGCTTTTTGGAAAACCAAAAACCTCTTCCTCATCTTCACTCTCTCCCTCTTTTTTCCCTTCCTTCCCCCTTCCTCTTGCCTATCAACTTCATCCTCTTTGTCTTTCTGCTCTTTCCCTCTCTTCCCCTTTTCTTCCTACCTCCTTCCTTCTCCCTCCCTTCTTCTTTTTCTTCCTTTCTTCTTCCATCTTCCTCCTTCTCCTTCCATTCTTTCTCCTTCCATCCATCTTTTCTCCTTCCATCTTCTCCCCCCCTCCCTTCTTCTTTTCCTCCCCCCTCCCTCCTTCCTTCCTCTCCTTCCCTTTCTCACACACAGGAAGGGGAGGGGGGCTATCTAGTCGCTTTCACAGCATAATTTCTTTATCTAACTTTTAAAAAACAGTGTGCAAATCAAACGAGATTTTCGTAACCTGCGAAGCACCAAGTTATATTATGTTGTTACAAATTCGCAGCTACTCCATTCTTTCTGATAGGGAACTACATTTCCCAAGATGCCTCAGGTCCTCAAAGCGCTGAACGCAGCTTTGCAATTGACTCCAGCGAGGCCCGGTAGCCGGAGGCTGGGGTGGTTGTCAGGGCGATGCGGAGCGGACGCGCCGTTTGTTACTGCTTCCAGCAATCAAGACGGAGAAGGGAAGCGACTGAAACGGACGCTGGCCTCGCTCTCCTGCTGCGGCTTCTGTTTCAGTAGGGAAGAAAACTTCCTTTCGCTTCCCGAATTTGACTGGGTCCCGGGGCTTCTGCCGGGCGGCAGAAGCCCGGGAAGCGAAAGGAAGTTTTCTTCCCTATTGAAACAGAAGCCGCAGCAGGAGAGCAGGGCTGCTGCCGGCCGTTTCACCTTGCGCAGCGAATTTGACTGGGTCCCGGGCTTCTGCCACCCGGAGTATCGGCGTATAACACGCAGGCAGGGTTTAAGCGTGCAATTTTAGTTTTAAAACTGCGTGTTATACGCCGATAAATACGGTATTTATTTACTTTTAGAATGTTCAAATTTGTGAGGCAGTTGTTTTTTTTCCTCACGTTTCCCCTTCAGTCCTGTATCTGAAGCTGTAATACAACCACTTCATCTTTTAACACCCAGGCCTTGGAGGATGCCCGACTCTCACAATTGATTCAAAAATATATTCAGTGATTCTTTACAAGTACTCCAGTCCACAAGCCCTTTCAAAACAATATATTTTATCTGTGTTGTTTTCACTTCTGTGACCAGAGACATACGATTTTTGGACATTCTGTGAAATGTTTCCTCTTTTTTTCCTTCTTTGTTTCAACAAGCATACTAAGTTTTACTGGTTGCTCTTTCTTATTAAATATGCAATGTGATTGTATAACCAAACTTCTTAAAATGTTTTTATTTTGTTTATTTTTAACAGTAGATAGTTTGTAATCTTGTGTATTCCTAAAATCAGGTATATATATATAATAGATTTCACTTTCCTGATTATTTTAATATGACTGCATTGGGAAACTGCCTCCTTTTGTATTCATATATTTGTGCAATTAGGGTTGTGCTTAAGCACAGGCAGGGTAATTTAGCCACATTCTTTATTTTGGTACCATTATTAGGTCCTTTGTCTCATATTTGGTTCAGGTTTAAGTCTAAAACCTAAGCTCTAAATCTTTAATTCTAGTTCCCCTGTAATATTTTAAAGCAATTGGTTTTGTTGACATTTTAAAATATTATTCTTGTCACTTTCTTGAAAATGCCAAACTGTGAGTTTATCCTTTTCTGCTTTTGAAATGCAGGTGAAAGGCAATTGTGTCTTAGAAATCATATCCTCAATTTCCACCGGGCCATTTCTGCCTACCTACGTGGGAGTGATATTCACTCACTTTGGGGACATGTAAATTTAAAGAAATTTGATCTTACCCATGAAATAAAAACAAGGAATATTTTGGCACTGGAAAATTTATCCTGGCAGATTTCTTGGACCTCATGCCCTACATTTGATGCCTGGGAAATTCTATTGTCATGTTTATTTCAATTCCCTGAAGAGTGGGATGTCTCAGGGTCAGTGTTATCTGTATTTTACTTTCTTTTGATTGAAAGGACATTGGAGATCTATGATGGTTTTATAGTATGTTTACTGGAATTTTGTAACCTAGGCAGTTGACGTAGACAAGCTGCATTCATTACAAGATGCACAGCCAAGATTACACTTCCAGTTTCTCAGAAGATTGCCTTTAGGTTCTCTATTGTGACAAGCAAAAGAGATTTGGTTATCTATCGTATTAAATGGGATGATGTTTTAGATGGATTTTATATAGTAGGGCATTTTTTATAAATGACAAGCCGCAAGAAAAGTTTGTCTTGAATGGTGACATTGCTGTAATCCTTCAGTTTAACTGCTTGAACTGGTAGCTAAGTGGTCCTCCATTTTTGAATAATTTAATATTGGCCATTTTGCTGCCAAAGTGGAGACACAATATAGCTATTTAAAGAAAATATTTGACATATAGATTTATGGAAGAACTGACAGACAGAGCTAGTAGTAGTTCTAGTGTTATCACAGCTATATTTCTACTTATTATCAGAATTGCATATTATTTTGAAGTTTAAAGTTTTACCTTGCCACCAGTTTACTTACTAAGAATGTTAGTTTTTTAATAAAAACATAAAAATAAGGCCGCAGTCAGAGATATGCTTGGTTCCAGCAGGAACAATGAATTGTGTGCCTCCAGCACTTGGATGTGTTTCAAGGCCATTTCTTCATGAATGGTTACTATGTAAAGAACTGTGGTTTCTTTCAACGTTTATGTATTTATTATTTAAAAGCAGCCATACAGGCAACCTTGAACAAGTTGATTTAAATAGAATGAGAATTCTGATGTTCTTTTGCATGTTGGGTGTTCTGGAAAAGGCTATTCAGTAAAATCTTTGGTATTATTTAGTTGCAATTTGAAATCACAGCCCCAGCTGTGGCTTTCATATTTGCATGACTTCGCTTTATACCAGGCATATTTACTTATTTATTATATTTTTATGGGCACCCATCCCGAAAGAATGTGATTTGTAATACTAGCTTCAAGAAAGAACAGATCTGCACCAGAGGTGATATTGTCCCGGTTCGCCCCAGTTCGGGAGAACCGGTAGTTGCGGCAGTGGAAGCTCTGCCCACTTGCCCAGATGTTATCACAGATGCTCTGCACATGTGCAGAAGGTTCTGCGCATGCATAGAAGTGCCACACACAAGCAAAACATGTGCACGCTGCTGGTTCTGAACCAGTAGCAAAGGTAAGAGGATTTCATGCATGATCTGCATTGATATAAAGAAAAGAGCTAACCCCGACTTCTGTGTGTTATGGTCAGTTATGATTGCTCCCCTCCCAACATTATTTTTTAATAGTTTAAAGTATATCTCCTGTTATGAACTTTAGATTGCATGTGACAATAGGCTAGAGTTGCAGATGTGAAATATAAGGCCACCCTCACCCTGGCCTTGGAGTCTCAGCAACATGGTGAATGCTGGGAAATTATGTCTTCAATGGCGCCTGCTGCTCAACATCATTCTTTCAGGTTGATTTGTAGCAGGAGCTAGTTGGCATTAAAATGATAATGGACCTGGAAAGAATTCTAGAAATTGAGAAGCACATCAGAAAATTGTTGTTTTTACTGATGCTTGGGACAATTGGAAGAGGACACACCAAGCTATGAGTTTAAAGCAGAAAATGATTGATCTAGGAATAGATTTTCCTTCTATTATGGTGACACAGGTTCTGTAGGTCTTTAGTGATAAAAGCCAGAACCTTCACATTTGAGTGTAGAAATATAATTCATTTCCAGGGGACTTTTTAAAATGCCTTAAGCAGCTGCCTTCTATACTAAGAATTTCCAGGGCATCTTTAGGACAGACTTGACTATAAAACATGTTTATACATTATATATGAAATGTACACGCTGGAGAAACAAGTAAGTCATATTCTTGGAGATGACGCATTCCATTGGAGTATATTTTATTTCAAAAAATGGATTAGTCTCATGAGTTAATATTCTTTGCACTCTCAAAATCTTCAGTTTGGTGATTCCTTGTCTATAGTGTAAAAGTAATATTAATTCATTGCTTCCTATAATCTTTCTGGTTAATAGCCTCAATCTCAATATCCTTGATAAGCCTGGTACAGCTGATTCTGAGTCAGAGTAGATAGATTTGTGATTGAAACTATTATAGCCTCTAAACTTCAGGCAATTGTGGAGGTGGAACTCATTACATTTTATCTCTTACATTCTCTGCAAGCAGATTGCAGTTCCTGCACCTGTTTGATTGGAATGGATGAAACGTTATTTATTTCCTTTTCAAAAAACATCTACTGATGTTCATGCTTCTGAAGTGTCTTGGCTAAAACTTCTGGCAAATATTTCTAAAATGCCATTAATTTTATGACAGTTTTGACATCTAAGCTAGAATTTCCCTTCTTAAAATTAACAGCAACAGCAGCAGCAACAACAACATTTGAACAGCATCAGCACTGACAAAATCACCATCAGTCAATGCAAAAGGAAGCTTTCTTTGAAGCAGCTTACATACTGTGATAGTACCTTTAATGCTATCCAACAACAACATCTACCTATCACAGCTCCTTGGGAAGGACTTGATAGGTAGATAAAAATGCCAAATCTACTATAAACATCTGGCTGACTGTGCAAAAACCCCATAAGAACAGCAACAATTATATAATTATTTTTATAGATCTAAAACTTTATGGAAAATCAGCAATCAAAATCCAGTCATTGACAAATACTACTGTATAAGAATTTTTAACATGGATAGATCAATGGAAATTGTTCTGGAGAAATGTGCTAAAGAGTAATAGGTAAACGTAAAAGTTCCCCTCACATATATGTGCTAGTTGTTCCCGACTGTAAGGGGCAGTGCTCATCTCCGTTTTAAAGCAGAAGAGCCATTGCTGTCCGAAGATGTCTCCATGGTGATGTGGCCACCATAACTAAACACAAAAAGTTCATGAAACACTGTTACCTTCCCACCAAAGGTGGTTCCTATTTTTCTACTTGCATTTTTACATGCTTTTGAATTCCTAAGTTGGCAGAAGTCCCAAGGGAGTGGGCGGCATACAAATCTTATTAAAGTTGAAGTTGAAAGAAGCTGGGACAAGTAACGGGAGCTCACTCCATTATGCAGCGCTAGGGGTTTGAACTGCCGAACTGCCGACTTTTCTGATCGAGAAGCTCAGTGTCTTAGCCACTGAGCCACTGCATCACACTGAGCCATTTTATTAAAATAGTAATACAGCAGAGTAAAATCACAAATAGTAATGGAATTGAAATACTGAATGTCCAAACCTTCAGGAGTTATCAAGATTAAGCCTTCAAGTATCTGAGCATTTTACAGTTCAATAACATCAAGCATGGACAATGTGATTAATAAAGAATACCTCCAAAGAGCAAGAAGATTGCTAAAGATAAAATTGAATCGTAGAAATGCCATCAAAGCCAACAATGCCTGGCCCATAACTTGTGATAAGATACATTGCTGGAATTATTAACTGGACACAAGCTAAACTGAATAGTTTGGACCAAAAATCAAGAAAATTTATGACTGTTAAATATACATTCAATTCTTATAGTGATATTGATAGATTATACCTGCTCCGCAGAAATGGAAGCAGGGGTTTTTATCAGGTCAACAAATTGTCAAGGGATAAAAGTGTGCAACAGTTGATGAGGTAAAAGACAGCAAAGAGCAAACACTGATGGAGGTCAAAATTGAAATTTACTAAATGTACAAGAAACAAAGAGTGAAAATTGAAGTAATAAAACAAGAACAGAATGCTGGCAAAAAACAAACAAACCCCAACTTCCATTCAAGTTCATAAAAAAACTCAGTGGTGTTATTTCTTGGTCTAGTTAGTATAATTCAGCATGTTTTGAAAATCATGGTGTGATGAAGACTCCAGTTCTAAAGGCCATCTGACAAAGTCTAATGCTTTAAGCGGGATCAAGAGAGTAAACACTAAGCTGTAATCCTGTTAAGTTAATGTTTCAAAGAGAGCTTTAAAGGTTAAAATTGGGCTTCTCTTGGTACATTGGAAACAAGGCAATGTGGCTGCAATTCAGTGCATACATAGCTTAGGTAGACTAAACCACAAATGCAATGTTGAAATACTAATAACAGCAAAATAAGAGAGGCAAATCCAATGTTTGATATTCGGCAAAAACAATTAAAGGGATTTCAAATGTCCTCAAAGGCAAAAGAACAAAATATTTTCTGTAGCATCTACAAACTTTGTATAACCGAGGTGGCGCAGTGGTTACAGTGCAGTACTGCAGCTGACTGCTAGTTGCAGTTCAGAAGTTCAAATCTCATCGGCTCAAGGTTGACTCAGCCTTCCATACTTCCGAGGTGGGTAAAATGTGGACCCAGATTGTTACGGGCAATAAGCTGACTCTGTAAAATGCTTAGAGAGGGTTGCAAAGAGCCAAGGTGGCGCAGTGGTTAAATGCAGCACTGCAGGCTGACTGCTAGATCAGCAGTTCAGCGGTTCAAATCTCACCGGCTCAGGGTTGACTCAGCCTTCCATCCTTCCGAGGTGGGTAAAATGAGGACCCGGATTGTTGTTGGGGGCAATATGCTGACTCTGTAAAACCGCTTAGAGAGGGCTGAAAGCCCTATGAAGCGGTATATAAAAATCTGCTATTGCTATTGCTATTGCAAAAGCACTATGAAGCAGTATATAAGTCTAAGTGCTATTGCTATAACTACTAATATTTCTGATAATAAAATCAGTAGAAGATTTTCCAGTAGTAATACTGGTATTCTGTCTAAATATTTTATTATTAATTTTCTAATGTCCTGCTTTTCATTTTCATTAATCTAAGCAAGCATTCTTTTTATCTATTCAGGTTCTGCTCATGTGTTCAGGCTTTCATTTAGATGTCATTGGATTTCTATAGAAAAGGGGTGTCAAACTTGTGGCATCACAGTCCTGATTTAGAACACCATGAACAATGTCACTTATGGGTCAAGAATGTTGCTGAATTTTAATAATGAACAGCCTCAGTGTGGCTAAAAGTTATCATTCAACAATCATTTAAAGGCAACAGGTTTCTTGCACATGATCTACATCTTAACCTGTTTCCTGTTTCTGATTATTTTTCCATGTACTAGTTATTCTCTGTAATTAAAATATTCCATCTGTCTTCATCTGTTTTAGAACTGAATTCTCCATAGATCAATTAATCTTTTACCAGTATAACTCTTTTTTTAGCAGTCACATGTTAAATACGTTCAGGATAGATGAAATCAACAATTATTTCAAGATATTTAGTTTTCTAAAGATAAAGTCAAATTGAGTTGAAGTCCAGGTGACTTCATGTACATGTTGATATTTTCTTGGTAACAAGAAATAATTCACAATTTTTCCCCAGATTTTTTTTGCCCACTAATTGTTCTTGTAACCCTGATATTTCAAGGCAGCCTTGGTCAAAGTAGACCTGGAATTTTTAACCCCTTGGCAACATCAACCAAGTTGACCCACCAACATAAATGACAAAGGTCTATAGTAATTGCTAAAACTCTTCCAAAATGTGCACTACGTATAAAGCATAGTTGCTTACTTGGGATTCTGAATAATTAAATTGGTCCACAAAATACATATCAGCTGATCATATTTTAGCCTAGAAGGTGCCATGAATCCAATCTTTGAATGAATTTGAATATCCCCCTTTATCAGCTAATGTCTGCACTAATGAGCTACATTGATTATGAATTTACACCATTCTGAAGATTAAACAATAATTTAAATTTGGCCAGGCTCTGAAATTTCTCATCTATTTTATTAAGAGAAGGCAAAGTTTAAAGATGTATGGCCTTTGTTAAATTAGAAAGATAGAACAATATACTTAAGGAGTGTAATTAAGTAAAATTTAGTTTAATTATCCCTTATACATTATCCCGCTTGAACTCTCAGCTCTTTGGCTGCAGTCTTGATTACTCCACTGGCCTCTAGATTTCCACTTTTCTTTTCTTTTTTTAAAAAAGTATGCTTTCCCCGTGAATATATAGTTTATGTGACTAGTCAGAGCAGATGCAGTCATAGGTAAAAGCACGCACAAGCATGAGGCCAGATGGTTCTTGTTCATTAACTTAACAATGTAATAGGCCTTGAGATGAGGATTTCTGAGAAACTAATAAGCTGCTTTCAAAAGGAAAAACAGGATCAGAGTCAAAGGTTGTCATGAGTGTAAAGAGGTAATCTACTTCTAGTGGAAGCTGGAAGTTGAGCTGATCAGGACTGTCTGATGTTTGGCAGAGGGACAGAGTGATACTGGAAGCAGTCAACAAGATATCTAAAATCAAACAGCCTGACTTCAAAGCTGATTACATCAAGTGGTGGCAAATGGATGCCAAGATAAGCCGGAGTTTCCCTTCCTTGTTCAGATTGACATGCTGGGGAAGAAAAAAGGGCATCCCTGTAGATAAAGGACTTGCACTGTTTTCTTGATTTTGACTAGACATAACAAAAGTCAAAGCAGCAGCAAATTGTGATTAGGCTGAACAAAATTCCCCCCTCCTTCTCCAAAGAACTAGAAAAAGAATGCTTTAAAAAGCACTTTCTGCTGTACCACAGACACAAGCAAACTGCAAGAGGATCCATGCAATATTACTGTACATTGTGATGCAAACTCCTCACTCGCACACTTGCGTGCAACACTTCAACACCATTATGAAAGGGAAGAACTTGCCTTCTGACATCACAACATCCTTTTATCATTTTGATGATAAGAAACATACATTCTGGTTGATGAATGCTGCTTTCGGGACATTTTGCTGCATAGGTAAGAATCTAGTTTATACAACACTCTAAACTCTAAAATTGAATTGTTCAGTTATTAGAATAGAATGAGCTGGAAGGGACCTTGGAGGTCTTCTAGTCCAGCCCTCTGCTCAAGCAGGATAAACCTACAGTACATCATTTCAGATAAGTGACTGTCTAGACTCTTCTTAAAAACATCCAGTAATGGAGAACCCACAATTTCTGGAGGCAAGCTGTTCCACTGGTTAATTATCCACACTGTTAGGAAGTTTCTTTTTAATTCCAGATTGCTTCTCTCTTTGTTTAGCTTCCAGCCAGTGGTGGGTTCTGGATTCTGTTCCAACTGGTATGGTTGGAACAGCCCCGACATCACCCACATGCATGCGTGTGGCACGCGCACATATGTGCACAATGCATGCATGCATCCTACTGTCAGCGAGGCTTCCGCAAGCCTCCGTGACGCTCCAGCTGCTCAGTGGAGCATTGCGCAGGTGCTTTATGCGCCATGCGTGTGCGCGGAAGCCTTAAAAGACAGGTAAGGAGCTTGGGCGGGCGGATGGGCCCTCCAGAGCACCGTACCGGAATGGTATCTGGTTCTCCGGGCTGGCTCTGGTATGCCTGTACCGGGGCGTACTGCCTGCAACCCACCATTGCTTCCAACCATTGTTTCTTCTCCTGCCCTCCAGTGCTTTGGAGAATAATTTGACTCCCTTCTTTTTTGTGGTAGCCCCTCAAATACTGGAATACTGCTATCATGGCACCCCTAATTCTTCTTTTCTTTAGACTAGCCAAACCCAAATCCTGCAGCCATTCTTCATATGTCTCATGTCTTTGATCATCTTAGTTGCTCACCTCAGAACTTTTTCCAAAGTCTCAACCTCTTTTTTGTACTATGGTGACCAAAATTAGTTGCAGTATCCCAGGTGTGGTCTTATTAGAGTTTTATAAAGTGGTACTAATACTTCACATGATCTTGATTCTACGCTTCTGTTTATACATCCCAGGATTGTATTTGCTTTTTTGACTGCTGCTGCACACTGCTAGCTCATATTTGAGTGATCATCACTAGGACTCCAAGGTCACTCCCACAGTTACTGTTTTTGAGCCAAGTCTCACCTAATCTGTCCTTACACATTTTATTTTTCCTGCCAAAATGTAAAACTTTGCTTTTCTCCACATTGAAATTCATTTTTCTGGATAGGGTCCATTGTTCAAATTTCACTTTGGATCCTGAACTTGTCTTCTAGAGTGTTCGCTATTCCTAACACCATTGATTAACATGTTGTGAATTCAACCTTAGGACTTATAAATTGCCATAAACTTTGTGGCTTATCATGATGTAGGATTCTGAACAATTGCTTATGCAATAAATCAGGACTATGCAAAGTCAGTCAATATGCTAGATACTACTCTGCACCTACAACTTATTTCTTTTTTATACCATCTCCTACTCCAGAGTATGCTTCATTATGCTTGTACCTATATGACATTTTAGCTGATAGGTCTTATCCTCAAAATCTGTTGCTTAGGGCAGCTGCAAAGCCACATGGCTTCTTTAGACAGTTATGAGGTGTATGGTTGTAGATTGACTTCATCCAGGAAGTGAAGAATTGTTCAGCTTAATTGTTCAGAGTGGTGTAGCTGAATAATAAAAATTACAGAATAACGGAATTGAAAGGGACCTTGGAGGTCTCCAGTCTAATCGCTGGATAAAGCAGAAGACTTTATACCATTCTTAATAATCTCTTTTTTAAAAATCTGCAGTGATGGAGCACCCACAACTTCTGAAGGCAATCTGTACCCCTGACTAATTGTTGTCACTGTCAGGAAATATAGTTCCTTAGTTCCAGTTGGATCTCTCTTTGATAGGTTTCCACCATTTACTTTTGTAACAGATTACTGCGTGTAATTCTTCCTTTCTTGAATTTCATCTAATAAAGGAATAATATCACTTGTAGGCACCTTAAAGACTTTCTTGTATGAAGCCTGAAATGGATTCTATTGCACTTTATGAAGCTATGAGCACTGATGAAGTTACCTTGTTTGGATAATGAAATGTCTGCAAAATAACAAGCAAGCTCAGAGAGTACCAAGGACCCCTCAGCTGTGATCTTGGAATACTAGACATCAGCTATACATTTCACAAATTTATACTGTGTGCTCTGAATCATAGAACTAGTACTATCACCTGCCGCCTTCTCTCAAGTAACTTGCAGAATTGGCAAATGTCTTTCTTATACCATAAGAAGACTTGAATATTGGATGCTATATCTTCTATGTCAGGAATGTTTTAATTAGCAAGCTTGCTAAATGTGGCCTGAATAGTATGCAGTGGAGTGTTATTGTAAATCTAGAGCTATCTCAAAAACGATATTGAAGGTTTTTCCTCATAATATTGGAGGGATATTTTATGTGAACTTTGAATATCACTAGATATTATTGGCTTTAGACTTGGTTCCAATATGGTTAGACATTTTTATTAATGACTTGAAAGATATGGTAAATGGAATGCTGGTCAAATTTGCAAATTATATGAAATATAGAAGACAGAAATAAAAGTCAAAATAAATTTGATAGGGTTGAAAAACAATAGAATTTCAATGTAATGTTACTTAAGAAAACAAATCTATCCAGTTTAGGAATGTGTATATAATAAATACGGTACATACAATCAATACATATATATTCTATTTATTCTGCAGTGGTCCTATCCTTTCCTTAAAAAAATAGTGTATTGCATTTTAATCTGTATCAAAAAGAGAAAGGAAACAACAAGCATACACCATAATAAATAATAATTCAGAAAATAAAATGAAGTAATCTAAAAAGTAATTAAAGTTTAGAAGAAAAGTAAATGAAAACATTTTTAAAAATTAAAACAAATATACATACATACATACATATATAGTAAGACTTAAGTTTTAAACAACAAATTAAATCTTAAGCATATGAAATAATATCAATCAGATTTCCTACATTTGTAGACAGTGTAGGCTAAGGTGACCAGATTTTCAGATTGGTAAAGAGGGACACCTTTGACCGGGGGGGGGGGTCTTGATTAAAATTTTTATATGGAGCAACAAAAATTTTCATATAATGCAAAAATAGTATTGCATTTTTTTTATTTCAACATAATTACAATTTACAAATATAAATTGTAACTGTTGCCAAACATCAAAATTTTGATCACATGACCATGAGGATGCTGCAATGGTCACTAAGTGTGAAAATGGTCGCTAAGTGTGAAAAATGGTTATCAGTCACTTTTTTCAATGCCATTGTAACTTTGGTCACTATACCACCTTTCTTGCCACAGTTCTTAAGTGAATAACTGCAGCTGATAAGTTAGTAACATAAGTGAATCTGGTTTCCCCATTTGACTTTGTCAAAAGGCAATTAAAATGACCCCAGGACATTGAAACCATCATAAATACGAATCTGTTGCCAAAAATCAAAATTTTGATCGCGTGACCATGAGGATGCTGCAACGGTCGCTAAGTGTGAAAAATGGTCATCAGTCACTTTTTTCAATGCCATTGTAACTTTGGTCACTATGCCACCTTTCTTGCCACAGTTCTTAAGTGAATAACTGCAGCTGACAAGTTAGTAACATAAGTGAATCTGGTTTCCCCATTTGACTTTGTCAAAAGGCAATTAAAATGACCCCAGGACACTGAAACCATCATAAATACGAATCTGTTGCCAAACATCAAAATTTTGATCGCGTGACCATGAGGATGCTGCAACGGTCGCTGTGTGAAAATGGTCGCTAAGTGTGAAAAATGGTCATCAGTCACTTTTTTCAATGCCATTGTAACTTTGGTCACTATACCACCTTTCTTGCCACAGTTCTTAAGTGAATAACTGCAGCTGGTATTTTGTATTTTGGATAGAATCTTTTTTTAAATAGTCTAAGACAATTTAAAAAAAGAATCCACACAGAATAAATTGAAGTAAAACATTTCAAACTATTCCACACAGAATAAATTGGAGTAAAATTATTTTTAAAAATTCTATGCACAATATATTTCAAAGTATTGTGCATAGAATTTTTAAGAATGGTTTCACTTCAATTTATTTTGGATAGAATCTTTTTTTAAATAGTCCAAGACAATTTAAAAAAAGAATCCACACAGAATAAAACTATTTTAAAAAATCCTATGCACAATAAATAAAATATTATTTTAAAATACATTAAAAAAATAAAAGAAAATAACCCAGCTCACTTACCAGCAGGCACAAGTGAGCACTCCAAGTCAATCCAGAATGATATAGATGTTAATACAAAGAACTGTGCAAATTAAAATGGTGAAATTAGTTAGGGAAATATTTTTCAAAGAAACTTTGCCACCATTTTTCCCACACGAGCCGACCTCCAACCTCCGTGCCCCTCCCCTCCAGGAAATCCAGGAAGATACAGTCCTTACTTCTCTAGCCAAGTATTTCCTGCAGCTCTATGGTACTGGGTCATCTTTTCTTATAAAATGAGGTAAAAGGGGTGTGTGTGTGGGTCCGTTTTGTTGCTTTAATGTTTTAATATCTTCAATGAAAGTACTGAGACATAGAGAGGGATTAGACAGGGTGTCTTTTGTCTTGCCTGGTTAGCATTTCTTAAGCAAATCCACTGGCCTTTCCACATGAAGCCAGAAAATCGGGACTTTTTAAAAATGCCCTAGGACACGGGACAAATTGTTAGAAATCATGACTGTCCCGCCGAAATCGGGACGTCTGGTCACCTTAGTGTAGGCATGTCCATCCAGGATTTTAATTTGGGTATACTAGAGTTTTTCCATAAGAATAAAGCAATCTTCTTTGCTCCTCATCAATAAATACACAGTTCTTCTTTATCTGAAAGGTTCTAAAGTTTTAAAATAGAATTTAACATCACATTCTCATCTCCGGCTTATGTGCCTTTCCTAAATACTTTATTTACAATCCTATAAATGGTAAAGCAAATTATGTCAATGTAAAACAAGTCAAAACCCCTCCTCCTATATTTCCTATGTGTGTCTGGCATATATGTTAGATAGAGGTACAAACCGAGTCCTTGCTGTACATTTTCTGGTGTATGCTTTAAAAAGAAACTTTTATTGAATTAATTTTATCTTAAGATCACAGATCACTAATTTAACACTCTAAAACTCTACCTTATTGTTTTGCTATAATAAAACATTCCATATAATTAATCCAAATTATTTGTAAAATACATTTATTTTGCTACATACATACAAATTATCTGTAGATTTAGGAAATTTATTGGTAGTGCTTAATGTTCATTGTTTTCTACAACAAATCCAACAGGTTGGATTCAGTGGTGTAAATGGTGCCATCTGTATAGGTCTTATAGCTACCCTATTGATAATGTCATTTGTGATATGTTAAAGTACAACAAGGATTGGTGATTCTGTTTCACTGTCCAATGGAGGCAAGGAAAAGGGATAAGTGAGATTTCAGTGTGTAATAGACTGGATTTTCTCAACTGATGAAAAAGAACTCTGCATTTATTCTTCAAGTATTTTAAGATCAATAAAGCCATATCAAGGAATATTTAGGGAAAGTAGGATGCAAGCTTGTTACACTGGAAAAATAAAATAGTGAAAAGATACCTATAGATATAATATGGACTTGTCCCACTTTTCAGTATAATTTCTGTAATATTTGTTACTATCTTTGGGAACAAAATAATAGAATAACAGAGTCAGAAGGGACCTTGTAGTCCAACCCTCCACCCAAGCAAGAGACCCTTCACCAGGGGTATAAAACTCAAGGCCTGCAGGCTGGATCCGACCCACGGGTGCTTAAATCTGGCCCACGAGGCTGGCCTGGAAATAGCAAAAGACTAGCCCATGGTGCCTCTTGCAGCCAGAGTGCTGCAGGAAGCCATCCAGGCCAAAAATGGGGTGCAGAGGGACACACCCACATCCATTTTTGGCCAGCAGGGTGCTGCAGGATGTGTCCATCCCATCTCCCTCCCTCCCCTGGCTGGCCTGCAAGGAGAACTACAATGCTGATCTGGCCCTCGAAGAAATCCAGTTTGACACTCCTGTCCTATACCATTTATGACAGATGGCAGTCCAGTCTCTTTTTGAAAGCTTTCAGTGATGAAGCTCCCACAACTTCTGAAGGCAAGCTGTCCATTGGTTGATTGTTGTCACTGTCAGAAAATGCCTCCTTATTTCTAGGTTGAATCTCTCCTTGATCATAATAAGGCAGTAATAAAGATTAAATATGTCAATCTGATATTGAACTATGTATAAGAAATATGAACCTTATCATTAGAGGGAGAATTTTGAACTTATCAAGCAAAATAGCTCATTGGTTACATTGGAAAGGGAATCATTCTGGGTTTATAGTTTGAATTAATGGTGTATGTTTTCTCTTTGCTTTCTGCTTTTCCCCATGTTATTTAGCAACTCAAGTTGGTGAACAGAGTTACTACTCCTTCCTCCACCTAGTTTCCCCACAATAACAATCCTGTGAAGTTTTTTTGTGTATTAACCGCATAAAAATAAATAATAATACACTTCTATTACAAAAGGTTACATTATAATAAGCAAGTTTCTATTGAAGTTGTCATTGATGATACTATTTTCTATTGTTTTTGTGGGATTTTGCTATTTACTATTCTGCCTACTTTCTACTCTGGTTTCATATTTTGAATCCTGTGTTATGTACAGTATATAATACCATATAATACATTCATATTATAGAGGGATATATGTTTTAGTTTCTTGATTCAAATCAGGATAGACTCTAAAAGCTAGAAAATTGGTCATGTTGGCTGGGCCTGATGAGAATTTCAGCCCAATATATATGAAGAAATCAGGTTGGAAAGGTTGTCATTAGGTATGAAGAGAATGACATTTGGGGTTGTTTTGGAACTTGTGCTATGTACAATGTGTTGAAGTCTGATGTATTTCACTTATCCTTATCAGGGTTCTGTAACATAGACTTTGAATGGCTAAGTTATCTTTGTTTAGCTTTCTTTCCTTTTTCTCTAAAATGTGAGTTTCCTGCATTTAGTTCCATGTAGAAGGTCAAGCTGACAATTTAAGCTATTTCATCAGACATTTGACCCTATCCTAATACATTTTCCTAGTCCTAGTCTATCTCTGGCTAATTTAGAAATGTA
Organism: Thamnophis elegans; assembly: GCF_009769535.1. NCBI lineage: Eukaryota > Metazoa > Chordata > Lepidosauria > Squamata > Natricidae > Thamnophis > Thamnophis elegans. The sequence goes on from NC_045548.1 coordinate 25,923,399, forward strand.
CCAGGCTGCTTTATTAATGGACCTGATTTTGAGATGAAGAAACAACTTAACTTGGAGGAAAAATATATAGCAAATATTCTCCCCAATTGCCAGTTGAAAAATTGTACAATTGATTTTTATTTATGTTTTGCTTGGTATTCAAAGGATTAAGCCTCAGATTTCTGACACCAAGTAATCAGCTCATTACCTCCCAGGTCTCCAAAATATTCTGTGGCTACTTGGAGTATTAGGACCAGTTAGGTCTTGAAGGCTAGTCTGGAAAATTTTGCACGGCCTTTCTAAGTTCTTCAGAAATGGCACAAATAAATATTTATGACCTCTCAAATGGTCATGCTGGGTCCAGAAACGTGTTCTAAATAAGGGACATGGAATCTGATATCTCAAATGCTGTTCATTGTGTTTTATTATAACAGAGTTTCTATTTCATTCCCAAATAATTTTGCTAACCTGGTTTGCGGCATAGAAAAGAACAGGAGAAGCTGTTCCTTCTGAAAAGTGTTATCTCCTACTGAAGCAAGAAGGTATTCTTTAAGAGAAAGCTTAGGTGCATTTTCTTTCCTATTTCAGAAGGTTTTGCTTAATGGTCGCTCCTAAATTACAGTGTACCTTGCTGAAGCTGTGATTGTGCATTCCTTTGGAAAACAGAGTTTGCTTAGATTGCAATTTAAATCCAGTCTCCAAACATCTTGCTGCTCTGGCAATCTCATTCAACTGCAGCTATATCAAAGGAGCAATGTGATATCCCTGAAACAGTGTTTTTTTCATGAGATATTTGTTTGCCTGCAGGAATCATAACAAAATGCCATGGTTTTGAAGGAAATAAAATCTCTAGATTAGGCAGGTGCTGAATGGGAAATGTTGCTCGCTTGGAAAATTGTGATTGTGTCAGATGGAAAGGGTAGCCGGTTGGAAACATGACATATGTGGGGGGCGGGGGAGTTTCTCCATCTTTTGTTGCAGTATTGTCTGTCTTTGGAGTTTACCAAGATCTGCAATGTTTGTATATCAATTTTCACCCCTCCCCCCATCTTGCATTCCAAACAGCTTGCACTGGCAGCTACACAAAGTACATACTTATTAGTGATATAAGTCTAGAATTCCATCTTCTGAATAATAATTCATCTGAGATCTATCACAAGGAAGAGACAAAACTGGATCCCAGTTTAAAAACAATGGCAACATCCCTTAGCACCTTGGCAGATGTTCTCTTTCAAAAACAAAAGGATCTGATTTGAAGTAGAGTGGAGGTGTTTCAGGAAAGATAGTCACTGGGGTACAACTTAAAGTTACAAAGCTTCAGGAATCATTTTGCAGTGCTGCCTGCTCACTTCATCTCATTGTCCACAAGTGAATAATAATGTTTATACAATACCATAAGACACAATGAATAATAATTCCCAAGCTGGGCTCCCATTGATTTTTAAAATTTGAGAAATTGCCTCTTTGTGCATTTGCATAAAGTTTTAACAGACTTATGTCAGCTCAGATATATCTCTTCTTCAACCTTGCTTTTCAATGCATCTTTCCATTTTTACGGTGTGCATATGAAGAAGCCCTTATTTGCCCCGGGGAAGGCTACAAAATGAATGAAGAGAGATTCAGTTATTTGAATTGAGCCTGTGAACTCCATATCAGCCAGAGACTGGTGCTGGCAGTCTCCTGATGGTTGACAAGCAAATACTTTTATTTATAACCTGATCCACCGCAGTCAGATGTGACACAGTGATTTACAAGCAACAACTGCAAGGTCAGAAGCTTTATATGCTTGGGAAATAGTAGCCTTTGCAGCATATTTCCTTACATTGTGATGAATCAGGTATATGTAAAAGGTTAAGCAGGACTAAGAGAATAACTAGATTTATTTGAAGCCTGAAATGCTAAATACCTTTATTGAACAATTGTGACCGTGGGTTTCTTAAGAATGAACTATATGTATTGCAAAGACATATATCTTAAATTCTCTGGGAGAGATAGTGCTACTTCAAAATGCAAATTATTAAAATGAAACAGTCACCAGGAAAAAAAACCTCTCTCAATGAAAGTTAGTATATCACAATAGTAGAGTCCTTACTTTAGAACTGAGATAAAAAATGTTCTTCCACCTAAATTATTATTTTTGGTTATTATCTTCTTAAAATCCTCTGATTGTATATGGACTCAAATGCTTAAAGATTTAGAAGCATATTCAGAATATGAAGAACCAAATTGGAACATTTAAAATTGTATCAAAATCTAAAGCCAAATGAATAGAATAGAATAGAATAGAATTCTTTATTGGCCAAGTGTGATTGGACACATAAGGAATTTGTCTTTAGTACATATACTCTCAGTGTACATAAAGAAAAATAAAATAGTATGAAGGTAGGTTATTTCTAATACCTGCACATTTCAGAAGCATAGCATCATCAGCTTCAGGGATATTTCTGAATCTTTCAGGAGGAAAGGAAATGCCTACTTTTGCCAGTAGGAATAACCAGCTGCTTTGTTTGACTGTCAAAAAATGAAAAGATCTTGATGAATAATCATCTGGTTCAAACTTACAATGTCAATGTGAAAATAGAAATTGCACAAACCTTCTCTGAGTCTGTGACAAACTAGTTAAGACACTTGTCCCTTGAAGTATTTAGCAAGTCAAGTCTATGCTAAAGACCTAAATTAATGAGGTTAATCCATTTCCCACCCCCACCTCCCAAAATAGTATATCCCATATAATAAAATTTATACAACGGCAGATCTAGTAAAAATTATGTTTAGAGACTAAAAGATCATGTTTAGTCTCTAGATAATTTCTGTTTGGCTATTTAGATCCAAGACATCAGAATTTTCTTTAACTTTGGGAAAAATATAAGTATAAATATAATCTTTATTGTCATTGTACTTAAGTACAACGAAATTAGTCTAAGTAAAGAGCTATTTCTAGTTCAGTTATCTGGTTCAGCCATCTCTTTATCCATCATTCCAATTAAATAGTGAAGTTGTATTTGAGGAAGGAATTTTTTTCCAAGCAGATAGTTCATCTTTCTACCTTTTCTACCCAATAAATCCTGAACATGTGATGTCACCCAAGATATTCTATCTGGAAATAATAAAAAGCTAATTTTATTGATACAATTCATGGTGTCTGATTCTTGTCTTTCCCGTTTTTCTTATATTCCCGTTTTCTACATTAATATGCTCTCTCTCTCTTTCTATCTTTCTATCTATCTCTTCCTCCCCCTTCCTCTCTCCCCCTCACTTTTGATATACTATAAACTCCAACATCTCTTAGGAGTTAATAATAAAAACTAGCCTTGTGTCCTTTGTCCACTTAGAATCCAGCTGATTCCAATAAACTTTTCAGGGAGATAATCCTAATAAAACCATTACAGAGGTAAGGTATAACCACTAATCCATTCTTAATCAGCCAGTGAGCCATTCATGAGGCCAGGAAACCTGTAGTATTTCTATCTAACAGATCACCTTCAGATCAGAACAAACTATCAAATTAAGCACATGATTTACATCATGGGTTGGCCCTGTTACCAGCTGTGTTAGTTGCAGAATTATCATGGCGGCTATGAATTCATAACCTTTCCAGATAAATCAGCTGCAAAATAGATTTTGAAATCTCCTAATCTTGAGCCAAGCAATCTCTAACACCAATTTTGAGAACAGCTCCATCAGTTGAACCAAGAATTTCACTAGGCAGTAGGGTACACTGACAGGATACTGTGTGTGTGTGTGTGTGTGTGTGTGTGTATGTGTATTAGATTTTTACAACCCCTGGTAAGCCCCAATTATGGGAGGAAGCTAATTGCTTCCATCATCTGTCAATCGGCTCGTCACAAGAGTCCATCACGACAGAAACCCAACGTTTTTTACTGTTGCCTTTGTTATATTTGTGTTTTTTTATTTGTGCTGATAAATAAATAAAGGGAGACTAGTATAGATCTATTTCAAGCTATTTAGCTCTCATCAGCTAGCCATACCCTTACTGGGATTTGAACCTGGGCTATATTACATACTAGGCAGACTTCTTAGCCATTAGGCCACAGGCTCTTATCCGTTATCAGCGAAGCCAGGGTGAAAGGTATCTATTAGATTTTTACAACCCCTGGTAAGCCCCAATTATGGGAGGAAGCTAATTGCTTCCATCATCTGTCAATCGGCTCGTCACAAGAGTCCATCACGACAGAAACCCAATGTTTTTTACTGTTGCCTTTGTTCTATTTGTGTTTTTTTATTTGGGCTGATAAATAAATAAAGGGAGACTAGTATAGATCTATTTCAAGCTATTTAGCTCTCATCAGCTAGCCATATCCTTACTGGGATTGGAACCTGTGCTGTATTGCATCTTAGGCAGATGTGTTGACCATTAAGCCACAGAGTTCCTCTCCTTATCAGATGAGCCAGGGAGAAAGGTATATATTTAAAGTCACAACCCCTGGTATGCCCAAATATGGGAGGAAGTTCACTGCTTCCATTCTCTGTCCATCGGCTCGTCCATCCAGACAGAAACCCAATATTTTTACTGTTGCCTTTGTTACATTTGTGTTGTATTTGTGCTGATAAATAAATAAAGGGAGACTAGTATAGATCTATTTCAAGCTATTTAGCTCTCATCAGCTAGCCATACCCTTACTGGGATTGGAACCTGTGCTGTATTGCATCTTAGGCAGATGTGTTAACCATTAAGCCACAGGTTAATGGCGGCTTAATGGTTAACACCACTGATGGACAGAGAATGGAAGCAGTGAACTTCCTCCCATATTTGGGCATACCAGGGGTTGTGACTTTTATATATATATGTGTGTGTGTGTGTGTGTGTGTGTGTGTATGTATATATATATATGTGATCACTGTAAGTCAGAAACTTTACCTTGGTGAAAACCTTAGTACTTTTTAACCAGATACTCTTGAAGAAAGCCCATGTCAGTGATATGTTAAATTATCCCTCAAAGTTTGTAATAACATCATATTACACTGATGAATTTAAAGTCTTCACATTCTACTTTTTCAGTAATATACCTTAATTCTATAATTTGCAAGGAACCAAAAATCAGTTGCAATAATTGTTTTCACTTTAACTGATGAGATTATTACTGACATGCCTATTATCTTTATTTTCAGTATTTCAATCTCTCCCTATTATAAAACATACTTAGTAGAAGGGTGCAGTGTTTGAAACAAGATGTTGATATCATCAGTCTAAAGATGAAATCTAAAACCTGCAGCATGAAAATCTGTCCTTTTAGTCATTCCCTTAAGCATCTTTTCTCTGAGCTTTTCCTTCTCAATAGCTCTTAGTGAGCACTCTGACAATACATTTTGAGAACGATTATAGCTCTAAGTATAACTTAGGAAATATTGTGCATTTTCCCAAGTGCTGTGCAATGTTGTTTTAATCTCTGTAAATATGAAGCAGCATTATCCATGTTTCTCCTAAGAAATCTTGGAAGTGGCAGACTGTCAATATGGCAGTCAGTTATAGCAACAGAGCTTCCAATTAGGCAGTCAAATTGTGTCAGCTTTGATGGAGAACAGGCAAAAAAGTTTTCAATCAACTCGAAGTTCAAAGCGAGTTAATAGAAGTCTGAATAAATATCACTACAGATATTTTTGTTTAAGAAACCTCTTACAAATCCATGAAAACAACCATCATCAGATGTACCTGAAAAAGAGCATTCATATTACATAGTGGATTGATTACAGGAAACATCTCAGCCCATTTCCAAAATTCGTTTCCATGTGCAAAAACAACTTGGAGGTGGAGGGGGGGGGGTGGCAGCAGATGATGCAAAATGGAACTACTCTATTTTAAAGCCACCACAGTAAGAATTTGGGTAAAATACAAATGCAGTTTCACTGACAAGAATTGAGGGGATCAAGGGAATTGTTACCAAGCAACAAGATTATGATTCAGGGGCACAATGAACATAGTTTTCCCAGTGTTGTGAAGGACATGTAAGGCACATTCTTAGCTCTCTTGAGGCCTGTAAAAAAAAGATTTACCCAAGAAAAAAACTAGATTTTCTCCAACATATTCTGTTTTGATGGCGGCTACAATTTTATTGGGAGTTAGGTGGATGGCTTATGTTTTTGGAAGTGGTTTGCTGTCCCAGCTTGTTTCAATTTAGCTTCTGAATGTTCCATTACCAGGCTACATAACATCAGCAGCAGGATTTTCTTCTCCTATTCCTCTTTAAGTTATAAATGTCTTGTGTGCCAGTGTGATCAGTTGGTTGTGTAATTGTTATTCCTTAGGAGCTATATTTAAATTCTGAATAGCTGATTGGTTCTCTTGTTAATTAGTCGTTCGAATGGTCTGATTTCTTACGTATTCATATGCTGGATCTGGATCAATATCCTTGTTAATTGCTCCTCTGGTAGAATACCAGGCTTCAATTAATTCACGTGTTGTGGCAGGTGCTGGCATGGCCAATGATTGTTCATGAATTCTTGCTTTCAATTGCCTTCCTATTTGTCCCACATAGAACTGGGTACCATTGTTGCAATTGATATTGTACGTGGCAGCCATTTTGGATGTATTCCTTTGATGCAGGGTTTGCTTTTTCTGTTCTGGTTGGCTGTGTATTTTGTTGGGGTTTGGATGACAAGCATTGTATTATGAAATTTTTTGGGCATCCATTGCTGTGGAAAACATTGAAAAGATGTTTCTTTTCTGCTTTTCTTAATGACTTGGTGCTGCAGTGTGTTTCAGTTCTTTTGAAAAGGGTCTGGATGCAGCTCTTCTTGTGTGCAGTGGGGTGATTGCTTGTGAAATTTAGAATTTGGTCTGTGTGCGTGGATTTTCAGTATACGCAGGTTGTTAATTCACCATTATCTTGTATCCTTATATCTAGGAAGGAAGTTGTTGTTCTTCTTCTTCCATGTGTGTAAAACTGATCCCAGTAAATAAGTTGTTGAGTGTCTCTTCTAGCCTGGTATGTTTAATGATGGCAAAAGAGTCATCCACATAACATACCCAAAATTGTGGCTGGATGGTTGGCAGGACTGTGTGTTCAAGTTTCTGCATTACTGCTCCAGGTATCAGGCCAGATACAGGTGATCTCATAGGCATGCCTTGTATTTGTTGATAGATTTTGCCATTGAATTTGAAACTTATTTATTTATTTATTTATTTATTTATTTATTTATTTATTTATTTATTTATTTATTTATTTATTAGACTTATATACCACTTCATAGGGCTTTCAGCCCTCTCTAAGCAGTTTACAAATTTTTTAGCAAATTGAGTCAGCAACTTACCCCCACAGTCCAGGTCCTCATATCACCCACTTCGGAAGGATGGAAGGCTGAGTCGACCTTGAGCCAGTGAGATTTGAACCGCTGAATTGCAGATCACAATCAGCTAAAGTGGCCTGCAGTACTGCACCCTAACCACTGCGCCACCTCGGCTCCTATGTTTTATGAGGCATAACTCCAGAAGTTTCATGGTAGTGCCAGTGGACATGGAATGTTCTTTAAGTGTCTTTTTGTTATGGCTTTGATTTTCTTTGAGTAGACTATAGATGGTTTGTTTGGCCAGGTCAATGTTGATAGATGTGAATAATGTGGTTACATCAAATGAGACCATTATTTCTTTGTTTACTTTGATGTTTTTAATTAATTGAAGGAATTGTTCCAGTGAGTTTATAGAATAAGTTGAATTGTTGTTGAGATAGTGAAGTCTTTATGGTACTATCAGCACACCAGGCATATTCCAGCATTTGAAAACAAAAATAAGGCTAAAATAATGTAACAGTAAAACTCTTTGAGTTAAAGTCAATCCCTGAGAATTTCAGGACTTGGAAGTGCCATTGTTTGCTAGGATGGTTTTTTGATCTCTTGGTGCAGCCTACAGTTCTGGAATTTCTCAGTGCTTTCACATTCAAGTGCTAACCAGGTCCAACAACTGCTTAGACTTTCAAAATCAGTAAAGATTGGTTAGGTGTTCAAGATTAGCTAAGTATTGGTATCCAGGTAAACAAAGAACAATAAAAAGGCAACCAATTCTAGCCTGCCTCCAAATGCATTACCTTATTTCAACTATTCAGAAAAATGACAGATGGAGGAAAGAGATTTCCCAACTCATGTTAGTGGAAGGATAACTTATCCTTATGATAAATTTGAAAAAATTGTTAAAATATGACTGAAAGCAATTGGCAATAGTGAAAAAGTCTCAGCCTGGGAATTACATAGTCTCCCAGAATTATCAGTTGAGCTGGGTGGCTATACAAAATGATAAATAAATAGACAGTCCTTGTATCTTGTACCAGTTAGCTGCCTAGATGCTTTTCTGTTACCAAGCATAACTTCTGTACAGTTTTTAATAGGAAGTAGGAAAGGAAAACTACAAGTAGTCCTCGACTTACAACAGTTCATCTAGCAACCATTCAAAGTTACAACGGGACTGAAAAAAGTGACTTATGACCATTTTTTACATTGATCTTTGCAGCATCCCCATGATCATGTGATCAAAATTCATATGCTTGGCAACTGGTCCATATTTATGACCATTGCTGTGTCTCAAGAACATGTGATCCCCTTGTGTGATCTTCCCACAAGCAAAGTCAGTGGGATGCCAGATTCACTTAACAACAACTTACTAACTTATCAACTGCACGCAAGAAAGGTCATAAAATGGGGCAAAACACTTAACAACAGAAATGTTGGCTCAATTGTGGTTGTAACTCAAGGACTAGCTCAGTGCTCCTCAACCTTCCTAATGCCGCGACCCTTTAATACAGTTCCTCACGTTGTGGTGACCCCCAACCATAAAATTATTTTTGTTGCTACTCTATAACTGTAATTTTGCTACGGTTATGAATCGTAATGTAAATATCTGATATGCAGGATGTATTTTTATTGCTATAAATTGAACATAATTAAAGCATAGTCATTTATCACAAAAACAATATGTAATTATATATTGTGAAATATTTATTTCTAATTACAAATAAATGAAATTTTGTCTGGGAAGTTTAAGAGCAGGGTCCCAGCTTTAAGTGGTAAGAGTGCCTTTCTTTTAAAAAGAAAAAAAGGAAAGAAAAACAAAACAGCCACCAATTCTTTTTTTCTTTCTCTTTCTCTCTCTCTGTCTCTTTCTCTCTTTCTCTTTCTTTCTTTCTCCCTCTCCATGGATTTCCCACCCGCTACTGGTCCCGTTGTTGCTGGAGCGATTTTTGCTAAATCTGGTGTGGCTGCGGGACTCTTGCCCCGCTGAGAGCTTCACTGGCAGCTGCTTCTTGCCATCACTGCTTCGCTGGATTCAGCAAAAGTGGCTCCAGCAGCAACAGGACATGCTTGAGGAAGGGAGAGCCGGAACTGACTGCCTGGGATTGTGTTTTGGCCACTGCTGTGAAAATGTCTGTTTTCCAGCTGCAGAAGGGAAGGAAAGAAGCCAGTCTTTGGAAAGAACCTCCCTCCCCCTCCAGAGAGCCCATGCCGTAAGACAGGAGGGGACGGGCTGGTTTGAATGTGGGCGAGCGGGTGGTTTGGGGCTAGCACCTCCTTCGCTCATTTGGGCAGGAAAAGAAAGAAAGGAGACTTGTGATAAAGCACGCCTGCCACCAAGGGCGAAGGGGAGCACCTTCGCCCTCGACTATTGCATGCCTCCTTTCTCCACCCTCCCGAACTAGCAAAGAAGGCAGGCCTCTAAACCACCCGCTCGCATTCAAACCAGAGAAGAGGGAGCAACCCACCCCCGGTCTGTCTGTCTCACTCACTCACTTAATCACTCACTCTTAAAAGTACCTGGCAGTACACTTGGAGGGCTTCAGAGAGCTTTGGAGAGCTTTGGAGGGCCGCTTCTGCAGAAGCCCAGGCAAGTGAGAACAAATTCCGCCATTACAAAGTCTCCAAGGCTGTAATTGTATGGGGTGTGTGCATGCACCTATGTTTTCCATGGCGTGGTGCCGTGGCGATGCTCTGCGCAGCCGGCGATGACTCCGAAGCCCATCCGTGGGGATTTCGAGGAACGCGACGGGGAGTCTAAAATTTAGAGTTCCAATGGTCTTAGCGATCCCTGTGAAAAGGTAGTTTGACCCCCAAAGGGGTCACGACCCACAGGTCGAGAACCGCTGGACTAGCTGTACTCGTGAAAAACTTCGCCAAGAAAACTACAGGGATTTGTTCGGTCACCATGATTCAAAATATGCTTTTTTATTAAGAAGACCAAGAGTTGATACCTCTGAAGATAGCTATAGAAATAAAGAAGAACTGAATAGGAAAGGAATGGATAATAGGAAGGGAATTAGCAAAACAAGACTAACAATAGCAGGATTTTTCTTGCTGGGATTAATGCAGAGGTGGGTTCCTACCATTTCGGACTGGTTCGGCAGTAGTATGCCTGCCTAGGTCACAGAACTGGTAGTGACGGCTGCCTGGTCATGCCCTCGAACCAGTCCGCCTGCTCAGACACTTGCCTTGTCTCGCCTTCGCCATATGCATCCACTGCTTCCACCTGCCTCTGCCAAAGGCTGCCTGCCCTTCAGGTTTTGGTCCGCTTATTGGTTCTGGGAGTGGGGGGGGGGTGGAAGTGAAAGCAGCCCAAAAACCAGGCAAAACCAGCCCATTTTTGTCCAAAAACCGAGCTATTTTTGCTTGGTTTTGGTCAGCTTATTGCTTCTGAGAATGGGGTGGTGGTGGTGGTGAAAGGAGCCCAAAAAATCAGGTGAAAATGGCCCATTTTTCACCTCCCCCACCTCCTGAAGATAGATAAACATAGACAGAGAAAGAAAGATAGAAAATGAAAGAAAGAAAGAAAGAAAAAAAAAGAAAAAAGAGAAAGAAAGAAGAAGGGAGGAAGAGACAAAAAAGAGAGAAAGAAAGAAAAAGAGGGGGAAAAAGAGGGAGGGAGGGAGGGAGGGAGGGAGGGAGAGAGAGAGAGAGAGAGAGAGAGAGAGAGAGGAGAGAGAGAGAGAATAGAAAGGAAGCACCACAACCTCTGGCACTAGACATAGCTTCAGAAGACACTTTGAAACAGCACAGCAATCTAGGGCTGGAAGCCATCTTGAAGGTGATCTAGTCCAATCCCCTGCTGCAGCAGGAAACCTTACATTGTCTCAATTATTTTGGTTTCTCTAACAGAGAGGAAAATTGCCAGAAAGGAGAAGGAGTTTACTATGACAAGGCTGCCATGCAGAGGAAGGGATACCTTGACTTATGACTACAACTGAGCCCAAAATTTTGATTTTACTCAATCCATGAAATTTCCTGGTTCTAACTGTCATGTGCAAGCTAGGGAAGACCATCTGAAGGCATGTGTAATGTTTTAATGTACAGATGTTATAGTTAAATGTGTGGCAGAAAGTGACTTTGGGTGTGTTTTTCCAAATGAAGTAAGTTAGGCTGAATGTGTGTAGTTTTAGAAGAGCTGGTGTGTTTGTGTGTGTGTATGTGTATGTGTGCACAGATATATAGTAGGTAATGTATCCTTTTGTGTGTCTATACACACTCTGTAATATATATGTACACATATGGCATATGTACATATGTTTAAATAGTATATTTTGCATGTTCAGAAGTAGTAAATAAATAGAGAAATTGTATCTTGTTGAGGCCTTTGAGGATAGGATAGGCAAGGCGCCCCTTGATGTGAGTGATGTCAAGTTGGCCACGCACACCCAGTCACATGACCAACTATGTCCACCCAGTCATATGACCAACCAGCTATGCCCACCCAGTCACATGACCAATCAGTCACATGGCCAATAAGCCATGCCTACTGTCACATGACCAACAAGCCATGCCCACCAAACAAGCCACGCCCACAGAAATGGTAGTAAAAATTTTTTGAAACCCACCCCTGGATTAATGAATAGACAGAAAAGAGTCACGTAAGACTGTTTTTATATATGATCGCAGCTGTGACATTACTATGTGCACAAAAATGAAAAGAATCTGATATACAGTACTTACAGTGGAAGAATGGATGATAGATTAGAAAATAAGCAGAAATGGCAAAATTAACTTATTTAATTAGAGATGATCAACACCTATATTTTTGGTCAGCAGAAACCCTTTATGGACATTTTGCTAAAAATACAGAGAAATAAACATGAAATTTACCTATCTTTTTAGAAAGAAGGACAGTATAATGTAACCTTAGAGAGAGATAAAATATAAACATATTTACAACAGCTATGAAGAAGATTGGAATTCACTTCAAATATTTCTTTTTCTTTTGTGTCTCTTTTTCCTATATTTTTTCACTCTGCACTATTTTTCTTTATTAAGACTATTTCTTTAAACTGTACAGTTTTTTATCTTGTTAAAATAAAAAAGTGTGAATTTAAAAAGCTAGTCATTCATGCTACTTTCACTAACTTTCAATTTGCATTTGTCAGAATTAGCAATGTTATTTCAGCACATGTTTTTGCTTCTGAATCCAGATACATGTTAAGAAGTTACAAATATGCCTATTATAAAATTAAGCCACTTTTAATAACTAATTTTTATTAAATCACACATATTTTTGAAGAAAACATTTAAATATGTACCACCTAACAAAGCGGTTCAGATTGAATGTGGTTGAAATATAATTATTTTTTTCATTTATCTATGAAATTAGCTTAATTGCTTTTAAGTAATCAACTCCCCCCATTTTTGGCAATACTTACCCTTAACAATGTTAAATTAATACATTACATCTTTTATTTGATGTTTTATCAAAGAGATGTCAGCTACTTCTATCAAGTGCAGACTGTGTGACCAGAAAAATAATAAAAAGTAATTTGAAAGAAAAGATTTTTTAATATGCATGACAAAGGCATTAAACAAGTGACAGGCTTGCTTGGCAGAAGTAAAACAAGCTAATAAGATGCTTAAGTAGATTAGTATAGTAGAGAACATTATTATTGTATTTCAGTGATGTTATGAAACATTTAAAATAAAATAGTGAATCTCTTCTGGTCTTGACAAGCCATAGAATGCCTGATGATGAAAAAAACTTATAAGAGAATTTTAATATTTTAATTCTGAGGTTTCTGGCTATAAGACTTTACAGTTAGGTGGAATGAAATTGGTTCATATTAGAGATTTGTCCTAAACTGCCAACTGAACTAAAGGGATTTAAGAAGTTTATTCCATAAATATAACATTGTGTTAATCATTTCCCATGGTTATCCATTTTTTAAATTGAAATTATGTATTCATACTCTTTTGTAAGACAAAGAAAGCCTTCACTGTGAAACTGACTATTGTCTGGTCAGTTTCAGACAGCAGTGGTGGAGGATTGTAATTAACCTAGTAAGGTCACAAAGCTGAATTTGTTAACTGTTTAGGGACATGTGTTGGAAAGAAAAATAGCTGAGGAAGAAATAGCTTGTTTAAGCAATGTCTTTGCCCTGGAAGGGGTTGTCCAGGGAGAAAAAAGAGGAAAAATAGGTCAGCTACAGGACACTGTGGAGAAGATTTTATGTGAATGATCTCCCTCCCCCTCCCTCCCTCCCCCCTCCCTCCCCCCCCCTCTCTCTCCTTCTCAGGCATGTTGTTTGCCATCACCAATTGCAGTCATTAAATGAAGGCTATTTATACTGATATAAGATAACATTAAGGTATTTATCCTACTATCCTGTTGGAAATTTTTAATTATGGCTTTTTAAATGAATATTTTCCTTATTTTTTTAATGATGCTTTTTACAGTGATTTCCAAAGGCTAATAAAGTCCCTGCTGATGAGGCGAACTACCATTTGAACTCATTGTAGATGCTAATATTTTGATAACGTCTTTGGTCTGAAAATTTCCAAATAAATTGCCTTCATCATGTAAGATCAAGTTTTATAAAAGATCTTTGAAACACAGGATGACATCACATTATTAATTAATATAGTAGATATTCAGTCTGATGCACTGAATTTAGTATTGAGAGTTTTGCTTGATGTGTAGAAAGTATTTCATATGATCTAGTTTTAATATCACAGAATAGGTATTCCTCAGAAGATCTCTACATTTGTCAACATTTGGGGTTAACATTTCCAGTTGATTGTTTTCAGGTCACCTTCGATACTAATAACCTTTTGTGGTGAGAATATGTGTTGCCTAAATAAATGTTACTCTTAAACCAATATATATTTTGAGTAATATGCACATGTTAATAAATCACATGTTAATATGCCCACTGAATTCCTTAAACAGATTAATAGGATACCAAAAAGCTGTTAGGGGAAGGAAAATTTCCAGGTTTTCTTTGTTTAAACTGTAATATTATTATGAAGGAGGAGGTTGTAATTGCCCATATTTTCAACCTTTCTATGGGGTTGATGTCTTGATTTCTGTTTCTTGAAAGACATTTTGGATGTTGTTGGATCTTTGTTCTTTCTCCCATGAGAAATTGACCATTACAGATAAAATTTTCTTTTCTCAAAAAATAGCATTAATATCTAGTTCAGCGTATATTCAAGAATAGTTCTAAAACAAATGTAGTCAAACACAATATTTTCAATTTCTTAGAACTACTAAATGACAGCATTTTAAGATAAAATATCTTTTGAGTCTTGTCTAAAATTATTATTCTTGGAGAAAGCTTTCTCTGATTAAAATCTTATAGTTTTTTATTCTGTTTTTATAAACATAGATACACTAGCAATTTATAGGAAAAGCAGAATAAAGAGTTGGGATATCCTGTTTTTACAATGAATGGGTGTGTTGAAGAATATAAAATATGTATCTTTTGATCTGAAGATGAATTTCATTCAGCAAAAGATTCTCTTTCAAGATTCTCTGGATTCCTCAGAGGATATTTAATAAGGGATGGATTTTATTCTCAGTACATTGGAAGTGTAAAATGATGAAAGGTACATTGACTTACATGTTTGGGACCTCCCCTATGGTGCTCCCAGTTTACTCAGTATTCATAAATATGTTAATATGTTATTGTAAAGGAAAGTAATCGTGTGAGAGTTATTTTTCATACTATAACAATGAATGCGTACAGATTGATCCAACTTCACAAAATAAATTCCTTTCCTTGACATCTAAAGATTTGAGCAAATGGAGAAGAGGATTGTTGCCTTAGGTCAACAAACTTAGCAACGTTAAGAAGTGTGGACTTTAATTCCCAGAATTCCCCAGCTAGTATTTGGAACTCACTGGAATTCTTGTTTTGTACCTCTTTTCTAATAAGAAAATACTCTATGATATGCCAGACATGGAGTATAGCTTAAAAAAAAAATGGGTACATTGATGTAAAGGCTCTGTCACATCCAATGTTACATTTTGAATTGGTGAACTATATTTATGCTCCATGTATGAATCGCTATGTATTGATATGGCTTGCCAATATTTGTTTGTGGTCAAAGTTCACTTTGTTTTTTTAATAAGTGAGTTATTTTCTTATTAATCACTAATATGTTATGGTTGTCTCGTTTGTTGTGTTTTTGTCTTTATTATTAGCATAAAATAAATAAAATAGAGCAGCTAAATGTATGAAATTCTAACTCTCCCTGAAAATACATTAACATGTCTTCACCTCTTTGCACTAGTATTCATACATAATTACAACCATGTTGGACAAAGTATGGAAGAGTGGCTCAGATGTAACATGATGAATGCACAATAGGAACTTTTCAGGCTCTGAAAATAATGCTAAACTTAGCCTAGAAGCTCATATTAATTCCACCCGAAGCAACATTGCCAGGCACAAATAAATTATAATGCCATTTTGCAGTCAGAACTGGTATGTGCATCTTTAACATAATGTGAAATGACCTTGTTCTTTATAACACTTGGGGATACTGATTGATCTCAGGATTTCCATAATGTGTAGAAATTTCTATTGCTTTCAGAACTAAAGATCAAATAAAACCTTCTGCCATCCATCTTCATTATACAAAAAGTAGCAACTCCTCTATGGTGCAATTTTCAACATGCCACAGAAAATAGAAGGAAAATCCAAGTTGGTCCTATGAAAACATTATGGGAAAAACTTTGGTTGAAAAACATCAACTTCTAAAATGTTGTTGGGAAAGTCCTACTGAGACGTTTCCCTTTTTTCCTACCTTTTATTTTAAAAAGTCCTTATACTTCCCCTTTCCTTATGGATCTTATGCCTGTCAACCTTCCTGTGAAGTAGATTGGATATTAGCAAGTTTCATGGAGGAGTGAGAATATACACCAACAGTTCAATTAACTTAACACTGGAACAATACTGGATATCATGTAATCTATCTATCTATCTATCTATCTATCTATCTATCTATCTATCTATCTATCTATCTATCTATCTATCTATCTATCTATATCTGTCATCTGTCATCTATCATCTATCATCTTCCTTCCTTCTCTCCTCTCCTTTTCCTCCTAATTCTTCTTCTTCTTCTTCTTCTTCTTCTTCTTCTTCTTCTTCTTCTTCTTCTTCTTCTTCTTCTTCTCCTCCTCCTCCTCCTCCTCCTCCTCCTCCTCCTCCTCCTCCTCCTCCTCCTCCTCCTCCTCCTCCTCCTCCTCCCACTAAAATCTGTCATTCATGTAGAAGTCACCTATACATAAACTGTTTTCCTATTATCTGTAAATAAGTAATTTAAAAGTTTCCTTCTGGTCAAATGAGGAATCTACAGAATCATCATCATCTGTAGAATTGTTTCCAGGAGGAGGGGATAACATTGCATATCACATCTTCTATGGGAAGGAAAGGAAACTGGAGTTCTATGTTGCTGGGTAGAGAAACTAAGGATGCATGATCTAAATTTGTTCAAATTATCCTATCTTAGCTTTCTCATTTGTTTGGATAATTATTGAATTTTAGCAAAAAAAAATAAAAACCCAACAACACTTTAGTACCAACCCTTTAAAATCTCTAGCTTCTCATCTTATAGCAAGAGCTATTTAAATTTAAGAATTAGACATGAATCACATATGTCCATGGAGAGAAGAGTCTACCTCTGATGGTCCCACTGCTGAATGAGCAATTGCAAAAGGGATTGTACATGAGCATTAGGAGAAAATTGGGGCTCCAGTCAGCAAGGCAATTGAAATAGTTTCAATTTGTTATTTCTTATTATTAATTGTGGCTTAATTTCTTGTTATTAATTGTGGCTTAACAATATGAGACATATCAGAAAGATGTGGAAGAGTAGGAATAGAACATGGACTAACTATTGAAGGAGTAACTAGCAAGAGGAGATACATTAGGAGTCTGTAAGGTGGACACATCAGGACATGAAACTGGATGTTGGCCTTCTTTCTTTTCAGATTTCAGTCAACCAATTTAAGTGATATTGAAGATGGACCTGCTTTTTAAAGCTAAATCAATTGCTTGTAAAACTAGTATTATTCAGAATTTAATAATAGATAAATATACCTACAGTACACAGCATTTGTGACCTGGATGGAACAGGACCAGGAATTACCCTTGCCCATCTATCCATCTAGTTACTCTATAGAATGTCATCCCACTAAGCAGAAACTCTATCTTCTGATTCTATCAGTTTTGAATATTTTTATTATATTGCGGAAGGGATGACAAGATATTTTTTACTGTACTGTACCACTACAGAGTACTGTTTCTAAACGAGCTGGAATAGCATTTGTGTTTATGCTGAAGTTGCCAACTCACTCACTGAATTTACAGATAATATTTTGATAAAGAATTTGTTTGAATAACTTGAATGGGCTAAATGCAAGCCATCTTTGATTTAGCAATAGTTACCCGTGACTTTGGGGTGAGTTGCGGCCGGCATTAATGCTGGTTCAGTGCGCACGTGTGTGCAGTTGCCCCAAAATAGATCTGCACACGAGCAAAACATTAATAAATGGGAAAAAACTATGCCGCCCCGACTGGGGAACCAGTTCGGAGTTGTGGCAGGCCTGGGTCACTGTCGGTTCCGGAGACCCAGGCCGGAAAACCACTACCGAACTGGTCCAAACCGGTAGGAACCCACCTCTGCTGTGAATTGGATTTTGCAGTATTTAGATTACCACAACCTCCTCAGTGTTGAAAAGTGCCTGACCATTGCAGCTGGGGCAAAATGGGATGGCTAGGCTGATAAGTGGCACAAGGAGTCTATACTGAAAGAACTGCATTGGTTGCCAGTTGATCAGTCTTCCCTTAGATAACTTACATTTGTCTGAAGTTTCCAAAATGCTTCATACTGCATGAAAAGTCTCTATTTTATTATACAATATGACAAAAGCACTATAAACAGTTGATTGCCCTCAGATAGGTGAATTGAAAGAAACTCTTTAATATAAACTCAGCCTTTACCCAACCTTCCCAAACCTTTGTGGAAACACTTTATTATGCTTCTCACAGCATTATATGATATATTCAGCATTCCTGCCATGGGTAATCTTGCTCCCAATACCTCCTTCATAATGTTGACCTTTGGGTATAGCATAGAATCTGCCCATTTGAGAGATTGCCTCTTCAACTAGAAATGTACATTATTTCTTATATCAGAAGGAACTAGCCCTTCAGGGAGGTGTGATCTGATAATAAATATGGATCTTGTTCACCAAGCTTTAAAATGTTAATTGATTTTAATGATGTGGATTTTAATTTTAACTGAATTACATTTATTGCTGTGTGTTCTTTTCTGTATTTTATTTTAATTGCCATCAGCTTCCTTGAGTAATGATGTAAGCAAAAAAGGCAAGATAGAGATTCAAAAAATGCAGACAAAATTGTTGACATATCTGCATTATAAATCATATATTGCAGGCATTTTAAAAGGTCAATTCAAGTTCAAAACTACTTTGGTTTATTTCTTTTGGTCTCCTGGTACATTTCAATAATTGACAATATTCGCCTTTAAACATATGTCACTAAATATAAATCAGGGATCTTCATATTAGATAAAATTGATTTTTAGCTGGATAATGAATTACAGTTTGCAATACAGTAAACTTGTTTTTTTGCTTGCTTCTCTTAAATTAAATGGGGAAAAATTCACTCCCCAATTTCTTTTGATTTATAATCTGGGGACCAAGCTAAGCACTTCACTCAGTTGTAGAGATGTAAACAGATTCTTAACCCTACCTTTACTTGATTGGACCTTGAAAAATGCCTGATGTAGCTTAGTCAGGCCTGGCTAATTTACTGATTCTTCTCATGTTTGGTATCATTTGATGCTTGGAAATACAGGGCCAAATTCTGTGGATTGTAGGAAGTCTGTAGTCTAGTATTCCAGTCACTAGTATTAAAAGCAGTCATTCTACTGATTAAAGTTTCCATTCTCCTTCTGGAAAAATTTTTGATCAACTAGACCAAAACAAAATAAAACAAAAGATAAGATGGATAATTATTATCTTTTGCTCCCCACAAAATTTCAGTTCTAGAAACAAAGTAGTGATAAAGACAACCAATTCCACACCCACAAGTTTCTTTAAAAGATACAAATTACTATTCTTTTCTTACATTTATAGAATCTACATAATGAAGAGGTCAAATTGTTGGGGAGGAGAGGATCCTAATTATGTCTGCAGAATAATTAGAAGAAATATAGTATGATAGAATAACTATGAATTAGCCTTTCCAAATCTGACACTTTTCAAATATTTTAGCGGAGTAAATAGATAGTTGAAATTGTATAACAATTGAAAAAGAGCTTTACTTCAAAAATCCAGTTCAGTATTTTCTTCACAGAAGACATATCTCTGAAATACATTTTAAAAATCCACAAACTGTAATTAATGGCTATACAGCCTTTTGATGTACCACCTTTTGTAGTTTTAAGTTATTACATGATCCTAACGAGATACATTTTTAAGATGAATGATTTCTGATGTCCTGGATTCAATTTGGCATGTTAAATTTACCTAAGTTTCTAGGGCAAATATTGATACTTTCAATGTTACCTCTTAAATGCACAAATGCAGAACTTGCTTAAGTAGGTCTCAGAGACCTCAATGAAGAAGCAATTATTGATGGAACTCTTTTGCAACCTGTTGTCTCCAGGCAAAATGGACTAATAATGAAAGATTTATCTGGAGTTAAGTGTTGATTTCTTATATTTCAATAAATGAACTGTCTGTTTCCTTGGCAGCTATTTAGAAATGACCTGTACCAATCAGGTTTCAGGCAAAGGTTCTAAATTACTAATGCCTTTAGAGACAATCCAGATCTAAGAAACATTCTTAGCATTCTCTCTTGCCTTTCTGTTGCTCCATTTTGTAGCTTTCTTTGTCTTTGTATTCTGTCCTGCCTCTGTTTTTGAATGACAGCACAGATCTGTGAACAGGAGAGCTCCCAGACAAATCATATTAACTTAAACTGTAACTCTAAAATTAGTAACATTTTTACTTCATCCTTAGGAAAATGTTAAGGCAGAGACTGGGACCATTGTTTGTAGACTAAACTTTTCAAACAAGTTTCGTAACTGGATAGAGAGAGGAACAATGTTCCAGTGTACTCAAGACAATACAATTGAAAACAAAATGTCTACGCTCCCTTTCTCAAATAATCTTGCCAAAACCATGGATCCTAGAAATTAAAATCTTATACACTCTGATGATATGCCCATGTCACTACTTTGTCCACCTCCTTCTCTTCAAATGTCAGTCCTCAGTTGTTCCATTTGGTGATTTAAAGATTTACATTTCTGGAAGTACATAATTTGTCTCTTGCTCTTATTTACATATTCTTTCCCCTGAATCTAGCATTTCTTTTTTTTCTTTTTTATGAAATCATACAAATTATTATTAAAATATTTTTAAAATGAGAAAAAATAAAATGCTCACCCAAATAAACCTATCAAATGGAAGAGATACTCCTAGTGTAATGATGATAACAGTAATGACACTGGAGAAAGGACTGATAATGCTATTTGAGAATCAGAATCATAATTGAATACAGCAAAATTTTATACAGGATTTTAACTGTTAAGAAGTCAAAAAGTATTAACATCTCAAATTATACCACACAACCTTTGTGTTTACACCTTTAAAATAATTTAATTCGACATTTTATCATTAGACTCCTCAAGATATGTTTGGGTTCCGAGTGCCAACCAGCAGTTTGGTTGAGATTTCTAGAAAATTACATATTCAGATGGTATCATGTTGGAGACATGCATACACTGAGCACAAATATAAATAAAATGTAAACACATAAATAATATTTCAAACCATAATAGCTGAGTGTTTTTTCAGAAAAGTGAGGGCTTTCTGTATTAAAAAATGTGATGGGTAAAGAAAAAGACCTATGCTCTGGAATTTAATGCAAGCAACCAGGCATTGTGTAATGAATGCTGTATGTTATGCCCTTGCTTATCTGGATGATAAATTCAAAATATATAAAAAGATGTGTCCTCTCAAAGCACGCCATTGTGTCCTTCTCCAAACAATCTGAAAATTCTGTTTCGTACTGGTAGTTCATGTTCAATTCTCAGACAGTCAAACTTTACTCAAGTACAAATATAAATAATTGGCACAATAATGATTGGCACAATAACTTAGATAAACTTACAATGAAAACATTGAAACACTTTTTCTTTATATTCTTCAAACAAAAATTGTAAAAATAATAATAATATGCAGGCATTGACTGATCTTTTAGTAGCTACATCCTATAAATGTATAGATGCATTATGTGGCCATAGGTTTTTTCTTCTGCCTATATCACAGGCACTAGTTTACTGCAATCCAGGTTCCTAACAGCCCAACATTCTGTTTTGTGCATTTTTCTCAAAGATCAGTGAATGATTTAAAGATTAAGAGATCCTCTTGTGAAAGCTACTTTCCAGAGTTTTTATGCTGTAGACTTACATGTGACTACATGAAAACACACCGGCATAGTCCCAAGATTGTTCCTTCCATCTAAACTATTTTATTCATTATATTGGATAGTATTTTTTCGAAGAATAGTTGTACCTATAATTACAATGGTAAGTGGCCTCCATTAATTACTCTCCATTGTTCCACCACTTAAAATAGGATTCCTTCTTTGACCAGGCTCATTTTGAAAAGAAATACTGATAAATTATAGTTTCTTGAATATCAATCTCAAATAATAAAAAAATGAACAATAGAATATTCTATTGTTCAGGACAGAATTGAGGGATCATGTGCCAGTCTAAAAAGAGGTAGTGGTAAACAGGATGGCATCACCAAAGTATTATTCAGGCAGACACAGTGACATTTTGGGGTCTCTCGGGAATGTGATAGACTGAAATTTATATGTTTAGCTTATGTTATCAGAAAAATGATAGCCTTGGATTAATTCTCATGTTTTCCAGGGGGAAAAAAGGAGGCATGTTGGTTCCTTAGAGTTTTCTACTAGTCCAGTTAACTGGCTTTTTGATAATAATCAATTTGAGGGTTTATTATAAAGCTGTGAACCAAGATAATGATAGTACCAAAATAATATCCTGCTCCTATTATCCCAGTTGTCATCCCTGGATATTCTCCCCTGAGCATTCATTCTTTCTCCTTTCCCTCTTTTATTAAGACTAGAAATGGTATTTCCTCTTTCTGTTTCTTTTAGCATTTGCACCTTTTTAAAATCTATGTTTCTCACTCTAGGCTGAGCAAAAACAAAATCAAGACAGTTCCTCTGCTGATTTTTATATTGTTGAGTTGTTAAGTTGTGGACTTGACTGTGACATCCAGCCACAGTGCTAAAATGAACAACCATCACTGGTGCAGAGAAGCTGTTGATCTATCAGAAATGTGATTGAAATGTGATTAAGAGGTGGCGCAGTGGTTAGGGTGCAGTACTGCAGGCCACTTCAGCTGACTGTTATCTGCAGCTCAGCGGTTCTAATCTCACTGGCTCAAGATTGACACAGCCTTCCATCCTTCCGAGGTGGGTGAAATGAGGACCCAGACTGTGGGGGCAATATGCTGACTCTGTAAACTGCTTAGAGAGGGCTGAAAGCCCTATGAAGCGGTATATAAATCTAACTGCTATTGCTATTGCTATTAAAAGATTTGACCAAAGTTTTCCAGCTGAACAGACGTGAGGGATGTGAGCTTTGAAGAACCTCACATGAACCCTGTCACAATTAACAAACCAATTCAGAGATCCTTTTTGGATCAGAACCCCAATGGAGGGTGGCCGAAGAAGGGGCAGCGTCTCATCAGATGCAGGTCCCTCGCAGGTCAGATAGTTGCCCTCTGAATTGAAGTAGGGGCGGCAGCATGACAACATGGCTGCACAAGAAACTGGCTTGCAGCCAAAGCAACTGAACAGGAGAGTGAAGACGAGATGAAAGACTGGTAAGAAGATTCATTTAACCCACAGTCATAAGTCAAAACTTGGAAAAGACAAAGAATTTTGAGAGCACAAATAATATTAATAGGCAGATCTGGATTTTGGCAAAAGGGAAGAAGGAAAGGAAAAATGGAGGGTTGAAACACTAGCCCCCCCCAAAAAGCCATTTGTTTGAAACAATTTGGACAGAAAGGGAGAAAGCAGAGAAGTGACAAACCCACTCAAATACAAAGTTTAAATTTGGTTTTGGATTTGAAATAGAAACCAAACATTCTGAGGTGATTTACTTCATCTGAATTTCTTCTAACTAATATATCTTAAGCAACTCCAATTAATGAGAGGTGCAACAAGGGGGAAAAATCAAGGAAAAAGCACTATTTTCTCACTGATAACTAATAACCTAATCTTACCTGTGCGGGAGACTTAATTAACCAACTGTCATAAATCAGAACTTGGAAAAGCAGGAGACGAAGAGAAACATACCCGAGTTTGCCTGTATGCAACTTTGTTCAAATTAATATGTTTTGAGCAACTATAACCAACGAGAGGGGGAATGTAGCAAGGGAAAAATAATAATAAAATCAAGAACTGGGAAAATACAAAGTTTTTTTTCTTTGCAAAAGATCAAGATGGCACCAGCTTCTCTTCCATTTTCACATTAGTTAAATTTAAGGTGGATCAGAACTTTGAAATACCTAAGAACTGTATAACTAACTGCAATTTTGGAACTGGACATTAAGGAAGAACAAAAGACCAAGATGGCTCCCATCACTCTTCTACACAGCAGCTGAATTAGGTAAATTTAAGGTGGACCAGAACTCTGAAATAAGAACTGTATAAATAACTGTAACCTTCGAACTGGACATTATGGAGAGGTGGGAATTTGAAGAACTATGTGAAATTATAAAAAATATGCATAAATCATTAAAATGAAGCCTAAATAGAATTCTGAACTCAGAGAAGCAAGAATTTAAAGAAGAACGGAAGGAAAAAGGGGGGAGGGATAATGAAGAGGTAGAAACAGTGGGAAATAAAAAGCAAACAAAAAAGTTTTTTGGGTTTGGCAGTGGTATAGGGAAAATTGAAAGGGTGTGTGTGTCCCAACAAAAGGAAATAAAAAGCAGACAAAAGATTTTACAAAGGCCAACAGTGGCATAGGGAAAACTGAAGAAGAAGGTTATGCCCCAACAAAGGGAAATATAAAAGATTTCTTTGATGGTGGCTTGGGAAAAATTGAAGAGGGTTGACGTGTCAAAACAAAGAAAAGGGAGAAGGCAGGATTAGAGAAGTGGGACAAAACACTTACTAGGAAAAAAATCAGACAACTAGAAATTGTTATATGGGGAAATATAAAGCTGAGATAAAGGATTTACTCCTAAATAATTGTGTTGCTAACTGATTGAATATAATAATGAAAAAATAATTAAATAAAGGTTAAAATATATGGAATAAGGATAAATATGAAACTGATATGGGGAGATTGTAAAGCAGAGGTTTGTGATTCACTTTTATACATGATAATTAAACTGAGTTGCTAATTGATTAAATATGACAATGAAAGGACAATTAAGCATAGGTTAAAATATATCAAACATGGACATATATAGAACTTCTAAGATGATGAACAAAGTGAGATGTGTACCGCTTGTTATTCTATATAGTAGATTAAGGGAATTGTAATGAACATTGAACAGCAAGGATTGTTATTTATAGACAATTAAGTGTAACCTAAACCAAGATATGCAAAAATGGAGAGGGAACATGAAATATACTTATAATGGGAAACTATTGAGATTTAAAGACAAAATCACAAATTGAGGGCATGTAAGGATGCATAATTATATAAATATAATGATGAGAATAGCTGGAAATTGTAATCAGGTCTACATCTTGGCCAAAATTAGGTGGGGGGGGGGGCGGTTTAAAAGTACAATTACTATATATGTATACTTTTCTCTCTCTCTCTCTTTAAAAAACAGGAAGAAGATATATGTTAAAATTAGATATGTATATTGAAAAGGAATTATAAATACTATCAACATAAAATGGAGCTAGCTCAGAAGCTGAAATACACCAAGTACAATACAATACAATAGCAGAGTTTGAAGGGAGCTTGGAGGTCTTCTAGTCCAACCCCCTGCCTAGGCAGAAAATGAGATAAATGAGATGAAGAGTGTGAAATAGAGTAGGGTAAGGGAAGAAGAGAGGGATAGGAGAGAGGGCAGGGGGGGCAAGAGAAGGAGAGAAAGAAGGAGTGGAAAGGGGAGAGAGGAGAAGGAGAGAGGCAGGGGAAGTAGAGAAGAGAAGGACAACAGAGGGAAGAAAGGGGGTAGAGAAAAGGAGGAGAGAGGAAGAAAAAGTGATGGATAAGGTACAAACATGGTGTATGGAGAGCGGAAGAACCAATAATTGTTTTTGGGAGTTGATGGTAAGATGAATTGATGTAAATATTTAATAATACCATACAATGTTAGCTATGTAATAGTATACATGTTGGTTATATGTTATGAAAATGAAAAAAATAAAAAAAAATTATACAAAAAAGGAAAAGAAATGTGATTAGAAGGTTCAATTTCATAGAACTACAGCAACAGTATATATATGGTAGAGTAATGAAATGCTTTAGGCAGATAATAATGAATGTCATGTTTGACTTTAGTATGTCATAATTGATTTTATTACAATTGTCTTTTTCCAATGCCCCTGGCTCTCGGGAAGTTCGACAATAAAGTCCATAGAAATTTCCTTCCAAGGGGCAACAGGGCAGGCTACAGATTGGAGTAGACCTTGCGGCTTCCCTGGCGGTCGTTTAGCGGCTGCACAGACCGGACAACTGGCAACATAAAGCTCAATGTCTTTTTTCAAAGAGGGCCACCAAAACTGCCTCTTCACCAAATGCAGCGTCTTCACAAATCCAAAGTGACCCGCCAACTTGGAATCGTGAGCCCGTTGGAGAACAACGAGATGAAGAGAGGCAGGGACATAAAGTTTTGCCCCAATCCACGGTAAATCGTCCCTCATTGTGCATTCACCTTGATGCTGCTGGAACCAGTCATCCTGGGGAAGGGCCTGTTTGAGGTCAGAAAGGAAATCTTGAGGCACTTCTACTTTCGAGCGTGCCTGCTGCCGAGTGACAACCGGAGCAGCAAGGCTGGATGCGGGAACCACGGGTTGAACAATACTCAGCTATTTGAAAACAGCTTTGTCTGAAGAGAAAAGTTTTCGAGCATTGTGTGCTACCTGCTCCAACTTGTGACAGTGAAACATGGACACTTATCTTACAATTGGTACAAAAGCTATGAGTGGCAGGATGCCTTAACCAGTAGATCAAACGGCCTCTCTCCACAGACTAGGTAGCAAAAATAAATCACAAACAAAGAAACAAATATGGTGTTGGTTTTTAATTTGCCCAGGTATTGCAATCATTTAAAATTCTGTTTGTAGCAAACATCCAGTAAATGTAAAGGAATAGGACTAGATGCTATTGTGAAAACAATGCAAAGCATTTCAGCTGCAAGTATTCATTGGAATTGGAAGTTGATTTGCATTTCTTTTGTTTTTCCATTCAGGAACATTTTAATGAATAATTTAAGTGGGATAAAGCTAGCTAGAAATATGTGTTAATGTAATTCTGTTGGAATGTTAGTCATATGCAAATTTCAAACACTCAGTAGGTAAATACTCAAACCAAAACCTTTGTTTTACCAAGAGGTACTTGGATATATAATGTAGGGAACTGAATACAATGAACTGTATGAAGGATTATCAGATCAGGAGATATAAAGTACATACATCATAATATTGTGCACAATGTGAAGATTTATATGGTAGCACAGATTAGGCTTCTTGGTGTCCTTAAATTAGCAGCATCCTTAAGCTGCTACTGTTTTAATTGGCATAGTGCCAGACCTCCAACTGTACCACTTTGGGGTATAGGTATGATGCTATTAGATAACACATTAGAAAAGGGGTACTAATCTACAATGTGGCATTCATTGTTTTGACTGTCTTCCCCTCCTCCCCATTTTGCCCTGTGGATATAACTGGTTAAAATGTTGAATCCCATAAATCTCATATGGTATTAGCATGAATAATTATGCTATGGGAATTCTGGGAATGCAGTATCTATGCATTTGGGAAACAACAGGTTGGAAAGTTTATGCTAATGCATATAATTAAAAAAAACACACACAGATAAGCCATAACACTTGTGATCTTCACTGCCCACTTCCAATAAGTCAAGTCAATGAAGAAACCAGCCACCACCTGATATTGTGCTTAATGACTGCACATGATTCGTTAAGAAACCACAATCTGAACTGTCATTGTACACTGAAGATTGCATTTGATTTCATTGTACAAGGTGTAATGACAATAAAGTAAACTAAACTAAACTAAAAATAGTAAGTTCTATATTTGTTGCAATCATGGGGTACAAAGTAACAACCAAAAATGGTTGAAAGGTTTGGAGCTACCGAGACGTGAGACTGGCTTTCCATTCCTACTTAGGCACCATTGGGTTGACTAGAATAGAAGGCTAGCTGCATTCCTACTTATGATATATTATTTTTTTAAAAAACCTTCATTTTAAGAGGTAGTGATGACACGCAATTGGCTTATTAGGAAGCCAAACAGTTCAATCAGAGATCAAGGGTAACTGAAGCTGAATGGCCAGGATGTCTGATATTTTGTAGATCTTGTCTCATATCTACTGTTCACTGATCTGCCTTTTCAGTATTACAGGTCTAATTATATTTAAAAAAACCAGATGGAATATAGGTGCAGCTTTATGGCCCAACTTAAAGCAAGGGGCTGTTTCAAATAAGAATGTATTGGCTTCAATGAAGCTTTCTAATTTCTTTCTTTGTAATTATTGCATTGTTATTATAGCCTAATGAAAGCTGATTTGCATAGGTTGATTTCACGTGTTCTTTACTTGCAGGCAATTTGCTTTTTCCTATTCTTTCATTCCAAATCAAAAATCTATTAAGCCCGAGATTCTGAATCAATATTACTGGTCTCTGGAAGTCATTTCCTCCTTCTTTAGGGGGTAAGAAAAAACAATACTCCTTTGCAGATTCTTCTATTTTTATTGGATTTATAGCTGGCATTTTGCCCTAGGTATACATACAAAACAAAACTGAATCTATGACTTTGTACTGCAAAGTACAAAAACGACAGCAATTGATCCTAGCTTAGTGAAGTACTGGGGCAATCTATAGGAGCACGGTTTTCTTTTTGCATAGTCTCTTTCAAAAATTGTGTCCGTTCAAACCACAAGAGCAAACAGCATGTCAGAGATCAAAGTCATTTGCAGGCTGCTGCTTATTCTTGCAACCACAATGATAAAGTCCCATAGGCTGCTGGTCAAAGACTCACAATACTGGAATTAATTTGCTGGAGGGCATGGTGATTCTGATTTTGCTCATTCTCTTAAACCAAGTTCATTTCTCAGGCCAATGCTTTTTTTGTGATATTTCTGCTCCAGTAGTCACCATACTTTACCCGTTGTAAGGAGTCTTCATGAAAGTAGTATAAGTAAACAAACATTACACCTGACATTGGACAGCAGACACAGCTGTCTTCCGAAACAGATATGAGTGCTTTTACAACATGAACTTATTCTTTGATCTTCAGAGCGGTATCTAAATCTACTTCTTTAGCTATTACTTTTCACTTGGCTCAAGGACTCAACATTTACTAAGCTGGTATTGCCTACTAGGAGTCTGAATTTCTGGTATATCAACTAATTGTTATTTTACACATATGCTTTATGTGTGCATAACAATGATATTTGGACTATGTTTTTCAATATTGGCAGATGGTCACAAACAGATCGTAGTGGATACTGGGTTTTCTTTTTTATTGGCTCTCATAAGATTCCTTCTACAGAGAGGACTCTGAGAAAGATGACAAAACTGATATATTTCTATAAAATCAAGATAATTTATTATAACATATAATTTGTTACTTAAATATGATGGAGAGACAGAGTACATTAAAAACTATATGGTAAAATGGATCAAAGCATTTATTAAGATAAATGCTGATAGGGCAATAATTTATCTGGCTGAACACTAAAAAAGAGAAGCCTTGTCAAAAAAATTTGAAAACTAAACTAAGAATATGCAGCAGTGAAAAAAACCTGACTGCATATATTCACAAAAATGTAATCAAATTTAAAAAGGAATGGTTTCCTTATATGGAACATATTGTATCACAAGTCAAGTTAAGACATTTAGAATATGATTTTTGAAGAAAATTATAAACTAACAATGATAATAAAAATAATAATCAAAATGATATACAAAGAAATGGAGCAAAAATGTCCAAAGTAAAGGATAAAAATTTTCAAGCAGCAATTATAGGCAATCCTAAAGTTACAACCATTTGTTTAGTAGCAGTTTGAAATTACAATAGCATTCAAAAAAGTGACTTTCAACCACTTCTTCAAATTTTAATTGCTGCTGCATCCTCCCAGTCGTGCGATCAAAATTTGGGTGCATGGCACCTGGCGTGTATTTACATTGACTGCAGTGTTCTGGGATCATGTGATCACCATTTGCAACCTTTCCAGCCGACTTCTGACAAGCAAAGTCCATGAAGGAAGCTGGATTTACTGTACTTAATGGCTGCCTAGTTCACCCAAACAACTGCAGTGTTTTGCTTAATAATGGTGGCGAAAAAAGGTTGTGAAATCAGGTGTGACTCACTTAGCAACTGCCTTGCTTAGCAATGGAAATTCTAGTCCCAATTGTGGTTGTAAGTCCAGGACTATCTGTATAACCATAAGACTTACTGTTACTTTATCGCAAAGATAAATGTATGGTTCCAAGCATTCAGTGATTTATTGATTAACATAGATTAGGTATGGGTGATTGCTTTGAATTATGAATTCCATTTATTGATATATGTTTATGTCTGTAAATTTACGGCCTGCCTGTTTTTGTTTCTTTGGTTAGGTTTTTTTCTTCTTTTATAATTTCATGTGTTTTTTCATTGGGTTCCCCCCACCTTTAACTTTAAAAAGATTCCTCCTTCAGGCCCAGAAAAGTACTATGTGACTAATGATAATGATGATAATGATGATGATAATGATGATGATGATGATGATGATGATAATAATAATAATAATAATAATAATAATAATAATAATAATAATTGGATGATTCGTGCCTCATATCTTTCAGCTAGAAAAATTGAAAGATATGAGGCACGAATCATCCAATATAAACAAAATCAGCAATTTCGATCAGATCAACGGCGTTTTTATCAAAGTCTTAATGTAAATGGTGACACCAAAAGTGAAAAACCAGAAAAACAGGCCACAGTTGAATTCTGGAAAGAATTGTGGGAAAATGCAAAGGACTACAACAAGGAAGCAAAGTGGATACATGACTTTGAGAAAACCATTGGCAACAAACAAATGCAAGTATTAGAAATAACAACTGAGATGGTCAAAAATCGAGTTAAAAAGGTAAAGAATTGGACATCACCTGGAAAGGACCAATTACATGGTTTCTGGCTCAAATATCTGACCAGTTTACATGCAATATTGGCCAGGCAACTGAATGAAATTTTACAAAAGGGCCAAATTGATGAATGGTTGACAACTGGAAAAACATACTTGATTCAGAAAGATCCAACTAAAGGAACAACACCTGAAAACTATAGACCAATAACATGCTTGCCAACAACCTTCAAATTACTCACAGGCATTATTGCAGATAACATGATGGATTATTTGGAAACAAACAACATCTTGCCAGTAGAGCAAAAAGGCAACAAAAGAAGGAGCAGGGGCACAAAAGATCAGCTTCTAATTGATAAAATGATATTAGAAAATTGTAAGAACAGAAAAACGAACTTGAATATGGTCTGGATTGATTACAAAAAGGCATTTGACTCACTGCCACATAGTTGGATCATAAAATGCTTAGAAACAACTGGCATTAGCAAAAATATTACATCCTTTACTGAAAAGGCAATGAAACAATGGAGAACTGAGTTGGCAGTAGGGAATGAGAGCTACGGAATGGTTAACATCAAGCGAGGAATTTTCCAGGGTGATTCACTTTCACCTCTTCTCTTCATCATCGCAATGATCCCACTATCAGTAATCTTAAAAAAAATGAAATTAGGCTACCAAACAGCCAAAAAAGCTGAAAAAATTTCGCATTTACTATATATGGATGATTTGAAACTCTATGGAAAGTCAGAAATAGAAATCCAATCATTGACAAACACAGTCCGAGTATTCAGCACCGATATTTCAATGCAGTTTGGCATGGAAAAATGCGCCACTGTATCCATAAAAAGGGGCAAAATCACTGCATGTGAGGGAATTGAAATGCCCAATGGCCAATTAATTAAATGCAAAGAAAATGAAGCCTACAAATACTTAGGCATTCTGCAGTTGGATAACATCAAGCATGGAGAAGTAAAAACTATTGTCAGGCGAGAGTACACCAACAGAGTTAGGAAAATTTTGAAATCTAAATTGAATGGTGGAAATACAATCAAGGCCATAAATACCTGGGCAATACCAGTTATAAGATACACAGCTGGTATAGTTAACTGGACACAAGCTGATTTGGACCTTTTGGACCGAAAAACCAGGAAACTAATGACAATGCACTACAGTTTACATCCACGTGGTGATACTGATAGACTGTACCTGCCCCGAAAATCAGGTGGCAGAGGATTATTACAAGTGAAGCAAACAGTTGAAGAAGAAAAACATGCACTGGCTGATTATTTAAAAGAAAGTCAAGAACATCTATTAATCGAAGTAAAGAACAAAAATCTACTGAAGGCCCAACAGATGAAACAAGAATACAGAAAAGATGTGATAAAATCAAGAATGGAGAGTTGGCAGAACAAAGCACTGCATGGCCAATTTCTGGAAAAAATAAAAGATAAAGTGGACAGTGAACAAACTTGGTTATGGTTAACAACAGGTACATTAAAGAAAGAAACAGAGTCACTAATCCTGGCTGCGCAAGAACAAGCTATCCGCACAAATGCCATTAAGGCCAAAATCGAAAAATCCTCTGATGATGCCAAATGCAGACTTTGCAAAGAAGCTGACGAAACTGTTGATCACATACTCAGCTGCTGTAAAAAAATCGCGCAGACTGATTATAAATTGCGGCACAATTCAGTAGCACAAATGATCCATTGGAATTTGTGCAAAAATTATAATATTAAAACAGCAACAAACTGGTGGGAACATCAGCCTGAAAAAGTCACCGAAAATCAGATGGTCAAGATCTTGTGGGATTTCCGTATACAAACCGACAAAATACTGGCGCATAATACACCAGACATCACACTGGTTGAGAAAAATAAGGTCACAATCATAGACATCGCAATACCAGGTGATAGCAGGGTCGCCGAGAAGGAACATGAAAAAATCGCAAGATACCAGGACTTAAAAATTGAAATTCAACGACTATGGCACAAACCAGCAGTGGTAATTCCAGTGGTAATTGGCACACTGGGTGCTATTCCAAAAGCACTGGAATTACATTTAAAACAGTTAAAAATTGACAAAATCACCATCAGTCAAATGCAAAAAGCCGCACTGCTTGGAT
This sequence comes from Thamnophis elegans, assembly GCF_009769535.1. Taxonomy (NCBI): domain Eukaryota; kingdom Metazoa; phylum Chordata; class Lepidosauria; order Squamata; family Natricidae; genus Thamnophis; species Thamnophis elegans. The sequence goes on from NC_045548.1 coordinate 25,956,124, forward strand.
CTGCACGCATATTAAGAAAATACGTTACGACGTCCTAGGCCCCTGGGTGGGGCCCGACTAGTAACCAATGCCAAATCCGGTGAAACAACTGGCCGCTGTGATACAATTGTATAATAATAATAATATATCCTCCGACGTTACCTTAACAGTTCCTAGGTCCTCGGTTAGGACTCAAGCTGTTGAGTTACCAACCAGCCCCAAAGGCTATGAATCTCACCAAAGATGATGATGATGATCATGATGATGATGATGATGATCATCATCATCATCATCATCATCATCATCATCATCATCATGTAACAGTGATACCCATTGTCATGGGGGCACTTGGTACGATGTCCAAGAATTTTATAAAATTGGTTGATACCTAGGATGCTAGCAGCAACCTGTATCAACCATCAGAGCCAGTCAATGATATTTGGACATATATTTATATGTTCAGTTCACTGAGTTTCATGTTAAATAAATAAAAGAAACAATAATAATAGCCTTTATTGTCATTGTACATCATGTATACAATGAAACTGGTTTAGCCTCTACTTGTGCAATCCATAACAGAAAATACAAGACAACATGAATAGTATAGAGCAGTGGTCTCCAACCTTGGCAACTTTAAGACTTGTGGACTTCAACTCCCAGAGTTCCTCAGCCAGCTTTGCTGGCTGAGGAACTCTGGGAGTTGAAGTCCACAGGTCTTAAAGTTGCCAAGGTTGGAGACCACTGGTATAGAGAATAATCTTTATACAAATAATTTTTTTGGGGGGGAGAAGAAACTAGTCATACATTTCCATATGCACGTGGAGTGATTGAGATTGTGTTTAGGAGTCTGACAGCCCATGGGTAGAAGCTGTTTTTAAACCTGTTTGTCCAGCTGGCTATACTTCGATGTCTTCTGCCTGATGATAAAAGTGAAAAGAGACACTGGTCAGGGTGTGAATCATTCCTAAATATCTTCCTTACTCTGCTGAAACAGCGAGATCTGGAGATGTCATCCAGTGGTATTAGAGGGCAACCAATGGTTTCTTGTGCGAATTGACCACTTTCTGTAGTCTTGTTGTCTCTTAAATCTTGCATTTGTGCAATGAGACTATCTTTTCTCTAAATCTGCTTTACCTTCTGATTAGATCAGAACCATGTGGGAAGATTGGAGGAGTAACAGAGAAAATCCATTCCACCAATAGTATATAATAGCAGGTGAATGAAATCTATCATCTATCTATCTATCTATCTATCTATCTATCTATCTATCTATCTATCTATCTATCTATCTATCATCTATCATTTTAGATCAACCTAGAAAGATTTATTTATCAACAAAATTAAAATCAATAAAATACAAATTATCAAGAAAGTAAGAAAACAAAGAACATCTTTTTACAGATTAAAAAAAGTTAAATTAGTGAAATGCACTAATTGTGGCCAAAGGCCACAATTTGCTTGATCATTTTTTATGTGCCACCACTAACCCATTTTGTTTCTGCTTCTCTAAAGAGTGTTGCTGTTGCATTGCTATTTATGAGTTTGAAACAATGCTTCTTAAAAACCTGGTGCTCGGGGTATTTAATTTTAGATTTAAGAAGCAAAAGTTTCCTGAAATGGGAGGCACTCTTGCAGAATCTGGGGGAAAGGTAGGCCTTGTTTTCTGCTTTTGTTTTACATTACTGCTTTTTGAATTCTGAGAAAATGTTTCTTGGCAACAACAGCACTTCCTTGTGGGAGGACATTTGGATTTATGTAACTACTGAGTACCCACTACAAATTTACAGCAAAAGAAACCCAAATAAACTCAACAAAAGATCATCTGGAAAACCGCTGCAAATCTTTTGGGTTAAATAAACAGCAGGTTTGTTAACATTCAGTAAACAATGGAATGGGACTCTTTCAAAACATTAGGTTTTACGCCTCTATGCAGGGCTAATCTCTGACTTTGCATCACTATTTTTCATCTGGTTTATTTATATACATCCAGATATTTGCATTCACATGAGTATTAATATGATTAGTATTAAAACATCCAGTAACAGAGATAAGGCTTGTACTTTTAAACATTGAATAGCAGACAAAAAAATGCCAACACAAATCCACCTCTGACTCAAAATAATGCTTATTCGTGCACTTATGACGCACCCTGCCTTTGCAAGTGCATTGTATAAAACAATAAACTCGAGACATATCTTAGAAAAGCATCTTTCCTGCCTTGCTTTCTCTGGGAATGTATGTAGACAGGATGCCCTTCCTTTTCCTTTTCCCTTTCCTTCCCTATGGCCTCTGCACCAGCTCTTATCTACAGAAAAAGTCCTGTCTGATAGTTTTAAAATTGTTGCACCTGGTGAGCAATTAAGTACTTTTAAATATATGATTATGTTAAGAAATAGTTATATTTTTATTTGCAGAAGTTAGCACCTCCTTCTCCCTTCCTCTCTCCCTCCGTCTCTCTGTCTCCCTCCCTCCCTCCCTCCCTCCCTCCCTCCCTCCCTCCCTATGGCTCTCTGTGTTCCCCTCTCTATCTCCAGATCTCTCTGTCCCTCCCTCCCTCCCTCCGTGTCCGTGTCCGTGTCCATGTCCGTGTGTGTCTGCATGTTTGTGAAACAGTTCCCATTTCTAACAGATTGGCTGCTCATCATTGTAAAGTTCATCAAAGTCAAACTGGTTCATTGTTAAAATATTGTTATTCTCACCCAGTATACACATATGGTTTTCTGCTTCCAGATCCAGATTTAATAATACAATACAATACAAAATAAAGAAGGTGCATAACATTTAACATATTTGTAGAAATAAATGTAATTCCTGAACAAACAGCAAGATGAACATTACAGTGAATTGTGTATGTGTGTGTGTGTGTGTGTGTGTCTGTGCGTGTATGTGTATGCTGAAGAACACAGAATGATGTTTGATTTGAAAATGTTGAAAAATAAGTTATTTTCTTATTACCCGAAAAATAAAAGATTTATTTTACCCTGCTGAGTTCTATCTAGACAGATTTTATTGTACAAATAGCAAGGGGATCTCATTTCAATAGTATTGTTTGGAAAAATGAAGCAATCTCTAAGCCAGAGAGATTTAGTGAAGAAAATTGCGTGCTAATGAAAACAGGGGCAACAGCTTAAGATATACTTCCAATCTTTCAAACTGTGTTTATAAGATGCAAGTTGTACCTTACCGTAGATTAATACAGGGCCAGGATACACACAAATTCCAAATAGAAATCTGAGTTGCATAATTAGAATATTGTTTTATCTTCCCCAGCTCTTCTGGGGCTACTATTTCCAACCTGTATAGTCACTTGTACCTATATAAGGAACTCTCAAGAATGAAGGCAAACATACATATCCCAATATAATGTTACTGCATCCAATTTGACTGGGACCAGAGGCTTAGTCGCATTTGGTGAGAGAAAAGTTCCCTGAGGATGAGCTCCAGCATGAGTTCAAAAACTCTGGACTAAACCTCTGGTCCCGGTGACCAATCCAGATTGGATCCAGCAATAAGGAATTCTGTGTAAATGATGGAATACAAGTGTTGCCTAAATAAATGGATATAGTTCAGGGGTGTCAAACTGGCAGCCTGCAGGCCAGATGCATCACGTCCAGGCCACACCCACCCCAGCTCCGCAAAGAGGAAAAACATCATGAAACGTCCAGTGGTGGGTTGCTAACCGGTTTACTACCGGTTCGCTCGTGCTTGCAACATGTATGCAGCACTTCTGCACATGCACAGAAGTGTCTGGGTGGTGGGCGTGGCCTCCTGCCACTGCCACTATTGGTCCGTCCGAACCTGGCTGAACCGGGAGCAACCCACCTCTGGAGACGACGCATGACAGCAAAGTGACACCGCAAGTCTGACACCGTGATATAGTTTAACAAGTCAGATCGATGAGTAAGAATGAATGAATGAATGAACAAATGAATGGAAACCTGTGTATCAGTTTGTTGTCACAAGAAATCAAATATTTTATGTGCTTCATAACTAATTTTTAAAATTTATTTAAAATTAAAATTAATTTATTATGTGTATTTTATTTAATTTCATCACAACTTTAATTATTTTTATAAATAATTCAAGGGAATGAGCATACCTAAAACTCTTTCCTCCTTCTATTCTCCCCGCAATAAATAACCTTGTTTGTGACTTGGGCTGAGACTAAGACTGGCTTCAAGTCATCCAGCATTTTAAAGGAGTGGATGAGCACTTATTAGGGGTTCCACCACAAAACCGCGGTAGACAAAAGCGCGCTCGACGAAAGCGCGTACGTGATGTCATCACAGCACGACGAAAACATCGTGCTGTGATCGATAAATGTAAAAATAAAGCAAAAACCTTACCCTAACCCCCCCAAACCTAACCCTAAACCTAACCCTTAACCTAACCCTAAATCTAACCCTAAACCTAACCCTTAACCTAACGCTAAACGTAACCCTAATGCTCTAAACGTAACCCTAACCCTTAACCTAACCCTTACCTTTATGTGAATCGGCTTGCTTTAATTTTATTTTTATTTCAATTATTAATTTTTTTCATCGCGCTGTGATGACGTCAAATGCGCGCTTTCGCCGAGCGCGCTTTTGTGGACCGCGGTTTTGACGGGTCACGCTTATTAGGAAGGCTAGTGATGAGAAGAATTCAATCTGAAAAATATCTTGCATACCACTGAATAACATATGATATTTATGTAGGTATCAAAATTTACAAAATGTTAAATAATATTAGTAGTATTTGCTCTGTGACCTCCTTCAGACCTGAACATTCACAGTCCTTGCTTAACAAATACAATTAGAGCTGGCAACTCTGTTGCTAAGCAGTGCAGCAATCAAGTAATACAGTGGTTCCCAAACTTGGCAACTTTAAGACTTGTGGACTTCAACTCCCAGAATTCTCCAGCCAGCTCTGCTGGCTGGAGAATTCTGGGAGTTGAAGTCCACAAGTCTTAAAGTTGCCAAGTTTGGAAACCACTGAAGTAATACAACATGTGGCTGTGATAAACATATGGCTTTAAATTGGTTGCAGTTGCTAAGTGAATCACCTGCAGTTGTTAAGTGAAATATTACATGACTGCTATTTGCAATTTTACTGCTGGCTTTTTCATTGTCTCTGTCACAAACTAGCTGCAAAGTGCACAAATGGCAATCACATGTCTGTGGGACGCTATAACAATTGTAAACACCTACCGATTGTGAAACACCTGAATCTCAATCACATGATCACAAGGACACTGCAATAGTTACATAGTTATAAAGTTACTTTTTCAATGTGATAGTAACTTCAAACAGTCATTAGACAGGCAATTGTGAGTCTACTTGTATAAGAAATATTCAAAGCCTACAGAATTTGCTGCAATTAATTTTGACATAAATTGCAGAAGGGTGATTTATGGAATTTCTTGAAGATTCCTGATAAGAACAAGACACAGTTAGCATGTAAACTTTATAAGGAAACGCATCCTACAAATCTATCCCCCTGCCCCCAGCTTTATCCAACATCCCTTCTCCCACCCCAGTAGCAGAATCCTTTCCCCAAAAGAAAACCTACGGAATACAAAAGCTTCACTCCATGTTGAGGATTAGCTAAGGATACTTTGCTCCTCCTCCTACAATTGAGGAAGAGGTTTAGTTAAATATTTGGTTACTTAGAATGCTAATGTGAATGGGGATGCACTCTCTGCATAACATAACATAGCCTAAGTCCTGATCCTGGTTTAGGTTTGAAAGTTTTCTCAATCATGCACACTGATTATGAAATGCTATCTCATAATATTGCCAGTGTGATTTTATTTCACTGCTAATTGGAAACCTACCTGGTCACCCAAGTTTTGAGGAGTATGACAACAGTGGTTCTTTTTATTGTTTTCCTTTCTAGTTAATATATTTTGTTTTCTGATTTGAGGTTGCTTTACCAATCTTCTTGGTTTAATTTGAATTAAATAAATAAGCAGATAAAGTAATATATTTCTAAAATTATTCACCTTTTAGCATATATTTTGTCTACACCTTTAGCCCAATTGCTACAAATCACAGCGGTTGTTTAGTTACTCTTAAAATCCTTTATGGTCAATGATAATCTTCCTGCCAGGAAAGAGCTGATAACACACTAAAGTCATGAATGGATTTTTCAGCATTTGGCTTTTACCAATGGCATTACTAGTAGCAGAATAAGACTTGGAAGCAGGGGAACGGGGGGGGGGGCAGTGGCAGAAAGTAGAAAAGAGATGGGTCTATCCATGGTGGAGTACACATGGTTTATATTGTCCTACCATTGATCAAGGCCCACTACTTGGTCCCTAACTAGATGGTGGATCACTCTAAGAGGCGAAGTAAATAAAACATAATTCACATCAACTAATCTCACTTCTGATTTTTAAGTTTCCAATTAAAGAAGAATGGTGGTGGCCCCTAATCTGGCTCAGGACCAACATGCAAAGGATGAAGAATTCATAATTTTTCCTGCAATCTGGCACTGGAATTCTGATGAAAGTTGTAGTCATATCTGATCATGTAATCATGATTTTGTTGATGATGTTGACCAAAAGTAATATTGGATTATATACTCTTTGGGTAAACTAGAGTGCCAAGCTCTAGTCATTCATTACATGCAGCCTAATTTATCCTCCACTTTATCCTCCAAAACTTTTATTTTATATTTTCATTCTGTGGCATATTATGCTCACAGTGCATTGAGCCTTTATTAGGACTATTTTGCTGTGATCTTCCATCTCTACCAGTTCTTCTCTCCAACAAGTTCCTCCTAGTTCTAATATACATCAGCAGCTTCTTCTCTCCACAACTTCGCACTGTCAGCCTTTTGCTATTTCCTGCACACAGTTACTGCCATTTCGTATATCCCATAATTGCCAAGCTGCCACCTCGTTTCCTGTCCCAGCCCCTGTTTCTCTTTGTTTCAACAGCAGCAAAGCAATTTGAGTCAAGGTGAGAAGAATGTAAGAAACAAATCCCATCAGCACTTTGTGGCAGATAGTTGCTGAGCTGTCTCCTTACCTCATTTTCTGTTCTCCCCAGGTAAACGGTGTGGTGCCTCTTGCGATTGCAGAAATACACAGAGGTTTTCTTTCACTATATACCTTCCAGAGGCGATAAAGGAAAATAAGCGATAAAACCTGGCTGTGGGTGTCAACAATTGCTCATGCTGATGGAATTGTTATGATTCAGCATTAGTTACATTCATGCATCTGGCATTTCTGCAAAGCAAGCTTATGGACATCAATAAACTTATGTCAAACTGCTTAGCAAATTTTTCTTGGTAAACATGATAAGGAGCTGGGTAACTCTACAGGTTTGATTGTTTCATGTTTGTGAGAGAAGTGTTCCGTTGTCATGCATCTCAGCATTTAAGAAAAGTCTTAAAAAGCATTTTAACATATCAAAGTATTTCACATAACCAGAGGCAATCCCTTAAGAAGTTACATATTTTTCAACAAGCATTAACTCTGTTCCATTATGAAAGGGAGCACTCAAGCCCTGTGAACAATTTGGATGGATACACATCCCTCATCTAACTGCAAGTTACAGCTTTCCACTAGGGAAAAAAAATATAGGTAGTCCTTGACTTATGATGACAGTGCAGCCCAAATTTTCCATTGCTAAGCAAGGCGTTCATTAAGTGAGTTGCTCTCCATTTTATGACCTTTTTGACACAGTTGTTAATACTGCAGTTGTTAGGTTAATAACATGGTTTTTAAGTGAATCTGGCTTCCCCATTGACTTTGCTTGTCAGAAGGTCGCAAAAGATATCAGGATACTGCCATCGTCATAAATAAATGTCAGTTGTTAAGCATCCACATTCTGATCATGTAATCATGGGGTTGCTGCAATGTTTGCAAGTGTGAAAAGCAGTTGTAAGGCAGTTTTTTCAGTGTTGTTGTAACAAGAGGTGGGCTGCACTTACTTTAACAACTGGTTCGCTGGCTGTGAACAGCTACCTCTTCAGGACTTAAATGGAGCTTCAAACATGCAGCTAATCAATTCAGGCAGCTCCGGTAAGTACAGCAGGTGTGGTGTGGAACTCAGCTGGGCAGTGTAGGTAGGGGGAACGAGTCAGAAAGTTAGTTATAAATGGAAAGAATAGCGCAAGGACGGGTGGACGGCCCCAGCCAGTGATCACAACTACCGGTTCGCCCGAACCAGTCTGACCAGGCAGCATCCCACCACTGGTTGTAACTTCAGTCACTGAATGAATGGTTTTAATACAAGGACTACTTTTATATGTAGTTCATGGTTGAACAACAGAGTCCTTGATGTTCTCTGAGCTTAGTTGTTTGCTTGCGTACATTTTGTTACTCAACAAGGCAACATCTTTAATGCTAAAAGGGCATGGGGTTTGCTCTCTGTTTATACAGAGTAGTATTGGGTAGGGTGTTGTTCTCTTCTTGGTAGTTCCTTGATTAGACTGTTGTTTACTGCTTAATTGTTTGTCTGGTATTAATCCTTTCTTATCTGGGTGTTGATTACTAGCCAGGAAGTGTTCTGAGCTTTTTGTTTCTTTTTGTAGCATTTTTGTGGTCTCTTTTGAATGATGTCCAAATGTTGTTTTTCTCTATGTGTCGGTTGACAGTTGAAATGTTTAAAGCTGTAAATTATGGATTTCCCTTCAGTCACTCATTATGATTTACTGGCAATAGGCATTTGTCTATATGTATTAAATTAGCTTTAAAGGGCTATCCAGATGCAGAAAGGAACTATATACAGACTATTTTTCCTTAAGTTCCCATTTTCACAGTTTCTGTCAGACCCAAGGAACATCACAAGGAGTGAACGTCCAAGTAGTATTTTTTTTATTGTTGCATACCTATAGGCAGGAATCTTGTCAGACTAAAGCACTTATCTGCAGAATTTATAATAGGTTCCACCACAAAACCGCGGAGGACAAAATCGCGCTCGACAAAAGCGCGCATTTGACGTCATCACAGCGCGACGAAAACATCGCGCTGTGATCGAAAAATGTAAAAATAAAATGAAAACCTTACCCTAACCCCCCCAAACCTAACCCTAAACCTAACCCTAAACCTAACCCTTAACCTAACCCTAAATCTAACCCTAAATGTAACCCTTAACCTAACGCTAAACCTAACGCTAACCCTTAACCTAACGCTAAACGTAACCCTAAAGCTCTAAACCTAACCCTAACCCTTAACCTAACCCTAACCCTAAACCTAATCCTTACCTTTATGTGAATCGGCTTGCTTTAATTTTAATTTTATTTCAATTTTTAATTTTTTTCGTCGCGCTGTGATGACGTCAAATGCGTGCTTTCGTCGAGCGCGATTTTGTCCTCCACGGTTTTGACGGGTCACGTTTATAATATCCTGTAATCTGTTGGATGAAGGACAAGTTTTACCTTAATCCTGCATACCAAAAATTCTAAGCTGTGTTGTCTCTTAGATCCTCAGACAAGAACCACCCCCGGGGGGGGGGGGGGGCTGGACTACACCCCACCACAGTTTTACATGACCTTGGGGAGGGATTTCTCTTATTTTTACATAGTGTATATTCTGATTTAGGATA